>NC_052058.2:79392624-81792624 GCF_903992535.2 Arvicola amphibius
ATTGGCATAAAAATAGAGAAGTCGACCAATGGAATCGAATAGAAGACCCAGATCTTAACCCACAAACCTATGAACACCTGATTTTTGATAAAGGAGCTAAAAGCACACAATGGAAGAAAGAAAGCATCTTCAACAAATGGTGCTGGCATAACTGGATGTCAACCTGTAGAAGAATGAAAGTAGATCCGTGTCTATCACCATGCACAAAACTCAAGTCCAAATGGATTAAAGACCTCAATATCAATCTGACCACACTGAACCTGTTAGAGGAGAAAGTGGGAAGTACTCTACAACATTTGGGCACAGGAGACCGCTTGCTACGTATAGCCCCAGCAGCACAGACATTAAGGGCAACATTGAATAAATGGGACCTCCTGAAGCTGAGCAGCTTCTGTAAAGCAAAGGACACTGTCACTAAGACCAAAAGGCAGCCTACTAACTGGGAAAAGATCTTCACCAATCCCGCAACTGACAAAGGTCTGATCTCCAAAATATATAAGGAACTCAAGAGACTAGACTTTAAAATGCTAATGAACCCAATTAAAAAATGGGGCACTGAACTGAACAGAGAATTCTCAACAGACGAAGTTCAAATGGCCAAAAGACACTTAAGGGCATGCTCAACCTCCTTAGCAATCAGGGAAATGCAAATCAAAACAATGCTGAGATACCATCTTACACCTGTCAGATTGGCTAAAATCCAAAACACCAATGATAGCCTTTGCTGGAGAGGTTGTGGGGTAAGGAGTACACTCATCCATTGCTGGTGGGAATGCACACTTGTGCAACCAGTTTGGAAAGCAGTGTGGCGGTTTCTCAGGAAATTCGGGATCAACCTACCCCAGGACCCAGCAATCCCACTCTTGGGAATTTACCCAAGAGATGCCCAATCATATTACAAAAGCATTTGTTCAACTATGTTTATAGCAGCATTATTTGTAATAGCCAGAACCTGGAAACAACCTAGATGTCCTTCAGTGAAAGAATGGATGAAGAAAGCGTGGAATATATACATATTAGAGTACTACTTGGTGGTAAAAAACAATGACATCTTGAATTTTGCATGCAAATGGATGCAAATAGAAAACACCATCCTGAGTGAGGTAACCCAGGCCCAAAAAGATGAACATGGGATGTACTCACTCATAATTGGTTTCTAGCCATAAATAAAGGACATCGAGCCTATAATTCGTAAAAAATCCTAGAGAAGCTATATAAGAAGGTGAACCCAAAGAAAAACATATAGTTATCATCCTGGATACTGGAAGTAGACAAGATTGCCAGACAAAAAAATGGGAACATGGGGGTGGGGTGGGATGGGGGGAGGGGGAAATGGGGAGAGAAAAGTGTGAAGTGGAGGATGGGAAGTGCTTGGGGGAATAGGATGGTTGGGATATAGGAAAAGTGGATATGGGAACAAGGAATTATATATCTTAATTAAGGGAGCCATTCTAGGGTTGGCAGAGACTTGACTCTAGAGGGGTTCCCAGGTGTCCAGGAAGACGCCCCCAGGTAGTTCCTTGGGCAGCTGAGGAGAGGGTGCCAGAAATGTCCAGATCCTATTGCCATACTCATGAATATCTTGCATCCATAGAACCTTCACCTGGCATTAGATGGAGAAAATGACAGAGCCCCACATAGGAGCACCGGACTGAGCTCCCAAGGTCCCGATGAGGAGCAAAAGGAGGGAGATCATGAGCAAGGAAGTCAGGACCGTGAGGAGTGCATTTACCCATTTAGACGGTGGGACAGATCTAACGGGAGACCACCAAGTCCAGTTGGAATGGGACTGATGGAACAGGGGACCAAACCGGACTCTCTGAATGTGGCTGATGGTGGAGGAGGACTGAGAAACCAAGGACAACGGCAAAGAACATGAACTCTACAGCATGGACGGGCTCACTGTGTGCCTTGTCAGTTTGGTTGCTCACCTTCCTGGACTTAGGGGGAGCTGGGAGGACCTTGGACTTAACATAGTGAAGGGAACCCTGATGGCTCTTTGTCTTGGAGAGGGGTGGAGTGGGGGTATGGATGGAAGGGAGGGGAGGGAAGGGGGAGGAGATGGAAATCTTTAATAAAAAAAAATTAAAAAAAAGAAAAGTCTGGAGTAGTACACTGAAAGTTTAGATATAAAGGATAATGGAATTCTGGAAGCAACATAGCTAATATCAAGGTCTTGTTAAGTGTTCTTGTCAGTTCCCAGGAAAGTCAAATTGAAAGATTATCAAGGTCACATTAGGCTATTTTCATGCATATGCTAATATTTTGTGAGATTTTTCACAATATGGAAAATGAATGATACTCATAAATTTATGGTTTAGTAAATTATATTTAACTATGATTAAAGCGGCTTATCTAAATTCAATAAACGTGTTGTTTTTCCTAGTTAAAACTTTTCATTAAGTGTTGTAAGTATTTCTAAAAAAAAAAAGTATATATGTATATGTGTTTGTATATATAAAGAAGAACCAATATTAAGGATATACATATTATTGTCTAAGCCAAAAATATTTATGAATGATATGTATGTAAACATATATATATATATATATATATATATATATATATATCACTAAATACAGTATGACAGACCACTATTTGGAAATTCTATATGAATTCAAAATTCCAAATTTGCAGATTGCATGCTCATTACCATTTTAATAACATCTACTATCATTTATTTCTAATATTATTAGTGGCTCTTCTGCTCCTCTGTAGAGAGAACATAATTATAAGGAAATGGAGACATCAAAAACAGTAACAGTACCTTCTGTAGCAAGCAGAAAGAGCAGTGCTCGCATATGGGGTAGCTGCCATGATAAGAACAGAAAATAATGTGTAAGTGATTTGCAGCATTTTGGGGACATCTAAAAAGGTTAGAAGCAATGGATGCAGGACAGTTAAAGAGAAGAAAATTGGAGGCAAAGTAACAGCATATTACAAAGTAAAAATCGTGGTAATACAATTCAGCAAAACCAGAACAAGAGAACTTGAAAGAATAGTATTGTGAGTTTGAGGCCCATTTGGATGCATATACACTCCCTGTCTCAAAAAAAATACAAATAAATAGCAAAGTAACCAAAAATTAGAAATAGTTTTATGTGACAGAAACCAAAAGTAAATTAATAGAATTTCCTAAAAAGGCATGGTGTATTATTTCAGGACATCATTTGAAATCTGAAATCACAGCATGAAGTTTATATCCTCATACATTCCTTAGGGTATTTTCTGCTCCTGTTAAGTCATGTTTTAGAGCTTCAGAGCCTACTGTGATGAGTTTCTTTTTCTACAGTAGAAATTATATATTTAATATTGTAAATAGTATCATACAAGGAATCTGAAATCTGAATGACAACCTATACAAAGGAAAATATGGAATTCTGTTACACAGAGCTCTCTAATTTATAAACAGACGGCATTTGGAATTATTGTCTCCCAGATACAATGTCACAGGAATGTCCAAATTATATTTCACTGTAATCTAAACTGAAATGAAAATTCTTACATCTAAAATAAAGGAGTGGAAAAGATAAGTGGATAGACTGAGACAATTTTTTGACAAATAATTGTCATTGGATGAAAATTTTACTGAAGTTTTACTAAGAAACTTATTGATGATACATAATAGGGTGTATTTTCTAAATAACTACTAAAATGTACAGCATAGCATTCATTTTTAGATTTTTTTTAAATCTGCTAATTTAAATTCATAGTTGCTGTCTAAAATCATAGCAAAATTAAATAATACTGTCACAAATTTAGAAATTGGCAGAAAAAACTAAATTGTCTCTGGAAGCTATGGATTTTGATTTAAAATGCTGTATCTAAGCCATTTTGAATATTCAGTGAAATTAATTTGGAAAACCTTTTCTTTTTTCATATCTCTCAGAGGTTCAAAATAAAAGAGTAGAATTATTTTCATTGACTAATAGTAATTTACTCTCACAAAAAGTATCTTAAGTATATCAGACAAAAGAAATATATTTATTTGCTGTTTTAGTTTGTTAACATGTAAATAAATAAATTTTGTAAGAGCTTTAAAATATTCTTAAAATTGAATGGGAGTTTTCTTTATTGCATTTTTTGTACTTTCTTAAGCATGAAGTGTTGTTATATGCTTAATCTTACAATATTAACATATGAATTTTAATTGTATTCAATCAAATTAGAATTAGAACCTAGTTTGGACACCATTTTCTAAAAGCCACTTATAGGAACTTTCCAGTGCCTGATAAAATGATGTTAGTTGTTTAAATAAAATACTTTGTATATAAAAAATAGAAAATATTGTCATATATTGGCACTTTCAAGGTTAAAGTGAAACTCATGAAAGAGAAATATTAGTACCTCTAGGAGTTTGGTGGTTTATTTCTGCTTACTTCAAATCAAGAAAATTGGTAATAGACTGTTAACCTTAAAACAACATGTTCACACACTGATTATTTCATATTCATTCGCCAATGTCTAAACATAGTATTGAACCAAGAGTAATTAAAACCAAAAGTTAACATCTTCTTATGCAAAGCATAAAATTGCTGCTTATGCAGCTAAGTGGTAACACCGAAGATGATGATAGCTGACTCACTTTTACTCTAGTGCATAAAGGAGTCTCTCCTAGATTCAACAAGGTATATACATAAGAGGTCACAGCCATGTCCCAAAGCAGTAATGCTGTAGCAAAGGAAACCTCTTCAGGTATCTTTCAATTGAAACTCGTTATTTCAAGAATAGATGTCAGTACGATAGAACTTAGAACAAACATTATTTAGAGGTTTCTAACTACCATGGGAAACAAAGACCTGTAAGTAGGAAAGGATGCAGTCATGCATGCCACTAGAAAGTGAGCCATAAAGATCTGTATGGTTGCCACATGCCTTGTTGCCACATGCCCGGTTAAGTAGATTTGAAAAGTATGGGGTTAAAAGAAGTTCAAAAAATTGACTTGTTGTAAGCTCTCACAATCCTTACAAAGACATTTCTTTTGTAAATTTTGTGGTTTTTTTTTTCATTCTCACTGAGATACAGAGCTAAAACTTAGTTTTTGTCTCTTCAAATAGAATTGGAAATCTTGATGTTGACATGAAAAACTACTGAAATAGCCGGGCGATGGTGGCGCACGCCTTTAATCCCAGCACTCGGGAGGCAGAGGCAGGCGGATCTCTGTGAGTTCGAGACCAGCCTGGTCTACAAGAGCTAGTTCCAGGACAGGCTCTAAAGCCACAGAAAAACCCTGTCTCGAAAAAACCAAAAAAAAAAAAAAAAAAAAAAAAAAAAAACAAAACAAAACAAAAAAAACCTACTAAAATAAGCATTATCTTACCTGGAAAAAAAAGAAAGGCTGTAAAAACTGTTATTTTCAAAATTACTATGCTATTGCTTCTAATTGTTTGGATTTTTGTTTTATAAACATTTATTTATGTTTTTTTTACGTGCTTCATTGATTTTCCTGCACGTATTTCTATGAAGCATAAGCCTGCAGTATGTATGGAGGATAGAAAAAGTGTAGGTTCCTGTAGAACTAGAGTGAAGGATGCTTGTGAGCTACCATGTGGGTTCAGAGAATTTAACTGGAGTCACCGGAAGAACAGTCAGTGCCCTTCACTACTGAGTCCTGTCTCTATCTCAGAAATATTTATTAATAAGACAGGGGACGCAACAACACTTTTATATGACAAAGTAAAGTTTGTTCACTTCTAGAAACAGCATTAAATTCATAGAAAAAAATGAGCAAAGAGACATAAAAGTTTTGAATTTCCTAATTTCTGTTTTTGATAGTCTTGTTAGCTCGCTCTCAATCACACACACACAAAAATACGTGAACCTTCCAACTTTCCTTTTCCCCTCTGCCACTATCTATAATGTGCTATGAACTGACAACAATCTAACAGTATAAGTGGTTTCCTGTTTCTCCTTTGCCCTCTATGCAAGAAACTAAAGAATTTTTCAACTTGGGCTTTGCATTGACCCAGTTATTAAAATTTGATCATTATTTAAGTGCATGTGACAGATTTTTGGAAGGGTTGTTTATATTTCAATCTTGTCAATAAAAACATTAATAACAAAGATCAAATTAGGAAATCAAAACACATATAAGTAGAGAAAATAAGCTCTTGAGATAAAAACATACAAGATATACTCATTCAGACCCGGTCCAGCTGGATTTGGTGAGCTCCCATTAGAACAGGCACACTGCCTCTGTTGGTGGGTGTACCCCTCACACTCCTGACTTCCTTGCTCCTCTTCTCCCTTCTTCTGCCCTTCAACTGGACCTTGGGAGCTCCGTCCATTGTTCTGATGAGAGTCTCTGTCTCTATCTCCATCTGTCATCGGACGAAGATTCTATGGTGATATTCAAGATAATAATCAGTGTGATAGTGGGGCAAGGACAGTTCAGGCACCCTCTCTTCTACTGCCCCAGAACCTAGTTGGGGACATCCCCATGGACACCTGGGATCCCCTCTAGAGCGAAGTCTCTTGCCAACCCTAAAATGGCCTGGGCTGGGTCTGAACGAGCATGTGATCAAACCGGACTCTATGACTGTGGTATCCATATGGTAGAAAAAGAGCAGATAATTAGTATCTGTAAACAGAAAGAATAGACTTATACCTTTGAGTTCTAGAAAAAATTACAGATTTTGGTTATAATGATGTATATTTTTCTGTTGTCCAGAGAACCATACATGGTTTGGACAATGATGTCATTGGCCTAATGAGAAACACCTTTCAGTTTATATTTAAATGGCAACTAGAATAAATCTAAAATCTTGAGCTTGTGTCCCAAACAGTAAGTAGTCATTGCTCCATCAGCTTATTAGAACTGTATCATAGCGGGGGAAGAAATCAGAAACATTTTCCATATTTTAACCTATATTTACATCTTGAGTCATTTCTTTTAAACCTACAAAGCTTATGAACTCTTGTATCCTCAGACCTAAAATATTTTTTTTCTTTTTTTATGGTTTATTTTTTTATATTTAAAAATTTCCATCTCCTCCCCTCCTCCTCCCTCTTCCCTCCCCTCCCCTCCACCCATACCCCTCCTCCCTCCCTCTCCAGGCCAAGGAGCCATCGGGGTTCCCTACAATATGTTAAGACTAAGGTCCTCCCAACTCCCTCCAGGTCCAGGAAGGTGATCAACCAAGCTGAGAAGGCTCCCAGAGAGCCCGTCCATGCAGAAGAATCATAGCCCAGCGCCATTGTCCTTGGCTTCACCGTTGGCCATATTCAGAGTCCAGTTTGGTCTCATGTTCCATCAGTCCCATTCCAACTGAAGTTGGTGATCTCCCGTTAGTTCTGTCCCACCGTCTCCATGGGTGAATGGACCCCTCACGGTCCTGACTTTCTTTCTCATGTTCTCCCTCCTTCTGCTCCTCATCAGGACCTTGGGAGCTCAGTCCGGTGCTCCAAAGTGGAGCTCAGTCATTTTCTTCATCTATCGCCAGGTGGAGGTTCTATGGTGATATGCAAGAAATTCATCAGTATGGCTATAGGAACTGGCTTTTTCAGGCTCCCTCTCCTCAGCTGCCCAGGGAACTAGCTGGGGGCATCTCCCTGGAAGCTAGATATAGCTTTGTGGAAAGATCTGGATAACTTTTGCTGCTAAACTGACATTACAACTGCCCTAACCATCAATACTATCAGAGATCCCAGCAGCATGAATAAAATATATCTGAGAACAGGCCAAGTAGTTTTGGAATCTATTAAAAATGATGGAGAATAAAGTCCATATACAGTTAGTCTTGCCCAGATCTCCATAGCATTGGAGGCAGAAGTATCCAGAACAGCAGTCTTACATTCTTAACCAGGCCCATAAGGCATTTTTTTTTTTCCCTGTGGAAGAAGGACATGGAAAAGACTGACCTTATTTTGTGTAGGCAAATGTGGTACAATCAATTCTACAGTGTCCTGCTGTTCATCCACAGTCTGCACCGGTTCCTGGCAGTAGGTGTTGTACTGTGGCACCTTGCCCAGTGGCCAGCATCATCATAAAACAGGTGGAGATTCATGGTGTCTCATAATCTTCTTTGGAACCTTGGGATACTGTTAGGATTTCAAAGTCTCTGTCTAATATAATAAACTTTTAATCATTATTATAAATGCCATATTCTGCAGATCTCTGAAGTATGAGGGGCTGCCTAGGAATGTCTGATTAGACAGACTTTGTTTCTAGTTGCTCACTTTAAGGTTGACTTTGAAAACATATACAGGAAACTAAATAAGGCTTATTCTTCTAACTAATTATATCAGTACTTTAAGGATGACTAACTAACTGTATTTCCTAATAGTCTGTAATAAGTTAGCAGCTTTGACAAGACTAGAGCTCCACACTCAGCAATTATTTTGAATTAAAGCTAATAAAGAAACTCAATTAGTCATTTTGAGGGCAAAAACAGAACAAGTTTGTATCTAGCTGTTAATGCTCTCTCCTGCAAGGAAAAGGAAAAGGTCCCAGGATGAAAAGAGAACAGGAGGGAGTCTAAGAGCTAGCATTGCCCTAAGGCAGACTGAGACTCAGTTCTACCTTCCTGCTGATCTATAGAATCCATTTAAGCTGTTATGTAGCAAGCTGCCCTGGGAAAGCTGCCCTAGACCCTACATTTTTCCCACTTCATTGGTACCATTAATAGGACTCAATCATAGGTCCTGTCTGTCCATGGGCTCAAGGTGGTGATACTGGGACATCAATACCATCAGCTGAATAGTATTGACCTGTTCTCGAATGAAAGCCATCAGTCTGTTGATAAGAAGAAACAAGATAATTAGGGGCCTGTTAGAGCTGAAATAAAGATAGCTAATCAAGGAGACCAGCTGAAAAAGATTTCATACTATCCAGCTTTTGTGTGAGCATTCTGTTCTCTATCATTAACAAGGCCAGCGAATCTCTAATTACCCCAGAGTGATTGACATAGAAACAATCTTCTCTCCCCAGAAGAGGAGGTCCAAACCTCTTAGTATCAATACAAAAATTTATGACTCAATTTACCCAAATAGCTTAAACCCAACAAAGTTAGCAAAGACAAGGAGGCTAAACATACTTTTTTAAGCCTGAATAGACCTTTAACAAGGAAATACATTTCTAAACAATTAGTTAATATTTTTAATGTTTTGACCTTTTGATATAGTTTTCCATGTTACAGTTATCTCCCATTACAATTTTTTGCAATGTTATTTTACAACTGCAGTTTTGCCTATGTTGTGAATTTTAATTTAAACATCTGACATGCAGGTGTTCCCAAACTACCTTTGTACAACCTCCAAAAGATTGAGATTCACGGGCTTGGGTGCTCTTCCAAGCCCTCTACTAAACTGCTTAGCTCATTGTCTTCTGCATCACAAGAAATTAACATTTTCATTTCTGGTTATCTTTTGGTGCTTATGGCTTTGACCCTAATATTTAGTCTTTTATTTTAAGTTCAGATATTAACAATATATAACATTTTATAAGCACAGATACACATCTTTATAAATTTATTTTAATTTTTTCTAAACAATTAAGATCTCTTAAATGTTTTTCCTGCAGTATCAAAGATAAAGTACTTCTTTGGTCCCACACTCAACACATATGCATAGCCTGTCCTTAGAGCTCAGCCTGCCCCAATTTACTGTAGCTGGTACTTCTGGTGAATAACACATGGCACTGGCATTTCTAAAACTGTTAAGGTTCACTGTTGCAACTGCACAATTTTTGGGACCCTAGCCCTGCCATTCATTTGTAAACCTCAGCTGTTTTCGCTGATCCCCTTATGTCATTATCACCTGGGTAACTCTTAAATTAACAAAGTCTAGCTGGTAGAGCTAGGTACATTTTTGAGTATAATAAAAAAATTAAGCTGAAGCCGGGCGGTGGTGGCGCACGCCTTTAATCCCAGCACTCGGGAGGCAGAGGCAGGTGGATCTCTGTGAGTTCAAGGCCAGCCTGGTCTACAAGAGCTAGTTCCAGGACAGGCTCCAAAGCCACAGAGAAACCCTGTCACAAAAAATCAAAAAAAAAAAAAAAAAAAAAAAAAAGTTAAGCTGCAGCTTTAATATTTTAAGTAAATAAAAGTTTAGTTTAAACTTTAATATTTTAAACTAAAAACAATGTTTTAACATTGTTTTTAAAATGGGACATGAGTCATCATGCAGAAATATATCCCAATACAAACTATCTTGAAGATTTCTTAGGCCCACTCCACATGGTCACCTTTAATTAAGATGGCAGTGAAATCATGTGGCCTTCATTTGTTTTAACTCTAGCAAAATGGCAATATAATATTTAAAATGGAATCATTTCTTATGGCTTCTTTAAAATTATCCTTGCATAGATTTTAAGTAAATAAAACATGGGTCTAACAAAGGAAGAGTCATAATCCAATTCTAGAGCCAGCTTTTCAGTAAAAAATATAGCAGTTTTAATATTATCTATACCAAAAAGTCATCTGTATTTCTCATAACCCAAATTCAGTAACCAGAGATTAGTGATAAATTTTTGAAGTCAGGCCCATATATGTGGCCACGCAATGATGAGTTGCAGAGACAGCAAAAATAGCCAGAACAATTCTATATCAGCTCCATGCTTGAAAGAAAACTTACATAGACAAACTTTTCAACAAAACAAGCATATTCAGTATTTGCATATATGGGAAACCACAGCAAACGTAGTTCACATATCCTTCTGACTTTTTATATACCGTCAATCCATTTTCCCTCTCTTCATTCTTTCAATCTCCTGTTTTCTCTCTCACTTTACAGACAACATACCAAAGTCTTTCTCACTTTTTAGACAACATAAAAACTCTTACCAAAGTCTTTTTTGTGGTTTCCCTCATTATTGTATTGCTACAATATTTTAAATAATAACAGAAACATGCATATACTATAACAAAAATAACTTTAAATTTATATCACATAGAATCCTGTACCAGCGTGAAACATTTGAGACTAACAGTAGGTTTTTTTTCTCCCATACCCTAGCTAATAATAATTTGTAACCAGCCCCTCTAAATGATGACAAATATTTATACCACATTGGGTCTGAATGACCGAAGCAGCTCTGGTGGAGGGAAGTCTGGCTATAGTGTCACAGCTCGGCCACTGCAGCTTAACACCTATAGCCAGAGTCTTTGATCTGGGGAGCCAAACCTTGGTCAGGTTTGACCAGAAATTCAGACATGCAGCCCTCAGGACAAGCTAAGGGAACTCACCCACCAGCACTGGAGGGAGCAGGGTAGTATGCAGCATGGAGGGGGGAGATTGTTAACTTCTCCAGTCATAACAATTAACCACAGATTCTCTGCTCAGTGTTTGAAATCCTACTGGGGGCACATATGACCCCTACAACTGTGACTGGCAGCCTTGCTACATTGTAGCAGCAAGGGTGTATAGCCCAGCCACCCATCCATACAAGTATGCTACCTGGCAGCCTCATGCTTGTATGGCAAACCTGCCAGTGTTGCCCCTGTATTACAGGCCAAGGCTGATTTTTGTCTATGAAATGTTTAAGGTGACAGGTAGAGGTCATTTGTCTTATCCTTTTTAGGAAAATATATCCCTATGCTTATGGCCCTATCTCTGAAATCCTGTAAGGGATCCCGTTATCAAAGTCAAAGAAGTCGTGATTTGAGTCCTTCCCATATTGTCAGCGTCAGTCTAAGTCAGGGCAAAAACACAACAACACACAGACACACAGGACAATGAACATGACAATGGCCTCGAACCAAACTAAAGGTCTCAAGTTGTTTTCTGGGTCTAGAGAACTGAGACATCAGGAGCATCCCACACATTTCTCAAGGTCTGTGGTAGGTGGGAGAGCCATCCCTAAAGTCACTAGAGTGAGAAAGCTGGTCCTGTCTCTCACTAGCTGCAGCACTAGACATAGTGGTTCCTACACCTCCACTAGACAACACAGTAGAACTGACCCTGGTAATGTATGTGATGGGAGAGCTGACCCCAGCAATACGAGATCAAGAGAATCTGCCTCTGTCCTTGTTGCTTACCACATAGAGTAAGCTAGCAGGGCAGTACTGGAGAGATCACCCTGGCATTGAGGATGAAGCAGGGCTGGCATTCTGAACAACCCATCAACCTACCATTGAGACACAAAACCAGAGCTATGAGTTGGCCCATCCCATCATTCATCCCATCTTTATCTGTTGGACCACCTGAAGGGGCTGGTCCGGCAGACACAAAGTTACAGGATCTATGACACAGGGCAACAACAGGAGAGCCAAGAGGAACCCCAGGAAAGGTACAGTATTGATGATGTAGCAAAAAAGCAGAGACTTCAGAATAAAACAACTACTCAATGCAGTGATCACTTGCAAATAATATATAAATATATTTAAATTTATAAAATAAAATAAATATAAACATATATAAACTAAAGGACTATGTTTCAACTGTGTCACACTAAAGCTTCCACAGTGAGATTCTTTTCTTTTCTTTCCATTTTCTTATAAATTGTATCATCCTCCTGGGAAGAGGGAGAGGCAGGATTGCAAGTTAGAGGGCAAATGGAAGGGACTGAGAGATGAGTGGGATTGAAACGCTTGATGGGGATTCCATGAAAAGCCCACAAAAAGTTAAATTAAAAAATTCATTGCCAATTCTGGATTGAGATTAGGACAGAATTTCAGCATTGTCATCTATATATAATATACATCACAACAGGTTTCTCAGTATTGATGGTTACAAAATCAAAGTATTGGTCAGTTCTGACTGTAAAGGTATTTGAGTCACAATGTGCTGACAATGTCTTAAGACAAATGAATTTCTTGAAGTTCCTGATATGTAACAACTGTTTTATCATAACATCAAGTTATGGGAACAACTGTGCTTTTTAAAAGATAGTTGTAGGCTTCTCTTAGATCTATTTTGATATAATTTATGCAAGCAGTGTATTTTTTTAAAGCAAGCCTGTTAATAATATGTATTTGTAGAAATAAGTCCTTTATTATTGCAGGTGTCCTCCATAATAAATATGAAGTTTAATACCAGTGACTTTTCCCCAAGATGGTAGTGCTCCTTTCCCTTAAATCCCTCCCCATAGGATTGTCAAGAAAACATATGTTAGGATTACACAAGCATTAACTAACAATAACATGTGAAGCAGAAAATTTTTGGTCACAATATCTTATATAAGCTATTTTCCTTCTAAGACTTTACAGAAAATAAGGCAGAAATGCATGAGTATCCAGGGGCTTTAGCAAGGTTACATTTTACTTTGAGAATTAATTATATTTCACATAACAATTTAATTTGCTATGAGGTATAAATTGACCTTTGCCTGTTTCTAGAGCTTGGTTTTTCTTAATCTCTAGACTTTTGAAAATGCAGTTAGAAACATTAATTTATTCCTCCAACCTTACCTTATGTAAAATTAGAATTTATGTTACTAACAATGATGTGTACAAGTAAATTAATCTTTTAGTTTTCTCATTAACACCTATACAATATGTTTTTACATAATCTTGATCAAAATCATGTTTACTATATTTTTGCTATGGCCTCATTAGTAATCAATGTCCAGTTTAATATTTCAAAGAATGATATTTTACACCAACATTGTGTGTGTGTGTGTGTGTGTGTGTGTGTGTGTGTGTGTATGTGCATGGATGTGCAAGTAGTTAATGAACATAAGGCTTCTGACATATTATTTATTCATTTTGCTATACATCATTTTTGGTAACATCTTTGGTAATATATATGTAAGTGTGTATATATATATATATGATTTTATGTGTTTATGTATATGTATATCATGTGAGATAAATATGTTAAAGTCCTGTGAGAATATATCAGCATGGAATTGAGAACTAAGGATTGTATAATAAGAGGCAGGAAAGGGCAGCAGTCAGATTGTCATGGTTCTGCTGGTTACTGATCATTGTTTTTAACCTTTATAGTGAAAGAAAACAACAAAAAGAGCAGAAAGATATGAAAAATCTTAAGTTATGGAGGAAAAAACACAATTAAATACAAAGAGTCACATAAGATGTGCTAAAAGCTGCAACAATTATTTAATAAATTAATATCACTAAAAGGATATTATGTTATAAAGGTATACAAAAGACATTGCCAATAAGAATACTTCATCTTTTAAAAATAAAAACTCATTTGAAAGGAGAGTCTCAACTGAGAGTGTCCTATGTATGAAAACAACTATCAAGCGAGGTATGTGTGCAGACTCAAAATATAAAGGCCATGTAGCCATGGTCCAAGTGGGGCTAGGAAGCTTCTCATGTTAGCAGCAGAACAGGGAAGTATCATTTTCATATTACTGGGCATTAAAGACACAAGGCTTAAGGAGGTGAGGGAGTCTTGTGCCAAGAGATATCTTTACTAGGTAGTAGGAGGCAGGATCAGAGTCCTTGAAAGGAAGCTTCATTGCATGTGGTCGTGAAGGTGAAGCTTAAGGTACAATTTGGCCAGGATATTGGAGACACTAGGGCCATGAGATATCCATGTTGTAAGCATGAAGTAAGAGATAACCCAAGAAACAGGTCTGTCTACTGCCAGAGTCAGACCTGGAGGGTCAGTGGCTTTCAGAATCTAGATTATCTCACCACATCATGGGCCTTAAGTGGAAATGAAATATTTTGAAATGATCCACATGGGATATTGACAACTGCTGTAATAAAGCAAATAAAAGTATGAGCCCTTTATTACCTGGTGATCAGGATCAGATTAAGAATTCAGTGTCTCTTGGTGTGGAAGTTCAGCAGTACAGTGCTTTAGTAGAAAAGCTGCAGTGGAAACAATGTGTGAGTGGGAGAGGGGAGTTGTTAGAGTGTCCTTGTAACAGCTGCTTTTTTGAAGAGCTTAACAGTATTTTCCAGACGTGACATCTTGTTTTTTTTTTTTTTATTTATGCTTCCTTTAGGTATTTTAGTTTTAGATATTAGGCTACACAGCATTAATTACTTTGATTAATACATCTGGACCCTGGTCATGGTCATGGTCAGTTCCCAAAGCCAAGGCAGATATAGCTGTTGGGGGTTGGGAGGCTGAGAATTATCTAAGAAGACATGAAAACAGAGTTAGGACAAGATGGTATTATTTTAGTAATTTCAGTTTAATATTTTCTGTGATAGATTTTGGGCTTGTTTTGACATTTCCTACTGTGATTCCATCCCTCCCTTGGGAATGGAAGTGTTTACCCTGTCATACAATATGCTGGAAATTTGCAGTTTATGTTTGTTTTATGATTGTGTGTTGTTAGACATTATTTTCTAGTGTAGGTCACAGCCCCAATGGCCTGGCAACTTATCTCAATAGCTCAGAAACATGGGGCTCCCTCCCTTCAGCAGAACTTCCTGCATCTATTTGCTCTTATCTGGAGAATTCACAAGAATGACCCCAGCTAAGTCCCTAAGAAATAGAGGAGAGGAAGCCCGATTTTGACTTGCCCTATAGTCAGGCTGATGAATATTTAAATATCACCATAGAACCTTCATCCAGAAACAGATGGAAACAGAGGCAGAGACCCACATCAGAGCATTGGACTGAGCTCCAAAATTCCAGTTGAAGAGTAGGAAGAATGAGAAAATGAACAAAGAGGGAAAGACCATGAGGGGTTCACCCACAACAACAATCTGCCAGAGCTAATGGGAGCTCACCAACTGCAACTGAATGGGGAAGGAACAAGCATAGCACCAAACTAGTCCCTCTGAATGTGGTTGACAATTGCATGGCTGGGCAAGACTGAGGGGCCACTGGCATTGACACCAGGATTTACCTCCATTGCATGTATTGACTCATTGGATGGATATTTTGCTCAGCCTAGATATAGTAGGGAGGGCCTTGGACCTTCCCCAAAGCAATGTGCCTTACCCTCTCTGATGATTGGATGAAGGTGGGGTGGAAGGGTATGTGGAGGGAATGGGAGGAGGGGAGAGAGTGGGAACTTGGATTGATATGTATAATGAAAAATAATAGTTTTCTTTTCTTAAAAAAATTAAATGTATCACTAACCTGTGTACCTTATTTTTTTCTGTGAGATAAATTAACAGACTTTAGAAATAAAATTTAAAAGTGGGTACATTGTTGCCTCAAGTTTCAGAGTACAAGCACAACATAGGTGTTGCATAGACCTGTTGCCTTTGTTGGTGTCAATTTAACTGTGTACTAGTGTATGAAGAATTTACAGTGTCTCAAGGCTTTGAGAAAATTTTCCTTAAATCTTATTCTATAAAATATTAAAATTAATATAGCCCTTACAAATCTCCCTTTGGTATACATCCTAGTGATAATATTACTGCTATAGATGGTTTGCCATTTTTTTCCAGCAATCTGTTCTAAATTGAATTTGGTTAAAAATACAGCTTCAGTGGACAGTGGTTGATCAAGTAAATGGTAAAATTTTTTACTTATTTCAGTTTGATTTTTACCTTATTACAGATAAGCATATAAAGACAACATTTGAACCTAATACAGAATTTAAAGAAATAGACTTGTCTGACAGTCATAATGCAGATAAATAATGTACAATACTTTATTTCATTCTGATAAAAACTCAGGAAAACCAAACAAACATAAACAGTAATTAAACTGAAGCCTCTGCAAGTTCATCTTTAGAGGAAACAGCAGCTCCTAGTAAAATGTGGTAATTCCTTCTTCTGAGGAAGAGGCACAAAATACCTTGTAAAGCGGAAAATCGGAGGGAAATAGGACTCAAGAATGTTTATATGGTTAAATAACAAACTCAAATTTGAACAAAAAAGAAAAAAATGCCTCTGAATTCTGCACCCTTATTATGAAATTAGAACTCCCTATGAGTCCCATACCAAAGACTGGGAGAAGAGATGTCTCATATGTCAGGTGTTTTCAGTTTGGAAATATTTGCATAAAAATAATGAGATATCTTAGAGATGATACCAAAGCCTACACATCAAATTTACTTCTGTTCAAATCTGTTTTATTCACATACCCTGAAGGAAATTTTATACACTATTTTAAGAGTGTATATTTTATCTTAAACCCTTGAAATGAGGTCAACTGTAGGGCCCGGGTCTGCCCTTGTTCCTGGGGCTCACCTTGAGGAAGGTTTCTGGTCAGATGACTAAGCATCCTGTTTGTTCCTGTGCTCCCTCTGCCCCGCCTGGTGATTTGTTGTAGGGCATTGTTGACTCTATTGTTGGTATGGTAATTTCCCACCTGCCTAGGTGGAAGTCCTTGTGCAGCAGTTAGATATGGTAATTTCCCACCTGCCTAGGTGGAAGTCCTTGTGCAGCAGTTAGATATGGTAATTTCCCACCTGCCTGGGTGGAATTCCTTGGGCAGGAGTGGGGTATATAAGATTTTCCCCAAGGCTAAATAAATGGCATTCGGCTGATCTCCTTTCGGATGACCCAGGTCTCTTTGTGTGTTCTTTCAATCTCCAGGCCCTTGTCCGACTCGCGTAAGGTACAGTGGCGCGCGAACTGTACCGAGGGGGTAACACAGAATCGGGTGTTACAGTCAACGGTGGGATTTTGTACATGTGCCAGGATATAAAAGCTTTAAGATTTGAAGCTAGTTTAAATTTCAGATTTTCAGATTTTCAGATTATGAGCATTCAACCTGTACTGCCCTTAATATCTTCTTATACATTTCAGGCACAGCTTTAATCTTTGTGTATTTTAGATACCATAATTTCTGTATTTTATTATATGTGGCACAAAAATGTATTTCAAAAATGCAACTTCAAGATACGGACTACTCAAAATAAAATCTGAAATCCTAACATAACTCAGTAAATAAAATGAAAAAAAATATTTAAACTCATTTTAAGATTAAATCTGTCACACCACTTAAAAGTAAAATAACATATCTAAAATCTTAGCATATTTTAAAACTTGAAGTAGTTGAATTCAGGCATAATTGTGTGTGTGTGTGCGTGTCTGTGTGTGTGTGTGTGTGTTTATAAAGCTTTGCTCTCCACTCCTGATAATATACTTTTTGTATAAGTCAGTTTAGGGAATCTAATACCCTTAAATGTTAGTTTAAAATTCTCTTAGAGATAAACCAATAATTTTCAAATTTTACTTCAAAGAAGAGGAATTTTTATTTATGATGTAATTTAATTCCCCAATTTTTCTGTCAGTGTCATGTATGTGACTGTGTTTGCTTTCTTGTCTGATTGAGGAAATTGATTAATATTATATGACCCAATATATAGTGGGTGATAGGGCTTGAGGTACTGGTTAATACTATTTTGAACCTGATGTACCTGTATGCAGGAAATGTTTTCTAGTGGAATGGGTAAATATATGAGAATGTCAAAGAAGATTCAATCTTCAACATAGCATAATCTTCTTAAATATTTTGTATAATTCTTTATGTTTAAGAAAGTATACTAAATTATCCAATATTTTCATTATGGTCTGATAAAAATATGGTATTTAAATGTGCTAATATATCTGCTTACAAATAAAAAGTGGTAACTCTATGGAAGATTTTTGATTATTCAGAATTTATTTGTTTCTGGCAGATGGTACACAATACACATTTAAGTAAAATACTTAAACTATTAGAATTGAAAGGTACAAATATGGTTCAGTATTAAAGCCCATGTTTCTCTATGAAAATGGCCAGAATTCAGACTCTAGCACTCTCATTCGGCAGACCACAAAGACTTGTAACTCCAGCTCCAAGTGGTCTAATGCCTGGTTCTGATCTCTGCAGGCAAATGCCTACACACAATTGCATACATGTGTGAGGAGGCACATTAGCAAAACTTAAAATAAATCTAAAGTGTAAATCATAACTACACATTTGAAAATAGACGATTGACCTTTGCAAATGAAGTGGTCTTTTCCATTGCCAAGAAGGAATTGTTTTCTTTAAAATAAATTAATAAAATGGACACATATTAAGCAATTTAAATATATCGCCCCCATTATTTAGGTGGTTGATGAGAAATAGAAAACAACCATTATTAAAACAGTTGTCAAAGTCCTTGGAGAGATGGTTCAGTGGGAGAGGCTACTTCATGCAGACCCTGACAACTTGAGTTTGTTACCTGGGTGAAGTAGAGTAGATGGATAGAGTTGGATGGTAAAATTTTCCTCTGACCACTAGATGCCTGCCGTGGAACTTACACGCTCAATTAGCTGATTACAATTGACAAGATTGTTCTTTATCTTTATGCTTCTTCATCTTTATGTTAGCTGTTTCTTTTAAACCACTGTTGTGACAAAATACCTGATATAAATAATTCAAAGAGAACAGTATCTACTTTAGTTCACAATTTCAGTGGCTTCTTTTGATTCTTAGAAACCGTTGAATCCAGACCCAGGTGAGACCGAATGCTTAGTGACAGGGTCATGTGGAAGAAACTGCTAATCAAAGGACTTCCTCATTGAGTAGTGAGTCCTTGTGGGGAATTTTTCTTTAGAAAGTTAGGCTGGTATCTTAATTACCATCTCAGATATAAATATAATTTTTCAATACTATATTTGAAATATGACTATTTCAGTCTGGCTCTTGAAAATACATCAAAGGAGGATTTCCTCTTTGGGTAAAGAATGAGTCACAAGCCAGCTGCAGAACATGTGAATTCAAGAAACTTCATATAAATAATTTAAAATAATTTAATTTCTCATTAGGAGCTATGTTTACAGGGTATGTAACTTTACTAATTATGCAATGAAAAATCAGGAAGTATATTCAAGTCAGCATATTAAAATAGTGATTAACATAATATGACATGGTTTAGTTATATTATTTCATCATAATATAAAGAGAAAATTTTTACTTCATTTTTTACAGACTCATCTCTTCACACTTTTTATCACCTACCATTCCACTTTATGCTTCCTATTTTGACCCCAGGGTATTGCCCTACCTCTTTGAAATGAGTTGAACAGTGCATACAAGGCATACATGATATGAATGTATATATATATATATATATATATATATATATATATATATATACAGTGGGTATATAAATGTGGACTATAAATGGTTTCTATACCACCACATAGGCTTTAACTTTATCACAATGTCCTTATTCAATATGATTCAATGTGAGGCTTGAGGTAGCCTGAATAATTAAATGTGAGAAGGCACACACCAATGTGTAATAGTCTACTAAGTTTTATATTTCTCATGGAATGAGATGATAGGAAGAAAGAGGAGAAGATTCTAACCAACTACCTCTAAACACCCAGTCCTGTATTTTATTATTTTGATATTTAAAAGAAAGCAAAACGTTTTTAGAACCAGCAAATTAAAGTACAGTGCTATAGTAACTAATGCTATTTACATTGCTGACAAGTGAACAGATAGGACAGGTCTGGCTTCTTTGGGGTGTGTTTCTATCTATCAGAAGAGGGGAAGTATGCATAAGTCTTTGCTTTTGAATGTTAGTGAGAAATAGACATACTACATGGTGTTATTAGCATCAATTTGACTTCTTGGAGAAAGTGAAAATCTCCAATACTTTAAGAATTCAATAAAGCCTAAAATATAGCAAGGAAATGTGTTTTCAGAAACATTTTTTTTATTTTTTTTTCTCATTTTTTATTAAAAATTTCCATCTCCTCCCCTCCTCCTCCCGCTTCCCTCCCCTCCCTTCCACCCATACCCTCACTCCCTCCCTCTCCAAGCCAAAGAGCCATCAGGGTTCCCTTCACTATGTTAAGTCCAAGGTCCTCCCCACTCCCACTAAGTCCAGGAGGATGAGCATCCAAACTGACAAGGCTTACAGTGAGCCTGTCCATGCTGTACAGTTCTAGCTCATCACCGTTGTCCTTGGTTTCTCAGTCCTCCTCCACTGTCAACCACATTTTCCTTGAGCAACTGAGGAGAGGGTGCCAGAAATGTCCAGATCCTATTGCCATACTCATGAATATCTTGCATATCACCATAGAACCTTCACCTGGCGTTGGATGGAGAAAATGACAGAGCCCCACATAGGAGCACCGGACTGAGCTCCCAAGGTCCTGATGAAGAGCAAAAGGAGGGAGATCATGAGCAAGGAAGTCAGGACCGTGAGGGGTGCGTTCACCCATTGAGACGGTGGGACAGATCTAAAGGGAGACCACCAAGTCCAGTTGGAATGGGACTGATGAAACGGGACCAAAATATTTTAATCTGTATTTTTTAATTTAAAGAGCCACACAATTCTCCTATCCTACCCCATATACCCCTCTACCCTGCTCAATATAAAATGTGCAGGTTCTTTTTCATTAGTTGTCAGGTTCCTAGAATCAATCTGTTCTGGACACATGAGAGCAAGAGTGGAAGTACACAGATTACTAGTGGCAGCAATGGAGGAAGTTCATCATCACTAACCAAACAGGCTGTAACAAACATTATGGTTTCCCATGTAAAACTGTTGTCTCATATGTGTGGAAAACAGTTTCCTTGTGGCCATCCACTGCCATTAGTTCATACAATCTTTCCACCATTCTTTCTTGATGTAACTTCTTTGATTTGGAAAGAGAGGACATGATATAGATGTGTCATTTAAGGTCTAGTGATCTTATTCTTCGCACTTTATTGAGTTTTGGTGTTAATTTCTGTCTACTGTGAATGTAAGTGTCTCTTATGAGTGTCAAGCAATGTGTTGATCTATGCGTATAATGATAATTCATCAGGAGTCTCTAATGCTATGTCCATTTCATAGATTAAGAATAGTAAGTTTATGATACATTTAGGAGATGGATCCAATAAGGAGGTATGTTCTGGAGGAAGTTGAAAGAGTTTTGGGAGGATGGATAACAATAATCAGAATAAATGATACTTCAATAAAAACTATAACACAAAAAGAGATTAGTAAATCCTCTCTTAGGACCTATAATCTGCCTAGCTAAAAGTTATTGACCACAGTTAAAGTTTGATTTCATCTTGTGCTGTTGGACTTAAATCCAATCAGAAAGTGATTGACTACCCACATGATACCTGTGCTACTGTTGCACCAATGCATTGGTCTTCCAGGCCAGTGGTCACTGTAGCTGACTGAATCCACATTGGGTGAGATCACTTTTCTCCTCTGTTAGTGGACAGATCACCTGTCAATAGATAGTATTGCAATTATGCAATAAGGATGCAGAAACTGCCAAGTGAAAACCAGCTTGACTTTTTTTTTTTTCCTCATGATTTATTTTTTTATATTTAAAAATTTCCATATCCTTCCCTCCTCCTCTCCCCTCCCTCCCTTCCTTCTCCCCCTTCCCTCCCCTCCCCTCCACGCATACCTCCCCTCCCTCCCTCTCAAGGCCAAGGAGCCATCAGGGTTCCCCACTCTATGCTAAGACCAAGGTCCTCCCAACTCCCCCCAGGTCCAGGAAGGTGATCGACCAAGCTGAGAGGGCTCCCACAGAGCCTGTCCATGAAGAACAATCAGAGCCCAGAGCCATTGTCCTTTGCTTCTCAGTCAGCCCCCGCTGTTGGCCACATTCAGAGAGACGGGTTTGGTCGCATGATCCATCAGTCCCATTCCAACTGGAGTTGGTGATCTCCCATTAGCTCTGTCCCACCGTCTCCATGAGTGAACGCACCCCTCTCCTTCCTGACTTTCTCCCTCATGTTCTCGCTCCTTCTGCTCCTCATCAGGACCTTGGGAGCTCAGTCCAGTGCGCCAATGTGGGGCTCAGTCACCTTCCCCATCTGTCGCCAGATGGAGGTTCCCTCATGGTCCTGACTTTCTTTCTCATGTTCTCTCTCCTTCTGCTCCTCATCAGGACCTTGGGAGCTCAGTCCGGTGCTCCAATGTGGGGCTCTGTCATTTTCTTCATCTATCGTCAGGTGTTTCAGTCACAGCAAAGATTGGTCTAGGACACCAAACGCCTCCGGGCTCCTTTTGAAGGAAGAGATGGGCAGGCGCCAATGCAGGAGCTCCTCCAACAACATGAGAGGCAACATGACATCACCACAAGCCAGACATCCCGAAACAACAAGAATTGAACACCCTACCCCAGAAGATATAGAAGAAACCGACCTTAAACAGTACTTTATGAAAATAATAGAGGACCTTAAACAGGAGGTAAAAAACTGCCATAAAGAAATGGAGATGACAAACAAAAAGGTAGACGAAATAAATAAATCACTCAAAGATACCCAAGAAAAACAAGAAAATCAAGAAAAAGCAATCAAACAGGTAAGGGAAACAGTACAAGACCTGATAAATGAAATGGAGGTACTGAAGAAAACACAATCTGAGGGACGACTGGAAATGGAAACTCTGAGTAAACGAACAGAAACTTCAGAGACAAGTATTTCCAACCGAATACAAGAGATGGAAGAAAGAATCTCGGACTTTGACTTGTTTATTTTTTACAACTCAAGTAGCTGATGTCTTCAGCAACAGGGTCTTATAGTCAGGTTCTAATAAAGATCAATCTGTCTCTATTTTACCATCGACTATAATGCTCATGTGTTGTTTATTTTATTTTAAATTTCCTGTAGAAGTTATTCTTATAAAAATGACTATTAATATGTTGATATTTTACTCATGTTTTTCTGTGTGCATTTTACATTTTGTGTGAGTGTACATATTTATATATACGTTTTTGTTTTGCCTTTGTTTTGTTTTATTTGGTTTGGGTTTAAAATGGTGTTTCTCTTTATATCCTAGGATAGCCTTGTACTCTCCTTAGCTCAGGCATTTCTCCTGATGCAGCTCCTGGGTTTATGAATATGAACAATCACACCTGGATGATTTGAATCTTTTTTAAATGATTAATGTATTTCATAAAGAGAATTGTTTAAATAATGGTTACATAACTGGTATAGGGTTAACAAGTTTATATCTCTTACAGTAAAACCTACTGTGGGATAATTCTCTTGTACACTATAAAGATTTGTCACTCATATAATTTTAATAATTACTGACTTCTCAGTAGTATGACGGGAAGTTTAAGTAGGACAATCAGTAAAACTATGCCCAAATTTCAAAAAAATGGAATATTGATGTTCTCTTTGTTTATAGTTTTAGTTACAAGTTGTTATAAATAATAGTCAGCAAAAAAAAAAAAAAAAAAAAAAAAAAGCCAAACAAAGGCAATTAGATTCAGAGTTCTTGTTTTGAAAAAAAAGAGAGGAAATGTTGTGGGATAATGTTCATGTACACTGTAAAGATGTGTCACTAATATTGGTTTAATAAAACATTGAATGGCCAGTAGCCAGTCAGGAAGTATAGGAGTTGTGACAAGACTAAGGGAATTCTGGGAAGAAAGGCGGCTACCTGGACAAAGAGGAAGAAAGATGAGAACCTTTGGATTCCTTCCAGGTTAATGTGGTTTGATGGACCAAAATCACTTGAAAGGTTTCAGCGAATACACAAAAATACTTCACTCAACAAACAACAGGAAGTCATTTGGAGAGTTCTGTGCCCAAATTCCCAAATATTGTTTAAAAATACTTGCATTTAAAGGGAATACAATATAGAGATGAATACTTTGCATTGGTATAGATCTTGGTCTATTGATACAAATTTAAGGTCAGTTTTGTTATATGTATATTTCTACTCTTGTTTAAGGTATTGTGTTTGTCCAGCTCATTTAAAAATATAATGTATAATTAAGAAATATAAGTTATAGATAGTCATCTATAGTAATGGACTGAATCTCTGAACTGTAAGCCACCCAATTAAATGTTTTTCCTTTATAAGATTTGTCATGGTGTCTTTTCACAGCAATAAAAACCCTAACAAAACAAGATCCTATATATGTATCTTTCATAATATATGATCTTTAAAAAATTATAGATATAATTGTCACAATAAAACAAAATATAAATATATGCCATCCTAATATAATTAGAGGATTAAGAAAAATCATGAAACAAATAATATTATATATTTGCGGTTACTCAAAAAGTAACAGCTTCTTTCTGCTATTATTTCTTTGGTCACAGATGGACAAAATTTTCAGAAAAGCAAACACTGGGACTGCCTTCATGAACATTTATACTCAGAATAAATTTAATACAGATCTGCATTAAATTGAAAACTGAAAACTCTAGTCTTTCAGTATAAATAATGTTGTTATGAATATGTAGAGTAGAATTAGTTGCAAGTTTGAACTAGTCTGCTTGATTGAATGTGATGTAGATTAGTAGTGAATTATCGAGATGTATAAAATATCATACATAGAATTTCCACACTTTTCTTTAAGACAGCTTGATGTGGTAGTTGCAAACTAAATACTACTGCAAATGTTCTCTTGCATCTGAATATGGAAAGAACTGTTTTTGTAATATTTGGAGCTCTATTGTTTAGTGCAATGAGATACTATCTTTTATCATTTGTCAGGTTAATTGTGTGGAAGCCACAAATAATGCATTCCCATACCCAATTCAAACCTATCAGATGAATTGCTCATAACATATATAATACTATTAACATTACGTATAAAAGCTAAAATAGATCACACAGTTAAGAAAAAGAGTCACCTTGAACCCATGAATTATTCTCAGAATTAGAAATTCTCACGGATCTCTGATGGACCTGGAAAAACATCACGGAATTCTCATGAAGGTAAACACTTTACCAGGGATCAAGAAGAGCATCAGAATATGTCTGTGTGAACACTGACAGGCATATAGCAGTACAAGCCTAAAAGAAGCTGAAAATGCTTAATCTCTACTCTTTTTTTATTTTCTCATTTTTTTATTAAAAATTTCCATCTCCTCCCCTCCTCCTCCCCCTTCCCTCCCCTGCCTTCCACCCATACCTCTACTCCGCCCCTCTCCAAGCCAAAGAGCCATCAGGGTTCCCTTCACTATATTAAGTCCAAGGTCCTTCCAGCTCTCCCTAAGTCCAGGAAGGTGAGCAACCAAACTGACAAGGCTCACAGTGAGCCCGTACATGCTGTAGAGTTCATGCTTAATCTCTACTCTTAATTTCAACAAGTAAGTCATTTTTTTTCCTGTTAAGAAAAGGAAGTTAATTTCTGTGCCTTTTTTCTATGTGCCTTCTCCATCTAATAGCTGAAAAAATGCTCATCCTTATAAACATATGTATCCAGGTAGCTTTATACAGACTGAACATATTGTAATTTATATATCTAGGTGTGTGTGTGTATGTGTGTGTGTAATAGTAAAAAAATATATTAATTTAAAAAGTAAATACAAATTAAAACCAAAACCAAAAGCCAATGATAGAATATTCAAGTATGCAAAAATATCTCAGAATTTGAATTTTTCTGCATATGAAGAGCCACATAAGCTGGGTGATGGTGCCACAGCCTTTAATCCCAGCACCCAGGAGGCAGAGGCAGGCAGATCTTTGTGAGTTTGAGACCAGCCTGTCTACAAGAGCTAATTCCAAGACAGTCTCCAATGCTACAGAGAAAACATATCTCAAGCTCATGAAACCATCTTGGAATTCTGTGCACACATTTAAACTCCTTGGCCTGTGAGATGAAAAAAGATGGGAGTTTGTCTCACTAATGTTGCTGAATCATTCTGGTCATTCTGTAATAGTTCCACTTTTTTTCTTCATTTCCCTTAATTTGATTTTAGGGAGTTGTAGAAGATGCCAGATAAATGTCATATCCATAACCTGAGTATTTGCTGTAAAGCTGAGAGTTTTAACTTGCCTCCTTGTATTTTGGTGGATATGGTTCTTAAGTAGCACAGAGACTCTATGTGAAAGCCCTGTGTATGCAGAGTACCATGCTAGGTACTGATTATGTGTTTGCTTTGTTTTTTTTTTTTCATATATATGTTTTTTCTACAATTCATTCTTTGTTTTAGGCACTTATTGCATGATAGACATACTACCATTATTTGGGGTATTTTTTTTTTTTTTGCTAGTTAGGGCTCAAAACAACCTATCATTTATGTTACCTTCAGTAAGTAAATAATCTGCAGAAAAGAGAGATAAGCACCTTGCCCAAGGATTATAGACTGACAGCAAGCCTGCTAAATTTCAGTGTGAGTCTTACATTATATCATATTGTTATCGAATGCTAATCCTGACAGTTGAGCTATTTCAATGCAAGAAAATCCAATGCCTGAAACAAAAGCCTGAAAAGAGAGATGGTTTTTCCCTTAAGACTTCCCACACCTAGGTAGTGGAAATCAAAGGAAATAAAAGAGCTACATGAAATAGTTTAAAAGAAACTTTTCTCAGCCTCTGACATACTTGCATTTTAATATTGATGAAACAGTTTCCTAATGTGGTTTTAGATACTTATGAGAGAAAAGTAATTCACTGTCACGAATATTTTAAAAGGGTTAATAAAGATTAGAATTATTGTAATGATCTTACAGATACTAAGGTTAATATTTTAATTTCAAAAGTAAAGTTGCAGTTAATTGAAATATCTCCATCACTTATTCTAACATTACAAACTCATTTTCTGTTCTTAGTGATAGTTTATTCCTTTTCTTTATTTTTACCAAATTCTTTCCATACTCTGTTCCAAGACTCTTAGTCTCTTTTGTTTCTGGAAAAAAATAAGAAAACCTGGAAAAGTTTCATTTACTTGTTAAGAGTAAATTTCTATATACAGAAACTTCTCACAGAGAAGTAAATATTTGATGGTATACAATGTCATTATCTGGCCTTATCTGGGTTGTCTTGATATTCAGAAGGCATGATAGGGTGCCTAGCTGCTAAGGCTTTATATCAAGGGCTAATAGAAATTAAAACACATACTCTAAAACCCAACTGCTATACACATCTAATATGCATGTCAATAACTTTTTTTACAGTCAAACAAACTGTACCAAATATATTCTTGATTACAGCAATGGTAATTATTGTCTATTTAATGGAATCAAGAAACCCATAGATGATTGGCTGGCCATTTCTTTGAAGGTAATTATTGTCTACTTAATAGGATCTAGAAGCCCATAGGTGGTAGTCTTGACATTTCTTTGAAGGTTATTACTGTCTGCTTAATGGAATCTAGAAGTCCATATTTGATAGTATGGGCATTTTTTGACAGGAGGTTGGATAACCTACCCTAACTGCTCAACTGGATGAACCAAAATGTGAACGCAAGCTGAGCATGAGCATTCATCTCGCTTTGAGTCTGCATGTGAATGTATTAGCATCTGCCTCAAGATCCTGCAGCCATGACTTACCTGCTTCAATGGGGTGTATCCTTGAAGCATGAACCAATGTGAATCCAATCTCTCTAGTTTGTTACTTTTTTTTCTGATCTCATAGAAATGAGCACTTACTGATGGTCCCTTTTTAGAGGTTTGAGAAAATGAGTGCTCCTGGCTGAGCAATTATCAGTGAAGCACATATACTGCACTTTTCTAAAAAGGAATATGGAGGAACCACAGTAATGCATCAGAATTAAAACTAAGTTCTGCTCACCCTTATGTGTTAGCCATCTTTAGACCATATAGAACCCAATGATGAAACACTCTTCTCTAGGCCACCTCCAGCCAACCAGAATCTGCAAGTCATTCCGAATATTGTTGAATTTTTATAGAAACAAGCAAACTCTTTGAACAATATTTGTCCCTTTCCTAATATGACTTTATTAAGAAAAGATTGATAATGAGTCAATATTAAATAACAGTAAAATATATAGCATATAAAATATCGTATTATTGACAGCATAATTAGACTTTAAAGCAAAAGTTATAAACCCTTATTCACCAGAATCATATGATAAATTTTGGGAAAATGTGGATTAAAATTTTATTTATTGATTTATTCATTATTTATTTTTTAGTGTGTTTGTGCATGTGCATGCATGTGCATGTGTGTGCATGTGCACGTGTAAATTGTACATTGTTCACAGGATTATGTATTTGTATGTGTGCTTGCCAGTGAACATATACAGATGCCATTGGAGGCCATTGAGTGATCTTGTTTGTCACTCTTACTTTGTACCAATGACACAGAATTTCTCATTGAAATTGAAGATAGAGTAGGAATCAGAAAGCCCAGAGTTCTTTCTGCATTCATTCCCCACAGTCCTGGGGGTAACACAGTAATGTGGGTGATAAAAATTCAAGCTTGAGCCAGGTGGTGGTGGCACACACCTTTAATCCCGTCACTCAGGAGGCAGAGGCAGGCAGATCTCTGTGAGTTCGAGACCAACCTGGTATACAACAGCTAATTCCAGGACAGGCTCCAAAATTACAGTGACACCCTGTCTTGAAAAACCATTAAAAAAAAAACAAAGAAAGATTCAAGTTTGGATCCAAATACTTGCACAGTAAACACTCTTTGCCCACTGAGCCACCTCTTCAGTCTCCTAAACTTAAAAAATAGGTATTTAAGAAAACACTTGTGATGAACTTAGGGAAAAAATTAATTAGTTTTGAAAATTTAAGTGCCATTTTTGAGAGTGTGAAATATTGAGAAGTTGACTCAGTGGGTATGGACACTAGAGAAATAATGCATATATAAGCTCAAAGAGACCATGAAGATATTTGTAGTTCTCATGTGGCTAAGTGACAAAAAAATTGTCTCCAGTGGATTGTCAAGGGGTTCATCAACCATAGAAAGAACAGGTTCCAATACTGGGGAGTAGTTAGTGAACACCAAACAGATGCCATGTTGTGTTTGTGCATGTGTGTTCACTTTCTGTTTGGTTTGGTTTCCTTATTTTTTGCTTTTTTTTAAATTTGGATTTTATTTTTTCTTTTTTGTTTTCTTTCTTTTACTGAAAGAAAAAGAGAGAACATGAAGATTGGAGAGAAGAGAGGTGGGAAGGGCCTGAGAGAAGTTGGGAGGGGAGAAAGAACATAATAAAATATAATAAAACCTATTGAATGAGAAAAATTTAAAATAAAATGAAAATGAAAATGACAATATTCTGGCAATATTAAAATAAAAATAAGAAATAAAAACAATATTAAAGCTTTCCTTTAACCTTTATTACCTTATTTCTGGTGGAAGTTTACCATGTGTCTTGTTAGCAGGCAGGGGGTTCAGTTTGACAGTGAGAAAGCTGCTTTGGTGTTGTTTTAAAAAGTTATATGAAGCCGGGCGGTGGTGGTGCATGCCTTTAATCCCAGCACTTGGGAGGCAGAGGCAGGCGGATCTCTGAGTTCGAGGCCAGCCTGGTCTACAAGAGCTAGATCCAGGACAGGCTCTAGAAACTACAGGGAAACCCTGTCTCGAAAAACCAAAAAAAAAAAAAAATAACCAAAAGTTATATGAATTTTATATTGTCTTTTAACATAATACTCAGCTCATTCTTATCTTACCAGAAAAAAAAATGCCTTACTACTTTTACATGTGTGAAAATGATCCCATAACTATGACACTGTTTTTTAATGGCTTGATACTCTTCATCTTTTTTACCAAATTAGTCAATAATTATGGAATTACTCCCTTGATGATCAATGTGATTTTCTGGAGAAGTACATAGCCAACATTGTATTTTATGCTTCACACATTAAGGTGTTATGCTAAGCAGCAACCATGAGCATCTTCAGTACAAAGCTGAGTTCTTTGGGAGGCTACTAGGTCAGCTTCCATTTGAGAGAAAAAAGGCTTCTGAAAGCTCATGAGAAATATATTATACTGATTCTAGAACCCTGGAGTAACCCTGCTAGATAGGAGTCACTGCAGATTTTTGGTTACTTCTAATTTAAATGCTTATATTTGACCCTACTCAAAGAAAACTGTTTTTATTCACTTCCACTTAATTCATTTCAAATATACATAAAGTTTATGTTAAATTTTAAAGTGAATTTAAATCTACCATACAGAGAGATGCAGATGTATCTGTGGCTAAGAGCTCTCGCAGCTATTCCAGAAGCCCTGAGTTCTGTTCCAAGTACTCATGTCAGTCAATCCACAACCTCCTGTCTTTCCAGATCCACAGAGTCCAACACCTTCAGGCATCAACTGGTACCCACAAACATATGACATATACTGATACAAATATATACAACACATAACTAATAGTATCTTTTGAAATGCTTTTAAAATCTACTCTAGAATTAAAACTGAAAGGTAAAGTGCAGTACCATGAATGCATTTTATACTGTATGTAAACGAAAATCTGGGTCAAGGACTGAATCTAAAGAAGCAAACATTCTTTAAGACAGTTTGTTGTGCAGAAAGTCGAGAGCTTCAACAGTTATGAACACTGATAAGAGAGTCTTATGAAATAGATATTTATAATATCACCAACATTTCATGATAAAATCTTTGAGCAATTTCCTCAAAGCCTAATACTTAGAAAAGGCTACAATAGAAAAGATAAACCCATAGGCAGAAACCTAGCTTTCTGAGGCTTAAAATCCTATTCTGTCTGTTTGTGAAATACCAGAGACAAAATCAGGGAATTATGCCATGTATCCTTTACTTAGCTCCTATTACAAGTGATTTCTGACTTTTCATGTATAATTAATTATGTTAACTAGCCAAACTTTTATGTCTTCAACTTCAGAAATTTTATGTAAAATTGCAATTATTAAACTTATCAGAGTGGCTAAACATATTATAGTAATTTGTTATTAGCAATTAAAATGTTTGTCTATTCTCTTCTTATGTTTTTTTCTTATTTCTTTCCTATATTCTAGAAGCACTCAAGCAACTTAAAGCTAGAGATAGATTTTTTTTAGACAAACAAACAAAATAAAGAAAGATAAAACAAACTCATAGACATTTGTCAAATTAGAACCTTGCTAAATGTGGTAACAATCTAATTTGTTGATAGTTGCAAGAAAGAAGATTTGTATAAACAGAGATCGTGCTTTCATTCTCAGCCTCTCAGACCCAAATAATCACACAGAAACTATATTACTTACAACACTGGCCTAGTAGCTCAGGCTTCTTATTAGCTAACTCTTACATCCTAAATTAACACATATCTATTAATCTGTGTATCACCCTGAATCTGTTGCCTACCAGTAAGTTTCTGGCATGTACTTCTCTTTTGGCAGCTACATGGTGTCTCTCTGATCTGCCTACTCTCTACTTATATTTCTTCCAGCCTAGCTATATTTTGCCATGCTATTGGCTGAAGCAGTTTCTTTATTAACCAATGGCAATAAAAACATATTCATAGCATATTGAGGGAAATCCCACATCATTTCCTCTTTTCTGTCTAAATAAAACAGAAGGTTTTAACTTTAAACAAGTAAAACTACATATAACAAAATAATTTCCTGAAAGGCTTATAGTTACAATATTTAGTTTATTTGTATCTGGCAAAATTAAAGAAAATATACTATCATCTATTTTATCTTTGTGAGTCTGAAGTTTTATATCTAATTTACCTTTTATCATAACTAAGGAAAGCTATAATTATCTGTCTTAAAGTCTTTAAGGACACCAGAAGGATATAATATTACCTAAGGAAACAGAAAGTCAAGATACCATTATGTTGGTTTAACTTAGCAGCCAAAAGGAGCAAATGTCCCTCTGCAGTCAACTTTTAAAGAAAACACAATAATATGCATAATGTAAACTCTCTGTATTTTTCCCATCTTTATGTGGAAAATATTTTACTCTATTACATTTTCAAATTTAATTTTCTTTGCCCATTTAATCTATGACTATCTGTAGTTTTTCTTTTCCCTCATAAGTCCATGTGTATTTATCCAACACTCTTACCCATTTGAGGTTTTTTTAATCTGAATCTGTCTTTATTGTGTATCTGAAATTGTTTTCACCAGGAAAGCCTTATTTTTTATGCTAAGAGGGCATGGCTAGGACCAACTCTATGGCCCTGCTTGTTTGCTCTGCCCTGTCCAACATGGCAGAGGTGTGCTCACTGCCTCTATGAGGCTCTTACCACCCCAGCTTAAGGGACACAGCAGATTTATGTCACCATTAGGCAGTTTGTAACCTCTAGCTCACATACTCCATTTAAGTGTTCAACCTCCTGAAAAAGTCAAAGTTATTCATACTGCCAGCACAAATTAGAAAGCTGTCTCTCAAAGAAGCCATGAAGTTTTTATTACTAACACTGATTAAGGAAGCCTTATATTAATGGAGTCCTGCCTCTGCTCACTGTCAGCAAACAGAGCCTATCAGAAAGAAAGAAAGAAAGAAAGAAAGAAAGAAAGAAAGAAAGAAAGAAAGAAAGAAAGAAAGAAAGAGAAAATGTGGCTACCGAGAAGCTGTGCGTGCCTTCCGTTTTTGTGGGTCTAAAAGCCCTTTTATGGGGCTGGAGATATGGCTCAGTGGTTAAGAGCATTGCCTGCTCTTCCAAAGGTCCTGAGTTCAATTCCCAGCAACCACATGGTGGCTCACAACCATCTGAGATGAGGTCTGGTGCCCTCTTCTGACCTGCAGACATACACAGACAGAATATTGTATACATAATAAATAAATATTTTTTAAAAATAAAAGCCCTTTTATTTTGTTTTAGGTTTTTTTTAGTTCTTCTGTGGATCCATGTCCCAGAGAGTGGATGCCATTTTGTAAAAGAGACTGCTCTTTCATTCCTGTTACCTAGACACAAATAACCACACAAAACTTTATTATGTATAACACTATTTGGCCTATTAGCTCAGACTTCTTATCAACAAACTCTTACATTTTAAATTAACCTATTTCTATTTCTGTGCATCACCATGTGGCTATGGCCTACCAGTTAGGTTCCAGTATGTCCTTCCCCTTTGTCAGCTACATGGTGTCTCTCTGATCTGCCTACTCTCTCTATGTGTCCCCTTAGCCTGACTATATTCTACCCTGCTATAGGCCAAAGACTCTTCTTTATTAACCAATGATAATGAAACATATTTATAGCATACAGAGGGGAATCCCACATCAGATATAACATTAAATGCTTTGGTATTTATATTTGTCAAAAAAGGTACAAAATGATGATATACCTTCAGAAACAGAAATACAGTAAAGCTCACAAAAATAGAAGTTAAAATGATTAAGAAATATTTTGTATGGTTATCCCCCAAAACATACATACAGGTAACATTATTCAGACTAAGTAGTTTATAGATATGTATTTAGGAATATAATACATTATACTACAATTCATATATTTACATATATAGTTTGGAATGTATATATAAATATGCATATATGTGAATTGTATATATATATGAAACACATGATAGATAGGTATATACATAAATAGATAGATAGATTTTAATGAAAAATAATGTGTCCATAGAGTTGACAGAGAGCAAAGAGGTTTATATGAATACATTTATAGAAAACAAAGAGAGGGAGAAAATTTTGTAATTATAATTTATCTCAAAAATAAAAGAAGCAACTTTTGTATACCTACTAAATATTCAATAATCTTAACAATTAGAGGAATGAAAGCTAAAACTGTTTTGAGATTTCGTCTTGCCCCATGATAATACTTATGGTTAATAAAGCAAATGATGATAAATGCTGCAGAAGATGTGAAAAGAGGAGAATGCTCATTAATTGTTGATCTGTTCACAGTCTGGTACAGACACTGGAAATCAATGCAGAGGATTGTCAAAACTCTAAAGTACATCTTCCGTATGATCTAGCTACACCACACTTTGGCATGTGCCAAAAGGACTCAATGTCCTCCCCAACAAACACTTGTTCAGCCATGATTACTGACACTCAATTCACAATAGCTAGGAAAAAGAAACATCTAAAATGGATAATAAAAATATGATACATATGGAAAAGGGATTTGAGTCATTTGTAAATCAAAGTGAAATCTTGGAATGTGAAGGTAGATGGTTAGAAGTAGAAAAGATGAGCAGACTCAGGGGGACAAACACTCTATGTGCTCTCTTCTCTGTGCTTCCTAGCTATGTTTCTTTACATGGGAGTATATGACACAGTTTAACCACAGTAACTAGGAAAGTAAACAGTCTATTGTGGGTGGAGGAAGGAACCCTAGAGAGGAGAATAGTAGGATACAAATAATAGAAAGGGAATAATGAGAAAGAATGGGAGAGTAACAAGGAAAATGGAAGAAAAGCAAGGGAGAGGGAGAATGAAAAAAGGGAAGAAGGATAAATAACATTAAGGATGTCTGAAAAGGTATGAGAGACACATCCTATTTAGCTTTTTTCTTTAAATACATAGAAAATACACAATTTTACATACACACATATACATTCCTATGTTGTATAAAAAACATACACACATATACACATATAATTTAAATGAAGTTATACTACTGAAAATGATAATGCACCCCCTACAGCAATAAAACATCTAACAAATCTCAGTGGCAAGCATGGGGAACTTCCCTTTGAAGACCTGAATTCCATAGCCTAGGGGAAGGAGAGAATAGACTCCCATAAGTTGCCCTCTGACCTCTCCACATCTACTGTGTTAGGTATGCCCACCGCTCCACACAAAAATAAACTAAAGTTAAAAATAAAAAATAATAAGTCCCATGTGTAATGAAAAGAAACTATTGTTCACTAACGACACAATATCACTATCACCTATGAAATATTATTGAGTAAAATATTTTTAACTTGAAAAATCAGAGTATACACATTCTAATTAACAACCATTCTGTAAAGTTATTTATCCAGTACTATTCCTAAAATACATTTAACCTGTCAAATGACTCAATAGGTTTAAATAAAAGTCAGAACACAATTTAAGACATTAGAGTCTTCAGTTTAAAAATGTACATTAATTGCCCTGAAGGAGAGGTATATCATATATTTTACGTCACTTCTCAAACATTAAATTCTGTATTAAATTATAATAGAGGTTTGATATTTATTGCTCATAATACAAACACATTAACATACTACTGATGGCAGGACTGGGAACTTAGGAGATACAATGAAATAACTGAAATTTCTTAGAGATTAAAATATGAATGTATTTTTAAAAGATAATAAAGACTACACGTATGTAAAGAATAAATAGAAAGAGTAAGTGAAGGAGAAGTGTTTTGGTATTTATTAAACTTTTCACTTAAATGGCAAAAATGGCTTTGATATGAAAATAATGCTCACATTTGATTTTTATTTGTGATTTGATGTAAGAATCAGTGACTCTGCTGCTTGTATCACTAATGAGGGAAAGCAGCTGCTTAAACATTGTTACAATGTTGTTAATGGATTACATAACCTATAAATTCCTTTAATCTCTAATCTATGAATACGAGCTGTCAGTTATTAATTGATTAATCCTTGGAAGCGAGAAGCAGGAAAGGAGACTTAAATGTCTTTCTCTATGGTTGTAGACACACCCTGAAATCAATTGATAGGCAAATCTCAGGAGAAACCTTGGTATAGAGACAGGACACTGCAGCTTTCCTGCCAGTGTTAATTACTTTAATATATCATTTTGTTTATTCTCCTTTATAAATATTATAATCTAAAATTACTTGAACTATGAATGAACATATTCATGGGATATATTGTGGGTACAAAATTATACACAAGAAATATACACAACTTTGTTCTTTTATGATTTAGAAGAAAGAATATGAATGGCTACTTAATATTGCCATATGAAGTTTTAGAAAATCAACATTGAATTTACAGGTTCATAAGAAAAAAATAACTCCACTCAACAGACCTCCATGACACTGCATAACAGATTGATTTTAAATGTAGTGTAGTGATTAGTCTCAGCAAGCAGAGATTACTGTTATAATTAGTTTTAGTGACTCAGAAAAAATATTATCTATAGTGATTGATGATACTCCAGCTATGAATGTGAGAGTCAATAATTAAATTAGATTACTTTCAAAGCATGAGAAGAGTTTAATCCATTTTAGGAGCTTAAATTGTCCTTATCTCAACAACTGTCAGCTATGTTTGACTCTCAAATTTTATTGAAGTCTTGTTCCCTATGATAAACTTATATCCAATTTCTAAAATGCAATAATTAGAGGTGAGACTTCAAATATAATATATTATCTGTCTTGCATAAACATTTGTGATATACTGTCTTCAAACAATTCTTCCCTGGGGATGTTTTAGAAAATGTGCCCTATTGTAAACAGTGACTTTACCTTTGCCCTCTGAGACTGGGATGGTTAGCTTTAAAACACATATTTGGGGGGAGTTGGGAGGACCTTGGACTCAACATAGTGTAGAGAACCCTGATGGCTGTTTGGCCTCAAGAGGGAGGGAGTGGGGATGTGGGTGGAGGGGAGAGGAGGGAAGGGGGAGGAGGAGGGGAGGAGATGGCAATTTTTAATAAAAAATAAATAAACTGGAAAAAAAATAAAACACATATTTGTTTGTTTGGGTGGTTGGTTGGTTGGTGGGTTGTTTGTTTTTTAGCTGTAACTCTGTGTATGTGTGCACATATACGTACAAGTACTCACAGAGACCAAGAGAGGATGTCAGCTCCCCAGAAGATATACTTACTGGGACAGAAATGTCTTTTATTTCACATTCCTTGGTTGCATTCTTGGGCTGTTAATTCTGGGAACTGTTTTGGTTGTTTGCTTGCGTTTTATTTTCAGTTGATTCAGTGTGCACCTTCCTAGGACCTTTATCTGTGTTTGATTTTGTTCACTAATGGTCATTCAGATACCACAGGCAGAATCATTTCTTTCAGCTGCTAAACACTAACAGCCTCACTTCACAACACAATTGTACTCTTAATTATATAAGGATATTTAAAATGTCTTATTTTCTTAAATTTCAGAGGTGTTGGTGGCATCTGTTTTTCATTTATCCACTTCTATTGACTGCAATTTACTTGAGGGCAGTAATACTCACTTTTTGAGTCCAGGTATTTGATCTTTTACTTTACGTTTCACAGCAAATTATCAATGATTATATAAAAGCTCTACTCACCCATGGTTAAAGTACATTATTTTTGTAGTATGGAGGCCACTTATTCATCCTGGCTACCCAGAACCAAAATAAGCACAGAAACTATATTAATTAAATCACTGCTTTGCCCATTAGCTCTAATTTCTTAATGACTAACTTACATATTAATTTAACTATCTCCATTAATCTGTGTATTGCCACATAGCTGTGGCTTACTGGTTAATGTTCCTAGCATCTGTCTCCAACAGGCTACATGGCTTCTCTCTGACTCCACCTCCTCTCTCCCAGCATTCAGCTTAGTTTTCCCTGTCTAGCTCTGTTCCCCTACAGCTTTTCTATAGGCCTAAAGCAGTTCCTTTACTTATCAATGGTATTCACAGCATACAGACGGGAATCCCAAAATACCTTTTTGTGACTTTTTCCCTCAAATATCTTCTTAATATAGTTATCTAAATTTTTATATATGCCACAAGACACTCATTTTTCTGAAGAGCAATCTACTTACTACCCATGATATACTTTTAGGGCAATGCCATTGACTCCAACATTTCAAAAACAGGAGGAAGAAATGGTATTTGGATTCCTGAACTAGCATAGTACTTTTATCAAATTGCCCTGAAATATGTCTCTCTTTTGCTTCTTCCTTTCAGTGCATGCTGTTGGGTCATGCTTATTGTTTCTTCCACTGGAAGATACAATGAAGCTTTCTATGATCAGTTAGTTGAGTTTCGTCATGGAATTATTTTTCCTCTTATGAAAATGTATTGAAATGACAGCCTAATTTTGTTTCTAACTCTGCCTAATCCCCTACATACTTTGTAAATTCATCAACTATATTTATTTTTTATAAATTGTTCTGACAGAAGAATAAGCATCATAAAACTCCAATGAGTATGTCTAACCAGAAGCCCTACAAAAATAAATCTTATTTATGATTATGTTTCCAGTTATTCAGTTTAATACATGACAATTATTAAGTTTTATATTAGGTTGTAGGTACAGTCGTTCATCATTAAATAATGGGATAAGCAGTTAGGTGATTTCTACATTATGCAAATATCATAAGTTTACTTATAGAATCTAAATGGTGCATCTTAATCACTCAGTGAAATTTCTTGATAATCAAGAGCTAAATTTCATATAAGCTATATTATGCTATGACTGGCATAAAAACATACATCATTTGCAGACTAAAATGCATTTATTAAGTGAAAGAACTGCACTCTAATATAATGAAAAAATAGAAATGAAATAACAAATACCACCGTCATTTACTCTTGATGTAATTTACTATATATAATGATGTGCTGTAATTGTCTGTGATAGGCAGTATAGAAGGTTTGTTTGTACTGTCATCACCACAAACACATGAATAATCTATTGTGCTGGTAGCTGTTATGGCTGCTCCATCACCAGGAAATAACTCTTCAGCTCTATTACAAATTCAGTAAGTATGTAGTCTGTTGCTGATGAGGTATCATTATATGGGGGGTATGTACCTATATGTTGTATATTTTTTGTGCAATATGCATTACAATATATAGTAAGAACCATCACATTAGGTCTTAAATATCAAACATGAAATATCAAATACCTCAAAATATATAATCTAAATTTGACATATTATCAATTAAATCTGAGATAATGTAACAGCAGGAAAACTTTATGTTGCTGATTTGCCCCAACAATTTTCAAAATTCTATTTTTTTTCTTTCAAAAATTTAAATACCCTGATTTGCTTAACCATTGTCTATCTTTATATTCTAAGTTTTTTAATTCTTCATTTTGAGAACTTGACTCTTCTATTAAACTCATTAAAGGAACAGATATGATCTTATCCTATAATCCAATTTTTAAAATATATGCTCTCTTTCTCAGTAAACTAATCCATAAATGATATTTTCATGCCTCCCTTAGAAAACAGCCTCTGAATATAGAGTTTTAGTGTGATTCAGACATCATACCAATTGCAAAATCAGTATTTTCACGAATAAGTGACTCAGATCAAAGTCTTTTAGTTATATTCTGAAAGACATTTATATTATCTACATTAATATCACTATCCATTCAAACCAAACTTTATCATCTGTGACTGTATGGCTATAGATTCTTCTCTTTCTGTTCTAGTAATACCTTCAATTGCTTCTCAATTGATCTCCAATTGCTTCTCCCTACTACAAAAGAATAGCAATTTTACAATAGTATTAGTTTGAGATGATCTTTAAAACCACTTCAATAAATTTTTATTTCCATTAGGGCAAGAAGATAAAATCCCTCATTTGACATACAAGTTCTGCTTCATGTTGCTTCAGCTGACTGAGCATATCTAATACAATGTTAATAATGTGCAATCATTTGTTCTGGGTTCAAATCAAAATGTTGCCCTGTATTATTTTGTGAACTACTTCAGCTATTGTGTTCTCTGGACCTTAGTTTCTAAATTATGAGTAGTTACTAATTTCAATATTACTTAAATATGAACGTGGTAATTAATAGAAAGCAAATTTATAAATTTGTTGTTTTTTTATTACTTTTTCATAGTCATTACATTATGATTGCCCTTATATTTTCTGTAAGATAGCCATAACATTTCTTGTTATAATTGTTCACACACTGAACTTTAGTCCACCCCTCTTTAGTTTTTCTGTAGTCAGATTCCTCTGTCTGGAATACTTTGCTTGTACTCAGACTCTATTATCCCTGTCATCAGTTCTTCTACCTCATCCTTCAAGTTTCAATCTTCTGAACCTTTTCTAACATATTAAGTTATTCTAATACTTCAAAGTAATTTCTGCTTTCATTCAAGGGTCATGCACCCTTTTAAAATATACATTTTCAATTGAAAAGATATTTTGCTACTAATTTTATCATTGCTCTGGAAATGTGAAATGGGTATTATAATTATTTTCTCACTGATTTCTTGAAAATTATTTGAAGTGCTTCACGTAGTCATATCAGGAGAATTATGCTGTCATTTCTGGGGTTATTTTTTCAGTTTTAAGTGCTTACTTAAATTTTCTTCATGAAATACTACTCCATTTGCCCTTTCTTCTCCCACAACTCTGCCCAGATCTCCCCACACCTACCCAACTGCATATTCTCCCCCTCTTTCTAAAACACAAACAAGAAAACCAACAAAACCCCAAAATTATGACAATAAATGTGGCATGTACTTTATATCACAGATACAGTTTGAAACAGAATGATAAAAAGACTTTTGATTTCCCTAAGGGAATACACCTACCTGTGCCAGAATTTGCTCTTATTTGTTCTGTTAGTGATATCTTATATGTTTCAAATTACAACAAAACAAAACAAAAAGATAATACTGTTGTTCTTGGTTTCATTAATCTATAGACTACTAGACAATGATATATCTCCTATGGAATTACTAAATATTTTTAATTTAATCTTTTTAAAATTCTTTAGTACCAAAAATATTATTGCTACAGTTTGAATCTTAAATATCCCCCCATGGACTCCATTTTAATGACTTGGTGTTCATTGAAGTAGCATCAGGGTCTGGAAGACCCATAAGGCTTCTGGTCTAATAAAAAGTCTTTTGGCTGAGAGAAAATGAAGCATATAAAACAGAAAAAAAGAAGTCTTTTGGTAACTGGGGCATGCCCTCCAAGAGAAGTAAAGTACATTTCTTTGTGCTCCTTTGGTGCTTAGGTATAAGTTTGTTTCAGTTCCTATAAAGACAACAACCAGCAGAGAAGCAAACTGCAAGAGGCAAGAATAAAACTTGTCTCAGCACAACATAGCTTGGCTGATTCAAACTTCTGGAGTCTAACACTGTGCTAGTTTGTTTTACATATATTTAAGTACAGCACAATTTTTGGAAAAAAAGTTTCATTGTATGCTGGGGAACCTCCTTCAGCCAGTGGCCTTTGAGTTGCTGGACCAGGTTGGGCATGGGATAATAATTGCATGGGATAATAGGTAGATCAGTATGAGCTTACTCACACTTGTCAACTGTTTTTATACACAGTGGTTAAAAAAATGACATCTTTACATTTGCAGGTAAATAAATGGATCTAAAAAAAACATATTGAGTGAGGTAACCCACCCATAAAGACAAATATAATGTATTCACTCATCAGTGGCTTCTAGAAATAAAGCACAGGAAACCCAACCTACAGTCCAGAACCGCAGACAACCTAGACAACAAAGAGGACCATAAGAGAGGCATACATGGATCTATATAAGAAAGAGAATAAGACAAGTTCTTATGAGAAAATTGGGAATGTGGAGGTCATTGGAGATGAAAGAAGGGGAGTGGGAGGAAGGGAGGGTAGAGGAGAAAATGTTATATGTCAATAAAAACAATGAAAATTATTAAAAGAAAGGAAAAAAGCAAAGTAAAAAATAAAGGACCACTTATGTTGGAGAGGATGTGCTGGTGGGAGTGCAACTTTAATAGTCACTTTAGAAATCTGTATGGTGATTTTTCAGATACATGAGAATCAATCTACCTCAAGACCCAGCAATACCATTCTTGAACAAATTCCCATAGGATACACACCCATACTATGAGAACGCTTACTCAACTATGTTCACAGCAGCATTACTTGTAATAGCCAGAACATGGAAACAAACTAAAAGTCTCTCAATTGAAAAATGGATGAAGAAAATGTGATATATTTCTATAATGGAGTATTACTCAGCTGTAAAAATCAATGACATCATAAAAGTTGCAGGCAAATGGATGAAACTTGGGAAAAAACATTCTGAATGAAGTAACCCATATTCAAAAAGACAAACACATTGAGGGTCATCTAGGTTGTTTCCAGATTCTGGCTATTACAAATAATGCTGCTATGAACATAGTTGAACAAATGCTTTTGTAGTATGATAGGACATCTCTTGGGTAAATTCCCAAGAGTGGTATTGCTGGGTCCTAGGGTAGGTTGATCCCGAATTTCCTGAGAAACTGCCACACTGCTTTCCAAAGTGGTTGCCCAAGTTTGCATTCCCACCAACAATGGATGAGTGTACCCCTTACTCCGCAACCTCTCCAGCAAAGGCTATCATTGGTGTTTTTGATTTTAGCCATTCTGACAGGTGTAAGATGGTATCTTAGAGTTGTTTTGATTTGCATTTTCCTGATCGCTAGGGAGGGTGAGCATGACCTTAAGTGTCTTTTGGCCATTTGAACTTCTGTTGAGAATTCTCTGTTCAGTTCAGTGCCCCATTTTTTAATTGGGTTAATTAGCATTTTAAAGTCTAGTTTCTTGAGTTCTTTATATATTTTGAAGATCAGCCCTTTGTCTGTTGTGGGGTTGGTGAAGATCTTCTCCCAATCAGTAGGTTGCCTTTTTTGTCTTAGTGACAGTGGGTTTTGATCCTACTGCATGTACTGGCTTTGGGCCTAGCTTGTTGGATGCTCACCTTCCTAGACCTGGATGGAGGGGGAAAGACCTTGGACTTCCCACAGGGCAGGGAACCCTTACTGCTCTTTGGACTGGAGAGGGAGGGGGAGGGGACTTGAGGGAGGGAGAGGGAAATGGGCGGCGGGGAGGAGGCAGAAATTTTTAATAAAAAATAATAATAACAAAAAATAAAAGTATGTTATAAAATCTTTGGAATAGGAACATAATTTAAAAAAAAGACAAACACAGTATGTACTCACTCATAAGTGGATATTAGGTGTAATGCATAGAATAACCAGTCTAAAAACTGCAGTTTCAGAGAAGCCAGGTAACAAGGAGTACCCTAAGAGGGATGAATAGAAGGGGATTTAGATGAGATCTCCTGTGTAAACTGGAGATGAAGGGGGTCGGAAAGGGGAAAGGGGTGGGAGATGAGAACATAAGAGAACCGGGTGTTCGTTGTGGGAGAAGGACAGGTTAGGAGAGCAATGAAAGAAAGATTATGACAGAGAGAGCTACTATGGGATTAGCGAGAAACCTGGTGTTAAGGAAATTCCCAAGAATCCAAAACAATGATTTCAGCTAAGTCTCTTAGCAAACTTTTCCTTTTTAAAAGATGGTTGCTACAGTTATTTCTCAAGGTGAAGGACAGTTGACTAATACACTCCTGTTACAACCTTACTAGCCATTATGTATAATGAATAATGAAACTCTTCTTATATACCTTCAGTTTACATTAGCTTAAACAAGATTAAAATTAAGCAATAGGCTTACAAAACTAATTTGGTATCCTAGTATTTGCTACAATAGAAAAAATTAGATAATTCCACAAAGTATTTTGCATAAATTTCATCAGCAAATATGTGTTATATGACATCAAAATTAAATAATCCTCTATATTACTGTAAACTAGTGCTTTAACACAATAGAAAAATAATTGTCTTTGTACATTTTTATTGTCCTGACAAAACACCATGATCAAGACAAAAATAAATGGGGGCATTGTGTTAGAGCAATAATTGTGAGCCTACATATGATCCATAAGCATGATCAGGCATAAGAAAGGGAGTCAAGTGGAAATGCTGTGGGATTTGAAACCACAGGGTTCATTCTTCCCAATGACATACCCTCTTTTAAAAGGCAGTACCACCCTATCCTTTCCAAAGACATCCACCAACTAGGGACCAAGCATTTGAATATATGAAACTATGGAGGGCATTTTCATACAAAACACAACACTAATGTTTTTAAACTCAAAATAGAATTACCAATTATGGAATGAAAAAAAGTAAAAACAGTCTCATTTTTTCCTTAACATTTGCCCATTTGATATAAACAAAGTTTGCAGGGTTTGAAAGTTCAAGAGATCTCAGTCCTGTACAAAGAACTACAGGGAAATAATTAATGCTGAGAAAGGGAGAAACAATTCTCTCCAGAGGAAAGCACACCACTTGATTTTCAAATACTAAATGGTGAGCAAGGATTGTGCATGTTATTATTGTATGCATATGCATACAATAATAATTAGAAAATAAGTAATGGATATTAAAGAGAGCCAGGATCAGTACATGGAAAGATTTGGTGAGGAGGGAAGGGGAGAGGAAATAATATACTTAAACTATAATATTAAAATAAAAGAAAAATTATTTTAAAAACAAAGAATAGTTTTATGGTTTATTGATCAAAAAAGAGTTTTAAGTTTTGGGTTTGTTGATTCCTTCTCACACCCATAATAAAATGGAGATCATGTCTATATTTTCATATTCAGAAGCAATTAAAAAGTCACTCAATGAAACACAATGTGGCTTCCGTGTTCTTGAAAAAGCATGGTATATTTTATAACTCATACTCTCCTAAAGAAAGACACTTACCCAGTATTTGTTCCAGGATAAATGAAGGACAAAGGGGTCTGAGTCGACACTGACATTCTGTTGTTCGGAACTGGCAGCTTTCATTGTCATCAGTACTCTGTAAGGCCAAAGATTTCTAGTGACAAGATGTGGTCACTCTTTCCTAGAGTCCTATATCTAAAGGATGTGTTTCAGTGAAACAAAGCTTGGAATAAATTCTACTGATAAGGAACAATTAGCTAAGGAGTCAGAAATCAGAAAGAACAGAAAACCCTTTTATTATCACCCTAGTTTTTTTCTCTCCAATCACAATTGGAAGCAATATTTTCATCCAGCATGCTCTCAACTAGCTTAAAAACCGCAATATAATTCACAAGTTCCATAAAAGCTCCACTTCAGAATGATACTACATGATTGTACCTGGTGTTGTTCTATCAGGACATTTTTGTTTTGGTTTGTTTTTTTTCCAAGACAGGGTTTCTCTGTAGCTTTGGAACCTGTACTGGAACTAGCTCTTATAGACCAGGCTGACCTCAAATTCACAGAGATCCACCTGTCTCTGCCTCCAAAGTAATGAGATTAAAGGTGTATATTCCACCGCTGTCTGGCTTCAATGGGACAAATTTAAAAAAAAAATGTATTTCATTGAGCATGACTTCTGACTTCAGCCACATTTGGGGCATGATTTTGTCTTTATTCAAGGTCAATACTTAATTTAATTTTTCTCCACCTAAGAAGGAGACAGCGAAGAAGATACTCCCTAGTAAGACCCCTTAATTAACATTGCTTAGCTTCTGAAAATTCCCCCACCTTTTTTTTTTTTTTTTAACATAGTCACAATTTCTTCATTTGGATGGCCTTCTAGTGCTACTACTCAGGCTGTATTACACTTTTTAAATTTTTTCTTTTACATATTTTTTTATCAGTGAAACCAAGGACATATCAAGAAAAGGGCCTAACACTCCTTGTTACAACCTACATCAGTATCACTTAGAACCTTAACTTAAGAGGTCAAGAACTTGTTGCAATATTCCTTGAATCTTCTCATTTACTAATAAGATAAGAGTCTTTCATATAAGTGAATAGCACACAGGAATGAAAGAAAAAGAATGCTTAAACTAAAAATCCTACAATGGAAGATAGGCTGTTATCTCCTAGGGATCCCTTGTGTGTGAGCCATAAAGCAAGAATAACTTTACTTGTAATCGTTATAGTGAGCAAGTGTGTGTGTGTGTGTGTGTGTGTGTGCATGTGTGTGTCTGTGTGCAAGCACGCGCATGCGTGCATGAGAGAGAGACAGACGGAGAAAGACAGACAGAGAGAGAGAGAGACAGAGAGAGAAACAGAGAGGTCTGTTTTAATCCCCTCATGCTATCTGTCAAATCTTCTATTATATATTATATTATAGGGCACATCATCTGAATTTGGTCAAAATTTCAGATTTTAAAAATTGTGTCAACTAATTGACTAAATCTTTTCATACCTCAATACACCTAGAACCATTTACCTATTACATGTATTTTTTCTTGTGTATAATTCTTCTCTATTGATCTTTAAAATGGCCATTCTTAGAATTTTGGAGTTAGAAGTGGATATTTTAACAAAGTCTAACTGTAGAAAGGCTTGGACTGTAGGTGGGAATTTTGATAGTATAATTTCTATGCGTTATTAATTTTCTTTTCTGCTTTCAGTGGTTCCATCTTCCCACTGTTAAATATCATTATATTCTCACCCTGTTTACATCTCCACAAAGTACTTAAAATGTCAGCAGATTCCTAGAGAATGTAAAGTTATTTCAGAATAGAATAAAATATTGTGAAACATACATTGTTTAGCCTTGATGAATTAGTATTATTTTTCCTCTATCCTGAGTACTATTTTGCTTACATAAATAGAGCTACCTACCGCAAACTGATGCTATCTTGATCAAGGGTCATCACCATTAGACTTTAGATTAAGAATGAATAGCCGTAATTAGGGAAAGATGGCTGGTTTAAGTTCAAAAACAAATAACTAGAGTTGTTGAGATAGTTCTGTTGGTAGTGAATCTTGCAGTCGAAATTTAGGACTGGAGTTGGATCCATGCTCCCCAACATAATTGTAATTTTTCAAAAAAATAATGAATTGTATGGTAGACCAGTACCATTACTGTCTGAACTCCCTTCTTTAAATTAAAAGCATCTCATAAGTAACTCACTCTTGTACACCCTTACTTGGGTATTTATTAAAATATCTTCCATGAGTCAAAAACTGTATAATCAGAGAGAAAAGTGCCTTTCTACCTAGGGAGTGTAACCTATAATTTGAGCTAGATGGATTTCACATTGCTACATTTCAAATAAATATCAGTAAACTATAAAAGCATGCATATTTCTTATGAATCAATTGAGGAATGAAATGATCAAATAATAATTAGGCAAACCCCAACACCTTTCAAATAGCACCTCTCCCAGTGAAAATTACAAAAGTCATGGCTTAAATTCAAAATAAAGTTTTAATCAGGTTTCCTTAAGACAACTATCAACCAAAAGTAAAAGTTGAAAACCAAACAGAAATGAGTCTCTCCAAAACTGCTTGGCATACATATATATTTGTGAATATATGTGGTAAAAAGTTATTGAATGGAGAGATTTGTGAAGTTCTTATTTTCCTTTCAAAAAGAAAAAGTCTCTGAAGTTCCAAAGACTCTACATTTCAGAAATGTATTGATAAAACACACCAATAGAGAACTCTGTTTTATATGCTGCTTGGTTGGAAATTGCTGAACAGAAAATAATGAGCAGGCAAATATAAGAATATACAGTGGCTATCTTAAGAATTTACCATCATGTGATTTTTTTTATAAAGACTTTAAGCTGCTGATTGAAAAGGTCTGTGCTTATCATAAAATCAAACAAGCAAGTACTTGTATTAAAACGAGAGAAAATCACTTTTTCTTATAGCCTAAAAAATTGCAATCAATATCCTGCTTGCCTAGTAGTTGAGATATTTTTATCAATTTATCTGCAATTACCAAAGAAATATCATGCTGAGGTAATTACACGCTGTGCCTACTTTTTGAAAAGTAGGATTTTGTAAAAGCATGCTTGGATATATCTATTGGCTCTGCAGAAATTCAAAGGCAAGCTCTAGAAACTGCTGAGGGAAATGCATTAAACTTTACAATTTCATTTCAAATTTCTGTAGAGTTTAGAACTATTTGTGGGTTACAAAACAGGCTCATTTATGGGTCTGACTTTCATAATTTCAGCTCTATCTCTCTGGACAGGCCTACCTATACTTAAAAGATACATCACCTTGCTTATATTGTCTAAGATGCTTGCTGATATTCTTAATTACAATTCTTCTGTTCTAAATGTATTCAAAGTATATAGGTAGGACAGAAGAAGAAACAAGGACAACTTTTTATATGTGCTTACAATATGCCAAGTACTGTTTAAAGCATTGCACATGACAGTGCATTTAATCTACAACTCATATCCATAGTGCAAAGAAGGATATATAACATCTATATTTCATCTCTTTTTTTTCAATCTATTTTATTTTTTCCAGTTTATTTATTTTTTATTAAAAATTGCCATCTCCTCCCCTCCTCCTCCCCCTTCCCTCCCCTCCCCTCCACCCACACCCCCACTCCCTCCCTCTTGAGGCCAAACAGCCATCAGGGTTCTCTACACTATGTTGAGTCCAAGGTCCTCCCAACTCCCCCCAGGTCCAGGAAGGTGAGCAACCGAACTGACAAAGCTCACACAGAGCCCGTCCATGTCGTAGAGACCAAGCCCATCGCCATTGTCCTTGGCTCCTCGGTCAGCCTCCACCATCAGCCACCCTCAGAGAGTCCGATTTGGTCGCATGTTCCATCAGTCCCATTCCAAGTGGACTTGGTGGTCTCCCATTAGTTCTGTCCTGCTGTCTCAGTGGGTTCATCTCTTGTTTGTAGAGCCCTTGAAAACTATATTCAAACTGTGAGGCCAGTGTTTAGCTTTGGTGCCCCAGAGCTTGACTACAGAGCAATATTTCTTCTGTTTCAAGACACTCAACCATCTAAGTACAACAGTTGTCTGAAGAAGTCACTTGTAACATACTTAATAAAAACTCAGAGACAGCCGGGCGGTGGTGGCGCACGCCTTTAATCCCAGCACTCGGGAGGCAGAGGCAGGCGGATCTCTTAGTTCGAGGCCAGCCTGGTCTACAAGAGCTAGTTCCAGGACAGGCTCTAGAAACTAAAGGGAAACCCTGTCTCGAAAAAACAAACAAACAAAAAAAAATCAAATAAACAAACAAAAAAACAAAAAACCTCAGAGACAGATATTGGGGTTCAACCTGAAAATCAGAAAAGCAAACAAGGCAGCCACCGGCTCTCACCATATCTCTATTCGAAATGGCAATCCTGGAGTCCTCAGAATGTGACTGTGTATGAGAGCTATCTCCTCTCATTTTATATTCCTTTCTAGGGATGGGAATAAAGGTATAGGCAACTACAGCCTTGTTTCTATGCCAAAGTAGTGTGGTTACTGAGATTAAAGGGGTATAGCATCACTGCCTGGTCTGTAAGGCTCATCAGTCAGGTTATTTTACTCTCTGACTTTTAGGGAAGCTTTATTTATTAAAATACAAATGAAATATCACTACAGTCACCTTTCAGAAAGTCCAGGAAAATACTATCATGTTTATTATTACATATAAATAAATAAAAATGTGAGGGAAAGATGTTTTATGCATTTTGGGGAAAATACAACAGATACAATAAACATGTAACTTTGAGAAAATAACCTAAGAGAGTGCCAAAATTTCATTAATGGTACCTATAGAAACTGTTGTTCAATGCAACATTAATGTACCATATTCAATATTACTGTTATTAGAAATGATGGCTTGATTGTGGGATGATGACTTTATCTAAAGCAAAATATTGTCTGATACATATCGGTGTCATTGTTTCCTTGTTGAGGCTTATGATTATTTTTAACAAAATACCCTATCTTTAATGGTACTGAGAAAATCATCACAGCAGAATTTAGAGCTATAGTGTTTTGTGATTATCTAGTCCTAGTGAAAGAGCACCTCTTAGTGGTAGGAAGGTAATACTACATAAAATAGAGGAAAAAAATGGCACAATTTGCTAAACTTTTCAGTCTCTAATTTTTTATTGTGATTTTTTTCCCTGGGTCTTATCTTCTCACTATTTTTATACTAATTATCATTAGCAGAGAGGGAGATACAATGCAATATTTATTTTTATTTTTTATATATTTTAATTACTTCTTTAAGAGTGTCGTACAGTGTATTTTGATCATATTCATCTCCAATTCCTCCCTTTAGCTCCTCCCAGACTCACCTTCACTTCTATTATTCCTCCCTGTTTCGTGTGCTCTTTCTAAATGTCTCGTTGTCTATGATCTGTGCTGTCAATATACTCTCCTGTGTGTGCATGTGGTCATGCACTAGGACACATCTCTATATCTCTAACAGAAACCACCTAGTACGCATGGCCTCCTTAGTTACACTTAGGTACACTTCCTGCTAGAGCACTAACTTCATTGATCTAGTGCCAGCAATCTTAGATACTGTGAGTTATGAGTATAAAAGTGATGTGCAGAAGACAGGGTTTGGCTCTTGTCTCCCCCAACCTTTTGCTCTTAAAATCTTTAGGCTCCTTGTTTCATGATTATCCTAGGGCCTTGGGGGAGAGGACGTAAGACAGATGTCTCAGTATTGCTAAGCACACTACACTGACAAGGGTACTCATCACTTTGACCAGTTGTGAGATAGTGCGAAACCACCATCTGCTTGAGGTCTGCACTAATCAAAGGGTAGAGAGACATGAATTTTAAAGGCAGTTTCATACTATATTCTTTCAGCAAAATAACAAAATTAGGTTGACCTTATCAACAAAAGAGATATGGCTAGATTTTCAACCAGACGTGTTGCCTCCAATGAAAGAAGCTTTAAATCAATGAAACTCCTATTACTTACCTTGTAACATGCATACCACTATTGCACGGATGGACATGTCTGGCCACATTAATCATTATTGCATTTCCAAGGTTGACAGCTGTGTAAGACTTGATAATTAACCCCAACCCCAGCAGGATACATAGCACCTCCCAGTACTAGGAAAGCTATCCATACTGAGGATGCTTCCTATTCTGTATAAGCATGATTTTTCTGTGTCAGGTCACTAAAATGAATGCTGTCTTCAACAATAGTGTCTTACAATCAATTCTAGTGAGTAACTAATGACAATAGCTTATATTTGGAGGGTTTGGGGACAGAACTGACAATAAACTTTCTATTTAGCCATCTGTGAGTCCTGAGACATACTTACACTGTGTCCAATTAAACTCAAATATATATTTATTTCTATATGACAGTGAAAGAGAAGGCTCAAATTTCATTTATCTACATGTATCTATCCAGTTTTTCTAACATCATTTGATAAAAATATACCTTTTTCTAGTTATGCTTTGGTACCTTTGGAAAAATCAGATGTCTGTAAGTATGTGGACTTATATATGGGTTCTTGATTCTAATCAATTGACCAATGTCTTTATTGTGATAAGGTCATATTTTGTCCTACTTTGGTTCTGTAGTTGTAATTTCTGGTTTTGTGTATCAACTTGAAATAAGCTAGACTGAGCAGATGAAGAGCCTCAGTGGAGGAAATGCCTCATTGAGATCCAGCTGTAAGGAATTTTCTCATTTAGTGATCAGTGGGGGAGCACCTAGCCCATGATGAGTGTTGCCATCTCTGGGCTGCTGATCCTGGAGTCTATTAGAAGGTTGTCGACTGAGCAAGCCACAGGATGCAAGCCAGTAATAAGTTCCTCTCCATGACCTCTGTATCAGCTCCAACATCCAGGATCCTGCCCAGCGTGATTTCCTGTACTGATCCTCTAGTGGTGAACAGCAATGCTGAAGTGTAAGCCAAATAAACCCCTTCCTCCCTAACTTGTTTTTAGTCATGGTGTCTCACCGCAACAATAGCAGCTCTAACAAAGACAGTAGCATAACGTGAGTCAAGTACAGTAGTGGCAGTAACAGGATTTTTATTGTTTAGGATTATTTTAGCAATCGAGAGTCTTTCCTGCTTCCATATAAATTTTAAGATTTTGTTTTAAATTCTATGAAGAATTGAGTTGGACTTTTGATAGAGTTTGCATTGAATCTGTACATTTCTTCTGGCAAAACAGCCATTTCAGGATATTAATCTTATATGTACCAGATGTCTCTCCATCTTCTGGTATCCTCTTCAAATTCTTCATTCATAGTTTAAAGTTGTCATTTTATAGATAGTTCACTTCTTTGGTTTTGTTTACTACAAGGTAGCTTTCTGTGGCTTCAATAAATAAGAATGTTTCTCTGATTTCTTTCTCAGTCTCTTGACTTTGGTATATATAAAGGTTAGTGATCTGAGTGTGTTAGCTGTATAACTTCTCACTTTGCAGGATTGTTCTAGGTTTAGTCCTTGCCTAGTGGAGCCTTTAATGTCAAGAATCATGTAATATGGAAATAGGGTTATTTGACTTCTTCCACTTGTATTGTATTTCCTCTATTTTCTTTTCATTTCTTTTTTTTTAATTGATTTTATTGAGTTATACATTTTTCTCTGTTCCCCTTCCTTTCTCTCCCCTCCCATCCAACCCTCTCCCATGGTCCCCATGCTTCCAATTTACTCAGGAGATTTCGTTTTTTTTTCTACTTCCCATGTAGAGAGACATCCATGTATGTCTCTCTTAGGGTTGTTGCCTAGGTTCTCTGGGATTATGATTTGTAGGCTGTTTTTCTTTGTTTTATGTTTCAAAACCAATTATGAGTGAGTATATATAATAATTGTCTTTCTGGGCCTGGGTTACCTCATTCAATTATGATGTTTTCTAGATCCTTCTATTTGCCTGCGAATTTCAAGATATCATTATTTTTTAGCTTGTGTAGTACTCCATTATGTATTTGTACCACGTTTTCCTTATCTATTCTTGGGTAGAGGGGCATTTAGATTGTTTCCACAATTTGACTATAACAAACAATGCTGCTATAAACATAGTTGAGGATTAAGCATCCTTTAGATATATACTCCAAGGTGGTATTGTTGGATCTTGAGGAAGATTGTTTCCTAATTTTCTGAGAAATAGCCATAGTGATATCCAAAGGGACTGGAGCAGCTTACACTCCAACCAGCAATGCAGGAGTGTTCCTTTAACATCACAATCTTTCCAGCATAAGTTGTCATCAGTGTTTTTGATCTTGGCCATTCTTACAGGTGTAAGATGGAATCTCAGAGTTGTTTTGCTATGCATTTCTCTGATGACTAAAGATGTTCAGCATTTCCTTCAGTGTCTTTCAGCCATTTTAGATTCCTCTGTTGAGAGTTCTCTGTTTAGGTCTATATTCCATTTTTTAATTGAATTATTTGTTCTTTTGATGACCAATTTATTGAGTTCTTTATATATTTTGGAGATCAGATCACTGCCTGATGTGGGGTTAGTGAAGATCTTTTCCCATTCTGTAGGCTGTCATTTTGTCTTGTTGACCGTGTCCTTTGCTTTACAGAAGCTTTCAGTTTCAGGAGGTCCCACTTATTAATTGTTTCTTTCAGTGTCTGTGCTGCTGTTATTAGGAAGTTATTCCCTGTGCAAATGCATTCAAGTATACTTCCCACTTTCTCTTCTCTGAGGTTAAGTGTGGCTGGCTTTATGTTGAGGTCTTCCATTTGGACTTGAGTTTTGTGCACAGTGATAGATTAGAATCTATTTTCATTCTTCTACATGTTGATACCCATTTATGCAAGCACCATTTGTTAAATATGCTTTCTTTTTTCTCCATTTATACTTTTTGCTTCTTTGTCAAAAAATCAGGTATTTGTAGGTGTGTGTAAATTAATATCCGGGTCTTTGATTCAGTCCCCTTGTTCGCTCTGTAATTTTTTTTTTAATGCCAATACCAGGCTGTTTTCAGTACTGTAGCTCTGTAGTAGAGTTTGAAGTTAGGATTGTGGTGCCTCCAGAAATTCTTTTATTGTACAAGATTGTTTTGGCTATCTTGGGTTTTTTGCTTTTCCATATTGCCACCGACCACCCCAGTCGCGTAAGGGGGGTCTTGTGGGACGTGGTTTCTCAAAGACCAGGTGGGTAAGATTCGGCGATGACAAACAGAAACAAACACAGAAGTAGCTTGAATCTGAGTGTATTTTGCACCTCGCAAATAAGGGTTTTTATAGAAGTAGACAGGTATTACAATTATTAAAAGATGTGTTCAATAAAGCAGTTACAAAGAACAAATTATCATAATCACCTGGCACAAGAAGGCACAAAATCAATCAAGTATTACATTTCCTGGACAATGGGTTCAAAGAATCAATTACAAATGGAACAGACAACATCTTTGGTTACTAAACAAAACTTTTCTTAACTTATATTATCCCCTTTGCTCTTTGCCTGTGGACTTTCCCATTCTCTTCTTTAAATCTTGCTCTTACTCCATGGATTGCTATGTAACTGAGTGACTGATTGCTGATGCCCTCCTTCTTCTAGGGCTACTACTCTGAACCCAGTTTTTTCCTTCTATCTATCCTTTCTACTTCCCAGCCTTGCTATCCTTTCCCTTGCCTCGATATTGGCCATTCAGATCTTCATGATAACATCAGGTATTTGCTATAGGCAAAATGTCACAGCTTCACAGTTACACTGTTAAACAAATGCAACATAAGCAAAAGCAACACAACAGAAAATAATACTCCCAACAAATCCCAGTGTTTCTTTATTAATTTTTTTTTACATTTTATCTATCTAAATGTGCCTCTGGCATATTGATGTCATCCACTTCCACTGTGTGGGGTTAATCAATTATTTTAAATTTAGTAGTGATTTCTTTATGCAATTGAATATGTATATCTATATCCACAGATTGTAATTTCAGATTGATAGATTGGCCCATTAATAAAAAATGATATAACCTTTTCATCTCTAATAACCTATTTTATTATACAATAGAATGGTATTGACTGCATCTCTTATGGCTCCATTTATTTAGAATACTTTTGCCCATTCTTTTATTCTAAGACCATGTTTATCTTTGGTAGTAATGTGTCTTCCTTGGAGGCAGGTAAAGGGTTTCTGTTTCTAATTTTATCTGCTAGTATATTTCTTTTGCCACAGAATTATAAGTAGAAGCAAGTTTTGCTACCTGTCATTTTGTTGATTTTGCAATGTTTGTGGCTTTCTCAGTTTTCTTTTGTGTAATGAGTGTCATGGCAACATTTATGTTTTCTTACAGTGGTCCCTTGAGTATGGTTGCTTTCTCTTCAGATTGAAATATCCCTTCCAGCATTCTCTAGGGAGCTGTTTTCCACATCATGAATGCCTTTAGTGTGCTTTTATGATGGAAAGATTTGCTTTCATCATCAATTGTGCCAGGTACTTTCACTGGGTGTATTAGGTGGTGTTGGCAGTTGTATTTCTGAGTTTGAAAAGCCCCAGCTCCAGCTGCTCTTCATGCATTGCCCTGTACTGAGAAAAGTCCCCAGGTGTCCTAATAGGGGAGGCTTTGTATATAAATTGCTTTTAGTCTTTTGCAGCTTTCAAGATATTTTCTCATTCTATTCATGAACTGTTTTCTTTATAATATGCTGTGAAGCATTTCTATTCTGTTCTTGTCTATTTGACGTTCTACGTACCCTTTATATCTAGAGGGCCTTCTCTTCACTTAGAGGAGCTTATCCTACGATTTTATTAAAGATGTTTTCTATACACTTTGCATGAAATTCTGCTCCTCCTTTTATGGTTACAATATGTAAGTTTTATTTCTTCACAGAATTCCAGAGTTGAGAAATCTTTTGTTCATTTTTTTAAAAAATATAATTGAAAATAATCAGGTTTGTAGATGTATATAATGATCCATAACTAGAAAAAAATATCCATCTGTTACTCATTTGTGAATTAGTTTGTCAAATTAAATTAAAACATATTTCAAGCAATGTTCTCATTAGTAGTCTGTGTGATAATGAATCACATTGATAATTCCTTGGAAAATTTTAAGATAATGACATACTTTAGCACATTATTTAAAGTTCAGTTTATGATAATTTCTAGAAATGTTATATTAAATTTGAACTCAAAATATAATTCATGAAATCTTGATTAATTAAATAGAGAAAATTAACATAAATGTTGATGATTTAGCCAAGGAGGAGGTCAAAAGAAATTTGCTTTTTTTTAAGAGTGTGATATAGAGATTCCTTCTAAACTGAATTTTTCAAGAAAAGAAAAAAATAGGGAAAGGAGGATTGATATATCCATCACTAATATTTAGAAAAGAGATTATATTTTGTTTTGCTATAATAGAGCAATGGCAAAGATCTTCTTGGTCCTCTGCAACTGCGTCTAGCTTTCTGCGATGTGCACACAAATTAAAGAGAAGGTTTACTCAACATGTTTTGATGCAAGTTACCATCTTGTTAAAGGGGCTAACTAGGACTAGGGTATATATATATATATATATATATATATATATATATATATATATATATATGTGTGTGTGTGTGTGTGTGTGTATGTATATATGTATATATGTATATATATACATATATATATATTTACCTTCTAGTACAGCAGACTTTATTCTGTGTTTTTCAAAATGACACTAATATAAACCACTGAGATACCAAAGCAACCCTTAAGAAAGTCTCCTTCTTCTGTTCAAGTGTCAGCTCCCATTTCTCTCTGAGGTGATTTCACTATTTTCTCCATGGAGGGAGCATGGAGTCTTTGTTTTCAGACAGCATCCCTAGCATTCCACACTGGTGAGCAGGGCTTGCAGGAGGATGATTAACTGGAAAGTGTCCTGCTGTGCACAGTAGGCAGGCAGCGCTAAGGCTGGTACAGCAGATGTTTCTCTAGTTCAGATCTTTAAGGACTATAATTGGGTGAAATAAACATTGTGTTTCACTTAATTCAATTTGGTACCTTCTTTCATTTGCTAGAAAATTTGCGGTTTAAATCCACACGAATACCTTGTTTGGATCAAGAAGGCTCATCTGATATATGACTCAGTCATGTACTAACAATACATTATAAAGGATTGACAGTAAAAGACAGATTTTTCAGAAATTCAGAGAAATCCTTTTGAATTTTATTTAACTCTGTTTATCAGAAAGTCTTAATTGTTTCTTGGACTCTTAAGGTTAAAAACATTTTTCTCTAAATTACTGCTATTTCTGTATCTTATATTCTAGAATTCTAAGCATCTAATTTTTTCATTTTATTTATATGGCTATTACTTATTAATTTTTGTGCTACTAGGAATTGAATACAGGGTACCACAAATGCTAAACAAGTAGTCAACAATTGATTTATGACCCCCATTTTTTATGCACTTTATATTTTCTCATGTAGTATTTCAATATATTGTCCAGTGCCATTGAACTTACCCTGTAGCTCAGGCATACTTTGAACTTTTGCTCCTTTTCCCTCCGTCTCTGAAGTAACTAGAGTAACAGCCCTGAACCATGAGGTTAAGCTAAAAATTCAATAATTAAAACAATAACATATCAGACTAAATTCAAAATATTTACTCACCTATTTAGAATTATATTACAAAACATAATTTGATTAAATATATTAAAATATGATATAATTATTCTAATATATACAACATCTTTGCTACACTCAGACTTGTTATTTTAATTTACTTTTTATTTTAATAAAAAAAATCCTTGGAGATAAATGTTTTTGCAAAACAGAATTGTTTAATATGTGGTAGAATGCAAAGGAAATATAAACTTAATATAATTAATTTTCCATGTATAGCAAGTAACTTTGTAATTTTTTGATGATTGGGAGTTGTTGAACCAAAATGCTTGTGATTCATGTCTAAAACCTTATCAGGCTGCCTCAAAAGAGAGACTAGAGTCTAGAGACACTAGAGTCCGGAAATAATCCAGGCAATGCTAGATCAGTGATGATTGGTTACATTGTCTACCTTTGACCTGCCACTTAAACCTCATATCAGGACCCTAAACATTGACTTGGGGAGGCATCACTGCATGTCCTTGTCCCTCTTCCTACCTTGAATAAATCTCATACTATTTCTCACCATTTCAATAACTAGCAGTAAGTATAGGCAATCTACCTTTCATCATTTAGTATCAGCTTCTTCACTGTATATGCTCATGGAAACTAGATTTTAACACCTCTCTCTCTCTCTCTCTCTCTCTCTCTCTCTCTCTCTCTCTCTCTGTGTGTGTGTGTGTGTGTGTGTGTTGTTTCTGTTGTTGATGTGTAAGTCATGAAATTTTATATATATATATATATATATATATATATATATATATATATAGAGAGAGAGAGAGAGAGAGAGAGAGAGAGAGAGAGAGAGATCCTGAGAAAAGGGAGGAAAAGATTAATGTTGGGATGTTGAGGCCACTTCTGCTGTTATCTTCGCTGCTCTCTATATCAAACTTCATTGGCATTACAAAGCAGACTGACCACCAGCAGCTCTCTGGGAATCTTTAGGGCCTTAATTTAATTTTCTAATGTATCAAGCTTTATGGATTCAGAAATGGCATGTTTTTCAGCTTCCCCAGAATTCAGATATCTAGTGTTGGACTAGCCAGTCCTTATCATGCAAGCCACATTAATAAATTTTCTCTACAATACATATTATATTGATTCTCTTCCTCTAGAGACACTTCAAATGAACAAAAAAGAAAGTAAGGGGATAATTATCTGGAGAAAAGGTTGGAATCATCTGAAGGAAAGGGGAGGGTCTGGGAAGACGATGAAGGAGGAGAATGAATGAGAACACCTGTAATGACACAAGCTTATGAAGATGCTTTGACATTAACCTGAAATATTTTTTAAAAAAGATGAGAGTCTACATATTTTAATAGAAAAAATACCTTAAGAGCAGCATCATTTTTATTTTAAAGCATGTTAACCTCTTCAGAATCTGTGACTTTACCCTGGGAACCTGGACTTAACATCTCAAGTGTAAGGACAATAATAATTTAATTTTAGGATCTCATTATGTGTAGATGTTATGCTACTGTATTTATGTGATGTGTTTCTGGAATAATTTCCACATAATTGTTTTCCAAAAAGTTCATAAAATAAGATATTAAATATAAATCTAGAGAGTAACTAAGTTTTACATTGTTTAGCCATTGTATAGTTAATTTAAACAGAGATCATTTTTCTTTCAGAATAAGATCCTCTAGACACTTGGCAGATTTTCTTCTTTAATGAAGATTTTGTTGTCTATATTAAAGAATTTGCTGGACTGGATAATAATTTCAGAAATATTGGAAAGCTGTTTTCTGTTTTCTTTGATTTAGTGGCATAATTAGGGTTTACTTTTTAGACCTCTGGAAATCACATGATGACAACCTAACTAATTATGCATTTTAATCACTATTTAATGAATGTCTCTCTTTAAATTTACCAAATAAGAGAAGATAAACATAAACTTCTTAGGACTATAGTACATATATTTTTTTCCACAACAAGTGATGGAAAGTATCCCAACAACAGAGTACAGAAAAAAAAACATTGATATTAAAAAAAAGTACTGATTTATCAAAACATAATCATTGAATGAAAATGGCCCTTAAATGCAGAAGCACTATTAGGAGGTGTGGCTTTGCTGAAGGAAGTGTGTCATTCTGGGGGCAGGCTATGAAATCTCATTTGTTCAAATTTCCCTCAGTGTAACTTTTAGTTGATTCCTTTTTCCCAGCAAGCCAAGATGTAGCTAGCACCACATCTGCCTGCATGCCACCATGCTTCTCTGTAGGTGGAGTTTTTCTGTGTCTAGGTAGTCACTTCCAAATGACCACACAGAAACTGTTTATTAATTATAAATGCTTAACCAATAGCTCAGGTTTGTTACTAGCTAACTCTTACAACTTAAACTGACCCATTCCTATTATTCCACATTCTGTCACGTGGCATTATTTATCTTTCATCTTGAATTTGCTATTTCCTCTCAGTATCTAGATGGTAACTCCTCTGACTCTGACCTTTTTCTTCCCTGTGTCTTTAGTCTGGTTCTCCCACCTAACCTTGTTCTGTTCAACTATTGGCCAGCCAATTTCTGTATTAAACCAATCACAGCAACATATATTCATACAGTGTAAAGATGAATATTCCACATTATCCACAATGACAATAATGGACCTCTGAAACTTTAAGTGAGCCTCCCCAATTAAATTTTTATAAGAATTGCCATCGTCATGGTATCTCTTCACAGCAATGAAAATCCTAAAATAAGGCATTAAATAATAGAGTCCACACAGAGTATATCACCAGTAATAAACTAACTCCTCTTAAAACTCTAATCTTTTCCATCTTTTCTTTTGCATATAAACTAACATATAAGCATGCAACTTTATAAATACCCAAACAAGCAACATAAATTCCGTATGAAAAAATAGAACATTTCTCTTTCCAGTGTTCAGTTGAATTTCCTCTTACCAAAAGCAATAGAGGCTTTTTGTTGTTGCTGTTTGATTTTTTCTTCTCTTTATTACATCATTACTCAATTAAGAGTTTTGAATGAGCGATGAATTTATTATTTTTTACTTTGTTATCCAAAATTGTGCATCTAAGATTACACATGATTTGTTCAACTTCAGGAATATTACAAATGACATTTCTACAGCAGTTTTTGTCATGGTTACTCTATTACAATTACTTCTCCTGGAGACATAGTTGTTATTATAGTCTCTATATAACTAAATTATTGCTGGTGTTCTGCACAAAATCAAAATCAATTTAAACAAGATGTTAAAATGATTCATTATTACTTGCAAATACACACATGAATAAGATAATGAAAAAATTATCTCAGACTATGATATTTTCTGTGCACACACTTGTACACACACACACACACTATATATATATATATATATAGAGAGAGAGAGAGAGGAATTGCATTACTTATATAATATAAGGATATCTACAGAGAGCTATATAACCTTCTCTGTTTGAATTTTCTACCCAAGTTTTTTAAACTTAACTCTATATAATGCATTATTTTATATTTAAAGCATAACCTTTTAATCTTATAGTCCAATGTCATAATTTTTATCTTTCACTTATATTATTTTTTCATATTTAAACATTATATTTATTTATTTTTATTTTTTTATATTTGTAGCTAGTATATTATTTTTTATAAAAAAATTCTGCCTACTCCCCTTCCCCTCCTTCCACAGTCCAAAGAGCAGTCAGGGTTCCCTGCCCTGTTGGGAGTTCAAGGTCCTCCCCTCTCCATCTAGGTCTAGGAAGATGAGCATCCAAACAAGCTTGGCTCCCACAAAGCCAGTACATGTAGTAAAGTCAAAACCCAGTGCCATTGTCCTTGGCTTCTCAGCAGCCCTCATTGTCCGCCATGTTCAGGGAGTCTGGTTTTATCCCATGCTTTTTCAGATCCAGTCCAGCTGGCCTTGGTGAGCTCCCATTAGATCAGCCCCACCGTCTCAGTGGGTGGGTGTACCCCTCGCGGTCCTGAATTCCTTGCTCATGTTCTCCCTCCTTCTGCTCCTCATTAGGATCTTGGAAGCTCAGTCCAGTGCTCCAATGTGGGTCTCTGTCTCTATCTCCATCCATCGCCAGATGAAGGTTCTATGGTGATATGCAAGATATTCATCAGTATGGCTATTGGATCAGGCCTTTTCTGGCTCCCTCTCCTCAGCTGTCCAAGGAACTAGCTGGGGACATCTTCCTGGACACCTGGGAATCCCTCTAGGGTCAAGTTTCTTGCCAACCCTAAAATGGCTCCCTTAATTAAGATATAAACTTCCCTGCTCCCTTATCCCACTCTTCCTTTATCCCAACCATCTTATTCCCTCAAGCTCTCCACATCCTCCCCTTCTCACTTTTCTCTCCCCATCTCCCCTTACCCCCATCCCACCCCACCCCCAAAATCCCAATTTTTGATCATCAATCTTGTCTACTTCCAATATCCAGGAGGATAACTATATGTTTTTCTTTGGGTTCACCTTCTTAATTAGCTTCTCTAGGATCACGAATTATAGGCTCAATGTCCTTTATATATGGCTAGAAACCAATTATGAGTGAGTACATCCCATACTCATCTTTTTGGGTCTGGGTTGTCTCACTCAGGATAGTGTTTTCTATTTCCATCCATTTGCATGCAAATTCAAGATGTCATTGTTTTTTACCGCTGAGTAGTATTCTAATATGTATATATTTCACAGTTTCTTCATCCACTCTTCCACTGTAGGGCATCTCGGTTATTTCCAGGTTCTGGCTATTACAAATAATGCTGCTATGAACATAGTTGAACAAATACTTTTGTAGTATGATAGGACGTCTCTTGGGTATATTCCCAAGAGTGGTATATCTGAGTCCTGGGGTAGGTTGATTCCCAATTTTCTGAGAAACCGCCATACTGCTTTCCAAAGTGGTTGCACAAGTTTGCATTCCCACCAGCAATGGATAAGTGTACCCCTTACACCACAACCTCTCCAGCAAAGGCTATCATTTGTGTTTTTGATTTTAGCCACTCTAACAGGTGTAAGATGGTATCTCAAAGTCGTTTTGATTTGCATTTCCCTGATCACTAAGGAGGTTGAACATGACCTTAAGTGTCTTTTGGCCATTTGGACTTCATCTGTTGAGAATTCTCTGTTCAGTTCAGTGCCCCAATTTTTAATTGGGTTAATTAGCATTTTATAGTCTAGTGTCTTGAGTTCTTTATATATTTTGGAGATCAGACCTTTGTCTGTTGCCGGGTTGGTGAAGATCTTCTCCCAATCAGTAGGTTGCCTTTTTGTCTTAATGACAGTGTCCTTTGCTTTACAGAAGCTTCTCAGTTTCAGGAGGTCCCATTTATTCAATGTTGCCCTTAATGTCTGTGCTGCAGGGGCTATATATAGGAAGCGGTCTCCTGTGCCCATATGTTGTAGAGTACTTCCCACTTTCTCTTCTATCAGGTCCAGTGTGTTCAGATTGATAATGAGGTCTTTAATACCTTTGGACTTGAGTTTTGTGCATGGTGATAGATATGGATCTTTTTATCCTTCTACAGGTTGACATCCAGTTATGCCAGCACCATTTGTTGAAGATGCTTTCTTTCTTCCATTGCACACTTTTAGCTCCTTTATCAAAAATCAGATGTTCATAGGTTTGTGGGTTAAAATCTGGGTCTTCTGTTCAATTCCATTGGTTGACTTTTCTGTTTTTATGCCAATACCAAGCTGTTTTCAATACTGTAGCTCTGTAATAGAGTTTGAAGTCAGGGATGGTAATGCCTCCAGAAGTTTCTTTATTGTATAAGATTGTTTTGGCTATCCTTGTTTTTCCATATAACGTTGATTATTGTCCTTTCACATCTGCGAAGAATTTTGTTGGGATTTTGATGGGGATTGCATTGAATCTATAGGTTGCTTTTGGTAGAATTGCTATTTTTACTATGTTGATCCTCCCAATCCACGAGCAAGGGATATCCTACCATTTTCTGGTATCCTCTTCAATATCTTTCTTCAACGATTTAAAGTTCTTGTCAAATAGTTTTTTCACTTCCTTGGTTAGAGTTACCCCAATGTATTTTATGCTATTTGTGACTATCGTGAAAGGTGATACTTATCTGATTTCCCTCTCTGCTTCCTTATCCTTTGTGTATAGGAGGGCAACTGATTTTTTTTTTGGAGTTGATCTTGTATCCTGCCACATTATAAAATAATAAATGTCTCTTTTTTGTGGAAAGCTTGTGATCAGTGTAAGTATAGCTTATTCTCTTCTGATTTAGTCAACATGAAAGTGTAAGGGGGGGGGCTTTAACAACTCAATTTTGCTCTAAAATTTTGGACATAATTTTTTTTCAATTTTTATAGTTATCTCACACCTTGATTATTTTGACTCAAATTTTGTTTCAAATGATATTTATGATAATTTGCCATATAATGTCATGGTTAAGCAACAAAATTAATAAATACAAACTGTCTTTCAGACCCATATATAAATCCAGATACTAATGGACATCAGATTTTTGATAAAGAAACCAGATATACATAGTAGAAAAAAAAAGACTCATTCAACAAATGGAGCTGGTCAAACAGGTTTTATACATAGGGACGAACGCATGTGAAGTCTAACTTAGTTTGGTTTACTATTGCCATGAAGAAACACCAGGACAAACAAGAAATTATAAGAGCAACGGTTTATTTCATATTACAACTCTTAGGTCACATTTCATCCCTGAGGAAAATCAAAACAGGTACTTAAAGCTGGAATCTGAAGGAAGGAGCTGAAACAGAGTTCATGAAGAAGTGTTGCTTACATAGTGTTTGTTCTACATAGCTGCTCAGCCTGCTTTCTTATAGAAAACAAGACCACTAACCCAGGGATGACTCCACCCACAATGGCCTGGGCCCTCCCCACTAATCATTAAGAAAATGCATTACAGCTGGATCTTATGAAGACATTTTTTTCAGCTGAAGCTCCATCTTCTCTGATGATTCTAGTTTGGTTACATGGACATAAAAGCAGCCATTACAGATCCATACCCATCACCTTGCATAATCCTCACCTCCAATGGGGTCAACTATCTAAATATAAAATGAGATACACTGAACCTGCTAGAAGAGAGAGAGGAAAATACCTTGAATTTATTAGCACAGGAGATTTCCTGAATATAACACCAATAACACAGACACTAAAATCAATAATTAACAAATGGTACCTCATGAAATTGAAAAACTTCTGTAAGGCAAAGGACACCATCATTCAAAGTGGTAGCATACAGAATGAGAAAGTGTTTTTACCAACTCCACGCAAGATAGAGGGCTAATATCCAAATTAAATAAAGAACTCAGAAAACTAGAAATAAAATATCAATTAAAAATGGGACTCAGATCTAAACAGAATTCTGAATAGAGGAAATTCAAAGGGCTGTTGAACATTAAAATAAATGTGCCATGCCCTTAGCCATCAGGAAAATACAAAGCAAAACTACGTTGAGGTTCCATCTATAGCTGTCAGAATGGCTAACATCAAAAATACAAATGACTGCTTATGCTGACAAAGATGTGGAATAAGGGAAAAACCCATCTACAGCACTTATGAATTTTCAGTATAACAGTTACTCAGAAAAATGGGAATATATCTACTTCAAGATGCATCTATGACATTTTGGGTATATACACAAAAAATCCTGCTACAAGGACACTTGCTCAACTATGTTCATTGATTTGATAATAATAGCTAGGAATTAGAAACAACTTACATGTCTCTCAACAGAAGCATGCATTAATAAAATGTAGTACATTCACACAATGGAGTATTACTCAGCCTTTAAAAAAATGACATCATAAAATTTGCAGGCAAATTGATGAAACGGAAAAATTGAGGAAATAAATGAATCAAAATATATTTATTATTATTTGCAGGTACCAGATGGAATGCCTTATATAAAATCGTAAGTTTAGGTATTGTATACTTTGGGTGTGATTTCATATTAAGTTTCCAACTTCATAAATAACTGCCATTATAGAAATTTAAGCAGAGTTGAAAGTTTCAGGTCTATATGATTATTCTGCATTTCAGTTACTTGATGTCAGTGAAGTAGAGAACTAAGAAATAGATGAGAGGGAGAGAGAATAAAGCGTGATTCTACTCAAATAAAGGCTAAGAACCATAGCATAGCCAAAGATGAAATATAGTAATCTGAAACAGAAAATGGAGGAACAAGAATTGTTATTTAGTTTGCAGTATAGTACAGAACACTGAGTTATACTGGAAGGAAAACTGTACATAAAATAACAACAGCAAACACTGGCTTCATGCACAAGAGCAAAATATGTTATTCTGCCATGCAGGAAGATTTTTTCATGTATTAAAAATAAAAAAGTAAAATATAATAATCACTTTGCTTCTGAGGTACAATATAGTATGGAATATGTAGAAAAACTCAGTAAAACATAATTTGACATATATTTCTGATCATTAGTATAATATAACTGGAGCTACACAAAAATAACATTGGAAACTATTCTAGGTAATTTTCTTTAACATATCTCCTATGAACTTAAAACAGTTAGGTGTCTGCGTCTTCTTAGAGAGAACTTTTTTTGTTCTTGAGTGTCTTCTGTGTAGATATCTGCACACCCATTGTACTTTCAATTTTCTTCAGCAACACGACCCAGTACTGTCTAAATGTATAGTTCTCAATATTTCATACAGTTTAGACTCTGGAGTTATTGATTAACCTTGGATATTTTTATTATAACTTTATTCAGGTATATATGATATCTGTGGTCAATCTGCATAAATTATTTAGAGTATGGAACAAAGTTTTTTTTTTCTTTTTTTTTTTTTTTGTTTTTCGAGACAGGGTTTCTCTGCAGCTTTAGAGCCTGTCCTGGAGCTAGCTCTTGTAGACCAGGCTGGTCTCGAACTCACAGAGATCCGCCTGCCTCTGCCTCCCAAGTGCTGGGATTAAAGGCGTGCGCCACCACCGCCCGGCTCACTTTTTTTTTTCTTTTTCTTTTGTGGAACAAAGTTTTAATCATACCAATCCACACAATAATTGCTTAACAGATAGTGTGATCTATGTTATTTGATTCCTTATCTATAAAATGGAGATGATAAAGATTTTTAGCTTATAAAATTATAACAGGTTTTTAGAAAGTATATATGAAAATGATCAGAAATATTTGAATGGCAGTTTTCCCCCTTATTACATAAGTAATAGTAGATTTAATAAAAAAAAATTGTGTACATAAGGAACATTTACTTCACCTGGCATTTTGTTTTATATAACCTTTTGCTGTTGAAAATAGAAATGTTTTATTATTACTCAAAAAGCAGTATGAATAATTAAGCTGATATTTTACCCTGGAAATAGTGATCTCTAAAAGTAATGTGCTTAAAATTTTCATCTTTTAACTAATGGGATAAGGTAAATTGAAAATATCTTTTATTACCTGGTTCAGAACTAAAATCTGTAGCTTAAAATTGCATGTAAGGCTTCTAATCCAAAATATCTCATCAAGATAGTAGTACTAGCATGTGGGAAAAGGCACATTAAATTCCACAGACCACTCATCAACAACTCATTCTTAATCTACTCTCCATCATATGAAGGATATTACAAAATAAAACTTAATTCAAGTGGCTACTTTCTATAACTACCATGTACAAATTGTGATGATAATGGCACTCATCTGAAACTAAAGATACAAAAAATGATTAGTTTTTTTTTTTTTTTTTTTTTTTTTTTTTTTTTTTTTTTGGTTTTTCGAGACAGGGTTTCTCTGTGGCTTTGGAGCCTGTCCTGGAACTAGCTCTTGTAGACCAGGCTGGTCTCGAACTCACAGAGATCTGCCTGCCTCTGCCTCCCGAGTGCTGGGATTAAAGGCGTGCGCCACCACCGCCCGGCTGATTAATTAGTTTTTATGGAGAAAATATGTGCTAATTGAAATTTATAATGTCTGCTTCGAAGAATAATTTCTGTATCTACGAGAGAATTACTGTAAACCAAATGTAAACTCCTTTTCTGAGTCAGTATTTACAGCAGTTTAAACATAGATATTTAAAACATTTAAATTGATTTCCTCGGTCAGATGGAATCTGATCCTTCAAATTACCCTTTTCTCTCAGGCTAAGTATTTGCTTCAACTATGCTGTGAATTTAGTGATTAATTTAAAATATGTTGCAAAATCAAGAAGTTGTTTTCTCTAAAAAGTCAAATAAAGTTTTAAAAATATTTAAACTCTACATTGAGAAAACAGGAAGCTAACACACCTCTGATCAACCCATGCTTGCTCCTTATTCGGGATTATCTCAGAATGGATGGGATTGTCCTGCAGTTTCCAGCACTTGACTATAAATTTGCTTTCCTTATGCTGTCTATGGAGGAAATGTTTATTTTGATTAAATGATTATTTTGATTATTAAGTAGCTTATAATATTAAGAGGAAGGCAGATGGCAGGCACCAGTTTTTTACTTTCAAACTATAGTGAACCCATGACTCAAATACACTGAATTTCTAGTCACCTCCACTTGGCCTTTTGTAATAAGCATTAAAGGATAATGAAATTGCCAAAGTGTAATCTGATATATGAACATATGCTTAGAAAGAAATCCTGACTTTGATCATGCACTTATTTAGCACTTATGATTTTTCTTATAGAGACTGGAATATGTACTGGGAATTCCAGAACTTAATTTCGGCCAACTCCTAAAGACTCACTAGAGGAGGCAGTAATTCTTTTTAGAATTATGATTTGTTAGTACCATTAATATCATTCAGGAACAACAGATAAAACTCTGAGACAGCAAGAAGTATCAGGATAACATCATTCCAAGTACTCATTAAATCTTCATTGCTCACCTATGCATTATTTTACTTGACAGATAATACTCCAGGGAAGTTAAGTAATAAGATAAAAATCTCACATCTAGATAGGTTTTTAAGTAAGTCCAATAGCATGCCTGTAAAACTCACTACAGTCTTTTATCATAGAGTAATATTGTTAGCATGGGATTAAGCCTAGGACTTCTGTCAGTTATAGGGCAACAGATCTGAATTTCAACTTCTTTCACTACACGAAATTGAGACTATAACAGGCTGTACATGTTGAAATTATTGCTACAGCAGAGTGATATAATTCATGTATTGAAGTATCTCAGGTTTAGTGTTCTTAACATAAAGGAACACAATGTAAGGTAAACAATCAGGAATAGATGGGAAAGGACTCATTATCTTCATTGCTTTTTTTTTTTTTAAAAAAAAACTGGATTATCATAATTCATGTGTTTTTAATCAGAAAATGGAATAATACATAAACTAGAGTTATACATTATTCTCCAAAGTATAATGATCACTTTCCAGGACCAGAGCAGAGCTATGCTTATATATGTATATTTTCTAGTTACAAAATCAGACTGCAAGAAACATCTTCCCCTCTAACGAACCCATTAAGGAAATGTTACATTTCCACCAATTTCCTAATTGAAGATATTCTGTGCTTTGAATGTTTATATCTCTTCAAATAATACATTCAAACCCCAATTCTCAGTCAATGGTATTCTGTGGTTTATCACTCTCAGAAGTGATTTATTTATAAAGAAACACCTTTCATTTTAGAGATAGTATCTTTATAAGTTAATGGTTCATTTTACCATGAAAGAGAGAAGAAAAAGAAGGAGAAGGAGGAGGAGGAGGAGGAGGAAGAGGAGGAGGAGGAGGAGGAGGAGGAGGAGGAGGAGGAGGAGGAGGAGGAGGAAGAGGAGAAAGAGGAGGAGGAGGAGGAAGAGGAGGAGGAAGAGGAGGAAGAGGAGGAGGAGGAAGAGAAGGAGGAGGAGGAAGAGAAGGAGGAGGAGGAGGATGAGGAAGAGGAGAAAGAGAAAGAGGAGGAGGAGGAGGAAGAGAAGGAGGAGGAGGAGGATGAGGAAGAGGAGAAAGAGAAAGAGGAGGAGGAGGAGGAAGAGAAGGAGGAGGAGGAGGATGAGGAAGAGGAGAAAGAGAAAGAGGAGGAGGAGGAAGAAGAGAAGGAGGAGGAGGAGGAGGAGGAGGCAGAGAAGAAGAAGAAGAAGAAGAAGAAGAAGAAGAAGAAGAAGAAGAAGAAGAAGAAGAAGAAGAAGAAGAAGAAGAAGAAGAAGAAGAAGAAGAAGAAGAAGAAGAAGAAGAAGAAGAAGAAGAAGAAGGAAAGGCAATATTTCTGAAGACTGAGCCCCTCAACAAACAGAATCTACCAAGACTTAATGCTAGCTGCCCAAGCCATAACTTAGCCTGTTTCTCATAAAACTATGCAGTTTATGGTAATTTTGGACCCTCTATATAAACTAAAACAATGTTCAAATTAGCAATTCTAGCTCGCATCAAGTATTTGATTTTAAGAAATAGTCTTAGTTTTTGCTTAGACTAGATTAAAAGATGTAAGGCTGACAAAACCTACACATGTGCTTATTGCTGTGTTCCCACAGAGAACTGAGTTTTGAAAAGCATCTAGGAGGATGCAAAGGAGGCCAAGGCAAAAATGTACATCACCTTCCAATAGGTTGGTGGTCCACATGGAAAGTTCTCACTTGAAGGCAATCTGCAGGCCTACAAGCTTTTTTCTTTGTGAATGAACATATCCATCTCTACTGCCATGATCTGATGACATGGGACTCCAGTTTCTTTCCTTGTTAAAAGGAACTCTATAGCAGCTACTCTATAAGAAACAACCATGTTTTAATGATTGGATTTTTTTTAGACTTAAAATGTAGTTTTTTTTCTCATTTTTTATTCAAGATTTCCATCTCCTCCCCTACTCCTCCCTCTTCCCTCCCCTCCCTTCCACCCATACCCCCACTCCACCCCTCTCCAAAGACAAAGAGCCATCAGGGTTCCCTTCACTATGTTAAGGGAGAGAAAAGTATGATTGGATTTTAAAATCAAGATTTCTGGCTGCCTCAGTAGGCAGCAACTTGACTCTCTGCCTCTGTACATTTCAGATAAGCATTGGTGAACCATAGAGCACAGTGTTTTTAAGCCAGCCAATGCCCTTTAATAATTTATTTGTATACATCCTGTTCACTCTGATTTTCTAAAGAATCCTGCTGTATAGACTGACTATAATTCTAGAATTATTAATGACCATGAGGCTAAGAAAACATATTCTAATTTAGATTGTCCTACATTATGGCTGAATTACACAATGCAAGGCAGACAAAGAACAAAACCACTGAAGTTTAGAGAAAATATGTGACACAGAGAGACCTTTAACATCACTATTCAACATTTGTTTTAGGTTTTCCTTTTCTTATAAACCACATAGGTTTTTATTATAGCATCTACCTTTTCTTACAAATCTATTTCCTACATACTTCAGCTTAATTATTCTTGTTTTAAATAACTGAGATATCTCAGTGGATCACAAATATCACCATTTTATTTCAAATTTTATGACTCACTCATCTCTTCAGTAAACAAGTGCTTAATTAATTATAACGTATATGTAGCAAAATTGAATTGGTAAACAAATAGGCATAATCTGTGCTGCACTAAACTTTTATAGCTTAAGATGTTAATTGTAGAAATTGTCAAAATTAAAAATCATTATTCCCAATATGTTGAAAACTAAAATTGAATAAAAATGTGTTCAAGGGGGCTAGAGAGTTTGCTCAGCAATTATGAGATTTTACTGCTCTTGCAAAGGACACAAGTTCAAATCTCAGCATCCAGATGGTATCACACAACACTCTATAACTCTAGTACTAAAGGATCTAACACTCTTTTGGTCTCTGCAAGCACAAAAATGCATGTATCAGACAGATATACTTGCAGACAAACACATACATATTAAATAAAAAATAATTATAAAAAGTCCAAATACATAAATCACTTATTTAGTGTTTCTAAACTCTTTTTTGTATTATTATAAAACAAGTGAAAAGTTTAAAATAGATAAATATAAAATAGAGGCATCTTAGACAAATTTTGGATTTAAGAAAGTAACATCATTATATAGTCATTTCATAAAATATAATGAATAAAATATGACATATTACGCTTTCACTTTGTACAATATTTTCAAATACTAACTTATACATTTCTTATTGGTTTATCTTCCATGACACTTTATTTCAGTACCTTTGCATTTGAAATGGTCATAAGTAATTCTCCCCATTTTGAAAGTTTCATCTTTTTCTATAATTTCTGTGCTTTAGCTATTAAAGAAATTTATTAGTTACAAGAACAAATTTTCTATACTTCACACCATGAAAAATACCACTGAATCTGGATATGTGTGTTGCTTTCTTTCAGGGAAAGTAATTTGTTGTCATTTCTAATGGGAAAAGATCATCAGTGTAGAGACCAGGAGTAGATGTTTCAAGACACTTCTATGCAGTATGTTAACCAGGGAAGAACTGCACCATTAACAGTTGACTTCAGGTGCTTTGAATTAAAACACACAGGCACACACACACACACACACACACACACACACACACACACAAATACATTGCATTCACACGTATATACATACATACATATATGTACACACACATATATAAATTCATTATATATGAATATAAATAGAGTGCCTGAAACAAAGAATTCACAAGAATACTACCCACTGGAAGTACTCTACAACATTTGGGCACAGGAGATCGCTTCCTAACGTATAGCCCCAGCAGCACAGACATTAAGGGCAACATTGAATAAATGGGACCTCCTGAAGCTGAGCAGCTTCTGTAAAGCAAAGGACACTGTCACTAAGACAAAAAGGCAGCCTACTGACTGGGAAAAGATCTTCACCAACCCTGGAACAGACAAAGGTCTGATCTCCAAATATATATAAGGAACTCAAGAAACTAGACTTTAAAATGCTAATTAACCCAATTAAAAAATGGGGCACTGAACTGAACAGAGAATTCTCAACAGAAGATGTTCGAATGGCCAAAAGACACTTAAGGGCATGCTCAACCTCCTTAGCAATCAGGGAAATGCAAATCAAAACAACATTGAGATACCATCTTACACCTGTCAGATTGGCTAAAATCAAAAACACCAATGATAGCCTTTGCTGGAGAGGATGTGGAGTAAGGGGTACACTCATCCATTGTTGGTGGGAATGCAAACTTGTGCAACCACTTTGGAAAGCAGTGTGGAGGTTTCTCAGGAAATTTGGGATCCACCTACCCCAGGACCCAGCAATACCACTCTTGGGAATATACCCAAGAGATGCCCAATCATATTACAAAAGCATTTGTTCAACTATGTTTATAGCAGCATTATTTGTAATAGGCAAAACCTGGAAACAACCTAGATGCCCTTCAGTGGAAGAATGGATGAAGATAGTGTGAAATATATACATATTAGAGTACTACTCGGCGTTAAAAAACAATGACATCTTGAATTTTGCATGCAAATGGATGGAAATAGAAAGCACTATTCTGAGTGAGGTAACCCAGACCCAAAAAGATGAACATGGGATATACTCACTCATAATTGGTTTCTAGTCATAAATAAAGGACATCGAGCCTATAATTCGTTAAAAATAAATCCCAGAGAAGATATATAAGAAGGTGAATCCAAAGAAAAACATATAGTTATCCTCCTGGATATTGGAAGTAGACAAGATTGCCGGACAAAAAATGGGAACTTGGGAGTGGGGTGGGATGGGGGATGGGGGGATGGGGAGAGAAAAGTGTGAAGTGGAGGATGGGAAGAGCTTGGGGAAATAGGATGGTTGGGATATAGGAAGGGTGGATATGTGAACAAGGAATTATATATCTTAATTAAGGGAGCCATTCTAGGGTTGGCAGAGAATTGACTCTAGAGGGGTTCCCAGTTGTCCAGGAAGACGCCCTCAGCTAGTTCCTTGGGCAGCTGAGGAGAGGGTGCCAGAAATGTCCAGATCCTATTGCCATACTCATGAATATCTTGCATATCACCATAGAACCTTCACCTGGCATTGGATGGAGAAAATGACGGAGCCCCACATAGAAGCACCGGATTGAGCTACCAAGGTCCTGATGAGGAGCAAAAGGAGGGAAATCATGAGCAAGGAAGTCAGGACCATAAGGAGTGCATTTACCCATTGAGACGGTGGGACAGATCTAACGGGAGACCACCAAGTCCAGTTGGAATGGGATTGATGGAACAGGGGACCAAACCGGACTCTCTGAATGTGGCTGATGGTGGAGAAGGACTGAGAAACCAAGGACAACGGCGATGAGCATGAACTCTACAGCATGGACAGGCTCACTGTGAGCCTTGTCAGTTTGATTGCTCACCTTCCTGGACTTAGGGGGAGTTGAGAGGACTTTGGACTTAACATAGTGAAGGGAACCCTGATGGCTCTTTGTCTTGGAGAGGGGCGGAGTGGGGGTATGGGTGGAAGGGAGGGGAGGGAAGGGGGAGGAGGAGGGGAGAAGATGGAAATTTTTAATAAAAAAAAAGGAAAAAAAAAGAATACTACCCACTGGCATATATCTATGTGTTTTTCTGTTTTACTAATATTCATGTCTAGAATATGAACCTTTTGTATTCGTTTACATTTAGGTCTATGCATTTAAGAATTATGTTTTTCTTGTGCTGAAACTAAGAGGTCTTTGAAATAAAGAGTTTTAATTTGTAAATGACTAAACATACATTAAATGAAATATATAACTTATCAAAACTTAATTTGCAACTGTCATTCAGAATATACCAATGTCATTCATTCTAGGAACTATTTTTGCTCGGGAGTTTCCTTGATTCATGATCTCACTTTGTCTCAGATGCAAGAATTATTCTTAAATAATTGAGATTTTTAAGTCAACAGACATTTCATCCATTACTTTTAAATACATGTTTAATCTTTAGAAAGCCTGAGATTCAAACTAACAGTGAACAGGATAGTTAGAAGTTATTTACATATCCTCTCTAAACAAGACAGTGAACAAGGGAGCTAGAGGTACTGAACAGATCATCTCTAAACAGGCAAATGATTTGTGTAGCAGAGACAGATGTTTGTTGGGACTGTTGAGCCTGTGGAGATCCAACCTTGTTATGAAAAGTCACTTAAGACTTTATTTTGGCTCTCAGTTTTGGAGGCTTCAGTCCATATTTTTGGTTAAATTGAGTCTTGGAGTATGGAGAGGCAGAACAGCATGTTCAGAGCATATGACGGAGCTTCTGGCTCACAGCATGGTAGACTGGAGGCAGTGTAGAGGGGAGGAAGAGACAAAAAACAAGATATGACAAAAAACAAGTGTCATATCTGTGGTGAATTAATTCTGATGAGCAGACCTCAGGACCTATGTAACACAAACATATCTATGAATTATCACAGCAATGCAATTTGCATTCTCATGATCCAGTAACCTCTCAATAGTGCCACATAGAGGATGAAGCGTTCAATACCTGGGTCTTTGAAGGAGCACTTAAATCTTCACCATAGCTTTCGCATTATGTTTCATTCTTTGAATATGTTGTTCTAGAGGTGTAGACAAATTTATAATAAAATGAATACCAATTCCTTTCCCTATACTAATAATATTTGTGACCCACTCAGTAATCCCTTCCTCTCCCTAACCTGCCAACATTCATCTTTTCACTCTCTTTGTAGCTTTTTCTTTTCTAAAATGTCTGATAGATAGCATTCTGGATAGTGTATCCTTTCCAAATAGGCTTCTTATTCTATACACAGTTCATATTCCCAATGACTTTGGATAGCTTGATACTCCATTACTCTAAATAACTAAATGAAAGGCAGTAGGGATGTATTCATTTGTTTCTATGAAAGACATCTTAGATGCTTTAAGTTAACAGCAATGATAAATAGTGATGCTAAAAATTTGTTCACGATGTAGTATTAAATTCTTTTTATGTGAGAAAATCCATAATTTCCAGATTGTATGTTAGGGATATATTCAATATGTAAGGAGTCTAAAGTAGTGGCAGAAATGATGGGTCAGTAGTTACAAGTAAAGACTGATTTAGTAGAGTACTGGTTTGGTTCTAGGCATGCATACAGGGGGAAAGCTCTTGTCTGTCATTCTAATTCCAGCAGACCCAATGAACTCTTTGAGCCTCCGAGGACATGTACCTGGATGTACATGGTACACAAAAAATTCAATTCACATGGCCTCACAAAACTGTACATAAATAAAAACAAATTACCTAATTTTATCCTGAAGTAACTCACTTTGCACTCCCACTAGCAATGAGTAAGTGTAGAAGGAGCGGCCGGGCTGCATCCCGCCACCCAGCTAGCTTTACCCAAAATAATTACATGAAAACTATATTCTTTTAAACACTGCCTGGCCCATTAGTTTCAGCCTCATATTGGTTAATTCTCATATCTTGCTTTAACCCATATTTAGTAATCTGTGTAGCATAATGAGGTGGTTGCTTACCAGGAGAGATCTTAACCTGCATCCATCTCTGAGAGGAGAAGCATGGCGATTCACTATGGCAACTGCCTAAAGTGTCTCCCCAACTCTGCTTCCTTTCTCCCACAATTCTGTTCTGTCTACTCCGCCTACCTAATTTTCTGTTCTCTTAAAGGCCAAGGCAGGTTTTTTATTAATCAATGAAAGTAACACATAGACACACCTCCATCAAGTAAGTTGCTTTCCTTGTACAACCTCATAAATATTTTCTTTTTTCCCTGTGCACTTAATTTTCATCTCAGAAAATCCTTATTCACTCCAGAGTTTGTCTAATTGATTGTTAATGCTTTTTTTTAAAGTAGTTTTTATGGGGGATACAAGCAAAAATGAAACAGTGCTCTCAGAGTCTCATTTGGTGAAACACTGAGTTTAATGGACTTGTTTACAGAAACATGGATGGGAGGTTAGTTATAAGATTATGTAGCCTCACAACTGTCTCCCACATTCAGTGGGCCTAGTTTGATCCTAGGCAGGTTTAGGGGGAAGGGCTTTGGTCTTTGAGTTTCTGTGGTGAAGTTTAGAGAAAAAAACCTACTCAGAATTTGGGTAGCACCATCTGACCAATAGAGAGCCCAGAAGGAACTAAAACTAAAGGCCATATATGTTTACAATTTGAGTTCTTCATAAATATGCCAAGAGATTCTGCCAATGACCATGGTGACAGACCTGGATAACTCTACAAGGACGGGCTCACTGTGAGCCTTGTCAGTTTGGTTGCTCACCTTCCTGGACTTAGGGGAAGCTGGGAGGACCTTGGACTTAACATAGTGAAGGGAACCCTGATGGCTCTTTGTCTTTGGAGAGGGGTGGAGTGGGGGTATGGGTGGAAGGGAGGGGAGGGAAGGGGGAGTAGATGGAAATCTTGAATAAAAAAATGAGAAAAAAAATAAAAAATAAAAAAAATAAAAACAAACAAAAAAAATCTTTCTAGGTTTACAGCATTGACAACCCCCAGCTCTAACCTCAAGCAAAGGCCTCCAACTTCTTTGATTGAGCATCAGTCAGGTTTGTTTCCTCTCTTATGTGAAGATGATTATCATATAAGCCAACAAAACAAATAATATAATAAGTTCCTTTTTGCTATTCTTCCTTTTCTATATTATTATGATTTAACTCTGTTCCTCTGGAGAATCCTTACTTATAATGCAAGCAGTGTGGCTGTAAACTCTTGACATGCTAGGTGTTATAAATACAATGCTTTGAATAAATAATCGTAAATGTGTCGTTAGTAAAACCATTAACAGTTTTAATGTTTCAATATATAACTTGTTTAATCATAGTAAATAAAAAGAAAGCACCTTTAATAAATATGTTGTGCCATACTGATTTCTGTAATTTAAAGGTACTAAAATATATTTCCAATACTTTTCATGAATTATTTGCCTCATTAGAACTTTTAGAAAATAACATTGAAAATTGATTTCATTTTCTGAAATAATTAACAGAAAATAGATTATGTGAGTCTGATGTTATGTTTGCACTAGACATCTCAACCCAGGGGTATTGGGACCATCAGGCAGTTGTACTCCTGTCATGCTAGAGTTACCGCTCACTGTGGTTGAGACATCTGACAAGCAACGTCTCCATGCTAGGATACACAAATTCCCCAAACCCTGCAGGCTTCCAGCATTCTTAATACAGCTGGTTGTATTTCAAAGGAGTTTCAATAAATCAGAAGAGAGTCTGAGGAGGTTGGTATGGTAAGGATTTCTCTCCAAAGACAATGCGGAAACACAGGATCTTTTTTTTCCATTTTTATTGTTTTATTTTTATTTTTTGATTTTTTTCTCATTTCAGGATCTTCACTAAGGAAAATGGAGAGCATTGGGGATTATGCCCCTGCCCTTATTTAGTTATCTTTGAACAAATTTTTTATTCTCAAGTGAAATAAGTTTATGAATCTTATCTCACAGTTGAAGTTAAACCATAATTCAATACTTTCTACTTGTGGCTTACTTAGTGTATAGAAATATTTGGGAAAATGGGTGATTTGATTTTATGAGATTTATTATATCTTATTTCCTTTGACTGAATTTAAGAAGCAATAAAAATTTGAAAAATTCCTTAATTATTTCAGGAACCTGGCATATGACTTGTCATTAAGAATTTATGCTGCTCTTGCAGAGGATCAAAATATGATTCCTAGCTAGCACCTATATCAGACAGTTCAAAACCACCTGTAACTTCCGCTCCAAGAGAACCACTGTCTTTTGTCTCCCCAAAGTCACCTGCACGTATATGACAGACATTTGTTAGGCAAACACACACACACACACACACACACACACACACACACATGAATGGAAATAACAACAAATCCCTTAAAGAAAGCACATTGCACAAGATCTGGAAAGCATTTCTACCATCTCTCGCTCAGCTCAGAGACATCTTCCTGACTAATAGAATGGTCTCAGTCTCTTTGTTATGAGAAATTCCAAATCTTTAGTCAGCTTTTCATTAATAGCTACCTTCCTAAAGTTCAACTTGTTATGGATATCTTTTCAAAATCACCACTAGCTTGGTGATTTTCTTTTGCATCTGAAATCTTTAAGTCTATCCTCCCAATCTCTATAATATTGCTGAAAGAGCTACCTTTTTGATAGTATTACCATATTTCTTCCATATATTAACCTGCATACCTCACCAACTGTGCTTGCACAAGGGGGCTCTAGTTCACCTAGCATCATTCTACTCATTTCTTGAAACCTTATGAGAAATATCTCATTACAGACATTGTTTCCTAACCTCTGAACTCTGGTTAAAGAGTAACCTGTAATTTTCTTTTTTAATGGTTATGAATAAGAAACAAACTGTATATTTATTTGACAAATCTCATTCCTCCTTGATAGAACTTCATTCCTATGAATCTAGAGCTATTTTTATTTCATTTAATACCATTGCCATCCTGCAGAGTAGATGTTCCATAAATATTTATGAGTATGATAATATTCATAAATTCAACCTACACCCAGAACAATATCAGAAGACAAAAATACTAAAGTAACATGTAATACCATGTATACACATTCAGTGTATACATGTATATTCTGTTACACAATATGGAAAGAACCATGATTAGTGTACAAGATGCCTTTCCTTTTGCCACTATCTAAAATTGGTCTTTGAGTAAAATGATAAAGAGGTACCATGAATTACCTAAATGTGAAATACAAAGAAACAATATCAGTCTTTTGTTGCTGCTTATAAGGAAATCATAAACCATTATTTTAAATGTTATAAAATAAGCTGAAAAGTAGATATTTTCATGACAGTTTAAATGTTTTATATTTCTTTTAAAATACTGAAATTTTCCCATGATTTTTTAAATTATATTTTACAAAATTAAGAGTAAATGTATTTATTTATTTTACTTTTCTAAATTTCCTGAATACATACAATGTTTTGTGATCATATTCAGCACCATCATTTTCCCATAATACTCTTGATGATACTTCCTCATTGCAACTAAGCCCCTTCATACTGTAATGTGGCTTTTTATTCAGGTTTTGTAGGTAACCTAAGCCGCAACATGTTCCTGATTGCAATAAACAGAAGACAATATTTTATAGCTCTACCCTTGGCTCTTAACAACCTTCCTGCACTCTCTTCCATAATGTCCTCTTGGCCTTTCTTTGATGTTATAGACACCTTATAAGTTTTTAAGAATCTCTGAATTTTGAAATTCTAATTACTCAAATCCCTAATGTAGATAAACCATCTAGTGCAACTTTGCAACTCAAGACAAAGTCCTCATTATTGACTATTATTAATTGCTTGAACAAATAATTTCATCCCATTTATAGTTTTTCACTTGTATGCTAAATATTCTGAAATTAAATTTCAGGTTGTTTTGAGTATATACATGGTTTTAAATAAACAATAATTCTTAAAGTATTTATTGAAATTGGCACAAATTTGGAGGGAGTATTAAAGGATGAAAATGGGACCAATATAATTTAATATACATGCTAGGAAAACCAATTATTAAGATTTGGATTCTTATTTTTTATTTGTAGAGGAGAAGGAACATCAGCTGCCATGTAGGACTAAGACTGTGAAATAACATAAGAGAAAACCACCAAAAGAAAACTAATACACTGAAGACTTTTTAGGGATTTCTACAAGAGCTTCTATCTTGGTTTGCTTGTTTGTTTGTTATTTTATTAGTTTTTTGAGATAGGGTTTCTCTTTGTATAACAGCTCCAGCTGTCCTGGAACTAGCTCTTGAAAACAAGCCTATTCTCAAAATTAGAAATCCACCTGTCTCTGCCTCCCAAAAGCTGTGATTAAAGTCATGCACCACCTTCTCCAAGCTCTATATTGATTCTTTAAAGGTGCATTCCTGAACAAGGAAATAACCACAAAGGCATTCAAAGTCAGAAAAGGACAAGTCGATTGCAGTCTAAACAGAAAAATACACACCCACCTATTCAGACATCATCACTCATCTGGTCAGCCCTAGGATGTCATCTGTGATGATACTTCAGGGAGAATGGTGCCAGTGTCACTTAAATCTCTACTAAGTTATGCAGTGAGGCTGATTTCTACTTGTTGATGTAAGAACAATATCCTAAATATACTTTATTTTTGTGTTGTACCAACTTATCAACTTAAAACAATAGGACTTTCATTCCATCAATAGAGTGATGATAATTTTGCTTTAGTATTTTTCTGCCATTCTAAAAAATCATGTGAAAGGAAGCATATATGTATATATATATATATATATATATATATATATATATCATTAGAATAAAAGTCATGTATAATGATTTCCAAGGTGGCTTACCAGTTTGCACTCCCACCAGCAATGGAACAGGGTTCCCTTTACACCACGTCCTCTCCAGCATAACCTGTCATCAGTGTTTTTGATCTTAGCCATTCTCATATGTGTAAGATGGAATCTCAGAGCTATTTTGATTTGCATTTCTCTGATCACTAAAGATGTTGAGCATTTTCTTTAAGTTTCTTTCAGCCCTTTGAGATTCGTCTGTGAAGAGTTCTTTTTTTTAGGTCTTTAGCCAATTTTTCATTGGATTATTTGATGTTAAGTTTCTTGATTTCTTTGTATATTTTGGAGACCAGTACTATGTCCAATATGGGGCTGGTGAAGATCTTTTTCCAATATGTAGGCTGCTGTTTTTTTCTTGTTGAATGTGTCCTTTGTTTTATGGAAGCTTCTCAGTCTCAGGAGGTACCACTCGTTAACTGTTGCTCTCAGTGTCAGTGCAACTACTTGTACAGCTGCTTTAGAAAGCATTATTGTAATATCCCAGAAAATTAGGAAACATTCTACCTCAAGACCCAGAAATACGGCTGTTGGGTATATACCCCAAAGATCCTCAATCCACCACAAAGACAGGTGTTCAGCCATGTTCATAGCAGCATTATTTGTAATAGCCAGAACCTGGAAACAACCTAGATGTGCAGTAACTAAAGAATGGATAAAGAAAATGTGATACATTTACATAATAGAATACTACTCAGTGGTTAAAAAAATGGTATCTTGAAATTTGCAGGCAAATGGATAGTTCTAGAAAAGACATATTGAGTCAGGTAACCCAGACTCAGAAAAACAAATATAATATGTATTCACTCATAAGTTTCTTTTGGACATAACACAAAGGAAAATCCATGTACAGGCTACAATCCCAGAGAAACTAGACAAGAAAGAGGACACTAAGAGATACACACGTGGATCTACATAGGAAGATGAAAAAGATAAGATCTCCTGAGTAAATTTGGAGCATGAATGTCATGGCAGAGGGTAGAAAGGAAGAGGGAAGGAAGGAAGGGGAGTGGAGAAAAATGTATAGCCCAATAAAAATAAAATGAAAAAAGTAAAAATGAAAAAAGACGTGTATACAGTTGATAAGATACCAAAGGTAATCTCCAGTGTATACTGTTGGAATTATAACTGTAAAAGGTATTTAAAATTTGAATATTAAACAATACAAGGAGATTGTGAAAAATAAATAAATAACTGCATTGTGCTGCGTTGTTAACACTTTTAAATGAACATATATCCTCATGCTTTAAAAAATCATATTCCATATAAATTAGCATATAATCAGATGATAGCAACAATTATTTGTTCCATCTCATTAAACACATTTACTTTATTACATATGTGATGATCTATATGGATATATATGCAATATCAAATATCATGATTGCAATTGTGTACAATGAAGTTCTCTTACAAGGCCTTATTGTTTAATACTAGGTTTTAAAAATCACACTGCTCTGTTCCTCCTTCTCCAGTTATAATAATAATGTTCAACATATGCCAGAAATTTTATTTTTTGTTTAAAATGTTTATGAAAAATAGGAGAAAACAAAAATTTGGGAATTGAAATTAAAATAATGAATTTCTTTCTGAATTTATCATATGCTGAAATCCTGCCATGCATATATCAGGTGCTGAAGTTTATTAATATTCAGCACCCTAAAGAGACATAGTCATGCCTTCTCATATTTAAAAATGGGTGATTTATAACAAGAGAATCCCACAGGGACTTGGCACATGTTCACATTTTGCCTTTGACCAAAATGAATGAACCTGAGGTTGCCTGAGAATCATAATCAATTAATTCTATGTCAATTTAAGCAAGATACATTTCAGAGAATATCACAGAAATATATTAGGAAAGCATCATTTTCATAAATGACTTTTGATAGCCACTACTACATGTTTTGCCAGAACAACTTTTTGAAACAATGTTTTATTGAACACTGGTCAAAAAACACTGAAAAATCCAACTGTAACAATTGTTTGTAATACATTTCCTGTCTGTCATAACAAATTCATAAATAATCAGATAAAATATATTTACAATGAAATGGAATTCAAATAAATTATTTGCATTGTTTTTACTATTTATATATACCTTTCAGATTTTGATTTCTTTCCATCAAACACTCAGTCTCATTTTTAAGGCTCCAGGTAAAATTCAATGCCTAATTTCTCAAAGACAGAGCATATTCTTTTTTTTTATTTTCAAGAGTTTATTTATTTTTTATTTATCTTTTATTATTATTTTAAAAATTTTCTGCCTCCTCCCCACCTCCCATTTCCCTTCCCCTCCCTCCACTCCCTTCCTCCTCCCTCTCCAGTACAAGGAGCAGGCCCTTTCCTATAGCCATACTGATGAATATCTTGCATATCACCATAGAAGTTTCATCTGGAGATGGATGGAGATAGAGACAGAGACACATATTGGAGCGCAGGACTGAGCTCCCAAGGCCCAAATGAGGAGCAGAAGGAGGGAGAACATGAGCAAGGAAGTCAGGACTGAGAGGAGTGCGCCCACCCACTGAGACGGTGGGGCTGGTCTAATGGGAGCTCACCAAGGCCAGCTCCACTGGGTCTAAAAAAGCATGGGATCAAACCGGACTCTCTGAATGTGGCGGACAAGGAGGGCTGACTGAGAAGCCAAGGACAATGGCACTGGGTTTTGATTCTACTGCATGTACTGGCTTTGGGGGAGCCTAGTCTGTTTGGATGTACACCTTCCTAGACCTGGATGGAGTGGGGGATGACCTTGGACTTCCCACAGGGCAGAGAACCCTGACTGCTCCTTGGACAGAGCATATTCTTTGCTAAGTGTCTTTTTGGTGTCTGTAGAATCTAGGTGCTGTCACATTATAAAGGATAATTTAAAAATCATAAATTATCTATTAAAAGAAACATTATAAAATTTGAGAGTAACACAATTAATTTCTCAGGCCATGGTAGTAAGTATAAAACAAAAGAATGATCTCAATCATTTCATAATTTAATAAGCTATTTGTCTTACAAACAAATATCCGGGTATAACTAGAATCCATCATTATGCATTTGATTGCAGCATTATGAAGAACATCCTTAGCAAGGAGAGAACTAAGAAGTAGCATAATATCTGGAAATTGGTTGAGTGTATTACAGTGGACCAAGAGTTTGCAAACCTGTGTTAGATCAGAGTGGTCTATAGGAATGAAAACGAGCAGATGAAGAAAGAAATACTTATAAATTGACTAAGGTATTGCAGTCTGCTCTTAAAGTCCCTGGTTCCTCTTCACAAATTTGTTTAAATATAAAAAAGTAAGTTTTCTCTAAAGAGTCATAAAATTATAGAATAGATTTTATGGATTGACTGGAATGGAAGAATGTAATGAGCGGATCAGATGTGGAAAGGTGTAGATGGGTTAAGGAAGTAAATATGGAGAGATACAGCTAGAACTGAGGGCCATTTGAGGAATGGCATAAAACCTTACTACTGTGGAAACTTCCTAAAATAAATGAGGGTGATCCTAACAAAGACTTCAAATGCTGAGGGAGATGATGATGTCCCAACTAACTTTCTCTTGTTAAATGTGAAGCTTCTAGTACAGGGACTGGGTTACATCAAATTGAGATGTTGACCAAAGGGGTCCCATGGAAATGTCCTAACACCCCAAGTTGTTGTCAAAACAATAGGCTGCTCTATTAAAATGGACAGCAATGCCCCATTTCAAAAGACAACACCCACATGACTCATTGAACATGGAGTTGTCAAGCTAATAAATAACATATAATTTTCATCTCCATTTTTTAGGTCTTTGGAACTCTACCAAAAGAGAAACAAAACATCAGCCCAGGCACAAAACCTTTAATCTTCAAGCAAACCTGACTGAATGTATATGCATTATATCTAGTGTCACAGAGCTTGTGTGAGTAACCAACCAAGTCTTGTTTGGTTTAAGGCCCTATCCATGAGATGGAACCCATACCCAACAATGTTTGGGTGGCAAAAAACAGAGACTAGATAGCCCAGAGATAGTGTAGCTGGGTACTAAAAAGTCATCCTATACTAGATCAGAAATGAGTATAATAAAGGTTTCCTTATTTAGGAATAGACTCACAGATCACAGTCCTCTGCCTGAGCTAATACAATAGAAGAAAGACTGCACAAACTTTATGTCTACATTTATAGTACAAGAGACCACACCCAATTGAACAGGTAACTTAAAGGCTATTGGCTGAAGTAGTTCTCACAGCAGGCTAAGGCTAAAACCAAATAATACTGGTCAAATAAAAAATGTAGTGATAAAATGACTCCTAATGAGATTATTCTATATCCATAGATCAGTACCTTATCTAGAAATAATCAGAAAACTTTACTTTTTCAGCAGATGGAAAAAATATAGAGACCTAATGCTAGAAATTATGTGGAGAGAGAACTTGGAACACTCAGTTCTAAATTGGATAACTCCATTAAATCCCTTCCTTCAGAACCCAGGGAACCCCATCAAAGATAGGCTGAAAGACTATAAGAGACCGAAGGGATAGAGTACACACATGGCCCTCTAAATCAAATGACCAAAACCCATATGAACTCACAGCAACTGAAGCAATTGCATGGGTCTGTATCATTCCTCTGTGTATAGATTATAGCCTTCAGTTTAGTTTTTGTACAGAACCACTAAGTGTATCCGAGTGGATCTCTGATTTTGTTCCTTTTCTTGGGATTTTTTTTCATTCTATTAGTCTTCTTTATCCAATGTTACTGTGATGGTTTTGTTTTATCTTATTATATTTTATTTTATTATATTTTGTTATCTCTTAGAGGCCTATATTTGGCATAGAAAGTGAGTATATCACAATAGGAGGAGTGATGATGTGGAATTGGGAGGAGTAGATAGAAGAAAACTGTAATCTGGATATATTGTTTGAGAAAAGAATTTATTTTCAATAAAAGTGGGAAAAGGTTTGAGAGTGCAATTAATCTTGTACAGTCAGAACTCCAGGAATTTGTAACTATTTATTCTATTCCTGCCAGAAGTAATGTTTAAATTTAAAGAAAATCACTACCATTTCTTCACAGACAGTAAACAGAATTCTTGCTCATATTTGATAGTAAATATAATTCAGTAGGAATGGAAATATAATATGACCATATGATGAGTTGAAAATTCTATCAAGTCTGTGTACAGAAGATGTGTAAAAGAAGTGGGAGATAAGATGGAGAAGTTGATAGATTCCTGTTCAAAGTTATAAACAAGAATAAGACAATGGGAAACAGGAAAGAAATATGGAGAATTCAAGTATACTGGTAAGAAAAAAGTACAAATAACAATTGAATCTCATTAAGATTACTGTCAGATATTGCCATGTATATCTTGTATATTGACATAAAGATGTAGATAAATTATTCAAAGCCACCATAAAATTATTATCTAACTTTTTTTGTGTTCTCATCTTTATACATCTTACTAAGCAAAAGCAGGACTGCAAGGGTGATGTGCAATGCAGCACACTTGCAACTATATGGGATATCTGAGTTTAAACACAGAATGACATTACAAAAAGACAGAGTATTACACCTTACTTAGAAGTCCCATAGACTTGGGGCTGGAGCAATGGCTCCTTGGTTAAAAGCACTGACTGCTCTTCTAGAGGAACCCAGGTTCGATTCCCAGCATCCACATGATGACTTATAATCCCATAACTCCAGTTCCAGGCCATCTGACACCCTCTGGCCTCTGTAGGAACCAGGTGTACATGTGACACACAATACGGATGAAGAAAAAACACAAATGTGTGTGTGTGTGTATATATATTAAAATAAATGATGAAGGAACATTTAAAAAAAGAAATTCACAGTTTTCCTTAGATATATCATGAAGAGTTCTACTTATCTACTCCCAGAAAATGAGTGAACTTATTTTAAAATTAGCTTCCAAATTGTGGTCTTTGTTATGGCAGTTTCATAAAAGAAGAAAACCTTCTTACTCCTAGCCCCCATTGCCCTTCTTCTGCCAACCTCTTTCTGGGCCTTCATTAACACACTCATTCTGCTATCATATCGTATACTTCCTTAAAATCTATTCCACATCTAGTTCCTGTGATCCCTTTTTTAGTTCAGTAATCTCAACCTCACATACAAGCACAATTACATATTTAAAACTAGGAACCATATCTGAAAAAACTTGAAGCATTTCTGTGTCTGTTTTATTTTTCTAAACATAACAATATACAGTTTCATCCATTTATCCTAAAAATATCATTATATCAATTTTTCTTTATGATTGAATCAAATTCCATTATATATATATATATTTATATATATATATATAACATTTTCATTATTCATTCATCCATAAGTGGACATCTACTGTTTCTGTTTCTAGTTATGAATAGGGCAACAGAAGACAGGAAGTACTCTTTGTTAGAACTTATGAGTCCTTTCATTATATATTCAGGAGCAGTATATCTGGATTATATAGCAGTTGTGTTTTTAAGTATTTTGTGAAAACTCTATGTTATATCCCATTCTCCCCTTACCAGCTAATATTCCCTCCTACAATGAATTTTTTTTTTCTGAGATACTTACCAGCATTTGATGTCATTACTCTGGTTATTCTGATGCGGATAAGTAGTTTTCATTTGTAGTTTCAAGAAGACTAAAGATATTGAATAATTTTAAAACATTTGTTGGCCTTCTTTTGAAGGCCATCTATTCAAATCCTTATTCCATTTACTGATTAGAAAGATTGTTTTTCTTTAAAGGTGTGTTCACCACACTTGGCTTCTAGCTTTCAAGGATGAATCACAGTCTTCAAATATTTAGTTTTAAAAATGAAAACCTCTTTTAGTCAATATGTGCCCACTGGTACAATAGGAAAGATTGTTTATTGGGGCAACCAGTTATTCTCTTCATTAGACTTCTTCAGAGGAAGAACTTCTTGATACTGAGAAAATGGACAAAATGCATATCAAGGGATCTCTCAGGCTCTTGGGAAGAACCTATTGATGCATTTCTTTTTTTTTTTTTTTTGGCTCCAAATTGTGTTTATTTAAAAGGTATGTTTTTAATTAATTAATTTATTTATTTAAAATTTCCACCTCCTCCCATCCTCCCATTTCCCTCCCACTTCTCTCCCTCCCCCTCTCCCTCCCTCTCCAGTCCTAAGAGAAGTCAGGGTGCCCTGACCCAGCATTTGGAAGACAGAGGCAAGTGGATACTTGTAAGTCTGAGGGCAACCTGGTCTACATAGGTGGTTCTAGAAGAGCTGGAACTATATAACAGAAGAACCTTGTCTCAAAAAATATTTATTCATTTTGATTTTTTATGTTTATCTTATGTGTATATGCATTTTGTCTACATGCATGTATGTTTACTTCACATGTACCTCTTACCTTCAGAGGTCAGAAGAGTCAGAATCCCTAAAACTGGAGTTACAGGCAACTGTGAGAAACTCTGTGGGTCCTGGTAATGGAAACCAAACCCTCTGCAAAAGTAACAAGTGTTCTCAACCACTGATGCACCCCTCTAACCTCTATTTTATTTTGTCTAATTTTTAAAATTAAAATAAATTAAAAATTTTAATATAAAAAATATTGCTTTTCTTTAATATAAAGCCAGAAATGCTGAAATTGCATGACAGAAACATTTCCAGATATAGACACAGATAAGCAGGTTCTCCTGTGGGACATTCTAGAGAGGAATGGTTTGTATACAGGTACCAGAAAGGTACGTTTCAAGTATGTATTTATTTCCTGAAGGGCAGTGATGGGTCACAAATATATACATATGCCAGGTATGATTAAATCTGCTTCCTTTAAACATATGGAATTTATTTATACGCATGTTAAAAAGGGCATTTAAAATGGCCATAAACATCAAAGAGAGAGAGAGAGAGAGAGAGAGAGAGAGAGAGAGAGAGAGATAGCTAACAAACAATTCTGTTGCTACTAGAACAATATTAGGAAACATTGATCATTGGGAAACAGATTAATTCTATACCCTACCTTGCAGAACAAATTGTGTACAGAACTCTGACCTTTGAAAACCTCAGTTACCACTTAGAACTAAATCTTAACCTCTGAGTTCCTTTATAAGACCTGTCCAAAGAACATATCAATTTTTGAGGAAAAGGTCAGCATGTTCTGCAGAGCAATGCAGGTTTTCATTATTTCCTATAAAGTATGAAATTTTGTAAATGTCAGCATTTGAGAAATGAAGTTTTCCCTTCCCTTATTCTGGATGTATACTATGAAATATATAATATGGAAATTATAGTAAATAATTGCCTATAGCTACAGATGAATAGAAAATCATGAAATTTAACTATAGGGTTTAAAGATAATTGTACATAATTTAAAGAAAATTGATGCGTGTTTCTAATCAACTGAATAATATGTACTATTTATTATCAGCCATATTTTACACATTAATTATTTCTCAAACATTTTAATATTGAAGTTTCATAAAAAAATCATGAAACACATATAAAGTCTTAATATGTAAACAATGAAAACTAACAAAACAAACACAAGAATTTAGAACAATTAACTATGAACAATGTTCCTAATGATGTTTTATTTGGAAATTAGCTAAAAGTTTTTAACACACTTTGTATATTATTATTTTGTTTTGATGTTCACTAATATAAGTTTTCAAAGATGATTTCTTGTGATTATTTTATATACATGTGAAAGAGAATTGGAAACTAGAAGAAAATATGACATACACATTTGTTTACCTGACATATGAGTTGTCCTAGATACCAGTTTCATTTTAGACAAAACATTTGCCAATTATACCATAGTTGGTTTCATTTAATTACTAACAACCAGTTTTTGAAAGTTTACTGTGAAAGGCAAAATAACACTTTATTGTGGAGATATTTTGTTTATGCTTAACCAAAATACTTGCCCGAAGATCAGATGGTAGAGCTAGCCACTAGTTAACCGTAGAGACCTGGCAGTGGTGACTCACATCTTTAATACCAGCACTCAGGAGACAGGCAGAAGTATCTCTGTGAGTTAAAGCTACACTGGCCTTCATGAGTTTGACTCAGTCTAAAGGAGTAACAGAGTTAGGTAATGGTGGTGCACATGTTTAATGCCAACACTAGGAATGGAAAGACAGAAAGTGACATGGCTGGGTGGAGAGAGGAAAATAAGGTGGAAGGAGAGAGAAGTTCTGGGCTCCAGTTTGAAGATTCCTAAAGAAAGGACTGCCCTTCTGTTCTTATCTTGGTAGAGATAAGAACTAGTGATTAGCTGCACTACTTCTCTGAACTTTCAGCTTCCAGCCCCTAATATCTGACTCCAGGTTTTTATTTAATAAGACTAATTAGGATTGCATTAGACATTATTACTTTTTTTTTTAGCAATTCCTTGAAGGAAGAAAAGAAATGTGTATAAAATTGAAAAGGCTTTGTTCCCCAATTTCTATAAGACTGAGCCAGAGAACCTGTGTAAAATTGGTTATTAGAAGTGTCAAAATAACTCAGTTATTTTCAATAAAAATAAGGGCCCAACTAAACTTTTAGATATTTGTAGTTTTTGAACTTGTTATCCTTTGCTATTTTGGATTTTCACACTTGAAAAGGTGCAGTGATTCTTTGTTGAGTAAATACAATAAGAAAATGTAACACAAAACATGACCTAATAGTCATGTTTATGTTGACCTAATAGCTCGTTTTAGATATAAAAGTGATCTGATATGATTAGTATTAATATTTTATTATAAGGTCTGTGATCAGTTATAATAAGCAATACCCATTACTGAATGGTATCCTTACAGTGAGCATGGAGTACATGATGCTCAAAAATATTAATTAGATATAAATATAAAGGTAACAAAATATAGCTATGTCTATATCAGCTTAATTCCTGATGTTAACTGTCATGGAGAACTAAGCACCAACCTCCCATAAAAATCTGCTGTCATGAAGGAAAAAGTACCTTGAAAGAAAACTAATACAATGTTAGTTGTGTATTTGCACTATAATTCAACCCAAAACCACATTTCCTTGCACAATACGGGAAATAGTCTAAATGGACACACTATGCTCAATACAAATGTGCATAGTTAGAATCTAGAGAGGTCAAGAACTGAGAATATTTGTGGGGGTGTGGGTGGAGGGGAGGGGAGGGAAGGGGGAGGAGGAGGGGAGGAGATGGCAATTTTTAATAAAAAATAAATAAACTGGAAAAAAAAGAACTGAGAATAGAAGAAAGACAGTTCAGAGTAGAAACATGAGACATTTGCATGAGATTATTATTGGGTCACAACATTTTGTGAGGCAGATTTCCCTGTGCACTATCAGAAACTTGCTACAGGAATTTGGGAGTCAAATACATGTATTGGGGTGATGTAGGAGTGTTTTATATCTATCTGTTGTTTCATTGGTTAATTAATAAAGAAACTGCTTGGCCTGATAGGTCAGAACAAAGGTGGGTAGAGAAGACAGAACAGAATGCTGGGAAGAAGGCAGTGAGGCAGATGCCTCAGGCAGTGGCCATGACTCTCCTCTCCAAGATGGATGCAGGCTAGAATCTTCCTCGTAAGCCATCAGCTTGTGGTGCTACACAGATTACTAAATATGGGTTAATCAAGATGTGAGAGTTAGCCAGTAAGAGGCTGGAGCTAATGGGCCAGGCAGTGTTTAAAAGAATACAATTTGTGTGTTGATATTTCAGGGCATAAACTAGTCAGGCAGCCAGGATCCGGGCAATAGAAACGCAACCCACTGCTCCCACTACAAATGGTGCCCAACTATATGGGAGATTTATCAGTTCAGGGCTTTGTTGAAGTTAAAAATAACACAGAGTTGGAAGATTCCTTTGAATGATGAAAGATCAAACTTTAAGAATGAATAAGGATATCTTTTACTACTATGGAAAAAAACGAAAGTATTTTCCCTAATATACAATGAGTCTATTTTTTTTTACATTTTTTGTTGTTTCTATTGAGCTCTACATTTATCTCTGCTCCCTTTCCTGCCCCTAACCCCCCCTTCAATTCATTCTCAAGGTCCCCAAGCTCCCAATTTACTCAAGAGATCTTTTCTTTGTCTACTTTTTATTTCCCATGTAGATTATATCAATGTAAGTGTCTCATAGTGTCGACATTGTTGTCTAATGTTTCTAGGATTGTGGTTTGTAGGCCGGCTTTCTTTGCTTTATGTTTAAAGACTACCTATGAGTGAGTATATGTCATAATTGTCATTCTTTGTCTGGGTTACCTCACTCAAAATAATGTTTTCTAGCTCCATCCATTTTCCTGTAAAATTTGAGCTGTCATTATTTTTTTCTGCTGTGTAGTACTTCAGTGTGTAAATGTACCATATTTTCCTTATCCATTCTTCAGTTGAGGGGGGCATTTAGGTTGTTTCCAGGTTCTGGCTTTGACAAAGCCACTATGAACATAGTTGAGCACATGTCCTTGTGGCATGATTGAGCATCCTTTGGATATATACCACAAAGTGTTATTATTGGGTTTTGAAGAAGGTTGTTTCCTAATTTTCTGAGAAATCGTTACACTGACATCAATAGGGTTGTACCAGCTTGCATTCCCACCAACAATGTAGATTTGTTCCCTTTTCCACACAACCTTTCCAGCATAATTTGTCATCAGTGTTTTTTGATTTTGGCCATTCTTACAGGTGTGGAATGGAACTCAGAGTTGTTTTGATTTGCATTTTTCTGATGAATAAGGATGTTGAACATTTCATTAGGTGTCTTTCAGTCATTTAAAGTCCTCTGTTGAGAGTTCTCTGTTTATGTATGTACTCCATTTTTTATTGGATTATGTGATCTTTGGGTGTCCAATTTCATGAGTTCTTTGTATATTTTGGAGATAAGACCTCTGTCTGATGTGGAGTTAGTGAAGATCATTTCCCATTCTGTAGGATATATTGGAGTAACTCTAAACAAACAAGTGGAAGACTTGTATGACAAGAACTTTAAATCTTTAAAGAAAGAAATTGAAGAAGACACCAGAAAGTGGAAAGATTTCTGTTGGGACTAATGAGTTCTGGCCTTCAGCTGCTCTTTCCTGCTAGAACCTTTTAATTAAAGTTACTAGAAGCTGTGTCTAGCTTAGATGGTCAGAGGATGGGATTTTCACCTGCTGGCCATTGACTACAGTGTATTTAAGCCTCCATGGTGCCATTACAGGAGGGGTTTTTGATACCAGTGATTGAAGGTCTGCATGTCAGTCTGTCTCTGCCTGAGTATTCTCAACCTCCAGCCCCCTTTCCCAAAGCTCATGAACTGGGGTCTAGCGCATAGAGCACAGACAGGGGGCTGCAGTGCACAGCAGATCTCCCATGCTCTCAGTAGGGAGAATTAACATAGTAAAAATGGCAATCTATAGATTCAACACAAGGCCCATCAAAATCCCAGCAAAATTCTTCAAAGACCTCAAAAGAACCATACTCAGCTTCATATGGAAAAGCAAAAATTCCAGGATAGCCAAAACAATCCTGTACAATAAAAGAACTTCTGGAGGCATCACAATCCTTGATTTCAAAGTCTACTACAAAGCTACAGTACTGAAAAAAGCCTGGTATTGGTATAAAAACAGACAGGAGGATGTATGGAACTGAAGAGAAGACCAGATATCAATCCACACTTCTTCTAACACCTGATCTTTGATAAAGAAGCAAAAATATCAAATGGAAAAAAATCATATTTAACGACTAGTGGTGGCATAACTGGATGTGAACATGTAGAAGAATGGAAATAGACCCATATCTAGAACCATGCACAAAACTCAAGTTCAAATGGATCAAAGACCTCAACATAAAGCCAGCCACACTAAACCATATAGAAGAGAAAGTGGAAAGTACACTTGAACACATTGGCACAATACTCAGGAGATCTTGTATTTTACTATTTCCCATGTAGATTGGAGTATTAGGAGTAGTAGAGTAGTAGAGTATTATGAGAAGTATTAATATTAGTTTTTCTTTGAATATTTTGTAGGATTCTACACCGAAACCAACTGGCCCTAGGATTTTTTGGGGGAGGTTTGGGAGACTTTTATGACTGTTTCTATTTCTTTAGCAGTTGTAGGTCTGTTTAGTTATCTTATCTGGTCTTTATTTAATTTTGCTAAGTGATATTTATACAGAAAATTGTTCATTTCCTTTAAGCTTTCCAATTTTGTATAGTACAGGTTTTCAAAATATGACCTAATGGCTCTCTGAATTTCCCCCATGTCTGTTGTTTTGTTCCCCCTTTTCACTTCTGATGTTGATAATGTGGATATTCTCTCTCTGCCTTTTGGAGTTTGTATAATGGTTTGTCTATTTTGTTGATTTTCTCAAAGAACCAACTCTTTGTCTTACTGATTCTTTGTATTCCTTTATTTGTTTCTATTTTGTTGATTTCAGCTCTCAACTTTATTATTTTCTGCTATCTAGTCCTCCTGGGTGAATTAGCTTTTTTTCTAGAGATTTCGGGTGTTCTATTAACTCAGTAGTTTGGAATTTTCCAGCTTCTTTATGTAGGCATTTAGTGCTATGATTTTTTCTCTTAATACTTAAAATTTATGTTCCTAAATTTGGGTATGTTGTGTGGTTATTTTCATTGAATTTTAGGAAGTCTTTAACTTTGTCATTTATTTTTTCCTTCACTCATTGATTATTCAAGTGAGTACTGTTTGTGGGCTTTCTGGAATGAGTGTTGCTGTTGAATTTTAATTTTAAGTCATGGTGACCTGACAAGATAAATGATGTTATTCCAATTGTTTTGTTTCTGTTGTGGTTTGCTTTGTTACCTAGTATGTGGTCAATTTTTGAGAAGGTTCCATGAAATGCTGAGAAGAAGATATATTCTTTTCTGTTTGGATGAAATGTTCTATAGATGTCTGTTAAGTCCACTTGATTCCAAACACCTGTTAGTTCCCTTAATTCTCTGGTAATTTTCTGTCTGACAGACCTGTCCAGTGGTGAGAATGGTGTGGTGAAGTCTCCCACTATTAGTGTGTGGGATTTAATGTGTGGTTAAGCTTTAGTAGTGTTTCTTTTTCATTGGAGGGTGCCCTTGTAATTGAGGCATAGACATTCAGTATAGAGATACCCTCTTGATGTATTTTTTCTGTAACTAATATGAAATGTCCTTCTTTGTCACTTTTGATCGATTTTAGTTTCAATTCCAATTTGTTAGATACTAGGATAACTTCTCCAGATTGTGTCTTAGGTCCATTTGACTGGAAAAAAAATTTCCAAGCATTAACTCTGAGGTAATGTCTGTCTTTGAGGTTGAGGTGTGTTTCTTGTAAGCAGCAGAAGAATGGATTCTGGTTTTTTTTATTCAATTTGTTAGCTTTTTATAGGTGAATTGAGTCCATTTATATTAAGGGATATTAATAACCAGTGATAGCTAGTTCCTGTTATTTTAGTTTTGATTGTTCATGATATTATTGTGTGTGTGATTTCCTTCTTTGGGATTTGCTGCTGTGAGATCTTTTATTGTCTAACTTCCTTGGGTTGGAGTTTTCTTTCCAGTACTTTGTGTACAGCTGGGTTTGTGGCTAGGTATTGGTTAAATCTGGTTCTATCATGGAATATATTGTTTTGTCCTTCTATGGTGATTGAAAGTTTTGCTGAGTAGAGTAGTTGGGTTGGCATTCATGGTCTCTAAGTGTCTGCATAATGCTTGACCAGTACCCTATAGCCTTAGCCATTCTGACAGGTATAAGATGGTATCTCAGAGTTGTTTTGATTTGCATTTTCCTGATTGCTAAGGATATTGAACATGTCCTTAAGTTTCTTTTGGCCATTTAAGGTTCTTCTATTGAGAATTTTCTGCTTAGATCTGTACACGGTTTGTAATTGAATTATTTGGTAATTTGATGTCTAATTTCTTGAGTTCTTCATTATTTTGGAGCTCAGTCCTCTGTGTATGTGGGATTGGTGATCTTTTCCCATTCAGTGGTCTGACTTTTTGTCTCCTTGACTGTGTCCTTTGCTTTATAGAGGCTTCTCACATTGACTATGTTCATAGAAGCATTATTTGCAATAACCAGAACCTGAAAATAACCTAGACGTCCCATAACTGAAGAATGGATAAAGAAAATTTGGTACATTTACACATGGTTAAGAAACCATGACATCTTGAAATTTGCATGCAAATAGATGGAACTAGCAAAATCCATCTTGAGTGAGTTAAACCAGACACAGAAAGATGAGGATGGTTCGTACTGACTTATAAGTGGATACTAGCTGTAAAGCAATGGATAATGAGACTATAGTCCATGATTCCATAGAAGCTAAGTAACAAGGGAAACCTTAATAGAAACATACATATATCCCTCTGCAAAGGGGAAACAGACAAGATCTCCTTTGATAATTGGGAGCATGGAGATGGGGGAAGAAGAGAGTGTAGAAGGGAAAGAGAAGGGGTGAAGGAGAGGGGAAGGAGAACATGAGGGAATGGGATAGCCGAGAAAGGGGAAGAACAGAAAATGGGAGCAAGAAAAGAGATATTTTGATTAAGGGGGCCTACCAAGAAACCTGGTGCTAGAGAAATTCCCAGGAATACACAAGGCTGACCCCAGCTAAAACCCTAAGAAATAGTGGAGAGTGTGTCCAAGCTGGACTTTTCCTGTAGTCAGATTGATCAATATCTTGAATGTTACCATGGAACCCTCATCTAGCAACTGATGAAAGTAGAGTCAGAGATCCATAGCAGAGCTCCCAATGTTCAGTCAAAGAGTGGGATGAGCAAGAATATGAACAAAGTGGTCAAGACCATGATAGGGATACCCACTGAAACAGCTTTCCTGAACTAATAGGAGCTCACCAACTCCTGACTGACAGTGAAGGAGCCAGCATAGTACCAAACTAGACCAACTGAATGTGGGTGATAGTAGTATGACTGTGGAGTCATTTTCAGTGAGACCAGAATTTATTCCTACTGCTTGTACTGATTTTTTGGGGGAACTCTTTATTTAAAAATTGCTTATTTTTCTAAGATTTCTCTTAATTTGACCTAAAGCTAAAAATAAAATGTATTACTGTCCACATACTCAACAAGCAAAGCTTAGAAGGCAAGGAAGAAAAAAAATCTATAATCAGACAACCAATGTTTTGGCTTTACTGTATCAAAAGAGCATCCAGGACGTAAGCAATGATATAAACCCATGATAAGGTCCTACATGTCTGAAGGTATTCATGAATTCAAGAGATTCAGTAGTAAATCCAAATGGTTATAAAAGGAAGACAACATGCTGCCGTCTTTATCAGAAAATATCCCAAAGCATGATATTTATGCTACATTCAATGGTACAAAATTTCTGTGTGCCCTTCCAGTGGTAGAATTTGCTGCTTATTAGAGCAGTAGGCTCCTATCTTTAGCACAACCAACATTTGTTTCTAAACCAACATATGCAACAAGGGCTTTCTATCCATCTTGAAGAAGTTTTCTGTACTTTTTCATAAGGAGTGATATTACTTGAGATTGGAATCAGACTTGGTACTTAGGTTACATATGAGTAGGTCAAAGAAACATCAGTTGTTATCTTAATAGCTACATTTTCATTTGATCAGAATGTCTCTGTTTAATTAAACATCTTTGAGACTACAATTGTGGTCTTACTATGTCAGAAATACAGGTATCAAACACTTACTCAATTACAAACCTGCTTAGTAATGAAGAGTCTCAATCATTAAGAAAATGGTTTTTTTCCCCTTTGCTAGACACTCAGGTTGATCATTGGAAGAAATTCCATACAAAGGAAACATACTTGGGTGTAAATTCCAAGGGAATAAATGTCACCTTACCTCAATGAATTCTAGGAATTTCATAAACATTCTCTAAAGTATCTAAAATATCTGCAGCAAAAAACTTGTTTGGCTCAGCCCACTACAATCTTCTTTATTTGCTTTACAAAATAAATTTAGATGAACCTACTTTAATGCTCAGAAAATTTCGTTACTTTGAAATGACAGAAACCAAGAATAAAGAACATTTCCTGGTGACAGCTTCAAAATGGAGCCCAAAGAAGGATAAGAGATCAAAATGTAAGTCACTACAATGTTTAATTTGGAGAGCAGTAGGCTCCTAATTTATATCCAGATTCTCAAAAAACAGCTTTAAAGGGACTTGCAGGATTAGCATATTATTTGACAACTATTTGCAAATGTGTATATAAAGTTTGTGGTGAACTGAGGGTCTTCTGTTAAACTGATGTAAAGATGATTGCAATAAACTTAGCAACTTGAAGACAGTTGGTATGAGCTACTGATGGATTTTTAAAATTCAAATCCAATATAATCCACAACACTATATTATCCAGAGTTTTATAATCGCATCCCAGAAAAAGCAAAGGCAACAACCATGAATATTTAAAGGAAGATTAAAAGTGCTCTGAAATTACTGTAAATTTTGGCTGAGAATTAAATGATCATAGGGTGTAATTTCAATTGACTTTACAGGCATTGCATATCAAGTTCTGATGTACTTATAAATGAGCAGATTTCAACCCTTTAGCAATATCCCTTTTTTTCTTATCTAGGCAGAAGACCTTGATGACTGAAATATTAATCAGTAAACCAATGTCACTACTGCAGTGTTTTGCTAGTCTGCTTCTTCAGAAAAATGAGCCTATATATTTACCTCAGGCAGATGGTCATTTTTCAGTAAAACACTACCTCCACAAGGTAAGAAATAAAATAAAGAGATAGTATTTCTTTCAAATATATCAAGCTGTTCTTTTCTCTTGAGAATTATGGATTCTCAAAGAAATATCATGTTCCTATCATGGTTTTAATAAAGTAGTATATGCTGCCTTAACATTATTATAGTTCCCATGATGGGAGAAATTATTAAGATATAATTGTATCTCCATTAAATAACTGTGGAATGTGTTACCCAGAAGAATTATTTAATTTATCTCAAGTTTTATAATCATTGTAAAGTCCTGCAGGTATAAGTCTCCAGAATCCTTACAGACAGTATTAGTGTTATTCATATTAACTCAGTTTTTATTTTCACAAACAAAAAAAAATAAGATTTCATTTATTTCCTAGTATAAGACTATTCCTATCAGGTTTTCAGGTTTAAAAAATTCTTAGTCCCATGAAATACACATGTCCACACATGTATATGTGTGTTTATAGTTTATCTATACATTTAGGTATCTTTTGCTTATCAACATTTATACAAAGTGAATCTATTCAATGTATGCAAAAATATTACTTACAAATTATAAATTGATTAAGATAATTTTAAATAAAATGTAACTGGGAATTCAATGCAATGTTTATGCTATACTGAATCTCCTGATTTGTCCTAATCTGCATTTGTTAGACTATATTAGGCATGGTGATCTATCATAATATCAATGAATTATGGATTCTTACTGATGTATTTTACCTCCTGATGGGATTTACTGCAATGAACATAGGGTCACTATTATTGTTGCTATTCTAAAATCAAATGCTTTTGTTTAATGTAGAGGAAAGACAAATAAAATGAAAACAAAGGAAGTTATGCTCTGTGACTTAAAATCACCAAGTAAGTCAAGTCATTGACATGAAGAAAAAAATTAACAGTCTCTCGAAAGTGAGTAGACTAAATATCAAAAGTATGTAAGCCTCATATTGTGCAGATCCGAAGCCAGAATTTTTCTTCATTTAAATGAAATTAATTTCATGATATTAAAAAAGTAATGTCTACAAATTACCATTTCTTAAGCACTAGTTATAGATTAAAATCTCTAAAAAAACCATTTGGAATAATTAAAATCAGTAATCATCAGCTCCGCAACTTACTGAAAACTTACAGAAAAAGCAGACACATTTACATACCTCCACACATATACTTTCATATACATGCATGTTCATATACCTACATACATGTTAACATACACACACATGCTCACACACCATGTGGTCTCTCATAAACTTGTGCACACACATACACTGCTCACATATTGTAGACAGAGACTGCACTTTCCTTTCCTGGCTTCCCAAGTCCGAATAATCACATAGAAACTAAATTAATTATAACACTGTTTGACTGATGGGTCACACATATTTAGCTAGCTTTTACACATTAAATTAACCCAATCCCAACAGTTTATGTATTGCCATGTGTCCATAGTGTTACCTCATTTTCTACATGTTTTGTTTCCTCAGTGGTTGACTGGTGGCTGATCTGACTCTGCCTTCTTTGTCTTTGTATCTCTGCTTGCATTTCCCATTGGCAGAAATAGCTTATTCGTTAGCCAATAAAAGCAACACATATACAGAAGGACATCCCATATCATCATACACACACACACACACACACACACACACACCCATACACATGCTCACATACATACATACAAAAGCTCACATATACAGTTACACAAGATCATGCTCATACAGAAAAACAGCAGTAGAGTAAATGTGGTGAGATATTAGCTTTTGAGCAATCTCACTGACTCACATGGAAATTCTTTGCTTTAACTTTGTAATCTTTCAGTGGCATTTTTTAAAATAAAAGTTTTAAAATCTTATCCATTATTATGTTTTTAAATTTTATTTTATTTTTAACTAGCATGTAAATACATCAGTCCCCCCTTTCTCTCTACAACTCCCATGCTTGCAACCTCTTTGTCTTTCTCCCTATTATACTAAGGCCTCTTTTTCATATATATATGCATACATATATATGTATGTGTATGCATATATATATATATGTGTGTGTGTGTGTGTGTGTGTATGTGCATAAATCATAAATTAACACAGTTTGCTGAGCCAGCTTAATGTTGCAAGCATGTATATAGTTTCAAAGCTGATTACTTGGTGTTGAAGAATCAAAGGTTTCATCATTGAGGAAGGATAGTTCTCCCTCTCTAAATAGTCCTTAAGGAACCTGTAATTCTTTGTCTAAGACTAGGATCCAGTGAAACTTTCTTTTTACATGTTTGCATGTCTGTTGTCATTGTCCTATTTCAGTTCTTGCTTGTGCAGCCATATTGTCTCAAAGCTTCCCTGTCTGTTTATGAGACACAGAAACAGTACTGTAGCAGATTGCCTGATCCTCAGGCTCATGCAATCTTTCAGTTCCTTAAGGACAAATGTGCCTGAGACTTAGGTACATTCATTGTCATACACACACACACACACACACACACACACACACACACACACACACTTTGCATTCGACCAGTTGTACTTTTCTGTAGTAATCTGGGTTTGTTGCAAAGAGGAGCATCTTTGATGTGGGATGAGAGCTACTCTTATCTATGAATGAATGCTTAAGCATTATTTTATCCACAAATTTTGAACTGTCTAGTTCAAAAAAGAGTGAAAAGTCACATCCTGAACAGAGAAAACATTATTTCAGTCAACAAAAGAAAGCCTCACATAAAATAAATATATCACAAAGAAGTATGCACCAAGGAGGATATTTACTGCACAAGAAACCAATCAATTAGAGAATAAAATATATATAATAAAGATAGCATTTGAAGTGATTTATAAATTATACATTGATTTATTTTTTCATTTAATTTCTACATTTAAAGTTTTTGTTGCTGTTAGTGGATAATTAAAATGGATGTTGGGTTTCTATTAGACTTTATTGCAAGTAAGTCTAATTCTTCAAGATGTCAAAACTTGGCAACTGAATAATAAAGATTACTATAGGAATCTATTGATATAAATTTCAGATATGAAGTCATGTATAAATATTGAGTAATATTTTAATTAACTTTCTTCTCTCGACAGGAGTAAATAATTTCTTTTAATTACTTATTAAAAGTTATACCATACATGCATGATAGTTACATGATTTATACATAGTATCAACTTTGGGAAGGACAGGCCTCATAACTATCAGTCTGTGAAGACTCTAGAGCAGGCATTGATCCTTGGAACACTTCTCTCTGATTTCTACTATGAGAAAACCCTTTCTTTAGATTCCATGTAATTTTGCTTATGCCTTGGTAAAGGTTGTCATGGCTAAGTATGGATATTATGCTCTTTGTAAGCTGGATTATATCTTAAAAAGAGGTACTAGCTTCTATTTTCTTTGACTTGCCCACAGTTACTACATTGCTGTCACATATGAAGACACATTATTTATGTGTTGTTTATGGGAAATATATGGACTTTTGTGTTGTTCATGGCTGTGAGAACATACTGAAATTTCTTAGCTTCTTTTAATAAAAAGACAGCCAAGACACATATGATGCAAGTGTGCTATCACTAAACCACATACCTCTCTGCAAAGACTGTTTCTTACTTTGACAAGTGGAAACAACTATTATCTCAAAGAGTGGTATTAAAAATTTTTTTGAAGATATGCCAGGTGGAGATGGGGACTGGCACAAATCAGTGAGTGTGGGGAAGGAAGTTCAGAGGGGGAGATTTATGTTACAGGGCAAGTGGGTGGGAAGAGAAACTATGGGATGTGGCTTGCAACAGACCTGGGAATCAAACATAGGGCTTCTTTCATGCTGGAAAAACACTTAACAACTCTTTTATATACCAAAGCATCATTTAACACATTTCAAAATTAGCCTCTTTATAGTATGTGTTATGTGCTAAGGTATTTTATTCTAAAAACTGAAACTATTGTATTAACCATAGTAAATTAATAGAATAAAGAAGTATATAACATAAAAAAGAAAATTTGAAAACCTATGTTTGTTGGAAGGAAGAGGCTGGTTCTTCCCAGCCGCCCAGAACCAAAATAAGCACACAGAAACTGTATTAAATAAATCACTGCTTGGCCCATTAGCTCTAACATCTTATTGGCTAACTCTTACACATTAATTTAACCCATTTCTATTCCTCTGTATATCGCCAAGTGGCAGTGGCTTACTGGCAAAGATTTGGCATGTCTGACTCTGGTGGTTCCATGGTATCTGTCCAACGCTACTCGTTTTCCTCCCAGCATACAGCCTAACTTTCCCCACCTAGTTCTGTTCTTCTCTGCCATAGGCTCAAAGCAGTTCTTTATTAGTTAACCAATAAAAGCAACACATAGACAGAAGGCCCTCCCACACCAGATGCTTCTATTATTTCCATCAGTAATCATTAAATATTGAGGTGATTAAAACCAATATGTATTATAATGAATAATCTTTAAAAATTACCAAAGTGTTTTCATAAATTCATTTTAAATAGACATTTATTTGTATTTTGCAAAAGGCAGCAGGAAATCAAAACAAAACAGTCACTGTTTCTAGACTTTATTTGAAGCAAAATGATGCCTAATTCTCAGCACAGTGTCTAGCATAGTCAAGTACCTGAAATCAGTCACTGGAAAACAATGGCATGAATAAATATTCACTTGTAAATAAATTAATTGTTATCTATTTTCTTTCTCTACTTATTAATAGAATCCTCAGTTTTTGACTGAGCAGCATATAACAGAGACTACCACATGTGTTTATAGAATCATTTCTGACTTGCAGGAAAGATATTGCAAGATAACTGAACTCATCTTAAAAACACATTCAAAAGTACAGGAAACAAAATAATAAGGGGGAGAGCAGAAAAATAAATAAATAAAACCTGTCTCAAACAAACAAATTATTTTATATTTTAAACAATCAAGCATGTTTGCAAGAGGTTCAAGCAAAAATTTTGAATATGAAATATAATAGCTGAAACATATAACTAAAATGTGACAAGAAATGACAACTCCATAAGCTCAGAGTAAGAGAGAGAGTAATAAAACATATTCTTTGTAATTCTTTGACATTTTCTTTTAGTAAGATAAAATTTTAAAACTTAGAACTGAGATATTTAAAAATATTTTAATTTTTAAATTTTTTTTTGCATATCATATAATGCAAATTGAAATTGGCACTATAAATTTAAACCATTATATCATCACACAATAATTTTTTTGAATTATACGAAAATAACAATTTATAATATTAAATCACTTTAATCAAAAATAAAAATTTCTATACAACATATTCTGATAATAGTACCCTTTCTATCTCCACATAAGTCCTCCACATCTCCCCGATCATGAAGCTCTGTTACCTTCTTTCTCCCTTCCTCTCTTTTAAAACAAACATGAAAATGAAAAGAATTAAAATAAAAAACAAAGAAAAGACAGAAGAAACAATCAAATACAGAAAGAAACAACATATACACACACCTCATAAAAATACAAAATCAGAAACCACAATATACAAGCAAAATACAAGAAAGATAAATAATTGCCTAAAAATGTAAAATGAGGCATAAACATTCAGAAGTACCTTTGCATTCATTTTGTGCTGGCCTTCTACTGCTGGGAATAGGTCTTTTGCTAAAGTGTGTTTATATACCTAATGAGACTGTACTGGAGAAAACTACTTTTCCCTTGAAAGATGTTATCAACAAATATAGTAGAAAGTAACTGAGTCATTTTACTGTTATTGTCTTTTAGCATAGTGGCTCAAACCTCCAAACCTTCCTAATGCTACAGCCCTTTAAAAGAGTTCATCATACTGTGATAACACACAGCCAGAAAATTATTTTCATTGGTACTTCATAACTGTAATTTTGCTACAGTCATGAATCTGAATATAAGTATCTGTGTTTTCTATGGTCTTAGGCAACCCTTGTGAAAGGGTCATTCAAGCCCCAAAGAGATTCTGACCCACAGGTTGAGAACCTCTGATTTAGCAAATCAATATACTTGGTCTTCCTCTATGCCCAAGACCTTTCTATTCTCAGGTTCTTGGCCATTCAACTAGTGTCAGACATAAATTCTCTCATAGAGTAGGTCATAATTCCAATCAGATAGTGGTTGGTTTCTCCCACAATATTTGTACCATTATGGTACCAGCATATCATGCCGACAGGTAATTATTATAGACTTCTGGATTATCCACTGGTTTAGTGGTTACTATTCTCCTCTGGTACTGTTTAGAGTACCTTCCAACACTATGAACCTTAGTTATTAGGACTAAAAGCTCTAGTTAGACACCAGCTTTACTTCCCCAACAATAACACAAGCATTAAGACTAACAATTTACAATGTTAATGGCTCCTCATGAAATTGAAAATCTTCTGCATGGCAAAGGATCCAATGATTAGGGCCACACAGAATAGGAAAAAGATTCAATATGCAGTTTGCTAATTATACATCTGGTAGAACATTAATACATAAAATATACAAAGAACTGAAACAATAAATAGGCATCAAGAAAACAAATAACCTTATTTAAATATGGTGTACATAAGTAGAGAATTCTCAAAAAGATGTAAAACAAATGCTTTAAAAATACTTAAAGAAATATTTAAGTTTCTTAGTTATCATGGAAATACAAATAAAATCTACTGTGATATTTCTTCTTAACAAGTGAAGAATGCCCAAGATCATCAGAATAAAAAATAGCTCATATGGGTGAGGATATGTAGTAAGGGATATATCCATCTGTTGCTGGTGGGAATGAAATCTTGTACAGCTACCATGAAAATCAATACGGTGAAGGCTCAGAAAGATATAGCTATACTATTCTTGAGCATATAACCAGAGGACTCTACATTCTGTTACAAAGACACTTGTTAAACCATATCCAGTGATGTTCTATTCATAATAGCCAGAAACTGGATGCAACCTAGATATCCACCAACAGAAAAATGGATAAAGAAAATGTGTTGCATTTACACAATAGAAATCATTAAATTCACAGGTAAATTAAAAAAAAAAGCTGGGCAGTGGTGGTGCCCGCCTTTAATGACAATGCTCAGGAGGTAGAGGCAGGTGGATCTCTGTGAGTCCAAGGTCAACCTGATCTACCAGACCTAGTTCCAGGACATTACCCAAAGCTACAAAGAAACCCTTTCTCAAAAATAAAAAAATAAATAAATAATTAAAAAATAGAAAGTAACAGGTAAATGTTTAGAGCTAAAACCAACCAACCAAGCAACTAACAAAAAACATTACCTGAGTGAAGTAACTTAGATCAAAAAAGACAAGGATAACAAATATGATATATACTCCCTTATGCAGATGTTAAATTTTAGGTCTTTGTTGGCATCCTATAATCCATATAACACAGAGGTTGGGCTAGGTATAAGTAGAGTCCTAGGAAGATGGGGGGACCTCTCAAGATAGGGAAACTAAAACGTAACTTAGAAGACTCAAGGGAATACTAGAACAGGGTTAAACAGAGCAAGAAAAAGTAGGTATAAAAGAGGTAATACAGGAAAGAATATTAAGATTAAGTGTCATTTAAAAGGTCATATGGAAACCCACTATAGTAAAAGCTTCTAAACACTCACTCACCACATACATACATATACATTTCATATATATGTGTGTATATATATATATGTGTGTGTGTGTGTGTGTGTATACATATATATGAAATCTAAATAGAGTCCCCAAATAATGAAGAAGACAATGCCCCAACTAGATAACTTTCACCACAAAGTGAAACCAGTATTAAATAGTGGATTACATCTAACTAATAGGTTGACCAAAGGAGCCCCATGAGAACCCCCAAATACCTCAAGCTATTTTCAAAACTATTTTTTTTTCTCCAAACACTGACAGTAAGACTTAATTGCTGAAGGCAACACCTATGTATCTCATTGAAAACAGAGAAATCATAATTCATTTTTCACTTTTAAAATAACAATTTTAAAAGCATAATTGCCAAGTCTAAGTACCTTTTTCTGAAATCCTATCCAGAAATTGTTATTTATTTTCTTAATGATCACTATTCTAACTACAGATAGAAGAATAGTTTCAATGTAGTTTTGATACTTCCTAATGACCGCTAAAATTGAGCACTTTTTATTATGTTTATTGGTCATAGTATTTCCTGTCTTAACTCTGTTAATTTTATTAGCTCCTTTATCAGTTGTGTTTGTTAATTTCTTGTTAGTTTATTTTTTGTCTTTTCTATTGTCACTATTAGACAGATGTTAAATGAATTTTTCTCAATCTACTGGTCATATCTTCCTTATTAACTGGTTACTTGCTTTGTGAAAGCATTTTAATTGTAGGAGCTTCCATTTGTCAGTTAGCCTTGTCTTCAGAGTGATTGGAATCCTATTTAGGATTATGTGTCATTTCAATAGTTGATCATACATAAAAATCTTGCTTCCTTGTGTTTTAACTTCCTATGAAAGTCCATGCCCTTATATCCGCATATGCATGTGATTTAGCCTAAATTGTTCATTATTATGTCTTTTCTTATCTTTTGACACTATACTTATGCCCTTGTATGGAAACCTTTTCCTATCAGACAACTACATTGTTGCAGAAGGACATAAACACAGAATGATAATGAATGCACAGACATAGGATATATGTGAAATCACCAAGAGAAAATGGAAGAAATAAGAAACTTTACTATAGATGAATCCTGATAGTTAAATAAAAGCCTTAATAGCAATAGGAGGGGAATTTTTTTAAATTAAAGCAAAAAGTATTGAAACTCAAAAGATAGCAAATATGCTTAGAAGAAATGTCAATAAAAATGAGCTTTTATGAGGCTGAGAGATGCATAATCTAGGGTTTAAAGTAAGTCATTAGAAGTCAGTTGTACTACATCCATTTAACAAAATAATAGTAGCAGGTTTGCCCCCTAAGGTCTATGATCTATCTAACCACCGTTTTTTGACCAGTATCTATGACTATGGGCTTAATCTTTTGGGATGTGACCTAAATTCAACTAAAAGTAATTAACTACTCCCATAACTGTTCAGTTTATATTGAACTAGTGGGTGCTCTTTCCAAGCCATTCATTCTTATTACTCATAGAGTTCATGTCTGGGTAAGATTGATGATAAATTGCTGCCTGTGGTAGCATGCATAGTACCTTCTAGCACTATAAACACTCTTCAGGAACTTTTAAAACTACTTTCAAAGATGTAGTTCTGTAACTGCAATTCTACACCAAATTAGAAATTGAGATTTTGAAAATCTGAGTCAGGATATTTATGTTAACAGGAAAAAGTCCCCGATTGATTATAAGCATTAAAATGCAGATGATTTCTGCATTTTAAGAGGAAAACATTGCTAAGACCAAGGTCCTCCCAACTCCCCCCAGGTCCAGGAAGGTGATCGACCAAGCTGAGAAGGCTCCCACAGAGCCCGAGGGGAGGGGAGGGAAGGGGGAGAAGGAGGGGAGAGAAAGGGGAGAAGGAGGGGAGGGAGGGGGGAGGAGGAGGGAAGGAGATGGAAATTTTTAAATATTAAAAAAAAATAAACCATGAGAGAAAAAAAAAAAGAATTGAAATTTAAAAAAAAAAAAAAAAAGAGGAAAACATTGGCTCTGTAAAGACCAAGAAATGAACTAGGCAGTACTTCTCTAAAAATTTAAGAACAAAATCCTGAAGTCTTACTGCAATGAACAACCCTTCCCTTAATTTGTGCCATTTGTGTTCTAATTTTCTATAAACCTATGTTATAAACTAAGTAATTGATAGAATATCCTCTTCATATTTTTTTCAGAAAAAACTTATAATCCCCATTTAGGGAAAATTTTCTTTACTTTTTCAAACATTCTTTCTAAGGTATCTGCATTTGAATCAGATTGCAAAATGTCATCCATGTAATGGTAAATTATAGATTTAGGAAATTGTTTATATATTATTTTCAATTGTTGATTTACAAGGTATTGGCTTAGGGTAGGGCAATTGAGCATTCCCTGTGGGATGATGGTCCACTGATATCGCCTCGTAGGATGAGAATTATTATAAGTAGGCAATGTGAAGGCAAATTTTTCTGTCCTTTTCTTATAAATGTATAGTGAAGAAATAATCTTTTAAATCAATAACTGTGAGAAGCCATCCATTTGGTAATAGAGAAGGCAAAGGGATTTCAGATTGTAGAGGGTCCATAGATTGAATTATCTTGTTGACAGCTCTTTGATCTGTCACCATTCTCCATTTTCCAGATTTCTTTTTGAAAAGAAATGCAGAAGAATTCAAAGGGTTGGTTGATGTTTCAAGATGGTAGGCATCTAGTTGCTCCAATATCAGCTCTTCTAAAGCCTGCAGTTTTTCTTCTGCTTAAGGCCATTGTTTATCCCATATTGGTTTCTCAGTTAAACATTTTAGAGGTAGGGTTGTTAATACCTTTGAAAATTTGCTGGTTGCTTTGTTTTGTGTACAGCAAGAATGGCTGGTGACCTTTGTTATAATATCTTTCCCAGAAACATGAGTTTCTGGTGTTGTGCCCAGATTACAACCCTCAGAGAGAGACCACAAGAGAGGCCCAGACTGTAATAAGCAAGGTTTAATCAGCATTATACAAACATGTTTAGAACCCATCTCCATCCCTGTTACAAAAAGGTAGAGAGGAGTTGTATCTCCTCTGTGGAGTAAGCTTTTAAAGGCATAACTACAAAGAGAATCTTTGAAGATGCTTTGGCATGGGTACAAGGACTTTTGCTCCCTCCCATTCTGTTAAGTCAGCTTTTTCCTTGTTTTTAGGGCAAGGCCACTGTTCTTGAGTTAGGCCATCTTTATCAGCCTGTACCAGGTGGCTGTCTGGGCTGAGCTAAGGGACTTTGTGCTGTGAATCTCCTGGGTGGGGAAGGGGAAGGCCACTATCTTCCTGGCAAAACATTCTGCTAGGAAATTTCTTCTTGCCCCTTTGAGAATAAGAGGTGAGGGTCCCACACTGGGACTGCAGGAGTGTTATTCTGGGTACTCCATTGATGCAACAGGTAATGACCCTATAAATTCACTGCAATATTAGCTATATTTGGTCTCAGCCTTCCTTTCTGTCTTTCTGGACCTATGTATTCAACCCATCTCATACAATGTTTCACTTAAGATAGGGTCCCCTAGGAACTGAACATCAGCCTTTTGAAGATGCCAACCTGAATGCAAAGATTCTGAAGTAATGATAGTCACATCCACACCTACATCCAGTCATCCCTCAATGACAATGTTATTTACATGCACTCTAAACTTTGGGTTTTTGTCATTTATAGAGTACTGCCAGAATAAATGTTTCCTATTTCTTACTGGAGTTTTTGATTCATCCTCTATGTCTATTCCATTATCCAGAACAGTATGATCTTTGATAGTAGGCACTAGATTTTTAAATTTTCTGTTGAGTATGTTGTTCACGGTGACTGGAAATGACTAGACCACTTTGACATGGGGTATTACAAGAGGCCTCCCAAGGAGTTTCCTGATGCTATTGGGTTGCCTTGTCTGCCTTTTGTTGGTTTATATTCAATGGTCCAATGTCAGCCTTTGCCACATTTCCTACATATTCCAGAAGATTGATACTGCCTATTTTTGCCATTCCCAGAGAAGACATTATTTCTAGGAATTCCTTGCTGTTGTAAGAGGTTGCTCATTTGTTTCCTGGCTGCCTGGCTAGCTCAGTCAGTAAAGCATGAGACTCTTAATCTTAAGGTTGTAGGTTCGAGCCCCACATTGGGTACCACATTGGGAGATTTTTGTCTTGTCTGGTCCTGCAGCCATTTAGTTCCAAAGAAACATACAGAGGTCTATGGTAATTATAAACTGATTGGCCTATTAGCTTAGGTTTCTTATTAACTCTTTCTTACATCCTAAATTTGCCCATAATTCTTGTCTGTGTTATCCATGTGTCTTGGTGCCTTTATCAGTGAGGTGTTCTCATCTTGCTTCCTCTGCATCTGGGTGATGACTATAGACTAACCTTTCCTCTTCCCAGAAATTTTCTGTTCATGTTGCCCTGCCTCTACTTCCTGCCTGGTCACGCAGTCTATACTTCCTGCCTGGCTACTGGCCAATCAGTGTTTTATTAAAATACAAGTAACAAATCTTTATAGGGTACCAGATCATTGTCCCACAGCATATTGCCTACAATCCCTTCTCAGATGTCCTATTCCACTACAATTAAAACATTTGGCATTTTGATATCTCTTCATACCACTGGGAAATGTTTCTTCTACCCAAGAGTCAATACTATAGACAAATGTCTCAACATCCATTGTAAACAGGACCCATTCATCTATTGGTGCTGATATGACCTTTGAAATTGGAATGTGTCATATGGGGGAAATGTGAATCAAATAATCCCACACCAGCTTCAAAAAGTGAATGCTAATGTTTTCTTTATTAAAAGGGAAACTCAAAGATCACAGTGATGAAATAGGAACAGAACCCAACATCCAGGTGGCAAAAGTGGGAAGAGGTTGAGAGGGTGGTTCCACTGGCTTTTTGGTACCCCACCTGCTTCAGCTTCTTAATGACCATTGGCTGAAAAATTTTCCCAATGAGGAGAAAAAGATTGTTTTTATCCAAAATTACAGGTAACATCACATCATTGCAGAGAAGTCAATGAAAAATCTGAAGCAAATTGTCATTTCTACAGTAAAAAGAGCATTAAAAAGGTTAACACACATCTATTAGGGCACAGCTACCTTTTCTCTACTTACATACAATACAAGGACCCAAATCCAGACATGGTGCTGACCACTTTTAGGTTAGATCTCCCCATATCATTTAAGGCAATCAAAATTACCTTATGACCCCACAGACCACAGGTGGCTTTACATTCTTATAATTTGGCAAACTAACCATCACAAAGAGATACTTACGAAATGAAAGAAAAAAGTATCAAAAACTCATAACTTTGTTAACCTCATACCACTTAACAGCCCAGGATAGTTATGCAACCAACTGACAACAATAGTAAAATTACTTAAAGCATTTTAAGAATCATTTGGTGATTTGTTATTGTCAATTGATTAAACAGGTCCCGATCATGGATTTTGTAGATAGCAACACAGTCAATGTCAAAAGATTAGATGTTCCTGGTATACAATATTATGGAAACAACTTAAGAACATATGCTGTTCATCACAGAATAAACTACAGAAATCACAAACAAAAGTTTTAGAGAATAAAGTATAATGGAAATGTGGATCCTGGTATATAAACAAAGGATATTTCAGGAATGAGAATTAAGGAAAACACATAAAGTATAAGAAATAATATCTGACAGTTCATTTTCAAACTTACCTGGAAACAATTTAGGTCCAGATGCTTATTAAACAGAAAACATGTTGGTTCTAACCAAACTCCACTGAACTACATGCCAAAACCCATACTAGAAGTTTTTGGTAGGAAATTACCAACAGCTAATCTAGAAATGCCATGTACATTATAAGCTCTCAAATAAATAGGCTGTAAAACTTGGAGATAAAAATGACAAAGGGTCCACCTTGTTGTTTATCTTCTCTAGGATCATGAACTATAGGCTCAATATCCTTTGCTTTACAACTAGTAACCACTTATGAGTGGGTAAATACCATCTTCAGCATTCTGTATCTGAGTTACCTCACTCAGGACGGTTTTTCTAGTTCCATCAATTTGCATGCAAATTTCAAGGTGTCATTATTTTTACTGCTTAGTAGTACTCTAGTGTGTAAATGTGCCATATTTTCTTAATCCACTGTTTGGTTGAGGGGAATCTGGGCTGATTTCCCTCATATATATAGTTCTGGCTATACAAATAATGCTGCTATAAATACAGTTGAGCAAATGTTCTTGTAGTATAATTAATCATCTTTTGGGTATATGTTCAAGAGTGGTATTGTTGGGTCCTGAGGAAGGTTGATTACCAATTTTCTGAGAAACTGCCATACTGATTTCCAAGTGGTTGTACAAGTTTGCATTCCCACCAGTGATGGATGAGTGTTCCCCTTACTCCACATCCTCTTCAGTATAAGCTATCATTGGTGTTTTGGGTCTTAGCTATTTTGACTTGTGTAAGATGCTATCTCAGAGATTTTTTTTTCATTTCCCTAATGGCGAAGGATGTTGAACATTTCCTTGAGTGATTTTTCAGTCATTTGATATTCTTCTGTTAAGAATCCTCTGTTTAGTTCTGTCCCCCATTTTTAAAATGTGTTATTTGGAATTTTGATGTCTAATTTCTTGAGTTCTTTATATATTTTGGAGATCATTCCTCTGTGTGATGTGGGGTTTGTGAATATCTTTTCCCATTCAGTAGATTGCCTCTTAAAAAGAAACAGACATGATTGCCTGATGAAATTGGGAGCATGGGGGGGGTAAGTAAGGTGGAGGGGAAATACCAGGGGAGAAGGAAAGCAGGGAGAAGAACTTGAGGGAACAGGACAGTCAAGATGGAAGAATGACAGAGATGAGAGCAATGCAAGAAATACTTTGATTGAAGGAACCATTACGGAGCTATCAAGAAACCTGGCACTAGAGAAATTTCCAGGAATCCACTAGGATGACCCCAGCTAAGACCCTAAAGAATAGAGGAGAGGATGCCTGAATTGGCCTTGCCCTGTAGTCAGACTGATGAATATCTTAAATATCACCATAAAACCTTCATCCAGCAACTGAGGAAACAGAGGCATTGGAGCACTGGACCGACCTCCTAAAGTCCAGTTGAAAAATAAGAGGAGTGAGAATATGAGCAAAGTGGTTAAGACCATGATGGAGATACCCACTGAAGCAGTTTACCTGAGCTAATGGGAGCTCACTAACTCTAACCAGACAGGGAAGGAAAAAGCATAGGTTCAAACTAGTCCCTCTGAATGTGGGTGACAGTTGCATGGCTGGTGCAGCCTGTGGGGCCATTGGCAGTGGCACCAGGACTTATCTCTACTGCTTGTATTAACTTTTTTGGAACCAATTCTCTGAGGATAATACCTTGCTCAGCCTAGATATAGTAGGGAGGGCCTTGAACCTTCCCCCAAGCAATTTGCCTTACACTCTCTGATGAGTGAATTAGGAGTCAGTGGGGGAGTTAAGTGGAGAGAATGAGAAAATGGGGGAGTGGGAACTGGGATTGGTATATAAAATGAAAAAAGTTTGTTTTCTTTTTAAAAAAAGAAATAAAGATGGAAGAAAGGAAAGAAAGAAAGTGAGACAGACAGACAGACAGAAAGCACAGAGAGAAATAGAAGATATAGAAGATTGTACCTTCCAGATTACTCAGCAATAGAGGAAAGAGACAAGGAACATGCTTGCATATTGGTTTATAAAATATTCTATTCACTCAGCTAATGTCTCCTCCATTCTAAGCTGATTCCAGACTTCAAAGTTGTAAAATAAACTGCCCCGTTTTCCCTACTCACCTTCCAATACTCATAAAATGTGAGAATCTTTGCTTCTCGAATACCTTAAAGTGAAAAGGACAACAGTCCAGTAGTTGAGAAGAAAGTCATAATGTCTGACTAATTAGCCTCATAAATTTAGATAAATTTGGTATAAAATGTAAACATATAGGCCTCAATGAAAACTTGACAAAACCAGAAGCAAATATAGCATGATTATGTATGTTTTCTTTTTCAATAACATGTAGGAGTTAATGCATTCAACTGGTACCCATGACATAATGTCCCAGCAATCTTCATCAATAAAGAAGGTAGGTTATGTTAGATAACATAAAAAGCTTTTAAAAGTTATCTTTCTATCTATGCATTAATAGAACAGTGTTTCCATTTTCTTACTGGACTAGAATGTTATGAATTTCTGAGCTTTTTTATACTATATGGGACAGAGTTCAGCAAGTAGATATAAATTATACCAGCTATTTTAACAGAGATGATTTAACAAATATAGCGTGAATTATTAACTTGGTATGAAGTTACTTAGTAACTAGAAGGCAAAAGTGAAGTCTCCATGAAAGGAGTAATTATAGGAGACTGCTACCACATTTACATCTGTAAAAAAGTGAAGAAACTAAAGTATTTTAATTAATCTTAGGAGCTTGGAGAAGATAACCTCTGGATCTACAAATAAAGACATTGGAAAAGAGCTGTGAGTACTGGTGTCTCTGTGTTCATAGTGGGTGTCTATGGGTCTGAGAATCAAACATCTGAGCTGGGGACTCCACAGTTGTATCAGCCTGGTCCTGCAATCACAGAGAAACTGAGAACTGTATTCATATGGTACTCTGGGAAGATGTTTCTGCTGTTGCCAAGAAATGGTTGCTGCAACAATGGTTGCCACAGGACCATAGAAAACAAAGGATGACTCTCTAGCTCAAACCCGAGTATCCCTGCAGCAGCAACTCTTAGAGAGTGCTAATGGGGAAGCATGGGGCAGAACATAAGTTTGAGTAGGACAGTCATCGATCCAGGATCACAAAGTCAAACACAAAATATTAAGTCAGATCTGAAACACAACAGCATGGTGACCTTAATAGTTTGCATTAGCTATAATCAATAAAATATACCTGAATACATGATCCAGGAAAAAAAACATAATTTGTAATTTAAGTATATGTGTGTTAATAAATGTGATATATACTGTAAGACAGATATGTAACTATGCATATATTACATAAATACTAATGTGTTTTATCAAAAAAAAACCCTTGGGATAATATTTTAAAAGTCAATGTCTTTTAACTTTCTTTCATAGGACCTCCTTTAAAAAATATTACACTATGTGAGTTCATTTTAATTTTGTTATCCTAGCAATGCTACATTAACTTCAGTAATATAATGTACTATTTGAATAAACTGATGTCTTAGAGAAGCTAGAAATACTACCACTAAAGCAATGGAACCTTATTGGTCTTAGTAAATGAAAAATGAATTAATATTTGGCTCAAAACTGTAGCCGAACATCCTGCTTCATTATGGGAAAGAAGAAACCGGATTGACTTTCTGTCAGCATTTTCCCCAGTATAAATGTTTCCTCCTGGTACTTACCTGGGAGTTGCATACTCATCAGCACAGATCTCTGTGATTAGGGTGTTATGTTGCCTCATTTGACATCAGCATGAGGAAATCCATATTCTGGATCTCCTATATCATACTAATTCTTCTTGTTGCTATTTTATTTATCTTGTATGGAAGATGTTTTGTTGACTACAAATAAACATCTCATTTTTTCTTCAAATCATATTTCCATTCATTGAGATTGAAATAAAGTACAAATATTTATGTGTATATAATAAAGCCATTAGTAGACTGAAAATGAAAATGTGTATACAGTTAAGTAATTTGAACACCATTATTCCTCAGGAGCATAAGCATTACAGGCATAAAACAGCATGAATTCTAATGATATTGTGTTCAAGGAAAGGAAAACTGCAACAAAAACCTTAAAATAAGCCAAATGTTGCAAAGAATGGTGATATGCTAGGATGAATTTATATTTTTTAAGAACTAAAGTACTCTCAGAGGCTAAGTAATTAAGTTGTTATTGGAAAACTGAACAACAAAATAACTAATTAAAATTTCATTATAGAATCATTGAGATGACTCATTGGAAAAGACACTAACTGACAAATTTGACTACTTGAGTTCAAACCCCATGATCTACATTGTGGAAACAGAGAAGTGACAACAACCTACATACACATAACTTGGTAATCAACAACACACATATGTACACAAACACACACACACACACAGTACACACACTGTTGGGTGCCAGCTTCTACAAAAATAACCACTTACCAGGGTAGAGGCATGGGGATTTGAAAATAAGCGAATGAAGGCACAAGTGAAAATATTAAAACAGAAAACATAGGATAGTACCAGGAGGGGTTTCAGTGAATAATGAAATTGCCCATGTTTAATTTTCATTTGCTTAAACTACCCCAACCACAAAAGGTAGGGATAAGATAAAAACTGCATTAACATGATACAAGGAAATTAATTGACCAGTTGAAGATTGCAGGCTATATTAATAGTTAAACATTCTGTTGCTAGAACATGAAAAGTAATGCTCACACTCTAGACCAAAATTTTCTATAGGCAAACCACTCCCTGAGTGGATCCCATAGTTATTTCCCTAAAGGATTAGGAACTTGGTTTGATCCTTAGACTTCTGTGTGAAGTAGAAAGAGATCTACTTCTCAACACCTGAAATACAGGGTCTGGATGTTAGTCATACCTGTTGACAATAACCTTGAGCGAGCAAGACTCTCTGGTCTAAATCTAGGTGGGACCTTTGTTTGAGAAACATACAGTAACCTTGAAGGAATAGTTACAGCTCTCTGACCTTTGGTTAGGGTGGAATGGCAACAACACTGAACAAGCTGAAGCTGTCTGACCTTCAGACAAGGTGGAAATAGAGTCACATTTTTGGGTCTCCACAACACATACAACAAAAACTCTGTAGTTGGTCCTTTTTATATTTTTTTGTTTGGGGGCCTGCCACCCAGCTCTGAAAGAAATACACGAAGACATTATTATTTATAAATGCCTGATCTGAGCTTGACTCATTTTTTGTCAGACTTTCTTACATTATTTCATCTATCTTTTGCCTCTAGGCTTTTACCTTTCTGTATACCTTTCTTCACTTCTTGCTCTGTGGCTTTCTGTGTAGCTGGGAGGCTGGCCCTTGGAGTCCTCCTCTCTTCTCCTCTTTCTTGATCCTCCTTCAGGTTCTTCTTCTATTTAATCTCTCTGCCTACTAGCCACACCTACTCTTTCTCCTGACTTGCTATTGGCCTTTCAACTCTTTATTAGACCAATCAAGTGTTTGAGACAGACAAAGTAACACAGATTCACAGAGTTAAACAAATGCAACAAAAAAGAATGCAACACGTCTTTGCGTCATTAAACAAATGTTACACAGCAAAAACAAATGCAACACACTTTCAACAAATATTTCACAAGAAAACACCACAAATAAATTTTTAAAGTTTTAATTAATTTAAAATGTTTAAATTTTGTGGTTACTATTATTGTTTTGCTTTTTGGGTTTTGTTGTTTTGTTTTGGTTTGGGTTTTTCCTTTTACTGAGAAAACATTATTTTCTCATATAATATATTCTAATTACAATTTCCATGGTTTTACTCCATCCAGTTTCACCCAACATTTCTTCTCATATGGATCCACTCCTTTTCTGTCATTCATTAAAAAAGGACAGTCTTCTAAGAGATAATGTTAAAATATAACAAAATAAATGTAATAAGATAAAAACAAAAATTATCACATCAAAGTTGTACACAATAGAAGATCAAAAGGGAAGGAGCTCAAGAAAGGCACAAAAATCAAAGGCCTATCCTTTCACACATTCAGGAAACTAAAAACAAAAACACCCATTAAATTGGAAGACATAATATAAGTAAAGTATTTGGTATGGACCCATGCAGGCCCTGTGCATATTGCTTCAGTCTCTGTGAATGCACATGAGCTTTGTTCATGTTGATTTAGAGGGCCTTCTTTCTAGGTGTCCTTGTTGCCTGAGGATCTTAAGCTCCTTCCTTCTCTGCAGGGTTCCCAGAACTCTGAGAGGATGGATTTGATGGAGACGTCCCATTTAGGACTTAGTGTTCCAAGGTCTCTCTTTCTCTGCATGTCTTTCTGTGGGTCTCTCTGTATTTTTCCCCAAGTGCTTCAGGATAAAACTTATCTGATAATTACTAAACATGTTCTTGGTCCATGAGTATAGCGGAATATCATCAGGAATCACTTTAAAACTGTGTTTTTGTTGTTGTTATTGTTATCTTTTTTTGTGAGTGGTATTAGTTTTACACTAGATCCCTGGGGTATCTGGTCTCTTGTGTTTGGTCACCCAAGCAGTGCTGGATTTCATCTCCTGGAGTGGATCTTTAGTCAAATCAATTGTTGCTTGGTTTTTCCACGAGCTTTTTGCCACCATTACCCTGGAATATCTCAAAGGTAGGGCACTGTTTTAGATCAATGTGTTTGTGGCTGAGCTGTTTATATTTCTCTCTTGGTAGCATGCTCAGTGCCAATTAATTTTAGCTGTCACTCCCTATATTCCTTCCCACAGGCCCTTCTGTCATCCACATCCCATTGATTTTCCCATTGCATGTCCCCACCTATTCCTCAATAAAGATTTAACCCATTCCCTCTAGGTCTTTACTCTATACCTACTCTCTGTGGTTCTATGAATTGTAGTTTGGTTATCACTGACATACCAGCTAATATCCACATAAAGGTGAATATACTCCATATCTATTATTCGGCATCTGAGAAACCTAACTCAGGATGATTTTTTTTTCTAATGCCATCCATTTGCCTGGAAATTTCATGTTATGTTTATTTTTGATTAGAAATTTGATAGTGTGCTAACATGGTAAAGAGGTAGGTGATTAAATTGGAAAAATTACATTATTTTATTATTAAGTTTTAATTCTATTTAAAAATTCTGAAAACACAAAACTTATTTTTTCTCAAAGAATTGATTTTAGCATATGAGTATATTGATTGACAGGTGTACTAGGTTGTTTGACAATATTTTAACAAATAATCTGAAAGTAGTCTAAGCTAGTTAATTTAATGGTAGGCAGCTGCCAAGGTGACTCCCAATGACTATTCTGTTTTAACATTCAGATCCATGCAAAATAATGATATAAAATAACAACATAATTTTTGAGGATAAGTCATAAATACTTGATGTTTCTCACTTTATATGTTCTGAAATAAATGTTTCTATGAGCACCAATTCCTATTATTATAGTGGGACCCTCACCAAAAACTATGGAGGAATCTAGATAGAGAGGAAGTAAGGAACTCTCTCTTACCAAGTGATTAGACACAAAGCTCTTTGTCATCAGGTGAAAGATCAAGCCACTTATGAAGATGGGTACATATCTGCCTTCCCTTCAGTTGTCTGGAGCTCACCATCACTTCTTGGATGATATTTAACACAAATTAAAACTGAAATACCAATTAATTGTTTAGAATCCCAGTTCTAATGTAGAGATACAATGTGAAACAATTTCAATCTGTTAGCTATCAATAAGATACAAATATAAGTGTTTAAGATTAACCTTTAATCTTTTCTAAGGGTAGTTTTTAGATATCAAGTAACTAGTACATGCATATCTAGTGTTATCTTTGCACCCTCTGACTTTATTTGAGAAGAAACATGGAATTCTACTTAAGATAAACCCCAAATAATTGGAGAAATAGCTGAGTAGTTAAGAGAGCTACTGCTTTTGCATAGTACTTGTGTCAGTTGGCTCTCAATTACCAGTAAATCCTCTTTCAGGGGATCTGGTACTGTCTCCTATCCTCTCCATATACAAACACATATGAATCAAGTAATTTAAAATAGAATAAATATTATCCCAATGTCTTTGTAAAAACTTCTTTGTCCTTGATAATTAGATTGGCAGTTACTTCATGGTTGCTCAATCAATGCACATTGAAAATTGGGCCTAAGCTTGATTGTCCCTTGTAGCTAAGGTGACTGTGAACACAGATGATCAAAGGAGAAGGTATGGTTATTGTGGTAATCATAGTAATCATTGAATGTGTCAGCTGTATTAGAAATCCAATTCCATGACCAATGTGCCCAGTGTGAGTAAAATCTAAAAATTTACTAATGCTCTCCTCACAAAATTAGATGCTTCAATGTCATAGAATATTGTTGAAACTAATACCTATACAACTCATTAAACATAGTAAAGTCAAACTGGCACCCTCACTCCTGGCTAGTGTTCTTAGTACTATAGGGTAAAGGGTACTCTGCATAATACAGAGGAGAAACATAATTATCAACTTCACGACAAATCCTTTGATGTACAGTGGTGCCTACCTGTAAGATACACTGGTGCAATGATGGCACAATTTTACCATTGTGATTTATGGCATCATGACTTGTTTTAAAATTAAAGCCATATGTAAAGGAAATGGACCTCAGAAAAAGGGAGATTGAAAGCAAGATTTGGTAAAGAGGCTAGTCTAACAAACAACAGTTGAGATCTGATTATAAATATAATCCTTTAAAGCCATAGTGAGAGAACTGGATCTTAATTTGAGGGCAAAATGATTTTTTTTTTAAGGGAGCTGCCATAAATAGCTTCGTGCTATAGAAAATCAGTCTGAATATAGCAAATCATAAGGAGGTTATTCAAATAGTATACGATCAGTTTGCCTTATTTTTGTTCTGTATGATGTGAGGACTTTATAAAGTTCATTCATACTCTTGATTAACTAACAATTTAAGAGTAGACAGTGACAAGTGGAAAGTCGTTCTGTAGTGGATGCAGAAAACCAACCATATTGGTTACCAAAAAAACCAATAAGTGATTGATTTGATTTAAGGCCCACTCTATGACATGGAATCCATACTTGATACTGCTTTGGTGACCAATAACCTAAGGCTAGATGACACTGCGCCTTAGAAGAAAACAAAATAGTATTGTCCTAAAAAGGAAAATAGAAATAAAATAACTCCTAATCAAATTCTGCTGTACTTATAAATCAGTGCCCTTCTTAGTCATCATCAGAGAGGCTTCCTTTGGCAACATATAGGAACACAGAAACCTACAGCTGACATTATGCAGAGACTGAAAGTTCTTATAGTATCAGACTGACACAGGGTATCTCCATCAAATCTTCTCCTCAGAGCTCAGAGAACCCTGAAGAAAATTAAGCAGTAAAAAAATAAGGGGAAGGTGGAATTGAGGACCACCCAAAAACAAGGCCTTCTAAACACCAGGACCTATGAACATTTGAATTCAGGTGGGACCCTAGCGCTGAAAGGAGGAGCAAGCATGTGCCCCCATCCACTACTCAGAAACAATCTCCATATTATAAACCCTCGCCAGTAAAATCTTAGTTTTCTCCAAAGGAGTCTTATTAGAGAAAGAAACTATTCTGAAGGTTGGGACATTGCCTAGCAATGTCCAGCTATAGAAAACAAACTCAGTGTCTTTGGCTGTTCTTTGTCTTATAACGTTCTGCCATTCTTTCTGGTTTGTGGTTGTTGTTATTTTATTTTTTAAACTCTTATATTATGCTTATTTATACTTACCCTACAGATTTTCATATATATTATAGTCCATATAGCTTATATATATGTATATGTATATATATATATATATACATACACATATAGTTTCATATAGCTTATAGTTCTGTGGTTTTATGGAATTCCTGAATGTGCAAGAGTGTGTCTCTGTGTCTATATTTGTTTCTTTTAACTTTCTTAGACTCCTTTCCTTCCATTTGCTTGTTTTGTCCTATTCTGGTGTAGTATTTTAGTTAATTGGTTTGTCTTGTTATATTTTATTTTGTTTTAATTTTATCCCTTAGATATCTGTTTTCTAATAAAAAAGCATAAAATGGATAGATCTGGAAATCTGGAAATCCAAATCTGTATTGGAAAATAAAATGTGAAGGAACTGGGAGGAGTAAAGGACAGAAAAGTTATAATTAGAAAATATTATATGAAGCAAACCTGGTGAAGAAAAGATGTACTAGAGAATGTGAATATAAAAGCATATACTATATATTAAAACAATAGTTTAACTCATGTAAATAAATATATTTAAACATATATGTGTGTATATTTGTATAGATATTGTACTTTTTATCATATACTTTGACCATTGCAAAACATTTTATAATATTTTTGTTGATTCTCTGGGAACTTCACATCATGTACCCCAATCACATTCATTTCCAAGTCCTTCCATGTCAGCCCCTCCCTTTATAATTCCCTAAAAATTAAAAATAAAAATAAGAATTAAAAAATTAATTTGTGTTTTCTATATACTCACTGGGGCATGGTCAAACTCTCAGTGACCTGCTGTAAACAGAATTGGGACATCGCCCCACTGGTCGAGTCCTCAAGATGCCATCATCTGTGGAGACTAACTCTTCAGCAACCTCCTCACCCTTTTTGAGAGTTCTCTTTGGTGACTTCCTGTTTAGGCTGTTACCCATTTTCAGGAATGAGGGGTTGGTGTGCAGTTAGAGTTTGTCACAGAAGTCTTTCATGTTCCTCCCTCACAACTGTGCATCTGCAGTCAATAGTAGCTCAACAAAAGTAACCCCCCTGTTTTTCTCAGCACAGATGGTGGGCCTCACACACAGTTTCTGGCAAGATCACAAAGCACAAAGACAGCCCCGCACTGCAATAGGATCATGGACCTAGACAAGGCCCTAGGTGGCACCGTGGACCATGGACATCACGATAGCGTCAGGAGGCAGTGCAGGTCACTTAGATCTGTGTTACCCCCTGAGGCAGCATGACCCATGCTTCCAGGGGCTTTTCCAACAACTCTGCTCCAGGTTCCTCCCTAAATTTCAATTTCACTGTGTTAACATACAAATGAAATTCAATCATTATTAGGGACCATGTTTTTGTGCTCATTCATCCATTGATGGACATACAGGCTGTTTCCATTTGCAGGCTATTTTGAGTAGAGAGGTGATGAATATGGACGAGAAAGTATTTTTATAGTTACTGTAGTTACAATATAGTGGGATAAGGAATCCTTTCGGGAATAATCCCAGAAATGGTATAGCTAAATGATATGCTAGTTTTATTTCTAGTTCTTTGAGGAACCTACACACTTATTTTCATAGAGGCTGCACACATTTGCACTCCCACTAATGCTGAATGAATGAGGCTATCTTTGTCCTCGCATACTCAGCAGCATTTCATATCATTTTTATTCTTTTTTCTCTGTAATTGTTAATCAGCTGAAAAGCCTGTCTACAGAATGAGAAAGAGATGCTTTGATGGCTATGCATGTGACAGTAATCAGTTTCTAGACTACAAAAAAATATCAAGAAGGCAAGCCACCTTATTTAAAATGGGCTGTGGAATTGTAGAGAAGAAATACAAATGGTAAAGCAATCCTTTGCAATTAGAAAAATGCAAATCCAAACAGCTTTGAGCTTGCTGACTCCAGGCAGAACTGCTAAAATTGAAGGATCAATGGATGATCTCCAACTTATTTATATATTGGACTTACTGGGGGATATTATAAACCCAAGATTTCAGTTTCCATCCCAGAGAAATCACTGAGATGACAGTCTGGAAAAAAAGGAAAAAAAAAAAAAACCTCTAGAGATGAATTGTTTGTGCATGAGGCTAAAAATCAATGGAGATGACCACTCTTGCATAGTAGAGATACCTCTAATGCCACCTGAATATCAACTGTAGTGGTTCAAATATAACAGAGATGTGCAAAGAGAGGAGAAATATACTCATCTAAATTGCTTATATTATGTTCTGTGCATAGATAGGGTTCTCTACTCCCTTGTACTTCCGTGCTGCACTGAACACTCTTTTGGAACTTCTCAGTCTGACACCTTCTTTCTGCATTTTAAATGACTGAGCACGGGCACTCTTACAATTCTTAAGACAGTTAATACCTTCTGGGTCTAAATACATGACATTTGCAATTCATTTTTGTTAAGGCAGTGTAGAAATATTGCTTGCTCTCCACTCAACCTCATGCATACCTAAATATCATACCCCAAGGGTGAAGAACCACCTGGATTCTATCTGCTTATCTGCCTTGTCCCTCTAGAGAGCCATGAGCTAGAAATAGGAGAGAAAAGTCAGATAGAAGTGAACTTCAGAAACCAATTGAAAACATTTTTTAAATATATATCGAGAGTATATAGAAAACACAAATTAATATTTTTTTTTGTTTTTCGAGACAGGGTTTCCATGTAGTTTCTAGAGCCTGTCCTGGAGCTAGCTCTTGTAGACCAGGCTGGCCTCGAACTCAGAGATCCGCTTGCCTCTGCCTCCCGAGTGCTGGGATTAAAGGCGTGCGCCACCACCGCCTGGCCACAAATTAATTTTTTTCTTCTTATTTTTATTTTTATTTTTTTTAAGATTGGAATAATCCATTTGTTAAGTGTTAGTGAAAATGTTAGTGGAAGATAGGGGCAGAGTTAATCACTAAACAGAAATATGGGACTTAATTTGGGAGTTTCAGAGACAATGAAAAGTGAACACTGGAGATGTTCACTTTGTTGTTAATCTTACTCCTAGTTCTTAATGTTTGCCTTAAATGTTAGAGGAATTCATTAGACACAAATATTTTAATTCACCCTTTCTTCCTTACCCATTCCCTTTATTTCAGCTTCCCATACCCAAGACATACCAATACCTGTGAACCCACTGGTAATACTGGCCTGGGGAACAGATAGGTAATCTTCACTTTCTTTTCTGTCCTCCATTAGTAATAAATGAAGACAATGATTTCCAAATGTAAACAGGGTCATTACATAAATACAGCTGCCCCAACACCTTTATACCTAATCTGAATTCCTTCATGTCATCTCGCAATACAAAGAAACACATTCTATCAAAAACTAACACTGGGTACACTTGTTAGGATCTCATTCCCTTTGAAGTAACCCAGTCACCAATTTCTGCTCAAATCCAAACAAGGCAACAGAAATCAAGAAGAAGAACACTTGCACAACAAAGATAAAGCCAAGTGTCAAGACCTAATTTCACAATAATCTAAAACCCAGATGCTTAAACAGCAGCATAGAAACACAATAATAGCCAAGAAAACAATTCTTCATTAGACCAAGTGATCCACTATACTGTGTTCTAATAAAAACAACATAGATGAAGGACAGGATAAGAAATTCAAAATAGTTGTTATTAATTGGACAAAAAATTAAATAGTATATAAATAAGTCATTAATTAAATATATAAATAAGTCATTAATTAAATATATAAAAAACTGTGGAACAATTAAAACCATGAGATTAGAAATTGAATCACTAAAGAAAATTAAAATTGAGGTAAACTGTGGGAAGTCAAACAAAAACTTCAGAGATAAATGTCAGCAATAGAATCCAAGATATGAAAGGAAAACTATCAGGCAATAATGGCAAGATTGAAGAACAGGATATCTCACTCAAAGAAAATTATAAAACTTAAAATCCTTCAGGAACAAAACATTTAGGAAACCTGGAAATAATCTATGGATAATGGGAATACATGAAAGAATTCCAGGTCAAATACAGAAAAACTATTTTCAACAAAATCATGAAAAAATACTTGCTAACCTAAAGAAAGTTACAAGGAACAAGAGACATACATAACCCCAAGTACACTGGAAAAAAAAGAGATTCCCAACAAAAAATAATAATCAAACACTAAACATGAGAAATAAAAGAATTAATATTAAAAGTTTCAAAGGAAAAAGAGCAAGAAATAAATAAAAGAAGACGTATTATAATGACATCTGACACTTCAGTGGATACACTAAAAGCCAAAAGGACCAGAGTGCATGCCCAGCAAACTCCAAGATACCATAAATAGCAGTCCATACTGATGTGGGGTGTCCTTCTATATTTTTGTTGTTTTTATTGCTTAATGAATAAAGATGCTTTGCCTATGGCAGGGCAGACTATAGCCAGACTGGAAGATATATAGAGAGAAAGTAGGTGGGGTCAAAGAGGTGCCATGTAGCTGCCTAAAGAGGCAGACACTATGAAGCTGCCAAAGGAGACAGACGCCCGACACTTACCAGTAAGCCACAACCTTTTACCGATACACAGATTAATAGACATGGGTTAGTTTAAGATGTAAGAATTAGTTAAGAAAAAGACTGAATTAATAGATCAAGCAGGATTGCAATTAATATAGTTTCTGTGCGATTATTCAGGTCTGGGCTGAATCCCCCAGCCAAAAAATGGAGACATTTCCAAGCTACATAGCACACTGCATGGCAGATATATCCTAGAGGTTCACAACTGGGCAGCGTTCAGAGATGGAGCAAGTTAGAACACCACGTCCTAAATACATATCTCCATCATCCCCTCAACTCAGGAATCAGGGAACTCTCAAGGCCTGCCCCATGCTCAGCTTTAGATGGCCAAACACAGAATGAGCTCAATGGGATTTTTGGAGTTGTTTTCTTTTTTTCCTTATTTTTAACCTTACCTTACAGGTCTTTAGGGTATATATTATAGTTTCCAATTTTTGTTAGATTTGGGGGCTTTCCCTGTGTCCAAACATGTGTACCTCTGCATCTATGTGTTTCTTGAGCTTTTTATTTGAATCTGTTTCTTTTGTTTATTTTATCCCATTCTGGTTTGTTTATTTTTTCTTTATCTTTACTTTTTAGATGCCTGTTTGTTTCCTAAGTGAGAAAGTAAGAGTATGAATATGGGTGGAAGGGGTATGAAGAGGACCTGTGATGAGATGGGGGAGAGGTAAACAATCGGACTATATTGTCTGAAAAAATATTATTCTAAATAAAACATAGAAAAAGAATTCAATTGCCTCATGATAGACTTGGATAAGGGCCTGGAATACAGTCTTATTTAAACATGAGCTATTATTGATAATATTTTTATAAACAGTTACAATAGTGTACAAAAATAAAAGTCATTTGAAATGTATACCAGAATTCACAGGAATGAAAATGAGTATATATTATGAGTTCTTCTGAGTTCTTTTGAGCCATATTCCCATAAAGGAAAACTGAGAAATGAACTAATACCTGGAAGGCAATATTAAGATAACAGGATGTATTTTTGTAATGATAAAGAAATAATAACATGTTTGGATGATAATGATAATGTCATCACAGAGAAGATATTTTCAGTACAATGAAAGCAAAATTATGTCCTTCCTCTGGGTTTCACACTAGGGCCCACATCCACATGGAATCTTTACTGTAGGAACCTAGGAATCCCATGAAGACACTGCCCACCAACCACTTTTAAGCCTGTCCAACACCCACTCTCCTGGACCCTATATCCCAGTCTACTACTTTGGAAAAAGTCCTTGGCTTTATCAAAGGCCAGACATGTTCTACGAACCCTAGGTAAGGCACCTTCCACCAGCAGAAGCATTCCATAAAAGCTGTCTAACAACCCCAGACTGCACTCTACTCCTCTGGGCTCCAAAGTTATACAATGGGAAAAAAATCATCTCTGATAAATGGTAATGGTCTAACTGGATGATGGCATGTGCAAACATAAAATCAATCCATATCTATCACAGTGCATAAAATTCAAGTCCAAGTATATCAAGACTTTATTATAACTCCAGAAACACTGAATCTGGTAGAGAGAAAACGGAAATCAATCTTGAACATATTGGCAAAGGAGACTACTTCTTGAACAAAACACCAATAGTGTAAGCATTAAGATCAACAATTGATAAATGGGACCTCCTAAAATTGAAAAGTTTCTGTAAGGCAAAAGACACTGTCAACAAGACAAAATGTCAGTCTACATAATGAGCAAAGATCTTCACCAACTTCTGATCCAATAGAGGGCTGATTTCCAAAATATATAAAGAATTTAAGAAACTGGACTTTATGTACTTGATTAACCAAGGCAGTGATATAGTTAGATTATCCATGGTTATCAGGGGGAATCCATTGAAATTATAAGGGACGTAATGACTTCATAGCTGTAAACAAGAGGATACATGAGAATGAACACTGCTAGGATACATGAGAATGAACCGTGGGACTAGGGATGTAAAAATAAGACAATCAGGAGACACAAACGGCATCTAGAAATTGGAGAAGAGAGTGGCAAGAATCATCTACTAGTGGCCAAGATGGAACATGGGATTATTTTCTCGATGACGTTAGCCTCAAAGGCATCATTTTATATTAAAAACTTTAAATCTGAAAGATGAAAGGGGAAATACTTTAAGCAATAAATTTCTGATAATTTCTTACAGAACTTCTATGAAACCAATACTTACAGACATACACTGTACTATAGATATGCACTCTACTTCTGAGTGAGAGCTCAGTGACGTCACTGAAAGCCCTAGTTTACTTTCTACTGTTATAATAGAACATTTGTTGAAATTATCTTGGGAGAAGGAAAAGGAATTATTTGCTTTATAGATTCAAGTCTATCATTGAAGGAAACCATTGCAGGAACCCAAAGTAGGAATCAGGAGGAGGCAGAAACTGTAGGAAATATCATAAAGAAATATTGTCTACTTGCTTTGTTTCCAAGATTCTGACTGATTTGTTATATAACACAGGACCAGCTAGTGGACTGGGCCCTTCTACATCAACCATTAATAGGAATATATCCCCCACAGAATTTCATACTGGCTTATCTGATGGAGACATATTCTCAACTGTGGTTCCCTCTTCCCAGATGCCTGTAGCTTGTGTCAAGATAATAACAACAATAATAACTAGTACATTGACGTAGGGCAGGATTCCTATTCACTCACTTCTACCCACTGAGATAAATTTCTGGTACATTGTACTACCTTACCACTTGGTCTGCAAGACAGAGACTTAAATGAGTTTCTCACTGAAGGTTGCTAAGTACATATAAGTTACATATCTGTGCCATGGTTATTATAAAATCATAACAGAAGCTCCAACATCATGGAAATCTTGCATTTCAGTTGCGGGTAACATCAGATATTCTTCCATTCTTAGGTACATTCAAGCAACTCTTTATGAGATTTAGTGTCAGAAACTGTCTGGCAAATGGCATTCAGGTAGATACAAAATTGAGAAAATATTGGCAACTGCCTAACAACTTTTTGAAATCTTTTGTGAAAGTGAATTACAGTGACAAAATGTATTATGCACAGAGAAACAGTTAAGCTTTTTGGACATATCGTGAATTGTAAGGCAATGAGTATTTTATATTTGATGCAGCTAAATGTATCTGCAGTTTGATGACCCTCATAAGTAATAATCTGAATTGCCTATCAGAGGAAAGTGGTAGAGTTATTTACAAAGGAAAAGCTAGCCTGATAACCCAAAGTGTCACCATTTTATGCAGAAATAAGTGGATCAGGCAGCAAGAATAATAAAATGATACAAGCCACACACTTGAAATCTTATGTTCCAAGTTAAAAAAATCTCCTCTCTACCAACTATTTCTGTGCCTCTGTATATCCACTGAAATAGAATCCAGATGTGTTTTGTACATGATCAGCCAAAAGGCTGCCTCTTAAAGATCTTTATAGGACTCCCATTATACCTACACAAAATGCCTCTGTGATCTCAAATATTCTCACTCTCCTCCCTCAGGTTGATCATTTCCTATAAACAAAACTCCTTTATTTTGTGGAAGATCACTTATGTCTAGCATTCCTTTGCTGTTTCCCCAAGCCAACCATTCTGATGTGGGATGTCCTTCTGTATATGTTTTGCTTTTATAGGATAATGAAAAAATGCTATTTTGGCCAATTGCTTAGCAGAGTAAATCCAGGTTGAAGTATGAACAGAAAAATATATATAGAGAGAGTAGGTTGAGTCAAAGAGACGCCATGTAGTTGTTGAAGGAGAAAGACACCAGCCAGAGCCCTAGATAAGCCACAGCCTCGTGGCAATACACAGATGAATAGAAATGGGTTTATTTTAGATGCTACAGCTAGCTAGAAATATGCCTAAGCTATTGGCCAAAAAGTGTTGTAATTAATATAGTTTCTTTGTGATTATTTGAGTCAAGGTGGCTGGAAAACAAAGGTGCAGTATCTGCTTGGAACATTCCAAAAGGTGTTCTAAGCTTTCTTTTCTGCAGTGGAGGTCACACTGTGTTCTAATTAATGTTATATTCCTTAAAGAAAAATAATTTCACAAATGTCTCACCAATAGCTTCTGCTCATTTTCAACATCTTCATGAAAACTTTTAACACTTTTCATTTATTTTATTATTTATACTATATTCATAGCCAATCTCTATTTCTTCCAAAATTTCAAATTATTGCTGCACTGAAAAATTGTTTAAACTGGGAATGTGAACGCTCTGGAATAGCATAGCCTTTGTTTTTACTTAACAGTCTTTATTATACTTAACTTTGTATAACTAAGCGTGTCATCCAAAGTCTTTTCCCCTCCTGAAACGCTTTACCTGTCCTGTATAAAACAGGTATTCACAGTTCTATTAGAAAAAGAAACTCAGGGAAAATGTAAATTAAATCACTTAATATTCCATCTCATGATGCTTTCTAAGAATTCTCCACAGATATCAAGGGACATGGTTCCTGGAAGTGCCTGAACTAGCTGCTACAAGCATCAGTTCTAACGATCTCATTACATCATGCTTATTGCTCCCATAGTCATGTTTTGGAACCTGTGTAGGTCCTTTGAAGAGGCCTTCCAACACCGAAGTGACAAAATTACATAGCTGCTTGACTGTGACTGCTTTCACGGGTGATCAGTAGAATTTTTCAGAATTTGTAGGATTGTATTATAACCAAGCAAACAATGAGAAAAACATAATACTTTATCTTCTGAACAAATCTTTGGGATATTTAATGTTAAAAAAATTCTACTATTTATTTTGCATTTTTGAATAGTGTTTCACAAATTAGAATTTTTCCTTTAATACTGGATCCTTTTAGCTAAATTGACTCATCCCCCCCCCCAATATCCAACATTCTGTGCCTATGAATTTTATGAATTCACAGTCTCTAAATGAACATCCCTTTTAAGACCACTGAAATTCAAACCTTAGTTTAAATGACTCATTTTTCAGAATTGTATAAACTGGGGGATTTGTTATATATGTTTGGTTTTATTGAGGGAACAGGTCTTTAAAACAGGTAAATTAATTGTCAAGGTCAAATTCTGTGGTGTCTAACATGTTACTGATCTCAAAAACTAAGACACCAAAAGTATAAAATACTTGCTGGATTTTTAGAGCAAAAAGAGAAGACAGAATCTTCCACCAATTTAATTGCTCTATCCTTTCTAATTCCACTCTAATACCCTTACAGCATGCTGTTCACAAAGAAAATTATGATGCAGTACAGAAAATCCTTGATGTCAATAAATATAATGTCTGAGAGAGCTGTAAACAGGCCCACACTAAAGCTACATGCAAGTGGATTACGTAAGGCTAAAGACCATGACAAATGAATACTATAAAAAATTTCTGAAATCCAAAGTGTTTATATTTTAGTTAATAGTAATTTGTTGATGTTATCTTTTTAGTTTTGATAAATCTACCACCTTAACCTAATATATCAGTACTGAAAGAAAGTGTGTAAGGAATATATGCATAGTAGTCCCCTTATAATATAATAGCATCTACCCATGCAAGATACCTCTACTCAAAATCTTTGTATTATGTTTCTATTATGTATGTGGATATACATATAGTTAATAATTTTATAAGAAACTAGGTTTCCCTACAGCTAGCTTCTTCATGTATCCTTATACCTAGGAGTTGTATAGCTAGACAGCATATTTATATATAACTGCACATACACTATATTTATATTGTATTTACAATATAGAGTATAGATGTAACTGTATATATATATCTACAGTTCTATATTTAGCATTTGGATAAGTCTATAGAATCGTCTTTACTGTGGCTTCACTAGTTTACACTCCCACAATATAACAGAGGTGCCAGCCTTATTTATTTGGTATTTTAATGAAGATCATTCTCACTGAGTTAAAATGAATTATTGAAATAGTTTTAATCTAAATTTATCTGTTGGCTAATGATGTTGAACATTTCTTTAAGTGTTTATTAGCCATGTATACTTCATTGTTACAGAAATCTCTGTTTAATCTATAGCCCATTTTTATAGGAATAGTTGTTTCCTTTTGTAATTGAAAAAAATTTTAATAGAAAAAATGTATATCTATCCAGTATACTCTGATCATGCTTTCTCCTCCTCTAATTTTTCCCAGATTCTTCTCTCTGTCTTCTGAGTGGGCCTAAATTTCTCAAATTTGGGAGAAATTTATTCTATGATTTTATTTAAAATATCTTTGCTTTCTTCTATGACCATAACATACATTTTGCCATATTGTAAAGTCTCAAATCTTTTCAAAGTCCTTGTTTTAAATTTTTAATTTTGAATGAATCTTTTTTTTCTCTATCTTTTCTTCAAGCCACAATATTCTGTCTTCTACATGATCCATTCTACTGTGACATCCAGTTACATTTTAAGTTTTAACGACTGTGCTTTACAGATCCATGGAACAAAAAAAATGTCTCTTTTCTACATGTCTCTTACTCAAGAACAAATTGTTCCTGAAATGCTAGAGGCTTTTATTCATGGTACCATATTTACACTCCCCTAACAAGTTTGACCCATTTGCACAAGATTTACTTTACCATACATGGGCAGGAGGTTCAAAAGCAGACTGCATCAAGATGTTTGTAAGCCTCTGAATAATCTGATTGGATCTGAATGGAAATACTTAAGTCACTGCAAACCATGACTCTCGGCCATTTTCTGGAAATCGAGAGATAGATGTGGCCACGTCTACCCACCTGGTCAGTATTTAATTAAAGTTTGCTTCAAATTTGGCTTTAAACTGTGTGAGTGCTCTTAGTCTTAATCAGTGAGTTTAATACTACTAGTCAGACAACTCACTAAGATTTTTAATAAAACTGATAAAAACTTTTTATATTCAGCAACATCTCACTTTGACATTTCTTTTGCATTGCTGCCTCTTTATTGAATTCTATTTCATATCCTGTTGCTTTCATTCATTTGTTTTTTTGTTCTCTTAGAATTTCTTTGTTAAGCTCTTTGTACATATTTATAATCATTGCATTGAATAATTTGCCTATAAATTTATATAAGTCTATTTCATTGACAGTCATTATTATGATATTGGTAATTTTTGAAGGAAATACATTTTCTTGGTTTTATCATGCTACCTTTTTCCTACTTCAGGAAGTGTGCATCTGGTGATTGTTGATTGAGAGGGTATGTGCCAGACATCAGTTCTGGCAGGGTTCAGGTCCCAAAGAGGAGGCATGGAGTCATCAAAGGGAAGGAGGAGACTGACAGATGTGAGTGCAGATCAGATTAGCTGTTCATTTATTGATAAAAGACTATACTTTTTATATTCTATAATTGCACAATAGTTTAGCCACAGGCAAGACTGAAAGCAGGCTCAATGTATTACAGCACTTTTCATAAGACAAAAGAGGTAAATTCAGCAAGTGTCTAAATGACTATTTTTCTCTAATGTTCAGTAACTCCACCACGTACCATCTTATATCAATGTAAGGACCATAAATACCTCTTGATGGAGAAAAAGAGAATGAGTCCTTTTAGCGAGTAGGAACTTTCCTCAATCCCCTGAGAAAATGGAGCCCTTATCCAAATGTCTGACTTTGGGAAAAGGTCTTCCTCGGGTAGCATACACTCTACTACAATTTAAGAGCAGTGTTCATTACTTGAGGGGCATAATGCAGTATAAGCACTGAACTATTTCCTAACTGTGTTCCTTTGTGTCTTGACCTCACTGGCCTGTTCCCCTCCCACTCTTCCAAAACGAAAGGTCCTGATGTCTTACTCTTTTTCCTTTATACCATAGTGTTCTGATTCCTCTGTAGTTATTAACTGAGCTGTTTCCCTTAATAACCTAAGCATCTGGATAAGGATTGCAAACTTTTTATCCTTAGGGTCAGGTGTGTCCAGTTAGTAAATCTTTAACTTTCCTGTTCTTGATGTAGTCAGGAGACAATGGGGATTCCTGTATGCTGCATCATCACACCATGTGGTTTCATGGTGGTGAAGTTTTTTTGCAAAGAATTATCTTGGTTAAAAAGGCTGCCATGTTATGCATTTTCATCCTCCAAAGCCTGCACAGAATTTTCCACAAGAAAAGGTATAAAGGAATTCCCATAACACATGCTAAGAATCATGTAAAATGACAGTAAAAGGGTGCTGGGAAATTGTGACCTGCAAAGTTGAAATGCTGGAATTTTGTCGAGCAAAAATGGTTGCCTTTTGGTCCACACCAGGTATGTGGGTTGTTGTTGTTAAATTACCTTCTTATTTAAGTGGATGTTTTTGCTCCAACTTGTTTTTCCTTCAGTGGATTGTGATACCTCTTCCTACTCTAAAGCTCCTAACACTAGTGAGCGGGAGACAGGAAGGAATACAGCCAGGCAGAGAGGGATATAGGGTGGGAGGAGACAGAAGGTTAAGGCAGTAAACTGAGAACTTGTAGAGAAAGGATACACTTTTTGGGCTGAGAATTTTGTAGAAGTAAAATGTTCTAATGACTGGCTGCTTTGTTTCTCTGAAGGTTCAGCTTTTACCCCCTAATATCTGATTCTGAGTTTTTATTATTAAAACCAATTAGAATTCTCACTACATATAATACCTGAGATATTGCCTTAAATAGTTACAAGTTTACATTGGCTGCATTGAAGGTTTCAGCTGTGCATTCTTCGTCCCAATGATTTTAGGTGTGTGATTAGCCTGTGAATCAGAGCTGGATATATGCACAGGAAGGTGTTCTCTTTATGACTGGGAAAGAAAAAGAGCAGAAAAGAGTTCCAATATCCCCTTCAAAGACAAGAAACAAAACACCCATAAATAGCCCAACATCTTAATAGCTGCGCCACTTCTCACCAGCACCAAGCTGAGGACTAAGCTTTTCAGACCCCAAATCCAGTGTCTCCTGAAATTGGTGGTCTCCCTCCCCCATACTGAAGAAAAGATGTTTTTGCGAACTAGAGAAAACGTGTTTTTGTGAACTAGTCGTGACCCCACCCTGCCTGTTGACTAGAATGTTAGGTGTTTTCCAACAGCCTGCAGGTGCTACCCTGTCCTTCGCCTGACCCAGCAACCGTCCGTCCCCCCTGTGACATAACCAATCATAGCAAACGCCCTTAAAATGAGATAATCTTTGCATTTGACAAACAACCCACTGTACCCCATCCCTGAATGTGTATTTTTTTGCCTTTAAAAGTAGCCTATAATAGCTACTCGGGACTTCTCTCCCTTGCCTGCTGAGAAGCCCGTTTGTGCAAACAAGAATAAAATTCCTCTTGCTTTTGCATCAACTGGACTAGTGAGTGGTTCCATAGTGCGACCCTCCTGAGGAGTTAGCATCCCAGAGTTGGAGTCTAACACTACAATAGTCATTCTTTCATCTAAAGGAAAATACATCTACCAAGCATGAAACCACATGGCATGCCCAAGGGATGCTAGAAAATAGTTGTTTTTTGTGTTCAGCTTTGATGGGTTCTTCTTTCTTTTCAAGCATATAAGCTGGAGAATCTTGTAAATACAGGCAAAGAGTCCAGATTCAGAAGTAAAGTATGGCTCAATTTCAACTGTAAATTTTACTTACAATCTTAAAATATACACTTTTTGCAGCTACAGCAAGGAGATTAGTTAAAAACTTCTTTGCTCTTTAATGTGCAGATTAAGATGCAATATTTTGCCATGTTTTGAATTTGATTTACCTAAATTAGCTATTGAAGTAGCAAAGTATACTAAGGAAAAATCCATAATACTTTCTGTAAAATCTGAATAAAGGCTCATATTTCAGATTTAAATTTTATTTAATGAAATAATCTATACTAAATTTGGTTATATACAACAATCTGCTGAAGCTGCTAAAAACAAATTTAAATTGCTCAGTGACTACCAATGCATCTTGATTTATTTCCAATGTAATTTAAAAAATACACACAAAGTTGTCAAAAAACCATTAAAACATAGACTGATGAGGTGTGAATGCAAACTTATTTCAATAAAATGTTAACCAATTGAAGAAGAATGAAAGGCTCCTTTCATGATGTATTTAAAACTTTTGAAACTATTTTATGAGGAAATAGGAAAACAACCTACTTGCCACTTCTTTTACAAAACAAAACAAAATATCAGTGAGATGAATCTTAAACTTACGCAAAAATATTATATAGAAAGAGAACATAAGGGTGCCTGAAATTTAAGGACTGAAGATGAATGGTGCACAATTAACACTGAATTATAATGCTCACTGGCAGAGTGCATGCCCAGCATGACTTTTCAGAATTTCCTAGGGGAAACCTATGCTTGAGGAATGAAGAGAGAAGCAGCACTCTGTTATTCATTGGAACTTTAGTATCAGATACTCAAATAGAACTCTGAGAGCTCATTAGCCCTGCAAACCCATGTATTCTATTTTATCAACATTCTATTCAATTCTAGGAACAACAAAGTGAGACATCTTCATAATGACCTATCTTTGAGGAATTTATATTTTGAGGCAAAACATATGGATCTGACTAATCTCACAAAATGTTTTCAATCATTCAAACTCTCCTAGCTGCTGCAGAGACAGAAGGAGCTGCAGTTAGCAGAGAAGGAAATTGTGGTTAAGAGTTCCACAGAGTCAAAAATTAATGAAGAGGAATTTCCTTTTATTAGGGTTGGGAGTGACCTGTAAGCCTGACCATTGAAGCTATGTGAAGAGTTAAAGGAGAGTGGGGCAAGAAAAGTCATTGGTGTGTACTATGGTGGAAACCCTCCACCCTTGGAGATGTTTTTATGGCTTTTGACTATTTTCTAACTGGGTCAAGAATAATCTATTCCTCTAGAAATTGAGACAGTGTGAATGAATTTTACAAACATTTTAGCTAAACAGAACAAGGAGAGTGTACTTTTCTTAAATGAAAAAGGGAATAGATTCTGAGTTGGTAAAAAGAATAATGCATGACAAGGGGAAAAGGTTAATGGCAAACTTGTATTCCCAATGTACGCTCAATTGGGTTTTTAACAGGAAGCCTGAGTTAGTCACCAGTCCTCTCTATTATCCTTCACGAAGATTTAACCAAAGTGTGTTCATGTTGAAGCATGCAACATCAGGTTTTGAGGATATTTATTTTGTTATTTAAGATATCTTCTGCTTCCCATTGTGGGGAATGACTTTTAAAAGAGTCTGAGATAAGTTTCTGTTGCATGACATGGAATGGAATCAACTAGCTTTGGTCTAAAAATCATGACTAACATTGAAAATGATTGTAACTGGAGATTTTTTCCAAAGTATTTAATATATTTTTATAATTTTCAAAAATTTTGAATATTCTGACTGAGGAAAAACATTGCCAAATAATATTAATCATCATTATTTTCTGTCAGCTTGATGGAAGCTAGACATACCAAGGGAGAAGAATCCTCAATTGAAGAATTTATGCTATCATATTCACCTGTCTGTGTTGGGTATTCTGTTGATTTTTAACTGATGTAGGAGGAGCTAGATCATTATGGTCAATATCAGGTCTGGCCAATTGGGCCAGAGTTATATAAGAAAAGTAACTTAGAAAACCTATGAATCAAACCAGTAAGCAACATTCCTCAAGGTCTTTCTACTTCACCTCCTGCCTCCAGGTTTCTGTCTTGAGTTCCTACCATGGCTTCCCTTAGTGATAGAACATAACCTGTCAAACAAATAATCCTGCCCATTTCCCTAAGTTCATATTCGGCAAAGTTTTGTCACAGCAACAGAGAAGCAAACATTAAATAAACACAAAAATGAAGTAGAGACATGTTTTAATTTTTTAAATGACAGAATGACCATGGCATAATAAGGTATATAACATTTCCAAAATAGCACATGAACCATGCTTGTATTACTCTCTGGCATATTTTTTTCCATGCATGCATATCCAAGTGTGTTGTGCTTTAACCTAGTAATCATTCTGGATAGTGAGTCTTATTTACTTAATCTCAGCAACTAATGAGAGTCACCTGACTCAGATCAAACTACATACTAAACTAAACTGATAAAATAGGAATTGACATATTCTTAAATGACTCTCCACTGCCAGAATGTTATCTGAAACCTTAAAATTCCTGGTAAGAATTTTGTGACAAAAATCTACAATTCTAAGTGATATAAGCTGAGTTGTTACTATTCCACGAGTATCAACAGCATTGACATCTTTGTGTATACATCAAATAACATTTCTTACTTGATTAATTAGAGTATTACCAAAAGCTGTTCCTTCTTTCATACAAAGTATGGACAATGACACATTCTTCTAACAAATATCTAAATTTTTTGATACTACAGGAAACATAGGCTACACTCAATATCCATTTAGAGAATATGTACTGAAAGTGTGATTTTTAACAGAGAGAAGAAAGTGGGCGGTGTTCACTGGAACTCAAACATCCTGAAGTACATGTAGCTCCTGAGTTTTTATAAAATCTCTAGTCATCTGGTTTTATAAATTCATGTAAGAATTCAAACTGAGTACATTTTGCAGCAGAAGCCAGTTCTGCATCACAAATCATTAGCTACATGATTATGATGTAGCTAGTACCCTTGCAAAGATGTACAAACATCATGGGGCAGTACATTTTACTAGACATGCTGAAGAAGAACAAATAACTCTGCAAAGAGAGTACTTAACATTTATGTTAAAAAATCTATCAAGTAAAAAGTACATTTTAACTAATTTTAAAAGAAATGTTTTTAGGTAAACAGAAAAAAAGAGGTTGACATGGGAAGTGTAATAGGATTCTGAGAACAGAACATATGCATGGGCATTTAATTCTACCATGCACTCTTTGCAACGTGCTGTGGTACTGTTTAATTTCAGTAGACTCTGATCCAGAGTGGCCTCAAACTCAGAGATCTGCCTGCCTCTGCCCTCCCAAGTGCTGGGACAAGAAGGCTAATGGCTGTGTTCCTTTTGCATATTGGATTGCTAATTGTTGGCTTTTCTTCCAAGGAATACCACCAGGATAGACACGTGACAATGATTCCTTGAATAGAGGTCTGAACTCCATACATAGCTCAGCATTTTAACTACAAAAGTCTTACAAAACTACAAAAGTGCTTAACTACAAAAGACAACCTGTGGGGAACATATGCCCTTAGCTTAAGCTGTGGGGCAGGAGGGTTAGTGGTTGTGCACAATAAGAAACTCATTTGTGGGCTTTCCTTCCAAGGCATATCAGCAGGCAGAATAGGAATATCACCAGGAGCGAGAGACACGTGACAAATGATTCTGTGAATAGATATCAGAACTCCATACAGAGCTCCACATCTCAACTGCACAAGAGACAAGACAACCTGTGGAGGCCATATGCTTTAAGCTCTGGTTCCTGGTGAGAACACCCACATTCTCCCTGCTGCCATTTCAGGTGGGCATGAAGTAAAATTAAATACAGTGAAGCCTACACTAATTAGTATTGGGGAAGGTGGTCCTGATTGAGGTAGAAATATTGACAAGCTGCAGGTTAGCCCTGTGGAAACTTTTCTTACCTTCTACCCTGTAGAGCTCCAGTTTCCCTTCACTCTCACCACACCTTGCAAGTGTGCAGAGGGATGTTGGATATAATATTCCTCCCTGACAGTTATTCCCTGTGGCCTTTTCGATTGTGGATTTAGGACATTAAGGGCAGATTTCTTCAACCACGCCCATGATTGGACAATAGTAATTTTGCTCGGTGAGGTGAAAAAAACAAACACAGAATGCATTACACTGTTAAGAACAGATGAGAATTAAGTATTTTCAGATGGCATTTGAGGAGACTGAAGTGGGGTGACCTAGGTCTTATTACACCAACTAGATCCGAACACAGAAGTGTAATCTCGGGGCCATTTACTGAAACTCTGCTACGAATATGGGGTCGTGATGACCTTTGTCTCATTACACTTTTGTATCTATCATACTTTTAGTTCAATTGAATTTATGGGCTTTTCACCAACCCCTTAGAATGTGAACATGTTAAAGACTTACTAATAATATACTTCATTTTCTAATACACTTAAAAATATTAACAGCTAGAAATATATTTGTTTTTGGAGGAAGTTCATACATGCAACATAGTGTATTCATGTTTTTGTTCATTCGTTGTTTGTTTGTTTATTTGGGGTTCTTTTTTACTTTATCTTTTTGCTCAAACATGACTGTCTTTAAAAATCATTAAGCCCTTTTCTTTTTAGTGTAGAAACTACTTCAATTGATTTATAAAACAAAAGGACTTAAATTGTTCCTGTTTAAAATGTGTGTTTTAAAACAGTGATTCTAAGTCTTCCTAATGCTGTAACCCTTTCAGACGATTCCTCCTGTTGAAGAGGCACCATATATAAAATTATTTTCATTCCTACTTTATAACTACTTTTGCTACTGTTATAAATCACAATGCAAATATCTGTGTTTTCCAACAGTCTTAGTCAATCCCTGTGAAAGGGTCATGTGACCTGAAAGGGGTCTCACCCACAGGTTGAAAAACACTGTTCTAAACTGACTGAGTCTCTTGTCCTGCCTCTATTACATTGGAATTGCAAGCTAGGGTCACCAAACCCAATAATATTTTGGAATTTTAGATAGAAATATATTACAAAAGTCACATCAAGATCTAATTAAAGATCAGTAATATACAAATCTTAAGATGCGCTGGTCTTTTTAGTAGAAGTTTTACTGTAGCTCAATATAGCCCTGGATTTTTTTTTTTTTTTTTTTTTTAGAATTGAGAACTAGTTTAAATTTGGCCACAAGATGGAGCTATGATCCCATTTTTTGTCCGGCAATCTTGTCTACTTCCAGTATCCAGGAGGATAACTATGTTTTTCTTTGGGTTCACCTTCTTATATAGCTTCTCTAGGATTTTTACGAATTATAGGCTCAATGTCCTTTATTTATGGCTAGAACCCAATTATGAGTGAGTACATCCCATGTTCATCTGTTTGGGCCTGGGTTACATCACTCAGGATGGTGTTTTCTATTTCCCTCCATTTGCATGCAAAATTCAAGATGTCATTGTTTTTTACCGCCGAGTAGTACTCTAATATGTATATATTCCACACTTTCTTCATCCATTCTTCCACTGAAGGGAATCTAGGTTGTTTCCAGTTTCTGGCTATTACAAATAATGCTGCTATAAACATAGTTGAACAGATGCTTTTGTAATATGATTGGGCATCTCTTGGGTAAATTCCCAAGAGTGGGATTGCTGGGTCCTGGGGTAGGTGGATCCCAAATTTCCTGAGAAACCTCCACACTGCTTTCCAAAGCAGTTGCACAAGTTTGCATTCCCACCAGCAATGGATGAGTGTACCCCTTACTCCACATCCTCTCCAGCAAAGGCTATCATTGGTGTTTTTGATTTTAGCCATTGTGACAGGTGTAAGATGGTATCTTAACCTTGTTTTGATTTGCATTTCCCTGATTGCTAAGGAGGTTGAGCATGCCCTTAAGTGTCTTTTGGCCATTCGAACTTCTTCTGTTGAGAATTCTCTGTTCAGTTCAGTGCCCCATTTTTTAATTGGGTTCATTAGCATTTTAAAGTCTAGTCTCTTGAGTTCCTTATATATTTTGGAGATCAGACCTTTGTCTGTTGTGGGGTTGGTGAAGATCTTTTCCCAGTCAATAGGCTGCCTTTTTGTCTTAGTGACAGTGTCCTTTGCTTTACAGAAGCTGCTCAGCTTCAGGAGGTCCCATTTATTCAATGTTGCCCTTAATGTCTGTGCTGCTGGGGCTATACGTAGGAAGCGGTCTCCTGTGCCCAAATGTTGTAGAGTACTTCCCACTTTCTCCTCTAACAGGTTCAGTGTGGTCAGATTGATATTGAGGTCTTTAATCCATTTGGACTTGAGTTTTGTGCATGGTGATAGACACGGATCTACTTTCATTCTTCTACAGGTTGACATCCAGTTATGCCAGCACCATTTGTTGAAGATGCTTTCTTTCTTCCATTATGTGCTTTTAGCTCCTTTATAAAAAATCAGGTATTCATAGGTTTGTGGGTTAAGATCTGGGTCTTCTATTCGATTCCATTGGTCGACTTCTCTATTTTTATGCCAATACCAGGGTGGGATGGGAGGAGAGGGGATGGGGCGAGAAAAGTGTGAAGTGGAGGATGGGAAGAGCTTGGGGGAATAGGATGGTTGGGATATAGGAAGGGTGGATATGGGAACAAGGAATTATATATCTTACTTAAGGGAGCCATTCTAGGGTTGGCAGAGACTTGACTCTAGAGGGGTTCCCAGGTGTCCAGAGGACGCCCCCAGCTAGGTCCTTGGGCAGCTGAGGAGAGGGTACCAGAAATGTCCAGATCCTATTGCCATACTCATGAATATCTTGCATATCACCATAGAACCTTCACCTGGCATTGGATGGAGAAAATGACAGAGCCCCACATAGGAGCACCGGACTGAGCTCCCAAGGTCCCGATGAGGAGCAAAAGGAGGAAGATCATGAGCAAGGAAGTCAAGACCATGAGGAGTGTGTTTACCCATTGAGACGGTGGGACAGATCTAACGGGAGACCACCAAGTCCAGTTGGAATGGAACTGATGGAACAGGGGACCAAACAGGGGCTCTCTGAATGTGGCTGACGGTGGAGGAGGACTGAGAAACCAAGGACAACGGCAATGAATGTGAACTCTACAGCATGGACGGGCTCACTGTGAGCCTTAACCTTCACCTGGCGATGGATGGAGATAGAGACAGAGCCCCACATTGGAGCACCGGACTGAGCTCCCAAAGTTCTGATGAGGAGCAGAAGGAGAGAGATCATGAGAAAGAAAGTCAGAACCATGAGGGATGCGTTCACCCACTGAGACAGCAGGACAGAACTAATGGGAGACCACCAAGTCCACTTGGAATGGGACTGATGGAACATGCGACCAAATCGGACTCTCTGAAAGTGGCTGATGGTGGAGGCTGACCGAGGAGCCAAGGACAATGGCGATGGGCTTTGTCTCTACGACATGTACGGGCTCTGTGTGAGCCTTGTCAGTTTGGTTGCTCACCTTCCTGGACCTGGAGGGAGTTGGGAGGACCTTGGACTCAACATAGTGTAGAGAACCCTGATGGCTCTTTGGCCTGGAGAGGGAGGGAGTGGGGGTATGGGTGGAGGGGAGGGGAGGGAAGTGGGAGGAGGAGGGGAGGAGATGGCAATTTTTAATAAAAAATAAATAAACTGGAAAAAAAGAAAGAAAATGAGAAAAATAAAAAAAAAAGATGGAGCTGTGACAAAGCAGTTTCGTAGTAAAATAGTATGCCAAGCTATTTGTGTTCTTTTTTTCACAGTAAATCTTCCAACTTTGAAATTACAGCTAGTGAGTGACTTCCTCATTTTTTTTTTATTTTAAAGTCTTTTTGAGCTTGCAGTGGGGACTGGGCAGAGCTTTTCTGTCCCTGTAACAACTGCTCATTGACTAGCATTCAAAACAGATTAATTAATCTTAAAATGGATTAGTCTTTAAGAATAAAAAAATCTTTCAGAAATAATGTGATAACTTATGTGTCACTTATCATCTGTTCATTTATTTATTCATTTTTATTTATTTCTTTATTGTTATTGTTGTTATTTAACAGAAGAAAACATTCTACTCTCCCTTACCAAGAGGGTCATTAAAGTAACTGTCAGACAGCAAACATTTGAGAACAACTGAGGAGTAACAAGCCGCAAAGATGAATTCACTAATTTGGCCACGGCCTTTTTCCTTGCTCACCATCTGCTGTTTTGTTGGAAGTCTGTCTCATTTACAAGGGAAGTAAACAATTCAATGTCTCCACCAAGATAAACAGAAGCAGAGAGATTATCTTACAAGTTTTGCTCTGAGGTTTTTGACAGTCTTCACATGGCTTGGCTGCCTTATGTCAGGAGGGCAGGGCTACGGAGCTGGGACTGTTCGTGAGGCTCAGAAAAATTCAAGATTGCAATGCTTCATAGGAGCACAGTATCTGATGGTTCTGCACAGTCTGCCAATCAGACAATAGTAGTTTCAGGCATTTTTTTTAGACAGAAAATAAGTTAAACTAAAATTTTCAGTGGCTGGTGGTTCAACAGTAAGCGATGAGGTTCTTTATACACTTTAAAGATGATTATAGTAGAAAAAAAGTTCTGACTGGTTAGGCAAAGTAAATTCTCCCCTAATTATTAAACAGTGATGAAGGAAATGCTTTTGTTAATAAAGTTCTTCATGTGATAGCATGAGAACCCGAGCTTGATCTCCAGTACACAGCTAAAAGCCAGATATGGTGGTGTACATCTGCCAAGGAGGTAACTCCATCTCAAAGTATGATTCTCCCATGGACTCCAGGCTGCATCAGGAATTTTTCTGATGACAATTAACTAAGTACTCTGTGTACAGCAAAGTTTAATACATCTAAACCATGGAACACTACAAAATTCATATGGCCTCTTCATAGAGATCAGCAATGTTTTCTCAGGAATAAAGATCAAGGTAAGGGTCTAAGGAGAAGGACTGAGGTCAATATAACTGCCTCTTGTGAGAGTTGGACTTGACCCGACACTAAGATGACACAGAAGTTACATAGGCTGTTGAAAGTACAAGTGACATCTCTCCCAAGGTTGGACTTTATTGACTGAGAAACAACACTCAGGATCTAGTGGAGAAATACCTTGGATAAACAAACATAATACCCTGGAGAATTCTAGTGAAGCTTGACTCTACAGATAGCAAATGATCACAAGGAAATAAACTTCATCCCTCCCGACATTCCAGGTAGAAAAACAGGCCAACATTCCTTTGAAGAAATAAGCATGCTTGTTTAACTTTCATGGTTTCTCTAGTGCTTATCTGTGTGCACAAGGACTCTCTATATTCACCAAATTTCAATTTGGGGGAGTGATACAGGATAAGGTCTCATTCATTTTAATCTTTTGTGCATGTCCAGTTTCTATGCTATATTAGAAGAAGTTTGTACATTATTTTTGTGTTCAAGATAACTTTTTTGAAAATGTCTTGATGAGGATCCACTTAGTTTTTTTTCTGGAATTTTCATGTTGCTCCACAGTTCTTGTGCTGTTCTGTTTTGATTACCACAACTTTGTAATACAATTTGAAATCAAGAAGTGTGGTTTTTCCAGATTTATTCCTCTTGTTCAAAACTTTTGTAGCTCTTCAGGACATTTGTTGACAGGATATTAATTATAAGACTAGATTTTCTGTGATTGTTAAGTTAGCCATTAGAAGTCAATGTGGAATGTTCAAAATCTAAAGTTAACTTTGGGTACTGAAATCCCCTATTGCTGAATTGTTGTCTGCATTTTCATGCATTTGTGACATCCTTTCATTGATATTTTTGGCACTCATTATATAAATTCCTTACTCCTCTCATTGAATAAATCCATTCAATTGCATTTGGAATGCTAGAAAAATAGAAAAGTTTTCTCAGGCTTATATTTAGATAATTCATCACTTAATATAACTAATATATATGTGTAGATTTTGTATCCCAAATTCAAAGAAGTCTTTATTAAATATTTTGGGATGACATGCCTTTTGCTTTTTTGTAAGATTTTTTCATAAGACAGAGAGTTTTCTTTTACATATCCATTTTGTGTAGCTTTAATTTCTTTCTCTTGCTTAACCATATTGAGTAGTGTGTCCAGTGCTGTGTACAGAGCATGATGAAGGTGGGTATTGTAATCTTGTTTCTAGTCTTGGAGAAAAAAATTACAGCTTTTCCACAACTGAATGTGATGTTGCATCTGCCTAGTGATGTGTGACCCAATTGAATTGAAGTACATGTTGATATTTTTTCACTTATTATCTTTATTGACAATTGTCTCAGTGACTTTCATATGGTTAATCCCATTACAAGTTTATAGATGATTTCCCTCTTCAGTACATAGCACTTCAGGGCTGTAACTCCTTCTTGTCTTCATACTTGCTCCCCCTTTCTCCATCTGTATTTTCTCCTCCCTCATTAAATTAGAATCAATTTAAAACCTTAAATATATAAAATATATACCCTCAGTTAGATTAAATTTTGTTACCTTAGGTGATCATCAGTTAGCATTGGACTTCTTTAGGGTTTAGGCTGATTAGGCTCCTAAGGACTGATATTAAAAGAATATATATATTCTATCCAAATGCCATTATTGAGAGTATAAATTAGGATCACTTTGCTTTGACAGTGTTTTGAAAACTATTGAAAGGTTCAGAAACTTGGACACTGAATTTATATAAATAGCAACCTTATCCTCTGCCTGAGAACTGAGACCCCAAAAGCGCTTTAAGAGAACATGCTTTAGTTATGTTGCAACACAGGCTTCCTGGTGTTGAAGCACAAAATCAAAGGCCTGGACATCTGATTATAGACTTCCTTGAACATCCAGAAGCCTCCCTGGCAGAACAAAGTCTGTATTATTAATGGTAAGCCACAAAGGCTCACTAGGGCATGCAGTGGCCTCACAATTACAGATTTCAAACTAAGGGGAAAAGGAGTAAGCTTCAAATTGAAACGTTTTCTTCATTCCCATTCCCAAATCTATCCTCTGAGAGGCTAAAAATATTTTTCTGGCTGTCTTCATTTCTGTTGAGGCATCAAGAGTAAAAACTGGGTGTTACAGAGTTGCGGTCATATGGACTTGGGAAGAACTGATCATAGCATTAACTATAACATCAGGCAGATAAATGGTCTTAAGTACATATTATATAGCATTTCATCCAGGGGTCATGGAGTAGAATGCATGGCAATAGACTTAAAGTTGAAACAGAATAACTTTAATTGATAATATTCATAATATTCATGATAATATCTAAGTGATTGGATTTTTCGCAGCTATGAAAGACTTTAAAGATCCTTTTGGAAAGTCTCATTTAACCACTAAATTTAAAACTCAAGATACAAAATAAATTTCAGTATATACTAATACATGTAAATATATTATTAATTATGCTATATAATATTTTATGTGTATTTGATATATACTTAAATATATAATGTTTATTGCCATAACATGGTCTATATAATTTAGATAACACTAAATAAAAGCAAATTAACAGCAATATTTTGTGATAGAATTTTGAGCAAAAATGTCATTCTATTATATATTTTTATTGAATATTCCAAAATCTCCTCAACCTTACATTGATTACCTAATAATAACATACCCTGCTGTCTCATATACAGCCATATTATTCATGTACAAGTAGTGCTAGCAATAGGCCTTGTGTTGAAGGATGTTCCTTTTAAATCAGCCTGTGATGATGGATATTAGATTCAATGATATTGAATAAATTATTCTCACAGATCAATTAAATGTCTGAATCTCACTTTATATTTAACTGAAAAAAACTAGAAGTGTATGTACAATTGAAGAACTTTTTATTAGCTTTAAGCTTTTATACTCCTATTAAAACCAGAGTGTTCCCACTCAGTTTCAGCTAATTCTTTTGTCCTTTTGAATATGAAATCTGAAAAATTTTAAGAATTTTTTACACTGAAAGTGACTTACATTTTATAAATAATTTTTATAAGTCAAGAGCATAAAAAGGAGATTCTGGATTTGTTGCTTGCATCTTCTCCCTGTGAGGATGCAGGGTGACAAGTCAGTACAGAAGAGCTGCAGACACCTTCAATGAGGGATGCATTGTTGGCCAGATCAGTGAAGGAGAATTGATGTGATCAACGTTGGGAATCATTCAAATGGAGAATTCATATATTTATCACTGTATTATGAAGTAATTTGAATTGCCTTAAAAATGAAAGTCAGACTAAGAGAGTGATAAAGACTGTTATGATAGCACTGTAGCACATAGGAAGGACTCTAAGGAAAAGCAGGACACAAAGCAAGTCAGTAAACAGTGACAGAAGGATGACTCTCATTTATCATATAAGACTGAAGAGTTATGAGCATATGACAATCTAAAATTAAAATCTGGAAAGTATAATATGTTTTTCAATAAAACCAGTTTCTTATATTCCTTTTATCTCCTATTGACCTAATTCTTCTAGGATGGGTAGGCACTCAAGTACAGCATGTATCACCCAGTCAGGGACTTGGCAAAATGAAAGGTGAGTTTGCAGGAGTATGTGTGTTGCCTTTGCTATGGGTGTTCATTCATTCATTTCAAGTTCACTGTTTGAGGGCAGAGCACCTGTGGGGCAAATCCCTGTGTGTCCATTCTTCCTTGCACAATATGGAATAAGATGCCTTCTTGTTAAAGTAATTTGTGCTGTATTATGGATGATAACATGAACTGCAAATAAAGAAAATCTGTCTGAAAGTGGAATGCCCCTGGATTCTCAAGGGACAGTGGGCAATTAGTTTAATTTACTTAACATTAGCAGTATACACAATTTTGGTGGTTCTCGGACTGCAGTTCAAATGGTTGCTGAGACGATTTTCTTCTCTCTTTCTTTTGATATGAAAGATAAATGAAGAGGATTCTGAGATGTCTTGGACAGAATTGTAATCTGGGAATGCAAAATTCAAAGCTGCTAGGGTTGCACCAAGGCTTTAGTACACATCCTTTCCCAGTAATGGTTTTTCTGGTGTTTAATAATAGAATCTCTAACATCTAGCTTGCTGGGTTGCAACTTGGACTGAATTCAGTGATGTCCTAGAATTAATAGGCTAGAACTCAAGAACTGTCCAGACAACCTGGACAGCATAATTAATTAAATCTGGGTTGTTTCATAATTAATTCCTGACCCCCAAAAAACTCCACTTAAGACAGGAGAAGTAGATTAATGAATGAGAGCAATTACTGCACAAGCGTGAGAAACTGGGTTCTAGTCCCCGACTCTAATATAAGAGACTGGGCAAAAACACATGCTCTGGTAAGACTTGTCTTTGGAGAAAAAAAAAAAAAAGGAAGAAATGGCTCCCGGGAGCTCAAGCCGGCCTAGCTGAAATAGTGAGGTTTATGTTCAGTGGTGCAGCCTGTGTCTAGGAAATAGGTGAAGAGTGATGGAGAAAGACGTGACATTTGTTCCAGCCTCTATGTACACACATGGGTGCACATAGCTGAACATACACAAATAACCACGTGCAAGCAACACAAACTCCGCTATCCACCGATACACATATTCACAGGCACATGCACACACACACAAACCCCATTTACTTTTATGACATTGTGACTGCCACACGTTGATACTTCTGTATTGCTTTCATCTTACCTAATTTGTTTCAAATACTCATTTTCACTTTAAATAATTCATCCCTAGATATTTATTTATAACTTGCACAAATTGCATAACATATTTCATTTCTCTGAGGCATTTAACTGTGTTATTAACTAGGCACATTTATTGCAATCTGAAGATTCAATGATCTGTAGTAAAGAAAATTTAATAGATTTCTGAATTAGTGTCACCTTTATATCATTTAGCATTTAACTTTTCTGATAAAATATTTTCCTGATGTGGAATCTTAGTATTTGAGTTGTTTATCGCTACAGAACAAGGCAAGAGCAATTTCTTTGTGAATGATAAAATGCATATTTCTCTCACTTTGTCATCTTAGCATTAGCTGTTACGGATTTTAGCTAGCTTACAGACTGCATCGGATGCTTCAAATAAAACTGAAAACCTGTGTTTATTACTTAATTTTTGATGTTACCTATTCTAAAATGATTAATTCTTATTTCTCATGAAGTGATCCTTTGTTGGAAGGGTCTAGAATAGATAACTTTCACCATGTATTTTAATGCAAATGATCATCATAGGATCTGGTAGAAAGAACAATGTCCCAGGAACATGCATATGCAAATTTAAATGATTCTTGGTTGCCTTATTTTTTTAATAGGATTTTTCTGGAATGTTAGGCTTGCTTTATGAATCCAATGCTTTTTGTTGTTGTTTGTTTCTGTCCAAGTTAAAAGACTTGTGAATTCATAGAATAGAATAATTATTTAAAAAAAAACAATTTAACTTATAATACCTGGAAACTAAGGGGTCTGTCTCTTTCCTTTAAGGACCCCTGTGTTATGTATGTGGTTTCTTCTAACACATGGCATTGAATTTAGTGTCATTAGCAGCTCTGAAGTCTAAACATTCGAAGATTAACTGAATCATAAAATGCACGAACAACTTCTGTATTTGCTATTATGTGAAATTCTTCTATAAACCTATCTGACTGTATGTGGAAGACTCAAGTCTAAATGTCAAGTCTAAATATCTATGCATTAAAAGCAGGAAACTATACTAGCTTTAAAAAAAAACTGGAAAAGCAGCTGCTGCCCTCAAGTTCATCTGATGAAAGTCCTAATTCAGTAAATGAAGCTGTTAAGGACCTTAGGAGAGAATTAGAACCCAGTAAGATCAAAAGGTTAGAAAATTCATAACAATATTAGTATTCTTTCAAAAAGGAACCATATTTATGCCCCTTGTCTAAGTTAAAACCAAAGGCTATATGGATATCCTAGGATTGAGCCACCACCTAAGGCCATGATGAAAATCATAGGCTGTCCTGCCACCAGAGACCATGCAGAAGTCCATGGCATATGCTGCCAGAGACCATATAGATATTCATGGTCTATCCTCTTACCAGAGACCATGTGTAAGTCCATGATCTGTGGTTCTGCTTACTATAAAAGACAAGGAAGCTATGTTTTCCATGGTATTAATGACTGGACTTGCAGTTGAAAAAGGGTGGCATAGAAAACTTCTGTGACAACCTCCACTCCAATCCATCCCTACCCCTCCATGAACAGATAACTGCCTAGACAGAGAGCCACCAAAGAGAACTTTTAAAAAATGTGATAAGGATGCTGAGTGTAACTCTCTAAAATTGATGGCTTCAGGTGGGAGTGGGTGGGGAAAGACCATTTTCTTTAAGTGGCTGGTTACCAAGAATTTGGCCATGCTCCAGAGATTATATTGGGAAGACAAATTGGAATTTTCTCTTCTTCCTTTCTTTCTTTTTCTTCTTTTTTATTTTTGGGGGGTGGGGGATGGGGATAAGGAAGGGGGCAGTCACCATATTGGGAGATAAATCTGGGCAGACTTGGAAGTGAGTGTTTTCAGGTTTCATGATGTAAAATTCCCAAATAATCAATAAAATTATTACAGAACAAAACAGCCCTAAAAGTTGTCCCTCCATATCATGTAATGACACAGGTTACAATCAGGCAAAAATAAGAGAGGTAAGAATCCCCACAGAGCCTAAAACATCAAGACACTTGACCTTATATATGTGTGAGCCTTCATAATAGCAGTAAAAATAAAAGTAGGTTTTGAAGCTTTCCAGTTTCTGGTATTGAGTTTTGGCAATGTGAGAAGACCCATAAAGCAGCATCCACAAAGCCTGCCTTACAACATAAGTCTGGGCTCAACATTTATTGTTTATGTGACACTGATTTATTTTTCCTTTCTGCATCTCACCTTTATCATCATTAAAGTAGAGAAGACAATAGGAACTATCTCATAGCATAACTACTAAATTTAAAAGATGTGTTTTATTAAATATAATAGCCAGCATAGAGAAAGGAATTCATTTGCTTTCTAATGAGTAGCTACATACAAAAAAATTCTGCACAACATTTGATGAATTGATTAACCTTTAAATAATGTGTCCCTGGGCTGACAGTGACAGGTGATGGATAAAGAAGATAAGCCTGTTATCTATAAAATGATAAATGGATAAATGCAAGAGAGGAAACATACAAATGATAAATCTATGCACCAGCATCTTAAGCATGACATTGCTTAGTAACAACTTTGAAATGGCCCTGATACACCATTGGAAAAAGTAAGAAACCAAGGAAACGTTTTAATGGTTATTTTAGTTTATATTATTGATGTTAACATGATAATTCTGAATAACTTTAAGAAAAGTAAATGATTACCAGAATCCTTCTCAACACAAATTGCTTTTTGTATATGCTGAGAATGGCAAGATTCATTCTTTTAGCAATTAAAAATAAAAATACACCATGATTACTAATTACAGTCACCCTTGCAAAATATCTTTCCACATGTTTTCACTAATAGCAAAAATTTTTTAAACAATGACCATACTCTACATTTCTCCACTACGCTTGCACTGATCAGCATTCTTTCCCCTTTTCTAAAGGATTAAAGGACTTTTTGAGACTACCTGTACATAAGAACATTTGATATTTATATATGTATGCTTCTGATTTTGTCAATGGTATAAAAGCTTAGAATGTCTCCCATGTTTCATGAATGACATTCTCCTTCCAGTCTGTTTATCTGACTGTTGGTCTCTCTTTCTCTCTCCCACTTCTTACCTCAATCCCTCCCCTTCTTCTCCACCCCTCTCTCTTTTTTTCTCTCTTGTGTGTAATGTGGGATTTCCCTCTGAATGCTGTGAATGTGTTTGGTTACATTAGTTAATAAAGAATCTCATTTAGGCCTCTGGAAGGGTAGAATAGAGCAAAATGGGAATTCCAAGCAGAGAGATAGAAAAGTAAGCAGAGTCAGAGAAATGCCATGAAGGTGCTTAAGGAGACAGATGACCTAGAATAATACCAATAAAATACATGGTAAAAAAAAAAAATAGAAATGGGTTAATTTAAGATGTAAGAGCAAGCTAGGAATTTGCTAGGCTCGTTGGCCAAGCTGTGTTGCAATTAATAGCCAGAAAATGAGCAGTCCCCGCCTGCAAAATGGTATGCCAACATGTGCTGAACACATCCAAATAAAACCTGACAGAGCTTGGGAAGGAATCCTAGACACGACAAAGTAGGATTAAGCATGGCTACATGGTAACAGGATTTTCTCAGGTGGGTTCTGTTTGTTAGAAGCAATAGAAGGCTTTTCTGACTCAGTGGTATCTCCTTTAAGAAGGCTTCCTGTTTCACGCTAGTTGCATGTAAAGCACTGGCTCTTTCAGGAAGCTGGGCACTTGAATAGAGTTTGTGGGCACCATGCTTAATGTTACTCAGTGATAGCTTATGCCAACTACTTACCAGAGTTGAGGTGGTAAGGAAAGCTCCTACCTAGAGGTCCCAGAGCTGGTGGTAAAGGTACCTCCTCCATATTGAAAGGCTGAGAGTGGCAGAGCCAGCACCCAGGTCCACTGCCACCAAGCTGCTTACCATTTTAAAGTGTTCCTGATCAGAAAATGCCATAAAGACAGATTCAAATGAAAATGACCTCTGAATGTGTCACGGTGTTAGATAAATGTATGCTTGGGAGAAAAAAGAAAAAGAATATAGACATTTATAAAAAGAAATAGTTTTGAAATATAAAGCAAAGTCTTTGAAGAGACAATGAACAGGCAGTCATAGATTAAAGGAGCAAAAAAATAAGCCACGTAAAGATGAAAAATACACAAAAGAGTCTGGATTATGTATATTATTGTGCTTTCTTATGTATATTATTGAACTTGTTGTTTGTGAATGACCCAACATTTTATTGTACAGACTGCTAAGCTAAACTAACATATGTATTTGAAAAGTATCTTGAATATAAAATTTGGGTCTCAGCATATGTTGCTTTGGAAAAGATGTCTGGTTTTGTTTCCACAGAGGATAGAAAGCTGGGGATTCCTTACTGGCTATTTTGGTTTGATCAAACAAGAACCCCTGAAGCTATGGCCCAGATGGACCAACATCCATGACAGCTTTAAGACTGCTGACTGAGATGGACCTACCACACAGAATACCCCATAAAAGAATTGATTAACAGAGCCCAATCAGCAGGAAGTAGTCTACAGAACAATGCCCAAATTCTGCAAATAATTGTTTGTAAATGTTTGTTTACATTTAAAGGGAGATATGTTATAGACATACATACTTTACATTGTTATGGACCTTAGTTTATTGATACAAATAAGGTCAATTTTGATATATGTATATTTCTGCTCTTGATTAAGATATTGTGTTTGTGCAACTCATTTAAAAATTTAATTTATAATTAAGAAATACAGGTTAATAGACAGTTATCTATAATAGATAAGCTTGCAGTTATGTTTGTTAAGTTTTCTAGATGTATGGAGGTATATTTCCAATAGATATGTATTCTTCAATCCTTTCAAAGACTAACAGAATATGGCATTTAAAATGTTCTAAGAACTTCAGATTTTTCATGATGATGAGACACATTTGCTCCTGGCAACACCAATCTACTTTAAGAGAATGATGAGCATTAAAGAGGTTTTTTATGGAGTTTCCCAGCCAGTTGGGCAGAAAACTTCTCTTGCCTGGACTGCTTTATGGTATTCTATATGAACTAGATATGTAGGACCCACAGAAAAATTACTGCTAAAGTTGCCTAAAGAAGGTAAGACAGTCTTTCAGGTTTCCTTCTTCATGAAAGAATCTGCCAGACATTTTGCAGGAAACAGAAGAAAGTGAACAGAGACCCACATTGGAGCACTGGACTGTGCTCCCAAGGACATAACGAGGAGCGGAAGGAGGGATAACATAAGCAAGGAAGTCAGGACTGTGAGAGGTGGCTTCACCCACTGAGACAGTGGGACAGATCTTGGGAGATCACCAAAGCAAGCTGGAATGGGACTGATGGAGCATGTGATCAAACCGGAATCTTTGAATGTGGCTGAAGGTGGAGGCTGACTGAGAAGCCAAGGACAATGGCACTGGGCTTTGATTCTACTGCATGGATGGGCTCTGTGGGAGCCTTGTCAGTTTGGATGCTCACCTTCCTGGACCTGGGGGGAATTGGGAGGACCTTGGACTTCCCATAGTGTAGGGAACCTTGACTGCTCATTGGCCTGGAGAGGGAGGGAGTGGAATGTGTGGGGAGGGGAGGGGAGGGAAGTGGAAGGGGGAGAGGAGATGGAAAATTTTAATTTTAAAGTAAAAATTTAAAAAAATAAAAAATAAATAAAAAGAATGTGAATACAAACTCCAATAGAAGTAAAACAATTTTTCAGATTTCCTGCTTCATAGAAAAGTCTGCTAGACACTATTGTCCTGTAGGCTGAAGGTGGATGCCCCAACAGTATAGAAAAACTCTCGGTGATAGTCCAGGCAGAGAGAAGTCTCTGTCAATTCTAGAGTTTTGGAAGTTGTAGTGATGAGGTGAACAGGCCTGCTTTTCGTCCCTCCCAGCTCCTGCACGGCTAGCTTTACACCCGAAATAACAACACACAAATTATATTCATTTAAACACTGCCTGGCCCATTAACTCTAGCCTCTTACTGGCTAACTCTCACATCTTGATTAACCTATATTTAGTAATCTTTGTAGCACCACGAGGTGGTGGCTTATTGGGAAGATTTTAGCCTGCATCCATCTCAGAAAGGAGAGTCATGGCAACTGCTGGAGGCATCTGGCTCACTCCCAGCATTCCTTTCTGTCTACTCCACCCACCTATGTTCTGACCTATCAGGCCAAGCAGTTTCTTTATTAATTAACCAATGAAATCATCAGATAGATAGAAGACACACCTACACCAGGAAGTTGCTTACAATGCACTTTCTGTTTAGTTAGGTAATATATCCTTCTGGGGTTTGTGATAGAGTTGAAGACAAAGAGTTATAGTTATAGTTTTCCTTAGTTATAATAAAAAATAAATTAGATATGAAACTTTAGACTCACAAAGAAATACTGTAACTGTAATTCTTGCTTGATATCTGTTTTGTTATATGTAAAATTGTTATGCTAAAGATAAAACCTTCCTTTTTTTAGACAGAAAAGGGGAGTTGATGTGGGTTTCCCCTCTGAATGCTGTGAATATGTTTTACTATATTGGTTATTAAAAAGCTTTTTTGAGCCTCTGGCAGGGCAGAGTAGAGCAAAGCAGGAATTTCATGCAGAGAAAGAGGAGAATAGTAGGTAGAGTCAGAGAGAAGCTATGTAGCTGCTGAAGGAGACAGATGTCCTGGAACCTTACTGGTAAACCACCAACCTCATGGTAATTACTTGTAGTTTGAATGTAATTGGCCCCACTTTCACAAACTCATAGCAAATGACATTGTTAGTTGTCACCTTGTTGGAGTAGATTTAGCCTTAGAGTGTGTCACTGTGGGGCTGTGCTTTGAATTACCTTTTGCTCAAGCTTCACTGAGTGTGACACTATGTTCACCTCCTATAGTCTGTGGGTCAAGATGTAGGTCCCTTGGTTACTCCTCCAGCACTGTGTCTACCTGAACACCACCATGTCCCACAATGACAATGGTCTAAAACTCTGAAGATATAAGTCTCCTCAACTGAATGTTTCTCCTTTATAAGAGTTGTTATTGTCATGGTGTTTCTTCACAGCAATAGAAACCCTAAAATACTACCAATTCCTCACATTTCAAATAACTGTCTTTCTAATCATCAGAAATGCATCTGCATGGAAACTAACTGTTCACTTTAGTATCCAAACCCAATAAGCTTTCAAGTAATTCTAATCACTGTATTTAAATAAATTGTTTTGCAAAAAAAAAGAATCATTAGAACTTAAGAAAACAGATTAAACATTCTGACACTGAGAATAGCTGCCAGCAGTTGTTTCCAAGCAGATAAAACTTTAGATGGAAAGGCACTAACTTTGCATACCAATGAAGAAAACATGGGTTCTCAGGCAAATGTAGGACTTCAGTGTGGAAAACATACGGACTTTCAATCTTTCTTAAGCCATACGCAACAAAAAAGAAAACACTGGATAAATATGACAAGAGGAAAATGGATAAGAGGAGAAGAAGTTAGTGGTGGGATTGTTGATGGCAGAGGTGATGATGGTGGCAACAGCAGTGGGGGGTGGCAACAGCAGTACTGGTGGTGCTAGAAGAATAGAAGGAGGAAAAAAATGAAGAGGATGAGAAATAAACTACAATACCAGTGTATCACATGCATAATAATATCATGTACTTTGCCTAGGTTTGCTGAATGCTGATAAAGTCTATTTAACAAGAGCTATAATTAAACTACATTATACCATTCCACAGGTGCTTCAGATATATATGTAAATATGATCCATAAAATATATGTGGCTATCAAATAGAGCTTTTATTTTTCTGGTGTTAAATTTACTGTAGAAACTGGTACCAATATTCTTTAGGAAAAGTGATACAGAAACAAAAGCCAATCCTGACTTTTTCACCTTTAGATATAATCTCAGTGAGCTTTGTAAGAGAAAAGTTCAACTTATGTGAATATTTGCCAAAACCATGCCACACTAATAGAAATATTCTACTCCAGAACTCATTATACATTTTCATTATTATATAAACTTTTAATTAGATTAAAATTAATTAATGTATGTATATGTGTGTGTGTGTGTGTGTGTATGTGTGTGTGTATGTGTATTCAACTGAAAGTGCATAGAAATCAGGAGACAATTATTCAGGACTAGAAACTCAATGTAAGTCAAATGGTGCTGTGGGACAATGGGCTTGTATTCTGTAAAGTTTTCTCACTTGTATTGATTTAATAAAATGCTGATTGGCCAGTAGTCTGGCAGGAAGTATATAGGCAGGGTGACCAGAACAGGAGAATTACAGTCAACACCCAGATGCAGAGGAAGAAATATGAAAATGTCTCACTAATAAAAGGTACAAAGCGATGTGGCTAATGCAGACAAGTATTATGTGTGAAGATGTAAGAGTTAATAAGAATCTTGAGCCACTAGGCCAACCAGTTTATAATTAATGTAGGCCTACATGTGGTTCTTTGGGACTTAATGGCTTCGGGACTGGGCAGGACAAAAACCTCTGGATCAATATGGGTTCAGGTAAAGAGCTCAAAGTCAGGTTTAGAGGAATCTAAAGCTGTCTTCTCTCTGATGTTTTCATGATACTTGGTCTCAAACATCTTCAGTGGATACTTAGATATTTACTGATTACAAATGTAGAACATGTGTGCATAGATTTATATTTTCAAAATTCAGGACTCTCCCAAAATTTAGGATTCTCAATGGAATATCCACTTTGAATATTTTATAATAGATGTTCTCCATTTGTACAAAAAATTCACTGCTACTTATTAATTATATTTTTCATATATTTGCATTCTGGAAACCATTGTAAAATACCTTTTTATTTTCTAAACAAAATCTTCACAAATTCAATTTGCTCCTTGATGAATTCATACATGTATATCATACATTCTAACTACTCATCTCCATCTCCCATGCTTTTAATGTACATCCCCCAATTAATTTTCCACATCCAAGTCTCTGATTTATATTTTGACTCGATGAGTTTGATCAGTGCTAAATGAATAACCATTGTGTTGGAATTATCTATTGGAGTATGCTTGGCTATCTAGTGGGAACACAAGTGAAAATAATGACTGCTCTCTCAGGTTCTATGAGTAGCAAGTAGTTTAGAAGTGAGAGAAGGGTCCATTGAATCCCCGATTCTGTTTCACTCATGATTATTAACACACATGTTCTTGCAGAAAATAGATCTACTTGCATACTTCTACATATCAACACCAAGTTAAACCAGCATCATTTGTTGAAGATACTTTCTTTTCTCCATTGGGTAATTTTGGCTTATAATTAAAAAATCAAGTGTTCATTGTTGCAATGGAAAAAGGGGCCCTTTGTGCTGGCCACCTGGCTAGCTTAGCCCCCAAAATAACCATACAGAAACTGTATTAATTAAATTACTGCTTGGGCCTACTAGCTGTGTAGCCTCTTATTGGATAACTCTCACATCTTGATTTAACTTATCTCTATTAATCTGTATATCACCATGAGGTCATGGCTTACTGGGAAAAATTTAGCATGTCTGACCTGGAGAATCCATGGCGGCTTTCTCTCTGCCCTTCTTCCCAGCATTCAGTTTTGTCTTCTCCACCTATCTGCCCTATAAGTTCTGACCTATCAGGCCAAAGCAGTTTGTTTATTCATTAACCAATGAAAGTAACACATATGAACAGAAAAACATTCTACACCAGTCCATAGGTGTGTGGATTTATTTCATGGTCTTCAATTTGATTCCATGCATCAGTGTGTCTGTTTTTATAGCAATATAATGCATATTTTATTTTTTTAATGATTCTTTTGGATTTCACCTCATGTATTCTGATTCAACTTATCTCCCTGTCCCTTAGTGTCCACTCTCTGCTCTTGCAACCTCTCCACCCCTCCAAAAAAACAAATATAAAAAAATAAAAATCCAAGGAAAAGAAAGGAAACAAAAATAAAAACAACCAAAATGAAAACAGAAACAAACAAATAATACTGTGTAAAGTGGCCCTGTGAGGCACACAGTTTGCACTTTATTCTGTTCAACTTTACTTGCATTGGTCATTGGTCTGGCTCCAGGGCTCTGACTTCTGCTACACTACCAATAATGGGCTCTCACTGGGACTCCTCTTAGCTGTTGATTTCATGTGTCATGGAGTCCCTACTGTTTTGGATATGTAGGTCCATCCTCTTCATATGCTCAATTTATATTTGGTTGATTTTGGGGTGGGCCAACACATAGCCCTTGTCCTAGGATTAGGAGGTAGCTGGGTTGGTCAGCTTACTAACTTCAGTTCTATGCTAGAGCTTGAGTTCTAGGATGATGTTACCTGTGGAATTTCCTTTATTGTACACAATTATTTTAGCTATCCTGTTTTTTGTTTGTTTGTTTTTATATGAAGTTGAATTTTGTCCTATCAATGTCTGTAAGGAATTATATTGGTTTTTAGTGGAGGTTATGTTGAAACTGTACTGTAGGAAGTCCTACAGCAAGTAGTTACCAGCCAACATGGGTGTGGCCTTTTATTACTATTTATGTCTATGTAAAGCATGCATCCACTCTCTTTTCTGGCTGTAGGATTTGGTTTCTGAGACAGATGTTCAATTACTAAGAATTGGAACAATAATCTCAAGTTCAACAAAGCATGATTTGGGTTGACCTCATTGTCCAGAAGGTCAAAGAGGGAAGTTGAGGCCATATGTGGCTAATATTGCAGTAAATTTATGGGGTCATGACATACTGAAGCAATGCTATACCCAGATTAACATCCCTACATTCCCAGGTACTCATAATTCTGGGAAGGTATATTATAAGGTACTATACACAAAGGCCACCAGCCATTCAGGCTGTACAAGAACATAAAGCAACTAGCAAACCTTTAGAGGCACCAACAGCCCTACCTTTAGAATGGTTAAATGAGAAAACAATATGGGTTAAGCAGTAGCTAAAGATAAGGTGCAGGCTTTAGAACAGCTGGTGTAAGAGCAACAAGATGCTCACCATATTGAAAATCAACCAGCCCTTGGATAAAAAAGAAATCTGGTAAATTGAGAATGGTGACAGATGTAAGAGCTCTCAATATGGTAATTCAACCTATGGGCCCTAACAATCTGGAATTCCTCTGCGTTCTCTATTACCAAGAGGATGACCTCTTATAGTTATTGATTTGAAAGATTGTTTCTTCACTATACTTTTGCAAGAATAGGATAGAGAAAAATTTGCCTTCACAGTCAAATAATAATTCTCAGCCTACTGGGAGATATCAATGGACTATCCTCCCATAATGTTTGAAGAAGTAAAGAAACTTTTTCCAAAATGGGGATTACAAGTTGCTCCTGAAAAAAATACAGAGAGGAGATTCTGTCAAGTACTTAGGTTATAAAATAGGTTTGCAGAAAATTAGGACACAAAAGGCACAAATTAGGAGAGAACAGTGGCAGACTCTTAATGACTTAAAGATTGTTAGGAGACATTTCCAGTTTAAGACTGGCTGTTGGGATAACACCTGATCTAATAATTCATTTAAACAAAACCTTAGATGTGATAAAGGCTTGAATAGACCCAGAGAATTAAGATGTGAAGCAGAAAAGGAATTGACAATTATTGAGGAGAAATTATAGGAGGCACATGTGGAGAGGGTGAATTTAAATCTTATTGTTTTCTAGTCATATTGCTTTTCAGAATTTCTCCCACAGGAATTTTAAAGCAGAGGGATGATATTATTTTAGAGTTGATCTTTTTACCACATAGACCAAGGAAACAATTAAAAACTTATGTGGAAAAAGTCTCTGAATTAATTATAAAAGGTAAATTGAGACTTCATCAATTAGCAGGTATAGATAGATCCAGCAGAGATTATAGTGCCTTATAAAACTGATAAAATAAAAAAAGTTATGGGAAGACAATAAATCATGGCAGAAACTTGTGCTAATTTTTTTGGAGAAATTAATAGCAATTATCCCAAAAGTGATAGAATTAACCTTATAAAGAGAACTTCTCAGATCCTTTCCTGAATTGTACTTGATGCTCCAAAAACTAGAGCATGCACAATTTATACTGATGCAAATATATTAGGGAAGGCAGGATACAAATCAGAAGAATTAAGTAAGATGGAGCCAAAAACCTTTATAATTCTGTCCAGAAGGTGGAATTATATGCTATTCTCATGGTGCTAATGGATTCTAAAGAACCTCCTAATATAGTTACTGATTCACAATATGAAGAAAGAGTTGTCTTGCCTATTGAAACTGCTGAATTTACACTAGATGATAAAAATGACTTCTTTATTTATCCAAGTACAAGACATAATCAGGAATAGGCTTTGTCCTATACATTATCACTTCTGCCAGGTCCTCTAGCACAAGGTAATGAAGAAATTGATCAATTATTGATTGGAAGCATGTTGCAGGACTCAGAATTTCATAAAAACATCATGTCAATAGCAAAGGTTTAAATGAAGAGATTTCTATTACATGACAACAAGCTAAGGAGATTATAAAGAGATGCCCCACTTTTTCTTTCTATATCTAAACACTGTGAAACCTTGCCAAGACATGGTAAGATGGTTTTTAAAAATTTCCTGTCTCTGAAAGTGCTCGCTTAGTTACTCTAGGCTTTAGCCAAAGATGGTTGCTTCAATGTTGTAAATGAGACTTTGGTGATTGTCCAGGTAGCCCGTTGTCTCTATCATTAGTTGTATATTTTGGAAGTTGCTTGATTGCACTTCCCGCTTACTCAAGTAATATTATTTCCCTTCTTGGATCTTTGATGGGGTTGAAGACTAAATAGTTGTAGGTACTTTCCTTTTATTACTTTGCCACATTATTTAGTATACAAGACTTAAACTATTTAGGATAGGATAATTATTGAATAAATTTTTTCTTATTGTTTATAATTTTATATTAGGCTTAGAACTCTCTTATTTAAACAAAGTGGAAAGGTAAGAAGCCCTACAGCCAGTAGTTATCCACTCACTGGGGCATGGTCTCTTATACTGTTTATTCTGATGTACAGCATCTGCCTGCTCTCTTTTCTGGATGTGGAATTTGGTTTCTGATCTCTTTTCCAGCAGAGGATTCTGATTTGTGAGTCTATGCCTAAATAAATAACCAACTATTTCTCAAATCCAAACTAGCGTGGGATTTCTTTTAAGCATCTTTCTTCAAAACTGTAGATTGTTGTTGGCAAGATACACATTTTTAATATGCTAATCCTTCTGATCTATGAACATGAGAGACCATTCTGATAACTTCTTCAATTTCTTTCTTTAAAAACTTGATATTCTTGTCACATAGATCTTTTATTTACTTGGAGAGATACTCCAAGATGTATTATGTTGTGTGTGACTATAATGAAAGGTGTTGTTTCCTTGGTTTCTTTCTCAGTCCTTTTATCATCTGTATTTAATAGGACTATTGATTTCTTTTGTTGTTGTTGTTGTTGTTGTTAATTTTGTACTCAGCCACTTCACTAAAGGTGTTTATCAACTTCAGGATTTTCATGATAGAAATTTTGGTGTTGTTTATGGTTAGTATGTCATCTGCAAATAGGGAAATTTCAACTTCTTTTTTAATTTGTATCCCCTTGAAATCCTTTTGTTGTCTTACTGCTTTAGATAAAATTCTGAGTACTATATTGAATAGATATTGAGAGAGGGGACAGACTTGTCATGTTCTTGATTTTAGAGGAATTGCTTTGAATTTCTCTACATTAAATATGATATTGGCAATAGGATTACTCTATATTTCCTTTATTGTGTATAGGTATGTCCTTGTATCCCTGATCTCATCAAGAATTTTATTATGGAGGGTTGTTGAGTTTTACCAAAGACATTTTCAGCAACTAACTAGATGATCATGTGGGCTTTACTTTCAATTTGTTTCTGTGGTGAATTATACTGACAGATTTTCATATGTTTAATAGTCCCCACATCTCGGGAATAAAGCCCACTTATCATAGTGGATGATCTTTTGGATGTGTTCTTGGATTTGGTTTGTCAGTATTTTATTGATTATTTTTGTATCAATGCTGATGAGCAAAATTGGTTTCTAATTCTTTTTCTTTGTTGATTTCTGTAGTTTGGAGTAGTTAGATAACTGTGGCCTCATAAAAAGAATTTAGTAATGTCACTTATATTTCTATTTTGTGGAATAATTTGAGAAGTATGTTGTAAGATTCTCCTCTTTATGTAGTGAATATATTTTATTAAAATTGGTTAATAAAAAAAGCTGCTTTGGCCTAGGTCAGGGTAGAATAGGGCTTTTGGGAGAAAACTAAACTGAATTCAGGGAAAAAAGCAGAATCACAGAAACACCATGAAACTGTCAAAGGAGAAAGATGCTAGAACCTTACTGTGTGTAGCCACAGCATCATGACAAAACACAGATTAATAGAAATGGATCAACTTAAGACATAAGAGCTAGCTAGGAATATTCCTGAGCCATTGTCTAAACAATACTGTATGTAATTAATAAAGTTTTTGCATGAATAATTCTATTTCTTAGATGTTATAGGTCTATTTATCTGGTATTGGTTTAACTTTGATTGTGCTATCTGCCAAGAAACTTGTCTAATTCTTTTAGATTTTCCAATTTTGTGGAGGACTGGATTGTGAAATATGACAATGACTACTTTCAGAGTCATTGCACTGATGAAATCATCTGGTCTCTGATAAAATCTCACTGGCTGTATTTTAACTGATCCAGGCTTTCTTGGGGAGAAAAATACTAAACTAATAGTAAATCTGTAATAGCCCAACAGTATTGTAATTAATACAGTTTTATATTATTTATTATTCAGATTGGGTATCTGGGAAATGAAAGTGCAGTCTCCATTTAAAAAATGGCACCTAACTTTCAGTAATATACATCTACATAAACCCCCAAAAAAGGCTTTAAAAAATAAGCATTGCTAGACCCTCAAAAACAAGAGTCAATTGGAGCTTCATGGTAACCAAAATTTTTAAGGCAGGCTCTGTTTGCTGGCTGCACGCACAACCACAGCTTCTTTAAGAGATGGGTTCCTGTTTAGAACTGGCAGCATAAATTGCTGTGTCTTTTACCATAGGCCCTGCTAAAGAGCATTTTCGGTTTGTGAACAAAGTGCTACAAGTTGCTTAATAAACTCACTGCACTTCTTGAGGTGGTGTGGTCAACATGGCTCGCAGAGGTGGTGAAAATACCTCCACCATGTTGGAAAGGTCAGAGTCAACAGGTACAGCTGCAGTGTTAGTGCTGGCCATGCCTGTTCCAAAAAACTCTCCAGGTTAGAAAATGACTACAGATGCACAGACAAAAAAAAAAAAGTATGATTGGGTCACAGTGTTAGATAAATGTATATTGGCTTAGGAGAGAGAAAAAAGAATACAAACAGTTATAGATTAAAGGAGTAATGATATTAAAATAAATACTAAAAGTAATAGAATAAAATGAATAGGCCGCATAAACATGGACTATACACAGAGAATCTGGATTCTGTGTATTATTGTATTTTCTTTAGATTTTTTTGATATTAATGTGTTAACTGCTGAAAAACATTTGATTCTGGTGGCTGCTAAGCTAAACCAATGTATATATTTGAAAGGTATTGTGACTTCAAAATTTGAGGCTAAAGATATGGTATATTGGAAAAGAGGTTTGGTTTTTGTTTCCACAGAAAAAAAGAACCTGTAGATTACTTCCAGGTTTAAGTAGTTTGATGAAACAAGATTCGCACCCTCCCTCCTGCCCCCAGGAAGGTCTTCCTGAACTCTAAAAATACTTTACGCAATAAACACTAGGAAGCAGTTTGGAGAAAACAGTGTCTAAATTTACAAATTGATTGTTTATACATTTTTGTTTTCATTTAAAGGAGTTTGAATATAAGTGGTTAATGATTACAGTCAGGGTCTTTCTAAAGAAATAAAGGGAGCCGGGCGGTGGTGGTGCACGCCTTTAATCCCAGCACTCAGGAGGCAGAGGCAGGCGGATCTCTGTGAGTTCGAGACCAGCCTGGTCTACAAGAGCTAGCTCCAGGACAGGCTCTAAAGCTGCAGAGAAACCCTGTCTCGAAAAACAAAAACAAACAAACAAAAAAAACAAGAAATAAAGGGGGATATAATATAGAAATGAATACATTGATATGAATTTTAGTGTATTGATACAAATTTAAGGTCATTTTTTATATTTATATTTTTACTCATTCTTAAGCTATTATGCTAATACAGCTCATTTAAAAATGTAATGTGTAAATAAATTACAGATGAATAGATTTTCATTTATAATATTTAAACTTTTAGTCATTAGTAAGGTTTTCTAGATATACAGAGATATACTTCAGCTAGATAAATAACTTCTACACTTCAAAGACCTACAAAATAAGCCATTTAAAAGGTTTTAAGAATTTAGACTTTCTGGACAGTGAGATACATCTATTTTTAGCAGCACAAATTACTTCAGAGAGGTTAATGAACATTAGAGAAACTCATTATGGGATTTTCCTTCAATATAACAAGACTGGTCATTTGGACAAGAAACTGCTCTTGCATGAATTCCTTGACAGTATGCTATACAAACTGGACACGCAGGATCAAGAAAAAATGATAGCTGAACTCGCCAAAAGAAGGTAAGATAGTCCTCCAGGACAGTCTGTTTCATGAAAGAGTCTTCCAGAGATTTTACAGGACATGGAAAAAATACTATGACAAATGTCCAATATAGGTTAAAAGATCTTTCAAATTTCCTGCTTTATGGAAATGTCTGCCAGATACTATGGGCCTGTTGGCTAAAGATGGGTGCCACAATGTTACAAAAGAACTTTGGGTGACTGTCCAGGCAGTGAAATCTCTTTGTCAATTCTAGAGTTTTGGAAGTTGCTTACAATGCATTTCCTGTTTACTTAGGTAATTTAATTGTTCTGGGGTCTTTGATAGATTTGAAGACAATTATAGTTATGGTTTTCCTTAGTTATGATAAAAGATAAAATAGATATTAAACTTTCCAGATACAAATAGACAAAATACTGTGAAGTGTAATTCTTGCTTGATACCTGTTTTGTTACATGTAATGTTAAGCCCAAGATTCCATGCATTTCCTGCTATTTATTCCTGATTATGGATGTGACATGAGCAAACCCTTCAAACTCTTGCCACTGTGATTTTCCTGTAGTAGTTAATTGTAATCTGGAACTATGAACTAAAATAAGCATTTTCCTCCACGAAGTTGCTCTTTTTAGGAGCTTCAGGAAGCTGCTGCTCCGTTTAGTGACGAGTCAACTTCCTATGTTTAGTCAGGAGTGGAGGGCTGAGGTCCTGCCAAGGGTAGGTAAATCCATACACGACAGAACATCTGGAGATCAGGTCAGTATTTTATGCACAGAAAAAATTACTCACCCTTGATCATAATTTATGTCTTGTGGTTTACACTATGATAGTATTGGATGAATTACAAAGAAACAATTGATTTCAGATTCTGATGAAATCGCCTTCTGTCTATGGTGCAGAAAGATGTTAAATTATTTGGCTCAGTCATATCCAGGTTATATGAACTCAGTAATGCTTTGGTGGTATTCTTTTTAAAGAAGTAAACAAACAAGTTGTTAGAGAAATTGAAAGTTATCAGAGGATCATAACTAGGTTAATATTGAAAATTTGTCTGAATGCTCAAATTATGTGGTAGGACATATTTTCTTTTAATAAGGGCTCTCTAATAATTTTATAAATCTTACAAATGCTAATTTAAAATGCTAGACCATTGCCTCTGTGGTTTGTTTGCAGTCTTACTACTAGCTGGTTATTTATAGTACATATATATTAAGTATTTTACAAAAACTGAAGCAAAAAAATTATAGAACAGTCCTAAGTCCCAAAATAACAAGGCTGACCTTAAACACAGATATTTGCCTGTCTCTCTCTTCTCAAGTCCTGAGATTAAAGTCTTGTGCCACCACTGCCTGCTACTAAAATACCATTTTAGTAAAGAAAATTATTTCATTAAATGATTGAGGCTTCTGCAGTTATAAATTGCCATAGAAATGATCTTGAACTACAGTGTGATACTAATTAACATTTTCATTGAACATATAAAATTGAGGAACTTTAACAGCTATAAATATCACAAGCATATTGCTAACTGCATAACTTAATAGGTAAATTGCTTGTTGTCAAAATATGGGCTGAAAATTTTAGATTCTGAAACAACCAAAAAGAAAAAAAGTCTGATTAACTTAGTTATTTTTAATTTGTGCCAATGTCTCTGAGGTGACTGCAAACTGAATTACAATGTGTTGCCTAGTGGAAGGAAAAATCTTGATTTGTCTCAAGAATCAAATCAGAATTGTTCACTCAACTTGGAAGATACAGCATATGTCAAAGTAAAGTGCTTTTCCCTTTAGTTAGCAGCAAAAGGACAAGAGCAGACACTTCATTATCCCTAAAAACATGTTTTGCAATCTGTGTTTCAGTCACTTTACATTTAAGTTCCTTACCAGAAACTTAAAAGTCAATTAATTAAAACTTTATCAACAGATATATATATATATATATATATATATATATATATATATATATATATATATATATATATTTGGTTTTTCGAGACAGGGTTTCCCTGTAGTTTCTAGAGCCTGTCCTGGAACTAGCTCTTGTAGACCAGGCTGGCCTTGAACTCAGAGATCCGCCTGCCTCTGCCTCCCGAGTGCTGGGATTAAAGGTGTGCACCACCACCGCCCGGCTTATCAACAGTTATATTATACTCAGCAGAGGAATATTTTAAATCATAGTGTTTTGTCATGTAGTTACTACTTTCCTTACAATTTCTGTAACTGTAGAAATCTTATTAAAGCAATTAATAATTACATATTATTCTAAAGTTTTGATTATTATCTCTCTCTCTCTCTCTCTCTCCTCTCTCTCTCTCTCTCTCTCTCTCTCTCTCTCTCTCAACTGACCACAGCTTAGGTGTCTTTCAACTCTGTAATTAAGATATTACCACAGCTTAGGTGACTCTGTAATTAAGACTTTGGCTTTCTTGCACTGTGAGCAGAATTTCACATTGCCTCATCTTTAGCAGCATGGCTTAGGTTCACTCTCTTCCCCACTCTTTTCCTTCCAGGCATCTGCAAGAGCACAGCTTACTCGCCATGGGGTTGCTTTTTGAACTATAATTAACTTTCTTCAAGCCTTTCTTTGAGTATCTTTGTAGTCTTTGAGTTTTTGTTAGTGAGTGTTCTCAAATTCTTCTTTTTACGTGATTAAGAATTGCTTCCTGATTTCCCAGGTATCAAATAGTGATTGCTGAAATTCTCTAAGACTCTTTCTTGACTTCTAATTCTTTAATTTGCAGAGAAGAGGCACCTGTAACTGAACCAGTTGACAATATCAGACCAATAGTATTTCATATAAATATTATCAACCTTTTCCAATTTAAGATTTATTATTTATTATGAATGTAACCTCAATTTATATACAAAGTAATTTTCAAAATCCACAATTTTATTACATTTTATTTTATGTAAAATTTAACTGTAATAGTAATAAGGAATGTTAAATCCAATAAATGTGTAGGTTATGTAATTGCTTTTAAATGCAAAGAAAAAAGCAGAAATTCTATTTTGTTTACAAAGTTATTCAAGCCTAGGGATACTGTTACAGCTTCTGTAGGATGAGAACAAATAACTAAATAATATAATTAAGTAAATCAGGTTTCAGTTCATAGTTTATCAACATAACAAAAACATGCAAAATAATATGATATGCCTAAAATACTTGTTTTTAGTTCATGTACTGTTTGATAAATTTCTGCTGTACCTCTGAGAATATTCACAGAAAATCTGTCCTGATGTTCATATCCTTTACAAAAGTAATAGAGGCTTTAGCAGGAATCCCAAACTTCAAAGATGTTTCTGCCAACCAAGTGAATGCCAAGGCTCCTAACAATGAACTGTTTTCTTTGTTTGACTCCATTAGTGTTTTTTAAAATGCAGTTTCTATCTAATTTATTACTAGTCTCTGATGTGGTAATCTTGCTTTTGAAATCCTTTCTGATAAATTCTGTGAGTTGCTTTTCTTGGTAGACACATAATTGTAAGCAGAACTGCAGAATTGTGGCCCTGCTCCATTCCATGTCCAGTTTGATCTGCTCTGATTTGATTAGTTGCGTGGATCACTTGTGGTTTCAGTTTGTATTTCCCCTCTTCTGCTCTTGGGTTTGTAAATACTGGTTTTTTCTTGCGTGACCATGTATGTTGTACTGTTTCCTCCTGCTGGGCTTGAGTGAACATCTCCCTATAGTTAGTGTCCAGACTGAAATTTGATGAAGTAGAATAATGCTGATACAATTGCTTCTGTTTGTGTTTTGTCAAATCCTGGAGTTCAAGTTTTGAACCAGGGTATAAGTATCAAAAATTAATGTTTTTTTTTTCCTAAAGGAGTTTTTTGCCTCATTATTCTTTCACTATGATGGCCAGGAAATCTCTATTCAGAACAAGAGGAAATTGCTGGTGATGAATAATTAATTCTTGAGGGAATGCAGAATTAGACTGGTTAGCAAAAAGAACCTGAAGATTATGAAGTAGTATATAAACAGTATACACAGCATTAGAGTCCTCAGACACATGCTAAGTTCATTTGAAGGCAGCACTGTGGGATCTCACACAAACATTGCTGTGGTAGATGAATTCTATAGAACTCTGCTCCAAGGTTCTAGGTAAAATTGTTCTGAAGCATTCTTCACCAGTAGCACTTCTCCCAAGATCCACTTTTCTATGCTGAGAGTGTCTTTGGGTCACTATGTAATAACCACTGTATATTACAACAGTCCTTGCCCTAAGTATAGACCACGCTGTTAAATTTTCTAGAATGGTTTTGATTCCCAGATATCACACTGCTCCAGTAGCCAGTCCTTAGCGTGGACAGAACAAGTGATTCCAGGGACTGTTTACACCCACTGGGTTTCTCCACATAGTGATTAGGAAATATGGGAGACAGTATGAAATCTCAGAGAATATACAGCCCTACTGTTCCTGCAATTCTGTTCTCTACTTGCTCTTTCTATTCTCATGGCTAAGTCTGTGTTCTCATTAAATAATCTTTGAGGTTCTTCCAGGAGCCATAGCAACAGAAACAGGATGAAAAATGTCTAGTGTTTGCCTGAAAAAAGGACCACTCAACATTTAAAACCATATTTAATTTTCACTTGGGTAGTAATTTTTCTGGATTTTATAAATGAGCATATCAGGACTTGACACTTTGTTTTGTAAAATATAAAATATATCATTCTTTTGGTACTCAAATAAGTTTATTTCCTCCCCGACACTCTCTTTATCATTTTCTTCCTGTCGTGCATATCTTTTCTTTCTCTACCCATATTTCCCTACACAATAATTATCGACAGACTATAGTGTTAATAAGTAATTCAATAGTATTTTTCATTCTCTTTTATACTGAGTAACTTTCACATTTATTTGGGGTTTGATATTTAAAAATGAGAAAATACTTTAACAGTTCCAAACATAAGTTGTCAAAACAGAGACCTTCCATAAAAACAAGAGATTTTCATCATCATCAGAAATAATTTTATTATCTATTTTAAAGCAATTCAATAAAACTAGTAGCAAAAATGGCACATAGACAATAAACCAAACCAATTCTCAAAGAGCTAAGAGCACAATTACTTCATGTTTTATTTTCATGTGCAAGTGTAATCATTTTAAAAAGGCAACAGTTTGTTGAAAGTTTTTAATAAGCATCATTTATTCTTTAAATAATTGGAAAGACTATAAACTATTATTTTTATATCAAGCAATATTAATTCTGTCAAATATTAAATTTGGGCTAATATTAATAATCAAAAATAATTATTTTAAAACTTATGAAACAAAATTTTTAGTTTTATAGGAAATATAGTCATATCCTAGCTTAAAATTCCAGTCTTAGCAACTGTCATAATGTAAAAATACTAAACTTCGGAGCTCATTGGGAAAAAGATGTTTAAAATCTGACATTTATTCCTAAAATAACTGTAATGGAATAAAAAATGTCAATCAAAAGAAATATCTTACCTGACTACTGATAACCAAAAGTGAAATAAGTCAGTATATTCAGTATGTTTTATCTATTCCATATAATAATTCAATCCTGCTTCCAATTTTAATATCATGTGGAGTTTTTCAGTTGTATTTAATATAGATAACATACACATACGCTTGCTTACAATCATGACATTTGAAGGCATGCTCTCAATTTGAAGTAACTTGCTCAAACCAATCTTCTTTAAAGACTAAAGCATCTCTCTATTTTGAGGGAATCCTTTATGCTTTTCTTATTCTAAATTATGGATAATGTAAAGTACTGGTAATAAAAAATACATTCTATATTCTCCTGTCAATTTGAAAAATAACTAGAAAATTTAATTTCACATTTTATTTTTTTTGTATAATTATTGGAAGCATGTTAGGTTTTATTTTCTTAAAAGAATTTATTTTCCTTTTCTGTGATCTGTTTCATTAAGATAAGAAGGAAAAAAATCCATTTCTTATATGGACTATTTTAGGGTACAAGTGTCATGTTGATGAATAAATAGATAGAAATCAGAATTTTTGTTTTTGAAATGGACTAGTATATCTGTCATGGGAACAGTTTATTATTCTATTTGATATAGCAAAGTGTGTATACATTTATTACCTCATACGTTTTGTTGTATTTGTGATGAGAAAAAATAGGGAATAAAGACAAAAGTAATATATTAAAATTATCTGACAAATGCTTAATAATTCATATTAAAATTAAAATAGAAGAAATATCTATATTAATGACATTTTCCTTACAATATTGAAGTATAGATAGGTTTGATTATTTTTATATTAAATCAGATTTTAAGTGTAAGTCTTTAATATCAAAGACATTTGGAGAATGCTAAAGGTTTTAAAGTGTCCCTGTAGTCCATAAAATGTATAAACACTCTTCCTTTAAACTTGGACCCATTTTCTTAGTGAAATCTTCTATATAGCTAAATGAAAAATATTAAAGCCTACAGCAATAGAAGGCATAATTGCCCATCTGATATTTAAGGTAGATATTCCAGTTCTCGTACTCATATTAAGTGAAAAGATATGCATTGTTTTCTCTATGTATGGTACTTTTTAGGAGAAAATATATTTTTTTTATTAAATAAATGTTTCTCAGCATAAAATGTGCATTAGATATGAAGCTACCAAAAAGCCCAGATGATTAATAGTTCTTTGTGTTTTAGTTTCTTCTGAATAATTAAACATGCTATGGGTATGTTGGCTTCTAAAATGAACACAATAATATATGGACAGACAGACATAAATGACTCTAAAGGTCTATTCTGAAGAAAACTATGATTCCTAGACAGAAGTCACCCACAGAAGTTAGTGATTAATCTCTGGATAGAGATAAGCATACATTCTTATTGGGCTCAATTTTAGAAACAGCAAAGTTAAACAATATAATGACATATTTAATTATAAGGAGAAAAGCAGACTTCAGTGCCCTTGTGATGCACTGAATATGCATGGATTTCTTTATTTTTATAGTCTTAGTAATGTTTTAAAACAGGATGCATACAATTCTGATAGTTCTTGAACAGTTAAATATCAGATTTTAACTTCTGTATTTTATAGTCGTTTTCAGAATCCCCCACTGATGAAATTTAAATACTAACCAGGGAAATGTCAATAAATACCACATTAAGTTCCAAAATGATCTGTACTTCTAAGAGAATATATTTTGTTTTTAAATAGAAGAAAGTTGAGAAATTGAATACATTCCAGTCAGTTTCGTAGGACCATCACAACATTTTCGTGATTTCAAGCAAGATCCCTGTAGGGAAAATAAGGTCCCTTATTTTCTTTTCATCAGAGTTGAGTTTCCTCCCGAGAATCTTGAACAGCAGCATTGCAGATGCTGTTTTTCCTACTGGGTTCACTGTTTGGAAGGTAGGACAGTGGATCTGGTCGGATCAAGTATCTACCAAAGGAAAACAAAGCAGGAAGCTATATTAGTAAATCAAGGTAACCTTAATTCAGGGTGTCACTAGAAATATTCACTAATTATATGTTCTATCTGTAAGTTATCTAAGATGTTACTTTATAAATAACCAAAAGAAAGGTTCACTGTAATTAGCCTCATATGATTAGATGGCAAATGCTAATGAATTAAGTTTTGCTCTTTCCAATTTGGTTTAGGCTCCATAATATATTTATCCTTTCAACCTTGTCCCATGAATACTGGCTATATTTTATTAAGATCTACATCATAACCATCATTATGTCAGTACTTAATTACTCTTCCATTTATTTTTATCATTTACACAATTAAGAAATTGTTGTAAAGCCAAGTGGTGGTGGCGCACCCCCCTTTAATTCCAGCACTCGAGAGGCAGAGGCAGGTAGATCTCTGAAAGTTCGAGGCCAGTCTAGGCTACAAGAGCTAGTTCAAGGACAATTCTAAAACTTAACTACAGTGAAACCCTGTCTTTAAAAACCAAAAAAAGAAAAAAAAAGAAAGAAAGAAACAAAGAAAGAAAGGAAGGAAGGAAGGAAGGAAGGAAGGAAGGAAGAAAGAAAGAAAGAAAGAAAGAAAGAAAGAAAGAAAGAAAGAAAAATTTGTAGGTGGTTGGAAAGTCTTTCCAATTTATGAAGGTAAGTATCATTATGGAAAATATTATGGCTAGATAACATTTGGATTATTTGGAAAATTGTTTGTCTTGTATTTAACATAATAATACTGAAGTATACAGGCTTATTTATATGTCTTTACTTATTCTTTGTTTGTCTATTGGTGTCATTTCATCTAATTATTTAGTCCTAATTGACCTGAAACTTGCTATGTAGGCAAGACTAACTTCAAAATTATGGGGATAGTCTTGCCTCTTTCTGGAACTTCTATGGTTAAATGCAAGAGCCACCATGTTATTCTTTTAAAATCATTATTAATAGGTTCAAGGAGTAAATAAGAACATGTACATTTGAAAAACTCAAATGTTTCAATATTTGGATTTCTCCAAGGGACATGGTTCTTCATGCTGTGAAATTATATGTGATTAGTACATGCTACCAGTTCTGTATACCTCGTGTGTGTGTGTGTGTGTGTGTGTGTGTGTGTGTGTGTGTGTGTAAATGACCTCTGTTCTGCAGAAGACTATAATGTAAATTATGGAGCAGATGTAAAGAAGAAAATGGATTCTCAACAGCCTATAAAAAGAAGAGAACTGAATAATACTTTATTAAAGGATTGGGGTTAATCTTTTTTTTTAAATACACTTGATAAATCAAAAGCAGGAAGATGATAACAAACTAAATTAAATAGGGAGGGACACAGAGGAAGGACTGTTCCTGGTATACTTTAAAAAAGGAGTTTAACTAAACATCTGGTTAGAACAGAAAGTAGTGGTAGGTAAAGTCAGAAATAAAATCAGCACAGAGATAATGAAGGTTATTAAACAATGGCTTTCTAGGATAGTCATGATTCAGGTGAAAATGAAAGGAGAAATCCATGTTACTATAATACCTTAACAAGGAAGTAAAAAATAAATCAGGAAAATAATTTGACAACAAGTACCTAACAATGGTTGTACTCTTTAAAATGTAGGGGGATATTCATAGAGTACATTATCATAAGTAGGATGAGTGGACGAGGAAAGCACCTCATCCAGTGTCTCCAATCCAATGGAAGTTTAAATTAGTGTCCTTGGATCTATTAACAGAATTTCACTGTCTATGCACACCACTTCTAACTACTTAGAATTTTAATAGCATTATAGATCAATGAAGAAAACTAATAGCAAACCTCAAGCCATTTAACAACTTTTCGTCTAGTGATTTATTGTTTTGGAATCAAGTTATTGTTGCTCTTTCATTTGGAATGAACGTCTTGAAGCAAAATTGTAGAAAGAAAGCACAAAAAGTACACGTATAATTCACTATCCACTAAATTCATTGATGTTGTGACAAACACTGCAAGTCAGAGTTTGACAGAGCACATTCCTTTGGCTCTCCTTTGATCTGCTATATACCATGGTAGGTATTAGAATGTGCCATAGCTTGAATTCTGCTAGGCCTTCTCTCAGGGCCATGAATACAGTTCCTGCAATAGTATGAGGAACATATTTTTTGTGGCACTTAAGTTGATGTTTTGCTTAAATTAAATAAAAATCAGAGTGTTCAAAGAGTAGGAAATTTCTCTCAAGCATTCCTGGTTTACTGTATGCTTTGTAAAAAAATGCTCTAGTTATAGCTTGGAAAGTTTCATATTTAATTTGAAGTAGTAAACATGCTTATATATGTATATAATATAGTGTTACTGCCACATGATTTATCCTTTATTATATTTTTTCAAGGAAGAAATAGAATAACAAAAGGGTAAATACTTTGTGATACTATTTACTTGAAAATGTGCTAGTAAAAGAAAGCACATAAAGATAGAATGTAGACTAACGAGTAAGTGCAGAAGTCAAAGTAGGAGGATAAGATGGTAGAGAGAGATAGCTTAACCCCTCTATGGTACAGGACTTCTTTAATGCACAATAATATGATCCAAAATTGAACTGTGAGAACCTCTCCATTGTCATGGGAAATATTTAAAGACATTAACTTCTCTATATTAAATGTATGAATCGTATGTTCATTTTATCCCAGTAAGTTATTTAAATGTGTCTTCTTTTATACTATAAAGACATACAGAGTAATAGAATTAATTCTTACAAGATCACAGAACCTAAAGAGTACAGGAAGAAAAAGATAATTTGCAAATGGGATCATAACAAGACATAAAGTTTGGCCAGTCAAAGAATAATTAACAAAATATAAACTACAAAATGGGAGATGGTATTTGAATTATTTATTCAACAAGTGATATAATATCTAGAATATATAGAGAGCTCAACCAACTTAAAAACAGCAAAATCCCAAAGGTATTAATGCAGTTAAAAGTCTACAAATGACCTGAAACAAGTTCTCAGGCAAATTCCTGGTAAGAACAAAAAAATTGTTAACAACATTAGATGAATACCAATCAAAACAGAGTGATTATTGTTTTACATCTTTTGGAATGGCTATTGTACAAAAGATCAGAAATCAGATATTGCTAGAGACATGGAAAAAGAAATATTCATTTACTATTGATACAAATTTTATTTAGCAAAGCCATAATTAATACAATATGGAAACTCTCTTTATAGAACTAGAAATAAAAGCACATGTGATCCAACAAACTACTACTATGTATATAAAGATAATCAAATAAATCAATAAGAATTTTATGGTTAATTATATCATGCATTAAATTGTGCTAACTGACATTTATAGGATATTTACTTCACCAATTACTTCTCAACTACTTCTCAACATATAGAAACTTCTCCAAGATATACTGCATTTTAGAAGACAACACAAATATAAAAACAGAAACAAAAAACATCATATTTTGTAGTTTTTACATCAGTACACTGGCAGCACCTGAATCTATAGCTGTTTCATTCAGTAATTATGGCTCTGCCATTACTGTCTCACTTCTCTGGTAGCCGCAGTGTGGGAAATTTATATCCTGTTTGGTCTACCTTCTGCTGCTGCCACCAAATGCAGTTTTCAAGTAAATCTCTTTAGTTCTATTTATCAATAGGACTCAGGAGTCAGAGGCTGAGGTGAAAACCTGTTCGCTCAGAGCAATTTGAGGAGCAACTAGCTGACCTTCCCTCTTTACAGAAAGACAGTGTCCTTCTGCAACATCAAACTTAGAGAGACCACCACGCTCAAAGTCCTTTCTACTGTTTCCTGTGCATCTCTCTATCTTCCAGATTCCCTCTGATTTGCTATAATTAATTTCTGTCAAGGAGTTTCTGGCTCCGCCTCCTGACCCAAGGTTGAATTTATTTACTTAATACAAATGCAACCTCAGGGTTAATAGTGTGATTAAAGATCCTGTAACAATATTGATCTTATCTGATCAGAAATAATCTTTACTTTTATGTGTTTTGAAATTTTGTTACCAAAGGGCTGCCACATTAGGAAGATTGACAACAATTTTAGTAAATGTAGTTCATCTTTCTACCCCTTTCCTCCTGCATTCCACTGCATTTTAATTTTCCTTGTGGAAATTTTAATATCTTTACAGATATATACTGTTAGGTGCTTCCCTTTTTCTTTGAGCTGTTCTCCAACATAGTATAGATATTCTTGTTTTACTAATGTATATTTCCCTAGAGAATACAGAATGCTACTATTTTGTCAACTAACAAACCTTCTTTACAACAGTTCTATATTTTATAATAATATATAGAGAAACACAGGAATCCCTATGCTCCTCAGAAATATCCTTTGCCAGGCATGCTCATCACAATAATAAGGGACTATAATGGTAAAATAAAATAAAAGGTAGATTTGTTATTTGTATATCCCTAATCCCTAATATGAGGTCAACTTACACAACATCATTGAGCTCAAGCCTGGTATCTGGAGATGGATTAATCAGGATGTAGGATAGGGTGCTTTGATGATCATTCATTTCATCTGCAAGATAAATAAATACAATGTATTTTAGAATTTACACAAAAATCACAGAAATCATTATATTTGTGTTTAAATCATGGAGTTGTTAATGAGAATTTACTGAAGTTCCTTTTGGTTCTGTTTTGTATTTAATGTATGGAAATTTGGTTTGCACTTTTCTGTCATCTGACATGTTGGCAATGGACCTATTTTTTGTTCCAGTAGACGATAAAAATAAAATACCTAATTCTGTTCAGTGTAACCATAGTTACACTCTCTCCTCAAAGTCATTACAATTAAGTTTTTTTCTACTAAAAAATAGTTATGAGATATTTACTTGATTCATTTCCCTTTATAATAATTAAAAATAATTAGAAGTAAACATCATCATTCCATAGAACATTGACATAAAAATCTCCTGAAAAAGAATCTAGTCATATGTATTTAAAAGGTATTAAAAACTGTAATACATATACATATATAACTGTAATATATATATATATATATCTTTAATATGCATGCCTTCATGGCATGATTCACTTTTTTTTCCTTTTTTTTTTTTTTTTTTTGGTTTTTCGAGACAGGGTTTCTCTGCAACTTTTTTAGAGCCTGTCCTGGAACTAGCTCTTGTAGACCAGGCTGGCCTCGAACTCACAGAGATCCGCCTGCCTCTGCCTCCCGAGTGCTGGGATTAAAGGCGTGCGCCACCACCACCCGGCTCATGATTCACTTTTTAAGAATACAAATAATCAATTTGAAAAGAAATTAACCTTACATTTTAAGGAGATTACATTGGTAAATATTTTCTTTTCTTATTGGCCATATTGGGAATAGCTGGTACTGTGAGAGAGCACTGAAGTCAGTGTCCTCAGAGCACTGGCCTCTGTCCTGAGTCAGTTCTTAAAAGAACAAGTTATTTTAAAAGATTAAGTCTTCAACCCCTGCACCGCATAAGTGGGCATTATAGCTTACTCGGTAAGGTTCTATTTTATCTGCTCAACTATTCTGATGTGGGGACACCACAAAACACTGAAACTGAACCTGTATTAGAATATCCACCTTCAATGACTTAAATAAACATCAGTTTTTAAAAAGTACACAACTTCAAGTGCCAGATACAGCAATAAGAAGCTCGCCAACACAAGAGGATAAGCATTATCATTTTTAAAATGTGAAAAACTTTGTAGGTCTTGATGTTTAACATTCTAAGTGTATTAAAAGATACAACAATAAAACCATGTGGATACATGCTTCAATGATTACCTTTCTTTCCAAGGATAAAGTATATGTTGATATCCTTAAGATCAGAACAGTCTAAAGTACTAGTATTCATTTAGTTACTATACTTATAAATAAATATAGTTCTTGAAAACAAATCTGTATTATGAAGTTTGAAGAAAAGTCTAAAATTATTTCTTACCAAAGACGGTTCCTCGGTATTTATATATTTCATTAAAGTTCAGGTTAGGCCAGCATAGCTGAACCTAATAAACAATTTGCTGTACTAAAATGTTATTCTCACAAAATAATATTATTCATTATTTTCATTTCAGTATAAATAATGCTCTTTTAATGTCATAATATATTCTGCTTTAGTTCAATTGATATGCAAAGCTTCTTTAAAGCCTATAAATCAAAGTTAGAATCCTACAAGACAGACAAATTACAGAATAGATGAGCCTATCAAAAGTTTAGCAGTAAAAATATTTCAATTCCAAACTGATTAAATTGATATTCAAATAAAGTAATATATTTGGTTGTTAATTGTTGGAATAGATCTAGAAATACAACTTCCCCCTTTAGGATCAGGGTTGCCAAGAAAAACAAAGAATGCCCAAGGATAAATAAACCACAGCTAACAACTACAAACAAACAGTATATAACAAATATGGTCTAACGATGTCATGTGAAACACTAAAATAATTTCTGAAGTACTGGAAAATTATCTGAAAGTCAAATGCAGCTGGGAATCCTGCATATTTATTGGCTAAACCTGGGATTCATATGTAAGGAGAAATGACTAAATCAGCAGACTGAGTTTGAAATCCAAATGTACAAATGATATTTACTCCAAAAATAGTTACCACACAAAAACATAAATCACATTATACTGACATCAGTTTATCAAGATCATATATCTCTATGAAAAGTAAGTTTCATTTATGCATTCTTCTCAAAAAAGTATTATTTTAATGTGAATTGTAACAAGTTCTTTTCAAAGGAACTACAATTGACGGTATTCTCTCGACCCTAAGTCATAACACTCTGAAAGGCAGTGGCTATACTAGAAAAATCTCCATTTCATTTGGATGTGAGCAACTCAGTAACTAAAATAAACAAAAATGGTCCTGAACTGCAGTACAAAGAAGGCAACTCTACCAAAACACCTCTAGCTCAGTGTAGATACCCAGCCACATTCTGTCATTAACAGAGCACTCTTAAGTTTCTTTTGAATAAAAGTCAAATGGCAGTGGTGGTCTCATTTGTTTGTCACAAATGAGCCAAGATAATTATGAGTTTTCCTATGAGTAGATGCAATTATTTTGTCAATATTTTGATTTGCTCAATTAGCCTATTTTAACAAATCAAATTGAACGCGTTAATTGAGCAACTGACTCTAAGACTGATATCAAGCATGTCGATAATACACTCAGTGATTTCACACGTTTTAAATCAAGGCATAGATGTGGCCACAATCAGAACCAGCAATTCCAGTTTTTTTTTTTTCTCTACTCCTCAATGACTAGTCCTCGTGGAGTGGAATGCCATCATTTTGATTTAGGTTAAAAGTAGTTGTTGAGTTCAAAGCCATTCTTTCAAGTCTGCCTTGCCAAAGAGCTCAGCTTGACCCACAGCTTGTCTGCCACACTTTGTGAAAAGACCTGCTGTTACCCTCTTCTCTTTGTGATTTTGCAGTTGAGAATTAATAAGCAAGTTTTAAAGTCTATTTTAACTCACTTCAAAGAGACATTCATCAATGTTTTATTGGCCATGCACTACTGTTTTGGTATCAGATAGTTATATTCTGTGGCTATATTTTATTTCTCAATTCTGTAAGGATGAATATAGTAGGTTCAATAGATTATTAAGAGCCTGACATAATTATCATTAATCATAACAGACATGAATACATATGGTTGTGCCAAAAACAGGATATAATACTTACTAAAAATTTGATTTACATTATACTTGGTTGTATAAAATCAGAGAATCAAGATTCTATTTCCTAGCATCAGAAATGTATTAAGAATCTTCTATTAACATACTGTGTCCAAACAGCTAAACTCTGGCCATAGAAGTCTAAAAAAATTCCCTATGGTTAAAATTAGTGCTCTTGAAATTGTTTCATACACATTAAAGAAGACAGGAGATTCGACAAATGGTGCTGACAAAACTAGATATGCACCCTCGGAACAATAAATTTACGTTCATGTCTTTCATCCTATATAAAGCTCAATTCAAAAGAAACCATATACTTTAATTTAAGACATGAAGTGTTGAAACTTCTGGAGGACATAGGGGATACACTTCAGGATTGAAGTATGGAAAATAGCTTCCAAACGGGGCTTCGGTGGGATAGGAAATCAGTGAACAGACTGCATTATACTCTTGGTACAGCCAAAGGAATGAAGAGCGGGGCTACTCAGCTCACAGCTGAGAGAAAATCTTTGCTGTGTACAGGGCTTATTAGAAAAAAACTTATAAAGAACTTCAAAGTAAAACCCCAGCCCCTCAACAATTTGAGTAAGGAGTTGAATAGACAATCTTCAAAAAATGCAAATGATAAGTAAGTATTTTTATTTATTTTTTTTAGTTTTTGAAACTATAATTATACCATTTTCCCCTTCCCATACTTCCTCTGAACCCTCCAAAGTACCACACCCTGTCTTTCTCTTTCAAACTCATTGACTCGTTTTCTTTGTCATTCTGTATTGGGTATGTGTATCCACTTGGATACAACCTGTTCAGTCTGTTTTATGCAACTTGTTTATATATAATTTCAGACCTTATCATTTCATATTGGATAACCAATTTGAGTGCTCTTTCCTAGAGAAGACTATTTCTCCTGCTCTACTTATTCCTTAGTTGCTTGGAATTATTTGAATAGGGTTGACGCCCCGTGAGCTTTCCCTCTTCTGTATTAATTGGTGTCATTCAAGCAAATCTGTTTCTGAGACTTTATACCTGACATTTCCATTACACATAATTTCACAGAAACTCAGGAGTAGTGTTATAGATATATAAGATGCAACATATTACAGAAAACTACAATTGACCAACTTTTTTAAGTGATTAATATTCCTAGCAATGAAGAAACTGGGAAAAAAACGGTAGGGATGAGTTAATAAAATTTAAGAATATATAAAGAAGCCTAATGGACTGACACTATTTCATAAGCCAATTACAAATTTCTTTTTATTCTTTTTTTGAGACAAGGTTTCTGTGTATAGCATTGGCTGTCATCGAACTCACAGAGATCCACCTGCCTCTGCCTCTGACTGAATTTATGTCTCTGTGATGTGGTTGGATTTTATGGAACTAGAGGTACAGACAGTTGTCAACTTCTATGTGGGTGCTACAAATTGAATCTGGGCCTTCTAGGAGAGCAGTCAGTGCTTTTAGCCCCTGAGCCTTCTCTTCATCCATCCAATTTTATTTCTTAACACCAAATTAGTAAATAAAGCTGTTTCCAGAAGGCATGAGTAATTAAATGAAAATCTCATAGACATGCATGTATTAATTTCCGATGTGCTATTGGTCAACGAGGCCCAGAGTCACTCAAGACAATACAGGCACTGGCATTGCTCTTGGATGTCCATCATAATTAGATGATTAGTCTCTACTGCCGAGGACGCCACACACCTTGGTTTCAGGGCACAGAGAAACTGACCTTGAGTTAACCAGATCACTCTTCTTTTTCCCTCACTTTACAGTGCTAGAAGGTGCTAGGCAGACTGCTGAGGGAAAATACATGCCTAGTACTGTAAGCAAACTCAAAACCCATGGCTAGGAAAGTAATAGGCCTATTTATAGGTCTATTCGGAATCTATTAATACGTTTTGATAAATGGTCATGCTGTTAATATGCCTTCTAAATATTTTTTTTATTCATGGATTTATCTCATAGTGGAAAATGCATAATTTAGAGATTCATTATTGTTCAGTGTGATAAGAATAAGCAAATATGAGTATTCAGTCATTAATGGGACTTTTAGATCAAACCTCACCCACCAGACTCCAGAAATATTTCTGTAGAGGTGAGCAAAAGGAAAGTAAGAGCCCCGGGATGTAGAGGAGTGATATGGAAGTCATTACGTTTGCATACATGAATTCACAATACCTGTGTTTATCTGCATAAGGGCTACACAAGATCAAGCCTGTTAAACATTACAGCATGAAGTGGAAAATACCTCCCAAAACCTTACCCTAGCGGAGGAGCAAGGCAGCTAATGGCTGCCAGGGGAAGAAACCATTTCTCTAGCAGTGTGGCCACTGGTAGGTTTTCCATTTTAAATTGGATGAACACACATCCATGGGCAGCACTAATTGCACTTAGTGAGTTAAACAAACAACAAAGAAATAAGCTATACAAAACGTTATGTTGGGAGGGAGATATGAGATAGGGATTCTAGGATGAGTGAGAGTGTGAGGTGGTTCTCTGTACTGTTTAAACTTTCCATTTCATTCATTTCTGGCATTCTTTTAATTGTTTCCACCTTCTTCTTTGGGGTTTGGTGTATTTTTATTTTTCTAAACACCAAAGGAGCACCCAATACCAACTAATTAATTTGTGTCTCTCTACTTCCTTCGTGGAAGCACTTAAAGGTATAAACTTCTCCCATACACCTGTATTCATTGTGTCCTAGAAGTTTCAGTTTGCTGTATTTTAATTTTCATTTCGTTCTACAAATTTTTTAAAATCTTTGTCTTAATTTCGTCTGTGATGCATTCATAATTTAATAGTAGGCTATTTAATCTCTATGAGATCATGTATTCTCTGTATTCTATTTTCTACAATAATTTTGTTTCCATCTAATGTAGGCAGAATACAAGAAGTTACTTCAAATTTCTAATATTAGTTGAGGTTTGCTTTGTGTTTCAATATGTGATCTATTTTACAGAAACTTCCATTGGTCATTTTGCTGTTTGTACCAGAGATGATTCCAATGACACAGACACATATCTATTCTTCATATTGGATGGGATTTAGATTCCTATGTGCTTTTACCTCTCGTTGGCTGGGTTAGAGTCAGCTAGGAGATACTGGAAGCACAACCATGTGACCACTCAGTATTGATTCATTAGTGTGGGACCTGACAAACTTCAGTTCATCTATGAAAAGTTAGAGCCTCTGGCAGCACAGTGCTCAGGAAAAGTGAGTACAGATGGGTTATATTGCAGGGCTGGTGGCATTTGACTTCTGACCTGGAGGGCAAACAGGTGCCCAGTGTCTGGTCTTGAGAAAATGGTGAATTTTCTCCATAGTTGTGGTGTCTGACATAAGGGATGGGTAGGCACTCTAAGCAACTGATAAATTAGCAATATTTTGGGTAATTATGGTAACTGTGATATGGTCTCTGTTTGGTGGTATTTATATCTACAATAACTAAGCAGCTGCCTCTACTATTAATGCTACTCCAATCTGGTTTAGAAATCATTTTATGGATACAATTCTCTCAGTGGTACCAATGACAGACTATCAGACTTGCAGCATTGCATGTTTTTATACCAGGAAAATCATAACAAGGTAGATGTAGAAAGAAGAGGAAAATAAATGAATGGAATGCCTTCTGTTATATAAGAATTACCATGAGCATAAAATCGACTAGTTTCCATGAAAATAGAATGAGCAAATCATAAGAAAGATTTTCTTACAAATCTCTGCTGCTTTCTTAGTTAATGCCCATAGAGTCAGCTCATACATTTGCATATTTCTAACAATCAAGAATGTGATATGCAACTCTGCTTATGGATTAACAGGAGATTAGAATGTTCTTGAGTCAGCTGATATTAAGATGAAGAACATTTTGCTTGATATTCCCATTAGAAGAAAGTAACTTAGCAAAACATAAAAAGTAAAAATAGAAAATTAATTTTCTAGAAATTGAATCAGTTTAGATGTCATCAAATTGGCAAGTAGCCATTAGTGAATTTCTGGAAGATCATTCTGAGCTTTAATTTTACTTTTTAGTGTTACATATTACATGCATTCCTATTAAAATTCCTGAACACAAATTAGTCTTCACCACAATTAAAAGAAATATAATTATAAATGTCAGTTATAAAAGTAACTGACTGAAGCAAATTTAAATGTAAGTATTTGAGTAGGACAGTCCACCTCTGAGAGAAAAATAATGAAATTAAAAGGCAAATCACTTTGAAGGAATTATGAGAAAATTGACACAATTTCATATGAAAATACTCAGTAAATATATTTTACTTTTCATGCTCAAAAAAGAAAAACAACTTCTTTTAAATTCTAACTCATTAAATAAAATGTCTTAAGAACATTATCTCAATATAATAAAGAGAAAATGTGGATTATATGTGTGTGAGAAAGTTTGTGTGTGCATGTGTATGCACTAATATATACATGTAAGTATAGATAAACAATGAAAACTTCTCATTTATCACTGGCCAGTTGACTATTTTTATAGTTTTATATTTTTTCAGAAATTTATGCTTGATGTTTGAATCTACATCATTTCTGTCCCTTCATTTCCTAAATTCCTCAATTCCTTTTCCAATATGCATCATCTTTTAAAAAATTATTATTGTTATATGCATGCATATCTATGCATAAAATTATACACATATACATACACATATACATAATACAGAGTGTCCATTTTGTGTGACTCATATGTGTATGTATCAAGGGACATACTTCGTATTGAACAACATAGTGGGAATTTATTCTAAAGGCAAATAATTCTGCCTCTCTCTGCAGTCCCTGGGCTACAGTCGTTCTCCATGTAAGGGTGGGACTCTGTGAGGTTTCCTCTGCATCCACAGAATGTATACTAGCTTTGTTATTATGTTGCTCACCAAATTTCTAAAATAACACTGGGATAATAGTAATGATATTTCTCAAGTGATCAGTGTTTTACTTCATTAAGTTTTTTTTGTATATGGAATTATTTGTTAACATATCAACAAGGAGTTATTTTAAAGCTTGTCCAATGTTCATTAAAACACTATTTCTATTACAAAACCAAATCTTTTAAGACCTCATCCCTAAGGAAAGAACAGCTGAGAAAAATAGGGATCTGGAGAGCTGGTCTTCACTGGGGAAGAGCATAACAGCTGGCTGTACAGAGCCAAATCGTCAGCCCAGAAAACATACATACAAGTGACTTAGTAGGAACTGAACTGGTTATATTTAGGAACACGGGTATATATGCATACAGATATATGAATGCAATAACAGTTAATGGAAGCAGAGGCCATGAATTTAAAGGAAAACAAGAGGAGTATATGGGCTAATTTGAACAAAGAAAAGGAAAGGAAAGAAGTCATAATTATATTAGAATATCAAAATAGTAAACAAATAAAGCTTTTGAAGTCTTTAGGTAAGAAATTAAAAACATTTTTTTTTTTTTGTCTTTCTCTCGGGAGGCAGAGGCAGGCGGATCTCTGTGAGTTCGAGACCAGCCTGGTCTACAAGAGCTAGTTCCAGGACAGGCTCCAAAGCAACAGAGAGACCCTGTCTCGAAAAACCAAAAAAAAAAAAAAAAAAAACATTTTTTAAGTTTATTGTTGTTCTCCAGTGGCTGTTATAATTAGTTACTTACAGTACTTCAAATTTATTTTATCGACAGCCCCAGAACTTAGATGGGTGTGATGTTTGTGTCTTGTGTGTGTTTGTTTAAGAGAAAAAGAGAAAAATTGTACCGAAATAAGCATTTATAAATCTCAGCCATGTGTGAGAAAATCCAAAATCTTTCATAACTCCAAGGTGGAAACTAAATCTATCTCAAAATTTCTGTTTAAATTAAAAATGCGGTGTTCTTGTAATAGGTTCAAGCATTGCCAAGTGAGCTAAATAAACGCAAACCGTTTTAGCAATAATCTTGATAGTTCCAAAGAAGATGAGATTTTCATTAAAGTGCCATGTACATTCATTTCCTAACAAAATTCTAGTTCTTTCCTATATCAGAGCTGACTGTGTTAATAGTAAAAACTAAGTCTCCCATGTATAGTTTTAAGAAGCATACCATAGCCCACCGTAGAAAGGCCCAGGTGTTTCATCCTATTTTTCACAAGTTCAGCAAGCTCCTGTCTTTCGGACCTCCTGTAGAGGTTCAATCGCTGCTGGGTTATTTTTTCTGCAGTTTTCCCAGAATGCTTTGGTCCTTTTCTGCTCAGCCTCCTAGCCCACTGCATGCTTTTCCTCCGCAGCAATGGATGGTCTGATTGGTCGCTGGAGGTTGAGTTGCGGTGCATGCTGCGGTGGTGTCCTGGCTCTTTGGCATCTTTGGTGTCTTCCCACTCTTCCACACTAATGGATATTTGAGACTTTAAGAGAAATGCATATTGGTAATTAGATCTTGAGGAAAAGTCTTTGCTAGAATTAAAATCAGTCGCTTTTATGATCTTGGTGTAATTGTATATCTACACATGAGATTTTCCACAGGATAAAGAAAATCAAGACATTCCATTCTAATCATATTTTACTAATTAACTTGTAGAAAAGTTTCTGGAGCTTATTGTGAAGAAATTAAAACATCTGGATCTTTTTAGCATTAGTCTTTTAGGAAAAGACAATGTTATGTGTGGTCATGTGTAACCTATTTTTCTCCTATAACCGATTCCTAGCACACAGATACTTGAAACAAACAAACAGCTATATATTTTATAACTTCATTTAAGTACAATCCAGGCAATATGCAGGCTACATTTGCCACAAGTGTTTTAGATGAAAAACAAATAATCGATATAAAACTTGTTTGGGAAAAATCTCATTTATTTTAAATTAATGATCCTTTGGTATATGACCATGAGATGACTTTTATAAGCTGGGAATTTCTCTTAATTCTCGTATGCACTAAGAAAAACCAAACAGCTTTTTCAATTCATGTATCCATTATCCACCACATAAAACACTTTTGTGATTAAACTTTGTTCCGGGATAGCTACATTAAGTCCACGTTTTCTCGAATGCCTTGAGGGATAACAATTTGTAGGAAAATCATGCCACCCTCCATAGGAAAACGAATCCTGAGGAAGCTCAGCACAGCTATTCTAACCTGTTCATTATCTGTGGGTTCTGCTATGTACTGTAAAAAGCCTCTCTTTGTTTCAGTGTTATTACTTTTCATACAAGGCGATCACATGAAATGTAACCCTAGCCAATGACACTTTTACTGTATGGAAACATGTACATGTCAGGAAAGAACTGGACCCATGAATCTGCCGTGGAACTCCCCTCCAGGTCTGAAAACTTGCTGAAACTGTAGCTTTCGCAGTTACACACAACTGTCTTTCAAAGTAATAGAAATTAAGTTACCAATTTAAGTCAGGAAGTAGACCTAATAATCCTCTAAATATAAATATAAATTATGAGACTCAGTGCATGCCTTACCCACAACTGTAGCATCAAGCTAGGAAATAGTCATACACCTAAGCCCAACCAAAATATCAACAATTTATCAGATTCCTATTACAAAACAATGCTGTATTTGTGTACAATACAAATACATTTAATTTAAACTAGTCCATTTAAACTTCATATGTTTTTGTGAAAAGTTCATTAAAGAAATGTAGAAACTGGATTTTGTGTCTCAGAACTTAAGCTAGAAGCATTAAAGGTTTTAAATCATGAATGCTTTTATAAATCTTAGGTTATTTGTTTTCACTGAGTTAATACTACAACTTAAGTCTCCTTAAGTGCAAGTAGTTTACAAATTATTGGTCAATACATACCATTAGTAAGGACTATCTACAGTCATTCAGTAGCATTTGTAATATGTCCTACAAGAACAAATGCTTGAAATTCTTCTGTGTAAAACTTTCCAGAGAAACTCGTCCAGGTTCATGAGTTCATATAAGAACACTTACTGTTTGCACTTTGGAATCACGCACTGATAAATATTAAGGGACAGAGAATTTGATGTTATTACAAGCAGAATTAAAACATTATTTGTCTTTCTGAATGTTTCTTCTTAGTCCAGTGGCTCAGATACTTTGAAATACATACATCTAAAATAGGAATCAAAATGTATGTATATGCTATCAAAGCAATATTTAAAAGGCCACATTTAGCATTGTTCTAAATCCCCTATATAGGGGACATCATAATTTCACATATACAATCATTTACAATTGCAAGTCATCTTTTTTGTAAGTCTACACAATGAGCAAACATCTCTTTATAGATGTTGCTTTATCTAGAAGAAGAAGGAATGAGAACAATTCTGGGTTTTTTTTTTTTTTCAGAAAATCAAGTCAAATCTTAGATGTTTCTTAGTACAAATTTGGATTTCTTCCCCTTTGAATACCATGTATAAAAAGCATAGTTAGCTTTTATAGTGAGATGAGTAAATTAGAGAGTTATTTCAGGTGCAATATGAAAACCAATTTTAAATAAAATGGCAATATTCATCCTCTATCCCTCACAACCTTTTAAAAACTTATCTAACACATTGCCATACAGAGAAAACATTCTCATCTCTAACTTTGAACTAAAGTGATGACAGTAATAATTCATAAGAAATAAAGTTTGCCCACAGTGTAAATAGCATTGCTGATATGCTCCTGTTATTAAATCTCATGTCTATTGTGTGAAAAGATATCTATTTATGAATTAATTTCCTACTGTCTCTTCCCTTGATATTTCTCACTCTATTCTGTGCTGGACTAAGCATCCCCAGGAAGGAGACACAGTACAGCACAGGAAATAAAACACTGATTTCACTTTAGGGACTTTTCCTGAACTTCTGGTTTGAGGATTAGAATAATAGAGTATTAAAGGCAGGCATTCTGCGATCACACTGGACTTGATTATATTTCCACAGGCTATTTAATATCTACCTTTCTTGGTTATAAAACCTAAACTCTCTGATTATTTAAATTTTCCTTTTTGAAAAAAGAAATTGTATTACTGCATTGGTCTCGTCTATCAGTCTTCTTATTAAATCAAAGAGACAAGGCATGGGTTTAACTCAGCCAGGGTTCATTATATACATAGTAATGTGGCTTGTGACCTTGCCAGAGAGAAGAGTACAAATGGAAAATGGATATTAAACAGTGAGTAACAACCTTGCAATTTGGTTAAATGTAATGAATTTGAAGACCAGAAAAATACTTATAGTAAATATATGTATATTTTCTATAATGTTTATCTTTACTATTCTGTAACAGAACTCTGTATTGTTATATTTTATCAGCAGAATCTCTAATGCTTGATAATAGGAAATAGAGGGCCACAAACAAAATTTTGACCTGGGTGTTGGGGTTGCCAACTCAAGATGTCATGCCTGTACATCAGGTGCTCTTATTTTTTTTTAAAGTATATCTCTACCCCATCACAAATATACTTTCTGTGAAATGGTTTATGAAAATTTTATACGTGTGTTATGATAAGTTTTTACATATTTAAATTCTTACTTTTAAATGGCACATTATTTTCTAAGATTCACAAAACTTGTCATGATTTAGAAAAGCACTAAATGTATATCTTTACAAAATAATAAAATGTGTATTTAAAATAATAAATAATTTATACCTAAAATAGCATGCTCCTCAAAGGAAAAAATCCTCCAAAATCACATTGTAATTCTAAACATATGTATATATAAAACAGAAGGGTACCCAAACTGATAAAAAAAAACAGTACTAAAGCTAAAATCACATGTTGATTTTTACACAGTGATTATGGGTAAACCACATTTTCCAGGAAATAGTTCAATGAGACAAAATATAAACAAAAATTCTGGGGCCAACTGACATTATAAACCTAAAGTATCTAATAGATAGTTCAAGAAATTTTCACTCAAACACAAAAATAATATATCTTCTCAAAAGTTCATGAAAGTTTCTCTGAAATCAACCAAATATGTGGAAACAAAGCAAGTCTCAATGAGTAAAAAAAGGAAAAAGCAAGCAAACAAAACAAAACAGGAAAACCCACTGCAACCTATCTGACCATCATGAACTAAAGCTTGACACCAACATCAACGGAAACCTTACAAACTCCTGGAGACTGAAAGATTCACTAGAAAATGAAACTGATTCAAGACAAATTAAGAAAGAAATTAAAGTACTTGTAGAAGTGAATAAAAATGAAAAAAGCATACCCAAATTTATAAAAAAAAAACAATGAAAGACGTTCAAAGAGGCAAATTAATAGAGCATTAAATCCCTATATCAAAAACTGTAGAGATGTCATAATAATAACTTTAAAACAACCCTAAAATCTGTGGAAGAAAAGAGGAAATCATATCTAAAAACAAAGTAATCCGCCCCCCAAAAAAAACAAAAAGCAAACAAAAAACCCCTCAGGGATGCAATTTAAAAATAGAAACAACAACAGAGAACCAATACAAAGAATACATGAAACAAAAAATGGAACTTAAAGAAAATCAGTAAAATGACAAACCATTGGACAAATTAAGTAAAAGGTAGAGAGAAAATACTAAAATTAACAAAATTAGAGACAAAAGTAGGATATAACCAGAACTGAGGAAATTAAAAGAATTATATAGACATACTTTAAAAACCTATACTCCACTAAACTGGAAAATATTTTAAAAATTGAAATTTTCTTAAAATATACTACCACCAACCAAGACCAGTAAAGCAATTTAAATAGATTTATAAGACCCATTGACATAGATGCTGTAACTAAATGTCTCCAACCTCCAAAGATTCCAGGGCTAATGGCCTTGGCACAGAATTCTACCAGAGTTTTAAATGAAAAATTAATGACAATAATCTTCAAATTACTCCATAAAATAGGAACAGAAGGAAAATTGTCCAATTCTTTGAGTCACACTTATCCTGATAACAAATCCACATAAAGACCCATCAAATAAAGGACTACAGCAAAGTTTCCCTTATGAATATATATGGAAAATACTCTATGAAAGACTTGTGAACCAAATATAAGAATACATGAAAAGAATAATCCATCTTGTCAAGTAGGTTCTCTCCCAACATTGCACAAATGGCTCACCATACACAAATTGATAAATTAAATTTATAATATTTACAAATTGAAATACAAAAATTGTATGATCATCTAATTAAACACACACACATGCACACACAGAAACACCTTTAACAAAATACAAAACCCCTTAATGATACATGTTTTGGAGAGAAAAGGGATACAAGGGACATATATCAACATAATTAAGGCAATCTGCAGCAAGTCCATAGCCAACATCAACTTAAATGGAGAGAAATTCAAAGCATTTCTACTCCAATCTCTCTCCCTACCACTTAGTAGAGTATTTGAAGTCCAGAGTAACTGGATGATATCAATCAAGGGGATAAAAATAGAAAAAAGAGAATTGTAAGTATCTTTTTTCCAGATGATATAATTGTATTATTATACGCTAAGATATCCATCAGTAAACTCTTACAGCTGATAAACACTTTCAACAAAGTAACAGGAAACAAAATTAGTACACAAAAATCAGTAGTATTTCTCTATACAAATGAAAACCTGAGAAAAAAATCAGGCGAACAAGAGCTTTGACAAAACCTCGAATATTTCTTGGGGTGATCTTAACCAAGCAAGTGAAAGACTTGTATAATAAAAATTTTAAGACGTTGAAGTATATACCAGAAGATGGAAAGGTCTCCAATGATCGTGGATAGGTAAGATTAATATAGAAAATTTGCAATTGTCCTAAAAGCAATTACCAGAATAAAGGGACATCTCATTAAAATTCCATCAGAATTTTTTACAGTTCTTGAAAAGCCCATAGTCAGCCTATTATGGAAACACAGAAATATCCCAAATAGTTTAAGCTCTCCTGAATAGTGAAAGAACTGCTGGGGGTATCGCCATTCCTTAGCCGCAAATTATACTACACAGCTATAGTAGGAAAAGCTTATATATATTCACTAATATGTGAATGTTAGGTGTTAAGTCTTCAATAAGCAGGCTACAATCCACACAACCACAGCAGTTAGATATGGAAGTTACTCTCTCTCTCTCTCTCTCTCTCTCTCTCTTTGTGTGTGTGTGTGTGTGTGTGTGTGTGTGTGTGTGTGTGTTTAGATCTCCCTAGGAAGGGCAAATAGAATAAATAGTTACACATGGATGGGAGCGGGTGGAATAGTCTGAAGTTAGTAGATTAAATCGGAAGGAGAATGGAAGAAAGATATGAAAGAGAGAATATGGGGAGGGAAACATAAAACTAAGGGCTAGTTGGGGGGGGCACATGGAAATCTAATACAATAGATGCTTCCTAAAATATATACAAAAGGGAAGTGATCTTACTGGACTCACCAAACAACTAGGAAGAGAGAGTCACACTGGTCATATCACAAAATGAGTCACCTAGATTCTGGCATGGGTTACATCTAATTGTATTGTTGGTCAATAGGTACTCATGGAAAACCCCAAACAACCCAGCTGGGGCAGTGAACATGGCTCTCAGAGGTGGTGAACATTTCTCTGCCAGGTTGGACAGGGCATAGTCAACAGGCAAAGATGCAGCCTTAGCCATATTCTTGCCTTCATAGGAAAAAAAGAAAACCTCTCCTGGTCAGAAAATGATTAAAGATACACAATAATAAAACATATTAAGACAAAAATGATCTCTGAATGGGTCACTGTGTTGGATAAATGTATATGTCCTTAGGAGAGAGAAAGAAGGAAGAGCACGAACTAGGAAATATAGATTAAAGGAGTAAAAAAAATAAAATAAACATTAAAAAGTAATAAAGAAAAATAAGCCACATAAATATTGAATATGCACCGAGAGTCTGGATTATGTGTATTATTGTGCTTTCTATGAATTTTTTGACTGTTAATGAGTTAACAGCTAAAAAACCATTTGATTCTGAGGCTGTTAAGCTAAACCAACACATTTATTTTAAAGGTTTATTGATTTCAAAATCTGAATCTAAAGATATGTTATTTTAGAAAAGAGGTTCTGGTTTTGTTTCCACAGAGGACAAGATCCTGTAGATTCCTTCAAGGCTAATGTGATTTGATGGAACAAGATCCCATGAAAGTTCTTTGTGAACCCTAAAAATACTTGCCCAACAAACAGCAAGAAGCAGTTTGAAGAAAACTACACCAGAATTCCAAAAATGATTCTTTATTAATATTTATTTTCAAATTAAAGAGGTTAGATATAAATGCTTGATGGTCACAGTCAATCTCTTTTTTTAAATGGGGTAAATATGATATGAAAATGCCTATTTTACACTGGCATGGACTTTGGTTATTGATAAAAATTTAAGCTCAATTTTGTAATATACATATTTCTTTTTTTTGTTTAAGGTATTATTTTTATACATCTCATTTAAAAATGTAATATATAATTAAAAATTACAGATTAATAGATATTTATTTGTTTGTTTGTTTGTTTATTTATTTATTTATTTATTTGGTTTTTTCGAGACAGGGTTTCTCTGTAGCTTTGGAACCTGTCCTGGAACTAGCTCTTGTAGACCAGGTTGGTCTCGAACTCACAGAGATCCACCTGCCTCTGCCTCCCCAGTGCTGGGATTAAAGGCGTGTGCCACCACCGCCGGGCTAGATAATCATTTATCATAGTCAAACTTGTAGTCAATTAAGTTTTCTAGATATGAAGAGCTATATTTCAGTTAGATAATCTCCAACATTTAAAGACCTATAGAATTTAAAATGTTTTAAGAACTTAGGCTTTTCTCAACAGTAAGATATACTTGCTTCTGGCAGCACCAATTACTGTAGAAATGATGATGGGAATTGAAGAGACTTTTAATTTGTTTTCAGTGTGACAAGGCTAGCCATTTGGGCAAAAACTGCTCCTGCCTGGATTGCTTAATGGTATGTTGAATGACTGGACAAGCAGGACCCACAGAAAAATTAATGATGAATTTTCAAAAGACAGGATGATCCCTCAGGGTTTCTGCTTCATAGAAGAAACTGCCAAAAAAATTTTTTTTTCAGGACACAGAAGAAAGCATCTGACAAACTTTGCCATTAGAAGACAGAATAGATCTGTTTCACTGAAAAGTCTGTCAGATATTATGGGCCCACAGTTGAAGATGAATGACCCAAAGTTACAAAAGAACATTAGGTGACTATCCCGGAAGTTAGATGTCTGTCATTTCTGTAAATTTGGAAGTTGTTTATAAGGTACTTCCTGTTTACTTAAGTAGTATTATATCTTTCTGGGGTCTTTGATGGGGTTAAAGACTAGATAGTTATACTTATAGCTTTTCTTAGTTACGATAAAATAAAAATTAAAATACCAAACTTTAGGCTCACAAAGATAGGATAGATGATAGAGTATTTTTCTTAATTTTCCAAATGTAAATAGACTAAATATTATAACTATAATTCTTGCTTAATAACTGATGTAAATTTTACTATGGCTAATGTAAAGCCTTCCTTTATAATTAGACAGAAAATGGAGACTACTAGGGTAGTCCTTCTGCATATATTTTGTTCTTATTAGTTGATAAATAAAGTTGTTTTGGCCAGTGGCTTAGCAGAGTAAAACCAGGCAGGAATTTCGAACAGAGATACATAGAGAGAATAGATGAAGTCAAGCAAAAGTCAGCCAGTCGCCAAGGAAACAAGACATATAGATGAGGCAATTCCATGGCCACATGGAAACACAAAGACTAATATAAATGAACTAATTTAAGAGGTAAGAACTAGTTAGGAATATGCCTGAGCAATTAGACAAACAGTCTTTTACTTAGTATAGTTTCTGTGTGATTATTTGGGTCTGGGTAGCCAGGAATAAAAGCCATCTCCACTTACAAAAATCTGAAAAGAAAACAAAAAAGAAATAAAAAAAAAGAAAAAAACAAATGTAGGAATTGTAAAGTGTTAGTTCAAGGTACAATCATCTATAACCTCTGGGTGTGTTATATAAGCCATTGTGAATGCAGTTAATATTAATATATTACATACTTGAAATGCCCTAAAAGGGATTTGGGCGGAATGTTCTTAGTTCATTATTATACATCTCATCAAGGAAAGCAGCTCCTGAAATCTAGCTGGATAGACTGGCTTTTAGGTCTCTAATCACAGACACCCTGAAGACATGATCAGAGTTTTCTGGATACTCATTTAAATTCTGCTTAATCTGTAGACTTTGAAAATTCAAATTACAACTACTTTTCAGGATGCTTAAAAACTAACAGTTTGAAAAGTCTTCCATTATAAATTTTAATAATACAAAATAATAAACTATGAATACAACTTGGAATTTCATTCTTATGATAAAAATCTAGAAAAAAGAAAAAAAGTACTTAGTTTATTAATATGACTTTTTGTTCTTAGTGTCTTTCCAAAGCTTCAACTAGTATCTTAAGTTATGCTTTTTTGTTCTGAACTTTTTAATAGATACAAACTAATTACACACCATAAATCTGTCAGGAGAGACTATGAACTTAAAAAACCACAAAAAATGTTTTTGACTCCTGGTAGCTATGGTCATTAATTTCTCAGTGCTTGTTATAATATTATGCAGCTGATAAATTTAAATCCTGAGAGAGCCCAAAGTGAATTAATAAATGCAGTCCAAAGACAAATGCAATACTATTTAACAATCTTTTGTAGATAATAAAATATGCTAATTTGAAAAGAAATTATGGATGAACCTTTTGGTATGATGTATTTTACACGCACTTCTGAATTTAGTTTTCTATTCTACACTGAGGAATGCAATAAACAGACAATACTTACTTGTGATGCTATTTCTCGAGACTGACACAAATGAGGGAAAAAGAAATACACAAAATGCAGTTTAGACAATGACTGAGCAGTACATACAAGGAACAGCAACAAGGACAAAATACAACATATAGCCATATTACACTCATAACGCAATAATGTGCTTACTTTTGTAAAACATTTGATCTAAGTCAGGTAAACTATGTTTTTTTCTGTGTCTTTATCCTCAGATTGTTTTAATAAAGCAGACTGTGAGTACTTTATTAAAACTGGCTAAGTATAACAGATACTAAAATAAATTATAGAAAATAAATGAACCACACTGTGGAAAAGAGAATATGGTTAATAAACATTTGCATTAAACAATTACTATTAGTAATGATATATACAAAAGCAGCCTGAACTAACATTCAGGAACATTATAATGAACTACAATCTATGTAGCTAAATAAGAGAGGGACTTGTATTTATTCTATTAATATAATATATTTTTATTGTTGACAAAGATGTTATTTTACTAAATTTACAAATGTCTTACTTGATAATTGCTTGTATATGCTTTTATGAGAAACTTATCCTCAGGAAGTTTCCTGGAGATTTTCTGCTCTCATAAAGGTAAAGACTACATCAACATGCAAAAAAATCTACTCTGTAATCACTACAACCAATTCAGAAATATTTGTATTACACTGAATTATTATGTGTGCCACTTTTAAAGAATATGTGAAATTGAAAGCACAGGAAAATGAATGGGTATTTGGAGAAAGCACTGCTAGACAGTGAATAGGTCATGAAAGCTCTAGTGATCCCAGAATACCCTGTTCCTTCTGTCCTGAGGAAGACATATTGTTCAAATTCCCAAGAATCCCAAAGCAGATTCTCCCCAGACAACAAACCTACTAGTATGGAGATTCTAGGCTAGACAGTCTTTAAAAAGGTCAGAATAAAATTTTTATTAAAAAGATCTTTTTTTCATTATTTATATTTTGTATATGAATATGTGTCTATGTGAGAGTATATGCACAGGAGTACATGACCCACTTCTGGAAGAGCAGTGTGTACCTTTTACCACAGAGCAATCTTTCCAACCACTAAAGTTTCCTTTTTATAAACTGTTGAAGGTATGGTATGTTACTATGAAAATCATAGAATACTAAGGAAATGTTAAATTACATATAACAAGAGTTTTTCATTTATAGTAGAGTCAAGTAATATTTGTATCTATTCCAAAATCTGTAGTCATATTTGGCAAACTACTACATGTCTTGAATGTCTCTCCAGTCAACTATTGTGTGGATGGTTCCTTCTTTGAAAGTGCTCTTTCTGAAGTGCACCTCAGAGTCTATGTTCAAAGAAAAACTTAAATATGGCTGTAAGGGTAGCAATGAATACATATTAACCAACAATAAAGCGACTAAAAACATCTCACAAAAAACATTTGGATGGCCATAGTACACATCTATGGAAATATATAATCATAACTAGAAAAAAATATCTTATTTTAAATGTATGCTAACTTTCTGTAAGATGTGTGAATTTTTTATTTGATCATAAATATTTTCAGTGATTACTTTGACTGATAATATGAAGATCATTGATGTGAAACTTATGTGATTTTTTTAAGAGGAAAAGATTCAGCAGCCAAAATGTGTTTATAATTTATCATAACTTTGGAATTTGAAAAGACACACTTCAAGAATATGAACCAAATTTTATGTTAAGAAATAATATATACATATTTATATGATATAGGATAGTATAGCTATCAAAAACTTATGTCATAAAGTAATCTAATTTAAAGAATTGGATTTACCTAAGATTATAAAACTCACCCAAAACCAAAAAAGGAGATAAATTCAAAATATATTCTCTGTTGCAGGTGGTCATCAAAATCTTTCCATTTTAGCAGGTTCTAGTTCCTGATAAAAATTATTCTCCTTTCTTAAGAAATCAGGTTCTGTTTCTAGACTTTTCTATGGCTTTACATTATTTTCAGTGTAGAAACAGAGAAACGTGAATTATAATCCTTAATGGCTTTCCTTGCTTTGCTTCCTTCCAAATGCTAATACATGCAATCAGAAAATATATTAGTAACATAGCTGATTTGGAGACTTTTCTCTATCTCACAATCTTAGGGTGACATAATTGTTGTGATTCTTTAAAATGTTCTACCAGTGGTTAATCTTGGATCTAGAAAAGGAGGCTGGAACCCAATATCGTCAACTGTTGGGAAAACCTCTACCCAGCAATGCTTTATGAAATAGCTGAGCTTTCAGCTACTGAAAATTTACACTGTGATTTTATAGAAGATTCCTTTTCACTTCCTCTTGCATTTGGGTGAACTCAGTTATTATGCTTATGAAGAACTATATTCATCAGAGTAAACACAGCAAAAGGGCTTTTATAGTTCCAAACCTCAGATGTAGTTAGTTTCTGAGATTCCGTCCTGTAGATCCCAATTGGAACATCTCCAGTAGAAGAACACAACTTCTGATAGAGTCTGGCATATGTTCTGATCCACAAGTCATCTTCAGTGATTTTCATCTATAATGCATATGAATGATTCCCACATTCAGTTTTTAAGAATAAAAAACACAGTGGCCATTTTTCTCTTCTTAAAAGCTGCATTTGTATATATTTTGAAGTTTCCAAGCAGTATTTCATAATAGCTTGTTCACTCATTAGTTTTATTTATTTTAATACATCTCAGCTTATCCTGGGAGTTCATCCAAAGTCAAGAATTGTTAAGTAGTCAGTCTGGGGCAATATGAAATTATATTGGTACAGTAAAATTAGGCAACACACCATTGGTAGTGACCTGGGAAATGGGGTAAACACTGTGGAGATGTTCAAGATGATGTTACAACAAAATTGACACCGACACTTAGTAGACAGAGTTTTCTCAAGCTAAAAATGTAAGGTATGGAACTCTAGTAATAAAAGTCCTATCCCACATGCACCAGAGTTACTAAATGTACACAAGCAAACCTATGGTAGATGGAACACAGTGCTACAAACAGGAAACCAGGTTTCTCATCTCCCCTAGTTGCTTGTACGTTTGAACCATTAGTAATCTATTGTATTTTATTCACTACACTCTATAAAACAGAAAGTTTTAACCAGGTATAACGCCACAAGCCTGTTCTCCCTGATATTGCAATGGGCTGGAGTAGAACATTCTTTGATTCCAGGAGTATGAAAGACAGTTTGAGCAACACAACAAGATCACTTCTCAGAATGAAATATATCAACAGATAGGGAGGGAGAGGTAACAATGGAACAATGGGGTTAATTCCAGAATCATCCTGCTTAAGGAGAAAGCAGCAAACAAGTCTTAGATAGGTCATTGTCAAACTGTCAACACCATCAGTGAGAAATTCTACTCGATTTTATATAAAATGTTTTTATTTTTTGCAATGATATTAATTGAAATTCCCAGTCCACTAAAGCAGCATACAATGGATTTAAAGTTTAAAGAGTTTTAAAGATATAACACTTTGGACTCGAGGAAATAAATGTGATTATAGATGAGTCACCAAAGGCACATGGTAGGTGAATCTCCAAACTTCCTATTAGAATTCTCTACGCTTCCAGACATAGTTAACTTACAGAACAAAGAAACCCCGATCCTGGTATGGTGTCCAGTCCCAGCAGAAGTCTGGTGATAGAAATCATATAATCTTTCACAAATGACTGCAATATAAGCAGAATATGTATAGATTATGTATGTAAGGTATAAGAACAATGAGGAAGGTGAACTCATAAATGTTTCTGAAAAATTTACTTCTGTCACTTTTGCAAAGCCTCAATAAAAAGAGATAAAAATACATTTCAACTTTTAAAATAGCCATTAATAGTTAAGCTGATCCTAAAGAAATATATGAAATACTTGTTATTTAGAGATAATATGTATGCTGACATTGGCTCATTAGACATTATGCTAACATTTTATATGATTTAAAAATAAAACAAAAGTCTCTAAACTGAAATAAAATGGTGAAATTAATAACTATTAAAATAAATGTTTAAAATATTTCAACCAGTCTTTTCCCAAAGATTAAGCTGCCCAATAGTAGGACAAAAACTATTTACAGATGTGCCTTTATTATTTCTTATTGCATATATTCTTTTCCAAACTACTCATGTTACAATAGAATCTCTCTAAAAAAGTCATTTTTTTTAAAATAACAGTGTCTATCACTTAATAATAAGAAAATAAAGTATGGTATTAGCTAGTGCATACACATAATATCATCAAAAGCCATTGCTAGGAGTGGGGAAGTAGCTGTCTAACACACACAAGACTCTGGGGTCTAATGCCAACATCCAAAAAGAAAATCATTCCCAACAGTTCAGAATTCATTATAACCAATCAAAATCCCAGGAGAATATAAATTATTTTCTAGAATTTTCTCACTCTGAAATCCTTTAGTTAAGTCTTTTACAACAAATAGTGAAATAAAATTACAAGTTGTAGCTAGAAAAAAATTAAGTGAAATGAAGTAAGTTTACCAAAATAGAAATGAATCTAATTCAGCAAATAACATTCACTATATCATGAGGTGTTTCTCAGTTTTATACATTCAAAGGCAGACATATGCAGTATATATTGGATTTAAACTGTAATAAAATTCTGAACACAAATGCCATATTTTTTATCTACATACCAGTGTATAAATATAGATACATGGGTGCCACAGGCTTCCTGTGCAAGTCATAGGTAAACTTTGGCAAGTGGCTTCTTTTCTACTAAAACGTAGGTCTCAGAGATCAAAGTATTGTCCTCAGGTTTATCCACAAGCACCTTACCAATTGCACCATCCTGTCAGCCCTAATTCCAAACTTTCAAATTCTAATCGAGCCTTTAGGCAGAAGTTAAAACAATTAACTTTGGTCTCTTGATAACATGAAACAAAAGTCAAACCAAAGAAGACTTAAAAACTGGTCTCTGCTAGAATTTTGGGAATCACTTATATATACTATCATATCATCTACAAGGAGCAAAAGTTTTATTTCTTGCTTTCTAATTTGTATCCCCTTTATCTCCTTTTCTTGCCTTATTGCTCTAGCTAGAACCTCAAGCACTATATTGAATAGATATGGAGAGAGTGGACAGCCTTGTCTTTTTCCTGATTTTAGTATGTTTTCAGGTCTGAGAACGTAATGGCAGATCATATTTTAAAAAGTACTTTTGAATAAAACGTTTCAAATCAGCATTTATGTAAGTAAATATCAGGAAAACATTTTAAACTGTTTCAACTCAACTTTTAAGTTAAAAATTTAAAATAACACTATATTTTAAGTTAAAATTTACGTAAAATCTAAGTGAAATATAAAATAAGCATTTTGAAGGAAAAAGAGAGATTGTATACCTGATAGAGAAGCGTGTCCAACATGCTGATGCTGAACACTCGTCCCGCAGCAAAAGGCAGTCGAAACATAAAGGCCAGGTTAGAACCTCGTTCTCGCTCTTTCTGTTTGGAACCAGAGGAAAAAGCTGTGAGCATTTAGATCTTATGCACTGCTATGGGGGCAAATTCTCTTGGCAAAAATACTTTTTCAACTATTATTATAATTATGTCCCACCTTCTTTTAAAATTGATTTTGTATATGTTTTTGTGAGTGTACATACATGTGTATGCTTAAAAATGAAAATTTAAATATCATTTCAATCTTCATTAACAGCTTTTCTGAATCTATTGGACCACCACCTAATTCAGAAAGTTAACCTCTTCATGTGTAAACATTTAATCTTGCTACAATAGATAACATCGTTAAACAAGCAAAATAAAATACTTGAATTTAAGCAATGGCTAAAGTTACATAATTTATCACAACACTTAGATTTCCCTAAATCCTAACTGCCAAGGTTATGGCATTATAAGGTTCCATTCTGAGAAAGCAATCCCATCAAATCAGAGAATAGTTCTACTGAAAGGGAATTTTGGTGCCCTAAAAATTTAATCCTTCTACCATGTGCCAGCTTTGAACAAAAATGTGTACCTTTACCATTCCTCTAATAGCGAGCAACTTGACCTCAGACTCCTCATACTCCACAACTGAGAGAAATAGGCACATCAAAGATCTCCAGGCCATGACACATTGGAGAAGCATATCAAAGAGAAAACATTATATCACACCCCATCATTTAATTTTACTTCTCTTTCTGATCTTCAGGATCTCTCTCTCACACATACTTCCAGAAAAGTTTCTTTATGTTTCCAAAAGAAAGTTTATGTAAATGTAAGTTTACAAGTATATCATGATGCTCAGTATTTTCTTTAAACATAACTCTACTCTTATTTGGATGCAGTGGTACAGACTTGGAAGGATGAGGCAGGAGGACCATTGTTATACAGAAGACCTTGCCTCAAAACAAAACAAACCTCTATTATCTTCCTACTAAGGACAGAAACAAGGAGCAAATGTAACATGTAATAAGTGAAAGAAACACCAGCCGGGTGGTGGTGGCGCACGCCTTTAATCCCAGCACTCAGGAGGCAGAGGCAGGTGGATCTCTGTGAGTTCAAGGTCAGCCTGGTCTACTAGTTCCAGGATACCAGGATAGGCTCCGAAGCTACAGAGAAACCCTGTCTCGAAAAACCAAAAAAAAAAAAAAAAAAAAAAAAAAAAAAAAAAAAAAGAAAGAAAAGAAAGGTCTTCAGTTCCACTCCGACTAAAAGAAAACACTCTCCTTCCTAACAGAATCCAGTATTCAAATGAAGCATCATTGATGACCTTCTATTTTCTTGATAAGCATTTATCTAAAGCACTTTAATTAAGTCGTTGTTTAATGATTTAAGGTGATTTAATGCACTTGCTCCCACCTATCTTCTTTTTTTTAAGATTTATTTATTTATTACCTATACAGTGTTCTGCTTGCATGTATACTTGCAGGCCAGAAGAGGGCACCAGACCTCATTACAGATAGTTGTGAGCCACCACGTGGTTGCTGGGAATTGAACTCAGGACCTTTGGAAGAACAGGGAGTGCTCTTAACCACTGAGCCATCTCTCCAGCCCCCACCTATCTTCTTATTAGATTTGAGTACACATGCCTTTCTCAGAACAAGAAATTTATTCTTGAATATTTTGTTTGCTCTTTGTTCACCCAAGACCATATGTAATGAGATTACAAATTCTCATATGTAATGGAATAGTTTGGGAGGAAATGTAAATCAAGACTCATTGGAACAAAGTACTGGCTTCTGTATCCTCTTTGATACAATTCTTTGACATGCCTTCATTTCTGTTCCTGACGCCTGACAAAGGAGTCCCTAAATCTAGTAGATTTTTAAACATTTGCCTATGCAATTTCTCTTAAAGAGCTTGCCCTGAAAAATTCAAACTGTAACAATTGGCCTTATCTTTGACATGATTATCTCTTTCTAGATGTCTCTTTTTTCATTTACTTCTTTAACCTTCTACTTTAGTCACTCTTTTCTATGAAGTTCAAGATAAATCTTGTGGCTAAACTCTGTCTCTGTAAAAATCCCTTCTTATTTTTTTTTTCAACACACTTCTCTGGTTGGGGAAACAGCTCAACAAATAAAAGCATCTGCCCTGAAGCCTAACAAACCAAGTGCAATTTTAGTTCTCAATGGTGTAGGAAGAGAGAACTGACTACAAATTATTCCGTGACCTCCACCCATGCATGTGCATATGTAGTGTATGCCCATTATTCAAGTATGTGTATCAAGTATGTATATATATATATATATATATATATATATATGTGTGTGTGTGTGTGTAAATATGAATATAAATATTCAAATATGTAAATATATATCTTCAGTCACATAGTACCACCTATATAATACATACAACAATATTGACTTGCATTAAGCTAAATGAATACCTCATCTATTTTACAAGTCATTTCTTGCCCAGAATTCTGTTTTAATCATCACAAGCACCCTGCCAGCCTTCATTATCGCTTGTCTGAATAATTGAAATTACTTATAATACATTTCATTTATGCTACAGTCCTCCTTTTTGATAAGTACAGAGTTATAATATCAATTATGTAAAATCCTAAATCTAATGGAGTCACTTTCTTCATGTCTTTAGACAAGCTACAGCTCATTTTTCTCCATGTAGAAAATTCCAAAACCAGAGATTAAATAGCCAGTTACCACTTACACCCATCTTTCCAGGTTGGCTGACTAGGACTTCTCAGCGAGAGCTACTGAGAAGCCAAATAGATATCTGATTAAATTCAAAAATTCCTTCCTTGGCCGGTCGGTGGTGGCACATGCCTTTAATCCCAGCACTCGGGAGGCAGAGGCAGGCGGATCTCTGTGAGTTCGAGACCAGCCTGGTCTACAAGATCTAGTTCCGGGACAGGTTCCAAAGCTACAGAGAAACCCTGTCTCGAAAAAACAAAAAAACAAAAAAAAAAAAAAAAATTCTTTCCTTGCATCTGGCTCCCAAGACACTATGGAAAACACTCTTCTCTTACAGGACACGTTGTTTCCCACTGCCTCCCATGAGACTTCATATTGCCTACAATGCCTCGATGTTCGCTAAAGCTGAAAGGCCTCCATAGGAAGCTAATCTGTTAAGTGTGAATAGTTGATATTTATCATTTTCTGCCTTTGTTCTATTGACTCTTTTAAGGAAAAATAAACCAATGACTCTACAGAAGTCCTTTTTAGCCTACAGGCTTTAAATATATGAGCAAGTAAAGCCTTGAACAACTGCTTCAATCCTGATGAGAATATATAATATAATCAATTTTATTACCTAGGCAGAAGGCAGATTAATTCAGTAAACTATTCTTTAGCGCTGCTATCATATTGTATCGCGAACGTAAAGCTAGTTGGCAACATCCATATATTTATTTTATCTAAACCTATCTTAAGAAACAAAAGCCCGGACTGGAGAAATGACTGGCAGCTAAAAGCACTGGCTGCTCTTCCAGAAGACCTGGGTTCAATTCCCAGCACCACATGGCTGTTTTAACTGTCTGTAACTCTGGTTCCAAGATATCTGACACCTTCATACTATTGTACATAAAGTAAAGTTACATTAGTTTTTAAAATGTTAAAGAAAAGAATCAGAAGCACAAAAGGCTAGAAATTATAAGTTAGAGAGAACTAATACAACTATAAGATACAGAGAGGTCCGTCCAATTTAGATGACAAGAATTTATCGAAGCTTCCTAAGATTTCAACATTTAACATGAATCCTGTTGTCTATTTATTGCAACAATGGGACATTATAGGTCAGCAACTCATCAGGCTGAAAGCATTTTAACTAGAATTATATTTTCTGTATGTGATTCTCAGTACGAATTAATGAGATTTGCCCAAACCAAAGACTTCCAATTTTCCACATCAGAAGACAAAATACTAAGTTATCAAGAATAACTGTGAGCTCATTATTGTACAAGTGACTTGTATACATAGAAATTACATCAAAAATTGTTTTAAAAAGCAAAATGTGTTTAAAGAGTGCATGTTAAATTATGGGGAGAAATACCAACAATAATGGAGTACTTGCTTAATGGCATGGGATAAAATGTCCTAGAACAACTGAGAAAAACTTAACAGACAACTATTGTGTATTTGGATTAAAATGGGTCTCTAGCATGAACTGTCGATGGATGTAGGAGTCCAAACTTGCAGAAATTCATAGTTTCAAAGGAGAAACTGGGTAGCAGCGTCATGTGATGTAAGCATGTATTAGCAGACTAAGGAGAGTGGCAATGTTGTCTTGTGTGAAAAAAATAGAAAAATTGAGACTTAAAAGAGAAGTTTGCCTGGTAAGCAGATAGAAAGAGTACATCATTTCCACTATCTTTATTATCTAGGATAATAGAGTTTAGTTCTATTTCATTCATTGTTGTGAAACTTTATAATTAACTTTTGTTTTATATGAAAACGCAAATACACCCATACACCATGTATGGCTCTTCAACCGCTGCAACTCATAAGCGAACTGAAAGGTTAAAATATCAGCAAGCCTGAAAACAAAATAATTTGCAAGATACAGTTACATCACTGAAAAGGGATGATGAATGACAGCACTGGAATTTTCTAAAGTAAAAACCTGAGCCCCACATTGGAGCACTGGACTGAGCTCCCAAGGTCCTGATGAGGAGCAGAAGGAGAGAGAACATGAGAAAGAAAGTCAGGACCGTGAGGGAACCTCCAGCTGGCGACAGATGGGGAAGGTGACTGAGCCCCACATTGGAGCACTGGACTGAGCTCCCAAGGTCCTGATGAGGAGCAGAAGGAGCGAGAACATGAGGGAGAAAGTCAGGAACGAGAGGGGTGCGTTCACTCATGGAGACGGTGGGACAGAACTAATGGGAGATCACCAACTCCAGTTGGAATGGGACTGATGGATCATGCGACCAAACCCGTCTCTCTGAATGTGGCCAACAGCGGGGGCTGACTGAGAAGCAAAGGACAATGGCTCTGGGCTCTGATTCTTCTGCATGGACGGGCTCTGTGGGAGCCTTCTCAGCTTGGTCGATCACCTTCCTGGACCTGGGGGGAGTTGGGAGGACCTTGGTCTTAGCATAGAGTGGGGAACCCTGATGGCTCCTTGGCCTTGAGAGGGAGGGAGGGGAGGTATGGGTGGAGGGGAGGGGAGGGAAGGGGGAGAAGGAGGGGAGGGAAGGGGTAGGAGGAGGGGAGGGAGGGGGGAGGAGGAGGGAAGGAGATGGAAATTTTTAAATATAAAAAAAAATAAACCATGAGAAAAAAAATAAAAAAATAAAAAATAAAGTAAAAACCTATAGTTCCCACTAGTGGAAACAAGGGCCACTAGGGAAATAATATTGACATAAGAATTAAAGTAATAACTCCAATAATTTTAACACAAGTGTAAGTAAATATGTGAGATGAGAGGCAGTGAGAGGGGAAGAAAGCAAGAGATCACCTTACTTACATTAACTGTTTTGTAACCATTTTGCAAATGAACTGTTTTAAGCAAGCAGTGTGATAGAATCAAATACAGTATCCATTAATACAAAATGAATGTAATGCTGGGGCACTTGTGGGGATGAGTGTTCCACAGTGCAAGCGGAGGTCAGAGAATAACTGTCATAGTAGATTTCTATCTTTCATTTTTGCTTGGATTTTTGGAATCAAATTTAAGTCATCAGGTGTACAGAGCAAGTGATTTATCTCACAGTGCCATCCCACTAGGCCTATAAATAATAGCTAATGTCTGAATTTCTATAAGATAAAATATTGATGATTACTGCTGGTGTAGGCCTTTAATCCCAAGCATATCTCTGTGCATTCAAGGCCAGCCTGGTCTACAGAGAGAGTACCATGATGTCTAGAGCTACATAAATAAACCTTGGCTTTAAAAAATGCCAAAAAAGAAGATAAAAGATATATAATCTTTATGAAAATTACAAAAGAAAATGGACTACCAAAAATTATCAGGAGTAAATATGTCTGCTTGATAAGTCTAGAATATATTGTTGTTTTGAAATGATCTCTAAAATGTTATTTCAATTTACTCTTCTATAATACCTTAAAACATTGATAGGTTATAATGACATAGGTACATAATATGATTTCTTTATTACTGTATTGCATGATGAAGGCATCTAATAAAGGGTCTCAGAGATGAAAATTATTTTCAAAACAAAGGCTATAATTGCAGATGAGTATAACATTGCTTAATCATTAAGAATAACCTCGTCTGTGTCCAGTTTCATGATTTAACTTGAGTGAAAGTGCACGAATACAATTTAAGAAAATTTGTTTATAAAAAGTTAACATACATGTGTGTTCATATTCAATGTATTGTTCCATTGTTGGATTGGTTACAATGTATTTTTGTTCCTTTTTATACTTATTTTTAAGACATATGTTTTAGTTTTATTTCATGTGTTTGAATGGTTGTTATATATATGTATGTGAACTACATGAGTGCCTGGTGTCCACAGCGACCAGAAGATGGTCTTAGATCTTTTGGAACTGGAGTGACAGACCTGCACAAGTCACAATACTGACACTAGAAACTGAACACAGATTCCTTGTAAGGGCAGCAAACTCTCCTAACAACTTAGATAATTCTCCATCCCCTGTTTCCAGAGTTTTAAAATCTATTTTTTTCTTGATGTTTTAGTCTTGATGTTAAGCACTTCCATTTTAATATGCTGTGTCTTAGATCATAGAACTGAATGTCTTCAGTCTCTGGATAAAAAATAAATTTGTGCTTTGCAAAGTAGTAAGAGAATGAAATAATAAAAAATGGAAGTGGTAGTTACTATAGGAAAGAAATAGATGGGAGCTAGTTTTCTTAAAATATCTTATTTAATATGTATATATTATATATATAATACATAAATATTTAAATCAAAATATTTCAAAGATATTTGTCAGCCTAGGTTGAACTTTTTTGTGACTCATAAAAATTCTCTTTTTAATTTGTAAGCCTATATACCTTCCTCCTTCTTTCTATCCTTACCTATGTATCTCTATGTTAACAGATAATTAAAATTCTTTAAAATACCCATTGTATTTACTTGTTTAATCTATATTTAATGTATATGTTTCCAAGTTTTTATCATAATATATATATATTTTTTGGTTTTTCGAGACAGGGTTTCTCTGTGGCTTTGGAGCCTTTCCTGGAACTAGCTCTTGTAGACCAGGCTGGTCTCGAACTCACAGAGATCCGCCTGCCTCTGCCTCCCGAGTGCTGGGATTAAAGGCGTGCGCCACCACCGCCCGGCTATCATAATATATTTTTATGTTAATTACTTGCAAATACTCAAATGATTTAAGGTACCCCTTTTGCTTAATAATGCATATCTCAGGTACACAAATGCAGGCTGCCCTATAGAAGTGCTGGTTCATGGAGTAAGAGTCAGTTTGGGTGAAGATGACACAGTGGTGTCTATGTATCACCTGAAAGCCAGAGGGCAAGAAGGTCCCCCAGGCTGGGAATCCCAAATTGGAACAGGCTGAAAAATATAAAAATCAGAGAACAGCCTGCATTTTTTAAATTGATTTTTATTGAGATACATTTTTCTCTGTTCCCCTCCCTGTCTTCCCCCTCCCTGCTTCAACTTTCTCCCAAAGACCCCACGCTCCTGGTTTACTCAGGAGATCTTGTCTTTTTCTACTTCACATGTAGATTAGATCTATGTATGTCTCTCTTAGTGTTCTCATTGTTGTCTAAGATCTCTGGGATTGTGAATTGTGGGCTGGTTTTCTTTGCTTTATGTTTAAAAACCTACTACGATTGAGTACATGTGATAATTGTCTTTCTGTGTCTGGGTTACCTCACTCAAAATAATGTTTTCTAGATCTATCCATTTGCCTGCAAAATGCAAGATGTTATTTTTTCTGCTGTGTAGTACTCCATTATGTAAATGTACCACATTTTCCTTATCCATTCTTTGGTTGAGGAGCATTTAGGTTGTTTCCAGGTTCTGGCTATGACAAACAATGCTGCTATGAACATAGTTGAACACATGTTCTTGTGGCATGATTGAGCATCCTTTGGATAAAGTCCCAAAAGTGGTATTACTGGGTCTTGAGAAATTTTCTGAGAAATTGCCGTACTGACATCCAAAAGGGCTGTACCAGTTTGCATTCCTACCAGCAATGCAGAAGTGTTCACTTTTGCCCACAACCTCTCCAGCATAATACGTATTCTAAGTTTCAATACTGGCAATCCCTCATTTTATTGCATTGGAAATTTCAGTAATAATAGTTTTTGTATGTGGACTATGCATTCATCTTCTAAAATAGTACATGGCAACTTTGTGGAATGTTCAAGAGTAAGCAAACGAATCTCTAGGGTTGCTCACGACCTATCTAGTGGCCCAATGTGAAGCTCCTAAACCTGTTGTTTTAAAACAATTCACATAGTAAAGCTGTTATTCATGTCATTTGCATTTTTCACCTTTGTAAAGAAATAAAAAGCTGTATTTCCTCAAATTCACTTGAAAAAAGTAAATAAGGATAAAAAAAATTGTATTTGTAAAAACAGGATATGAATCTTTCCTAATGGATCAAATCAAATATTGCCATTTTGTACCACATTTAATTTAGCAACTATAGTGTCTGAATTTTTAATGAATAATTCAGTTTCTCAAGATAGTTGTCTGTACAGAAAATAAGAAGGAAGACAATATTATCTTATGCATTTTTATATGTCTGTGTTGCCCATCAAATTATAATTTTCAAGTTTTTTGTTCAATTTTAATACTGCCAATATTTGGCAAGGCATTTTGTGCATATGCAGTTGCCCGATAAATATCCATTCCCTTCAATTTAATCTAATTTAAGTTTAATTTAATTTAATTCAAGTTTGATTTAAGATGATGTACAAAATTATTTCTTGTTGACTTTGCAAAATGAACATATGCAAAACAAAACCTCAACAATTAATCTCTAGTTATTAGTATACCCCTCTTTTCGGCTCTCCAATGACTACTAATATTATGTGCAACTGTTTACATTATAATAGCAATTCCCTGCTGTTAGATGGGTGCACTTCCAATTTTGTAAGTTAGTGCATAGAACATACAAGCTATACGGTTCCTACTTCACATGGTTCCCACTTCATCACATAAGTCGCAATTCCCAGTTGAACTCAAATCAAAGGCTTTTCTGCCCATCCAGATGTAGCTTAGGACCTCTCAGAGTTTCATTAATCTGCTAGTATTGTGAGTCCACTCACAGAGTACATTAAATGCAATTTTGCCAAATAGGATGCAGAGTAACATCCTACAGGGAAAGTCCAGGTCTGGGTGGAACACTGAGCACAAGACATTCTTGCGCTTAAAGCCAGATTACAGGGACAAAGATAAAAACATATATTTTTAATAGACTACACAGTTCATTTCAAATTATCATTACTTTGTGAAGGAATGATAATGTCAAAGCCCCAGGTGGAATGATATACTATGGACAATATAGTTGACTTGAAGGATAACACCAATGGAAGCTTCTGGTATAGGGATCAGCATACCACTCACTGGGATATACAATCTTGAGACTTTGGGGAATGGACGAGGTTTAGCAACTGCAGGATGTCACTGGGGATTATCAGGACATTTTTGAGACAAATACTTAAAATCACACTTGGAAAGTTCTATGGACCATTGATACTTCTCTGCTTTCAGCTACTTTTCCATTCTGAACCTGAAACTGTTGCTGTGGAAATGGGCTAAAGACTCGCTCTGTCATCTTTGCATATACTAAAGCATCAGAACAAGGAAGGTGCTCTCTGGCCTTCTCTTGCACTTTTCCTTTAAGGAAAACCATAAAATTAAGCCAGGTGAATTATTTCTAAGAATACTGGATAATTGTAGGAGGTTCTTCTGTTTGTGTGTTACTTTCATTGGTTAAATAAAGAAGTTGCCTTGGCCTTTTGATAGGGCAAACTTAGATAGGCAGGGAGACAGAACTGAATGCTGGGAAGAAGAAGGCAGAGGTAGAGAGAGCCGACCTTCATGAAGCTGCCAGGTCAGACATGCTGAATTTTTCTCAGTAAGCCACGGCCTTGTGGTGACAAAGAGATTATTAGAAATGGGTTGAATCAAGATGTGAGAGTTAGCCAATAAGAGGCTAGAGCTAATGGGCCAGGCAGTGATTTAATTAATATAGATTTCTGTGTAATTATTTTTGGGGCTAAGCTAGCTGGGTGGCAGGACACAGCCCGCTGCTCCCCATTACTACAGATAATACTCTTAGTTCATGGACAGAATAATGGATTAGTGGGTAAAGTACACACAGGTAACACATATGCCTATATGTGTACACACACACACACACATACACACACGTCTACTAATAGTACATAAGATAAAATCTTAAAGAGAGACTCATTCCATAGTTTTCTTTCTAGATTCAGATCATCAGAAGATGTCTACTCGTCCCTAGAGTGGCATGACAAATCATAATAAACAGGCATTCCAATGTTTATCTCATTTACACCTTGACTGCCCAGAATGAAGTTTATTATTAAACATCATCTTTTGTCCTTGAGCTTCACTCAAACCCATTTTAATATTTTATTAATAAGACTAAGAACCCAAAGAAAGGACTCCAATTTCCCCTTCCTGTATGATCACATAGTTAACATCTAGCATAAAGAAAGTGCTACTTCACCACAAAAATCTATGCCTAAGCAAAGATTCCACTATTCTCGCTTTCTGTCATTCAATCAACCAGTAGCTTTTTCACTTTCTCTAACTTCAATACCCTAACAAGTTTTCCACTCCTGATCCCTCACCTGAACAAACTCACAATAAATCTTCCTTATAACCAAATGAGATTTCATAGAATGGATTTTAATGAGAGTCCAGTAGAGGGTCCTTGTTCAGTAACATAACTCCCCGTTATTTGCAAAGATATACCAACAAAGGTAAATAATTGGTTGTTACATACTCAAAATACATGTTCTTGGTGAATAAAATGTTACATATAAATAACTGGCATATGCCGGGCGGTGGTGGCGCACGCCTTTAATCCCAGCACTCGGGAGGCAGAGGCAGGCGGATCTCTGTGAGTTCGAGACCAGCCTGGTCTACAAGAGCTAGTTCCAGGACAGGCTCCAAAGCCACAGAGAAACCCTGTCTCGAAAAACCAAAAAAAAAAAAAAAAAAAAAAAATAACTGGCATAGCATGTATAATCTGCTTTCGATATACAAATAAAGTTTTCTATATTTATACAAAGGATTTTTAAGATGTCAATAGATTTACTTCTTAAATAGATATATAAACAAAGATTAAAAATGTTCATTTTGTCTTTTGTATACTTAGTGCATGAAACATACAGCTGCAAATTTTTTATGAATGTTGAAAATATCCACATTTATGACACTTCTGCATCAAATGGCCTTGCAAATAATTACAGAGAATAGGATCAAGAATTATGACATTATAAACAAATATAATTTATCATTTAGCATCATTTAAATACTTATTAAATTAAATACTAGACTGTTATGCCTTTATTATGAACCATAACCTTTACATGACAATTTATTTGTTAGTGCCATTTTACTGATAAGATTTCAAGACTAGATCCATGGGACTAAACTAGACTCTCTGTATGTGGGAGAAAATGGTGAACATTGAACTATCTGAGGGGCCCCTGGCAACCGAACTAGATTCTATCTCTGACACATGAGCTAGCTTATTGGAGCCCCTTCCCTATGATCAGATGTCAAGCTCAGCCTTAATGCAGCTCAGTGGGGCTTGCTTCTGCTTCAAATTAATGTCCCAGGCATTGTTGACTCCCCAGTGGAGTCCTTATCCTTACCTTGGGAGAAGTGGATGGGAGGTGGGTTGTGGGGGAGGTGAGAGATAGCAGAAAGAGGGGTAGAGGGAGAACTGTGGTTGAAACGTAAAATGAAATTTTTAAAAAAGTAAATTAATTTTAAAAACAGACTTCAAGGCTAGAAACAACAACAACAACAAATAACTAATCCAGGTTCCATCACTGAGAAGTGTGGTGATTTGGCTTCCAACTCCAGAGCCTAGGCTCTTCATTACAATGTCATCCATTTCACTTGTCAGGACAATGCAAAAGGTACCTGTCATCACCAATCCCACCCAGATTCCTAACTACTGTGTTTGTTTAGGGAGATTGGGCCCATTTAGCTCTCACTACAAAAACCTTTAAAGCATTAAAATGGTGTGGTGTCCTGGAAGTTGTTTGCTCTGAACTCTGATGGCTCTATATTTACCATACACAATTGATTTGAGGAGTGTATAATTTTGAATTTACACCATATCAAACTTATTTTCTACATCAGTAACTAAAGAATACCAATGATTTCCCTAGTGCCAAAGAATAGTAATGTAAGAGTGGTCTACCATAGCATATGTTTTAATTTTGGAGACTGAAAGCACAGAGAGCACCAAAAACACTTTATCATTATATATATTTAAGAAGTTCAGACAGTATCTGTTATAATAGTGAAACCCTACTTTGAACCAAGATATTCGATCTGACTCTATTCCGTTGTGCTTGTACTTGCCCTAAACAACACACAAGGAAACTGTTGTTGGTGCATATGCATTATGAAGTTTGGTTATCAGTAAAACTTAAGTAGCTCCTGTTAGCCTGATCATTGGGTAATATATCTGCACATAAGTAAGCTAATCACATATAAGTATGAGCTGAAAGATTGATCTTTGCTTTTGAAAATTGAAGAACCATGAAGTATTTTCTGATTAGGTATTAGCGAATCACCTGAGTAGGCAACTACAATCCGTTGTGCCTTAGTCATAAAGTTCCCTTCCTAAGAAGTTGCCCACAAATCTAGCATCACCCAAGAGTCAAGAAGCCATGGATCACACTCGGCTTGGTCCTTAGAATGGAAATCAAACCTTAAAATTTACAGAACATTACTGCAAAATCGTTGGTATGTTTAGCATACAAATTGTGTAATCCTAATTTGGGGAATTCTTTGAAAGACTCTTATTAAATCAAAACTCCAGTCTTTAGTGCATTTTGCTCCTGCTTTTCAGAATCTAGTATGCTCTGGCAGCTCAATTGAAGAGGTAGGCACCCTTGCCTAGGTCAGCAACAAAGCTGCCTTTGTCTCAGGCTGTGCCAGAGTTATGACTGAAGCCAGCAACCATCAAAAGCTATTATTCTTTCTATAAAGTACATATCTTCTTCCATGAGTCTTTGAACGCACACAGACAAACTTCCTTAATATTGGCCTTACCTTTTCCAGTTTTGAAAGTGCAAGAGAGTAACAGTCCTTGGCTCTAAATTGCATGAATCTCATATTTGCTGGGTGAGTAAGCTCAGTGATAATACTGAGACTGGAAAACAACCTAAATTAAAGAAAAAAAAATACATCACACTAATAATCCAATATGGTATGTTTTTATAATAACATTTATGAATGAGTGATTCTTAGCATTAGGCATAAAACTACATCCAATTACAACTGCAGGCACTGCCACATAAAATGATCTGCAAAATACAAGAAAAATGTAGCACTATTTTTAAAAATATTTAACCAACATATTTGTACTATAAGAAAAAATAAATTCAGCAATTTTCCTTTAATTTGATGTTTTATTTACATAATTATGAAACAGCATGGAAGGGAAACTCATAAAATTGATTTAAGAAGGTATTAAGATTACTTTGTGGATGATATTAAAATAAAATATAGGACTATTTAGATTGCTAAAAAATTCACATGATGCTCTTCTTGTCCATTCTATGAGATTTTCTAAGCTATGATTCCTTGCCTAATACCACACTCTTTCTAAAGGTCAAATCTTGGCACAAAGAGCTCCTCAGATAAGAAAATACCATATTTAGGTAAATTCCACCAATAAATTGAAGTCAAGGTGAAAGCATTAATAAAAATGTTACAAGATGAGCTGAGTGTTTTTGCACTACTCACTTTCCATATGTCTCTCTTATATACTGAAAAAGTCACATGTTCACACACACTTGATTTTTTCACCCTCACAGAGTAGCGCATCATGATGGTACAATAAAAGAATATTTTTGTTTCTGTTGCTGTTCTGGTCTAGCTGATCTTCATGCATCACAGTTTTTCTGGTTCTATTGTTTTTGGATTTCCTTGTAGTTATTTCCTATGGTAATATGCTTCCTTTCCCAAACAATGAAATAAGTTAAATTAAGCTAATATCACTTAAAATGACAATAGCAGTTTGAACTCATCTCTGAGCTCAAGGACTAGCATTGACTGAAAAGATGAATCATAAACCATTTGTCTGGGCCTCAAAAACAAATCAACTTTAGTTCCTATTAACTCCAATGCTGATGCTAGTCTAGCTTTAGCAGCTCATTGCTTGACAGTACTTTACAAATGAATGTGTTTGTTTTAAAAGAGGAGCCCTAATCTTGAGCTATGGTGCTGGCTGGGGAGGATTTTTACACTTCCTGGGGTCTAATTTCCTGATGCTGATAAAAGATTTGCTGAAACATCTCCCACCTACTGGAGAAGTGTGGCAAGATAATACTTCAGCAGAATGCAGGGGCATGTTCCCAGAAGAGTCAACAGTTCATGATGACTTCCTATAAAGTCTCTTTCCAAGGGCTCCCTTAACTGTTCAAGTTAACATGCTAAAATCATTCTTCATAATAATCTCTTTCAGAGTTATATGTGAAATTTGTATATCCCGTTCTTTACCTACGTGGGGCTTTAGGAACCTTGACATCACTCATGCTTTATAAACTGAGAATTGTAGGCAGTATTATGCCTTCATCTTAGTTTTGATGGCAGATCTTATTTCTTTGTCTAAGTAACATGTAGCATAGGTGAAGCAAATAATACCAGTAAATAGGTTTAACATAAAAAACACAGTCACTTTTTTTGTGTGTGTAACATGCCATTGTTTTGATTGTTTATAAGGAAAGGAGCTCCGAAAATTTTGGATGATTTGTGAAACATTTAGCCAAGTGGCAGGAAAAGATAGTATTTCAAAGGAATTTAAATTTAAATGTTTTTATTTATTTATTATTAAGGTTGTTACTATTGTGCTTGTGTGTGTGTGTAAGGGAGAGGGGGAGAGAAAATACTACAACATGCCATTTGCATGGCAGGCCCCCTTTTTGCTGAGCCTCATCACTGCTATATCTTATAGAGATTTTATGGGTTTTTTTTTGTTAATCTTTTTCCCTAAGATACCATTGCTTTCTTGTTTGCTGTTCTCTTCAACCTTTACATGCTTGAAATCAAAGATATCTTTTTTTAAATTTCCTCTAGAATCCAGTTAAAATGAGAAATTTTTAAATCTTTTGAAGTGAAAATCCTCCTCTAAAGCTCCTTGGAATTTGATTTTCACACTATCTCTTGCCCTATACTCTAGGGATTTTCTCTTATGAAACAGCAACATCTAGAGAGGCCAGGTGTTGCTTTCATGGCCTACTACTGCCTATCTCTTATATAGCATTAACTAACAAATCTTTTAAGGCCTATTTTCTGAATCTTGGCTCATGCAGTTGGGATGATGGGTTAGTGGTAGACACAGCGCTTCCTGCTGTCTACTTGACAAGTAATCTATATAGTTTGCATCCCAAGCAATCTCCTTTCAGAATTGTTTCCTTTTCATTTCAAAGCCAGTTAGCTAAAAAATAAAATAATAATACTAAATGTAGTTAACATATGGGATGTCATAGCCTGTATTTAAAATAGGACTTATAGGTAGTTAAATGGAATAAGTAATGTCACTAAAGCAGATCAATTAACACAGAATCTTGTAGTTTAATTAGACCCTAAATGCTGCAATCTATACTTGAACTTCCTTCTTTGCTGTTCCCATTTGTACCTCCTTTCTGCAAAACTGTAGGGAGGATGGCTTAAACTCACACTACCATTTCAATGTCTACAGACTTGTGTTGTTCTCTTCCAAACCATCACATGAACTTCAGTCTGTAGAACTAGTTGAGTTGCTATCATTGTGGCTCTGGCTGGTCTTGGTGGATCTATCAAATCTACTATTGACCAGAAAAAAAAAATCACATTTTCTTGTCTGGTACATTGATGTTTGGTTGTTGGGAGATTCCAACTTCTATTGCAAATCAAGAGAACTAGCTGCATTAACTACTCAAACCACAAGTGGCAAATCCCTTCTTAAGAAATCACTTACAATGGGCACCTTACTGAAGAAATTTAAGCACACACACACACACACACACACACACAAAAATGCATTTACTATAGAATTTCCATAGTCAGAATCTAATTAATCCTTCATAATCAAGACAAAACTCAAAAAGTCATTTCTTACTACTCTAATACAGATTGGATACTTAGTAAAGAAAGTCAGATAACCAGAAACAATAATATATTATTAAGAATATCTAGCAATATATTTGCTTTTCATATATTAAAATTCAAATCTCTTTTTGAAATATCAAGTCTTCCAACTTACCTAGCATAAAGAGTGGTAGACCTGTCCTTAGTACTGTTCTAGGACTAGAGAGCTGGTGTCTAACATCTAATTTAACAACAATAAAAAAATGGTAAATGTCCATTATTAGTGATCTCTGGTCTTAAGGAAATACAAAAGAGATATTGAAGTGAAATACTCATTATTTAACTCTGAGAACTGACTGTGGAGACAGCAGAACTGAATGATTACAAGCCTATGTCTATTAGTTTAAGTGGTGGTAAACTGTGGCAGACTGGGATACTCTTATATGAAGTGACATTAAGACACTAATGAATGAGAATTTCTGAGGCAAATAAACCTTCTTAAGGACAGAAATGTATTTCATCTGCTGAAGAATTGTTATCTTCCTACAATGTGTAAATGCTATAAGCATATGGCTTATTTTCTAACTCATTACTAGAAACAGAATAATAGAGCCTAAGAGAGAGTGAACAATAATTAAAATTACAGGACTCAATTATATCTGAATGACTACTATGGTTGAAATGGTATTGTGAACAAAATGTATGTGACTTGTCTCTTACACATAAATGAATTTTACTGTTTTAAACTAAGCAGTAATGCATTAGCGAAGCCTGCCACCTAGTGAAAATTTAAAAGTAATACTTATGCAATAAAGTATTATAGGACCCTTTATGTCTATAAAACATTACTTGTATTCAATTACAGTATTCATTTATGTATTCATTTGCCTAATGCATTTAATTATGTTTCTTATAAATACTGATGCCATAAATCTATTTCTTAGTCATGATATTTGCTAAACACATTGTGAATGCTAAACAGTTTAAAATAGCCTTATATAATAAGCCTCTTTTTTTCTTAGATACTAAGACTAGGAAATAACAATACAGCAATTAATAAAGTAATATAATTAGTTTTATTTTGTTCTCTTGCTTGCTACTTTATTTTATTATAAATCTGTTTAATATAATTAAATCATTACAAACATAAATCAAAATAATCACATCTTTTTGCTTGATACTCTGATGCTTGGCTGTTGGGTGTGTAGATAGTTCTGTCCTAGCCAGGTGCTGAAAGAGCCATGTTTAGAGAAACTGGGCCATGTACTGGTTTCTCATCCTTATCTTCCTTCTCCTTTAACATAAGAATATACTGAGCACAGCTGCCTAGTGGATGTGATTAAATTCTTTATTAACTCTTGAAGGTATGTGCTAAAACACCTGTCCGTCCTGTCTGGAATAGGGAGGCAGATGAAGGCCTCCTTAATATCTGTGATTGGGACAGTTTGATTGGCCAGCTCACCTCTTCTTTCCTCTGCCCAATAATACTAAGTGACCCTTAGAAAAAGAATCCTGGCAGCACCCCACTTGAACCTTACTCCCCATAAAAGTTCTGCTTGCTCTCTTTCCACAATAAAATCCCCTGTCAGTTTTCTTCCATAGCAGAACCCTTTTGTAAGATACATAATATTCATGCTTCTATTTTAGGAGAAAAAGGACCTGGAAGGCACTGATAATAGTAACTTCAGGGAACATTGGCATTTTGCCATGATAGTTCCCCAAATTATGTTCAACAGAGAAAAGAAGTCTCCATCAAACTCCAGGAATTGCTCCCCCATCTCAACACTATTCTACTATTTTTAATAATTATGAAACATAAGTACTTTAGGTAAACCTTTAATTAAATTGCTTAATAATTTCCTCTACAGACTACTATCACAAAAAGTCTTCCAGTAATTTCTGGGTTTTTTTTTTCTTAATCAGTATAGTGGGAACAGCTTGAATATTCTCAAAACTTCCTAGATGCTTGACAAATCCGTGAGTCAAGCGTACCCCATTACTAAACCACAAGTAAGTACGTTGGCTGTAGAGGTTATTGTGTCCTGCTACTGATCTAATGCAGATTTTGGTCTATTTTTTTAAGAAATGACAGACCTGTAAGTTGCTTGCATGTTCAGAGTGCTCATTATCTTACAGGTTCTGTCGCCAAATTTTATTAAACAAAATCAACAATGCTTCTTACTGAAGTAAAATGAGCATAAATGAAGCTTTGCAGGAAATTACTCCTGAATTTTTACCATTTCAATATAATACCAGTTTAAATGCATACTTAAGGAGCAGTAAATATTTTTACTGTGTTCAATGCAGAGAAACTTTTCTTTCTCAGACATTTTCTCCTCTCCTTTCACCTCATACCTGTTCCTAAATCTGCCCATTTGTCACAGATTGTTTAAAACAAAGAGTAGATCAGAATAATACTGTTTTTCCCCCCTTAGGAACACAGGTGGATTCTGTTAGGATTTCAAACAACACCAACCAAGAACATCAATAGCTTAACCTGGCTATTTTTAATCCAATTTTGATGTGCTTATTTAAATTTAGCTTTTTCACAAACCTATGAAAATAAGTTTTCTGAGACAGGGTTTCTGTGTGTGTGCTACCACCACCTGGTGGAAATATTTTGTAAGTAAAATCGTGTTTGTGTGTGTGTGTGTGTGTGTGTGTGTGTATCTGCATCTTGGAGGAGGTGTGCTAGTGTTTTTACTTAGCTGTGGAAATAGGAGATAGGAAGCACTAGTAAGATAGACGTTAACAGACACAGACTTGGTACCTGTCTTCTCGATGATTTTTGGTCTTCAGAAATGGATTTTGAGGAGAAGGGGATCAATGGATTAGTGTCTAGCAATCTGATTTCTGAGCAAAGTAAGAGACATACTCTATTTCTTCATGCTTTTCTCTAGGGGCTCTGAAGTTGTCTGGGTAGTGGTATCCCGGAGTTTCATGCTATAAAGAAGTCTATCACTAACAAGTAAACAACCATACACACACACACACACACACACACACACACACACACACACACACGGAGAGAGAGAGAGAGAGAGAGAGAGAGAGAGAGAGAGAGAGAGAGAGAGAGAGAGAGAGAGACAGAGAGAGAGAGAGAGAGAGACAGAGAGAGAGAGACCGAGACAGAGACAGAGACAGACAGAGATCGAGACAGACAGACACACACACAGAGAGAAAGAGAGAGAGAGAGAGACAGAGACAGAGACAGAGACAGACAGAGACAGAGACAGAGACCAAGTACCTACTCTATGCATTCTAAGGGAACATAGGTCATTTAAACTACAAAAAGAAATTTGTTTTTATATGTTTTAAGTAACTAAGTATATATACACTGCTAAAGGTATATTCGTGGTGAATTTAATTTATAATTTAGACATAATCTAAATGGCACATTGAGCAGAATACTAAGACTCAGTGGCTTTGGGCATAGGTAAATTCCACTACATAGAAAGAGATGACAAGCAAAAGTGCAAGACACACTAAGGAGCGAGTCTTAGAGACAAAGATGAGCAGTTGAGCAGCGACTGGTGGGGATAGTACTAACTAAGCTTTCAGAAGAGGTGCTGCTGCTGAGGTTCCTTGTAAAGCACGCTAGCAGGGAAACATAAAGGTAAAAGAAGGTTGACTTTTAGGATATAGATTCTGTCTCTTCTTAGATTGTCAGATCTCTGTGTATAAAGTACAGCTGGAAGATTGAACTCTTGCCTCTGATTATTGGCGCTGGGTAACTGACGGATCAAAGTCTGCTATTCTGGTGCAGACTGACTGATTGGAACTTCATAAGTAAAGGAAGCCGGAATGCTGCACATCTAGAGCCAAATGTCATCAGGCTACCTTCAGTCTCCTTAGCCTTTTATTGCTCATCTTTAGCTGACCTAATATTCTCATAACTATTAGCTAGAATGCTTTTGAAATCTCCTTTTGAAACCCAACATGTCACTAGCTTCTGCCATTCCAAAAGTTAAAAATACTATCAGAAAGCATCAGAGACCTACAGCAAAGGTATCTATGTTTTGGTGTAAACCATCCACCAGACACTTCCAATGATGTATTTGAAAATACTTTGATTTTTTTTTTTACTTTTATTTTTATTCTGTATCTATAAAAACTTTGTGAAACTGTTTCCATCCTGGACCGTGTTATTTGGGACAACCTGAATCTATGTTGCTGGGTCATGGTCTGTCACATTTGTCTCCAGCTTAATCTGTCTTTTACTCCCTGTGAGAGCAGAACTATGATTCATATGTATACTTGTAAGATTCTTATAAGCAAACCCAGCAGGTAAAAAGGAACACATCAAGACAATAGCAATTAAAAGGTCTTTGTCTAGGATTTGGGCATCAGACATGTCTATAATTCCAGAAATAAAATTGCAGCTGGGGAGTCAGAGGTAAGTGGACTTCCAGTTAGATACTAGCTTGATCTACACAGTGAAAACTTGTCTAAAAACAAAGTAAGTAATAAAATACCTTTGTAGGGATAGGGATAAGCTCAGTAGTTGAAAACATGTTCAATATTGTCAAGGGACTGAAATTTCCTTGGTTCTCTATGTTTCCTAATTTCCCATTGGTGAAAAAATCAGAAAGAAAAGAAAAAGACCTATTTGAGCTATTCTGTTGAAATAATTTATTTTTACACAAAAGACATCAACCTGGAAGCTCCTTGGGGTTCTGTCAACACTGTACAACTTTAGAACCACTAATCACACTGATCGGAAGACAAGAGACAGAGACACAGGGAGGCTTTTTATAATCTGTATTAAAATGAAACTTTCATGTCACATTGCAGAGAGAAATCTATATATACTTATTAATAGTTTAGCATATAAAAACACTAATGACTTTTTCTGAAGTAACAATCCCTTATTCCCCAGTGCAGATGCTCTGGAAGAAGTACAAGGTTAATGCTGGGAGACACTAACTCCACTCAGCATTTCAAGAAAAGTCTGAGACAAGACATCTTGAGAATGAGAAAGAGGAAAAAGAATGATTACAGGGAACTGCAGACATTACAAGTCTTTGAAAAGTTACTGATTACCTTACCAGAGGGGCAATACTGAGTTCTGCAATGATTGACAGACAACCTCTGCCCCATCCTTACCTCATGAAGTCTACTGGCTGGAAATGAGAGGGAAAACAAGTTACTAAGATGTTAATTAATCTACTGCTTCATCATTTCACTGCCTCTTTGGCTAAAGAACAACTTAAAGATTCAACTTCAGTCTCTGCTCATTCATGTTTAGTTTCAGGCAACACAAACACAATTATTTACTTATTTATTTTTAATTATGTTTGTGTATGCGTATGTGGGTATGTGCACATAAGTGCAGGTGCTCACATGTGCCAGAAGAGGGAGTTTGATCCTGGAGCTAGAAATACAGGTAGTTCTGAGCTGCTAAACATGGGTGAGTGCTGGGAACCAAACTCTTGTCCTCTGAGAGAGCTCTATTTGATAAGGATTAGGAGTGATGGATTTGTTGGAGTAGGCTTGACTTTGCTTGAGGAAGTGTCACTGTGGGTGGGCTTTGAGATTTCAAAAGTCTTTGCAAGGCATAGTGTCTTTGTCTTCTACTTCTCCAGCATCATGCTCCCCCACTCACTGATAATAAAAAAGGCTAACCACTGAAACAGCAAGCAAGGCCCCAATTAAATGCTTTCTGTCATAAGAATTGTCTTTGTCATGGTATCTCTTCTTAGAATTAGAAGAGTAACAATGATACTTTCTTTTTTCTTTTGTTTCTTAGTGAATACAGAAGTGCACTAGGTCCAGATTAACACTGGGACCAAGAGCAAGTTTCCTGTTCAGTATGCACCAAAGGGCGAAGTTTTCTGCTTTACTCTGGTTCCTTCTGAAATAAAGTAACTTTCTACTATCTCTGTCAGTTTATCAGAAGAATGGATACTAGTATTTTCTGTTCTTTTTATCTTTTTGATTCTGCAAATTTTATCACTTTCCAAGAAATGCCTGCCAGGCAGCCCTGGAACATGATATTCTGTAACTCAGACTTTAGAGAAACAAAGACAAAATATAGACAAGAGTCTTCAAAAAATACAAGTGTCAGTAAAATCTTCCTAGTACTTGCAATATAAAAGAACTTTTAAATTTAACAATCTATGAACAAGTCACTGATTGATTGATTGATTGATGACTGATTGATTGACACTATTTGGTATAGCCCAGGCTAGTCTTACATTTGGTAGGAAACAAAATATGATACAAAATATGATTGCTTGATCTTTCTGCCTCTACTTCTTGAGCACTAAAGTTTCCTGGTTATATCACCATGCTGAGCATTGTGTGATGCCAGGCATCTAATCCAGTGCTCCACATACAGTCTATCCAAGGAACTTCTAGGTAAGTTAATGTATTGCATGAAAATTATTTGTATTCTTCTTATTTTTAATAGGTTCATATTTTTATTCTATTTCCTTATATTAAAAAAGAAAATAAAAAATATGAGAACTAAGAAACAAGTACAAGAATGAGGATGTATTTTTGATAAGGAAGGTTTGAATGAAAAAATAAAAGACATGACAGTATTTATGTTTAATAAAATAAGGTTTGTCCCAAGGAAAGTGAGCAGATTATTCCATAAAGGAAAATGAAATTGTTAACAAAAGAAAAGTGCATATTGTGAAAGACCTAAGTAATTCACAAAGGATTGTGGGGGATAAATCATAAGAGAGTATATGTAATTAAGGGTATTAAAATTCCTAAGACATCTACCCAGGTGGTGTTAGTACACATTTTTAATCCTAGCACTTGGAAGACAAAGGCATGTAGATATCTTTAGTTCAAGGCCAGCCTGGTCTACAAGTTCCAAGACAGGCTCCAAAGCCACAGAGAAACCCTGTCCAAAAACCAAACCAAACCAACCAACCAACCAACCAAACAAACAAACAAAAAACCAAAACAAAAAAATTCCTAAGATATCTAAGGAGTTCTTATTTTTCAAACACCTTGTTTACTCTGTTGCTCTTGTATCTTTTTATTTGCCGATTGTACTTTAATACATTGTAACTGCTCTCTGGTGGCATGCTGTCAGAGTCCAGCTCCTAACTATAGAGAACCAGAAATATGATCCTTTCACAGGCTAGGACATTGGCTACAAAACAGACAAAATCAAGCTGGCAAAGGAGGCAGGAATGTTTGTTGGAAAAGCTATTGTTTTCTTACAAACCTTGCTTGCATTTGATCATAAAGCTAATTCCTGGACATAAATCACTTATTTTCTGAAAAATCTCAAAGGAGGGCGGTTAGGAGCAAATCAACACTAAATGGCTAACAAGCAATGTCCTCAGGGACATTTAAATGTCTTCAGGGATATTTAAATTATGTCAATGAGGAAATTTGCATAATCAGAATGTAGTCAGGCCAGACAGGGTATGGTGCTGTAGAACCATCTTTGTACACTGTAAATAGGTATTACTCTCATTGGTTAATAGAGATCTGACTGATCTATAACTGGGCAGGAAGAGATTGGGCAGGAGAGCTTGACTAGGAGGACTTAGGGAAGAAGGATGTATCTGAGGAAATACCATGATACACAGAGCAAGTAGGATGGGAAGTACATACATGAGGTAATCAAGCCTTGGGGCAGCACATAGATAAATAAAAATGGGCCAATTTAAGTTATAAGAGCTATGGAAGAACAAGCCTAAGATATCAGCTGAGCGTTTATGTTTCTTTGGGGAACTTGCTGGCAGGACAGAAATGTCTGCCCACAGTGGGCATGTTTATAATCCCATGACTCCTGAGCTTGAAGCAAGACAATCATATATCTGAGGTCTGCCAGGATTTTATGGTGACTTACTTTTATACAGCCACCAAGAAAGTTGGGGTTAAGGTGTGATGTATGAAAAGTTCTCATGCCAGATTACCTGACACTGACTCATCATCTTGGCTTCTACTTGCAATCTGTTTACATTTGCTTAGGGGACAAGCATTTTCCAGGAACTTTCACATAAGATTAGAGTATCAACATAAATCCCTCAAGGTTGAGACATAAAAAAGAAACAGGACCACGAGGGTTGCATCCACCCATGGAGACAGTGTGACTGATCTAATGAGAGCTCACCAAGGCCAGCTGGACTGGGACTGAATTAGCATGTGATCAAAGCGGACTCTCTGAACATGGCTGACAATGGGGGCTGACTGAGAAGCTAATAATAATGACACCGGATTTTGATTCTACTGCATGTACTGGCTTATTGGGAGCCTAGTCTGTTTGGATGCACACCTTCCTAGACCTGGATGGAGGGGGGAGGGTCTTGGACTTCCCACAGGGCATGGAACCCTGACTTCTCTTAGGACTGGAGAGGTAGGGGGAGGGGCAGTGGGGGGAGTGGGAGGGAAATGGAAGGATGGGAGGAGGTGGAAATTTTTAATAAATAAATAAACAAATAGTCACAAAAAAACAAACAAACAAACAAACAAACAAACAAACAAAATGGAGGTAATCCTAAACATCTTTATAGAAAATTGATATTACATGTATTTCATTTGTCTAAGAATTTCACCTTCTGGTTAGATAAACTAAAAATGTTTATATTTACCAAAAGAATCAAGAAAGTTCCTAAAATTATCTCTGATAACGAAATGAGAGATTTCCTCACTTTTGATCTGTTTTTTTTTTTTTTTCTAATCTAATATGACACATACAGAACTCATGGACACCTTTCTAATAATCTTAAAAAAAAAACAAAACAGAGATAGTTTTTAGCCTAACTACTTGCTGGTGGGCATATGCAGTTTTCTGCCAGAAATCTAACTCACAAAATTTCTCCTTCTCACCCTGAAGGGTACTTGTCTGTGATAGCAAGGGAGTATCTTGGGACAGGAACGATCATATTTTTATAACGTCTCTACTCAGCTAAAGCTATGACAACAGAGACAACTACTTCTGACTATCCTATAGGGACTAATCTAAGACAATGTTGGGTGCGACCTTAGCTTGGCCAGGATTTCTCTATTCTTCAAACCTCTTGTCTCATGATCCAATTCTTTTGTCTGTTGAAATTCAAAGGGCTCAATGATGATCTGAAGATGAACTCTGGACTACTGGATGCTGCTTTTGATTGTTTTATTTGTAGGACCCTAACCCCTTATTCTCAAAGGCGCTAGAAAAAATTTCCTAGCAGAATGGTTTCCCAAGAAGATAGTGGCCTTCCCCTCTCCCACTGGAGATTCCGAACACAAGGTCACTTAGCTCAGCCCCGCCAGCCACCTAGTACAGACTGATAAAGATGGCTTAACTAAGTGGCCTTGCTCTAAGAACAAGGAAAAAGCTGACTTATCAGGATGGGAGGGAGCAAAAGTCCTTGCACCCCTGCCAAAGCAGCTTCAGAGTCTCTTTGTAGTTAAGCCTTTAAAAGCTTACCCCACAGAGGAGATAGAACTCCTCTATACCTCACTACAACCAGGGTGGAGATGAGTTCCAAACATGTTTGTATTATGCTGATTAAACCTTGCTTATTACAGTCTGGGTCTCTCTAGTGGTCTCTCTCTGGGGGTCATAATCTGGGCACAACATTATTCAGTGTACTTGATTAAATCTCCTTTCTCTGCTTTTCACCATTCCTCAGTTCATACAGGTAGCTTCCATTGTCAAACTGTCACATTTGATACAAAGAAACCCTAGAGGAGTGATTGCCTCCTGGACCATGTCTGTGAGGCATTTTCTTCATTGTTAACTGATGTAGGCCTAGTTCACTCTGGGTGGTGTCATTCCTCAGAAGGTAGGCCTGGTTGTATAAGACAGCCAGCTGGACAAGCCAGGGAAAGCAAGCCAGGAGATAGTGATCCTCATTGTCCTGCCTTGTGCTCCTTCCCTACTGCCTGCACAAACAGACTGTAACCTTTAAACTGAAGCAAAGTGTTTCCTATGCCCAGATTGCTTTGGCACAAGGTGTTCATTACAACAACAGAAACAAATTAAGCATCTTGTCTCTTACTTGGCATATAGGGATGAGTATCCAAACCTAGCCTGTTAAGCTGTTAGAGCCTGAGGTTTGGCCCTAGAACCCCTGGGCTAACAGCAAACACCACAGTTAGATTTCACCTCTCTGAACTAGTTTCTCTAGCAGGATGTAGATAACAGACTATTTGCGAATCGATTTGACTTTCACACTCTGTCACTGTGAGTGATTCATATCCTTTATCACGGTCCTTTTAAATTTCTTTCTCTTTGTCTTGCTGGAGAACACAGGAGTCTTTTTGTTGGCTCTTAGATTTGCAGAATTTAATTGAAGAGCAATTTTATTAGTTTTTGCAAGTAAAACAACAGACAGGTAAAAGATATTCCAGCAGCAGCTGGGAGTGAGAAGATAGATTTAACAAGACCAACTTCTTTGGGTTTTCTTTGTCAGAATCACTGAAGTACTCAGGCTAGGCTTAGAACTTTGTCAGTTGGCAGCATCATGGGGGTTGGAGTAAGATGTTTTCAGAGTGAGCACGGAATTCTGAAGTGAAAGAGAAATTTAGGATTTGGTCTGATATTAGAAAAAAAATAGTAGAAGGGGTAAAGAAAAAATATAATTTTACTCTGAAAGTTGGCAGCTTTCTTAGTAAGATGTCTAAGCCAACATAGAGAGTAAGGGGCCAAAATTCAGTCTGGACAGAGAGAAGAAAACCCCTCACTTAACTAGGAAGAGTAGGGGAGCCAGCTGATGGCATACAGAGCAATTAAAGGAATATGAAGATTTAGAAGAGTTAGAAAAAAATAGAAAGGTAAAACAAATTCAGACTGAGTGAAGAAACTGAGAGTTTAGAAGGTAAAACTACTCAGAGTTCAAGATCATGACATTGACTCAGAGTGAGGGCAAGCTACTGAAAGGAATGTTTATAGAGAACTACTGGTACATCAGTGTTAGAGTAGATGTAGGGTGGCAATAATCCACATTAAACTGGAAGCTAAACCCTGTGAGCAATGCAGAAAAGCAACCAAGAAATAGTGACTGACACTACATAATTGATGTGCTAAGTCTTACATAACTTGGCCATTTATTTGTACGGAGATATATCTTACACTGTAGGAATCTACAGATACTTTATATTCATTATGTAAGGCTAAGGTATCTTTATTAACATGGGATTATCAGTTCATAAGTCAAATAAAAACAGAAAAAAATTCCCTGAAAAGTATTGTTATGTACTTTTTGAAATAATGACTATGTCTCTATAGGATCTAGAAAAAGAAAGAAAAAAGGAAATCCATTTAAAATTTTTTTTTACCAGTTCTTGTAAAAGTCTGTTAGAATTTATTCACCCTAAATGCCATAAAAATTATACAACTTCTAAAATAGCCTACTCTTTTAATTTTTTTAATGCTGGGATTAAAATAATAACATTTCCCCCTTCTTTTCACTATGTCTAAATCCTCCTCTATATGCTCTGCTGGTGTCTTTCAAATCAATGACCTTGATTACTTTAATTGTTAATAGATATATTCCTAAACATATGAACATAAGCTTCTCAGTCCCTATAAGGTTACTTGTACAAATATGGTTTCAGGACTGACCACTTGGAACTGGATAACCAATTGTTATACTCTTTCCTGGAAAAGACTGTTTCTCCTGTTCTTAGAATTCGTAGTTAGTGATAACTCTTTGTGTACGATTGTGCTCTCCTTAAAGAAAGATAAAACTGGTCCTTGAGGGACCTTACATTGTTCGTTCATTCATTCATTCATTCATTCATGCACGCATTGCAGGCTTGCATCCATCAGCCAGGTACTCAGAGAAGGGCTGTTTTGTGTCAGTCGTCTATAATATATCTTCTTTAAATAACTCTTGCCAGTTAGCTTCAAGTGATTAACGAACACTTCTCAATAAGACAAAATGAATTTTTGTCTTGGAATCACATAATCTATTCAAAGAGAAGACACTAAAGATTAAACCAATCTTAACTCTGTCATGACAGAATTAAACTCAGGACATTGGAAGTAAAATAGCACATTTAGTTTGAAACTTTCGTCTCTGAAAGATCTAATTGCTTTTGCAAAGAATGGAAGGGGAAAAAGTATGTTTTTTTCTTACTTTATTTACTGACTATGGACCTCATGATTGAATTAATTTCTTTTTTATTTCTCTAAAGTAACGAGTTGCTGATTTTCAATATGTCTTACATTAGTTTTCAAAGCACTATTCAAGACAGCCATATTAGTTGTATTCTGCATATTCTGCCACATTGTAAGAACTTTACAGTGTATATTCTTCCTGCTCGAGCTAAACTTCTTATGCAAATTCAGGGTATATGTTTCTGGCTGTGGTAGTATGATAGATTCTTTACATATCCTATAGCTAGTTGTTACTTTTCCATTTCAAGGTTTATTTTCTCAGAATTTTATGGCTGTGGGAAACTGAATTTCAATTAGGTTAGGAAGACTTTAGGTCATAAAGTTAGTGATGTCAGGGGAGGCTCTAGGTGGACATGGTACCAAATGGACTTTGCGGCTCTCTGCAATAGGGTAAGTTTTTTGAATTTTCTATTCTGTCACAAGAACCTGGCAGTTATATGACTCATGGTTATAGTAATAATGTTTAATATATATTATATATTAAATTAAATTATATTAAAATGCCAAGTTTTTTAGACAATATATTTTTTATCTTGATAGCAAAATCATGATATTTTAAAATATTTAAGTTACAAGTAGTCTTGAAAGTGTTATATTGAGGTTTAGAGAAGGAAAGTTCTGAAAAACCACGGATCAAAATGTGATTGCAGTTGGGACTCACACCTGTGAATTCTGAACTCAACCTATAAACAGAGGTATTTGGATGTCTCTGTCATTGCTACCAATGAAGGTTTGAAGGTGAAGGGAAGAGAATGGTGAAAGTGTTGGGAAGATCTGAATTACTGTCACAATTCCGTAGGCCACACGTTTCTTTTTTCAAAGCTGGAAATAATGCAGTCTGTGACACTGAAGTTTCACATTATGTGCTAAAGAAGTCTTTGCTTCATGATCAAATGACTAAAGGAAGGACCCAAGGCCAGGCTTCATGTCACACTGTCACTTCTCACGTCCAGATCGAATGAAATAGCTTACAGATGGAAAAGACGGGCTAGGCTTTAGACACACCTGAAAAGGGTCTGGACGTTCACAATGGTCTTGGCGTCTGCCATGTAGTCCTCCTCGGCACTCATGGTGCTCTCCTTGTCCACCACCACCATGTTGGCAGCAAAGGTCACGCCACACCTGAGCAAGTCGTCTAGGCTTTGATAAAAATCCACAAGAAAAAAAGAGAATACCATTTTAAATAAATCACAACACTATTATCACTGTTCATATTTGTTTATCATTAGGCCTATGCATGTTGTCTTTATAGATGAATTTATCAAGAACACAGACAGACATTAAGGAGAATGATAAGATAATATGATCTGGCGATACGCAGAATTCAGAATTCTGCAGATACCAACTGTTTCAAAGCACCCATATTTGGAATCTGTTTTTAGTAACACTTACTATGTAAACAGTAAAATAGAAAGTATGCTAATGATAATTCATTATTACAGTTGATGTACTACTTCAAGGACACAATATGACAATTGGTTGAAGATTCTAAAAAGCTTTTTGTGAAAGTATAAGAGGGGTAAAGACTATGGTAATTCAGATAACAAAGCTAATGTAGAAGTATGCTATAGGTATTTTTAAATGTTTATACTTATTTATGTAAAATCTATATACTACAGATTCTTCCTACACTACAAAGAGAGTGGGATATATGCATATGTATACCTACTTGTGATAAATAAAGCTAGAACAACTTTTTAGCAAAGGACTGAGTGGCCCAAGATTTTTTGTCTGCCTGAGGTGATTGGAAAAACTAGGGTTCAAGCACTTATTATCTATTCTCGTCAGTTTTCCTTCCTGTCCCTGTAAAATGTCTTGACCAGCATTTTCCATAAAATTAGAGAAAAGGATGTTTACCATTGAGACTGAAACAGGGCAACTGTTTCACTGTTTTTGCTGTATACAGACTTAAAAAAAATAAAAAAAAAACAAATGCCAGGACAAAATTGAGTGGGACTATATTTGACCCTGTACAAGAATGTAGTAGTTACAAGGTTCAGTGAAGACAGATAAGAAGAAAATGAGGCCAGACCTCCTGATTTAAAATAGCAACAGTAAAATGTACACAACTACAGTCGCTACTGATAGTTACTGAACTTTGTTTCTAGAAATTTCTTTAAAGCAGATGGTTGGTTCATAAAGCCATGTACCTCACAGTGGCATTACCAAGGACTAAGCCTAAGACCTCCAGAAATAATTCAGGTGTGTGGCGGGCCGGGCAGAAGGGATGAGGGGGGGCAGCAGGAGAGACAAATACTGTGTTTAAATTTTGGAGCTATTTTCTGTGACAGAGATTTTATAGTTAAAACTGTGAAAACAGAATTTCATTCCAAATAAATTCACCATGAGAAAAGAGTTCAGAAACATAACATTCAATCAACACAATGTTCTTCAAGATTAAATCCCTAATATAATAGATCGGCTTTAAGTGTAGGAGATCCATTGTACTTATTATTGCATCATAAAAGTATATTATAGAAAGCATCTGGCAGCAACTGGGGGTTTAAGCCAGTGCTAACGAGCTTGTCAGCATTTGTAACTCCTTGGTTTAAGAGCCCTTGATCACTGGAAAAAGCTGTTTCCCCTTGTGGAGAATATGATGATGACTAAGTCAACTCTCTTCTAGCATCTAGTGATTTCAACTTATTTCCTAATATTTCAGCCTTCAAAAGATTTTTTTTTCCATCAAAAGTCTCGATTAGAATTTTATAAGAAAAGGGAATATAGATTTGTAAGAAGTCAGTTTTGCTGAGTCAAAGAATAAGTAATTTCACAAAACTGATGAAATGTTGAACACAGATTTTCTTAAGTGGGATTGTTCTAAGTATCTTGACTTCACATGCTCTTGGGTGCATCTGTTGATTCCATCCTTAAATTATTTCCTGTGAATTATCACTAAATTATGTGTTAAAATTTAGAGGTAATAAAATGATTGAGATGTTACTAGTGAAATATTTGAAACTGCTATGCTATCCAAGCTTTAGTTTTTCTAACTAACACCCTAACTTTTTTGAGTAGCCTCTGGACGTATTTTTTTGACTCTGGGCTATCTTTCCCCTCCCTGGTACTGCTCCAGAGTTTCATTTTTAAGCATGGTTGCTTTACAAAGTTCAGCCACCAGATGGCAGCCAATGAAAAGCAATCCAAGGGAAATAAGCCCTAAAGACACTCTAACCAGGGGTCCCTTTTTTACCCTTCCATGACTCAGTTTTTCTAAGGACTAGAATGTGAAATTTGCAAGTATGAGGAAGTATTTTTGTTCCAAATAGGGTTTATATTGCATGGAAATTTCAAATAACGCAAACAAGAATTATACATGGACACTTCATATATAATTCCCTCACTAATATATACACGTGCATATAGATATGGTGACCCACCTTGAACTTACAAGTCTAAAATCAATCAACCTTGGTTCATCTCCTCCTTGAGAGCTTAATTCTCTAAGTTTCCTTTTTTATTAGCTTAAAAACTTTACAATAGTATTTCATGTAATTTGTCTGGTGATAATTTACATTTTCTCAATAATGATGTCACAACAGTATTTATGTTTTATGTTACTGCATTACATAATTACATGCATTACATAATTTCAATTGAGAAACTATATTATTATAAATTACTAAATATGCTTGAATAACTTGTCAAGCTATTTTTACTATTTTTATTTCAAGTTATTATAATGGTCTCACTGCATTGAAATGTGGAATTTTTAAAGCTTTTTTATGCTGTTAGCAATAATATTACTGCAAAAAGTGCTCCGTTTGCAAGAGTCATGAGACAGAAAGAGCTCTGCAAATGGTATGCACTTGACCAGTTTGACATGCAGCAAAGTCTGTTGCAATTCAGCAATGAATTATGGATTAGGCAGTATGATAGAAGATTGAGAACACAGGGGCATGAGCTCTACAAGCATGGGTCACCATATTTACTGTATCAACACGACAAAGTACACTCATCATGCAGGACCAAGACACAGCACTTGACAGACCACAGGGCACTACACTACTCATTTGCCATAGACATTGTTACCTACTTGTCAATAGAGCCCACCATGTAGTAAACCATTGGAAACCAACAGATTGCATCCAGAAAATGCATATCTGGCCTATGTAGCAGATGGGTTACAAAATGAAACACAGTGTCACAACAGAGGCAGCACTTCTAGGAAAGGGAAGCAAGTTCATTTAGTTTGCATTTCCAAAACCAAACACAAGGTACATCCTAAACTGCTATTTTGCTAAAGAATATCATTTTCACTTCTTATGAACCACAAAACACACAAAGAAGTATGAAATATAAATCAGAAACATTATGGCATAATTCTACAAAATTCTTCATGATTACTCTTAGTTAGTACTTAATATTTATCAATTAGTTCAGTTACCCAATGTAAAAAAGGATTTGACAATGAAGAACAAATGGTTTTGTTTTCTTAGATGACTTCAAGCATCACAAATGCCTCTAAGAAGTAATTTGTAAGCTTGAGAATCAAAAGAGCTTTGTCAAAGGTATGTATATAATCACAGCATGCTCCATATCTCAGTGTGTCGGGTATAAGGTCCATACATGCATGGAAAACTGTGTTATATAAAATTACAGTGATATTTACCCAATGTAACGGTGAGCAAATGTTTATTAAGACCAAAATCTTTACTTATAAGATCAGCGAAGGAAAGAAACGTAAAGTTCAAATGTTCTTAGAAATCACCTAATAAGCCATATCCACTTAATAGCTTTTAGTTTATAATATTCGGCATATACAAATTCAAAGTTTATTCTTTTATATTTCAAAACTGCAGCTGATTACTTTATAAGATATGTAGAATTTCAACTACATAGATAAAATCATGAAAACACAATATGTTTCATTCTTTAAAAAGACAGGTGGTGGAACTGGAGAATATTACAGAGAGGTAATATTTACTTTGGGTTTTGAAAACTGAGTAGAGATTTGGCAAGGACAACAGAGTAGGGAAATTCCAGGTTAAGGTAATGAGAGAGTCTTTGCTATTTCCCAGATGCTGATCCCCAGTTTGATCAATTCTTTTCCTAACTGTTTTCTTTCTGCTATTGTCCCTCCTATTTCCTTAAACTCTAAAGAAAAAGAAAGCACAATACAGTAATGTTATTAAGAAAACTTCCAAATGATGATACTATTAAAATTTTGCCTGAATTTCTCCCTCCAGTGAATTTATTTGCAATAGTGAATGAACTGGTACTTTTACTTCGTTTTAATCTACATAATTAAGTTTTGAAAATATTGAATTATTTAACTGATAACCATATTCACTTTCTGTAGTCATTTCTAGTTTGATTTCCATATAGCACACTATACACACATTTAGATATAGCACACTATGCACACATTTAGATATAGCACACTATGCACACATTTAGGTATAGCACACTATGCACACATTTAGATATAGCACACTATGCACACATTTAGATATAGCACACTATGCACACATTTAGATATAGCACACTATGCACACATTTAGATATAGCACACTATGCACACATTTAGATATAGCACACTATGCACACATTTAGATATAGCACACTATGCACACATTTAGATATAGCACACTATGCACACATTTAGATATAGCACACTATGCACACATTTAGATATAGCACACTATGCACACATTTAGATATAGCACACTATGCACACATTTAGATATAGCACACTATGCACACATTTAGATATAGCACACTATGCACACATTTAGATATAGCACACTATGCACACATTTAGATATAGCACACTATGCACACATTTAGATATAGCACACTATGCACACATTTAGATATAGCACACTATGCACACATTTAGATGGCTTTTGAGCACCGTCAGTTTTGTCAAGCTCCCAGGCATTCACAGAGTAGATATTATTGTCAGTCTTAAGTCATCCTTCAAGCTCTTGATATATGATGATTTGAATCAGTATTCTAACACATACATTTGTGGGATTTAGGAGAGAGATTTCAATTCTATTTGTAGACACTTTGTTGCTTCTCAACAGAGAAAGACAATGTTTTGAGGATATCGATAAACTTCATAATTTTAGACGTATATGTAAGGATGCAAGCACTAAAAGTACTGAGAGATCAAGATGTTTTTGGTCTTAAGAGCATTGTTGGGCTAATTTTACATTAATAGCTTGTTTTTGTTTTATTAAGTGCCATTCCTAATTGGTAATTGTAGATATGAACATGTATTTAATGATATCTAGTTTAATCTGCCATATTCTTTTAGGTTAAGATTATATCAATTCTTTATACTATCTCTCTGTACAAATTTTCCCACTGAGTCTCCAGTCTATGCTTTTCTGAACTATTGCATAATAGATCATTGAATTCAAAAGAGACATAAATTTTTCTAAGAAATAAAGTGTACCCAGGTCATTGTGGCAAATAAGGCTTTAAGCTATGGCTGCCATCATGTGAGAGGTAAAATTCAAGATGAGACCTTCATAGATTTCTTTTTCATCCTTTGGTTGAAGAGATGACAAACTTTAAATGTGTGGGAAAAGGGGTCTTTTTAAAGAAAACTCATCAATGTTATTTACAATGTATTTACAACATGTATTTAAATGAACCAGAGTCTTCCAAATTGTTCAAAATTGCTTTTAAATTGGGATAATACTATGCATCTTCATGTGGTTTCAGCTACCAAAAGGGAAAATCAAGTACCCTAAACTTTGTAAATACATATTTTTGATGAAAGACACTAACTTTAAGACTCCTCTATGATGTAAAAGAAATGAGATATTTAAAGAAACAAAAAATTTTGCATTCATATATTTTGTAACTGTTCAAAGTTGACAACAGTATTTGCAACACCAAGCTACTTAATAATTGAATTTTCCTACTCATTGGGAGACAGTGAATTAGCAAGCATAATTTTACATTGAGAAGCATTAATATTGAGAAACTAAATAAACACATAGAACATTCATTACAAATATGTTTCTTGTCTCTATTTTGTATCATGTTCCAAAAGTACAAGGAAAACTTTAATATACAAGAAAATTATTAATAAAACAAAATAAAATGTGTGAATTTTTTCTGGTTGCCAAATAGAGAATCCTATTTTGTCTTTTAAATGTGGCATGAAGGAATCACGATGAAAAGATAAAAGGAAATGTAATGAAAGGATCAGATGACTTATCTATAAATTTTATAAAAAACATAAAAATGTAAAACAGTATTTATACAAAATAGATAAATCACTTATTACACACAAATAAATATTTTAGTTTGTTTAATCTGAGAGACAGTGATAAATATGTCAATTGATGCAGATCAGAATAAATTCATAGACCAAAGTAAAAAAAAAAGACAGAATTACCAGTTATAAATTAAATAAAATGACAAAAATATACAAAGCAGTCAGTGTTAATAAGTAGAAGTATAAAAGTACATTTGGTGATTACAGCTCTATCTATAGAGTCTACTAAGAACACTGAGTGTGAATACAAAGACTTGAATCTTCATAAATCTCTCACAATGACACTGTATATTAAAACACAAAGTAGCTCAGTATTGCCAGACAGTGAAAAGGCTCATAAATTTTACCGATTTGCAAAACTCAAGAGCAAATTTCCTATCCAATTAAATAAATACACACTATTTTTGCTTCATCTCTAAGGAAAGAAATTAATATATTTTTATGAGCAAAGCTTATCTCATCAATATTTTACAAGTATACGTTTAGGTAGTTGATTTATTTATTTTTTTAAAATTGTTTGATCAGGGGCTGTAGAGATGGCTCAGCAGATAAGAATACTCACTGCTCTAGCAAGCACCTGAACGACTCCTAGCACCCACAGGCAGCTCACAACTCTATATCTTTAGTTACAGGGAATCAAACCCCCTCTTCCCTGCTTTGTAGGATCCAGTTAGACAAGTGTTGCACAAGAAAGCATTCAGGCAAAACACCCATATTCCTATAATTTTTTAAAAAAAACATTAAGAGATTAAGCTTAGTTGCAAATCCTTAAAATCAATGTGCACATGTGTGTGAACGTGCATGCGTGTGTGTTTTAGTGTTCAAAGATGGGGTCTTTCACATTGTAGGCATGCGTTCTTTCATTGAACTATGTCTTCACACTATGTTTTCTTGTCCTCTGGGTTAATATAAGACCTTCCAATAACTTAAATAGTAACAATGTCAAACTTTTTAATAGGAGAAGAAATTCTAGCATTTCTGGGCTGTCACATAAATTTGACGTTGCCTTAGTATGCTACATATATTATCTAAGTCTGGGACTAACTTAAATTTCTTGCCATTTACAAATTAAAGAAAAAAGGAGACGAGGTACAAGAATAAATATCATCCATGCTGCTCTAGAGGTTAAGCTTAGATCTCATTTGGTCTGCCTCAAACAAAAGGATAAGGGGGGTATTTATTGTATTTTAGCAATTATTGACAAATAAGCTGAAGTGTTTACATATTATATGCAAAGAGGTAGATTGATGTAAAAAATGATCAGTGTAAAAATTAATGACATCAGCATGCATCTCACTCATTTATGTTTGTTTGTTTGTTTTTGTTTTTGAAGACAGGGTTTCTTTGTGGAGTCCTGACTGTTCTGGAACTCACTTTGTAGACCAGACATGCCATGTACTTGCGGAAACCCATCTGCATCTGTCTTCTGAGTACTGGGATGATTAAAGACATGCGTCACCATGGCCTGGATACCTCCATACCACTCTGAACTTGCCCCATCTCCTGTTTTCTGGCTCATTTTTGTCTAACTTTGTTAAATATATTCCAGCTTTTATTGTCAGCTAAATTTCAGCTGGGTGACCTTTAAGGTAGTGTCTATAATAAAAATATTTAAAATCTTTCTAGCATGGAACACCGAGGAGAACAGATGGTGTCCCAATCAGAACTGACATCACTCTGATGAACTGTGGACAGAACAGCATTGCTCTGATGAGACACAGAAAAAATGTTTTCAATATGCAAGGCTTGATAAACATTGAAATGTGTAAGTCTTTTTGTTAGGAAATATTCTGTGAACATCTATTTTATACTGTTGTGTGTTTTAAGTATTAAGTGGATTTGCATTTTAATACTTCATATTTATGATGCATCTGTTTCTATATGGAATTAGCTTTGTCTTTTTGATTAACTTATCTCCACAGCCATTCACTTAACATTACCTTTACCACTGCTCATTTAAACTTTGTCAAACCTCAAAATTAAGTAATGTTGCCAAAGTAGGAAGGGTCATGATTATAAAAGTTATTAGATATAGATCTATTTTAAAGAGAATAACATCATTTTATATAATTTTGTATAACAAATTGCAGAACAGAAGCCATTTCAGAGCAACAGGTGCTTCCTTGTTTCAAAGGGGGAGGAAAGATTGCATAGGACTCCCAGGAGAATTAGCTATTGGAGTTCAGGTTTTGATTCCTCATTCTTCATCAAGGGAACTGAAGATAAGTAAAAATGTTAGATGTCACTTTTGAGACATATCCAGGAAGCTGAAGGTTTTATAACATGTCCTTGGAATTTAGTAAATAAATTGAAACAATTATAATACATAGTGTATGATAATATAATAACCACTTTAAACTTAAGTAGAATTATGCTTAGCATAAATCAGCAAACAACAGCACCATGTTGAAATTTATAATCCATACCATCAGCAACTGGTAATGGTGATATATCTTCAATGGGTAAATATTGGAATTTAAGCTAGATTGTTGTCTATAAAACTAACTGAAAACAATACATATTGTCTGTACATTTGTTACTAAATCTTACCTTAGGTAAGATAGAGAGGAAAGAGCAATGAATTAGTCATTGCATAGCTGGACCTAATTCTAAAATTGACGTTGGGAACATTATCTGGATGTCATTACATCTTTAGTTCTGCTTCATACCATCCATAACAAAAGTTTATTCAAATGTTTAAATTAAATGCAACCATTAAGACTGCTAACTCCCTGAGTACATTTCTCTGGAGCCATGATTTCTATGTATTATGAATATATAAAATAAAATACAAATATCAAATATGAAGATTTGTAATGAATATTTAACATTCACTATTATTATAACTATATACAGGGAAAGCCCACCAAATTTTTAAATTGATCTTCATGGTTTCATTCAATTAAGAGAGTCCTGAAAGGCGATATATGCACAGAAATAGTGACCTTAAGGAGAAATAGTATCCTGTCAGTAATCCAGATAACAGAGTTTTCAGACATTTTGTGTGATTAATCACATTCAGAAAATAGGGCTATATACAAAGAATCCCAGACTATATAATCCTATTGAATGAACCAATACTCTAGTATTCAGAAATGATAGTGACTTTTTCTTCAAAATATGATGGAATTTATTAGATTTTGAATAAAATTTTGAATGGAATGGTTTGAGCCATGTTAGATATGATAATGAAATAAAGGGGAATAAATGGATGAGTTAAGACTACTTCATAAGAATGGAAACTAAAAATGAGGAGTATACTTTTATTTCATAAGTAGGACATCACTCCAGGAGAAAATGAGTATTTTTAGAGGTGGTAGGTGAAAAGTTACATATCAGGAACCAAAATTTAATATTGAAATAATGTGAGGAAAAGGACAGACCGTTCCAGCTTGAGTACTATCAGAGGATGTTCTAAACACAGTCTACTTCTTTCTTTTGATGGTCTTCCTTTTATATTTTTTATAACTGGGAGCTTTAACTGAGTTAACCTTTCTTGTCAATCACTATGAGGATACCACAGTAGTCTGCGATGGCTATTTTTCATATTGTTTGTCCCATTATAAGGACATCCCATAGAAAATCAGCTCCAAACTGAATGTTTTACTTAGTTAACTGAAGTGTCTATAGTAACAACTTGGTTGCTCTGCAGCTTCTCCGCAGAGAACCTCCAGAATTCAGAGTGTATCAAAAAACTGGGAAGGAGCTTGACAATCCTTCTACTGTTATGACCATACTACACACTGACTGTCAAACTCCTGACGTTTGCTTTCATATGCTTTAATATCTTCTAACACTGTGATCATGACAACCAATTTGTTTACACTTACAGTGAAGGGCCGTGTAACTTTAAAATAAAATCATTTTGACCATTTCATTCAGGGACGTATGTATTCATCTGTAGGATTTTCTAAATGATTAAGTAGTCATATTTTAAAAAGTAATCCAATAAAAAAGTTTCCAGACATACAGAGGTGATGCTACACAGCTGTTTTTTGTTATCGTATATGAACATCATCATAAGTAAAATACACAGTGACATTCCAAGCTATAAGATATAAAGGTAGATCAGTAAATGCTTTTCTGATTATTTATGGATAAAGAACAAAACTGTAAAATTTTGGCAGGTGTCTTACATGCCTGTTGATTAAATTGAAGAAATTTGCAAAAGATATTTCAGTGGCTACTTACAACTGGTACTATGAGTACATGACCATTTGCATATTAATTTCAAATAAAAGTCTCCAACTCAATGATATTTGACTAGTATTGATGAAACATTACCATAATCAATAATGTTTTCCATCATAGCATATACTCTATCTCCCAATGAATTCTGTACCATAATGTATCTGATTTAAAGTAGTATCAGTAAATTTAAGTAAATTATTTTAATGTACAGTAAAATTAAAATCTCTGTCTGTGTATCTTAAAATATACTTACGGGTTATCCAATAGCAGAACTATGGGATTTAATTCTTTCTTTGGTCTATAATATGCCCTGAGAGGTACAATAAAATTATATAATCCATTTCCAGCTGTTTCAGCTGCAACTATAATTAGCTTATTTTTGAATCCATAGGCTTTTGCGTCCTCATAGTAGTTATGCTGGCAACTCTAGGGAAGAAAAATTATACAAAGAAATGCCATTTTTACACTCCACTAAAATTTGGTCAAAGAATTTAGGATATATGGTTATGTACAATTCATCTAACTAGTTTTCTATCCGATTGGAGCACAGTTACATTTGTCTTTACCTAGTTCTCCAGCTTGATGTGGGAAAACAGTGATAAATCATGAAAAGGAGAGGCAGGGTACAAGTGATGCTGAAAGTGGGCGACGTGTGTCCTGCTCGCACTACAAGCTAAAAGTTGCTTCAGTAGAGTCACTCAGCATCTCTTATGATATAGCATTGACATGTGACTCCCATTTTGAAAATACCTTGATGCTAAAAAGCCTCATAGACATTCCCATTAGTAGCTAAAGTTTTTCAATAAAAAAGAAAATAAAACAGAAAAACTAGAAAAGAAGAAAACTGAACTGTTCAAGTCCATACCTGTGTTAAAGTGTAAAAAGCAATACACACAAAGCAAAGCCCAACACTTGATCAGAACTCACTACAGAGCTGAAGTGAGCACAAAATTGTTAGAAAAAAATTTAATTTCTAAAAAGTTAGACTCAGAAAAAAATAACATTACTGAATCAAGACAATTTTCAGTCTAAATTACCTGTGTTAACGGACTTATTAGATTTATTTCACCATTATAATGCCTCTACATAAACTTTTCATTTATCTGAGTCTGTATTATTTACTTCTTTGTGTGTTCCTTACCTATAAAGTATCTGTTCCATTATTCATTAATAAAATTGTTTTTTTATGTGGTGGAAATGAAGGACCATGTGTGAAAAAATAAGAAAACAATTATATCTATAAAGACTACAGATTTTGATGCTGCAACAGTCACAAAATATTGTGGAATATGCTTAAAGAAATAATAAAAAACCACTTAAATAACTAACAAAACCCTATTTAATATTCAAAACAGTTGCTTAGATATATTATATTTATTTTTATATATCCTCTCAAGCTGAGCAATATAACTCAAAAGTTAATTCATTGTTGAAGATACAGGTCAGTGGTAAAGCACATTCTGAGTATGGGTGAAACAGCAAGCTCAATTTCCAGTAGTGTAAAAAAATTAAATAACTTATTTAATGTAGTTGAAGGAATCTACTACAGAACAGAGATAAAATAGCAACCCAAATGCAAAAGACAAAGCAAAAATAAAATCTACAAGCAGAAATAGAAATCACAGTCAGAAAGAAACCTTATTCAAATATATATTGACTGAGAATCTTCTAGGAGTGAAGAAGCCACAAAGCCTCAAAGAATCAGTGAATGCTAATCCAAATGAATAAACAAAGTCACATATTCCCATACTTAAGAAAGCATAGGCCCACCAAGACTATGGGACATTAATCATCCATGAAAAAAGACTGATTAGCTACAAAAGATAACAATAAGAATGATGGATATTTATAGTAGTCATAAGGATAGAGGCATTGAAGAAAGAAGCTATTGCAAATGTACACACCAAGCACACCATCCCTCTAGAATAGAGACGAAAGGCATCTAAGGGAAGGCATAATGAAAAAAACTGTCAACCACAAAATTTCACTTGCAGAAATTCCAAAAGTTGAAAATAAGGCTGTATGAAAATGATCTAGTAAGTAGAGGAGAAATATCTAAAGAAAGAAAACAGTAACGAAGAGAAGCAACAAGTCCTCATAAGATGTAGGGTAGATATTTTTATAGTTCTGATATTCAGAATCTACAGACATATAAAGAAATAGATAAGGTCACCAAAAAAGGGGTTGAAAAATACGGATGAGTGAAGGCTTAGAAAAGTTAGAACTGCAACACCCATGAAACATCACAAGGTAAGAGAATTTATGGCTCATGAAGACATGGAAGGGACACAGTTATTAAGAAAATCCAAAGAGACAATGTGAAGGTAGTGTTGAAATACATTGGCACTGGGACAGAATGATAATGCCATCCCAATCTACCCACTTCACAGAAACAGTGGAGCCTACTGATTAATGCCACCCCATAATCCCAAAGTAAACTTCCATTTTCAGAGCAGACACTATATACCAGTCTAATGTTAATAAAACAGCGAAATAATCTCCTCTATAGCCACGAATCAATAAAACTACATATTTTCCTTTATTAATGTAGCAAAAGGCTGTTAATATACTGCTTTTAAAGGTCCTCTCCTGGGGCGATAATCTTATTTGAGAACTGATTCTTACAGTGAGAATTAGATTAGTTGCTTGATGATAATTCACTTTTACTTTTTTGGTTTCCTGATGCTTCCCCAACCTCCCTCCCTCCCTCTCTCTCTCTCTCTCTCTCTCTCTCTCTCTCTCTCTCTCTCTCTCTCTCTCTCCTTCTCTCTCTTTCTCTCTGTGTGTGTGTATGTGTGTGTGTTACCATGAAGTGAATTCAGGTATCATGGCACCTAAGATATATGTCAAGAATTTTTTTGAAGGAAAACATCAAAAGTACTATACTTGAACATGACTTAGGAAACTGTAGCCATGGAAGAAGTCTTATTTAGTAAAACAAACAGAGATGACCAGTGACAGCAAATGCTTCAAAAATCAACGTTAAAAAAGAGGACATCAAAATACTAAGGGCCTGAGAAATAGAATTCCCAATGAAATGGAGTTACATGGAATACTTATGAGAAAGAGAAAGAAGCACTGGCCAACTTGAAGTAGATGAAGTTTAGAGCTCACAAGTATTCTTTCAGTCTTCTTCAAGAGTAGCAACAGACAACATTTGTAACTGAGAAAACAGTAAGCATATTAACAAAATGAGTTGAAACACAATTCAATAATTAACTATCTTAAATTAAATTTAATTACTAACATAACCCTTCTAAGAACGCTATAGCATTAAAATTATGTTCATTTAACAGATAAGAAAACTACATGTCATTGTGGTTTTCTTAAGTTGTCCAGAACATGAAAGGGTGCTGGAATTATAATTTTAACCAAAATAAAGAATAAATGAAGAAATCCCTGATTAGAAGTCAAGGCATGTTTGAATCTCTTTAGGGTATGTAATGTTTCACTTTAGCCTTTCTTCATTACTCAGGAGGACAAAATCAAAGACAAAGACAAAATTGATTACATTCTCAGACGGTTCTGTTTGAGTAAAGTCTTTAAAGCCTTCAGGCAGGAAGAGAGAACTATATGAAAAATGTGGGAATGAGATATGAGGCAAGACACATATATCGGCTTCTACCTAGTCATATATGTACTTGTCTCATTTAATCAAGAGATTTTTTTTAAAACATGGATTTAATATGCTAATAAACACAAATTGTAACTAAATAGTAACCAAAAGTAATTTAACAGTTTTTATGCCTCTGTCTTTCCTTTAAAAAAATAACACAAGTTGGCTACTTAAATAGATGGATAAAGTTGTGTGTGAGGATAAAAGCAAAATTAACCATTTTATGATATGTTTATATGTGATGAACTTTATATGTTTTTAAGTATTTAGCATGTGTATAAGTAATACACTTTATCATATCTATACTTCCAATAATGTATTTTGGACAAATTGTATAAATTTATTTAAATGTGTTCAATAGCTCATAGTATAATTTTATTATTGGAGAGAATAGCATCAACAAGTAACCATTACCTTGTCTAATCTTAGGCAGCAGAAGGGCACTTTTTCATGAAGCAGGTGACAAAAAGTAGGTGAACTTCCTATGTATGGAGAGTAAGGTGGGTAGCCCTTGGCATATCTGGAAAACAATATGAGATGTTACTTTTGGAGAAGTCATGGAGAGCTGGACCCCTCAGATATGACCCTGATCTTCTGCTTAATTACATTAGAATTAGAAATCTATGCTTCTATCTTATTGTGAAAATAACATGATCTTCAAAATGTGAGGTATATTATGATTAAATATGATTCAGTATAAAGTTTTGCTACCTATATTTTTTAATAGTAGAGAAAATAAAGATTATATGGTTTGAGTTCTCCACTAATGAAATTAGCATCAATGAACCACAGCCCTCGTTGGTTACTGAGATCAGCAGCAATGAACCACAGACATTGTTGTTCAATGAAACCAGCATCAGGCACCACAGTCATTAACACTCATGTTAATCTGAATAATGAGGTACTTGTGTTTGATTCAGCTAGAGAAATGAGCAACTGCAACAAGAAACATAGATACATAATATTCATTTCCTTTTAGAAAACATTTCTCAATCATTGTTCTTGAAGACATAAACATGTATCCATAACAAATAGCAATGTTATGCCTTACAAAGTGTACTTAAGGCAGACTGCATTATAATGTTTTGCTGTATCGATATTCATTAGCCATGCACACATAACTAAAGGAGGAAAAGTAAGTTAATTAGTGAAAAACAGGAGGTTTCCTGGAATTGTTCTTAAAATATTATCAGAGACATTTAGTTTGTTTACTGACTTTTAAAATCAGCCACCTGCACATTTTGGCTACACGAGTGTAGAACATGGAACTTCTAAAGGGCAGAAGCATAAAAGTTAATTAGCAAATAAAAGAAAATTACTTGAAGCAATATTTTCTCATTCAAAAGGGAGGCTCTTGATTTTTGGTAACGTTTCCTGTGATATCATAAAGTTAAGGCCTTGTTGATAGTACTTTCTAGATGCTGTTTTATACACATTAAATTGTGCATAGTTTATAAGTTTCGAAGCTGCAGTTATCACTGTTACTTTCATATCTCTTTGATTTACTTATAAAACAGTTCTTTTACCTCTCTGTGATCTAGAAATCTAAGAAAAAGTATTGCATTCATAGTTTAAAACATTTCCTACAAGAATGGTTGCCGGCAGGGATGGTGTCCCGTCTGCTGGTTTCCCATCTATATTCTCCAAATGTACTTGAGCATTTGGATGAGAGAATACTTTGAGACAAGACTTTGTCTTCATGTATATTGACATTGTATGAAACAAATAAACTGTGGATGAATTTCAAGTTTATTTTTCTGAGTTTCAACGACAGCTCATTTTCAGTTCAATAAAGCATGAAATGAATTTTTATGACCGCAACTGTGAGACTGAGGCATGATTGGCGATGATTGTCCTGTCGCAGTGACAACACTTGTAACAAATGGCCAATGCCATTGGCTGCTCAGCACAAAACATTACAGGAGCACTTTTCTCCATCGTTTCAATTAGGCTTTACATAACACAAGGAGGTGACAACAAACATGATTTACAAATATATTGAAGTCAGACTGCTAATTTGCAAACAAGCATCATAAGACAAAACTGGCACAGAATAAATCTTTTCAGATAGCAGGTCAATGTTGTAGACCACCATTCTTTCAACTTTCCTATGGCAACAAATGCAGAGGATAACACATGTTAACATGTATGACAGGCTTAAATATGCTGACTTCTATACAAGTAGATACTGTAAGAGAATGGAAGCTTAATGAAGGAAGAATATGTCTTTCATTTGTAAATTTAAATTATTTCTAGCTTCCAAATATAAAAGGAATTCTAAAGGGTGAAATGAGAAAATACTTCATGTTAACGACATCAAATACCAAATGATAAACTTTGAACTTAATGATGGTTAATCTTATTTGTGAACTTGACAGACTTTAAAATCACCTAGGAAATATATTTTTATAGGTGAAGATGATGAAGAAGTTTAATTGATAGGACCAGACTCACTGTGAATATAGGCAGTATTATCTCAGGGGCTGAGGTCCTACACTTAACAAAAAGAACTTTAGCTGAGCATCAGCATTCACCCATCTCTGCTCCTGAATGCACCATATGACCAGCCATCTTTTGTCACCATGCCTTTTCTGTCATGATCAAATGTAATCTCAAACTGTGGCCCAAAATAGACATTTCTGTTCTTAGGTTACATTTGATTTTGTCACAACAGTGAGTAAATCACTAATGCAAACTTCAAAATGGATGTGAATAAAAGAAATTAAAGATAGAAGTGCAGCAGAATGAAATACAACCTTGAAAATGCAACTTATATTATACACAAACAAGACTGTATATGTTTATATTAAGTTAAAGATAATTTAGGAAAAATAGGGCTGGAAGTAAACATTGAAAACAGAATCGATGTTTTATGATACTTGGTGGTGAGAATATCGAAAACTGTTTTAGTAGAACTATGGAGCAATGATTCTGGATCATCTAGAAGGAAAAAGTATTATTACTTTCTATAATTTTAATAAGTCCAATCCCTTGATGAGAAACTATAGGCAATTAATGACATGAGAATGAGACTTCTCCAAGGATGAGCCATCTGATAAGTTATCCAATCCAAAGTAGTCAACAATAACCACATGGATATATAAGCAACACTAAGTAGACACCACAGGATGATTTCATATATACATGTTTATATATGTAAAAATAATTATTAATGAAGAGATCATGACATTGATGGGGAAACAGGGATATACTGAAGTAGATGGAGTGTGAAAGTTAAAATGGAAATGATGTGAATAATGTCTCCATTAGGACATTCTCCAAAAACTAAACTAAAATGTGTTAGCAAAAGCAAAAGCAAACAAACAAAAACTTAGAAAATCAAACCTACTCTAAATTTGAAGAAGTTTCTTCATCTGGTGTATTTTCATCTTCTGATTGGTCACTTAGAAGATCACATGTTTGAATTGATGATGAATCTGCAACCTCTAAAACTGGAGCAATACTAGGTCTTCTTAATTCTTTGCTTCCTTCTGAAGGAAGAGCAAGGGTAGGGCCACTTGTTGCCCTACAACTTGTATCTTGCAAGTCTATAGCCACAGTACCTAAAACAATGAAACATGAAAATCTATGAGGACATTTATACTACCTGAGTCATAATGTTCACTTGGTGGTGAAAATAAATGAAATGTTATCAGATTATTAGGGTAGCTGCGTGTGTGTGTGTGTGTGTGTGTGTGTGTGTGTCTGTCTGTCTGTCTGTCTGTCGGTCTGCCTGCCTGCCTGCCTGTCTGTCCTTCTGTCTCTCTGTCTAACTAATAGCTCTTGAGCTCAAAACTTGATTCTTTTTTCACTTAAAAATTTCACTAGGTAAGAAAGAGTATATCCATAAATGTATATCACAACTTCTATGTGGGGTCAGTTAGACATAGTATCACACACTTTTAATGTCCATAGTCAGGAGGCACATGCAGGTTGATATCCGTGAGCGCAAAGAAAGTCTTATCTGCCTACTGAGTTTCAAAAATACCCAATAAAACCCTGACCCAAAAATTATTTGTTTCAGTTATAGTTTCAGGAGGTGTGAGCTTGGATCCAAGTGTGAAAATTCGAGAGGCAGTAAGGCCTTTAAGAGGTTAGGTCTCCTGTGAAGTCATTCTGGGAGATCCAGCACTAAGTCACTGAAGTGTTTGGGCAAAGATAATGGTGGTGGCTACTAAAACCACATCAGAGCGAGAGAGAGGAGATGGAGGATATTTTTAAGAAGGAATGAAAATTTTTTCTTTTGTTTGGTTTTGAGGGATTCAAATTTTATTAAATCAATTTATTGATGCAAAGAAAAGCTATCTGGTATGTTATTATCTTAAAGTTGTAGAAGTGAGTGCACATCTACCACATTTACTGCTATAGATGATCATGCAGTATCTTAGTACCTCAAGAAAGAGAGAAAGAAAGAAAGAAAAAAAAGAAAGAAAGAAAGGAAGGAAGAAAGAGAGAGAGAAAGAAAATATGGCATGCCAGGAATTTTTAAGGACTCTTTCAAAACCAAATTGAGACACACCTCCCTGCCAACATATACCTCATCAAACTCTCCCTCACTTATTTTCAATTAGAAGATAATACATATATTTCTATGTTAAATTCTTTCACTTTCAAAAGGATATTTACATAACCTCATCGCCAATATATATATATATATATATGACTGTACATCACCTACAAATACCTAGCTGTTTTCTTGTTTTAGAAAACAACATATTAATAGAACTATGCTCCATTCTGTCTGTCTTCAGTTATCCTGAAAATACTGATCTCTACCAGCAATCTGGGCCTAGAGAAAGAGCATGGGAAATTTATAATTCACCAGGGAGATTTAAAAAAGCAGTTAGGTGTGTAAAAATAAGACTTTCTTTGCAACATCTTTTTCTCTTACAAATGTTTTGTTCTTTCTGAGGTCATTCTCTTTACCATAAAGAGATAGCTTGTGTTTTGAGGTAAAAAAAAATCATTTTTTGTCATTGGCCATTTTCTTTATCTTCTGTGAAAAATCTATTTTAGGATCATAGGTCTTCAGAGTATAGGATCTACTGTATATTATTTGTTTATCAGTTTTATTCTATTTTATTTTCTAGATGAATCTCATAGAATGTTTAATAGTTGACTAAACCTTCCATAAAATCATGGAATAATTTAGATGCCATCACAGAGATTAATTTCTCATAGTTTGGAAGGATAAAGTTTCAGAATAAAGGTCTTCACATTTTTGTGATTTTTTTTCAGAAGATGGTAAGGGATAGAAATTTTCTAGGTATAATTCCTGGTTTGGTGACTGAAATATTCTCCATCATGTTTTCATATCAACTTCCTGTATGTGTGTCTATGCTGTGTTTATTCTCACTCTCAGTTCACTAGTCACAAGGAAATAATGCTAACTATAATGATCCCATTTTAAATTTATTTCTTAAAAACCCCCGAGCTCCAAATGAAGTTATATACTATGGCATTGGGGTTGGGTAGGGTTTCATTGTTTAAGTTTGGAATGATAGTCACAAATTTTACATAAAACTATTTTTGTCTCTCTAGCTTTTTAAAAATACAGATAGATAAATTTCCTACACTAATATTTCCCTCTAATATCCTTGAGGTAAGTGGGGTTTATCTGTCATCTTATTTTGGACATTTCATTTCTTCTCTTATTTTGTGTGTACACATGTATATGAACGTGTATGCATATTTGTGTGGGTACACATACACAGTATATGTGGGCGTACATAACAAATATATAAACATCTTTGGAGGTCATATTTCAAACTTATTGTTCCTCAGGAGTCTCTAGCTTGCTTTTGAGGACATGGTCTTTTGCTTGGTTAAGCTCAGAAATAAGGGTGAACTGTCTAGACAGTGACCCCAGGGATTTACATTACTCTGCCTCTTCAACACTGGGATTACATGTGTGTGTTAGCATGTTCTGCTTTTTCATGGAGTTTATACACAAGTTCTCATGTTTGCATGGCAAGCATTTTATCCACATATCTATCTCAAAATTCCTCAGTGCATTACTTTCATTTAGATATTAATAGAACTAATAACAATGCTTCATTTCATTTATTCCACACATTCAACCTGTGACTAGCACTATTTTGTGACTTTCTGTAATCACTCTAGACCACAATTATGACAGGAACCTACTGGAAATTCAATTCAGTTGTATAACTGGAGTCGGGGGTAAAGACAGACATGAGTGATGTGCAATTTTAACAGCAGAAGCAACTCTTTTAAGGACTTTGTAGAGAAGTAAAGTCATGGAGCTCAATAGCATATCTGTTTGTATTGTGTTGTATAAGGATGGCAGGATGTAGAAATAGCAGCCTGTAATTTAGGGTAGTGGTAAAGTTAAAAATAATAATGACAAACCAAATTCAATTTAAATAGCCCAAAAGGGAGAAGGAAGAGCATTCAATGAGCAAATGAAGACAATATAATTATATGAAAAATAGCATATACTACTTAAGCAAGAGATTATACACTTATTTGTTCACTTGTGGTTTAGTGGAAAAATATAATTAATTTCATATTAAATGGATTTATATTATTTCATTATTGTGCAATAAATGCCAAAATAAATGATAAGAGTAAGATGAAGTGAGCCTTGAAAAAAAAAACATTGGAGAAATTCCCAAATAGTTTTTGTATAAATAATTAACAAGAAAAACATCCTAGGCAAGCACTTAAAATTAGGAACATAAATTAATTATTGAATATTATTTGTTAATCTTGCATATGTTGTGGGATACGCCTCTGTATATTGTGGATATGTTTTATTATCATTGGTTAATATAGATGTTTTTTGACCTATGTCAGGGCATAGAATAATTACAAAGCAAATCCAAACAGAGATAGAGAGAGAAAGAAGGCAAAGTCAGGAGATGCTGGGAGGAGTCACTGGGGAAGCAAGATGGGAAGAAAAATGCCACTAGACTTGTGGTAAAATGTAAAATAATAAAAATGGGTTAAATTGAGTTTAAGAGCTAGTTAATACCAATACTGAGCTAATAGGCCAAAAGTATGTAATTAATATTAATCCTCAGAGTGGTTATTTTGGAATTGACTGGCAAGAGAGTAACTGTCAGTGTCATGCATTGTTACTACATCAACAGTTTAGAAATTTTGTTCTATGTTATATAATGATACATAGTTTATAATATACACAAGGAAGATTTGAAACTATGAATCTTTATTAATATAGATGTGTATTTATAATCTTTTAAAAATATAAACTAAAGGCAATTTTACCAAGTATGTACTGACCCATGCTGGCGATGATGCTGTGGACAGGCAACCTTGAAGGACCATGATAAAATGACCTTGATACATTGCTTTTTCTCTGCTGGTCTTGATTCTTAAATGCTGAATTTTCTTCTTTGGTAATATTAATATAAAAACATATATCTGAAGCATTCATAATGTATCGAGGACCTGGATTCAGCAAAATGTTTTTATTATCCTCCCTCCTAACACCAATCAAGCAGACACCAAACCTTAATTTAAAAGAAGAATATAAGAGTTTAAGAATTACATTTGAAGAAAAATTATCTTTATGATGTTTTAAATGCTTATATTCATAAGCAAATTAATCAAATAAAATCTATTAGAACACAATAACAACATGAAATAATAAAACTAAAAGCAGGAAAGTATTCTATCATTTAATAATCATCTTATTTTTAAAAAACAAAATCAATTCATTTTGTCATAAGCATTATGCTGCATATGTACATTTAAATGACAAAATATAAACAATATTTCTTACCTTTTTCAAAATATTTACAATCTATTGGAATAAGGGAGACTTTTATGAAATGTCATGTGAAAAGAAAGTGACGTCTCTGAACCACCCTTGCTATCATTGCTACAACCTCTCATATATTCAACTTTATAAAGAAACATTTAAAATAGTCTTCAATAGTTGTACATGTTCAGAAGAAGAAATTAAACATGTTGAAAGTAAAATAGTATTAAAATATTTCTTATTGATCTTTGGTAATTTTCAAACTTTTAAAATTCATCTTAAAAACCTCACAGAGTAAGTGAGTGAGTCAAACTGGAAGTATATTTTTTAGCAAAATATGTATAAATAAAACCATTGAGAATTAAAATGACTATATTATATATTAGTTAAGGGGAATATATTATTACAAAGTGCCCAAATAGATTACATATAATAATTATAATATAGATAATTTTTTGATATACATTTTTATTCCTTATAAAATTAATTTTGTCAATAAAGGAGAGAAAAGAATCATCCTGACTAAGCTAGAAAGTGTGTATAGTATCATTTGTTTAACATTCCTTTTGGACAATGGCAAGGTTATAATCAAATTATTATTTATTTACTTTTGGATAATTGTGTGTTGTTTCAGAAGCAAAAGTTGAAAATCAGTCACCAAGATTAGGCTTGTCCAGATAGTGGGTTTGAGCGCAGTCTGAACTACATGAGACCAAGAATCAAAAGGTCAAAGTGGGAAAATGTGATTTCGTTTTCTTTCTAATTTTGTTCTTCATCTGTTTCTGTTACTGTAAATATATACATATATAATTATATATAACTAAATATGTATTATATATTAAATATATGTATGTATGTACACACACACACACACACATATATAAACAACATTTTAAATTCCACTTTTGTAAAAAGATTTAATGTTTTATGGTTGATAATTCTTAATTGGCCAGGATGTTATAGGTGTCACAGATGGAGTAGAGTAGATATCCCTTACATATTTTCCTCTTGGTAAATTTGACTTGTAGATACTTAATGTTCATAGATTAAATGGAACAAAAATTGATGCTAAAACGTTAAAATGCTAGAAACTCGTGAGCACCAAGATGGATTGATCTTTGGAAAACTGTTTATAAATGATCAGATTGACTGATTGATGAGCTAATTCTCCACTGAAAACAGAAACATACTTTTTGTGTGCATGGAAAGAAGCATAGGTAAAACTCTTCCCTTCATATTCAGCAAAAAAAGTACTTTCTTCTAAAACGATGTGATAGACTTCATTTCCAGAGCACCTCCCGTACATCTTCTGCCATTGTTCTGGCGACTGCTGCCCTTCTCTGCAACATAAGCACACACACATACACGAAGAGGAAAAGACAATGAATGTGGGTCAATGATTCCATTGGCTGGAAGTCAATCTTCAAGGCTGAGAACCAGTCGACACAATTAGAGGAGATATTACATTGGGTTCTGAGTTTAGATTAATGACATCACACTAAATTAAATTCAGTACCACATATAACATGAAAATAATGATTATTGAGTAGGTAGAAAGTGAAATTTTACAAGACTCAATGTTGGAAATATTTATTCTTTCCATGGAACCATGATTCAAAGATTTGATTTTTTCAGCTTGTGAAAATGCTGCACCCAAGTTCAGTGTGTAGAACTTGTTTCATTGTCTCTGTCATAAGGCAAAATTTACATTATGATACACTTTGACTCTTATAGATACTAAATTTGCTTCATGTTTAAATTTTTGTTTTTCATGATATCAATTTGAGTTTGCAAAAGTATATAATGTTAACTTTTATCCATTTAATAATCAATACTCCACTTATGCTATGTATGCCTCAAGAAAAGACAGATATTAATGTAGCATGATTCTAATTAGTCTTAATAATAAAAACCTAGAGTCATATATTAGGGGATGAAAACTGAAAGATCAGAAAAACAAAGCAGTCAGATCTTTAATCCCAGGACAAGGGAGGTGAATATGGGAAGGAATATGGCTGGGCAGAAAGTGGAATATAAATCTGGAGGGAACAGTAGCTCAAGGCATTCAGTCCGAGGATTCCTAGAGAGAAACACGATCACCCATTCTGTCTGAGGAGTCTGCTGAGGTAAGATCAAGTGGTTGGCTGTTCTGCATCTCTGATCTTTTAGCATTTACCCCCATATCTGACTCAGGGTTTTTATTATTAAAACAAATTAGAATTCCTGCTACATATTTGAGAAATACACTTTTAAATTAGGGTCACAGAAATAGATTTGATATTTAAAACCCTTTAATGCATGTATTGCTTTCATTCAAAGGCTTGTATTTGTATGTAAGGCCTTTGGGTATGGTAGGCAATAACAATAAACACCAGAGTGAATTAGAGCCATCATCAGTTCTGAAGAGCTAGCCTGTTCATTCTACAACACAAGAATACAGCCCAGAGTCAGAAATCTGCAATTCAGAAGCTGTAGTCCAGGACTGACAAGTCAAAACCTAACTTTTAGATTTCTGAACACCTGAAATGTGAAAAATAAAGTTTTCTTGTATATAAACCACTCACTCTTTGACAATTTGTAATAACAATTAAAAGTAGAATAAGATGCTAATACAAGAGAGATAAAAAGAAGACATATACATTAAGGGAAAAACTTATGGTTTCTTTAGCTCTAAAATGTTCTACCTAATTCTGAGGCTTTGGAAATTCAATTCATACAAAAATCATAAAAGACCCATATCTGAATTTCCCATTTGCTTCACTATATTTACTTAATATCTCTGATTAAATATTATGGACTCTGGTAGCAAAACCAGCACACACTGCATGGAAAAATAGCTACATGTAATATTATCTCATTGTAATCTCTATAAATTCTTAAAGAAAAAAAGGCAAGTGATGAATTTATCATAATTAGTATTTAAAGAGCCATTGTAAAATAAAAGCTTTACTAAAGAAAGAAATTCATTGATATTTTTAAAGAATCAATTATATATATATAAATATATATATATATATATATATATATATATATATATATATATATGTTTACTGTTATTGCCTACCATACCCAAAGGCCTTACATACAAATACAAGCCTATGAATGAAAGCAATACATGCATTAAAGGGTTTTAAATATCAAATCTATTTCTGTGACCCTAATTTAAAAGTGTATTTCTCAAATATGTAGCAGGAATTCTAATTTGTTTTAATAATAAAAACCCTGAGTCAGATATGGGGGTAAATGCTAAAAGATTTTATATATATATATATATATATATATATATATATATATATATGTGTGTGTGTGTGTGTGTGTGTGTGTGTGTGTGTGTGTGTCCTGAAAATTGAAGCCCTGTCTTCGTTATGCCTCCATGAGTGTACAAAAGTGTCAAATTCTTGGGTTCTGGAATATAACTGTCAGATCTGAATCTCAATTGTGCAAACCAGTGAGTTATTGACTTCCTATTCATTTGAAATTATACCTCCATGAATAACAACTTCAATATTCTTGTGTCAGGTAAAATGTTTAAGATAAATGTAGCACTTGGTTGATACTAAGATAAAAGTAGTCAGAAAATATTGACTACTATTTTTTGTAACAGCTTCCTTTCTTCAGAATTTTATAGTTACTTTTAATATATTTGTCAATGTACTGCAAAATTTGTTTCAAAAGAATCTGTATTCCTTAATGTTAAAATATGTTTTCAGAAATAATTTGGAACAGGCACATTTTCCTATTGATTGCATTGTTACTTCTAACCACTACTTCTTAAACATTATTATGATTTGAATCTCAACTGTTTCAAACAGATTAATCTTTGAAACAATTAGTCCATGGCTTATGGGACACTTTTGATGTTTGTAGAAACTTAGGATTCTGAACCCTGGCTGGCAAACATGGGTTATTAGGTTCTGTTGTTGGGAGGCTATTTCTATTTATGGGTCAAGATTAGCACTCTCTGCCTACTGCTCCAGGAATATATTTAAAAACATCTGTTTCATGCTACTACTGCACACATGAACTGTGCTGTAGACAGACTGAAATCTCCCTGAAGCCATGTGTGAAATAATTCTTTTTATTCCTTTAAGTTCTTTCTCTCAGATATTTTGTCATAGAAACAATGGAAGTAAATATATTAAGACTAATGATTCCTTGTGGAGAAAAAAATTCTTTTTGGCAAACAAAATTATCCATGGACCGAAAAACAGTTTGGCAAAATAGTATTTGGCAAACCTCAAAGCCTACTGAAGGTCCAGCAATATTAGAGAACAGGCTGGCAATTCATCATGGCTTATTTGAGATACAAAATGATCTCAGTGTCAGAGAGCTGTTATGCAAATGTACTAAAATCACTTCAAGAGAATCAAAAACCTAACTCAGAAGCTGAAATGGGAACAGAATGTGGTACTGAGGAAGAGAGCAAAAGTGATGGGCTCAGCCCAGACCAGATTAAAAAAATTCTTCATGAAGTGTTTCTCATCTTGCTACTTCATAACCTTACTTCCCCTCTCAGGAAGCATCATATCATTAGGAGGCCTTATCTTCATGACTTCTTTAATAGCTTGTAAAAAGTAACCAGGAACATTTACTTTTCAATTACTGTAAAGATGTATACTTTTCTTCATGAAACTTGGGCCTTTTATTTGAAAGAATATGTGGAAATTTCATCAACTACTAATAGCAATAAAAAGTCTCACCAAGCAGTGATTGAGTGCAAAGAAGGTTTTAGATTGAATGCTATAATAATTAACAAAGTGGAGGGAATAGTTAGGGACTACTAAGAATAAACAGGAGAAGAAAGCTTTGAAGAGAAAAATGAAGGGAAAAGGAGCCTACGGTTTCAATGGGTAATTTCAATGTCTGTAGGATGACCCAAGAATTCCAATACTGAGAGTCCAAGGGTTCACGAAAATATAAATGAAGAAGATTGTCTGTAGCTTTCCTGAAGAAAGCTATGTAAGACAGCAAGAGTAACCATAGGTATGTCCAATATGGCTGAACAAAAACAAAGAACTCATATCTACATATCTATGTATCTATCTATGTATCTATCTATGTATCTATCTATCTATCTATCTATCTATCTATCTATCTATCTATTAGGCCTTATATTATTTTTCTTTTTTTTTCCTCATGGTTTATTTTTTTATATTTAAAAATTTCCATCTCCTCCCCTCCTCCTCCCCCTTCCCTCCCCTCCTCCTTCCCCTTCCCTCTCCTCCTTCTCCCCCTTCCCTCCCCTCCCCTCCACCCATACCTCCCCTCCCTCCCTCTCAAGGCCAAGGAGCCATCAGGGTTCCCCACTCTATGCTAAGTCCAAGGTCCTCCCAACTCCCCCCCCAGGTCCAGGAAGGTGATCGACCAAGCTGAGAAGGCTCCCACAGAGCCCGTCCATGCAGAAGAGTCAGAGCCCAGCGCCATTGTCCTTTGCTTCTCAGTTAGCCCCCACTGTTGGCCACATTCAGAGAGACGGGTTTGGTCACATGATCCATCAGTCCCATTCCAACTGGAGTTGGTGATCTCCCATTAGTTCTCTCCCACTGTCTCCATGAGTGAACGCACCCCTCACGTTCCTGACTTTCTTTCTCATGTTCTCTCTCCTTCTGCTCCTCATCAGGACCTTGGGAGCTCAGTCCAGTGCTCCAATGTGGGGCTCAGTCATTTTCTTCATCTATCACCAGCTGGAGGTTCCCTCACGGTCCTGACTTTCTTTCTCATGTTCTCTCTCCTTCTGCTCCTTATCAGGACCTTGGGAGCTCAGTCCGGTGCTCCAATGTATCCCTAATCTCTCCAAGACCTTTATCATAAAAGGGTGCTGAATTTTGTCAAATGCTTTTTCAGCATCTAATGAGATGACCATATGGTTTTTTTCCTTCAGTTTATTTATATGATGGATTACATTGATTTTCGTATGTTGAACCAGCCCTGCATCTCTGGGATGAAGCCTACTTGATCATAATGGATAATTTTTCTCAGATGCTTGAAATTTTCATTATACAAGTCTTTTGCCTTTTTTGTTAGGTTATTCATATTTTACTTCTTTGGGAATATTTTGAATAAAACTATATCAATGATCTATTTCTTGATATGTTTTTCTCCATTTTAAAGGGAAAGTTTATTTACAATACCCATAGGCAATAAACAACTTTTTAGTAGGAGTCTAAGTTACAGAGAGAATAACCAATTTATCAAGGTACAAGGTAGGGATTCAAAGTTGGTGGAAAAGTGACTATCGGACAACAAATACCTTCTTTTTTTATGTTGTTGATAGATAGGAAAGTCAGAAAAGTTACCCCCATGAAATCTCATAAATATGACTGCCCAAGTCAGTTCTAAACAAGGATATCACCAAAAGTCATATTAACATGGAAGGGCAGAATTTCATAGAGCTTTGACCCTGGACGAAGAACTATCAGAAATTTAGGTGTTTTGAGAACAGTAAAAATAGTCTTTGCCAAGGGAAAATACATCCAAATTGATTGTCTAATACTAAGGGATCAACTCTGAAATAATAGATAACATAAAATTTACATGCCTACTGAGCATGTTGTATTTATAAATTTAAGATAGCACACACACACACTCACACACACCATACAGATACCATGAATATAGTAAAAGAAGCTAATTAAGTCTGAATTTAAAATTTTTCTCATCTCAAATCTTTTCATATGGATATGTGTTAAGTGGAATTTTGTGCTCCAAATAACATCTTGAAGCCTTATACAGCAATTTCGGTCCCTATGTCAAAACTGCAATAAATTATTCAATGCATTCACATTTTGTTTCAAAAAAACCTAAAACCTCATTCATCTGACAACTTCTTATTGATTAGTGAATATTAAAAATGGTGGGAAGTGGAATTTGACTTTTAACATATGCATTTTCTTTATATATATATATGGTGATTGAGGAAAAACTAAGAGTTTTTTTTTTTGAGGAAGAGTTTTTTTTTTAACCTTTGTGTATGAAGCATTACCTTTAAATTTAGGAAATGTAGTCATTATGAAAAATCTACCTCTTTTATTACTTTTATTGTCTTAAATAAATTTGTTAATAATATCTATTTTTCCTGTATATTCTGCTTTCCCTAATCCTAAATTGTACAAGTAAACAATAACAAGTTCATCAAGATTCACACAGATTGTCACATGACTTGCTGTTGTCCAATTCTTGATATTATGAAGCCAAATTATTTTCACATCAATAATTCAATAAAAAATGGAGTACAGACCTAAATAGAGAACTCTTAACAGAGGAATCTAAAATGGCTGAAAGATACTTAAGGAAATGCTCGACATACTTACTCATCAGAGAAATGTAAATCAAAACAACTCTGAGATTCCATTTTACACCTGTAAGAATGGCCAAGTTCAAAAACACTGATGACAACTTTTGCTGAAAAGGTTATGGGGTAAAGGGAACATTCCTGCATTGCTGGTGGGAATGCAAGCTGGTACAGCCCCTTTAGATGTCAGTGTGGTGATTTCTCAGAAAATTAGGAAACTGCCTTCCTCAAAACCCAGTAGTACCACTTTTGGGTATATATCCAAAGGATGCTCAATTGTGTCACAAGGACATGTGCTCAACTATATTCATAGCAGCACTGTTAATCATAAACAGAACCTGGAAACAACCTAAATGCTCCTTGACTGAAGAATGGAAAAGGTAAATGTGGTACATTTACACACCAGAAAAAAATAACAACATCTTGAATTTTGCAGGCAAATGGATAGAGCTAGAAAACATCATTTTGAATGAGATAACCCAGACCCAGAAATACAATTACCACATGTACTCACTCGTAAGTGGTTTTAAAACATAAAGCAAAGAAAACCAGCCCACAAATCACAATCTCAGATAACCTAGACAACAATGAGGACACTAAGAGAGACTTACATAGATCTAATGTACATAGGTAGTAGAAAAAGACAATAACTCCCGAGTAAATTGGGAGTATGGGGACCTTGGGAGAAGGTGGAAGGGGAGGTGAGAGATATTCTTAGTAGCAATCTATTTAGTAACTAACACAAGCTTTATTATGTGTAACAGAAAATTGTTCCCTAGAAAAATAGGTCATAAATATTTATACTTAAACAATGAAACAAATAATGGTTTATTGTTATTCTATTATAAAGAAGATAAATATATTTACTAAAATTTTATTGATTAAAGGTTGACTTTTAAAAATCTTACACAAGTAATATTTAAATGTAGTTCAAATCAATTCATCTTTGCTAATTATGTAATTATCTTTAGATTTAATATCATCTTAGTTGTAGTTAGTTATTTGAAGAATTTACAGAATAATTTTCTTCAAACATACATGAAATATATTCATTTGCAGTCATATGAAGCTTTTACTTAATTTAAAAGTTATAATTTGTAAATGATATTCCAACCTTGGCTGTGCTACCACTATTCAGCAGATATCAATGTTTAATCATTGTTGGCTAAAGAAATAATTATGATACACAGTGGTCTGTTATTATATTCACTAAATTTGTGAACTGAAGAAAGTACATGAGGTTCCTAAACATTTATGATTACAACACTAACCACCGTTGAATCTTTGGGTGCACATTCACTCTTGCTAGGTGTTTTCTAGAAAATTCCTTGGAGATAAACCTTCATCTTAGAGTGATCCTTTTTAAGGCGCAAGGTGTTTTATGGGGAGATGAAACATTTTGTTCCACAGACATTTCATTGATATCAAGAAGTAAAGAATTCGAAAGTTTCTAGAAGTCACTGAAAACTGACAAGAATCACTAGTGGATCTCAATCACCCCAAGTATATGTTAATAGTAAGGGTAGCTCAGAGACTCACAAATCAGTCAGTTCATGCCAAAGAGGACAGAGACCAGCACAGATGCCTGAAAGAAACTTGAGCCAAATATAGTACCTAGAAATGACACACTCTAGCATGTTGAGCTTTTGGAAATCTGTGCTGTGCATTCTAAGTTGCCAGCTTTTGTGAGTTGTCACCTCTGCTTCAGAACTCTTGGGGATGCAGCTGTCTTTGAGTCATTTCTGCTTGTATAAGTAACCTCTCATCCACATCTCTAAAAGTAACTCCAATAAAAGTTTATTTTTTTTGCAGATTAAGCACTTTGGTGACATTCTTACTTTGATCTATGGACAGTTTCCTATCTGAGGTGAATTGCGAATAAGAATAGTATTACATTACACTAATTTGTAGATGACTAGACTATGTGTATAGTGTTATTCTGTCTATAATGGGGACAGGGAAAGAATCTACATGAAGGAAGTAACAGACGATCAGATAGCTCATTACACTAGGATGTGACTTTGCACTTCTGTTTCAAACCAGGACTTCTGCTATTTATATTATTGGATATCAAAACAGAATTCTTAGTTTTAAGACTGAAAAAATAGAAAAAATATAGAAAATGGTTCTTGATTTTCTACCACTAGATGGGACTGGAAAGCTGTTTGGTATTTGGTATTTACTGTATAAGAGATATAACCGCTTAAATTTGAGGGAATAGAGAAAGGCTATGCAATGTAATTCTGACACATTGCTAACAGTAAACTTAACAAAAGTCACCATTAGTTGGATGAATTAAATTCACTAAGGAATTAAAGTGATCAAAAGTTAAACATTAACAGTTGACAGGATGACCAAAATTCACTGCAATTAAAGTTGATTTTTTTTTTCCTACAGTATTTCAATTTTGTGTTTTTACCCTGTTAATTACTGGGTAAAATAAAAAATAATAGCAGATTTCTCCAATTGGCAATTAGGTTATTTCAGTGTCAATTGATTTAGCAATATTTTAAACTTCCTTTCATTCCCTTCCATTCATCCTGCTTGCATTGCTTTCCAACTAACCCTACACTATTAAACCCCAATCAGTGTTTTTGTACAGGATGCTATAGGAGAAAGATTATATGATATTTTTAATTTTTTTCATCAAAAATGATCTTAAACTTGGTAGTGTTCTTTGTCTATTAAAGGAGGATTTTCTACTACTTACAATTTGCATTTAACTAGATAATGTCGATTTAAATAATTTTACTTTTCTTCTTGTCTTGAAATTTCCTACCTTTTTTATCTTATCTTTGTGGAAAGTATAATAAAAGATATTACCTCTTTTGGGTTGATCTGTGTTGGTAATGCATTGTGTCTCTGCACTTTTATTTGAAATTCTCAGCTAAGATATATATTTGCTTTTACATTAATGAATATTTCAGAAAAAATAGCAAAGCACCTCTAATCTTAATAAGTCTTTTTTACTTTTTAATTGCCTTTCCATATATATTTTCTTTTAATCTTCCTGATAATAATAGTTATATTTATTTCAAGCTGTTTTGAATTTCAAGATTTATTTGTTATGATCCTATTCTCTCTAAAAATTAAAATAAAAATTCAACTTTTATAGATCATAACAGCGGGTATTTTTGTTTAATATCATACAAATTCATAAATAATAACAATAAATTTGTATAGCATTTTATATATTTGAACAACCATTCACATTGCTATATAATTCCCTAGTATTTTTCTATTCTATTATTTAAATGTCACTTTTTTACAACATTAAAAATTTTAATGTAACCGGGTGGCAGTGGTGCATGCATTTAATCCTAGCACCCAGGAGGCAGATGCAGGCAGATCTCTCTGAATTCAAAGCAGCATGGTCTACAAGAGCTAGTTCCAGGACAGGCTTCAAAACTACATAGAAACCCTGTTTTGATAAACCAAAAAAATTTAATGTAACTATTTCAAATTATGCAAATACTCTTTCATATATATATATATATATATATATACATATATATAACTATATGTAGCTTTCATTTTAATTGCCATTAGTCTTTTTACTCTTAAAATTTTAACTGCAAATATAAAAACACCAATACAAGCCTATTTACATGCATCACTCCATTGAAATAGAGGACACTGATCTAAATGGATTTACTAACAAAATTACCACCAATATACCGCCATTCAGAAAAAAGAAAGTTATATTATAAAACTCTGAGCACTGGAAATTGTGATAATAAAGAGATCAATTTCGCTGTGGAGATCATCTTTACAATGTCAGGTCTCAGATCATACTGAATCAAAAGGAAGAATTCTGCTTAGCCTGAAGATTCCCAAGTATCTCACTATTAAGGACTGAGACCTGATTCCAATTGCTTGGCAGAAAATATTCTTCAGAGAGTTTTTTAAAAAGTATTTTAGGGGTAAAGAGATATCTCAATGAGTAAAGTGTTTTCTGAAAGATCATGAGAACTTCATTGGAATGTCAAGACCCATATCATACAGGTATACTATGGAATTCTCCTCTGTATTCTGTGAACACTATTTATTAATAAAGAAGCTGTTTTGGGCCTATGATAGGGTAGAACAGAGCTAGGCAGAAAAACAAAACTGAATGCTGAAATGAGGCAGAGTGAGAGAGAAGCCATGTAGTCCCACCGGATGGCCAGAACTTTACTGGGTAAGCCACAGTCATGTTGCAATACACAGATCAATGGATATAGGGTTGTTTAGGATATAAGAGTTAGCCAGAGCTGTCCCTTCCCAGCTTGCACCCAGGACCCTCCCCTCCGCCTCATCCTCCCGTCTTTGGTGCCACAAAATCCCACAGCTCAGCCTGTTTGGGCACCAGGGACCTGGAATTGAGTGCACCCAGGCCGGTGGGAGGTCCCCTGTTTCAATAGCCTGCCTGCAGCAAGGTAGGCCCTTTGTCACTGAGCTGCTTGGCCTGCAAGGAGACCTGACAGTCTGCCAGAGGATCTATCATTCATTGGGGTGAGTGAGTGCCTGAACCCCAGCAGCTGCCCAGAGAGGGACCAACAACATTCCCCAACTCCCCCCCCCCCACACACACACACTTCCTGCTCTTCCTGCAGGGTTATTCTCCCTGGATACTGCCTCTCTCTTCCTGTCCCTTCCCAGCTTGCACCCAGAACCCTCCCCCTCCGCCTCATCCTCCCCTCTTTGGGGCCACAAAATCCCACATCTCAGCATTTTTGGGAGCCAAGGACCTGGAATTGAGTGCACCCAGGCCGGTGGGAGGTCCCCTGTTTCAATAGTCTGCCTGCAGCAAGGTAGGCCCTTTGTCAGTGAGCCACTTGGCCAGCAAAGAGACCTGACTGACTACCAGAAGATCCATCATTCATTGGGGTGAGTGAATTGAATTCATTGGGGTGAATTGAACTTCTAAAAGAAGACCCAAAGGGGATTATTCAGAGGAAGAAATGGGCAGGCGCCAATGCAAGAATTCCTTCAACAATTTGAAAAACAACATGAAAGCACCAGAACCCAGCGAACTCATAACAGGAGGACTTGATCACACTAATCAAGAAAAAGTAGAAAAAAATTGACTTTATGAAAGTAATAGAGTCCCTTAAACAGGAGGTGAAAAACTCCCTTAAGGAAATGGACAAGAAAAATGACAAAAAGTTTAAATCCGTAAATGATATCCTAGAAAACCAAGAAAAAACAATCAAACAGATAATGGAAACAGTGCAAGACTTGAAAACTGAAATGGAGGCAAGGAAGAAAACACAACCCGAGGGCCAGCTGGATATGGAAAATCTATGTAAACGAACAGAGACTACAGAAACAAGCATAACCAACAGAATACAAGAGATAGAAGAAAGAATCTCAGATTCTGAAGATACCATAGAGAAAATAAACACACTGATCAAAGAAAACAGCAAATCCAACAAATTCTCATCACAAAACATTCAGGAAATCTGGGACACAATAAAAAGAACAAACCTAAGAATAATAGGCGTAGAAGAAGGAGAAGAATTACAGCTCAATGGTCCAGAAAATATATTTAATAAAATTATAGAAGAAAACTTCCCAAACCTAAAGAAAGATATTCCTATTAAGGTTCAAGAAGCTTACAGAACACCAAATAGACTGGATCAAAAAAAAAAAAAAATCCCCTCGCCATATTATAATCAAAACACAAAACATACAGAATAAAGAAAGAATATTAAGAGCTGCAAAGGAAAAAGGTCAAGTAACATATAAAGGTAAACCTATCAGACTAACACCTGACTTCCCTATGGAAACCATGAAAGCCAGAAGGTCCTGGATAGATGTTTTGCAGAAACTAAGAGACCATGGATGCAAGCCCAGATTACTATACCCAGCCAAGCTTTCATTCACTATAAATGGAGAAAACAAAATATTCCAGGATAAAAACAAATTTAAACAATACATAGCCACAAATCCAGCCTTACAGAAAGTAATAGAAGGAAATTCACAAACAAAGGAGTCCAGCATTGCCCAAAATAACTCAGACATCTAGTGACCCTTCACCAGCACATCTCAAAGAAAGGAAACACACAATCTCTACTACCAAAAAAAAAAAAAAATGACAACCGGAGTTAACATCCACTGGTCATTAATATCACTTAATATCAATGGACTCAATTCACCTATAAAAAGGCACAGGCTAAGAGATTGGATACGAAAACAGGATCCAACATTCTGCTGTTTACAAGAAACACACCTCAACCACAAAGACAGGCATCTACTCAGAGTAAAGGGTTGGGAAAAGGTTTATCAAGCAAATGGACCTAAAAAACAAGCGGGTGTGGCCATACTAATTTCTAACAAAGTTGACTTCAAACTAAAATCAATCAGAAGAGATGGAAAGGGACACTTTATAATCATTACAGGAAAAATCTATCAGAATGAAGTCTCAATCCTGAATATCTATGCCCCTAATACAAAAGCACCCACTTATATAAAAGAAACATTACTAGAACTCAAGGCAGCCATCAAACCAAACACACTGATAGTGGGAGACTTCAACACTCCTCTTTCACCAATGGACAGGTTGATCTGACAGAAACCTAACAGAGAATTAAGAGACTTAATTGAGGTAATGAACCAAATGGACTTAACAGACATCTATAGAACATTCCACCCAAACAGGAAAGAATATACCTTCTTCTTTGCGGCTCATGGAACCTTTTCAAAAATTGACCACATATTCGGAAACAAAGCAAACTTCCACAGTTACAAAAACATATTAGTAACCAACTGCATCTTATCGGATCACCATGGATTAAAATTAGAATTCAACAACAATGCTACCCCCAGAAAGTCTACAAACTCATGGAAACTGAACAGTCAACTACTGAACCACACCTGGGTCAAGGAAGAAATAAAGAAAGAAATTAAAGTCTTTCTTGAATTTAATGAAAATAAAGACACAACATACTCAAACTTATGGGACACTATGAAAGCAGTCCTAAGAGGAAAATTCATAGCACTAAGTGCCCACTTAAAAAAAAAAAAAAAAAAAAAAAAAAAAAAAAAAAAAAAAAAAAAAAAAGGAGAAAGCACACATTGGAGACTTAACAGCACACCTGAAAGCTTTAGAAAAGAAACAAGCAGACTCACCTAGGAGGAGTAGAAGACTGGAAATTATCAAACTGAGGGCAGAAATCAACAAAAGAGAAACACACAAAACAATCCAAAGAATCAATGAAACAAAAAGCTGGTTCTAGGAGAAAATCAACATGATTGACAAACCCCTAGCCAAGCTAATCAAACGGCTGAGAGAGAACACACAAATTAATAAGATCAGAAATGAAAAAGGGGACATAACCACAGACACAGAGGAAATTCAGAGAATCATTAGATCTTACTACAAAAGCCTGTATGCCACAAAATTGGAAAATGTAAAAGAAATGGACACTTTTTTAGATAAGTTCCATATACCAAAGTTAAACCAGGACCAGGTAAATGCTCTAAATAGTCCTGTTAGTCGTGAAGAATTAGAAACTGTTATCAGAAACCTCCCTACCAAAAAAAGCCCAGGTCCTGATGGTTTTCAATGCAGAATTCTACCAGAACTTACAAGAAGACCTAATACCTATACTCCTTAAGGTATTTCATAATATAGAAACAGAACAGTCATTGCCAAATTCCTTTTACGAAGCTATGATTACCCTGATACCTAAACCACACAAAGACTCAACTCAACCAAGAAAGAGAATTAAGGCCAATCTCACTCATGAACATCGATGCAAAAATTCTCAATAAAATACTGGCAAACAGAATCCAAGAACACATTAGAAAAATTATCCACTATGATCAAATAGGCTTCATCCCAAAGATGCAGGGCTGGTTCAACATACAAAAATCTATCAATATAATCCATCATATAAATAAACTGAAGGATAAAAAACATATGATCATCTCATTAGATGCAGAAAAAGCATTTGACAAAATTCAGCACCCCTTTATGATAAAGGTCTTGGAGAGATTAGGGATACAGGGGTCATTCCTAAATATAATAAAGGCTATTTACAGCAAGCCGACAGCTAACATCAAATTAAACGGAGAGAAACTCAAGGCCACCCCACTAAATTCTGGAACGCGACAAGGCTGTCCACTCTCTCCTTATCTCTTCAATATAGTGCTTGAAGTTCTAGCAATAGCAATAAGACAAAACAAGGGGATCAAGGGAATTCTAATTGGAAAGGAAGAAGTTAAACTTTCGTTATTTGCAGATGATATGATAGTGTACATAAGCGACCCGAAAAACTCCACCAAAGAACTCCTACAGCTGATAAACTCCTTTAGTATCGTGGCAGGATACAAGATCAACTCCAAAAAAATCAGTCGCCCTCCTATATACAAAGGATAAGGAAGCCGAGAAAGAAATCGGATAAGCGTCACCTTTCACGATAGCCACAAATAGCATAAAATATCTTGGGGTAACTCTAACCAGGGAAGTGAAAGACCTATTTGACAAGAACTTTAAGTCTTTGAAGAAAGAAATTGAAGAGGATACCAGAAAATGGAAGGATCTCCCTTGCTCTTGGATTGGGAGGATCAACATAGTAAAAATGGCAATACTACCAAAGGCAATCTATAGATTTAATGCAATCCCCTTAAAGATCCCATCAAAATTCTTCACAGATCTTGAGAGAACAATAATCAACTTTATATGGAAAAACAAGAAACCCAAGATAGCCAAAACAGTCCTATACTATAAAGGAACTTCTGGAGGCATTACCATCCCTGACTTCAAACTCTATTACAGAGCTACAGTATTGAGAACAGCTTGGTATTGGCATAAAAATAGAGAAGTCGACCAATGAAATCGAATAGAAGACCCAGATCTTAACCCACAAACCTATGAACACCTGATTTTTGATAAAGGAGCTAAAAGCACACAATGGAAGAAGGAAAGCATCTTCAACAAATGGTGCTGGCATAACTGGATGTCAACCTATAGAAGAATGAATGTAGATCCGTGTCTATCACCATGCACGAAACTCAAGTCCAAATGGATTAAAGACCTCAATATCAATCTGAACACACTGAACCTGTTAGAGGAGAAAGTGGGAAGTCCTCTACAACATTTGGGCACAGGAGACCACTTCCTACGTATAACCCCAGCAGCACGGACATTAAGGGCAACATTGAATAAATGGGACCTCCTGAAGCTGAGCAGCTTCTGTAAAGCAAAGGACACTGTCACTAAGACAAAAAGGCAGCCTACTGACTGGGAAAAGATCTTCACCAACCCCGCAACAGACAAAGGTCTGATCTCCACAATATATAAGGAACTCAAGAGACTAGACTTTAAATTGCTAATTCACCCAATTAAAAAATGGGGCACTGAACTGAACATAGAATTCTCAACAGAAGAAGTTCGAATGGCCAAAAGACACTTAAGGTCATGCCCAACCTCCTTAGAATCAGGGAAATGCAAATCAAAACAACGTCGAGATACCATCTTACACCTGTCAGAATGGCTAAAATCAAAAACACCAATGATAGCCTTTGCTGGAGTGGATGTGGAGTAAGTGGTATGCTCATCCATTGCTGGTGGGAATGCAAACTTGTGCAACCACTTTGGAAAGCAGTGTGGAGGCTTCAGGAATTTTGGGATCAACCTACCCCAGGACCCAGCAATCCCACTCTTGGAAATCTACCCAAGAGATGCCCAATCATATTACAAAAGCATTTGTTCAACTATATTTATAGCAGCATTATTTGTAATAGCCAGTACCTGGAAACAACTTAGATGCCCTTCAGTGGAAGAATGGATGAATAAAGTGTGGAATATATACATATTAGAGTACTACTCGGCGGTAAAAAACAATGACATCTTGAATTTTGCATGCAAATGGATGCAAATAGAAAACACCATCTTGAGTGAGGTAACCCAGGCCCAAAAAGATGAACATGGGATGTACTCACTCATAATTGGTTTCTAGCCATAAATAAAGGACATCGAGCCTATAATTTGTAAAAAAAATCCTAGAGAAGCTATATAAGAAGGTGAATCCAAAGAAAAACATATAGTTATCCTCCTGGATACTGGAAGTAGACAAGATTGCCAGACAAAAAATGGGAACATGGGGGTGGGGTGGGATGGGGGATGGGGGGATGGGGAGAGAAAAGTGTGAAGTGGAGGATGGGAAGAGCTTGGGGGAATAGGATGGTTGGGATATAGGAAGGTTGGATATGGGAACAAGGAATTATATATCTTAGTTAAGGGAGCCATTCTAGGGTTGGCAGAGACTTGACTCTAGAGGGGTTCCCAGGTGTCCAGGAAGATGCTCCCAGCTAGGTCCTTGGGCAGCTGAGGAGAGGGTGCCAGAAATGTCCAGATCCTATTGTCATACTCATGAATATCTTGCATATCACCATAGAACCTTCACCTGACATTGGATGGAGAAAATGACAGAGCCCCACATAGGAGCACTGCACTGAGATCCCAAGGTCCCGATGAGGAGCAAAAGGACAGAGATCATGAGCAAGGAAGTCAGGACCATGAGGAGTGCGTTTACCCATTGAGACAGTGGGACAGATCTAACGGGAGACCACCAAGTCCAGTTGGAATGGGACTCATGGAACAGGGAACCAAACTGGACTCTCTGAATGTGGCTGACGGTGGAGGAGGACTGAGAAACCAAGGACAACGGCAATAAGCATGAATTCTACAGCATGGATGGGCTCACTGTGAGCCTTGTCAGTTTGGTTGCTCACCTTCCTGGTCTTAGGGGGAGCTGGGAGGACCTTGGACTTAACATAGTGAAGGGAACCCTGATAGCTCTTTCTCTTGGAGAGGGGTGGAGTGGGAGTAGGGGTGGAAGGGAGGGGAGGGAAGAGGGAGGAGAAGGGGAGGAGATGGAATTTTTTAATAAAAAAAAAGAGGTAGCCAGAAATATGCTTAAGCTATTGGCCAAACAGTATTGCAAAAAATGATTTCTGAGTGATTATGTATGAACTGAACAATCAGGAACTAACAAGCAGCCCTTCTTACAACAAATTGGCATGTCAACATGGCCAACTAAAATCCACTTAAAATCTGAGAAAACTTAAAAAGGAATTTTAGACACACACACACACACACACACACACACACACAACAGAGTTAAGCATGGTTTGCTAGCAGCATTTTTCTTTTGGCTGGGCTTTGTTTGCTAGAAGCAAGCAGGGGTATGACTCCTTTAATAGAGGTTTTCCTGATTCAGTGGTAGCAGAAAAAAAGCTTCACCTCTTTGAAATGGCAGGTTTCTGGAACTTGCTTCCAGTGTGAAATCTGACAAGGTTTAGCTATGGAGCATTTAAATGGGTTTCGTGAGATTACTATAACATACTTAATTGTGTGACATAGACACATTGTATACCTTGAATTGGGGAAATATGCATAGCTTGAGAGGCTGTGAAGAGACTTCCACCATGTTGGAGTGGGCGGAGGAAGAAGGCAAAGCCATATTTGTCCTAGCAATGCTGCATTTTAAGTTAAGAAGTGCTTAGCATTTTAAGAAGCACTCCTGAACAGTAAAGAATTACAGATACACAATAGAACAAATTCTGACATAAAAGACCTCTAAATGGGGAACAATATTGGATAAATGTATGTAGGCTTGGGAGAGAGAAGAAAAACAAAGTCTAGACAGTTATAAAAGGAAGTAAATGGCTCTATAAAATAAAACAAAGTCTTTAAAAAGATAGAGAACAAACTGTCATTGATTAAAGGAGTAAAGATAATAAAATAAAGTAATGGGGTAAAAAAATAAGCCATGTAAAGATTTAAAATTCATAGAGTCCAGATTATGTATATTATTGCATTTTCTTTGAATTTTTTGTCTATGAAGGAAATAAGTACAGAGAGACATTTTATTGTAAGTGCTGATAAGCTAAACCAGTCTGTATGTTCTAAAGGTGTCATGACTTTCAAATATTTGTCTAAGAACTTGTTACTTTGGAAAACAGGTTCTGCTTTTGATTCCATAGAAGATTAGGAACTGTAGATTTCTTCTAGACTAATGTGGTTTGATGGTCCTCGATCCCATGAAACACCCCCCAAAATACTTCACCCAATAAATAACATAAAGCAGTTTTGAGAGAACTACACCCATATTCCTAAATATTGACTATAAATGTTTGTTTACATTTAAAGGGAGATATGCTATAGAGATTTGCATTGGTATAAATTTTGATCTATTGATGCAATTTTAAGATCAATTTACATATATATATATATATATATATACATATGTATTTCTGCTCTTGAAAAAGATATTGTGTTTGTGCAGCTCATTTAAAAATGTAATGTATAATTAAGAAATATATGTTAATAGATAGTCACCTGTAATAGTCAAGGTTGTAGTATTGATATTTAGGTTTTCTAGATATATAGTGATATATTTCAGTTAGATAGGTATTCTTCAAATCTTTCAGAGACCTTCAGAATGTGGCGTTTAAAATGATTTAAAGCTTAAGAATTTTCATGACAATGAGACACTTCTGCCCCTGGCAGCACTAATCTACTTCAAGAGGATGATGGGCATTGAAGAGGCTCTTTTGGGGCAAGAAACTGCTATTCCCTAGACTGCTTGACTGGACATGCAGGACTCACAAAAATAAAGGACTGCTGAAGTTGCCTAAAGACAGTGAGACCGTCCTTCGAGGTTCCTGCTTCATCAAAGAGTCTCCCAAACATTCTGCAGGATACAGAAGAAAGTGACTGTTTAACTCGAATATAGACAGAACTGCCTTGGAAAATTTCCTGCTTTGTGGAAAAGTCTGCTCGATACTATAGGCCTGTAGACTGAAGATGGATGCTCCAATGATACAAAGGAACTTTGGGTGACTTTCCAGGCAATGAGATACCTCTGTCAGTTCTAGAGTTTTGGAAGTTGCTTACAATGTACATTCTGTTTACTTAAGTAATATCATATCCTTCTGGAGTCTTTGATGGAGTTGAAGAATTTATAGTTATAGTTTTCCTTATGATAAAAAATAAAGTAGATATAAATATTGTCACTATAATTCTTACTTGATACCTGTTTTGTTGTACATAATTTTACTATGTTAATAATAAAACTTTCCTTTTTATTTAAACACAAAAAGGGAGGTGATGTGGGATTCCCTCTGTATGCTATGAATTCCATTGATTAATAAAGAAGCTGTTTTGGTACTGTGATAGGGAAAAATAATAGAAATAGGTGGGGAAAACTAAACTGAATAATGGGAGAAAGTAGGAAGAGTCAGCAGAAGCATGCAGCCACTGCCAGAGACAGATGTGCTTTAACTTTGCTGGTAGGCCACAACCTCACGGCGATGCACAGATTACTGGAGATGGGTCAAATTAAGATGTAAAAGTTAGCCAATAAGAAGGTAGAGCTAATGGGCCAAGCTGTGATTTAATTAATACAGTTTAGTGTGATTATTTTGGGTCTGAGCTGCTAGGTGGCCAGAAAACAAACTAGTGGGCTCACACAACAAATCGACCCAATGATATAGGAGACAAGTACATTCCTGGGGTTAACTGGACTGCTAGTATAGCCTAGGGGACTTCAGATTCATTGAAAGACCATACACCAAAATGAAGCAAAAAAAAGTATTAATGTTCATAGCAAAAAATAGAAACCCAAGAAAATATGGGAGAGTCCAGAATCTTTGTGGGGAACCACTTTCCACCCCATACATGGGAACCTGAACATTCTTTCTCTAATGCATAGTGAATATTTGCAAAATTGTTTTCAGGTCTATAACTTTTTTCTTGTTATATTTAGTTAACTAATTATAATGATTTTCCTTTAGTCTCTCTTTACAGGTTCAGATTTATGGAACTTCCCTATATGGTACAAAGTTGATATAAGTTCAGAGTATCTGATATATATTAACTATTGTCATGCATATTTGGGTCACTGTAAAAATAAATTGATACAAAAAGATTTTTACATAATTAATTTTGTCATAAATGTTTTAATTTTTGCTATTTCAGATGAAAGCATTTAAACTATACCATGGATGAGTATGCTTTAACTAGTGGATAAAAATGTATTAAAATTTTCCATGTAAAACAGGATTTAAATAAAATGACACAAAGTACAAAATAAACTCATATGGAGGACTGGAGGAAGACATCTGACATTGACAGCTGCCTTTCCCACACAGAGAGGGAGAAAAGTAGATGATAGAAAGATAAATCCACAGATGATAGGTAGATAGATGGATAGATAATAGAAAGATAGACCTATAGGCAGATGACAGATAATATCAATAAGTAGGTAAATAGGCTGCACACATTTGCACACAGAAAAACAAAGCTGCATTAAGAAAAATCTTACCATCTTATACTTTTCCATGACACATTTCTAACTAAAACAACTGCAAAATCAAGGCTAGAAGGGATGATGTGGTGCAGACAAGGACTGACACATTATTTTTCCTAGAAGATGATTTTGTTGCTTTCCTTTTCTAGGAATCTTCAATACCAGAGCCCCATGAGGACAAGTTTTTCCTATTGTAGTAAATTCTAAAAAAAAAAATTCTCGTTGGTGCTTTCCTCAAAATCTTGATGTTGCTTTCCTCTAACCTTTCATAAACACCAGGAAACCTCTCACCCCTTTTACTACTTTCATCATGAAAACCCATGATTAATCATTTATTTGTCATTTTCAACAAAATCACATGAAGGAGAAAAATTGCATGCATAAGGTTCACAATATGCTTCGAATTAGGTACTTTGAATTGTCATGTTTATCAATACATTTATTCAGTTAATGTTCACTGAGAATCTTGTTTTAAATTTTTTTCTAGAAATATAAATGTAAAAGGTATAATCTCTACATTGAATCATTTCATAAGGAAGGAAGCACAAACATATACGTGTGCACTAAGGAAACAATAAATATATATTATTCATATATACCAAAATTCATTGCAAATTTAAAAAAGGATTAATCACATTAAATTGGGAAGTTTAAAAATATTCATAAGAAGAAAGAACCTTTGATATAACAAAATCTTCCAGGAAGCCAGAAGCAGTGAATTTCAGGCAGAGGGAACCACATTTAAAAAGGATACAGAAGGCGGAAACTATAAAGTATATTTAGGATATGTTATTTGGAGAAAGTGCTATACACAAGAGAACCATGGGAGATTAAAAGGTAAAAATAAACCAGGACTCATGCATGGAAAGCCTTAAAGACTTAAAAATGGAAATGTTTCAATCTCATTTAATGATGAATGCTAAGCTATTAGAGGCCCCCCAAGCAGAGGACAGCAAGACCAAACCTTTGTACAAACTTCTCAAAATGTATTCCATAGAAGGCCTCCAGCTTCCTCCTTATCATTGTACTGAGGAAAACCTCCAAGTAACCATGTGAACTAGTTGATTCACAAATTAAATTGCCATTATATGCAAACTTCAGTATACAGCAGTCTATATAAAAGAAAAGTTACAGCATGTTTCAATGGCACATTATTACCCTCTTCTTCATTCAAAATTCTTCTCTTGAAGGTCTTGTAACTGTCGTTTTGGTTGTGTGTTTTGAAACAGAGCTTTCTGCAGCCGAGGTTACAAAGAGCATTGCCAAGAATATTCAGTGCTGCTTTGAGTTCCTGAGCATCCTGCCTATGCCTCCCAAGCATCAGGATGGAAAGCATGGACCACCTCACCTGGATGCTTTTGTCTTCTGTATGTTGTGAAAGAAAGGTATAAAGAACCACCAAGCACAAAAGCAAATATCATGTTTCTTAATTTTTCAGAACTACACACACATTGGAAAAAGAACAGTTTGTGGATGGAATCCAAAAGAACCACCTTCACACATTCCTTCTGACCATACTATAAGCCAAACTGTGCCCTCCTTTCAACCCACATCTAAGCTTAATTCCTAGTAGCTTAGGGCATGGCTTGCACGGGGTGATCAAGCCTCTGGGGAGGTGTTTTCATTAAACTGGGAATGTTAGAGTGAGTCCTGATCCAATGTGACATGTGTTCTTAAAAGAATGTGAAACGTGGGCACACAAAAGACAGCAGAGGTGTGGGCTCATTGAGGAGACACCATCTGAATAGCTAGCAAAAGGCAATCAAGGAGACTGAAGATGAATCTGGGCCTTCTGGCTTTAAGCACTGTAAGAAAATGAATTTCCTCTGTTTAAGTTCCACAATCTGTTGAAATATTTTATTAATTTTTCTTGTTTTTTTTTATTTTTAGTGGTCAATGATTATCAACACATATAGAGATTAGTTTAACACTAAAATTATCTGTATAGTTCTCTTTGATGTGCAAGTGAGCTTATGTGTAAAAGCCTGAAAGTCATTTAAGGCAATCTAACTGAACAGCCTATCAGAGGAGAACACACAGGTGCAGCCCATTTAGGTTACTAATTATTTCTGTGGGGAATTATAGAACTGAGTCTTAAGAACAAGTGTTAGGCATTGTGCTACTGTGGAATACTGGAAAAACACACTCTGAGTTGTACAGCTAACCAAAATGAAGTAAGACACCATTATGCAACCCATAGTGATCAGTGATAAAGGTGATTTCCTTACCTGGATGAAGCTAAAATTTAGCCTGCTGGGCAGGGTGTGGAACAAAGGCATGGATGTGCTATGGTTTAGGTAGGTTGAAGTCTGTTAGCAATTTCAATATGATGGAAGCCAGAGAAAATCATACCAAATGTATCGGTGGGATTAGAGGATCAGATAGTTTTAAAAGTTGTATTTTTCTTCCTTCAAGAAAAGGTCTACCTCCTTTTGCTCCTCATCGGGACCTTGGGAGCTCAGTCCGGTGCTCCTATGTGGGGCTCTGTCATTTTCTCCATCCAATGCCAGGTGAAGGTTCTATGGTGATATGCAAGATATTCATGAGTATGGCAATAGGATCTGGACATTTCTGGCACCCTCTCCTCAGCTGCCCAAAAGAAGTCAGGACCGTGAGGAGTGCGTTTACCCATTGAGACGGTGGGACAGATCTAACGGGAGACCACCAAGTCCAGTTGGAATGGAACAGATGGAACAGGGGACCAAACCGGGCTCTCTGAATGTGGCTGACGGTGGAGGAGGACTGAGAAACCAAGGACAACGGCAATGAATGTGAACTCTACAGCATGGACGGGCTCACTGTGAGCCTTAACCTTCACCTGGCAATGGATGGAGATAGAGACAGAGCCCCACATTGGAACACCGGAATGAGCTCCCAAAGTTCTGATGAGGAGCGGATGGAGAGAGATCATGAGAAAGAAAGTCAGAACCATGAGGGATGTGTTCACCCACTGAGACGGCAGGACAGATCTAATGGGAGACCACCAAGTCCACTTGGAATGGGACTGATGGAACATACGACCAAATCGGACTCTCTGAGGGTCGCTGATGGTGGAGGCTGACCGAGGAGCCAAGGACAATGGCGATGGGCTTGGTCTCTACGACATGGACGGGCTCTGTGTGAGCCTTGTCAGTTTGGTTGCTCACCTTCCTGGACCTTGGGGGAGTTGGGAGGACCTTGGACTCAACATAGCGTAGAGAACCCTGATGGCTGTTTGGCCTCAAGAGGGAGGGAGTGGGGGTGTGGGTGGAGGGGAGGGGAGGGAAGGGGAAGGAGGAGGGGAGGAGATGGCAATTTTTAATAAAAAATAAATAAACTGGAAAAAAAAAGAATTAAAGGGGTCTCAAAAAATGAAAAAAAAATGTTTTCCAATTTTCAATTTTTTAAAAGAAAAAAAAAAGAAAAGAAAAGGTCTAATGTTGTCAAGGTTAGCTTCAAAGTTGTAGGTAGCCAAAGATGATCAAAGATGACCTTGAACTTATCACCATCTGCTTCTATCATTCAAATGGTGAGATTGTACATGTGCACAAAGAAGAAATCTGTTTATTTTAAATTTGTTTCTGTTGGTAGAACCCAGAAATCCATGCATGCTAAGCAAGCACTTGATCAGCTTAGGTACACATCTAGCAAGTAAAGTTTAGCCTTTATTTGCCAATTTAGCTTAGCTGATACACGGCAACCAAACATATTCAAACTCTAAGGTGTGTGTGTGTGTACACGTGTGTGTGCTTATGAGTGTGTGTGCATGAGACACACACATACACACAGAGAGAGACAGAGACAGAGAGACAGAGAGAGACAGAGAGAGAAACTTTAAAGTAAAGTCACAACATCCCTCATTGCCACATTGTCACCCGTTCTCTATTCTAAACACTGAACTAGATTTTCCAGATTACAAAATACAGTCTTCTGTCACAGTTCTGAGTGTGAACCTTTCTGTGTAGCTAAAGATAGTCATTTTGAGCACCGTCTCCCACCCTTTCCTTCCTTTCCTTTCTGGCAGTCAGGATGATAATTATAATCCCTATTACTTCTGAGAAACTTTCTTTTCCACCCACATGGCAGCTGAATCCCTGGGCTCTGCAGCAAGCTCAGGAAAAGGCAAAGCCTCTCACTCATTTTCTCCATCTCCCTCATTCTTTTCTTCATTCCCTGGTGCCTTTCCTTGGACCATTTCCTGAAGACAAATACTCGATTTTTCTGTTTTATCTCTTGGGCACTGAAATATGGTGAATGTGTGGATATTAGGTAAAATGCACAGAGGATGGCTTATGGCTAATTCCTCACTTGAGGTCATTGGCCTACTTACTTAGTAGAGAAGAGTTGTATGCTCTGCACAGGGTAGCACACAGTCTCTGAGCATCAGGGCATAGCAAGCACTATTTGCCTCCAATTTTGCCTTGATGATTGTTTTCTCCAAATAAAATTTTCTGAAAGCTTTCACTGAGTGAATACTCCCAGTCAAAACAGAGTATTATAAGTATTTAAACTTTTTCAAATGTAAAAATGATAAAATACAAAATCTTCAGCCTTTACTTCTTTTACTATAGTGACATTTTGAAGTCTATGAACCAGTGATTGCAAGTAAGTTTTCTATGTAGATTTTCATGCTATCTGCTCAGAAGGGAAAAGTGTTGACAGAAAAATCAAAGAAATGAAGCTAGGTTTTTTGTGGATGCTGGGAATGGCTTTGAGATGTTTCAGGGCTTTTCTTTGTGATATTTATAGTAATTGTTTCTTCACAGTGTTATTCAGGTTCCTCCTGTAAAATTGCAAGTTTTAAGATGGTGGCTAACAAACATCTAGGGGAGTTATCAAGAACATGATTGCTCTACTTCTCCTTAAAATTCCACCCACTACTATGTGTGGTACTATTAGCAAATATTGGTAGAAGGACAAGATTTACATGATGTTTTCCTAAAGTTAGCTTTACATATTTTCATTTTTCTATACTTAATATTGGAACTCTTTAGAAAGGAAGTTATAATTTTCTTTCACCTTTTTAAGTTTTTATTATATCAGCATGGATTCTTGATATTTGTTTTATTTAACAGATTTAAACACATTTTGATATGTATTTTGAAGCCCACTAGAAAACATTTTAATTTGAACCTCATGTCATTTTCCTGACCCTCACACCAAGCAAGTCCTTGTTCTCTGTCACTAGATTTTCTAGGCTTGTGTTTTATTTTTCCAACACTAGCTCTTAATCAACAATGTACTGATATAGGAGTGTTTCTATCTATCTGTTGTTTCATTGGTTAATCAATAAAGAAACTGCTTGGCCTGATAGGTCAGAACATAGGTGGGTGGAGTAGACAGAACAGGATGCTGAGAAGAGGGAAGTGAGGCAACTGCCATGAAGCAGTAGCCATGACTCTCCTCTCTGAGATGGATGCAGACTAGAATCTTCCCATTAAGCCACCCCTCGTGGTGCTACACAGATTACTAAATATGGGTTAATCAATATGTGAGAGTTAGCCAGTAAGAGCCTAGAGCTAATGGGCCAAACAGTGTTTAAAAGAATATAATTTGTGTGTTATTATTTCGCACGTAAATCTAGCTGTGTGGGATCCGGGCGGGATGAAAAACAGGCCTACTCGTATCCTCACTACAATGTACCATTCCTTTTACATCAGAACAATATTTAAGAAGCAAGCTTTCATCATTGTTCACAGGATGCCCTTGCTTCTAGGCTCTCTTGAAACTATGGAAAATTCTGTGTGACATATTTTAGCAGACATATACAGCTGCACATCTATATATCTGTATCTATTGTTTTTATTTGTTCTTAAAAATCATGTGATTATACTGGCTTCACTCTCCATAAGACGTGTCCACATATTAGAAGAAGCTGAGAAGAAGAAAGCCATAAATATATGATATATAACAGGATATTTTGATAAGGTGCAAGATCAGAAAAATAATGTTAGTAGACAATTCAACGAGGTCAAATAACCCAAATGATAGTATTCATACTAATGGTAAGACCTCATTGGAGAAGTGAACTAAAACTCCAAAAACATTACTTAAAGTACTAATAAGAGTATGTGGAAATATTTCAGCTATAAACTGCTTCAAATAAAAAAGGAAAGAAAAGCAATTACAAAAAACTTTTAATCTAATCTTTCTCAGTCTTCCTAGATTGTAAATTTTATTTCTCTAGGAAAAATATTTGCTTCACGAAGTAATTTTAGATTAAATCTTTAGGTATTTTTGTATTTGCTTTAATAAATGTATAATCTTACAAAGGCAAATTGAGTAATATGTACTATATGATATCTGTGCTGACATTTCTTATGAACATAAGAACTAATAATATATAGTAAAATAAAAGCCATATGGGGGCAGTACGATAGCTTAATGGGGGCAGGTTATAGTTGCCTAGCGTGACAACCAGAGTTTGGTACCCATAACCAACAGGATGCAAGAAGAGGAGAGAACCGACTGCAGTAAATTTCCCTCTTATTTCTGTATATACACTTCCTTTCATGGGCACACACACACACACACACACACACACACACACACAACACACACACACACACATGTTCAAAAGTCAATAAAAGTAGTAAATTCTTGGAGATAAATTTTAAGATTTTTTTCATATTATATATCATGAATAATTCTCTCTTGTAATAATTTTCTTTTGTCCATTATGCAAAAGAACTATTTTCAAGGGTATATGTAACTACTTTTTTACATACCAAAAAGCACATAAACTTGTGCTCAATATAATTATACATGAGTAAATGCAAGTTAGAGACACAGTGAGGCATCTTCAAACCCACCTACGATAGTTTGAGAGCAAAAGTGAAGATGGTAAGTACTGAAGAAACTGTCATAAAATTGGAACCCTGATACTTTGCTAATAAAATTGAAAATATTGTAATTTATATATAAATATCCTTACAGCATCCAACAAATTATTAACAGAGTGACTACGTGATCTAGAAATTCTACTCTGCCTTAGTAAACCCAAAATGGATGAAATGAAAGCATGTATAACAGTAAACCAGTGCCTTTCAGAGGTTATAAACAATTCACACTGATCATGTCTTAAAGAGAAAAATGAAATGTGGTCTATCTTGTGGTACATACCCTTAAAATTAAGAATACTAGTTATTGTGTGTCAGTATGGATGGATTTTGAAAATGTCACTCTAAGTGATGGAAGCCAAACCAGCAACACATGGCACATGCAATGGTCTACAACTGGCAAAAATGGAAACAGGAGTAGATTAGTGGCTGGTCAAGACTGAAAAGAAGGAAGTAGATTGTAAATAGGTTTCTGTGCAATTTTCTCTAATTAAAAATTGCTAGTGACAGATAATATGACTATGTTGAAATAATAAACTTAAAACATTACTGGGAGAACTTCCTGGCAGATGAATTAAAACTCAGCTATGATTCATCAATGAAATTTATGGTTGAAATTTACTGAATTGAAATACTTAATTATGTTAAAAACATAGTTTTAATAAAGAAAAGTTTAATGGAATATATAGAATTAATGACTTGTGCCTATTTTTTATCAGATAGAGCAGTGCCTCAAAGTAAGTAAATAAATAAATAAAAATATCAAAACAAAAAAACCCAATGTGAATGAATTTTCCTCTGTATGAACTACAGTGAAGTTGGACTAAACATTCAGCATTATAGTTCTAATATTCAATGACAAAACTAGTATGAAAAGTATTGATACACTTGATGATGTCTATATTCAATTAATTCATGTCTAATTATTTTCTGTACTTTAAATGGATCAAACGACTGAGTATTTCTTGAAAATAAACCACTCCACCCATGATCTCTCTACTTTCATTGCTGAAACTAAACACTTGTGAACATGCAGAATACAAATATTTCTATTAAGAATTTGTATAAATTGCTCCTGGGGAATCTTTTTTATCTCAGCAGTAAAGAAAGGCAATTAGAGACATGATGGTGAAGTCTACTTAACAAAACCACTGAGCATTTTCTGTTTTTCTTCTAGTGACTCCTTCTAATTACCATACATTTAGAAAAGAAATTATGCATTGTAATCTTTTTGCTTTAGTAGTTCAGTTAAATAGCAACCATTTAAGTTCTGGAGAAACAAACAAGTGATCAAACAAGCAAGCAAACAAAAAACCCACCTGGACCAAAAGCACAAAGTAGAGCATAGTTAGATAATCAACATTTTGCCTTCAATACCAAGTCAGTTATAGAAAGCAAAATGCATCTCAGTACAGTATTTGTGTTCTAAAGTTAAAGCAATACATTCACTCCCCAAATTTTCTTTTATCATTCAAATCAAAACAAATTCTGTATATTTGAAACTATAATAATATACAAAAGAATTCTAAAATGTTTTATTGCTGTTTCCCAACTACCTGAAATGCAGTATAATGTGATATACTCCATTATGTATAATTATTAATAAGTAGAAAAGCACAATTTTGAGATCAATTATGTACATAAAGTTTTATCATAACATTTATTTAAGACCTTAATACTCATAAAATCTCTTCAGGAAAATTTTATTTACTGTAAAATTATTATTTATGGAAACTAACTATAAACCCATGAAACAATGTTGAAACTCAGAATGTTGTTTATAAAAATTATAACAAGATTAGTGAATAAGATTAATAACCAATAAGATCAACTTTATTCATACCTTAGGCCTCTTAAATTATTCATGTATTTTAAATGAAGATAATGTAAATAAAAACAAATATAGACAAATATCTATTTGTATATTTTGGCTTACTATAGGTCTATATCACACAACTACTAATTAAATTATCTTAAGAAAAAAATATACTTACTGCCCTCTAGAGGTATGAACCAGTAGTGTAATAAGTGTAGATGTAGCTGGGCATATACAGTTTAAAGCTAACATGGCGTATTTAAACTCCTCTTCACAAACAACATGATCTGTTCGAAATAAAATAGGTAAATTAGAATAATTTACCTTGAGGGTATTATGTTTAAATATGAAAAATAGAACAATGAAGAAAATTACAAAAGTCTCAGTATAAACATACTTCTTTTAGGGTTGTTTTTTTCAGGTGCAATGCTATCCCCAGAAAAACATTTTGTAAGATATAGTGCTGGAGAATGAGTTCGTGAGGGTTTCGGGGCCATGCGGGTAGAATTCTAATCCTGACAAAACGGGGAACCTTGGTAAGATGCTGAAACTGCCTGTGCAAGGAGGAGAGCAACGTCTGGTTTGAGTTGCAATGTGGAAGACTTTCAGGTGATTGGTGAAGGTCCTATGAACTTCTGTCTTTCAGGACCACATAGCCAATAATATTGGTTTTCTAAAATCATAACCACACAGCGTTCCACTTCAAATTTTTCAAAGTATGTGGTAGGCTGTCTGATAAGCACAAATAACATGCCCTATACTATTAGAGCCAATGTAATAATGTTTAAAGTTATTATTAAAATAAAAATTGCACTGTAAATAACGAAAGATTCCTAAACTCAAAGCTGGGTAGGGTCCAGTTAAGAAAGTTATCAGGTGGTGCCTAGAACTCAGTAACATTAAAGAAAAAGAGTGCTAGAAAGGGTGACAGAGAGGAGTGTCACCACATCTGTAGGAGACAAATTACATTGTCACCATATGAGAAAGATGCCCTAATATGAAAGCTACTTGATTTTCTACATAAAGCATACTTTTAGAAAAGGAAATAAACTATTCTTAATCTAAAATCATCTAACCCCAAGCAAAGTATTTAAACATTAGTATTAGAAATTGAGAACCTAGTAAATTTCTAAAGAGATATATACATTCTTAGACAGGAAATAGAAATTTTAGCTAACAGAAAGAGATGAAGATTAAAGTCGTTCGTCAAACTAGCATAAGTACCATGCAATCAAGAATGAGTGACTTCAGAAATAAGGTAGCAATGGCTCTGCTACAAATTATAGCAATATGATTTCTAATGGTTGATCATATAAAGAAGCTCATAGCTTTTTAGTTTTAATTTTGTTTAAATGTTGCTTTCATTTTGTTTTGTTACAATTCACGTGAGAAATATTATACTAGTTAGACCTCAGAATTTAGTCTAATAGGCATGAAGTATCTGCTAGTAACTACTGCATCTTTCACTCCCTTAGCCCCTTTCTCCCTTCCTCTCTTCCCCTTTCGGTTTGTTTAAATGGAATTTGAGGAGGATTTTAAAAATACATAGCAATGATATTTAACATTTTGCATAAGGGGATCAGATTCTAACTCTATTTTAATATTAAGATCTGTACTGATTATTTGCAAAATAACAGTATATTCAAACCACCCTCTCAATATTTCTCAAAATAATTTTTGAATGTGCATGTCTAATCTGTGAGAGAAAGGCAACAAAGCTGTTAAAAGGCAGAATGCAGTTGCTTTAGACTCATATCTTAAAAATGCATAGGGGACCATGATTTTAAACTAACACTTGCAACATATGATCTGCGAAAAATATACACACTTTATAACATAACATAAGACAGGACTTTTAAACATCCAAACTGTAACAGAGATTTTGGAAGCTTGATTACCATATGCACCACCACAAGCAGTTATTGATTTTCACTAAAAGGCATAACTATATTTCTTCAAATAGAACAACTTGAAAACTGTAGTACATGGGTGAATCTTTGGAAATGTTTCAACATGTTTTCCTTCAATAGTTAAGAGTGAGATATTGTGGCCTTTCTTTGTTCAATAGTTATCAGAATTTTAACAAATGGCTATGGCATAATTGTATGATGAATGCTTTTTACATGCAAAAGCTGTATTATTCTTTACTAATATATTAAAATTTACACATGACACCTTTCCTCAGATGAAGACGTGTAGTACCCATCAGCCTTTCAAGCTTAAAGCATATCTGTTACTAGTCCACCACACAAACATAAAGTATGATCTGTACTATTTCAGCGCCAAATGCTAAATTATCTACAGGGAAAAAATGTATGTAAACTAAAATGTACTTTACTGTCTTTAGCATAGCATGTGACTCACTAATATTACTTCAAGACATTCAATCACTATTTCCTACTAGTGACAGCATCTATTACTGGTGTGGCTATTGGTGCAAGTGTCCTTCTTTATATTGCACTTTCTTGTCTATTTTACTTCAACACTTACATAGTAACAATTCATGCTTCATTATTATGTATATCTACCTAACATTTTTAGTAAAAGAAGTGTTAAAAGTACTTACTGTACAAAGGAGGTACAAAAGGTTGGCAAGCATGAACAATGAATAAAGAACTCCTTGTTCAACAAGTAAAGCCTAAAATAGAGGACTAATTTCCAGATATATAATGAACACTAAAAATCCCTAGATATCAATAAAACAACCCAATTTAAAAATAGGATGCAGATCTAATCAGGAAATTCTCAAATGGCTAGGAAACACTTAAATACATCTTAAACAGGCTTAGATATTAGGAAAAAGCCAATCAATATTACTTTGAGATTTCATTTTACACTAGTCAGGATGGCTAAAATCAATAAAATAAGTTATGGGTAATACTGGCGAGGATGTGGAGTCAAGGTAATGCCCATAAATTGCTGGTGGGACTGCAATTTTTACCATCACTATGGAAATCAGTGAGGTGGTTTCTTAGGAACATGGAAATTGATCTACCTCTAGATCCAGCTATAACAATCTTGGGTATAGCCGGGCGGTGGTGGCACACGCCTTTAATCCCAGCACTCGGGAGGCAGAGGCAGGCGGATCTCTGTGAGTTCGAGGCCAGCCTGGTCTACAAGAGCTAGGTCCAGGACAGGCTCTAAAAAAGCTGCAGAGAAACCCTGTCTTGAAAAACCAAAAAAAGAAAAAAAAGAAAAAAAACAATCTTGGGTATATATCCAAAGGACATTTCAGAGTACCACTGAGACACTTGTTCAATAATGTTCATTGCTCCTCTGTTAATAATAGCCAGAAATTTGGGACAACCTAGATGCCCTTTATCAGACAAATGAATAAAGAAAATGTGCTACATTATACAATGCAGTATTATTTATCTTTTAAAAATTGAAATCATGAAAATCTAGGTAAATAGATGGAACTAGGGAAAAAAAACCTACCCTTGTTAGGTAATCCACAAAGACAAATATGGTACTTAATTACTTAATATATGGGGAATAAACAAACAAACAAACCAAACCTTTTATAAAAAAAGCAAAACGTTTTCTTTTTTGATATAAGAATTTTCCCTATATGAGGGCTAAAGACATGACTCAGTGGATAAAAGAACTGGCTATGCAGCCATGTTTTTCTAAGCCCAAGTCCTAGCACATAAAAAATTAAGGAGCAAAGGAACCAGGTTATCCATGTGTTTCTGTGATCCCTGTGTTGGGACAAGAATACCGAGCACATAGCAACAAGTCATTTCAGCCCAAACAGTGAGCTTCGGGTTCAACAAGGGGACCTGTCTCAAGGAATGTGGCATAGAGTGATAAAGCAAGATTATTGACAATGTCCTCTGACCTCCACACCCTGCATATGTGAATCACAAAGACAAAACACTACACTCTCTCTCTCTCTCTCTCTCTCTCTCTCTCTCTCTCTCTCTCTCTCTCTCTCTCTCTCTCTCTCTCCTGTCTCTGTCTGTCTCTGTCTCTCCTCTCTCTCTCTCTCTCTCTCTCTCTCTCTCACACACACACACACACACACACAGACCTTGCCAACAAATGAAACTCAGAGTTACTCTTCTGGGCTAAGGCCATCTTCCTAATGTGATTTGATGTCATGTAAGTCACCTGTGCTCTGAAACCTGCTAACCTACTTAAGCCTGTTGAGCAATGATGCCAGTCAATCATATGTAGTATTCGTAAATTAAAATTCAGTAAGAATAGAACCATTAAAAGAGTTCACTAACAACTGTGATTGCTGATTAGCATGCAGGGCAGGATGACAGGCTTTCTTTGTCAGCATTAGTTTTATTGCACAGGCTTCTTCACATGTCAAGTGGATTCTCATAAGTTATAAAACAAGTAGGTATTTGCAAAATCCTCAGCATATCACTCACCAACAGTCAGAACTTAGACAATTTCCTAACATAGTGCACCATTCCTGTGTACCTTCTGTGTCATATGGCAGCTAAAAATGTTCATCTCTAACAACAGGAGAAAAGGCAGAACATATGAGGATGAATACAAGCTGGGGTGTCCTTGTGGAGGTTTATTCAAGTTATGCTTTTCTTACTATGGCTGTGTTCTCTTAGTCAAATAGATGGAAATGATTAGGAAGAAGGTGGCAAACTAGAGATAGCAAATAATCTGTTGTTTTCTTGTGATTTTTTTCTCTTTAGTTTTGCTAAAATGCAGGAAAGTTGGGCCAGGAATATCACTCATTTGGTAAAGCGATTGTCTTACGAACATGAAGACCTAATTTCAATCCCAAGAATACATGGGGGAAAAAGTCTGAGGAAGTGAGCCACACATTCAAGCCTAGCACATGAAAGCAGAGTAAGAGGATCAGTGGCGGCTGACCAGTGAACCTAGCCTCTTTGGCAAATCTCAGGCCATCGAGACTGCCTTCTCAAGAACCAAAGAGTACAGTTTCCCGAAAAGCACATCCAAGACTGATTTCTGGTGTCCATGCACAAGCACATCCACATACACTCATTCAGGTGATCTGATGTGAGGAAAGGAAAGGGGGTTTCTACTAGGGAGAGAATGAGTTTCTCTATGAGAAGGAGGGATGTGGGTAAAAGAAAAGAAAGTGTGTCTGCAAAAGAAACAAGGTATATATTTGTTAACATATATATATATATATATATATATATATATGTTAACTATTTGGTTAAAAAATCCCTATAATATGTGCAACTCCAATTCCACATAGAAACTTCACTCATGAAACTGACAGTTCTCTCTGCAAGATCCAAAGACTACCTAACAAAAACACCAACATCTTACAAGTTTTTTGAGAGACAGTCCAAGATATTTTGAGGATCTTGTGAAAGGTATTGTTTCCCTGATTTCTTGTTCATTACATTTATGTATATCAAACACTATCTGTGTATAGACAGGCAGCTTACTTTGTGTGTTAAATTTGTATCCTATACTTTACTGAATATGTTTATAGCTTTAGAAGAAACCTGGTTGAATTCTTGGTGTAGTTTATGTATTAAACCAAATAATCTATGAATAAAAGATCCTTTGACATCTTCCTGTCCTATTTTGTCTTTCCTTCTCTTCCTGTAGATATCTAGTTCAATTGCCTTATTATTCCAACTGGGACTTCAAGTACTAGATTGAATAGGTATATAGGGAAAATTTTTTCTTGTAGATGGAGGCTGCTCATTTGTTTCCCAACTTCCCAGACCTGAAATAATCACACAGAAACTGTGTTAATCAAAACACTGCTTGACCTAGTATTTAGGCATATTACTAGCTAATTCTTATATCTTTAATTAACCCATTCTATTATTTTATATTTCAATACGAGGCTCATGGTTTACTGGTAAGGTTCTTTCTGGTGGCCGGCATCTGTCTCCTTCGGCAGCTACATGGTTTCTCTCTGACTCCACCTTCTTTCTCTCTATATCTCATACAGCCTGACTATATTTTGCCCTGCTATAGGAACAAAGCAGCTTCTTTATTAACCAATGGTAAAAACAAACAAGCAAACATTTTCACAGCATACAGAGAGGTATCTCACAAAAGAAAAGGTATCCCCTGTCTAAATAAAAGATTTTAACTTTAACATAGTACAATTACATATAAAAACCAGCTATCAAGCAAGAATTATAATTACAATATTTAGTCAATTTACATTTGACAAATTAATAAAATATCATCTGTCCTATCTTTGTGAGTCTAAAGTTTTATATATAATCTATCTTTTATAATTATAGATATCTTATTTCAACTCTATCAAGGACCCCAGAAGTATATAATATTACCTAAGTAAACAGGAAGTGCACTATAATCAACTTTCAAAACTCGAGAATTGACAGAGATATCTCACTGCAGTCACCCAAAATTCTTCTGTAATATTGGGGAAAGCATTTTCAGCCTACAGGCCCATAGTATCATGCAGACTTTTCTATGAAGCAGGAATTTCAATCATTGTTTCAGCTATACTGGCAGTTTGTCAGTCACTTTCAAAGCAGCTTCTTTATTAACTAATGGTTATAAAACATTTTCACAGCACACAGTGGGTAATCCCACATCACTTTGTCTGATATTAGTAGAAATGCTGTGAGTCTATCTCAATTTAAGATGATATTGACTATAGACTTGCAGTAAATTGCTCTTATTTGTTGAGGTATATCCCTTGTATATTTGTTGTCTCAGGGACTTTTATCATGAAGAGATGTTAGACATAGCCATAGACCTTCATCTAATGAGGTGGTCTTTAGCAGTTCTCTTTTAATCAGCTTATGTGGTAGATTACATTTAAAGATTTATGTATGTTGACACCATCCCTGCATCAATGTGATCATGGTATATAAAGTTTTGATATGTTGAATTCAGTTTGCAAGTACATTATTGAGAATTTTTGCATTTATGTTTATTAGGGATAGTTGGTCTGTACATTTTTTGTTTGTATCATTGGTTTTGTTAGGTGGGTAATAGTGGCTTCATAAGAAATAACAGGATATATTCCTTCTGTTTCTGTTTTGTGGAACAACTTGAGGAGTAACACCTATGCTAGTGAATCAGTAGAATTAATATTGTGTCATGTGGGTTTCCCCTCTGTATGCTGTGAATACCATTGGAAAATAAAGAACTACTTTGGGCCTATTGCAGAGCTATAGGGGAACAGAGCTTGGTAGGAGGAAACTAAACTGAATGCTGGGAGAAAGAATAGCGGAGTCTGAGAGAAGCCATTAAGCCCCACTTGGGCCAGACCAAACTTTATCCGGTAAGCCACAGCCACATGTCAAACACAGATTACTAGAAATGGGTTAAATTTAAAATGTAAGTGCTAGCCAATAAAAAGTTAGAGCTAATAGGTGAAGTAGTGTTTTAAATAATATAGTTTCTGTGTCTTTATTTGGGGGTTGATCAGCCAGTAACAAATAAGCAGACCTTCTTACAACAAATTGGCAATCACGTGTCCAACTAAAATCCACTTAAAACCTGAGAGGGAAAGGAATTCTAGACACAAAAATACAGAGTTTAACAGAGCTTTTTGCAAAGTTTAGAAATGTGTGTTTAAATCCAAATAACTGCAAAGGGTACATAGCTTAGAAAAAGCAAGGTGAAAGGAGGAATCTTTCAAAGTAGGGTAAATATAATATAGTGTGATAGAGACAAAAGGAAGCTATAGTAGCAAGAATAACTGAGGGGAGAAATAGAAGGTCAGAGTAAACAAAAGGAATATGATGAGGGACAACTAATACAAAGTAAATTTGAAAGACATGGAAACCTACTAGTGCCTACTACTACAGCTTCTGGGGTTTATATACTTTAGCTTCCAATGATATATATGAAAGTAATTTAAATATAGTCACCACATAATGGGAAAACAGTGCCCCAACTAGATATCTTATGCCATCCAGTAAAACTTCCAGTGCCAGGGAGTAGATTATATCTCATTTGAGTCATATGTGACCAAAGACGTCCCATAGATCCTCCCTCCAAAAATGTCACACATTATTTGCAATTATGACAATTATGTTTCGGTAAGGTGTTTTTAGATGTCTGCATCATTTTATTTTCTATGCTTTTGTATGACTTAAAGCTGCAAGATTTCCCCATATAGTTGCTAGGTAACAGTGCTTTGGAAAGCAGTAAACAGAAACACTAATTAAGCCAACCCAGGCCTGAGTTTTGAATATAGAAATCAAACATCTTTTAGGAAAGACATATTAGACAGAAAAATAAACAGAGTCAAAACAAAAGCAATGTTATTCATTTTCTTTCACAGAGTAAAAGCTTATTACAAATGGTGATTGAATGGACTGCAATGTAAAATTTCTCATGTTTCTTGCTTAATAGATTCTGCTTCTAGGTGTGAGTGCATTGAGAGCTATGAAACATACATATTCTTCTTGTGAGAACATATAACATACAGCAATTCTGTGAATTTTATCTCAATCTTATTGCATTGATCAATAAAAATAACTGTGTGTATTCACATATCATAGATTGTGCCAGTTCAACTACTAGACTACATTCAAACACTAAATGGCAAAAACTTATTTAAGTAAACCTTTCTGTTATTTAATCTCACAAGTTATAAATATAAACATATTGATTAAAAACATTAAAGTCTTTTCAGTTTTGAATTTCCAAAATTCTTTAAAACGGCTTTCCAATTAGTTCATTAATACTTTATTTAAAGGATATTTGCATTTTTTAATTGTTTAAATATTTTAATTCTGTAGTTTTGTATGAACCAAACTAATTAATCAAAGAATTAATGAATTAGTTACAACATCAAATGTTAATATTATGATAAAACTCCTGTACTCAGAAATATAATGTCTTGATTTTCCAACTAAAGATTTTCCTTATTATTCTATAGTAGAATTAAATAAAGTTCTTGAAGCTTTATATTATAATAATAAGAAAGAATATTTTCATCTTTATAATAGATAATGCATATGCATATGAATACATATATGTATATAAACACACATATTTTAAATATTACAAAATTCTATACATAGTATATGTTAAAATGTTCAGGTATGAAATCAGATATTAGGAAGGGCAATATAAGTCAATTTATTTGAAACTGACTAAATCTACTGCTACAAAGTAGACAGAATTCTAAGTATCTTTAAATCTAACCAATCAAACATTCAAAGAGAAAGCTAAGCTTAGCAGTTATTCTTCATTTGACACATATGACAGGCAAAACTCCTTGTATTATGGTCATTAGCACTATCTGCTATTAAGTGGGAATGATATAAGCATGACACATACCATGTACTGGATGGTTTGGAGGACTATCATTTTGTGTGCTCTTGAAATTAATTTTATTATTTTCAATAGCAATTGCAACTGGAATAAGATTGCTTAAGTGTCAGAATCAAAGATATTTTGAAAGATCTCATGGAGGAGTTTATAACACATAAATAAGTATGTGGCAAATGTTCACAAAAGATTTTATAATGGATATTTTGCATGCCCTGATGAAATAAAGAAAAAAAGCATTAAATAAATGATGTAAACCACAATTCTAAGAACAATTAAGGATAAAATAGTAGAAAGGAAAAAAAAAACCAATATAGGTAATTTCCCCAGTAGTCAATTTAGAGGGTTAAAAGATATCTACTTGTTCATGAAAGCCAACTACAAAATCTGAAGATCAAGGAACAAGAAATATTTCATAAACATTTTGAAGCAATGAGATCCAACAGGGTAATGAGCAGAACTCCTTTAACTATAAAGGGGAGGAGATGGAAATCTTGAATAAAAAAATGAGAAAAAAAAACAATATAGTAATCTCCATAGTCACATTTATGGCTATGTTTGTTTTGTTTTTGCAACAGGATCTCCTTATCTGGCCTAGACTGACCTCTAATTGTGATCCTCCTTCCTCAGCTTTCTGAGTGCTGGCACTGCAGATGTGCGCCACCCTGTCCAGAATGACTGTTTTAATTAACACACATTGCTTGCATATAGTGATGCTTTCCCTTGTGTGTATAGTGTGCACTGATAAAATCTGCTTTCGTCTACTCTCTCCTCCACCCACATACTTCCAAGTCTCTACTTTCAGGCAGATACTTTTTAATTTCACATATAAGAGAAAACATGTGATACTTCATGACTTTTGTTTTAATAAAATAAACTAATAGGCATACCATGAAAAAAAATATATAAGAAAACATTAGAGTAAAACAAATTTAGAATAGCTTCACTATAAGTATTTTTCAGTATTTCTGGGCACATCTCTTACCAATGTCCAATGTCCCTTCCATCATGTCTCTGAGTGTGAAATTATCCCTGACCTCCTGACCTCCTTGAGTTCCGGGGATAGTTCTGCTTATTCTTGTTTTTTTTTTTTTTTTTTTCCCAGAGCCTTTAGATTTTTCTCTTTATGGAGTAAAAAAACTAACATCCAAAAAAATACACAGGAGACATTTATTTTTCAGTTCTCTTTGCCTTACTTATGGATTCTTTTAGAATTCTTCCATGTATATTTCAACATGAAACTTATTTGAACTTATACATCCAGACAGAAACTACTGAATACATTTTGAAGTGTGTTATATTACACAGTGTGGAATTATATACTATTAACTCTAAATATCCTTATTAGAGCTCTATGTTTTCTGTTTAATGGAGTGAAAACACACTGGGAGTCAGGCATTACATAATCCATGAACGGATGAAGCATAGCAGAATCACAGACTCTAGCGTAGAGACACTGAAGCAGCTATTAACCAACTAGCAAATAGATCTGTTAGAAATCTTATCAACTATGAAGATTTAAAAAATACTTCCTCACTCTCCTCAGTTCTCACAATCGATGAAAAATAAATGAAATGGTTTATGAATCTGTCCTAACTCTCTCTTTCTATTTTCACAACCTCAATTAAATTTCTCAGCATCTTTCACCTGAACAGCCATAATAGGTTCCTAAATAATCGCTCCCAGGGGTGCTTTTTAACCTTGCCACTTCAATCCATATTCCCTGGAGTGAGTTTTTTTTTTATATAGATTAAATTGTATGTGCTTTCCTCTGACTGTTGTTAACCTCTCGTTGCTTCCAGAAAAATTCCCATTTGTTAGAAAATGATAATTATTAAGGCACAATTTTAATTGTCTTTGAAAAATTATAAGACTGTCCAAGACAATCAGTAATAAGTTAATAAAACATCTCATAATATCTGTCACATCCTGTTTGCTTACCCCAAAGAGTTTTCCTGGGGTAAAAAAAATTGAAAAAATCATCAAGAACTAGCCACAGAAAATAAAGCATAGAGATGGAGACATGATAGAGTTAAGTCTCCAAAGAGATAGTGACTAAAAACAGTGTCCTGACATCTTACCTCACTCATAATTTTACAGTATGATGCAAACGAAATAAAGTTTCTTCCAAATACAGAGCACACACTGCACACTTATCAATCATGCTGTGCACACTTATCATTAGTGGAGACAACAGATTTCTCTTACAAGGGATCCCAGATGCATTTTGAACAAGTAAATAAAGGAGAAAGGAAGAACAAATAACAACTCCTTATAAAGCATGCGAACAAAAGAATGAAGTCAATAACTGAAGACTGCAGTTTAGCCCTGAACAGAATACACTGGAAATTTTCTAAATGTGACAAAATATTTTACTCTGCACAGAACCTCATGAGAGTTTGAGTGTTTGGGGATTATACAAACGTTTGAAAATTGTAAGAAAAGAATCATAAAAGTGCTAAATATGTTAATTAAATTATAAGTGGCCTACAAAAACACTGCCTGATAAACCCATTTTGCGAGACCAATTTGTTCAGGTGTTTAAAAACTTGGTTAGAGGGATGGCTAATTTATAAAAGCATTTATCAAAATTGCAAAGGCCACAAAATGAAAAGAAAATGTTCTCCTTTTAAAAAAATTGACAAGCAAAAATGATATCCAAGAATATATTTTACTTAAAAAACATATATAATCATAACTTATTTTTTAGACAAAACATGGCATGGTTATATAATATAGGAAATTTATAATCTGTAGAAAACTGAGGGTGTACATGAGTTCTGTACAATGGTTAACATATCTAAAGTTAACAGTATTTCAATTTAAAGTATTTAACAAATATTTACAAGAAGAAATGTTCAAAAAATACTGAATTTTAAAATGTAGAATTAAGAGTGTATTGCAAATATTAAAAACCTGAATATGCACTAGATAAGTAGTATTATTATTAATCTGTTCATGCATTAAAATTGTTAGTTTAGCTCTTGAAGTCATACAACCTTCTTCTCTGGAGAATCTTGCTAAAGTATGAATCTAATGTGTTCATACATGGATTTATGTGTATATGCTTATGTGTGTTTATATTTGGATGCCTGCACATGTGTGTCTTTGTACATATGTATGTCTAACAGGCATGTATCTGAACATGTGGGTATGTGTTTCTGTGTGTAGTATGTGTGTCTGTGTATGTGTATTTATTCACAGAAAGATTAAGCAAATAAAACAAATTGCTAAGAATCAGCAAATATAGACTGGACAAAAACTTCCAAAACTTAATAACCGGTAAAGTGCAAGCTGAATTTTTTATTTATTTATTTATTTATTTTTTAAGCTGAATTTTTTAAAACAACAAAAGATTCTCTAGAGAGTACTGAACATGGCCTTCTGTTGAATAGTTAGTGTTCCATCTAGAAACATCAAGAATTTCAAAGTTCTTATGTTCTATATTTTGAAAGTACAGACATTCAAGGCGTTGTGTTCTTAAGCAGGTTGCAGAAGCAAAGTTTAAGATAATGTCTATGTGGGTGTGACATGGGAAATGAGAAATCACTCTGCTTGAAAATATCACACTTTACCATTTGGAGAAAGTCAAGCCTGCATAACCATATGCTATTTAGAAACAGCTAAGTTAATTTCCAATATTTATATTGCTTGGAGATATTCCACACTCTCTTTTCTGCGTGGGCAAAAGTGAGGTACTGAAACATCTAAGGGTTCACAAAAAGAAAAAAATCCACATAGTGTCTAAGATGAAATATAATCTTCAATTTTTTAAATCAAACTATTTCTCCATAACATGTGAGTTGTATGCATGCATTATTTACAATAATATCTTTGCAACTGTAGTCATGCTAATAAAAATTCATTACTTATAACACTGCCAAAAGTACTGTTAAATGTATATTTACTTTTGTTCACATCTAACTTCTTATTGTAATTATGCTTTGTAATTAGTGGAGAGCTAACTCCCACAACTGTAGTGAATGATTCATACTTCAGATTTGTTGTAGTTGTGAAGTAGAAAGTAGTTCATTCTGTAAACACTTAGAAATATGGGTGTGATTTTTTTCATTCATTAACTAAAGTCGGATTATGTTACATACAAAATATTTTAATACATCAAAAATAAAATTTATGAAGAATTCATAATCTCATGAGCTAATTGAGTTTGCAATCTTTTCTTTGACTTCAAATCAGATAAAAAAGAAAAGAGGAATGAGAAAAGATATATGAGTGTGTGCAGAGCATCTAACATTTTACTGGGGGTAATGGGATTAGAAAGTTACCCTAAACTTACCTGCAGTTCATCCCTATAACACTATCCTACAACATTCATCCTCCTTGCAATTAAATGGCAAGTAACTTCATCAGCCTAAGAAACAGAGAACTTCTTGTAAATGAAGCTCGTGAGTAAAAGAATGCAGTGTGTTTGTTAAGCTGATTGGAATTCATTCAAGGTGTTCTCCTTTCTAGCAGGAAATATAAGCAACTCTCTCTCTCTTGTTCCTCTTATAGTATGTATGGTGTCTGTATGTCTCTCTGTGTGTCTGTGACTGTCTATCTGTGTCTGTTGGTCTGTGCTCATGTGTTTCCAGGCTTTTAAATAAGTTTGGAATGCAAACAGAAAAGACAATCATGAGATTTATTTCAGTATGACTAAATGTTCTGTAGTTGTATGTCTATATCTGAAGGTTTTTTTTTTGTTTGCATTTTTCCAACAAGTGTTTTTCAACTGAAGAGAAGCAATTCTTGAGGTCCTCAACAGTATGTAGGCATAAATTTTCTATGGATGTTGTTAGATTGAATATTGATCAGGAGAGGCTTCACTAGAATTATTGGGTAAACATGAAGTAAATAGACAATGTAAGATGTCACACAGCCACATTCTCCAGCACTCTATAGAATGATGCAATAATCTGTGTTATAGGCTTCAGAGCCAATTGTCACAATACGAAATTACTGAAAACCTTTCTCAATGAAAATAGATTTAACATAACTAAAGCTAAATTATCATTTGAATTTAATCTAACAAATCTGACCAAAATAACCTCAAAATGAAAAAAAATTCAAAAATTGATTGTAAAAGAAAGGTAGCATTTCTTCATTTGAGCAAAGAAACTGCTAAGTTCCACTGGACAACAGAGATATGAAAATATGTACAAAATGGTTACTACTTTGGGGTACCTGCTGGGAGGTACAAGCACAAGCGTGATGGGCCTTATATTTTCTTTTTCTTTCCTTTCATACAAGGCGCTAAACAGAGCATCTTCACACTCAGCACAGAGGCTAAAAGACCACATACCAGTGGGATGAAGTTTGGCTCCTTGGGGACCATCATTTTAGCAATATACTATCCAAGCTGACAGTTTTATCCATTGAATTTTATTAAGAAAAGTATGTTACTTCTCAAACTCTTGCTGGGATATGAAATGAATTATACTAATTTGCGAGTTTCATACATCAGCTTTAATATTTTTTGACATTTTAGTGAAACTATAATGCTTTTATCTTTAATACTATAAAAAGACTCCCATCTGAAATGTTGTAATCTCAACTATAAAAAATCATAAAGCACTATTAAGCAGAATTTTAACATGTGTCAAAATAAGAAATATTGAGATGAACCCTTGAAAGAGAGTTTTGAAATAATGGACTCATCTTGGTAGGTTTATAATCATAATGTCAAGTAAAACATTTGAAAGAAAATCAACAGAATAGTTTCTGCAGCACCTGACTTGCTTATAGACTATTTCAACACATGTGATCAATCTATGGGAAGCATATAATTGATGACTGTATAAGGAAAGTGCAGAAGAGTGGATATCGCCACTGAGTGTGCATTATCTCACATTCAAAATTATGGGTTGCTTTTCATACTACCTGCAGCTATTGCCTGATTATTTAAATCCATTATTATTCAATAGATGGTTAAAAATTTTCCAAATATATTTTAATCCTCACCACTAACCCTATTCGATGGAACAGGGGCAACTTTTCAGAAAGAAAGGAAAGCATCACTCTGAATAGTAATTTGCATTCCTGAGCTTTTCAAGTATTAAATGTTGACATTCATAATATTTTGATTACTGCTCATTCATTAATGTTACCCTAATATGTTATTTTTAATTTATCAATAGTAATTAAACACATGAATGTTTACTTCAAACAGGATTATGGAAAAACCCTTAATGAGGTACTTCACATATACTTTTCTATTTCCCTCACAAATGCATCTTTTTTGGATGATTCTTGTGTCTATTTTTCAGCTTTTTTAGCCTTGGAACCACCACCTCAGACCACTTCAATTGGACCTCCTGCAATGAGTATTTTCTAAAGATCTTACAAAGTGTAATAATACACAGCATAGAGAGTCGGTGTTTTGGGTTGTCCTATATACATTTTCTGAAAAGCAACTGATTAAGTCATTTGTGATACGGACAGGACATGGTAGAACTAACTCTGTAACACCACCTCATTATTTTCTTATTATTTAAAATTAATTTATAGTGTTTATTTCAGAAAATTGAGAGCTTGGGTGTGGGGGTAGGATGGAGGTAAGGGGAGATGAGGAGAGAGAAGTGAGAAGGGGAGGATGGGGAGAGCTTGGGGGAATGGGACAGTTGGGATGGAGAAAGAGTGGATATGGAAGCAGGGAAGTATATATCTTAATTAAGGCAGCCATTTGAGGGTTGGCAAGAGATTGAACTCTAGAGGGGTTCGCAGGTGTCCAAGGAGATAGCCCCAGCTTGCTCCTTGAGCAGCTGAGGCAAGGGGGTCTGAACTGGCCCTTTACTGTAGCCACACTGATGAATATCTTGCATATCACCATAGAACCTTTATCTGGTGTTGGATGGAGATAGAGTCAGTATAATAAACCCACAAGTTAGCATTTAAGTTATGTGGACACATTGTGTACAAAATAACTAGTGTCATGTTGCTTAAAGGACTTACATATTAATAACCATTTAAGCTTTGATTGTTGAGGTAACTTAAAACAAAATAAACAAAATACAAAACACGCCCATTATGATTGGGGAGAAAAGTACATGAATTACTGATCAGACACAAAATTGTGCCTTTCTCCTACAGAAGCATTTAGGAAAAATAATTAAATATATTTTTATTGTTCAGTTAACTAATAATGCAAAGCATGATTTCCCTAGCCAATGTACCCTTTTAAAGTGGTGTCTCTAAAGCAACAAAACAGAAGATTTGCATTTTTCTTGAATTATTTTAAAGTCTATAACTCAAATTAAAGATTGCATATTAATGTATCACACTGCAATATACTATAGATGAAGGTAATTTGTGTTTTGAGTAATAAATACAGCAGAGACCTGAACATAAAACTTATTCACAGCTTCTTTTAAAAATACAAATAAACTTAAAAACATGCACAGCAAACTCTGGTGATAAAAACAGCAAGTTGAATGTCAAAAGCAAAGATTCATCTCAAATATTATATTCTTGCTTCTTAGAAATTCTTGTATTTTAAGTAAATAATTAAAAGAGAATCATTTCTGCCCTTCAGGACCATGAGTTAAGGAATTGTCACTCACTTTATAAATGTAAACAATAAATAGCAAAAGAGTCTTGGAGGAATTTAATGGAAGAATTCAAAGACTATCAGTAAAGACCAAAGCTTACCTGCAAATTTGATGTGGAATTTATTTTCAGGTTTTAATATCTGAACATACAAAGGACAATTTGGAGCAAAATCTTTCACAGCCCATGCTCTCAAAATTGTTTGATGATCCTGAAATGATAAGATATTCAAAATATTCTAAGAATAAATTTAATAATAGAAGTATTAAATTGATAAATACACAATAAAATAGTAAGGCAATTAATTTAGATAATCACATCTATAGTTAAAGTTTAAATATGAAAACTACTGATATCATCTTGATTTTGGTTTTGGTGTTTTGGGTTAGTGTCTTCTATATTTCATATTGTATTCAGATTTAATATGCACATGGGTATGGATTTGAACTTCTAATTATCCTGCTTCTGTCTCAGAACTGTGACTACAATCTTTTACCACCATGTTCAACTAAAATTTTCTTTTTGAAAACACTTACTATTTACATATAGGGTCTTATTTCTAATTTAATCAGCAATACTAAGAATTAGAACATTAGAGACTAAGAGAATAATTGCTAAACGATATTAAACATAGCCAGAATCATAAAAGAATGGGTGCAGTATTAGTTATAATGACAATCCCCACATAAATATAATTTCTCATGTAAGTTTATTTTAAACTTTGAAGAAAAAAATAAGCAACTTCAGTGACAACCCAAGCAGAAAACATATCAGATTGTTCATACAACAGTAAAAGCTAAAGCATTTATTCTGTTCTTCTGTTCAACAGTGTAAATGTACATACGTGTGTGTGTACAGTGATGAGAAACAGTGGGGATAAAATGTATTGGGAATGTAAAGATGCTAAGAAAACCAAATTGCAAATACATTTTCAAAGTGAAATCTTGCACATAAGCAATTGTATAAATTTAGGACATATTAATAGAAACTAAGATGTCCTGTTACCAGGTAGTTTCTAGAAATGGATGTTGTGGGTTAGCATTGCCATTTAGTAGTCAATAGCTTCATACTGATGTTCAAGTTTAACTAAAATAAATGAATTTCTTTAGATACACTAGCCACCCATCACATATTGAGAGCCACATATGACTAGTAACTGCCTTAGTGTACAATGGAAATAAAGAAAATTCTATTTATCAGTTGTTTCTAGGACAAAGAAGATGAAAATAACCTCTTCCATCAATGTGTGATACAAGTAGATATATTGGGTTGAATATGGCAATACAGAAAGAAGAGCCTGTTGTCAATACTTGGTAACTGATATATACTTTTTATTTTACTTTATTTTTGTGATCCTAACCCACGGTATTTATGTTGCTTTCTTAATTCTCTGAGTTCATCAGGATAAGGGACCTTAAAAAGTCCTTAGGTCCCCTCACATCAATGGTATTCTTATAAAGAAAAGGTAGAGTTTTTATAAAAGAAAACCTAGAAGCCTCCCAGGCCCGTTCAAACATCTTGTTCTTTAGCCTAGAATACGATAACTAGGAACCAAAAAGTCACTTTTAGTCAGCCACTGGATACGCTTGCACTATGATCTCAGGCTTCTTAATCTGCTACTTAGCAGTGATGCATTTTACTCTGCTCTGGGACTGCAGCAGCCTGAACAAAACAGTGAATGCAACTTACACAAAAGCTGGTTAACACTAGATCAGGATGGCATCAGTGCACACAGGCATCTCCATGAACACAATGAATACAATTCTTGAGAACACTAACAACACTACTAATGACTCTCAAATGAATATCTATTATTTAATATAGAATGATTATGAGGTTACAACATTATAAATAATCGAGTAATGATTTTTTCCTTCATTAGAAACACAAAATTTAAACCCAAATAGAACAGAACCATAATTTTAAAAGACATAGCTATACATTTTTCAATTTATTTTATTTTATGTTATTTTACAATGATTTAAGCTGTGTGTCCCTCGGTATCTAATTGGACTGGATAAATCAGAATTTTCATGTAGAAAATGCAGACACAATTCAATCACATATCATCACAATAAAGGAAACAAATAGTCTATAAAAAGATCTTTAAGCAGCTGACCAATGGCTAAGGAGTTGAACTAGCAAGGAAGTCAGGACCACTAGGGGTTGGTCCACCCACTGAGACAGTGTGCCTGAGCTAATGGAAGCTCACCAAATCCAGCTGGACTGGGACAGAAGGGGCAAACTGGACCCTCTGAATGTGGCTAACAATTGGGGCAGACTGAGAAGCCAATGATATGGCACTGGGATTTGTCTCTACTGTATGTACTGGATTTTGAGATCCTAGTCTATTTGGATGCAAACCTTCCTAAGCCTAGATGGAGTGGGGAGGGCCTTGGACTTCCCACAGGGCAGGGTACCCTCCTCTCTCTTAGGATTGGAGGGGAAGAGGGAGGGTGAGTGGGGTAGCTGGAGGGGAGTGGGAGGAGGGGAGGAAGTGGAAATTTTGAATGGTATTATTTACGAAATAATTAAAAAAAGAAATCGGTTAAATATTTGAAAAAAAAGAAGCTGCCCGAAAATGTTGAACAAACACAAATTATTTTCCATAGTCTTTGAAATTTTTAATAGTAGAAATAATAAAAATAGGAAAAAACCTAAATAACAAATTTGGCATTCTTATCAATAGACTTAACAATTTGCATGCTGTTATCAGCTAAGTAATTTTATCCAAGCCAGATAAAGCAAAATAGAGCATTGCCCTTATCTCAGATATCTCTCACAGAACACAGTAGGAGTGACCACTCCACACTCAAATAAGGCTTGGGCTGACACAACTCCATAGAGACACATTATGACAAAGTCAGCTTTTGTTCTTTGCCACCCCAACCCCATGCCAGGACCTGGCTTCTAAGAAATTATGAGATCAGTCTGTTGATCTGATCCTGACCAATGTTTTCCCTCTCTCCTCTCCTTCCAACCCCTCAATTCACTTCCCCTCCCCCGATCCTCTCTTCATCTTCTGTTTTTCTACAGAAAAGGCTGGTCTCCTTTGAGTTATCAGCTAGCTATGGTCTATCAAGTTCCAGTTAGACTAAGCATCTCCCTTTTTTTAGTAAGGCTGGATGAGGAATCCCAGGAGGAGGGAAAGGTTCCCAAAACAGGTACCAGAAGCCGGGCGGTGGTGGCGCACGCCTTTAATCCCAGCACTCGGGAGGCAGAGGCAGGCGGATCTCTGTGAGTTCGAGGCCAACCTGAAAAGCTGCAGAGAAACCCTGTCTCGAAAAACCAAAAAAAAAAAAAAAAAAAAAAACAGGTACCAGAGTCAGAGACGGTCTCTGCTCACACTATTAGGAGTTTCACTAGACGAACAAACTATACAAGAGTAACATATATGCAGTCCCATACAGGCTCCCTGGCTGGCAGTTCAGTCTCAGTGAACCACTTTGCACACAGGTTAATTGATTCTGTGGGTTTTCTGTGGTGTTCTTGACCTCTCTGGTTCCTACAATCCTTTTTCCCCATCTTCTGCAGGATTCCCAGAGCTCAGTCTAAAGTTTGGCTGTTGGACTCTGTATCTGTTTCCTTCAGTCGCTGGTTAAAGCCTCTCTGATGACAGTTGGCCTAGGCAACGATTATGTTTGTCTTTCTGGTTAACTCACTCAGGATAATCTTCTACTGCCATCCATTGCCAGCAAATTTTGTGATGTCATTGTTTTTACAGCTGAGTAACACTCTCCACTGCTGGTAGGAGTGCAAATTTGCACAACCATTTTGGAAATTAATATGGCAAGTTTTCTGAAAATTGGGAATACCAATTTTCCTTGACTCAGCTATATCACTCTGGATATATACCACAAGGATAACTTAACACAAGGATACTTGCTCAGCTATGTTCATAGAAGCTTTATTTCTTTATTCAAAGTAGCTAGAAACTGGAAACAAACTAGAGGACATTCAACGGAATAGTGGAAAAAGAAATGTGACACATTTACACAATGGAGAGTAGTACAAACTAAATTTGATAAACAAATATCAAAAACATTGAAAACACAAGACATCAGTCAAGATGTGAATTGATAGATAGTGCCATTCACTGAGGTCAGGAAATGATGTGGGCAGGTATTTAATATTTATAAAAATAGGAAAAACATGTATACAAAAAGTCTATACATAAATGCTTATAGGGACTTTTTTATAATAAATAATCAAATAAAAATAATAAACTACTTTCCACACATGAATAGATAAAATAAATTCTGTTGTACTTATGCAAAGGAATATTTTACAGTAAAAAAAAAAAATAATAGAGTGACCAATCAAGCCAGAAAACGCCATGGATGATGTCGAGTGCTGTTGCTGAGACAGAAAACCAGAGACAATCAGAAAGGACAAACTACATGATCCCAAGTACATGCTATTCTAAAAAGGTGGAAGTACAGGAACAATTATGAGCTCAGGGTTCGCTGGGTCTTTTGTGTGTAGGAGGATGGTGTAAAGATAGAGGGAAATGGCTAGAGCATGGGAGACACGCCCCTTTCTTCAAACTGTCGAAAAACTAATGTTGAAGTCCATGGAATTTGGCTCCATTATGAGCTGGGCCTATCTCAGATTTTGCTGTAAGAATTTGAGGTGCACATCACTACCACACAACCACAACTGGCTTTTAGTGGGGCTTGGGAATCAAACTCACATCTTCGGCATGGCACTGTAAACGCTTGTATTTACTGAGTTAACTCCCCTGCTCAGTACATACACTTCTGCTTGTTAATTTCGTTCTTCTTTCCTCACAACACTCTCTCCTCATAGATCTATCTGAAGTCTAATTCATCCATATTTTCAAAAGATAGATTGGATTTTTGTTGATCCATTCTATTGCACTTCATTCTGTACTTTCATCCTGGAATAATCTTCACTGTTTTCTCATTTGAAATAACTTTGCACATGGTTCTTTTCCCACTTATCCCAGGAGCTGTGCTACCTAGATATATGGAGGTGTGGAGATGTGAAGGCTTAACAGGGTGGTCGTAAATGTTTGTACCCTAGCTGGTCACATTTCATTTGTCAGTATATCCTACACTGTGGAATTGGTTTATGTTCATATTTTTGAAGTTGCCTCTCTGGAGTCCCTAATAATTACCTGAGGCATTCAATAAGATCCTTCCATTACATGCTCCTAATATAATTTTTTCTAAATGCACAAAAGATTTGGTTCTTATTTTGTGTATGTTTTTCTCCAGAATTATTTTCCTTTGCTTAGCTTCATGTACTTTTATCAATTGTATGTGAACATGTTAAGCAGCCAAGTAGCTTAAGGACCTCAGAATAGATTATGAGGGTTTTTAATATATCTTTTTTTTCTACAAATTCCTTTTTTTCACCTGCTTCCTCTGAAAATAAATCTTTGTTCTCTGTTTTCTCAATTCAGTGAAACTTCAACGATCTACTTGATTATCTTATTTTTTAAGTAGGAACACACGCATATGTTTATTTATACATGTATGTATGTATGTGTATGTATGTATGTATGTATGTATGTATACATCTAAGTAAAGTAGAGCTTGTTTTGCAGCTGATCATGCTGTTTCCCTTATTCTTATAGATCACATTTTCACTGTGGTCATGTTGTTTTGTCTGAAAATAATTGCTTTGTGTATCTTGTTAAGAGTTTTAAAAATTTGTGTGGGAATGCTTTCCCAGAACTTTCTACTCCCACATGGCAGAGAGCAGCAGTTTCTCACTTACTTGTAAATATGTTTCAGACTTCAGTTAACTGTCAAAATTCAGGCTGTTGTATTTTTAATTTTCATGGATATTTTACCTATAAGATGAAAATAAAATCAGAAGTTCCATATATAGGTGATATACAAATAATTTCTAACTTTGGACCAAAGACATCAATCAATATCATAAATTCCATGTGAAAATTAGCTCAGAAATTATCCTTCAAAATAATTCTGCTCACAAACTTAGTAATGTTTTGTGTTTATTTGTTTTGCTTTAGTTTTTCTTCCCTTGGCATTTGCTTTCCCCTCATCCCTCTTAGGTGTTATTCATTCTTTACTCTTTCTATTTGTCATTTATAATGACTTCACCAATTTTAGTTGTTACACTATTGATTTCTATTTGTCAAATCATGGAAAGGGGAAATTCGAGAGGCCAGAAATGTGCTCTCTTTTGTTCTTCTGTTCACTGATTATGTGTTTGCACTCACTGTTGTCTCATTAGACACTTAATAATTGAATTTTCAATTTACAAATTTAGCCTAAATTAAGATAGAGGTACAATTGTAAAATTTAAGTATTTTAAAAAAGATATTCTGATGTGATCACCAATGACATGAACCTTCCTGAATCTATGATTACCACTCAGTATAACCTTCTCAAATGTCCTCTTCATTTAGAAACTCCTCTTTTTCTTGGTTTGTATATGCTTATTACTTAAAAATATTTGTCTGTTTCTCTCATTAATTGTCTTTGTTGGTTTTTACTGCATTTATAACCTCTAAATATAACACTATATTTAGTGTCATTCAAAGAAAACTTCCTAGCTATATTCAATCCTTCAGTGGCCTACTGTCCTTCTGAATCATTATGCTTTAACGAACTTCCTATATTCATTATCGTGTGTGTGTGTGTGTGTGTGTGTGTATGTGTGTTTAGAACTATTTATCTCATGTTAAATCCAATCTCTTTTCTAAGCACCTGCTTAATATTCATATCTGGGTACTTTAAATAGTTAAATAACGTATTGAAAAATAACCCCAGAATTCCATATGAATTCATATTTTCTATTTGATAAAAGTAAAGTGACCAAAAGTAAAACTCTGAGTAGTACTTCATTGTAAGTGTACCACATTATCTTTATTCATTCTTTGGTTGAGGGACAGCAGGAAATTTGAAGGCAAATAGATGGAACTACAGAAAATCATCTTAAGTGAGATAACCCAGACCCAGAAATACAAACATGGTAATTTATAACTATAAATTAGCTGTAACGTAAAGTATAACCATGTTACAATTCACAGACCCAGAGAGGCTAGGTAACAGAGAGGGAACATGTGGATCTCCTCCCTGTATTCTGTCTGTATTCTGTCAATCATGTTTTAAATAAACGCTGATTGACCAGGCAGGAAGTATAGGCAGGAAAACTAGACAGGAAGTAGAAATCATGCAATGAGAACAGGAGAATTCTGGGAAGGAGGAAGTTGATTCCTCCCAGTCCTGCGCAGACCACCGAGGAAGCAAGATGTGACCTGCCAGCTAAAAAAAGGTATCTAGCCAATGGCAAAAATAGATCAGAATAATGAGTTAATATAAGATACAAGAGCTAATAAGTAGCCTGACCTAATGGGCCAATCAGTTTTATAACTTATGGAGATCTCTGTGTGATTTTCTTTGGGGCTTGCCGGCTGTGGGATACCAGGTAGGACAGAAACCCCAACAAGCAGGCCCCATTCGTGTTACTTCCCTGGAAATGGGAAATAGAAAAGATCTTCTGTGTGGACTGGTGGCAAGATGGGATGAGAACTTGAAGGATCAGGTTGATGAGTGGAGAAGGAAAGTACGGAGGAGGTCCTTTCCAAGGTCAGGTAGAAACCTGATACAAGGGAAACTCCCACAAACCTACAAATATGACGTCAGTTAAGACTCCTAGCAATAATGGATACATAGCCTAAACTGGCCACCTCTTGTGATTAGATTAGTGACTATCCCAGTTGCTGTCACAGAGCCTTCATCCAGTAACTGATGGAAACAGATAACAGAGACTCACATACAACCGTTAGGCAGAACTCAGGGAATTCTGCTGAATAGAGAGAGGAAAAATTTTAGCAGTCAAAGGGGACAAGGGCATCACAAGAAAACCCATAAAACAACTAACCAAGCTCATAGGAACTCAAAGAGACTAAAGTAAAACCCAGGAAGCCTCCATGGAACTGACTTAGGTCCTCTAATATGTGTGACAGTCGTGTAATGTGGTCTACTTATGGCACTCTTAACAATGAAAGTAGGGACTGTCCTTGTTGCTTTGGCTGGCTCCTGTTAACCTATTCCTCATACTGGATTGCCTTGTCCAGCCTTAATAAAAGGAAAGGAGCTTAGTCTTATGTTAACGTAATACTCCAACAATCTTCTTCTAAAGAATCATTCACATGACATCTGATGGGTCCTCTTTTCTAATTGTTACGGAGAACCATTAAAAGATTTAGAATTGTTTTCAATATTATCACTTGGGCTACTAGATAAGCCTATGGGAGGTACATTTTTTCTCTTAAGTTCAAAACTTTGGGTCCAAGTGGTATATTATTGTTTGGAATAGAAAACACAGTAAATATTCATTAAATAATTGAAAGTGGAAGTGATAAAATAAGTAGTTAATAAGAGGTACTCAAATGTATACTTCAAAATAGTCTCTTAAAACACAAATAACAAATTAATGAATGACATGATAATAAGAGCTAAATAATTGGTATATAAATTACAGTCACCTGTCAGCCTCCAAAAAAACAGTAATGGAAATGACAGGAAAACATCTGATTTTGAGAATATAAATAAGTGATTAAGAAGCACAATGAGAACAAAAACAGAAATAACATCCAGGTGGCCTGTGGGTTTCCATAACATTTTGTTTACAGCCACAGAGTTCCATCATTAGGGTTAATTTTAGATGGAAAAGAATGATAACAAAAAATAGTATCTACTTATAGCTAGGAAATTTTTTCTGTAAATGATCAAAAAATGACAATGGGAGTTAAAAGTAGATGTGAGAATTACAATTGTCTCTTTGTTAAAACAGATTACACACACACACACACACACACACACACACACACACACATTTATAAAGAATAGCTTAATGGGAAAAGAGTCAAAGTTTGTCTAGGGAACAGACAAAGGAAAGGAAACAGTAGACCACAAGCGAATGTTGGGGAACAATGAATAGATGTTGAACTAATTTTGATTTTAAACAGTATAATCATTTTAATTTATAAATTTGACTGATATCCCATGTGAACAACAAGCTATTATGCTGAGCTCCAGTTCTCTCACCTCTAAAACAGTTGCATAAAATGTCATAATGTAAACAATGCCTTGGCATATGAGAGCTACTCAATAAATGTCAAATAGGCTTGGCTCTTTTTTTCAAGTTATTTTACTAAATGAACTTGGAACAGTTGTTCCAACTTGTACATACCAATAATAAAATGTCAACTTCAATTTCATCCCGTTAAAAGCTGCAAAAAACATTTGCAGAAAGTTACATCTGCAATCTTCAATTAGCATCATATTAAGGAAAATATAATTGTCTTTTCCTTAAAAAGCATATAAAATGATTTATCTATGTGTTTATTTCTGTATGTGTTTGATGAAGGATTCCCTTCTGCATGCTGTGAATATCATTGGTTAATAAAGAAACTGCTTGGGCCTCTGCAGAGCAGCATAGAGGTAGGTAGGGAAACTAAACTGATTGCTGGGAGAAAGGAGGCATAGTCAGATAGAAGCCATGGAGCGCCTACCAGAGACAGACATGTTGAAACCTTGCCAGAAGGCCAGAAGCCTCATGGTAAAATATAAATAAATGGAGATGGGTGTAATTAAGATGTAAGAGTAAGCAAATAAGAAACTAAAACTAATGGGCAGGGCAGCGATATAAATTTTGCATGCAAATGGATGCAAATAGAAAACACCATCCTGAGTGAGGTAACCCAGGCCCAAAAAGATGAACATGGGATGTCCTCACTCATAATTGGTTTCTAGCCATAAATAAAGGACATCGAGCCTATAATTCGTAAAAAATCCTAGAGAAGCTATATAAGAAGGTGAACCCAAAGAAAAACATATAGTTATCCTCCTGGATACTGGAAGTAGACAAGATTGCCGGACAAAAAATGGGAACATAGCGGTGGGGTGGGATGGGGGGAGGAGGGGATGGGGAGAGAAAAGTGTGAAGTGGAGGATGGGAAGAGCTTGGGGGAATAGATTGGTTAGGATATAGGAAAAGTGGATATGGGAACAAGGAATTATATATCTTAATTAAGGGAGCCATTCTAGGGTTGGCAGAGACTTGACTCTAGAGGGGTTCCCAGGTGTCCAGGAAGACGCCCCCAGCTAGGTCCTTGGGCAGCTGAGGAAAGGGTGCCAGAAATGTACAGATCCTATTGCCATACTCATGAATATCTTGCATATCACCATAGATCCTTCACCTGGATTGGATGGAGAAAATGAAAGAGCCCCACATAGGAGCACCGGACTGAGCTCCCAAGGTCCTGATGAGGAGCAAAAGGAGGGAGATCATGAGCAAGGAAGTCAGGATCGTGAGGAGTGCGTTTACCCATTGAGACAGTGGGACAGATCTAACAGGAGACCACCAAGTCCAGTTGGAATGGGACTGATGGAACAGGGGACCAAACCGAACTCTCTGAATGTGGCTGACGGTGGTGGAGGACTGAGAAACCAAGGACAACGGCAATGAACATGAACTCTACAGCATGGACGGGCTCACTGTGAGCCTTGTCAGTTTGGTTGCTCACCTTCCTGGACTTAGGGGGAGCTGGGAGGACCTTGGACTTAACATAGTGAAGGGAACCCTGATGGCTCTTTGTCTTGGAGAGGGGTGGAGTGGGGATATGGGTGGAAGGGAAGGTAGGGAAGGGGGAGGAGATGGAAATCTTTAATAAAAAAAAAAGAAATCACAAAAAAATAATATAGTTTCTGTGTGAATATTTTGGGAGTCCAGGCAGCTGGGAAATAAACAAGCAGCATCCTACAACATGTGTTTGTTTGTTTGTATGTATATGTATGTGTTCTGTATGCTTATGAGCATGTGAGTGAATATGTGGAAACTGGAGTAGGAATGCAAGAGTCTTTCACTGTCATTCTCTACCTTACTGTTTGAGATAGGGATCATAACACAACATAAATGCCAAAATTTAGTCTAATCTGGCTGGCTGGTGGGTATGAGAATCGAGCTGTCTTAGTCCTCACTTAATGTAGCCAGGCACAATTATACTCTGCTGTTTTGGTGGGATCTGGGGATTTCCACTTAGTTCCCAAGACTTGCAAAAACAGCATTCTTACTCAAGGAGGCATCTCCCTACCCAACACACATTATTGTTTTTTCAATTACTTAATCTGTACTAATTAAAAAGAATTTTGACTTAAATCAATTTATACTTGACGATAGTTTTGAAAGTACTTTGTTCATTCAACATTAAGAAGAAATAGTTATTGATGTAGAAAACTTGGCACTTTAAAATTCAGGATTGTTTTCAAATTTTCTAATATATATAGATACCACTTATTATTATAAACTTTAATATTTTAAAACATTATAGTATAATTATCCATAGTTTGTTGCTGCTATTGAGAATGTTTTTCTTTTTCTAGTTGAGACCAATACACATAGAACAATTTCTGTGACATCCTTGTTTTCCCTTGTTACAGTACTTAGTGATATTATTAATGTAACAAAATAATTCATTTAATTCAGATTTAAATGAACACTCTGATAAAACTATAAAAATTTATTTTTCAGAAATAGTAGGGTATCAAAAGACATCAAAACTCAGATAAATAATAGTTTATTCTAATTATTTCAGGGTAAATAAGAACCACATCATGTGTAGCTTTAAATTTTCCCTCAGTAGAAAATACATAGCTATGCAAGTTTTAAAACACAAATTTACATTGAACATGTTATCCTTATACACAGACACATTGGTAGACTCGGGAAATACTACTGAATAAGTTCACTATATCAAAATTATGAAACATTCAGCCTCAATGCCCACATCTCCATGCATCCCCCATACCATCCCCGCCTGGCTTCCATCCTCCAGAAGTTGTTGCATACCAACCCCAATTCAGGAGTAGAAAACCAATCAGATAGACAAACTCTTACCTATGTTAAATAAAAGGTGAAGAGAGAATATCCAAATTAATAAAATCAGAAACAAGAAGGGGACCATAAAAGCCACAAAGGAGCAATTCATCAAGATGAAGTCTCAGTCCTGAATATCTATGCCCCCTAATATAAAAGTGCACACATATGTAAAAGGAACATTACTAGAACTCAAATCACACATCAAACCCCACACACTAATAGAAGGAGATTTTAACACTCCTCTCTCACAAATGGGCAGGTCAACCAGACAGAAACTTAACAGAGAAATAAGAGAACTAACAGATGTAATGAATCAAGTGGACTTAACAGACATCTATAGAACATTCCACCAAACAAGAAAGGATTTATCTTCTTCTCAGCATCTCACGGAACCTTCTCAAAAATTGATCAGGAAACATTTACAGATACAAAAAAAAAAAAATTGGAGTAACCACCTGTGTCTTATTGGATCACCATGGAGTAAAGTTAGAATTTAACAACAATTCCACCCCCAGAAAGCCTGCAAACTCATGAAAACTTAACAGTCAACTACTGAACCACCCCTGGGTCAAAGAAAAAATAAAGAAAGAAATTTCTTGAATTCAATGACAATGAAGACACAACAAACCTGAGCCTATGGGACACTATGAAAGTAGTGCGAAGAAGAAAGTTCATAGCACTATGAGCCCACAAAAGAAAACAGAGAAAGCTCACATTAGAAACTTAACAACACATCTGAAAGCTCTAGAAAAAAAAGGAGCAGACTCACCCAGGAGGAGTAGAAGACTGGAAATAATCAAAATGAGGGCTGAAATCAACAAAATAGAAACACAGAAAACAATCAAAAGAATCAAAGTAACAAAGAGCTGGTTCTTTGAGAAAATCAACAAGATTGACAACCCCTATCCAAACTAATCAAAAGGTGAAGAGAGAACACTCAGATTAACAAGATCAGAAATAGAAAGGGGGTCATAACAACAGATTCTGAGGAAATTTAGAGAATCATTAGGTCTTACTACAAAAGCCTGTGTGCCACAAAATTGGAAAATGTAAAAGAAATATAAATATCATATACCAAAATTAAATCAAGACCAGGCAAACAATTTAAATAGACCTATATATCATGAGTAAATAGAATCCACTCATTAGTGGATTCTTGCCATAAACAAAGGACATTGAGCCTATAATTCGCGATCTTAGGGAATCTAAGTAATAAGATGAACCTAAAGAAAAACATATATAGATTCTCCTGAAAATTAGAAGCAGAAAAAATAGCCAGGCAAATGTTGGGAGCATGGGAGTGAGGTGGGGTGGGGAAAAGGGAGGAGAGAAGGGAGAAGGGGAGGGTCGGGAAGATCTTGGGGGAGTGGGATGGTTAAGACAGAGGAAGGACGGATATGGGACCACGGAAAAAGATATCTTAATTAAAGGAGCCATTTTGAGGTTGGAAAGAGGCTTGGCTCATGAGGGGTTTCCAAGTGTCCACGGGGATGTCCCCAGCTAGGACCCTGGGCAGTGGAGGAGAGAGTGCCTGAACTGGCCTTCTCCCATAATCAGACTGATGACTATATTGAATATCACTATAGAACCTTCATCTGGCGATGGATGGAGACAGAAACAGAGACCCACATTGGAGCACTGGACTGAGCTCCAGGGTCTAGTTGAAGAGCATAAGGAGAGAGAATATGAACAAGGAAGTCAGGACCATGAGGGGTTGATCTACCCATTGAGACAGTGTACCTGAACTAATGGGAGCTCACCAAATCCATCTGAACTGGGACTGAGTGAGCATGGGATCAAACTGGACTCTCTGAAGGGGGCTGACAATTGGAGCTGACTGAGAAGCCAATGATAAGGGTTCTGGGATTTGTCTCTACTGCATGTACTGCTTTTTGGGATCCTATTCTATTTGGATGCATACCTTCCTAAGCCTGGATAGAGGGGGGAGGGCCTTGGACTTCCCACAGGGCAGGGTACTCTCCCCTCTCTTAGGACTGGAGGGTGAGGTGGGGAGGGTGAGTGGGGGAGCAGGAGGAAAGTGGGAGGGGGGAGGAAGTAGAGATTTTTGAATTGTATTATTTATAAAGTAATATAAAAAATTAAAGAAAACAATACTCCAATAAATTAAAAAATCTAAATTAAATTAATAAATTCCTCAATAAATACTATTTACCACAGTTAAATCAAGATCAGATAAAGAATTTAAATAAACCTATAACCTTTAGTGAAATAGAAACAATCATTAAAAACTTATCAAGCAAAAGAAAAAGGAAGAAAAAAAGCCCAGGGACAGAGTTTTAGAGCACAACACTACCAGACTTTCAAAGAACTTAATGCTGGTACTCCGAGATTATTCCACAAAAACAGAAAAAGAAATATAGTCAATTCATTTTAAGAGGCAACCCTTACCCTGATGCCTAAACCACATAAACATTCAACAAAGAAAGAGAATTACAGATCAATTTCCTTTTGAACATAGTTCTAACAATAAAATTTTTGCATACTGAGTCCAAGAACACATCAAAGTCTCATTCACCATGATCAGGCATGCTTCATTCCAGGGATGCAGGGATGGTTCAATATACAATAATCAGTAAATGCAATCCACCATATAAACATCTAAAAGAAAAACATTATCATCTAATTTCATGCAAAACAGGCTTTACAAAAACCAATAAATCTTCATGATGAATGTCATATAATGGCCAGGTATGGTGGCCCAAGCCTTTAATCTCAGAAGTCTGGAGAGAGTGGACATATAACAACATAATAAGGACAATTTACAGCAAGTCTATAGCTAACATCAAATTAAATGGAGATAAATTCAAAATAATTCCACTAAAATCAAAAACAAGAAAAGGCTTTCCACTCTCTCAATGTCTATTCAATGCAGGACTTGAAGTTTTAGCTGGAGCAATAAGTGAACTGAAGGAAGTAAATGGGATACAAATAGGAAACGAAGAAGTCAAAGTAACATTATTTACACAAGATATGTAAAGGACAGTAACAAATCCACCAGGGAACTCCTAAAGTTGATAAACAATTTCAGAACAGTGGCTGAATACAAGATTAACAACAACAACAAAAACATTATATCTCTTATATACAGACAGTAAAGGGACTGAAAAAAATCAAGGGAATAGCTTTTTACAATGTCCTTTAATCTTCAGGTAATTCTAATCAAGTGAGTGAAAGACTTGCATGATAAAAACAAACAAAAAGCAAAACAAAAAATTTCAAGTCTGTGAGGAAAGAAATTGAAGAAGATTTGAGAAAATGGAAAGATATGCCTTGTTCTTTGGACTTACATAGTAAAAATTCTCATAATATCAAAAGCAGTCCACAGATTCAATATTCCAACACGATTCTTCACAGAGCATCATAGGACAATTCTCACCATCATATGTATACCCAGGATGGTTAAAACAATCCAGAACAATTAAAGAACTTCTGGATATTTCACCATTCCTGATTTCATGCTGTATGACAGAGCTATATAGTAATAAAAAAACACATGATATTGGCATTAAAATATACATGTTGTTCAGTGGAATCCAATTGAAGACCTTGAAATAAATCCATACATCTATGGACAACTGATTTTTATAAAGAAGTCAAAAATACAAACCAGAAAAACAGAAAGCAATTCAAAAAATGGTTCTGGTCAGACTTGATGCTGCATATAGAAGAATACAAATGTATCCGTATTTATCACCTGGCACAAAACACAAGACTAAAGCCTAAGTGGATCAAAGATGTCAATATAAAACCAGATACATCAAATCTGATAAAAAAAAATAAAGTAGCAAAGGAGAAAACTTTCTGAAAGGAACACCAATAGTGCAGAAACTGTGATCAGCAATAAATGGGACCTCATGAAACTGAAAAGTTTATAAAAGTCAAAGGACACTGTCAATAAAACAAGATGACAGCATACAGAATGAGAAAAATTTATCAACTCCATACCTTACAGAGGGCTAATATCCAAAATATATAAAGAACTCAAGAAACTAGATGTAAAAAAACAAATAAACCAATTTAAAAGTGGGGTATAGTTCTAAACTGCGAATTCTTAATAGCAAATCTCAAATGGCTCAGAAATATTTAAAGAAATGCCCAACATCTTTAGGTATCAGGGAAATGCAAATGAAAACTACTTTGAGATTCATCTTTCCCCTATCAGAATGGGTAAAATAAATCCACAAGATATGGCGCATACTGGGGAGGTTGTCAAACAAGGGGAACATTTCTTCATTATTGGACGGAATGAAAAAGTGTACATCCAGTATGGAAACATGGAAACATTATGCCAGTCCTCACAAAACTAGGAAATCATCTACATCACAACCCTCTATACCACTCTTGGGCACATACCCAAAGAAGATTCATCCTACCACGAGAACATTTTCTCAGCTGTGTTCATAGCTGTTTCATTCATTAACGCCAGAACCTGGAAACAACCTAGATGTACCTCAACAGATGAATGGATAAAAAAAGTATAATATATATATATATATATATATATATATATATATACAGAGTATCACTCAGCTTTTTAAAAAAGATGACATGATGAAATTCACAGACAGTTGAATAGAACAGGAAAAAAATAATACTGAGTGAAGCACTCCAGAAAGACAAATATGGTATGTATTCACATATAAGTGGATATTAGCTGTTAAGTAAATAATGACAAAGCCACATTCTTAGACCCAGAGAGGTTACGTAAAGTGGAAAAGCCTTGGGGCATACAAAGATCTCCTGACTAAAGGAGAAATAGAAAAATTTTGAGTTAAATCGGGGCAAGTAGGGACAAGAACAACAGGGAATACATAGAAAGAGATGGGACAAAGAGAGAAGGCGGGGATGGAGGGAGGGGCATTTAGGGAGCAGTGTGCAAACCTTAAGGCAGTGGAAAGTTCCTGGAATAAATGAGTAGTAATCTTAGCGAGGATTCCTACTAATGTGGGGATAAGAAATATCACCTGGTTCTCTCTTGTAGCCATGTAAGACTTCCAGTAGTGGTAAAGGGTTGCACTAGGATGAGGTGTTGATGAGGGAGTCCAGCTGAATGCTTCAAACAACCCAGACTACTACTAGTACGGAGGTTTGCTTTCGGCATACTGTCAGCGGGCTCCACTGCAGAGGACAACATCCAGAAAGATTATTGAATGTGGAGAGTTCTAGTCAGTGCCTGAATAGAGCCTTCTCCCCTATGTTCTAGTCCTTTTGGTGTTGAGGAGGTACTCTACATGCTACTGGAAGAGAAACATGGACACCAACCCAGCCACAAAACCCTTGACATACAATCTGTCCAGGCTGCAAGGTGTGCTAGGGCAATGGTGGTCCAGAGCTTAAATAAGCGGTTAACCGATGCCTAATTTAATTTCAGACCTACTCGACAAAGAGGCAATCCATGACTAATACTGCTTGGGTGGCCAGAAACAAAAGACTGGATATCCAGAGACTTATGGAAAAATCAAACAAAACTAGAAAAAAAATCAGTGATATATTGGTAATGTTATTCTGCTATACTCATTGATCATTCCTTCTCCAGTCACCATCTGAAAGGCTTTCTCTGGCATCAGATAGGAGCAGGTAAAAAGACACACATCCAGAAAATTTGTAGAAAGTCTAAATTGAAGGTCTCCATTCAGTTCCTTACCTTGGAGCTCAGGAAATATATGGAAGAAGGGAAAGAGAGACTGTAAGAGTCAGAGAAGATGAAGGACACTAGGAGAACATTACCCACTGAATCAACTAAGCAGGGCACATATGAGCTTACAAAGACAGAAATAGTAGGCCCAAGACCTTCATAGGCCTGCACTAGATCCTCTGCATAGAGGTTATGGCTGTTAGCCTAGTTTTGCAGAACTCCTAACTATGGGAGCTGGAGAATTTCTGACTCTTGTCTGCTCTTGGACTCTTTTCCTCATAATGGGTTCCTGTTTCAGCTTCAGTGTGATGACTTCTGCCCTGTCTTATTGTATTCTGTTTTGTCATGTTTGGTTGTTTTCTCTTGGAAGACAGCTCTTTTCGAATGGGAGAAGGAGAGAAAGCGTATACAGAGACGGGAGTGTGGGGGAGGTGTTTGGAAAAGTGCAGGGAGGAGAAACCTGTTGGGATAAACTGTATGCGAGAAAAATCTATTTTTAATAAATAAATCAAAACAAGAACAAAAATATATGAAACCTTTCAAAATTAACTTTATGTTTCGTCTTCCTCAGAAATCCAAAGATTTCACTGTTTGACTTCATATTTTTATCCTTGGAATTGATCCTAAGCCTAAAGGAAGTGAAATATCCCACTCAATGTTAGTTGTTCAGTTACTGTCTCCACTATATAAAAGTAACCCGAATGGTATATTTACTACTGCAAAACAAAGTAAAACTTCCTTTTACTCCTTAAAGTCAGTTAAATAATACTCTACATTTTCATTTTAGTAGGTTTTTTTTTTTTTTTGCAATTTTTCAACCTACGTCAAAGTATGCAAAGACATGGCCCAGGAGAGACAAATGAATATAGACAGGATACAGAGAGAATTTCCCCAAAATTTCTGATGTGTTTCACATATGTATGGATAGTAAATTTGTTTCAAATTATAGACACCTTATCATCTTTAATCAAGTAGAAAACATAAACTAAGATCAGAAGACACCATTGCTCCCAGGTTGCTGAGTATTTCAAAGAAACTTGACTGTGCTAGATGAAGAGGGAAAATACAGTGATTCCAACAAGATCGGTTGATTATTCTCTAACTAAAGCAGAATATTCCCACCAATGAAGTCAATATATCATGTCAAAATTAGGAAATCCTGATGGAAGCATGCTTCATGCTCTGTGTGTACATACCACCCAGAGGAAACAATTTTCTTAGACAACTGTAATAAGTCTTGTAGACCAAATCCCCATGTATTTATCATCTAGTCCTACAAAAATAATTGAGGCAGGTATAGTTCTTTCATAAAACATAAAAGATGTGTTTATTAACTGTTAAAGAATTAATGAGCAGTGCTTTCTAATGTCCCGTGTACATTTTCCCCAAATGCCAAAGGATCACTGAGGGAATTGTTGATGGACCTCTTTACTGAACATAGTTCAGGATTCACATCAGTGACTATGCCAGATGTTCAGACGTTTCCTTACAAGTAACAAATAATATTATAAGTTCAGACAACATTTATTGCCAGGCAATAGGGTTAGATATAGTTAGATATACTTAAAAATACATGTATATATAATATAGTTATATTAAAAATTATAAATTTATGGTATTACATGTTTTTAATAAGCTTCTTCTGGTTTAGCATTAACCTTCCCCTGCTTTCCTGGGAAAGAAAAATAGTTTTAACAATAGATGAATACAAATGCAAGTGCATTTACTTTATCAAAGTAACCCAGGAGCTTAATTATATTCCCTTCATATACCTTGTTTCTGAGGCCCCAAGCTACAATATAAGAAGTACCTATTGGCTTCCAAAGGATTAATTTACCACACCAAATCTACCATGTCCTTACTACTCTGTCTTCTCGTGAGATTAAACCATAGATCTCATGTGGTATACTACCTATTTTACCAGGCCTTGTTTGACTTCCCTTACAACTTTGAATGGTGGCTGAGAATAAAACAAAAAAAAGTATCAAGTTTGAGGATGACGGTACGATCCTAAAATGTGTGACCACAAATCTCCAGTGGCAAAAGACAATTAGGGAAATGCTCAACATCCTTAACCATCATGGAAATGCAGATCAAAACAACTCTGATATACCATTTTATACCCGTCAGAACTGCCAACATCAAAAACAGTGATGACAACTTATGCTGGAAAGAATGTAGAGTAAGAGGGATACTTTCCCATTGCTGGTGGGAGTGTAAACTTGTACAGCCCCTTTGGACATCAGTTTGGTGATTTCTCACAAAATTAGGAATCAATCTACCTCAAGACCTAGCAATACCATGCTTAGGCATATATGCAAAAGATGTGCAATCATACCAGAAAGAAATTTGCTCAACCATGCTCATAGAAGCATTATTCATAATATCCAGAACCTGGAAAGAACCTAACGTCCCTCAATTTTGAAAGGAAAAAGAAAACATGGTACTTTTACACAATGTAGTAGTGAAAAATGATGACATCTTGAAATTTGCATGCCAATGGATGAAACCAGAAAAAAAAAACATATTGAGTGAGGTTAACCAGACCCAGAAAGACAGATATAATATGTAATAACACAAAAGTAGCTTTTTTTTTCCTCATTTTTTATTAAAGATTTCCATCTCCTTCCCTCCTCCTCCCCCTTCCCTCCCCTCCCTTCCACCCATACCCCCACTCCACCCCTCTCCAAGACAAAGAGCTTTCAGGGATCCCTTCACTATGTTAAGTCCAAGGTCCTCCCAGCTCCCCCTAAGTCCAGGAAGGTGAGCAACCAAACTGACAAGGCTCACAGTGAGCCCGTCCATGCTGTAGAGTTCACGTTCATTGCTTTTTGAATGAAACAACAACAGCAAACCAACCTGTGGTCCACAACCTCAGAGAACTTAGACAACAAAATGACCCTAAGAGAAATATATGGATCTTCCTAGGAAGGAGAAAAATAAAAGATCTCCTGAGTAAATAAGGAGCATGGGGGATAGGTTTGGGGGTGGAAGGGGAGAGAGGAAAGAATGGGAGTGGGGAAAATGTATAGCTCAATTAAAAACAATAATGTTTAAAAAATCCATGACCACATAAAAGTGTGCATATTGCTCCACTGCTGATTTATCTGCTGTCTTACTGGTCTCTTAAAGATTACATAAAGTTGGAATGAAAGGAACTCCTTTATCTCCTGCACTCAAGTGCCCATCATACGATCAATTTGCCAAAGGAAACTCACCTTATGTATTCTACTTAATAAAAAACACTAAAGGAAAACATATATGTACTTAAATAGATACTATTTCTATAATGTCCATAAAGTAAAGGAGCAGCTTCCTCTTTTCATTTGTCTTAGTTAGGGTTTTAATTGTTGTGAAGAAACACCTTGATGTGGAAAGTCTTATGAGGGAAAATATTTAATTGCGGTGATGGCTTAAAGTTCAGAGGTTTAGTCCATTATCATTGTGGTGAGACATGGTGTCATGCAGGCACACAGCCCTGGAGAGGTAGCTGAGAGTTCTACATCTTGTCCTAGCAACAGGAAGTGGTCTGAGACACTGTGTGTAGCTTGAACATACACGATACCTCAAAATCCACCTCCAAAGTGACACACTTCCTCCGTTCAACAAGGGCATATCTACTCCAGCAAAGCCACACCTCCTAATAGTGCCACTCTGGGGTCAGTACACTTCCTTTCAAGCTATCACACTATTCTATTGTATGTATATATATATATATATATATATAGATAGATAGATAGATATATAGATATATATATATATATGTGTGTGTATATATATATACACATACATTTAAAGTAAATATATATATATATATATATATATATATATATATATATATATATCACATTTACTTTAAAGCTCCAATACTGATGATTTTCTTGTGTCCTTATTTTTTAATTTTGACAGTATTAGTTCCTTTTTCTTGATTTTTTTTTCTTTTTAAAATGTTATCTACTGGCTTCCCATGACAGAAAAAGTATACTTTTGTGTTCCCTTACCTGATCTCATGGTCACCTCCCTTGCTCCACATCTTTGAACAAGAGTTCACAATAAATTGAGATGTGATTACCATTGAGTGTTCATTCTGCTGGCAACTTCTCTTTGTAAGACAGGAAGGGCATCACAGTTCTGTTTCAATCTGCAATAGCTCATTTCTTCTTGAGGCTATACTGTACTTTATTCGTTTGTTTCTTCAAATCATGAATGCAAGGTATATCTTCTCTCTTTAGGTAGTTAGAGAAACGTACTCCAGACTTGGGTGGCTCATATATAAGAGGACTTTAAATTTTTACTGTTCAAGGAGGACACAGTCCATAACAAGATGCCAAATGCATGGATTTAACTGTCAGACCGCAAGCCTTGGCTGGCTCCTTACAAGGCTGCCCTATAGTAGCAGTCCTTTTTTTTTTTTTTTTCCCTCATGGTTTATTTTTTTTATATTTAAAAATTTCCATCTCCTTCCCTCCTCCTCCCCCCTCCCTCCCCTCCTCCTCCCCCTTCCCTCCCCTCCTTCTCCCCCTTCCCTCCCCTCCCCTCCACCCATACCTCCCCTCCCTCCCTCTCAAGGCCAAGGAGCCATCAGGGTTCCCTACTCTATGCTAAGACCAAGGTCCTCCCAACTCCCCCCAGGTCCAGGAAGGTGATCGACCAAGCTGAGAAGGCTCCCACAGAGCCCGTCCATGCAGAGGAATCAGAGCCCAGTGCCATTGTCCTTTTCTTTTCAGTCAGCCCCCGCTGTTGGCCACATTCAGAGAGACGGGTTTGGTCGCATGATCCATCAGTCCCATTCCAACTGGAGTTGGTGATCTCTCATTAGTTCTGTCCCACTGTCTCCATGAGTGATCGCACCCCTCTCGTTCCTGACTTTCTCCCTCATGTTCTCGCTCCTTCTGCTCCTCATCAGGACCTTGGGAGCTCAGTCCAGTGCTCCAATGTGGGGCTCAGTCACCTTCCCCATCTGTCGCCAGCTGGAGGTTCCCTCACGGTCCTGACTTTCTTTCTCATGTTCTCTCTCCTTCTGCTCCTCATCAGGACCTTGGGAGCTCAGTCCGGTGCTCCAATCAAAAAATTACAACCAGATGAGGAACTAGCTTAATGATTTTCATTGAACTTTATTTCCTATTTTAAATTCCTGGGTCTAAATATTAATCCACTGTGGCATTGTGGGAGCCAGACCTTCAACTTTTAAATTTGAATAGGTCACATTTGTGTGCACCATTTGTCAAGCAGAAATCTGTTTTCACTATGTTCACCCACATCAAAGAACAGCAACTGACAGTTGTCCACGGGCAGCCTTCCATGTGCTGTCAGGTGACTCTGCAAATGCAAACTGTTGCATAGCTGTTGGTTCAAGACTGGCTTTGGGTATTCGAGATCTTTTCTTTGCTCTCACTTAGGTTTTGGAAACCACAACTTCTAGTATCTTCACAAGAGTTGTACTCTGTTTGAAAACTAATCTGTTCAAAAATGAGTGGCTTCCTTTTCTCTTCTTGGCTTTTCTTTTTGAGAAAAGAAAAATTCATAGAATATAGATTTCTACGTGGAAACTATTTTTTTTTCAGAAATTTGAAAAGAATTGGATTTTTTTATTTCCATCTCCTGGAAGAACTCTGTGTGTGTGTGTGTGTGTGTGTGTGTGTGTGTGTGTGTGTATGTGTGTGTGTGTGTTTGTGCATTCTCATGCACACGTGTGTTTCTATTTTTCTGTATATATATGTATGTATATATCCATAGATGTATCCATATAAACATATATGTAGGTATATGTGTATTTAAATATATATAGATAGATAAACTTTAAATTTAATCTTTGTTTACTGGCCTTTCCTTACATTACACTGGCATAAATGCAAGTGCTTTTAACTTATCAAAGTAACCCAGTCGACACAAATGCATGGAGAATTTGGTTTTTCCATATTTAGTTTTAAATGTATTTTTTCCTGTTTCTCCTTCAGTTTCTTTGATTAGTATTCCTCATACTAATTTTGTTCACCATATGCCCATCTCCCTCCAATGCAAATGTGATTATTTCACATCCATTATGCTACAATAAGCAAGTCTTACACAGTGGACAGTTTCAACTCCGAAATTTGATTGAATTGAATTGTGTGTCACAGAAGAAGTTGGTTCTCAGTTCCCCTCTTTTTACTTAGTATGTTGTAGATATTATTTCAACCATTTAGTCTTGGGTGACTAAAATGCTATGTTCTCATGGCTTACTCATTTTTGAGTTACGCTTATTATGTAGTCTACTTTTCTTCATATATCTAACGTTACGTTTACCTTCTAGGCTACTAACTGAATTTTCCTGTATAGTTGATTTCCAGAGACTTCTAGAAAATTCTGGAATGTTTCTTGGTCAGTTGATTTGCTTTGTTTTGTAGTATATTATTCATTTTTTATATAGACATTGAGCTCTCACATACCACTTAAGGCATTTATTGAATATCAACATCTTCTGAATAGATATTGTAAAAATTATTTTTGCATCCATATTTATAGTAAGTTGTTTCTGCTTCCCCTGATTTCTCTTTTAGTTTTGGTATAAATTTTGTGTTCATTCATTCTCTTTTTCTTTATTATTATTCTTGGCAGTTCTCTAAAATGTCCACTGACTCCTATGAACTGAATATATAAAGGAAAAAATATATTTAAAATAGAAAACTTCTAAGTATAGAATTGTAGTAGGGTAGTATTATATCTTGTTTCACTATAGCATGATCACATATTGCACCAGGGATTTCTATATTTGTATATTCATATGAACATGTGAATGCATGCTCATGTGTGCACACAAGAACATACAAACACACACACACACACACACACACACACACACACACCAGCATATATAGCATTTTCCTTTATGATGAACCACTTTCTCAAAATATGTTTATATGAAGAAGCATATAAAATACATCAAACAATTAGTGCTCAATCCACTAAGATGTAGCATGTACCTAGGTCACCCACATTTACTTTCTGGCCTTGAAAATCGCCTAAATATCATACCTTTTCTACCTGGGTTCAGAAAGTATTTAGCAAGAAAAAGGTGGAGAGAAACAGGGAATTTGCTCCTTTCTTTGACTTTGAACAAGTCCTGTATACATTTCTAGTTTAAGCAATACCTGGCTCCTTCTTTTCTGAGACCTTAGAGGTCTCCTTGACAACGGCAGCCACGTGCGATGCATTTTCTCTCTAAACATAAATTTTAACTTCCTCTGGATGATCCAGTTGCAACTCATCTACTTGCGTTATAACTTCCAGAATTCTACTACTGTTGCCTCATCTACTTAACTTTTAGTCTTATGGGGTACTTTTATTAACTTCTTGCCAATTTTCTTCAATCAGAAAGAAATGAACTACAAATATTTCCATTAAAGGTTCCTGAATTTATGTTGTAAAGTTAACTCTAGAAAATACTATATATTATTTGCATATATATGTCTCTGTTCCTCAGTGAGAGAGTATAAGATCTGTAAAACTAAATAGCCATATGAACAAAACTGACAACTACATGGAAAACAATATCACACACACAATTATGTTCAAATTCACTACTGTATCAAATCTGAAAGACTGTAAGATTTGCAAAATTAAAAAGCCATATGAACAAGACTGACAGCTATGTGTGAAACTATAATACCCACATAACAATTATGTTCAAATTCCCTACTGTATCTGATCTGTTTGGAGTACTTTTATGCCCAACTATATAGGGAATCTCAAATTCAAATTACATAAAGTAATGAAGTTCTAGACTAAAATAAAGTAATTTATGTGATAATGGAGAGGAGTAAAGACATTTTAAATTTTTACTTTAGTTTGTGTGTCTGTGTGCATGAGGCAAATGTGGGGAAGTTACCACAGAACTCAGAACAGGGGAGTGCCAGGCCTCCTGCAGCTGCTAGTCAATGATAAAATCTCTGGGAGGTGAAGCCTCATCCTTTGTAAGAGCAGTGCATGCAGTTAACAACTGATTATCTCCACAGCCCTGACTTTTTAAAACATATGTAAAAGAACTATTTGAGGTATTTTCTGACCTTGTGTTTGTGTGATGTCTGATGATTAGTTCCAGGATAGCTATGACAAAATCCGAGAAAGTCAGATAATTCACAGAAATCTACTTTCTCACAGAGCCAGATGCTAGAGACTGAACTCAAGGTGGTGACAATTTGGCTCCTTCCAGAGCTGTGAGGGGAAATCCTATGCTAAGTGCATGTCTTTGGCTCGTCTGTCCACTTTCATGTGCATTTGAAACCCTTCATGTATGCACATTCCTTAATATTTTTTTCTTGTAATAGTACACCATTGTTTTTAAGACTCACATTCAAGACTCACAAAAAGTGACTTTATTACTACATTACACTATTGTAAATACCTTGTCTCTATATAAATTCAAATCTTGAGCCACTAAAAGTAAGGTTTCTAGCATTTGAATTTTGTGAAAATAGAACCATTTCATAGGAACCATCTTCTAATGATGGATGAGAATGCTTTTTAAAAGTACAAACATGTGAGCAAGAAGTTAAAATATAAAGCCAACCATATTACCATTTATTAATCCAAGTTTATACAAAACCAAGTGCAATTAAACTATCTCTTCAAAAACTGTAATCATAAGCCGGTAATTTATTTAAGTTAGTTTGATTTAGAGTAGCCTGGACTTAAAAAATACACCACAGAAATTCTGTTAAGTCGAGTTACCAAACTGATTCCTGCATATCTTTGTAAACAATGAGCATTTCCAATCCCCACTCTAAATAACCTGAAAAGAGTTTTCAAAGCAGCATATAGTGTTAAAGAAATTCTCCAGGTAATCTCATTATACTTGAGTCGTCTGTTTTCATTTGCAGTTAGGGAGGGTTAGGTCATCCTAACAAAGCTCTGTCTTGTAGGACATATTTAGCTAGAAGATTACTAGAAAGTAGGTAAAAGATTAATAAGAGTTTTGTTGACACAATGGACAATGTTTTTAATGTTAAAATAATTATAGCTAACAAATAATTGCTTAACTTTGGTGAAAATTTAAAGTTACAGAGTTTCATTATGCTAGTTTTTGCTTTCTTTTGTTGCTGTTGTTGTTTTGTTCTCATTTGCTTGTTTGTTTGATTTCCCTGTTTTTTTTTGTTTGTTTCAACTCATACTAAGCAAAATCCTTGCATGGTGAAAACCAAAGTTTACTGAGGGGGTTTCATCGACTTACAGATGATGTCCTGTCCACTTCACAGCGGCTGCTCAGAATGAAACAGGCCTCCGCATTGTCCATCCTAAACACAGACAGGAAACAGAGTAACCACACCGAAATGCTGCTGGGGTGGCTGTGTCATTGCCTGGTCCACATCTCTATGTGTGTCCTTACACTTAAAGGACAGTCGGATATCTGGTCAAAGCTGACTACATTTGTGAAAATAACAAATGGCATAGTCATCGAGCTCTTGAATTTATTGCAGAAAAAGAAGTTGAAATTAGCTATTATATTTTTATTAATATGTTTTGCACAAATTAGGAACACTGCTGATCTTTATCACATGGCTAACCTAACTGAACTACAACTGCTCAGTTAGAGAGAGGGAACAGATACGTGTAGTGGTTTTACATCAAACTCCACTGTATGTTTATGCTTCCAGGAGACTGTCCAGCCTCTTGTTCCAAACTCTATTTCTTCATGCTAATGTTTCTCAATTCTCAAAATTAGTAACTAAAAAATATGTTTTAGTTTTTCATAAGAAGTGGTTTTAAAACATGAGAATGGGTACTTTTCAAATTAGTAATGATTTATCTTTCTGGTACACTGTGATAAAGTTACATTTTTCAAAAAAAATATGTTCTCACTGGAGAAGAAAGATAAAAAGCCCAGGAAACTGATCCAAACAAAACAATTCTAAATAAAACATTGAGGCATGATTGCTAAATAGCATTAGTATTGGACAACATTCTCTAAACGTCATTTTCAGTAAAGCAGTGAAGTCAAGCAACCCACCTTCGGGACTTGTTTTGAGACTCCTGCTTCTTGTTCCTTACATGGGGAATTTATGCTGAAGATATGTATTAGTTATCAGTAAGTCCCAAATATTTTATATAAAATTGTGATTAGAAATGTACATACAGTAGATAGTCTGTCACCCTAAGAGATGTCTTTCTCAGCCTACCTCATAGAACAGTGTTAGGTGGTCAACAGTCCCTTGTCACCCCTTTTCTGCAAATTATCCATTAACAATTCACATGGAGGGTTTTCTGTAAAGTGCCCCTTTATGTGGAAAATCATTTCAGTACTAGTATTGACACATAGAATCTATCGGAGATAGGTACAGCTAAAACAAAGAGCTTGGATTCAATTCCCAGAATAAAAGCTTCCACTTCACGCATGCATATCAATGCCCAGTGGACAAGCTGTGTGAAGCACTTAACTCATAGTAATTTAAGGAGAATGATTTATACAGAAAAATGAATATAGTGCTTGAAAGAATGAACATGTCACAATATCTTCTAATGAATATATAGATATCAAATAAAAATTGTTAAAGCTCCAATTCACATAAGTATTTGATAATATCTGACTGTTTATAGAACTGTCACCTGTAGTATTTAATGGAGATAAACTCTAAGACAAAACATATAATATTAAGTTTTTTTTTTTTAGTTTCCCAATATTTACCATTCATTCTATTGTAGAAGTTTCAGAATTTACAACTACTCAGTACTTAAGCATGACTTGGGACATTAGGTGAGTCCTGGAAGGCAAAAGTCTTAGGTTATCAATTGTGATGAGGAAACCATCACATTTAAAACAGTAGATGAAAGCATCCGAGGAGAAACATGAAGACACACTTGAATCTTTAACAGCAGAGGTTAACAAAGCTCTGCTTGCTAGAGATTTCTCCTGGTATTAAAACTAAGAAAATTGTTTGTGTTAGCCTCCATCCCCTAGTGGACTAAGGCCTCCCCGTCTATTCCCTCACTCTACTTCTGTGATAGAAGACCAGTTTCCCATAACAAATGCACCTGTTAAGCCCAGGTGACAGGCATATAGAGAACATGAGGGCAACTCCACAGGATCTCTCAGGACCCTGCTGCCTCCAGCTCTGAGGACTTTTCAGTCTTTAACCTCAGCAAGATAAAATGTGCTACTGAGTACCTGCTGTAACCTTTTTAAAATTCAAACACTGGCTCATGCTTTGATATCTCACCTAATATTTAGGCCAACTATTTTATTTATAAAATAAAAGCCAAATTGTGAAATTTGGAGACTTTAATAATGGGAATTCTCAATACCTCTTGTCTATCTCTGACAGCAATCATGATTCTATCTTGGCGACTTCTCTTGCATGGTATAACAGTGCTATCATAGACATCTGACCTAAAACAAAAGGAGGAAACAGGCCTATATTTCTAGTAGCATTATTATATATTCTATATTCAGTAGAACTGAGCTCAATTTTAAATTTAAACATGTGTGAAATGTATCTTACAAAAGTTATGAGAGAAATGTCATCAGAGGAATGAAAATGAAAATATGAGAGATAGAATATGAGCAAAGAATGCCTACTTTGCTCTAAGGAGATCCTGATCTTTAAGGGCTGAGCCTTGAAGGTAGATCACTCGCTGGGACCACATTGGAATCTGTAGCACCCTCCGAACTTGCACATCCATCTCCGTAGGACACAATATCACCACATAATAATCCTGTTCAAGGAAGAGTGGGCAATGGCATGAACACGAGCATGCTTTATTTTATCCTACAGAGGTACACAAAATACTTAAAGAAGATTTCTTTAATTATGATCAAATTAAAACGAACTTCTGCTAATAAAAAGTTAACATCTAAATTCAGAGAAATTAACTAAGATTGCACTATGATAAACATAAAGTGATAAATGTAAACAATCAATCAGCATGAGCGATTTTAGTTGAAGGCAGTCAAGGAGTAGATGCCATCCACGCCTTTAGTTTAGGTTCCATTGCAAAGTGAGTGTAAAATACATACTGAATGAGAAAGAGAAAGGTTTAAGAGTCCATTCATACTTCAAGTTATTCCTTTTAGACTGAAATTTATTATTGTCATTTAACTAATATTGTGTTATGAACTGGTAATTTGGAAAATTTTTAACGAATATTGTATAGTTGGGAGCTTGTAGTTATATTAAAAACAATAAATGAGAAGATTGGTTTTAGGTCAAAATATTTTAAGTGTATCATCATTTAGAGGCCCAAAAAATGCATTTGAAATGTAAAATGACTTAAGACTGTAAGAATTTGGCTTTTCTGGAAACCCTTCCATATGAGATTCACTTAAAATGTATCTATAGCAAAATATTTTGTATTTAGAATCTCTATATTGTTATTAGAGCTAATTATTGTGAGATCATTAGCTGATTAGAGTATATTAATACACATATACATAAAATATTTATAAAGAAAATTAAAGTTTATGTAAAAGTTTAAAAGCATAATATAGAATAAAAGTGATAAATAAAAATACTATGTATTTTAGATATCACTTATGAATTATATTTATTTTCAGAATTGTCCAGGATTTTTCTCACACAAATTCTTTCAGGACAAACAAAACAAGCAACTATTTTTTCTTTGAAATGAACTAATTGCACTGAAAAAAAATACCCAAATATATTTGTCTCATTAGTACTTAGTCACACTCCAGAAAATGAATACACGAAAAGGAAATTTCAGACACTGGAGAGATAGCTTGGCAAGGAAGAGATCTGGATACTCTTAACAAAGGACACGAATTTGGTTCCTAGCACCAACACTGAAGAAATCACAGTAGTCTACAACACCACCTTCAGGGATCTGACACAATATTTTAGCTTCTACAGCCACCCCCACACACAGATGCACAGGCATACACAAACCTACAAATGCATAGACACTCAGGTACACGCATACACATTAAAAATTAAAAACTTACAAAAAGGATCTGCCATACTCTCACATTCCTATCAGCAGTACTTCTTATAACTACACTCACTTTTCAGGATGGTTTCTTCATTGCCTTTTATATTTCATGTTAAAACTCACTGCTTCATGGAATTATCATTTATGCTTTACCCAAGAGAGGAAACAACAATCCTTTAAGTCAAATAAAATCTTTCTTTCTAGCAATAACAAGCCCCATGTGTCTCTTAGCACACATACAGAAGGAAACCTCAAGACTGTTAATTCCTCCAGCACTTTTTCTATGTGCCTTCTTATATTTATAGTCTCTTATTTGCCTTTTTAAATTATGGGTATATAAATAAAACTTTGCCAGAATACAGGATACACTATTTGTTAATGTGCTATTAAGTATGATTCAGTATTGTACATAATATAGTCTAAATTTACCTGCAGTCTTGGATGTGCATAGAATTCATTTAGAAAATCCATCAGTAAGTCGATCTTCAGTGAGCTGACACACAGGACAACGTGCTTCTCAGTCTGAGCTCTGTGACGACTATAGTTGCCACCCGATTTTTGTCTCTCCATCCACAAATAGGCCAATTGTTCAAACTGTAATGAATTTCCCACATGTGAATGAAAATCATACCACACAAAAGTGAAAGTCGAGTGCAGTGCCTCCCCCCTTTATCAAGTACATGGCATTTCTTTCTCTGGAAATAGTTGAGGTTCCTGAGAATGATCAGGATCCCTTTCAACAACAGACTGAGCACATGATTTCCCCAGAGATTACAAATGAGGACCACGGGTTTCAGTTATCCAATGAAACACGTTAGAGAGATTTAACTATTATACCGTATCAGAGCTAGTCCAAGTTCAGGTTCAGGGAAGTATGATGTAATATGCCATTCACTGCATGAAAGTGGACAGCTCGGCCAACTTTGTTCCAAATTGTTCTGCCTCATTATTATCATATCATTCAAGGGGAGAAAGCTGCATTGACATACACAATGCCCCATGCTACCTATGAAGTAATGAGTGCTGTAGTTGAATGTCAGGGAGTCAAACATGGCAGTATGAACCATTTCAGGTTGTTTAATGAGAATGAAAGTTTATTTTTCATTTGTCACATTGTGTTCTTGATTTCTTCACTTCTGGGCAATCAGTGCTCATTAGAACAAAGAATTAGAGACTGGTCATTGTTTATATCTCTGCCCTTTACAAACCACCTAGTATCCAAAATGCTTCATAATATGCAAACACAATGCCCGGAGTTTGCGTTAGTTGATAAACATGAGAAACTAACTTTTTGTTTTTCTTTTGTTTCTTTTTTTCAAGACAAGTTTTCTCGGTATAGTTGTGGTTGTCCTGGACTCTAACTGTAGACCAGGTTGGCCTGGGACTCTGAAATATGCCTGCCTCTACATCCCGAGTGCTGGAATCAACAACCTGCCCTACTCTTGCCTGGTGAAAAATTAACATTTTACCCACTAAATTTTATGTCTCTTTATTTCTTCATTTTCCAAATTTAATTTAAAATTATATTATATCACAATAGGTAATATGAGATAACCTATATTTAAAAGAAAACATATTCAACCATCAAACCAAAATGGGAGCAATTACTTATGACTGGGGGAAAAGTATGTAATAAAATTTAGGAGGACATTTATGAATAATATAAGCAATTCATGAAACTGTTAATAACATGTCTTATAATGTTAGTGTTAAATAAACAATCAGGTGTTCTATTACTAGAGAAGTTGAACAACACGGATCTGTTTACCTGTATGGGGAGTACCACAAGAGCAACGCAGATCATAGCAACAACAAAAAGCTTGGAAGACCATGTTTCAGGAGTGACATCCCCAAAGCCCACAGTAGAAAATGTCACAATGCAGAAATAAAGGGAGTCAAAGAGATTGAGTTTCTTGCCAATTCTTTCCAGATGCTGAATTCCACAAATGCTAAAAAAGCAGATATGCATTACTATTGACACTCAAAAACTGGACACATTATTTTTTATTGTTGTTCTTTGAAAACCAAAATACATTTCATAAATAACAACAAAAACCTTTTATTGTTTAATTTTGGAAAAATAAATGTTTATTAATGTATGTGTGAGCATCTACAGAAAACTGTTTTTTAACAACAATCAAATCATACAGTTTGATATTTATTGACTATTAACAATACTGAGAGGTGTGGACTTTTAAGAAGAATTGAAGTCCCACCTCATAAAAAGGATTGTTGTCATTATTGAGGGAAGATCTTTGCTGTTGAGGGCATGGTATACCCTGTTGTATATAATATTTCTCTTTTCAAACAAACTTATGTTATGCTCTCAGCTTTTTGTGATGAAATAAGAAGAGCCCAGGCAATTTTTAGCATTTTTATGATTGACTTACCAGATTCTAGAACTATGATTCAACAATTTTTGTCTGCTCATTATAAATAATCCAATCAAATATTCTGCCATACAGTCACAAACTAAACTAATACTCAAGTATTTCTCAAATTGGAGCCTACAGTATAAGATAAACTTCTACAGAAAACAATTGATTGGTAGGTGAAATATCCAGTACATAAACTCTAAATAATATAAATAAGATTTCCACAAATAAGAATTACCAAAGTCACATTAGATATAGCACCATTGCTTAATTATAAAATAAACAATAAAAGATTATGAGTAATGAATATATTGTAATGCTGAGGGGTAATAATAAATTTGCAACACGTAAATCAGTATACAACTACAATAACTTGAAAAAGGATATTCAAAGTAATGTATCAGTATTAATGTTCGGAGACTTAGTGAATGGAAAATCATGAGGGTTGTGTCCTCAGACATAAGGATAGTCAGTCTTATAAAAGCATTGATGCTAAGCACACCAATCTACTCATTCTACATTCTGCCATGTGATGTGTAGCAAGAAGACACTGCCTTCAATTAGAGATAAGGACCTCACCAGACACTAATTGGGCCAGAACTTAATGTGTAGCATCTTCTCATTTGAATCCGTTAGAAACAAAATTTATGTAACTTATGAATTATTCATTTGCCTGTGTTTTTATGGAAACAGACCAACAAAAGATATCAAAACTGAGAATGGATTTTTTTTTTGACTCAGTGAATGCCTATACATGATGATTCAGCTTTGGGAATGGAAAATCGAAAGAGGCTTGGAAACTAGAAACATGAAGACAAGGACTGTATAATATTGAATGTGTTGATAAGGACAATTTTCTCAGGGTTCAGGAAAACAGGATTGTAGAAGAAGATTGCAGAGGGAGTCAGTAGAATGTGGGTTGAACAATATATATTGAAGATGATCCTGATGAGTTGGAGGAAAGAAATGAATGTTTTATTTGGCGAGAAGAGGACAAGCTGTACTTTGAACACAGCAGCAAACTTGACTGCATGAAGTCCATGACTTTAGGAAAGCCAAAATTTCAGAGTGATAAATTTCAATTTGGGTGTTTCATGGCATCTCCTGATTGTATGTAATAATCACAAAAGAGTAAATTGGTTTAAAGATAAAATTTGCAAGTAATTCTATCTTTAGGTGGAATAAAGGGAAGAAGCATGACCTAACTTGGAAGAGCCTCATCCCATCAGATTGTGAAGAATCAAAATGGTTCTCATGAGAAAATACTGATGTGGAGGATAAATATGAAAAAGCAAACCAGATGCTATTCATTTGCACAATAGAAGAAAGAGCTTGAAGTCATTCACGAGATCTTTGAAATCATCATGACTACCGCCAGCTGAAAATAACATGGCCTGGAATTTTATAGTTGTTTCAAGTGAGAAAGCCAAGGCATGCACAGAATTTCTAGAATATCTAGGTTTGTGTCTAGAGGAGCCTTAGTTCTCAGATCCTTGTATTGTGGCACAAAGCTCTTGAGTCACTTCATGTGGGTCCAAGTACAACACTACACAAGAATGTCTGCTTGACAAGATTCCTCCAGAGGACACAGAAAATAAACTTCAGCGGTTATATCATTGGAAAAAGCCAACACTGTTCCAAGTACATAGTCCCCTGGAAGAGCTATTTCATCTAGTTTCCTTCTGCCCAGACTGAAGAGCCTTAGGATTGGAAATGACACGACAAAGCACCAGTGTGATAATGTCTACTAAAGACTTGAGGGTGAGACTCCCTCAGACAACTCAACTCAACGGCAACAGTCATGAACGCCTTGAAGAGTTAATGCTCGCAAACTCTACTGGGAAATTTCCTGTGCCCAGAAAAGCCAACTAGGTCAAACTTCCCAAGGCCTTAAGAACTAACCTTTGCTCTGTGTGTCTATAACCTTTCACTTGGAGTTATAGGAAATTATCTTGAAGTCCAAGGATTTCCTATTGTTTGACTGAGCAGATTTTAAAATTTTCTGTTGATAAATTAAGACTTTTGAACTGCTCTTGTAATGAAATGCATTTGATTGTATTCTTAACTGTTATTATTTGAGGGAAAAATATAAATTGGAATGTGCCCTCTCAAAAATTCAGGTTGAAACCGAAATGTCTAGAGCAATGGTATTAAGCCACAAGACCTTTAGACAGGTAGCCGTGAGCACAGACATTTTGAATAGGAACAGTGACTTTATAAATATCAGAGACAATTAGCTAGTCTTCCTCACACATCACACCATGTAAGAATATACCAACAAATCTTAGAAGTGGAGAGAACCCATTCATCATACATTGATTCTGTGGGTCCTTGACAAGGAATACTCAGGCACTGAGAACCAAGATATAAAATCTTGCAAATTACCCACTCTGAAGTACTATGTATAATAGCACAAGTATAGAAGTATAATTAAAAGTGCCATTCAGGCCGGGCAGTGGTGGCGCACGCCTTTAATCCCAGCACTCGGGAGGCAGAGGCAGGCGGATCTCTGTGAGTTCGAGGCCAGCCTGGTCTACAAGAGCTAGTTCCAGGACAGGCTCTAAAAAAGCTGCAGAGAAACCCTGTCTCGAAAAACCAAAAAAAAAAAAAAAGTGCCATTCAGGAAGGAAAGAGAGAGGAGAATTGGTGGGGAGGAAGAACAGAGGGAGGGAGGAAGCAGATGAAGCAAGAAGAGGAATCAAATACTGATAAATGTTTCAAGCGTGAACTGAAACAAGCAGATGAAAGAAGTGTCAAATGGAAAGAACACCCATGAGTCTGTTTCTGGGCAATCTCCAGAAAAGAGACAGAAAGCATATGAGTGGCTGCCTTGTCTGAGAAAGGGGAACAAAGATGGAAATATTCTAAAAGTAGATTGTGGTGTTTGCTAGAAACCTCAGTAAATATGTTAAAATATGATTGGATTTACACTTAAGATGAGTGAATTTGATGATGTGTAAATTATGCTTCTGAAATCTGTTAAACTCAGTGTATACTTTTGGACAACTACTAAAGCTTCTGTGTGTGAGCAGATAATTCATCTGTGAGAACCATGAGGAAATGAAGCAAAGATTAAAAGTGAAATTAAAGAAATTCACTTTCTAGCAGTTTAAAGATAATCTTTTGTCTAAGTCATATGCCATACTTATTTATCCAATTTTATTTTTAAAAAATTATTTTGTGTAGCATTAAATCAAAACTGTAGAATAACAGGGCAGGTTCACGGGTTAAGAATAAGAAAACAACGATATACAGGACACTGAAAAACTAACCTTTATTTACTTTACCTATTTCTGCAGACAAGTGATTATTTCTATGTCATATCTCTAAATTGATTCAGAAAGTTTGTTTATGAACATTGGGTCACAAGGGCATCCTACTCAGTAAAATGATTCCTATCAATTTTTTAACTGGTTTCAAATATTAAATCATACCAGTGTAATTAACCTGTCATATGTACTTTCACACAACTATCAAGAAGGAATGGACATTGTCAGTAGATGCTCCTTATTCATAATGATATATCCTTTAGAATGTGGATATTTATATATAACTTAAAATATTATCTAATACTTATTTACTTATTTATTGTATATGCAAAGTTGTGTGCATATGCATGTATGTGTGGTATCCTGGGCCTTAACAGAACTTGCCACTTCTTTTCTGAAACCCTGGCTCACCACCACATAGAGAAGTTGGGAATCTATTTTAAACCATGAGTTATGCCTTAGAATTAAAACTTTGAATGTCAGGCCATCTTACCTCTGTGTAACTAAAGGTGGAACAGAAATAATCTAGAGTAGTCCCAGATGTCTGTAATGTATCTACAAGGCTAGGTTTTCAATAGTTCATCATTTAGTAAGGAGGGAGGAAACTAAGCCATCCTTGGTGAGCTACTTTTAGAGGTGGGGAAATACATTGTGCTTACTTGTATGCCCACTTATGAGCAGGGTAGGATCCAGTGGAAAGTTATAAACCCATAGAAGAGCATGACTAAACTCAATGGGCCTCATATGTGTGTGTATTATGTCTATATTATGTATATGTGCACACACACACATATACATAAATGCGGAAGGTGGAAGTTGATATATAGGTTAATAAGGATCTTGGAAAGATGAGAGCTGGCTAGGGTGGCAGTATGTAAAATGCAAATTAAATGTATGAAATTTTCAAAGAATAAATTCAATAAAAGTTTGATGGAGGAGAGTTATCTATCTATGTTTCTTTCATTGGTTAATTAATAAAGAAAACTGCCTTTGCCCTTTAAGAGACAGAAAATTAGGTAGGTGGAGTAGACAGAACAGAATTGTGGGAACAAGGAAGTAGAGTTGGGGAGACGCTTCAGGCAGTCGCCATAGGACTCTCCATGCTTGTCCTCTCCGAGATGGACACAGGTTAAGATCTCTCCTGGTAAGCGATCCACCTCGTGGTGCTACACAGATTACTAAATATGGGTTAAAGGAAGATGTGAGAATTAGCCAATAAGAGGCTGAAACTATGGGCCAGGCAGTGTTTAAAAGAATACTGTTTCTGTGTAATTATTTCGGGTGTAAAGCTAGCCGGTGGCCGGGTGGCAGGAAAGCAGCCCGCTGCTTCCTTCTACAAAAGTTATCTTTAAAAATTACAAAGATAATATCCTGTTCCCTAGATGCTAAACATGGAGACACAGCTTCTGATGTTTGCTCTTGGAGGTGTCGGTCTTGCTTTGTTCTAATTTCCCTCCATTTAGAATGGGAATGCTTGCTTCATTTGTACATCATTGTATATTGGAATTATGTAAGTTCTTTTTTTGTGATATTGGGACTCACAGAAATGTGAGGCACTTGTTGCTCTTACAGAGGATCTGGATTTATAACTTCACTTCCAATGGATCTGATGTCCCCTTTTGACCTCCATGGGTACCAGGCACACATGTGGTGCACATATATACAGGCGGACCAAACACTCATCCACATTAAAAAACAAAAAAGAAAACACACACACACACAACTTTTAGGTGTTGCTGGGACCGTTTAGGTGGTGCAGTCTTGAAGTTGGTAAATGCTTGTTGAGTTAGGAGATGGTTGCCATTCTTGGTAATCAGGAGTGGACTGCTGCAGTTTGGAACTTAGATGACCTCTGCCAGCTTCTGACGTGAATGCTTGCTCATCAGCGGGTGGCACAGTTTTAGGAAGCTGTAGCATTTGTAGGATGTGAACCTATTTTGCTATAGGTGGACACTAGGGGCAGGTCTTTGATGGTTATCATCTCCCACCCTGTTCCAGCCCAACTCTCCCTCCATGGTTCACTGTCACGGGAGAAACCTCTGCCACGGGCTCCAATATCAATCGTTCCTTGTTTGCGTCTACAAGCTGCGTGAGCCACAGTAACACGAGGGTAACTAAGAGGTGCATCTTCAATCTCGTGGTCCCTTGTGTCCCTTTGCTCTGGCTACTGCCTCAGAGACTTGGTTTACATCTTTCCCAGGTTCCCTAAGGGAGCTGAGCTTAGTTCCTTCCACTCCCAAAGAAATCCACCTGTACCAACCTACTGACGATAAGATTTAGCGGAATCATCGAAGCTGTGAGCAGAGGGACAAAGATGGAAGAGCTGCGGTTCACAGGGCACCGTATCCCACGTTCTCTCTTTTGTGACTGCCCTTCACCACCTGTACCCTAGGCTTGGTCTGGTAACACCCAAGCTTCTATCTTGCATGATTAGATTCCAAGGACTTCTATGTAGTGACATTTCATTTGTATTTTAATGAATAAAGATTGCCTGAAGATCAGAGAGTAAAACAGCCACACTAGTCAGCCTTACAGGATATTATTAAATGGGCTTCAATAGACTTGGGTATCCCTTCTATGGCCCTCCTACCGTAACATTCATGACCTTTCACCTAGGTTAGGTTCTCTCAGTAACTATAGCTTTTTTTTTATAGCAAATATCATGTGATTTTTAGAATCTCTAAAATCCTCCAATTTCCATTACAATTTAGGCTTTACACTGGTAACTTATTTTTCCCCCTTTTCAGGGGCTTCCCGCACGGAATCTGACCCTACTATATACTTCTTGGCTGCAAAAACATTCTCTTAAGGACACTAACATTATCATATCAGAACCTCATTATTATGATCTCACTTAACCCCAATTATGTCCTTCTAGGTCCTATATCCAGGCTTGGTTAGATTTTGCTAAGGGCTTAAAATATGAATTTGGGGGACAAACAATTGAGTTTCTAGCATATTCCTCTATAGTCATTAATGGTTAATTCAGTTTCTACTTCATGCCCAAATTAGCTACTACAACTACTACTCATTGTTTGTCTCTATAGATTTTTGGTTTTGGTACATGTCATACAAATGGGATTGTGTAATTTGCCTCGCAGCTTCTGCTAGGGGAAGTCATTGCCTCTTGCATAGCAGGCAAGCACTTTACCATTGAACTATGTCCCCAGCTCTTGGGTTTTCTTTTTTGTTGCTTGTTGTTTTGATACAAGGTCTTGCTATGCAGCCAAGGCTAGTCTTGAGCTTATTATTTAGCCCAGGCTGTCCTCAAGCATATGATTGCCTGTCTCAATCTCCTGAGTGCTGGGATTTCAAGTTTTTTCTGCCAAGTCTAGCACCTGTGCATTCTTACGCCTTCCATCTCCCACTCAGTGAAAGTCTATCATCCTGCATCGGGTTATCTCAAAGCTGTTTGTTTAAAACACTCTTTTACCTGTAAGTTGTCTTTGGTGAAATCAGCTGACACTTTTTTCAGTTGTTATATCTGTATGCAAATACCATCTGTCTGGTAGTTTTATTATTTTACAGTGTCCAGATTGAATCCCAGGGCCTTGTGTTCACTAGCAAAGTATTCTATGATCACACAGCATACATCCCCAGCCTTTGGGTTTCCAGGCATGTACCGCCAGTCTGGCTAATAACTTACAGTAAGTTTTGAGATCAGGGAGTGGGAATTCTCCAACACTTGCCCCCTCCCCCATTTTTGGAAATGATTAATTTCTTTCTGTCTCTATGGATTTACCTAGTCTGGATATTTCTTCTTTTTAAAAATGTGCTTTGGTTAGTCTGGGATTTTTGCATTTCTATATAAATTTACAATCTGCTCATGAGATTTTGTTTTTTAAAGGAAGAAAAAGCCTCCTGGAATTTGGAGAGATATTGCATAAGTGTACATACCAACTTGGAGAAAACTGTCATCTCAACATATCGAGCCTTCCAGTCTGAGGATATGACATGTCCTTTCTGATTTGCTAATTTTTTCATAATTAAAAGTTTTAGTTGATATAAAATTAGTCATTTGGAAATAAATAACTCAATGGTATTTAGTAACTTACAATATTGTGCAAGCATTCCCTCTAGATGGTTCCATTTTCATTATCATAGGAGAAAACCTGGCACCCATCAAGCAGTTAGCCCCTATTCCCCCCCTTTTTTTCCATTTTTGGGAATAAACAATCTTCTTTTTATCACTGTGAATTTATCTATTCTGAATATTTCATAAGAATAAAATCATAATAGATGTGAAAAAAATTACAAAGATCATAGAAGTAATGTAGAAATAGCAGATATATTTAATGCCTGATTAGAGCTTGAGTGCCACATATATCTCAATCTCATTAAATGGTTGAAATGAGTGTACGTATTTTTATAGATTGAGAACACCTTAATTAAGCATACATCAGTTTCTTACAATACTCTATAAATCTATCAGTATTTGCAAATATTTAATTGTCATCATATGAGATATCCACGAGGAAATATGTCTTTACTGACAAATGAGTTTTTTCTAATTTATACATTTTTTAATTAAAAATACTTAAGTAATTCTGGGAATAGTAATACATGCTACTAATTTCAACACTTGGAAGGTGAAGCCAAAAAAACAGGACTTCAAGGTCATTCTCAACTCTAGTGAGTTTGAGGCAAGGCTGGGCCACACAATACTTTGTTTAAAGAATAAAACAGAAGCATGTATATGAATATATTTATATATGTATGTATACAAAAATATTAACACTACAAACAAAATTTAATACCGTACTTATGAATTTAAGATATACATATATACTTCACAATAAATAAAATTTTGTAAATATGGCAATTACCTGAATTAAACATATATGTATATATATATATCATATCATATCATAATTTATTCCTAAATTGTATAATGAAAAGCAAATGAATAAAAATGGGACATGAATTATTTCAAGTACCAGATGAATTTAGCAAATCACTGACATAGTTTATAAATATTTGAATGATTGAATAAATTATTTACTAAAACAAATGTTTGACCTTCACTACCATGTTTTCCTCTAGTAGTGAATACTGCAATACTGAACGGAATCAATCACTCAGGCCAGTAAACACATAAAATTCAAGAAAATGTTTACTTAAAATTTTATAGAAAAAAGTAACTACAGTAACTATAAAAGATATCCCTGCAGTAGTTGATAATCTATGCTCTACTGTCACTCTTTTTTTTTTCCCAAAATATGTTGTCAGCTGTTGATGGGGAAGCTTTGTTCACCAATTATCTTCAAGAGGTGGGATCAAGATAGGGTGAGGCTTTCTGGGACATGGAGAAAAACAAGCACACAACCCAGGTGCTCTCTCTCTCTCTCTCTCTCTCTCTCTCTCTCTCTCTCTCTCTCTCTCTCTCTCTCTGTAGCTCCCTCACACCACAGCTGAGCTTGGACATCTCTTTCCTGTTTCATGAGTGTGTCCCTTATAATAAATAAAATATAATTGTTTTATTTAGCTAGGCAGGTTATTTTCAGAATGGAGCTAACTTCGACAGCTGGCGCCCAGGTCTCCAGTGGCTCTAGTCAGCCACCATCAGGCTCCACGCCATTGATTTGGGTATAGAATTCTCTCACAGGAGCCCTGAGTAGTCCCTAGCCATCGTGGTCCAGGATTTCTGGCACTCGTGGTACTCAGGTGGGATGCAGGCTTCCCCAGTTTTCTCTGTTAGGAACAGCCACCTTGGATAACACAGTATGTGCATGTGTTGATGGTGGGGATGTTTTGCATACACACAGCATAAGAGAATATTTTGAAAAACAGTGGTAATTTGTTTAATCATATACTAATCTTTAAATTTAAGTATGCATTTAAATTATTTATGTTTTAATAATAATTCATCTGGTTGTAGGAAAGGCAGCAAGAGACTTTCTGCAGGATAGAAAAATTAGGCTATTATTGGTATGGTAAACAGTTTTTAAGGCCAAAACAATTGTTTCACTGAAAACAGGAAACAGGTTTTATTACAATATGCACAAAATTTAAAACTGAATTTATGCCATACTTGTTTTGCTTAGAACTCTGAATGTTACAACACATTTTCTAAAGATTAGGGAGCTATCAGATGATAAAAATATACTTTAATATAGATAATTCTCAATTCATTCACAGATACAGTGCAGTCATTTTTAACTGAAAAATTGCAATTCTCTCATCACATTTGATGAGTTTGGTTGTTGTGTATTTGCATTGAGAAGTTGCTTTAGGAAAGAGATGTACAGATTTCCTGATAAAAAGACTGCCTAATATGACATTCATAATAAAAAATATTTTATATATCTTGAATTTAAAATGATAGACCTTTTCAAACAGTTAAGTACAAGTTAGAACCTTTCAATATACACATAGTTTACGGTAGCTGAAGAATTTTACAAAGCAGTTTTTATTAGTAATATCTATAACTGAATATTTGTAATCATCTTAAATTAACATTCCCTGCAAACAAAGCAATATTGTTGAGTGACTGGATAGCTATTTCTCATTACAACTTATTTAATTATAACAAAAATTTTACTATTGTCTACTACTGGCTTAAACATTGTAAATGATTTACAATTTAAAATATAAAGCATATATATATCAACCTTTTCTAGTTAATGTTTTGGTCATAAAATTAGAATCATTATTTTGTATATTAAAATTAATACATTCACTTAATAAGACTGTATTATGAAATTTTTAAATAAAAATAATTTATATATTGTTTGCTATTTCCATCCATTTGCATGCAAAGTTCAAGATGTCATTGTTTTTTACCGCTGAGTAGTACTCTAATGTGTATATATTCCACACTTTCTGTATCCATTTTATTCCATTTAAGGGCATCTAGGTTGTTTCCAGGTTCTGGCTATTACAAATAATGCTGCTAAGAACATAGTTGAACAAATGCTTTTGTAATATGATAGGACATCTCTTGGATATACTCTCAAGAGTGGTATTGCTGGGTCGTGGGGTAGGTTGATTCTGAATTTCCTGAGAAACCTCCACACTGCTTTACAAAGTCGTTGCACAAGTTTGCATTCCCACCAGCAATGGATGAGTGTACCCCTTACTCCACATCCTCTCCAGCAAAGGCTATCATTAATGGTTTTGATTTTAGCCATTTTTACAGGTGTAAGATGGTATCTCAAAATTGTTTTGATTTGCATTTCCCTGATCGTTAAGGAGGTTGAGCATGACCTTAAGTGTCTTTTGGCGATTTGAACTTCTTCTGTTGAGAATTCTCTGTTCAGTTCAGTGCCCCATTTTTTAATTGGGTTAATTAGCATTTTAACGTCTAGTTTCTTGAGTTCTTCCCAGACCCAAAAAGATGAGTTTGGTATGTACTCACTCATAAGTGGATTCTAGACATAAATAAAGGTCAGTAAGCCTATAATTCCTGATCCTAGAGAAGCTAGATACGAAGGTTAACCCAAAGAAAATCATATAGTTATCCTCCTGGATATTGGAAGTAGACTAGATTGCCAGGCAAAAATTGGGATCTTGGAGGTGGGGGTAGGGTGGCGTTAAGGGGTGATGGGGAGATATGGAGAGAAAAGTGAGGAGGGGAGGATGGGGAGACCCTGGGGGAATGGGATGGAGGAAGGGTGGATAGGGGAACAGGGAAGAAGATATCTTAATTAAGGGAGCAATTTTAGGTTTAGCAAGAGACTTCACTCTAGAGGGGTTCCCAGGTATCCATGGAGATTTCCCCAGCTAGTTCCTTGGGCAGCTGAGGAGAGGGAGCCTGAAATGGCCCTTTCCTATAGCCATACTGATGAATATTTTGCATATCACAATAGAAGCTTCATCTGGCGATAGATGGAGATAGAGACAGAGACCCACACTAGAGTGCAGGACTGAGCTCCCAAGGCCCAAATGAGGAGCTGAAGGAGAGAGAACATGATCAAGGAAGTCAGGACCAGGAGGAGTGTGCGCACCCACTGAGACAGTGGGGCTGGTCTAATGGGAGCTCACCAAGGCCAGCTAGACTGGGACTGAAAGGGCATTGGATCAAACCGGACTCTCTGAACATGGTGGACAACAAGGGCTGACCTAGAAGCCTAGAAAAATGGCACTGGGTTTTGATCCTACTGTATGTACTGGCTTTGGGGGAGCCTAGTCTGTTTTAGATGCTCACCTTCCTGGACCTGGATGGAGGGGGGAGGAACTTGGACTTCCCGCCGGGCAGAGAACCCTGACTGCTCCTTGGACTGGAGAGGGAGGTGGAGCGGAGTGGAGGGAGGGGGAAGGAAATGGGAGGTGGGGAGGAGGCAGAAATTTTTAATAATAATAATAAAATTAATTAATTAATTAATTTATATAAACCTATTGGGCATTATATATCTAACTTGTGTTTCATAATAAAAAATAGGTTACGATTAGACTCTTTCTTTGTAAGCTTGATTACCTAAGTTGAGCTCCTGGAACACACATGAGAACCAGACATAGTGGCACATGCATTTTTTTTTTTCCAAATTTGCCTTGGAATTGCTTTCTGGAAAATGGGAGGTAAGGGCTGTAAACTTTCTAGAAATACAGTGGCCTACCAACCCAGTATATGTAGCAGTAAACAAGAGGAGACTATGTTTCAAACAAAGTGGGAAGCAAGGATGACACTAAGGATTATCTCGCCTCACACTTATGAACGGATTCACATATTCATAACATAAACACACATAAAGACACTAAAGCATTATCTATATTGAAAAATTGTGTTATATTAATTCATACAAATAAATTTGCTCATAATTTCTTTAATAAAAATTAGTATTAATAATAATTTAGTGATTCTCAACATATAGGTAGTTACCCCTTTGAAGGTCAAGTGAAACACAAATACTTACATTAGAATTCATAGTAGTAGCATAATTTCAGTTAAAAGGTTATAGCAATGGTTGGGGGTTATTACAACATGAGAACATGAATTAAAGGATCATAGCTTTAGAAAGGTTGAGAAACACTGACATGATCAATCTTCACTGAATTTTACAGATGAAGATACAAATATAGGACAAATTCCTCCTAACTTACAAGAGGGAAAGTCCCCCAAATCTACAAAGAAGGTGTTACCACTGCTAGGAATATCGATGCTGCCCAATACTTTTTTATGAGCTCTCTGCTAACTTGGATAATTAATTTATTTCACCTTTACCCTCACCTGAAAAAGGAATGCAATGATATTAACGTTATTATTAGCTATTAAGAGAATTAAATGTGCAAATGATACATAAAATACCTATCACATAATAATGTTTAATTAATCCCTTTATAATTTTGTTGTTTTCAATACCTACATGAAATAGAAGCATAAAAATGAGTTTACTATAATCATTAAATTTATGTACATAATAATTAACTATAACAGAGTTCTTGCTTTTATATTTCATTTACTGCACTGTGTGTGTGTATGTGTTTGTGTTTGTGTGTCTATATGTCTGTCTGTCGGTGTGCATGTATACCTGTGGAAATGAGAAGATTACTTAGAGAAGTGACTTTGCTCCTTCTACCATGTGGATCAAAAAAAAAAAAAAAAAAAAAAAAAAAAAAAAAAAAAAAAAAAAAAAAAAAAAAAAAACCTCTGCTTTACAGAAGCTGCTCAGCTTCAGGAGGTCCCATTTATTTATTCAATGTTGCCCTTAATGTCTGTGCTGCTGGGGCTATACATAGGAAGCGGTCTCCTGTTCCCAGATGTTGTAGAGTACTTCCCACTTTCTCCTCTAACAAGTTCAGTGTGTTCAGATTGATATTGAGGTCTTTAATCCATTTGGACTTGAGTTTTGTGCATGGTGATAGATACGGATCAACTTTCATTCTTCTACAGGTTGACAACCAGTTATGCCAGCACCATTTGTTGAAGATGCTTTCTTTCTTCCATTGTGTGCTTTTAGCTCCTTTATTGAGAATCAGGTGTTCATAGGTTTGTGGGTTAAGATTCGGGTCTTCTATTTGATTCCATTGGTCGACTTCTCTATTTTTATGCCAATACCAAGCTGTTTTCAATACTGTAGCTCTGTAATAGAGTTTGAAGTCGGGGATGGTAATGACTCCAGAAGTTCCTTTATTGTATAAGATTGTTTTGCTATCCTGGGTTTCTTGTTCTTCCATATAAAGTTGATTATTGTCCTCTCAAGATCTGTGAAGAATTTTGATGGGATCTTTAAGGTGATTAAAGGCAGCCTACTGACTGGGAAAAGATCTTCACCAACCCCTCAACAGACAAAGGTCTGATCTCCAAAATATATAAGGAACTCAAGAGCCTAGACTTTAAAATGCTAATTAACCCAATTAAAAAATGGGGCACTGAACTGAACAGAGAATTCTCAACAGAAGAAGTTCGAATGGCCAAAAGACACTTAAGGTCATGCTCAACCTCCTTAGCAATCAGGGAAATGAAAATCAAAACAACGTTGAGATACCATCTTACACCTGTCAGATTGGCTAAAATCAAAAACACCAATGATAGCCTTTGCTGGAGAGGATGTGGAGTAAGTGGTACACTCATCCATTGCTAGTGGGAATACAAACTTTTGCAACCGCTTTGGAAATCAGTGTGGCAGTTTCTCAGGAAATTCGGAATTAACCTACCCCAGGACCCAGTAATCCCACTGTTGGGAATTATCCACGAGATACCCAATCATATTACAAAAGCATTTGTTCAACTATGTTTATAGCAGCATTATTTGTAATAGCCAGAACCTGGAAACAACCTAGATGCCATTCAGTGGAAGAATGGATGAAGAAAGTGTGGAATATATACATATTAGAGTACTACTCAGCGGTAAAAAACAATGACATCTTGAATTTTGCATGCAAATGGATGGAAATAGAAAACACCATCCTGAGTAAGGTAACCCAGGCCCAAAAAGATGAACATGGGATGGATTCACTCATAATTGGTTTCTAGCTATAAATAAAGGACATCGAGCCTATAATTCGTAAAAAAGTCCTAGAGAAGCTAAATAAGAAGGTGAATCCAAAGAAAAACATATAGTTATCCTCCTGGATATTGGAGGTAGACAAGATTGCTGGACAAAAATGGGAACTTGGGGGTGGGGTGGGATAGGGGGATGGGGGGATGGGTAGAGAAAAGTGAAGTGGAGGATGGGAAGAGCTTGGGGGAATAGGATGGTTGGGATATAGGAAGGGTGGATATGGGAACAAGGAATAATATATATTAATTAAGGGAGTCATTCTAGGGTTGGCAGAGACTTGACTCTAGAGGGGTTCCCAGGTGTCCAGGAAGACGCCCCCAGCTAGGTTCTTGGGCAGCTGAGGAGAGGGCGCCAGAAATGTCCAGATCCTATTGCCATACTCATGAATATCTTGCATATCACCATGGAGAAAATGACAGAGCCCCACATAGGAGCACTGGACTGAGCTCCCAAGGTCCTGATGAGGAGCAAAAGGAGGGAGATCATGAGCAAGGAAGTCAGGACCATGAGGAGTGTGTTTACCCATTTAGACGGTGGGATAGATCTAACGGGAGACCACCAAGTCCAGTTGGAATGGGACTGATGGAACAGGGGACCAAACCGGACTCTCTGAATGTGGCTGACGGTGGAGGAGGATTGAGAAACCAAGGACAATGGCAATGAGCTTGAACTCTACAGCATGGACGGGCTCATTGTGAGCCTTGTCAGTTTGGTTGCTCACCTTCCTGGACTTAGAGGGAGTTGGGAGGACCTTGGACTTAACATAGTTAAGGGAACCCTGATGGCTCTTTGGCTTGGAGAGGGGAGGAGTAGGGGTATGGCTGGAAGGGAGGGGAGGGAAGGGGGAGGAGGAGGGGAGGAGATGGAAATTTTTAATAAAAAAATGAGAAAAAAAACCTCAGTTCCTCAACTTGGGACCTTGGGAATAAGCATCATTAATCACTAAGTAATTTTAAGAACCCCAGAGTATTACATACACTCACTGTTTTCTGTTTGATAAAAATATAATGACCAAAAGAAAACAAGAGATGAGAAATATTTCATTGTGTAAATGTACCGGTTTTTCTTTATCATTCTTCAGTTGAGAAACATCAGAAAATCTTATGGCAAATGGATGGAAATTCAAGAAAAATCATACTGAGTGAGGTAAACCTGACCCAGAAAGAAATAATAAAATGGTATGTACCTATTAATAGCATATATTAGTTGTAAAGTAAAGGATAGCCATGCTACATTTCACAGACCCAGAGAGTCTAGGTAACAAGGAGGGCCCAAATGGGGACACATCGATCTCCCAGGGAAGGGAAAATAGAAAATATCTCCTGACTGGAGGGGGGGGGTGGTATAAGATGGGAATTGGAGGGATCTAGTTGAGGGTGAGTAGAGAAGGAAAGTCCTGGAAAGGGAGATTTTGGGGGTTATGCAGAAACCTGATGCAAGGGAAACTCCCACAAATGTAAAAGAATGATTCAACTAAGGCTCTAGCAATAGTGAATGCATAGCCTGAACTGGACTTCTCTTGTTTTCAAATTGGTGACTACCACAGTTTTCATCCAAGAGCCTTCATTCAGTAACTGATGGAAACAGATACAGGACCCACAGTCAAACACTAGGCAGAGCTCAGAGGATCCTGCTGAAGAGAGGGAGGAAAAATTTCAGGAGCCAGAGGGGTCAAGGACAAAACAAAGAAACCCACATATACAACTGACCTGGCACATAGAAACTCACAGAGTCTGAACCAACAAGCAGGGAGTCTACAAGGGACTGACCTAAGCTCTCTATGTATAAGTGGTAGCTGTGTACACTGGTCAATTTATGGGACCTCTAACAATATGAGCATGGGCTGTGCCTAATGCTTTGGCTTTCTCTTGGAAATGTATTCCTCACACTTTTCTTCCTTGCCCAACCTTAATAAAAGGGAAGGTGCTTAGTATTACTACAACTTGATTACCCATGGGAGGCCTGACCTTTTCTGAAAACAGAGTTCTGGTACAAGAAGAGCTTCTGCCAATTCCACTGTGAACAGTCAGCAAGCCTGGTGAAATTGGTGCAGAGCTTCAGTCATATACCTTAGTAATGACAGAGTAGATAACAATGCAATAAAAATTTTGACAAATAAATAAATAAATATAACCATCCATGGGTTTATAACTAGCTGTAACCTTGTCTAATCCTTCCTCAATGCTTCAACTCCCCTCAGTTGTGGAAATGGCAACAAGAGTGAACTAAGTTTCTATGTGAGTTGGATAATTTGCAAGGTAGACCCATAATCATTAACTTTTGACAAGTCTAAGCATACTTGACCTTTGGATGGTTCACTGCCATTATTTACAGAAATTGACATTGAATTCCTGGTAAATCAGACAGGGGAGAAAGATTTATCACTATTCTGGGCAAAAATTTTTACATCAGGGTAATGATTTGTTTGAAAGAATAGCTTGATCCATTGCTCCAGATTACAATGGAAAAGCCAGTTTGGCCATAGATATTCAAAAGATTCAGCGCTTCATATATAAATTTTACAATACTTGATATAAGTACAAATGTTCATCCAAAGACATTTCACATCATTTAAATGAGTTAATGCTTGGTAGAATTAATTGGATCTCTTTTTTCATTTTATTATTACCCATATCAAATTAATTCCACCAAACATAAACTCAAATGATTTAGGTGTTGGTAACTACACAACAAAAGTGTAGCTGGGCGGTGGTGGCGCACGCCTTTAATCCCAGCACTCGGGAGGCAGAGGCAGGCAGATCTCTGTGAGTTCGAGGCCAGCCTGGTCTACAAGAGCTAGGTCCAGGACAGGCTCTAAAAAAGCTGCAGAGAAACCCTGTCTTGAAAAACCAAAAAAAAAAAAAAAAAAAAAAGACAAAAGTGTACAGTTTGTGGCTGTATAAATATTTTAGAATATTTTGCTCCAAAGTTACTTGCCTACTTTATGCCTTTTTTCATGGCTATGATTAAATGACTCTGGATCAATCATTTCTTGAACATAGTTTAAGACAGTAAAATGACTCAGCAGGCTGTGTGCCACCAGCCCTATGACCTGAGTTTGATCCCTGGTATCTACATGAGTTGGCTCCTGCAAACTTATGTCCTCATGTGTTCCTACCACACCCACACACATATAAGCAAAATACATGGTAAATATGATTCATATTAATAAAAAATAATTTTTATATACTAATGCCCTAAGTAAGTATTTTGCATCTGTTTTATTGTTTGAAAGGATCAAAATAAGCATATTAACATGTCATGTTTTACATGCTGTGTTTCTATTCTTTACATCAGTTTCACTGTATCTAAAAGATTCCTAAAGTCTGGCCAAATCTCCTTTTCAGAGACACAAGAATCTAGAGTCCCGACTCATTATTCTGTGCTCTTTACCAATTTTGGTCATATTTTACAAAGTACAGAGCTTACACCCAAGTCCACAATAAACACCGTACAGCACAGAACCTGTGTGATCCTACTAACATAGAAGCTTGACATGTTTTTACAAGGAGTATGACCATAGAAAATTTGAATCAGTAAATTTACTTCCAGGTTATAAAGGAGGGCTCAGGACTGAAACTCATTGGAAATGTGTAATTCCAGTGCTTTGTAACCTGGAATACTGTTTGTTCTTATTAAGAGTGATTTTGGTTAAAAATAAAACAGAGCAAAAACAAAATATCAAATAGAATAATTATCACACACCTATACAAACATCTCATACAAAGTAACTGTAAGAAAACTAAACTTTATTGCACAATAAATAGAGCAGAAAAAATGAGTTTTTTAAATCATTCAAATATAGAATCTAATGTGGGATACTATTCTTTATGCTGTGATTATGTTTTTATCGCCATTGGTTAAAAAAGAATCTCTTTTGGCCTATGGCAGAAATTAATATAGCCAGAGAGAGAGAGAGGGAGAGAGGGAGAGAGAGAGGAGGGGAGGGAGGGAGGGAGGGAGTAGGTGGAGTCAAAGAGACATGTAGCTGATTAAGAGAAAGATTCTAAAAGTTTACCAGTAGGCCACAGTCTTGTGGTGATACATAGATTAACAGAAATAGGTTAATTTAAGATGTAAGAGTTAGGAATATGCCTAAACAATTGGGCAAACAGTGTTTAATTAATATATTTTCTGTGTGATTATTTGGATCTGGGCAGATGGGAAACAAAAAATCAGTCTCTGATTACAAATGGTGCCTACTATTTGGGATATGGATCCACATAGGAACTTAAAAAAGCTTAAGAAAAAACAAAGAAAGTTTCTAACCCCACAAAATGGGAGCCAAGTGCAGTTTCATGGCAGCCACATTGTTTTTGTTCAAATAAACTCTTTTTGCTAAACACAAGCAGAGGTGAGGCTTCTTTAAGAGATAGCTTTCTAGTTCATACTGGTGGCAAGAATGGTTCAGGCTCTTTCAGGAGGTTCAACTGCAGAACAGTTAAATGGGGTTTGTGAGTAGAGTGCTACAAGTTGCTTAATGTCAACATAAACCCACTGTATCCCAAGTGCTGGGGATGTGAGCATGGTTTACAGAGGCAGTGAACATACCTCTACCATGTTGGATGGGGCAGCAAAAGAAAAAAAAAACTAGAGTTAGACATAGGCATACCTGTTTAGCATTAAAAATAATCCTGGTCAGAAAATGATTATAGATACACAATAAATCAGATTCCGAAAAAAAAAAAAAAACGGTCACAGTGTTAGATAAATGTACCTAAACTTATGATAAAAGAAAACGTATAGAAAGTCACAGATTAAAGGATTAAAGATAATAAAATAATTATTAAAAAGTGAAAGAGTTTTAAAAGGCCATGTAATTATGGAAAATAAACAGAGTCTGGATTATGTATATTATTGTGTTTACTTTGAATGTTTTCACTGTGAATAAGCTAACTACAGAGAGACATTTCATTGTATGGGCTGCTAAGCTAAACCAACATATATATTTTACAGGTATCTTGATTTCAAAATTTGAATCTAAGTATATGTAACATTGGAAAAGAGATTTTGCTTTTGTTTCCAAAATAGATGGGATTCCTTTCAGACTATTATGGTTTGAAGGAACAAGACCCCAGGAAAGGTCTCCATTAGCCCTAAAAATATTTCACCCAGCAAACATCAGAAAGCTGTTTGAAGAAAATAGTGTTCAATTTCCCAAAATGGTTGTTTATTAATATTTGTGTTCATTGAAAGTGGAATATGCTATAGAGATTAATATTTTACATTTTGGTATGGATCTTGATCTATTAATACAAATAAGGTCAATTTTGTTATAAGTAAATTTATATTATTATTTAAAGTATTATGATTATACAGCTCATTTAAAAATGTATAGTTAAGAAATACAGATTAACATGTAGACCTTCATAATAATTAAACTTTAATTACATTACTTCAGTTTTCTAGACATATAGTGATATGTTAGATAGATAATTTTCACCAAAAAGACCTACAGAATATGGCATTTAAAAGGTTAGAAGAACTTAGATTTTTTTCTCAACAGTGAGACATGACTGCTTCTGGCAGTACTAATTACTTCAAGAGGATAATGGCCATTGAAGAGTCTCCCTATGGAGTTTGCTGGCCATTTGCACAGGAAACTACTTTTACCTTGCCTTCTTGATCATATGCTGTATAAACTGGACATGCAGGACCCACAGAAAAATGACTGCTGAACTTGCCTAATGAAGGAGAGACAGTCCTTCAGAGTTCCTGCTTCATGAAAAAGTCTACCAGACACTCTGCATGACACAAAAGGAAGTGACTAACAAACTGTCAACATAGATGAAACAGCCTTTCAAATTTCCTGCTTCATAAAACTCTGCCAGATACTATGAGCCTGTAGGCTGAAGATATATGATCCCATATTACAAAAAAGCTTTGAATAACTGTCAAAACAGCATGATGTCTCTGTCAATTCTAGGGTTTTAGAAGTTGCTTACAATGCACTTCCTGTTTACTTAAGTAATATTATATCCTTCTGGGGTCATTGATGGATATGAAGAAAGATAGTTATAGTTATTGTTTTCCTTAGTTATGATAAAAATAAATTAGATTTTAAACTTTCTAGATACAAATATAAAAAAATATTTTAAGTGTAATTCTTGCTTGAGACCTGTTTTGTTACATGTAATTTTACTATGTTAATGTGAAAACTTTCCTTTTTATTTAGACAGAAAAGGGGAGATGATTTAGAATTTCTCTATGTATGTTGTGAGTTTTTTTTTTTAACATTGGTTAGTAAAGAATCTGCTTTGCCCAATGGCATAATATAACCAGGTGGGAAATCCATGCAGGGATCTAGAAAGAAAGAAGATGGAGCCAGAGAGACACCATGTAGTTGCCAAAAGAGAAAGATGTCAGAACTTAACAGTAGGCTACAGCCTTGTGGTATACATAGATTAATAGAAATGGGTTAATTTAAGATATAAGAACTAGCTAGGCATATGTCTAAGCCATTGACCAAAGAGTGTTTTGATTAGTATAGTTTCTGTGTAATTATTTGGGTCTGGGTTGCTGGGAAACAAACAAACACAAAAAACAGTCTCTAATTAAAAGAATCTAATATGAAAAAAGCAATCATTTCTTAAGTAATATTTAGGTAATTATTCTAATCAGTGTTTCCTTTGGTTTGTTTAGCTTGTTTTTCACTAGTTTCATTTGTTTTTACTGTTTTGAAGAGAAGTGATTGGTAGGAATTGAACCATGAAATTGTGAACTATGGACATGCATACTCTATTGAACTGTCAAATGGAATTGGATCCAGTGGCTTTGGCTAATCTACTTTTCTGTTTCACTCATTAGTTAAAATATACAGTAGAAATTGTCTAAGGCTACTGACTATGTATGATGAAGCAAAATATGACGTTTTTTCCTACAGTATAAACTTCAATTAAATTGATTCCATATTGTCTATCCTGCAAAATATGTTCCTTTAACAAAAATTGTATTTAATTGTAATTCATCCTCTTTAGTAAATAATATTTAAAGTAAAATGATAGCAAATACTAAACATTCTGTAAAACTTGTATAAACCAAAAAGCTTATGAGGCACTAGTATGAACAATACAAGATATGGAGCTCATAGTGGTGAGGGTGGATATTATTCATTGTGCAGCATTCTGCCATTTGTGTTGCTTCAGTTGTATGCAGCATGTGTTCATGTTCAGCCATAAAGTATTAAGCAAATGTGCTTTGTCTTGATAGGAGATGTTTTTCGCTGTAAGTTTTGAAGATAAAAAAGACAATAATATGAGACAGAACAACGATTGAAGTAGATTTACCTAACTAAAGTAGATAAATTATTATAGTTCAAGATAATGGGAAGGCATAAACACGTCTCAAGCAAACTTACCTCTGAGCTTACTAATGTGAAGTGATTGGTTCTTTAAAAGACAAGCATGGATTTTTTTAATGGCAGAAAAGCTTTGACGTATATTTTATTGTTTTATAATCCAGTATCTGATATATCACAGCAGAAGCAGCTAGTGCCTTAACTGATTACCTTGCATTCCTATTAATCAATGAAAATATTTTTGATTTCCTATAAAATTGTTAGCATTGTTCTCTCCTAATATTGTAATTTATTTGCAATTTTAATTTTTCTCTGTGGTGAACCATAAAATGCTTAGGTTACCTATTTCCCTACCTAGTACCAGAAACACTAAGGTAAACTCACAAAACCAATGTATGTAAACATCAGCACATATAAATTTGCAAAGCAGTACCCCAGTATTATAGTATCCTGCCATAATAAAATTTGACTGACTTGGGTGGGACTGGCTTTAGTGCCAGAGACATATTTCACAGAAAGAAAAAAAAGGAACTTCAAACTTTACAAAGGGAGATAGAACATGCTAGAGAGGAATGCAGGCAGCATGATGGAAGAAGTAAAACATAAACAAAATGTCCCAGTAACAAACTAAAAAGTCAAACTACTTTTCAAAGAAATCAGTTCAAGATGTGGGTAATAATTAAGTATGGAAATGGTGTAATTAATTAATAACGAATTAATATTTTTAACCATCTCAAGAGGCATGGGATAATTGTGATGAGAGTTTTCTCTTCTTCTTAAATGGCAGTTTAGATGCCTTGGATTGATGGTTTGGAAGATACCCAGAGGAGACATACAAACTATTCACCTTCCTGTCATCACAAAAGATAAGACAGTTTAAAGTTTACTATGAGAAGTCAAAGTAGATGCTGTGAGATAAGGGTTAGCAGAAAAAAATCCATGAAACTTTAGATTGTGTATGTAACAACATATGTAGTGACAATAGTGACCCCTAATCACCAAGTTGCAAAACATAATAGCCAGAATTTTCTCTTTTATAGGTATTGACTATTTGGGTAGGAGGAATAACTTTTTTTAAGAATATCAGTTTGAAGAATATAAAATAAAACACCACTGAAATATTTGAATAAAGGTTGTGATTAAAGCATTGGAAATTGATGTGATGAAATTATCTTTTCATAACTGTCAGGTCCTCTGGGAAACATTTTCAAATTTTAATATGAAGAAAAAATTGAGGCTTCAATGTGCTTTCCATCAAACATACAGGGAAAGCAAAACTTAGAGCAAGTTCAGTAATAAGACACAAAGTAAACCCCTTTTAAGAAAAGAGAATAGAGATCCATGTCCTCTTCCTTTTTCTATGTCACTACATATTGGAGGAAAGATTTCTACAAATCAAAATGTAGAAGTTCTCTACAAGTAGGTTCAAGCAACTAAATAGACTACTATTTAGGCCATTGTACCCAGAGGCACATGTCTCATCCCTTCCTAACCAAAGCTCCAGATACCTGAGAGATGCCTCACCACAAGCCCAAGCATCCTCATATCTGAGACCAGTTGAATCTTGGCCTCACCTAATCTTGGAGAGGTAGGTGTCTAAGTTCCAGGCTAAAGGGCCCTACTTTGTAATTCCTAGCTCCTGGAAGCATATCTCACACTGTAAGCTCATCTGGTGAAGCCCCAGAGACCTGTGAGTAGACTCCCCATACCTCCAAACATCCTGCATGGCATCTGTGACCATAAGAGCATTGGCCCTGAATGCACTTGAAGAGGTGTGTGTCTTGGTCCCGGGCTGGAAGTCATACTCTTTTGTCCCTAGCCCCTGGAGGCACATCCCACAGCCTACCTGGGAGCAGCCTCCTCATTACCCCAAACATCCCCATCACATTTACAACAACCAGAGACTTGGCCTTGCCTACAACCAGAGGAGATTCAGAGCCATATCAGCATCCAACAGAGGCAGGGAACTGCCTGCACCTAGAGGAAGGACAAGATTGGCAGAAGGCAATGTAAGAATATATTCAAAAACATAAAGAGTAATAAGGCACTTCCAGAAACTAGTTGTTCTAAATCAGCAAGACCGGAACATCTCAATACAGATGAAAGAGAAGACAATGTCCTAAACTTAATTTTATAAAGATGGTAGAGACCCTTAAAGAAGAAGCAAAAAAATACCAGAAAAGACAAGAAAAGAAAGGAAATAAAATCTTTAAAGAAAGCAAAGAAAAAATCAAACTGGTTAATGAAATGGTTTTAGTTGTGAAAACTGTAATAGAGGTAACAGACAAAACAAAAACCAAGAAAACTGTAAAAATGGAAATTCTGGGTAAATGAGCAGGAACTAAAGTTACAAGCATACCCAACAGAATGCAAGAGATGGAAGAAAGTATTGTAGGTATTGAGATAGAAAAGAGTAAATAGATTCATTAGTCGAAGAAAATGTTAAATCTCACAAAATCTTAACAGAAAATATCCAGAAAATCTGGAACTCCATGATAAAACTAATAATAATAAAGATAGAAATACAGCTCAAAGGCATAGAAATATATTTGCCAAAATCATAGAAGATATTTTTCCCAACATAAAGAAGGACATGCCCATAATGGTACAAGAAGCTTACAGAACACCAAGTAGAATGAACAAAAACAAAAAAGTTCCCCTTGCCACATAATAATACAAACACTAAACATACAGAAAGAAGAAAGAATATTAACATCTGCAAAGAAAAACAGCCATGTAATGATGTGGGATTTCCCTCTATATGCTATGAATATATTTACTACCATTGGTTAATAAAGAAGCCCTTTTGGCCTATGGCAGGATAGAATAAAGTGAGACAGGATATCCAAAGAGATGTATGCAGAGAGAGCAGACAGAGTCAGGAAGATGCCATTTAGCTGCTGCCCAAGAAGAAAGACATAGGAACCAAACCAATAGGTCAGAGTCTCATGGTGAAACATAGATTAATAGAAATGGGTTTATTTAAGATGTAATAGTAACTTAATAGGAAGACTGAGATAATACACCAAACAGTGTTGTAATTAATAAAGTTTCTGTGTGATTATTTGGGTCTGGGTGGCTGGGAAACATATAAAGAAAAACATGTCAGAATTTCACCTGATTTCCCAATGAAAACCCTGAAAGACAGAAAGTCCTGGATAGACGTTCATCAGACAATAAGAGACCATAGAAGTAAGCCCAGACGCCTATACCTAGCAAAGCTTTAAATCACCATAAACGGACAAAACAAGATATTCCATTACAAAACCAGATTTAAACAATAACTATCCATAAATTCAGGACTACAAAGAGTACAAGAAGGAAAAGTCCAACCCAAGGAAGTTATCTACACTCACAAGAACACCAGCAGTAGATAATCCCACACCAGCAAAACCCAAAGAAAGAAAACACACACACACACACACTCACACACACATATACACACACACCACAATAGCACCACCAACAATAAACAAATAATAACAGGTACTAACAATAACTGGACATTAATATCTCTTAATAACAATGTTCTCCATTCACCTATTAAAAACACAAGTTAACAGAATGGACACAGAAATACAATTCATCCTTCTGCTACATATATGAAACAAACCTCAACTTCAAAGATAGACATTATCTCAGAATAATCACTTGGGAAGAGATTTTCCAATCAAATGGACCTAAGAAACAAGCTCATATTAATATCTTAATATCTAATAACATAGACATGAAACTAAAATTAATCAAAAGTGATGAAGTGAGTCATTTCAATGGAATAAAGAGTTGGTTCTTTGAGAAAAAATCAACAAGATGGAAAAGCCTTTATCCAGACTAATGAAAAAGGCATAGAAAATATGAAAACAAAATAAGAAATGAAAAGGGGAACATAACAACAGACAAAGAGGAAATACAGAGAATAATCAGTTCATACTTCAAAAATCTATACTAAACAAAACTGGAAAATTTAAAAGAAATGGACAATTTTTTGAATATTTCCCACATCCCAAAATTAAATCAAGAACAGATAAACAATTTAAATATACCTATGAACCCTAAAGATATAGAAATATCATCAAAAGTACCCCCCAAAAGCAAGATGGTTTCAGCACAGAATTCTATCAGAATTCCAAAGAGCTAATACCAACACTCCTGTAGAAGAAGCTGCAGGCTGCGTCCCGCCACCTGGCTCCCAGCTGCAGGCTAGCTTTACCCAAAATAATTACATGGAAACTGTATTCATTTAAACATTGCCTGGCCCATTAGTTTCAGCCTCTTACTGGCTAACTCTCACATCTTTTTTTTTTTTTTGTTTTGTTTTTGTTTTTGTTTTTTGAGACAGGGTTTCTCTGTAGCTTTGGAGCCTGTCCTGGAACTAGCTCTTGTAGACCAGGCTGGTCTCGAACTCACAGAGATCCGCCTGCCTCTGCCTCCCGAGTGCTGGGATTAAAGGCATGCGCCACCACCGCCCGGCTAACTCTCACATCTTGATTAACCCATTTCTAATAATGTGTGTAGCACCATGAGGTGGTGGCTTACAGAGAAAGATCTTAACCTGTGTCCATCTCAGAGAGGAGAGCTATGGTGATTGCCTCACTGCCTTCTACCCAGCATCCTGTTCTGTTTACTCTGCCTACCTAATTTTCTGTCCTATCAAAGGGCCAAGGCAGTTTCTTTATTGCCCAATGAAAGTAGCACATAGACAGATGCCCCTCCTCCATCACACTCCTCAAATTATTACACACACACAGAAAAACACACAAGGAACTCACTAAACTCTTTTTACAAGGTGACAACTGCTCTGGTAACAAAAACCACATAAGATACAACTAAGAAAGTGAATTACAGACCAATCTCCCTCATGAACATTGATATAAAAATAAATATTCAATAAAATACTGGCAAACTGAATCCAAGAACTCATAAGAAAAAAGTCAAACAACATGATAAAGTAGGCTTTAACACAGATTTGTAGCGATTGTTAAACATATGAAAATCTGTCAATGTAACCCACCATATTTACAAATTGGAGAAAAAAAAAACATGATCATTTAATTAGATATGGAAAAAGCCATTGACAAAATCCATCACCCCTTCATTATCAAGAGATCAGTGATACAAGGAGCATACCTAAACATAATAAAAGCAATAAAAGACAAGCCAAAAGTGAACATCAAATTAAATGGAGAGATACTCAAAGCAATTGCACTAAAATCAAGAACAAGACAATGATTCCCACTCTCTCCATATCTATTTAATATAGTAATTGAAGTTATAACTAGAGCAAGAAGGCAACAAAAAGAGATCAAGGGATAAAATTGGAAATGACAAAGTCAAACATTGATTTTTTTTTGCAGATGATATGAAAGTGACCCAAAAAATTCTACCAGAAAACTTCTACAACTTACAAATACCTTCAATAATTTTACATGATACAAAATCAACTCAAAAAAGTCAGAAATCCTCTTACATACAGATGATAAATGGACCGAGAATGAAATCAAAGAAACATCACGCTTCAATATAGCTACAAACAAGATAGAATGTATTGTGGTAACTCTAACCAAACACATGAAAGACTTGTATGCCAAGGACTTTAAGTCTTTAAAGAAAGAAATTGAAGTACCTATCACATAATAGAAAGATCTCTCATGCTCTTGGATAGGTTTGATCAACATAGCAAAAATTTCAACATTACCAAAACTAGTCTACAGATTCAATGCAATCCCAATCAAAATCCCAGAACAATTCTTCACAGATCTTGAAAATCAATATTCAACTTCATATGGAAAAACAAAAACCCTAGTATAGCCGAAACAATCCTATACAATAAAGGAACTTCCAGAGACATAACCATCCCTGACTTCAAGCTCTGCTATAACACTAGAGTGATGAAAACAGCTTGATATTGACACAAAAACAGACAGGAGGGCAAATGTAATCAAATTGAAGAGCCTGTAGGATATTATTCCACAGATCTATAACCACCAGATTTCTGACAAAGAAGCTAAAATTTTACCATGGGTGGGGGGAGACATCTTCAATAAATGGTGCTGGCATAACTGGATGTCAACATATAGAAGAATGCAAGTAGTTCCTTATCAATTTCCATGTACAAAACTCAAGTTCAACTGAATTAAAGACCTCAACATGAATCCAGAAACAAAGGCTTTATAGAATAAAGGGTGGGAAATAGCTTTGGACTCATTGGCACAAGAGACAATTTCCTGAATATAGCATTGTTAGTAAAGACACTGAGATAGATAATAAGTGGGACCTACTAAAACTGAGAAACTTCTGTAAGACAAAGGACACAGTCAACAAAGCACATCAACAATGGACAGAATGGTAAAAAAAAAATCTTCACCAACTACACATCTAATAGAGGATAAACTCTATTAGATATGCAAAAATATACAAAGAGCTCAGTGAACTGGACATCAAAATACCAAGTAATCCAATTAAGAAATGAGGTACAGATCTAAACAGAGAATTCTCAACAGAGAAATCTCAAATGGCTGGAAGGCACTTAAGGAACTGCTCAAAATCCTTAGCCATCAGGGAAATACAAATCAAAACAACTCTGAGATACCATCTTACCTCTCAGAATGGTCAAGATCAGAAACACTAATGAAAGCTTACGCTGGAGAGGTTGCTGGTGGGAGTGCAAACTTGTACAGCAACTTTGGGAATCAATATGGCCATTTCTCTGAAAACTGGAAATCAATCTACCTCATGACCCAGCAATACAACTCTTGGGCATATACTCAAAGAATGCACACTCATATTCTAAGGACATTAGCTCAACTATGTTCATAGCAGCATTATTCATATTAGCCAAAAATTTAAAACAACCTAGATGCACCTCAACCAGAGAATCGATTTTAAAAAGTGGTATATTTATACAATGGACTACTACTCAGTGGTTAAAAGCAACATGTTGAAATTTGCAGGAAAATGGATGCAACAACCTGAGTGAAGTAACCCAGACACAGAAAGACAAACACAGTATGTACTCACTCATAAATGAATATTAGATATAAATAAGAATAACCAGCCTACAGTCTACAACCCCAGAAAAGAGAGGAAACAGAGAACCCTAAGAGAGACATACATGGATTCTTTCCTGGAAGGGAAGTATACATGTTTGCCTCAGTAAAGTGGCAAAATGGGGGGAAGCAGAAAGTGTTAGGAGGGTAGGGAGGGGAAAGTGGGAGAGTAGAGGTGTATATGAAGGATCAGGAAGGTAGAGTTGGGGGAAGGACAGAGAGGAAGAGCAAAGAAAGTGGTCACTTGAAAGAGGGAGCCATTCTGGTGTTAGCAAGAAACTGGGCACTAAGGAAATTCCCAGGAAACCACAAGGATGATCCCAGTTAAGAATCTAAGCAATAGTGGAGAGGGTACCTTACCTGTCCTTCCCCTATAATCATATTGATGAATACCACAGTGAAGCACTGGGCTGAGTTCCCAAATCCAGTCAAAGAGGGAGGAGCGATTATATGAGCAAAGTGGACAAGATTATGATAGGGACATCCACTGAAACAGTTTACCTGAGCTAACCTGAGCTCACTGACTCCTGACTGACAGATGGGAAACCTACATAAGACAGAAATAGGCTATCTAAATATGGTGACAGTTGTATGTCTTGGGCAGTTTTGTGGAGCCCCTCGCAATGGAACAACAATTTATCCATAGTGCATGAACTGACACTTTGGAGTTCATTCATTTTTTGTGAGATAACTTGATCAGCTAGATAGAGTGGGGAGGTCCCTGGTCTTGCCTCAAGTGATGTCATAGACTTAGTTGAAGCCTCACCCTCTCTAAGGATTATTTGCAGATGTGGGGAGAAGGTGGGGTGAGCTGGAGGACTGGAGGGCGAGAGAATTGAAAATGGTATGAAAAATAAGATTGCTTTTTTCTTAAATAAAAAAAGAGGAATCTGGTGACAGAATTTCACTAAGTGGAAACAGGTTGGAATTTTCTCTTGAGACAGGACACCACTTCCCCACAGAGTTAGACAACTGTGCTCACCATGTCATTATAATCCAATAATGGAAGGGCATCAGGACACAAACATCTCTTCCTGCCAACAAGATGTCTTGAAGAATGTTTCTATTTTTCCCCATGTTAATTGTAAGGGATTCTGGTTATGATGTACTGATGCCTGATCCTGGAAATAGCCTGGTAATAGTTCCTGCTGCAGCCTTTTGCATGCTTGCATCACCTGCCTAAATTTTAACTAATGAGAAGAGTATGCCACAATACCGATGATGATACATTAACTCTGAACAACTCATGATATCTATTATACTATACAATAAGATATGTTGTATATTCATAGTGAAACTTACCCATGAGAAACAGCACAATGTAATGAAACACTCTGGGAGAAGATGCTTGTGAAGTTTAAAAGGAGTAAACCTGTTTGTCTTTGCCTTTCCTTATGTGGTGTGTATATATCCAGTGAGTGTGTGTGTGTGTAGTTTCTGTACATATTGAATGTATATATGGAGTAATGGAGTATGTGTATACAGAGAAAATGTGTAATTTTATGTGAATGTTTATACACATGTGAAGTAAGTATAAGGTTGCATATGGAGTGTGTACACATGATTATGCAGAAAGTTACATATGAATTGTATGTGTTAATGTCGAGTATAATGTATGTACATACAGAGTTTATGCATGTGTGTATTTGGAGTGTATTGAGAATGATAAATATGCATATGAAATTTGTGTGAAAATACTTATGTTTGGGTTTTCAGGAGTGTATCATCACATGTTCATATTTAAGCTCATGATTCTTATACACATGTAAGTATCTCTTCATTTCAAGTTTTCTTACATTAATACTGGAAGTAACACAGGGAAAAAGACTTCCTTCAATTACAGAAACTTTCTAAATATTGCTGTATTCCTTCCAATAATAGAAATATAGGAAGAGGTTTATGGTTTTAAAGAACTGTATTTTTCTTTCTTATGAGTTAACTTTCTAAAGTAAACAAATATAAAAAGTAAAAATGCCTACTCTGATATTTCCTTTTAACACTGCTTTCCTAGATATTATGCAAATGACTATCTTCAGTATTAAAATAATTAATATCATAATAAGTTCAAAACAATGTCTGTTGGGTGAAAAGAAAATACAGAGAAAGTTTACATTAAACTAAACTTTAGGGACTGTAGAGATGACTCAGTAGTTAAGAGCACTGTCTGCTCTTCTGAATGACCAGTGTTCAATTCCCAGAACCAATGTGGTAGGTGACAATCATCTGTAACTCAAGTTCTGGGGTAATCCAAAACACACTCTTGTAATGCACATATATATGAGAAGGCAGAACACCCACATATATAAAATTAAAACAAAGGTTAATTTAAAACACTGAACTTTACAATTTGTCACTGTACCATTGTAAAGTTAAAGAAGTCTCCAGCCAAATAGACTGAGGCTATGTGTAAATCAGAACGATCAGACAAAGCAAAAATAACTTTATATACAACTGTAAGGAATTTTTATTATCCTGAATGATGAAAAAAAAAAAAAAAAAAGAAGACCCTGGAGTAAGAGCCCTGAATCTTTCTTGTGCTGCTTGAACTCAGCAGTAAAGGTCAGTTGATACCCAGCATGGTTACCACTGCCTGAAGCCATGGCTATATTTATACTGGCCTATTGGTCTTGGATTGAAAATCACTTTTAAGACTGTTCAACAAATCATCCAAGTGAAGCTACAGCTCTGCCCAGAGGAAATAACAGATTCAGAGAAGCTACTAAATTCAGTCCTTAAGCATTTTATTAGTTGTGAGCCCTTGCCTCTCCAGAATTTATTTTCATATTCTGCATTAATTTATTTTACATAGTGGGTTCTTAAAAATAAAATGAATAGCCAAGGGCATTTGAATGGCTACCTTACATACCTTTATTTGCCATTATATGTTTAATAGGAAGTTCACATTTACATTTACTAAAAATAAAATAATAGACCTGCCCCTTTCAGCTTTCCTTCTAGCCCAATGTTGTTCCTTTGTGACAGCAGCAGATTCACAGAACCGCTCTACCATGGAACCTCAGTGGGCACACTAGGCTAAGACTTAGGCTGCCTGGCTGACCTCACCTGAAATGCTTATTCTTGCAGAAAATTGGAATTAACACAGAAACACACAACTGTATAATGAGGGAGAAAGAGACTTTGGAGCCCTTAGTCCTAAACAGGTTGTTGTCAACAAATCCTTTCTCTCAAGGCCCAGGAATCTATGAAGAAAAGGCAGAAAGATTGTAAGAACCGGCAGTGTTGGATTACTGCAAAGAAATGGTGTATTCCAGAAACACAGGACTGATGCATGTATGAAATCAAAGAGACTATGATAGCAAACAGAAGAGATTGAGGGCAATCTGCATCCCAACACTGAGAGGGGGAAGGTTCTACAGGGCCTCATCCCCAATCAAGAAGCTATTTCCAGCTTATGTTCTCGACAAATTAGAAAATCAGTTTTCTTCAAGAGAATGACAATGAGTATAACAATCACATTGCAGGACAGGGCTCAGGACCAGAGGTAATTTTCCTACAGAAAACAAACTCAGTAGATTTACTAAGGCCTTTCTTTTGACATTTATTTTCTAATTGTTTTTCTGTTTGTTATTCTTAATTTTTGTATTTGTGAATTTTGCTTTGTTTTGTTTTGAAAGAGAGAGAGAATGAAGTTGGATCCTTAGGGAGGTAGGAAGATTCTGGTTGGAGTAGGGGAAGAGGAGAATGTGATCTAAAATATATTGCTTTTCAAAAAAACTTTTAAATTTTTTATTGATTTTTATTGAGCTCTACATTTTTCTCTGTTCTCCTCCCTTCCTCTCTTTTCCTCTTCAGCCCTCTCCCAAGGTCGTCATGCTCTCAATTTACTCAGGAGATCTTGTCTTTTTCTACTTCCCATGTAGATTAGATCTATGTGTGTCTCTCTTAGGGTTCTCATTATTGCATAGGTTCTCTGGGATTGTATTTTGTGGGCTGGTTTTCTTTGCTTTATGTTTAAAAACCACTTATGAGTGAGTGGACTCAGGAAGAAAATTAAAAAGAGATTTTAATTAAAAAGAAAAAAATAAAATACCAAACACAAAATATGGGTCACCAAAAGGTCTGAGTGTTGAAGGGCCAATCCTGACAACTAAAGTTCTGTATCCAAGACCTATTTGCTAGAAAACTTGAACAAAATTCTGAAACTTATCCCCTAGACATCCATCCATGTACTTTGGCTCAAACACACACACACACACACACACACACACAATAAATCGGTTGTCATCATAAGTTTTACTTAGCAATGTTCTTCTTTTACCATCAAAATATAAGTAAAGAAAAACTCAAAAATCCTTACAAACATGGTATATTAGATAGAACCTAATCAGCACCAGGTAATTTAAGCCATCATCTGTTTCTTGTGTGTTTATTTTTTACTTTCATAATACTCTCTTTGCTTAAATCAGCTTGAAAAGTCCTAGTTTCTAACTGATGCATAGATTGATTACATATATCTGATAAAATATTGGTCACAGACACTTCTTCAATCTGCAAGAACAGCCTTCTGTAATAAGGTTTAAGAAATACCAACTGGGTAATTTGAGCTTTAAATGTATAAGTTAAGGTTAAATAAATAAACACCTATAGATATAGTAACCTAGATAAAAATTCATTTTCACTAAAATAATGGTTATTTTTCTGATCTAAGTTACTTTCTCAAAGAGCATTTTCAGAAGGACAACAAACACTCTAAACTAAAGCAATTTCCTGGAAATCATGATTTGTTCTAAGAATGACTTAGTGACCATTGTTGTTATGATATTAACTTTAGTAAATGTGAAAGAGCTTCCCATATCTTATTCATTTAATTCTAGCAATATTAAATTATAATATAAATATTTAATTATTGATTTAAAATTTTCACATGAGAAGTAAAATTAACAAAGCAAAGAGAATACGTTCTGGAAATTAAATGTATGTGATCAATATGTTATAAAGACAAAAATGTGTCTTTATGTTTCATAAAAGGGGTTGGCTATTGGTTCACAATTATGTTTTCAGGAATTATTCTTATAGCATTGTCTCTGAGTCTCTGAGGCAATCAATGCTGTGGAGTTACACAACTTCGATAAAACAAAAGATCCAGAACCTGGTATATCTGAAATGGTCTATATAAATTCAGTATTTACAGAGATGTGTATTAGGTTAGGAAAAGGAAAAAACCTGGTGAATAGTTTTAGTTTTTCTACTCATCAGTTGTTGGGATATGAATACATTTTTTACCCCAATTTTGAGGCTGCAAGGAAGTAAAAACACTCTCAGACTTTTTTTTAATTACACCTGTTACCTCTAAAGATAGAAGTCAATAAAGGAGAAATTCAGTCATTGCAGAACACTTATATGAGATCAATGAGTTCTAAAGCATGTTCTGTAAACAGAAGGAACTTTAAAATCCAGGGACCTGAATGAGTAGTAGCCATTTAGCTATTACTATAATAGGATACTTGTTTGAAAGGAAATAAATACTAGGTGTGGTTGTATGTGTCTATAATACTAGAATTTTGGCGATAGGCTAATACAAATCCAAGGTAAATGCGGATTGCAAAATAAACTTGAGGGCTAGAGTTTGTTTCAAAAAACAAAGGTGTAGAAAATGACCTACACTCTACTATCTTCCTAAATGAAAGGTTAGCCACAGTATCATTATGATAAGAAAGAGAAAATGAGAGTAAATATCAGTCTACCAAAAGCCACCCATTTCAAATAAAAAAATCTAAAAAGTTTCTGCAAATAGTTGTAGCTAGTCTTAAAATATGACCTGTGGTAAAGAAAGATATGCTCACAAATTATCGTTTACTATTAATTGATTTGGTTATAACAAAAAAAATCACTGGTTTATTTTTTCTTCCCTCATTTTTTTCTAACACATGATATTTCATCTTGCATATATTCTGCAAACACAGAAACATTTCTAGGGTGTCATCAATAAAGACAAAAATGTCTGCTGGAGACACAAAAAGCTGATATATGTCAGAACCATTTTGAACCTCGGAGTTGCCAAGAAAAATTTCTTTGAAGATTTGGCATAAGAGCTGACACAAAAAGTAGACCAGAAATTAAGTTAAGGCCATTCAAGAAAGAAAATAAAAGCATTTAGTTCAAGGTCTAGAGGTCAGGATCATCTTATTTTGCAAAGAACATAAAAAATGCAGAAGGAGCTCATACACTGAAAGAATAGAACACAAGGTGAGCTGAGGCCAACAAGTAGGACCAGACAAGGGAAAGTAAAATATGAATGTATTAAAAACATTATCGAGGAAAATATTTTAAACTTATAAGGCAATACTTATTGTTCTACGAAAATATTTTAGAAGGACATCCACAGAGAGTCCGGAACACCTAAGCAAGACACAGTGGATGGACAAGGTCCTAGATGGCACAGACAACTTGGGGCAGGGAAATCTTTGCAGAGGTAAATCTATTGGACTGTCCATGTAAAGATGGCAAAGAATAGATGTTTGAAGTAGGAAATGTTTTCAGTTCTTTAAAAGAACTAGGAAGAGAATGAGGCAACTGAGAGATATTAAAAGTAGATATCAGTTAAGAGAGGAAAAACTATGTTTTTGGATAACTGAAATGATTAAAATGTTTAAAGCCCAAGATAACTATGAGCTCAACTGAGGCAAGAGAAAAAAAGAGCCTTGACACTGGAAGGCAGACTATAACTTTCCCCTAAAGCACACTAAATACATAGCTAAAAAATGATACTAAAAATGTTTTGAAAATGTGTCAATTTTTCTTCTACATATAACAATTTGGATTAAAATTAGCCTTCTGAAATTCCAGTTTATCTCATAACATGTTTTCCTTGAAAGAACTGCTTCATATGTGTGGATGAAAGATGAGCCGTGGTCAGACTGGCCATAATTCATTTCTGTATGCCATGTGATGCAAAATACTTTTTTTATTTCTCTCATTAAGTTTCTTAATCACTTCATTATATTTTGATAATTATATATACATAATCCCACCTTTCTTTTCTTGCCACAAAACCATATAACTCTTTGTTCAATTTCAAACTCATGTGCACATTATTCATTAATTAATATTAATACACACTGATATGTAGATATATGCATATGTAGTATATATTTAGGTATGCTCTAAATATGTACAAACTGCTCAGTGTGTATTATGTTACTTGTATGTATACTTTCTGGGTTGACCATTCAGTGGTATTGGAAAACAATTGCTTTGCCTTTCTTTAGGGAAGACTATCTGCTATCAAGATTCCTTGGTTGACTTTAGTTTTTGTATAAGGTTGAGAAATCGTAAGCTTCTCTCAGTCTATTGTAATCCTTCTTCAACTGATGCTTAGGCATGCATATCGGTGAAAGTTTATGGATGTTTCTTTTGGCATTACTAGGGGACAATCTCAAAGACAAACCCCTGATCCTCTAGCTCTTAAAGTATTTCAACAGTCTTCACCAATAATTGCTGAGTCTTTGGTATAGAATTTATACAGCAGATGTAGAATAGACTCCACAGTTCTGCATATTGACTTATTGTGGTCTTCTGTAATGGCCTCTGTCTGTTGCAAAAAGATGTTTCCATGAAAAGTGATGAGTACTACACTTGTCTATGGGTATTGGGATATATGTTTAGAATTTAGTTAGAGATCGTGATGGTTTAGGAAGTAGAGGCTTTAGGCTATCCTCTAAGATGTATAACTTCACTAGTTATGGGTACTGGAAACATAACTTCTTTTAATAAATTTTTAAAAATTGAAAACCAAAGCATTAAATGAGATAACACAAAAGACAGCAAACACTACTATTTGTCATAAAATTCATAACACAAATGGACATCATAAAATTCACAACACAAACCAACATGTTAAATGGAAGGGGAAGCACATTTGTTGCTCAAGCCTAGACAAAAGACAATGGGAAATGAAGGAATTCTCAGAGTGTTACAAATGATCATACCCAGGCAAGGAAGATCTTCCTCTATTTCTTTCCCAATGGTCAGCACTGAAATCATATACATAAAAAGAACACCGAGTGTACCAAATGAAGTGATTATGTACATGTATTTAGGGAGGGATATATATATATATATAAAGCAAGAAGCCATGGAGTTATCAGAGAACAAAGTGTTACATGGAAAGAGTGGGAGGGAGGAAAGTAAATGGGATGACAGAATCATAACATCAAAAATATTAAAAATTATAATAGGCCATGCCATACTTCTACATCGCACTATTATACATAACTCTTTAAAATAATTATGCAAACAAAATGGGAATATGGATTTCTACAACAGGAAGTTTGGTACTAATTCAGTGCAGTTACATGTGTTTTTTTGTTTTGGAAAGAGCAGCTAAGTAAAATTACCTATTTCTTTCATCTTAGATATTAAGAAGCTTCATGTATGCTCAGTCTCTACATATAGGTTTATTTTTCTTAATCTGAGGAAAGGAAATAAATGTCATTATAAAAAGCTGCTTTATCTCTAGTGTTATCTGTCTCTATGGTCATTTTACCTATATTTTACTATTTCACCTGCCCGAATACGCAATAGTTCATCTCTAGTTTCTGGTTTCATTGCCTATACACATGCTCCAGGTTAAACATATAATAGAAAATGAGGAACCACATCCAGCATTTGTCTGTAGATATAAATTATTTGGAGGCATACACAGGAGTATTTAGCTGGGTCATATGAACATTCTGTTTCTAGTTTCCTGAGAAACATCCAGATTGATTTAAGTCAAGTTATTCCAGTTTATAATTCTACCAACAGTTCATAAGGTATCAAGCATGAGGTGGATGGGGGTTGGAGAAATGAGAGGGTGGGAGAAGAGTTACAGTAAATTAAGAATATATACATATATAATATATATGGTGAATATATATTTGTTTTTTATTTTAATATATATTTCATGTGCTTTCTTTTCATATATTTTACATGAGATATTTTATATATTTTATTCATGTACATATATTTCATTTACTTATAGGAGAAGTGAGATGGTGGGAAAAGTGTTAAGGTAAATTCAGGATATATATATATATATGGTAAATTCAGGATATATATGTATGTATGTGTGTATGTATATGTATATGTATATGTATATGTATTGGGTGGAGGGTGGATGGGTTTTGGAGAAATGAGAGTGTGGGGAAGACTTAGGGTAAATACATATGTATGTATACATATGTAAAAGTATATATGTATACACACACATATATATATACGGATATATTTAATTTTCATTTAATAACTAATGTGTTCATGTCAATCCATGTAGTATACCTCGGTATACTACATATATATGTATGTGTATATATATATATGTGTGTGTGTGTGTATTTGTGTGTACATATATACTTTTACATATGTATACATACATATGTATTTACCCTAACTCTTCCCCACACTCTCATTTCTCCAAAACCCATCCACCCTCCAACCAACAAACCTTATGTGAAATTTATATAGTAATTTACCCTAACTTTTTCCCCACCTTCTCATACATTTATCTGTAATTGATGTGACAAAGTATCTGTATTACAAGCCAAGTAAAAACATAGATGGGATAGTAAGTAGATCATGTATAATAAAGAAGACTATAATACTGGTGGTTAAAGATTTAATCAAAAATTGGAACAAAGATGCAAAAAAGAGTGGGGAGCAATGTGTTAATTAAAAAAGAATGTAATATGTTAAAGTCATATAGAGACCCACTAGGTTATAACCTAATTAAAATATAATTTATAAAAGAAGTTTGAATTGAGGTATACTACATGGATTGACATGAACATATTAGTTATTAAATGAAAATATGCCAGACAAAAAATGTCCCTCTACAGATTTTTGACCAGAGAGGACACAGAGACACCTAAGCAGCCCACAAAACATGGTTATATAACTGAGAGAAATATTGAAATGACTAGCAGCAATTCTATTTTCTGGCTGGCTTCCATAATAAATTCAGGAATTGTTAAGCATGATTCTGTGTGGTAAAGAATGGAACAGTTTTGTCCGGCACTGCATTCATTTTCATATAATATAGACGAACCAGATATCAAGTATCCAATCTTTCAATAATGGCATGAAGGTTATGGTTTGCTGATTGGATTGGAGGCCTGCTCCAAAAAAAAAAAAAAAAAATCCATGCCTGATATTGTAAACTTTGTCAAACACCTTTACCTCTGTGGACGTCATAGTGTAAACCTTTATGCTGCTTCACTAAGCTGTCATGGTCTCAAACTGTTGTCAAATATTTGTGTTTATATCCACACACTATGATGTTCTCAACTTTGGTCAGGAAGCTTCTTTGTGAGGTGGTCAAATGCAGAAATTCATGTATTAGAATGCTAAGAATAAGTGACCCTCAATTGTTCAGCTGTTGATTATCTATGCCAACCTCCCTGACCAATACTCAGGGATCATTGTGGAAGAGAGGATGGTAAAATGGAGAGGGGGTTGTAAATGAGGTCTTTAATTCATGGCATGGTCTGTGCACTCATAAATTCATAGGTGCTATGGGTACCTGAATAGAAATTCCATGATACAATGACTGTCAAAATGTCACCATAGCTAGAGAAGCTGGTCTAGATGACGGAGCTAGAGGAGTTACAGAGAGCTGAAGGCTGCTGTGGAAAGGAGAGTCAGTTTTCTTTGATGGGAGTTTCCTATGCTTCAATGAAGTCCAATTGCATATGGGCAACACTAACAGGATTAGGGAGGGTATTAATTTGAGGCATGTATTTAGAAAGGAAATGCCTGTGTGTGTGGCAGGGGTGGTCGGTCCATAAAAGTGCAACATGGGGGTAGATAAGGAAGGATACTATCAAAATATCTTACACACATTTTAAAGTTTCAAAAACTAAACATAACCTACTATTTTTCAAAAGTTGCCTAAGTTCATTGAGGAATGCTTATATAATATTCTTTTATCTCTACTTAAAAAAGAAACACATCAAGACTTCGAGAACATATCTTTTTAAGCTATAGCCAAAAAAGTGCGAGCAGTAAATAACCAGAAAAGTGTAATGAATAGGCAGGAACTTATAAATGACCCATTAATAGCCTATTTCTGAATTAATGCTCCTTTACACATATATACATATTTCCAGCCTCTGGGAAGCAAACCTCTAAAGAAAATCTTTTCCATGAAAATCTTAACATTTTCTGTTAATTATGGCAGTAAAATGGCTGCTGGATATTTGAATGGCACCTTAAGGTTTACAAATGCCTTTATGTAGATTCTCTAGATCCTTGTGGTTACTCAGCATTGGAGACTGTGTTTGAATTAATACTTAAGAAATGGAACAGATTTAGAGAAAGACAAACAAGCAACAAGCAAAAAGCCCTGTGGAGGAAAGTTATACCATTTAGGGTATAATTTGCTTGAAGGGAAAAAAATAAACTGAGTGCTCTCAATGGTCAATATGAAAGACAATTATAAAGTAAGGGACTGAAAGTGTTTTTTTACCTTCACAGTTGGTACACTAGCAGGAACCAGCTCATATGAAATTCAAATAAGCTATTTAGAACATCCTAAAAATCAATTTGCTAGCAAATCAAGAATCTAAAAATAAATATCAAACTTTGCACATAAAAACAAAAGTCTATTATAAATGTAATTCAACTGTATAATGAGAATTATAAAAAATATTTGAGTGACTCCATGAAGCTGAATTATTAAGGAAAACTAAAGGAACTAATCTGTGAAAAGGAAAATACTAGTGAAAGTTAATGTAACCCGGGTTAAAAGATAATTAAATCAGATTTTATAATGCATATAGAAAAAAGACAGTTCTGAAGTGAACCTCCCCAAGTTCCAAGGGCACATACTTTACAACAACCTAGCAAAGGTATGGACAAGGAAGAGGGTAACCTGCTGTGAAATGGATTGGAAATGTTCAGCTGGGAAATTTTGAGAAGAACCCTGATATGTGTTCATATATAAGGATTCTAAGAAACAGCTCAGGTGCTGGAGAGATGGTGCACTGGTAAAACTGTTTTACCTGCAATCATTAGGACCTGAATTGATAACACACACACACACACACACACACACACACACACGAGAGAGAGAGAGAGAGAGAGAGAGAGAGAGAGAGAGAGAGAGAGAGAGAGAGAGAGAGAGAGAACAAGTTAGCTCCAAAATATAAGTATCTAACTATATTTAAGAAGCTGGGTAACAAAGGAATTAAGAAGGAAAAATAATTGCGTTTTTTTTAAGGTAAACATATCCAGCAAGGATCTGGTCGCTGGATGGTAGGAAAATGCTTTGATGATAATAAAAGTGCTCTATAAAAACTGACATCGAGTACAGTTTAAAATAGACAACCATCTGGGTTGGATAGTATAGAGAGGGCTCTGTTTTCAAAAGTGGGAAATAAAAAAAAATCTTAGATCCATTTTAGTCATACAGCACTTCATAAAAATCTGATGCATAACACTTCAGAGTTTTGGGGTTTTATTTATTTTTGTTTTGTGCACTTAATGGTCAAGTTTGAAATCCTATAGGTAAATGAAAGACATTCTTTCTTGTCTTCACCCTAACACAGTCTTGCTTTGCTGCCTGCTTATGGTTGGATCACAGACAAGCCGGGGGGTCTCTCTTCTAACCTTTTGACATTAACTAGCAATTGTAAGCTAACACATGCCAGGTCTGCAAGGTAGCTCCAAGATCATACTCCAGGCTGTATTCCCATGTTTACTCATTGTCTCCTGTTGGATTTCTCAAAGGCATCTGTAATACAAGAGTTTCTATGTCTGTTTCCCTCTAGATTCTGTTCCAGATTTCTGTCTTGTAAATGTCACATTTCATTTTCACTTTCTTAGAACAAAACATCAAATTCAGTTTTCCTTCTCCTCATACCCTATATCTAATTTATCATATCTATTTCACATCTTTCTTGAAGATGGATGTCAAATCTAATGACAGTCAACCTTTTTACTGGGTCAAGACTCAAGAATCCCAGAATTTCTGACTCTGCCCTTCTCTCTTCCTACAGCCTGTTCTCCATGGAGTACTCAGAGCACTTTTAATATGACATCTGTGAAAGCATTTTCTGCAAAAATATAAGAAAAATTCTGTCTCAGAGTGTTGGCACCGATGGCACTTCATCCTGAACAGGCGTTTCCCAGAAATATGCTTAGTTCACAATATGTTGTTTATTTCCTAATTAAAATCCTACATCTTTAGACAGCCAGTGCCTGAGTACCCTACCTAGAAAAGAAACCTGTTTCCAGGCTAATCTTGGCTTTACATTCTTTTACTTCATTAACTCTTCATTGTGTTGCTATTATTTTATTTATTCTCCCACTCAACAGACAGAAGAAACACAAAAGTATAATAAAAATGAATAAATTGTGAATACTTTCAGGCCTCTCTTTGGTTTGGATTTTCATGTTATTCTTTCAAACATGCTTTAGGATTTTTAGACATTTTTCATTTTTTAAAAAAATCATTGATATTTTTAAACTGACAGTCTCTTTTTTTAGCAACAAAAGGTATAGAGTTTATATTGGTGGCAATCAGAGGCATGAAGCATTTTATATTAATGGTTAAGCTTTTTTTACTATTGTAATTTCTTCTTTTATATATGTTTCATGAGATTTGGTTTTTTTTTTTTTTTGAAATTTTAAGGAGTTTATTCCTGATTATTGTTATCCTTTTCCATTAATAAACCCTACTTTGTAGGATTTTCCTTCTTTTTTTTTCTTTTTTCTTCTTTTCTTTTTAAATTTTATTTCTTTTTTTTTGTTTCCCTCCTCCTCCCCCTTCCCTCCCCTCCCTTCCACCCATACCCCCTCTCCACCCCTCTCCAAGACAAAGAGCCATCAGGGTTCCCTTCACTATGTTAAGTCCAAGGTCCTCCCAGCTCCCCCTAAGTCCAGGAAGGTGAGCAACCAAACTGACAAGGCTCACAGTGAGCCCGTCCAAGCTGTAGAGTTCATGTTCATTGCCGTTGTCCTTGGTTTCTCAGTACTCCTCCACCGTAGAGTACTACTCGGCGGTAAAAAACAATGACATCTTGAATTTTGCATGCAAATGGAGGGAAATAGAAAACACCATCCTGAGTGAGGTAACCCAGGCCCAAAAAGATGAACATGGGATGTACTCACTCATAATTGGGTTCTAGCCATAAATAAAGGACATCGAGCCTATAATTGGATTTGTTTTTATTTAATCTAGAAAATAGCTCCTTTAATTTACTGTACATTTTGAGCATTCAAAAAAGAATATTTTAATTAAACATAGCACTTTTTAAGATTTTTCCCATCCTCTATGATTTATCAAATAATTTAGTTTCAATGTTTAAGGAGTCTTACAACATAGATAACTATTTCCACAGGCCACTGTCTTAGCCAATAACTTGGATTTAAGCTCTCATGGGTTCCATGGAAGCCTCCTTAAGACTCTTGTTACTTATAAGGATTTCATGTTATGTTTTCAGCCACTAAAACACTGAAGAAGTGATCTTAAAGCTCTCCACATCTTAATAATGCTATCACCACAGTTATATCCACATTATTCCAGTCTCTAATTTGTCTCTGCGATGAATCCGAAGATGAAACTGAGAACTAATGACCCACTTTATCTGAAAAGCAGGGTTATTTTGCTATAATGTTTTCATTTCCATAACTTGGTTGTTATCAGATTTTAAAACTATACTCTTGGTTAAAATTTTATCCTGTTTGCCTATTTTTATGACCTTTGATTTTTCATCTATTCTTTATCTCTATATATGAGAAATCTAACAATCTAACATTATTATCTAATCTCATTTAATAGCTGAGTTTCACATCTAGTTATATGTTGCAAACTAGACCTGAAACTGAGCCCTGTCCCCAAGTCACTTGCAATTTGACTTTAGGCTGGTTTCTCCCAGTATGGAGACACTGTGGACAAAAACACTGTACTAAGGATTTCCGGAGAAGGAGGAGGAGAAGGAGAGGAAAGGTGGTGGTGGTGGTGGTGGTGGTGGTGGTGGTGGTGGTGTGTGTGTGTGTGTGTGTGTGTGTAGTGGACAGATGTTTGAGCAGCATCCTCACTGTGTTTTGATGAATTATTTTGGGTGGCAGCAGTAGCAATTACATCCATCTTTAGACTCAAGGATCATTCACAGTCAGTCATTATGTGGATCTTGATATCTTGCAAAGTAGTAACTGTGATGGTAAGGGTTCATTTTCAGGATCTAGGATTAGCTGAAGGAGGAACTCTGTTCATGTCTGTGGTGGTAAGACCCACAAACATTTGGTAGCATTGTTCCCCAATAAGATATTTATACTGGACTGTATAAATAAATGAAGGGCAAAACAGTCGAATTTGTTCATCATTATCAATGTCTTGACTTGACATACAATATAACTTGCTGTTCCAACACCTGCTGCTGTTTCCTCCTTCCCTTCATGGACTAGAACCCCATTCTGCAAGACAAACAAATTCATTCTTCCTTGAATTGCTTTTACCAGAGTGTTTTATCATACCAACAGAAAACAGATATAAGACAGCAGCCACAAAACCTCCAACTATGTCATTTACACCTCCACTCATTTCGCCTGAAGTGAGTTGAGCTTACATTTTCATTTTTGTTTCTTGATAATTTACAATCATTCTGCAAGCAGTTCCGCCCATGGACACTCTTGATGACTCATATTTGCTAAGCGAGACACTCTGACGTCTTAGGCAAATTATTTTACAATTTTCTTTTCCAATTGCTGGTTATTTGACCCATAGTTATATCTCAGAGAATCCACCCACCTACAAAGAATGTCTCTCAAATGTCACATTTTACAGCCACTTCATTCAAACTATGTACAATTGTATCTACCACTGCACCTTCATATTTATATCACTGGGTTTTCATAAAGCTGTAACCAATACTCCAAAATAAGAGAATATACTTCTACATACTTCTACATTTATTATTTTATTGTCATTTGCCTTTTTACTAATATCATCTTCAATATTAGAAATAGATAAATATTAAAGGAATCTATTGCCCGATCTCTATTTGTAGCCTGTAATGAGGTTTTTGAGTATATTGACTTCTAAATAGCATTGATTCAATAATACATAACATAATTCACAACTATATTCACACTCTTTCATCTGTCCATGTTGTTAGACATCTTGATTGTCTCTACATTTACTGCTGTATTTGAATTTATAGTGAGGCACAATACTACATAGTCAATACATTGACTTTTATGTAAATTTCTCACTGGACACTTGAAAAAAATGTATATTTCCTTGAAGTTAAAAATGTTGTATGTGTAATGTAATGAATATCTTTTCCCACATTTCTGGGTTTATAGCTTTCTTCAACACAGTGTGTCATTTTCCTATTATTTGCTTATTTTTCACCCACCCTTTACTTTCCATCATTCTGATGCTTGTAAAAATGATCAGATGCCCCATATATGTCTGCCAAATTGTTTCACAGAGTACATTTACTTCATTACAAATTTATCTAGATTATTGCGCATGTTCCTAATTTGGTTACTGACCCTTCTGAATGACTATTGACCATTCTCTTCCTATAGGGCTCATGGTTGAAATCATGAGGATGATTTTACTTAGGAGCCAGTTTATACCTAGTGTCATAGCTGGACACTGGCTGCAGTACCAGGAAGACCCCACTCCCTTAGTTACAATTTTTTAACATCTTTTGTTTAATAGGTGCAAAGGCCTTAGTCAAATTAGTTATTTCTCCCTTTATTTTTGGAAACCATACAAAGTAGTTGAATTCAACACAGCCAATGTTGACCATACAGGGAAGTTCAAGTTTAAACAATCCCATGAGCTGATGTGCATCCTAACTCATTTGTTTTTGAATAAGTCTCATGCTCTTCTATCTCCCCACCAGAAGACAACAATTTCATCATCTCCAGTGCCCTTTTCCTTATTCTGAGTCAGAAAATATGGGAAGGTGGAGTGGAAGGGACTGGCAGGCTCAAGGAATTCCTTTCCACAGTCTTCTCTCTACGTTGTTTTTCTTAGCTCTTTCTTAGAACAGATATGGCCTTATGATCCATATTCATCCCCATTACTACTTCTATTGCTAAACCCACTTTTTGCTGCATTTCTAATCATCCTTTCTGGTCTCACCTTTTTATGTATGACATATAATATGGGAAAGAAACTGGTATCTGAATCATTGACTCTTTTTTGCTAACATTGTCAGCTTTAACTCTGAATATGTCTTTTTCCTTTGCTCATCAAAATGTACATTAATTAATTCTAGATATTATCATTTTTCACAGACATTAAAATGTCCTTAATACTTTCTTAAGGCCACACAAGGAGTTTTTATTTGATTCTTTTGTCCTCCCCCCATTGTCTTTTTTAGCATTGTCTAAAATTATGTGAAATTATATTTTACCAACATCAGTTTCTTTATCTGCTACTGTATTTCATCTGCTACAAGATTTTCCCCAATAATATAACATTCTTGAGGTCATAGCATAATTAGTACTGTACATATAGTAAACGCTAACAGAAATCTTTACACTTATCAGAAACAGTTTATAAAAAAGTAACAAATATTTATTTCAGTACCTACTGTACAACAGAATATGTGTGTAAGCATAGGTGTCTATGCATAAGAACACAAATAATGATATAAATATAAGCTTTATCAAACTAATTTTAAGGAGATAATTAAGTTATCAACTTATAGCTCAATAAAATTCTATTTTCCAAACAAAAGATTTTTTACTCCTAATTTCTGAATTCAATGTCAGGTCAATATGCAATTATTTCATACTTCTGTTTGCCTAATTATAAAGTTGTTAAAATTCCCTACCTTAAATCCACACCAGCTTAAACTAATATCCTGTGTTCAATATAGTGCTTGAAGTTCTAGCAATAGCAATAAGACAACATAAGGGATTAAGGGGATTCGAATTGGAAAGGAAGAAGTTAAAATTTCGTTATTTGCAGATGATATGATAGTGTATATAAGCGACCCCAAAAACTCCACCAAAGAACTCCTACTTTTAGTAACGTGGCAGGATACAAGATCAACTCCAAAAAATCAGCTGCCCTCCTATACACAAAGGATAAGGAAGCAGAGAGGAAAATCAGAGAAGCATCACCTTTCACAATAGCCACAAAAAGCATAAAATATCTTGGGGTAACTCTAACCAAAGAAATGATAGATCTATTTGACAAGAACTTTAAATCTTTGAAGAAAGAAATTGAAAAGGATACCAGAAAATGGAATGATCTCCCTTACTCTTGGATTGGGAGCATCAACATAGTAAAAATGGCAATTCTACCAAAGGCAATCTATAGATTCAATGCAATCCCCATCAAGTTCCCATCAAAATTCTTCACAGATCTTGAGAGGACAATAATCAACTTTGTATGGAAAAACAAGAAACCCAGAAGAGCCAAAACAATCTTATACAATAAAGGAACTTCTGGAGGCATTACCATCCCTGACTTCAAACTCTATTACAGAGCTACAGTATTGAAAACAGCTTGGTATTGGCATAAAAACAGAGAAGTCGACCAATGGAATTGAAGTTAATAGTAATAAAAAGAATAATAAATACATCACTACTTTTTAAAGTGCATTCCCTCTTACTTAGTATTGATATTTTATAAGTCACACAAGAATTGTGTAATTGTATTATGATTCTTATCCACACAATGCAAATCTTAAACTAGAACAAATGTTATGACTAACTAACATAGCACATTCATCTAAATGTTATGGTAACTAAAGAAAAAAAGCACCATATCAGCCGAAGCCTATATAGTCCCGCATTTGTGCTTTTACCATTGTACCAAGAAAGAAGCACACCTCTGAGACAATGCACAAAGCTCCTATGTGTAGTCACTATGGCTTAATAACATGGCTGAAATGCACATGGTTCATGAACAACATGAGCACAATATGAACCATAATAAACACATATATTGACTGCTATGCTTTTTCTAAACAGCAGTTGTCATAACTCAGAGGACAGTCTATCCTGACGCAGAAGAGATGACACATGGAGAAGACATGTACTTTACCATACAAATGAGCAAGCACCCAGGTGTGTATTGACCTCCAAGTGTCCCCTCTGCAGCACTGACAGAACAATGCTTTTAGTGGTAATATGGACTCGAATCAGATTCCTGACCTTGGCACTGGGAACTCAGCACAAAGCTCCTAGGCTAAGAAATATATAGGAGCATTCTGATTGAGAATGTTTCCTCATTCTTTCTCAGCCTGAGTCTGCATTGGAGGCACACCTCACCTAAGCACTGTCATAGACACTTTTGTTGATATCCACAAACTAAACATATATGTGTAGGGGCATCATGAATCCTCAGTGAATTACAGCTTCATAAAATGGCAACATTATAAAAGAGAAAAGACTGTGATGCTGAAATATTTATGCCAGATTGATACAAAGAAATATGTACTGAATTTAATTGAATTACATACACATTTTGAAATGTTCCATTGCTAAGTAAAATCATTTGTTAAGATAAAACAAATGAAATGTTTTAAGAAAATCAAAAGAACCTGATGACAACTATTAAATTCAATTGGGAAACTTCTATGAAGTTTGCTTCCTTATAAAATATAGTGTTCACTTTAACAGGTATGTATACAAAATAATTTCAGCACTGTGCAATTCAAAAACCAAAAACTCAGTTAACAAAATATTAAAAAAAACAAGTCTGGAAAACCTCATGTTATTTGATTCAGTATAGGCCTTCTACACATCAACAAAAGCATATTCATTCACGTCCTCTCCCTACACTTTAAAAACCATATATTCTCCAAATGCTAACAGCATGTTTAATTATACAGCCATTTTAAGTTTTGGAATGGCGCATGAAGAAAACATTAACTTGAATGAAAGTAAACGTCAAGACTGTAAACTTTTTCACCACCTAGTAAATGCCAATTTGTACAACAAATGATTTGGGGACAAATGATTTGGGGAGAAAAAAGATCTCGTGGCAGAAATAACCTTAAATATCTGCGCACTTGCCATGAATCCCATCATTCTACACAGTTACTGGAAAACCTAATTAAGCACTGGCATTCTGCGCTGGGAAAGCATCTAGCACTTTGATTCCATGCCTGTAATTCAGACATTAGCATTCAAATCAGCCCACAAATTGCACTTTGGTATTTGTTGAGCGAATTCCAATTAAATGATTTCAAGTAATCATTTTTCATTTCCTGCAGAGTATCCACCCAACACCTAATATTCCCATGGAACATAAGGTAATTTTGAGAGGTTAGAATTTTTCATTTTTTTGGAATTGTTTTTTTACATACAAGAAAACCTGTTTCCATTGCTGAAAGAAATCTCTCCCACTCTTTGACACTTCCTTTGCATCTATGTAAAAGAAGGTAAGGTGGTCACTCCATACATGACCTCCCAGCTAGAGATAATTAAACCCTGCTGCTCTTTAACTCATCAGAATCAATCACATTGCCTCACGCTGCCCTCCAATCACAAGAATGCTTTTGCTCCATTTCAAGTTATGTAAGATGAGTAGAGGTTTAAAAAGGACTCAAGTTTTTAGATCAAATGGAAATAAAAGAAAATTTCTAAAGACTAATATGAGAAAATGAAAACAATTCTACATAATTACAGGAAGAAAATACGATGAAGTATGACCATAAGCGTAGTATTTGAGCTGTTTGCTTTTGTACTTAATAAAAGAGCTGTAAGATGTGATAATTTCATTTACATTGGTTTGTTTGATCAAGACAAAAATATGAAAATTCTCAAGGTACATGGAGACAAAATTAGGAGGCAGATGTGATTTATCTGGACATTCATTTTTATGGATGTGGAAACCATTAGAATTACCTGGAAGCCACATAAGTATACAACTTAGTTAATTCTCTTCCTCAGAAGCAGAGCTTTTGGCCTGAAAAGCTGGGGCTATAGATTCACTTCCATGAGCTTCATAAGAATTTACAATGAAAAGAAGGGATTTCAAATAAATTTTTAAAATATATTATTTGAAATGCCTCTCAGTATATTTAAGAATCTCCAATTGAAGCTGGGCAGTGGTGGCACACGCTTTTAATCCCAGTACTCGGGAGGCAAAGGCAGGCAGTTCTCTGGGAGTGTGAAGCTGGCCTGGTCTACAACAGGTGGTTCCAGGACAGGCTTCAAAGCTACCGAGAAACCCTGTCTTCTCAAAAACCCAAAAAGAAAAAAAAAATCTCTAATTGGAAATGACAGTCTTACTTGAAAATTCTATTACCATTCCCTAATAAATGTGTGTTAAACATTTAATATTTTCCAAGTGTTTTGAGAGCTGCTAGGCATGATGTGGTTAAAGGGAAAACTGATTTTTTCCCTTGATATATATATACGATGAAAAATAGTGCTTCCTAAAATAGTTTTACAAAACTGAAAAAATATATAGGCCTTTCAATATTAGTCATGTAGATTCCAGAAATGTTTTACAAAGGAAGATGAATGCTGTAGTTCATCCAATAAACTAAAATATTAGTATAATGAGAACTTAAATTCTGAATATGAAAACGATAGAAATCACAAGAAGACAGACAGACTTCTCATGCTTGTGGACTGGTAGATTAAAATTGTGAAGATAACTAGCATATCAAAAGCATTTTACAAGATAGCCATGGGAGCACATGCCATTGATCTCAGTACCCCAGAAGCAGAGGTGTGTGGAGTTCTGTCAGCACCAGTACAGACATAGCTGCATAGTGAGACCATATTTCATAAACCAAGATACCCCAATTTTTAAAAAGCATTCTACATATTGAATTCAATCACAATAATAATTCTATATCCCATTCATACTAAATATACCATTCTATTTAAAAAAATATTAAAAAACCTTACAAATCATATGAAAGTAGAAAAGCTGCTACATAGCCAAAACAGTTCTTGGAGGGGGGAGGAAAACAACTGATTTCAAACCATATTACAGAGCCATAGTTAATGAGGTAACCCAAAGGTTGCACTAAAACTAGCATATAGATCAATGTAATGGGAGCAAAAGATCCAAAAATAAGTTCGTGGAACTACACATATCTGATTTTGAAAAACATGCACAACTTAAATTTGGATAAAAGACATTTTTAAAAAATGGTCCTGGGAAAACAGAACACCTAAACCTGAAAGAAAAAAATAAAACGAGAGAGAGAGAGAGAGAGAGAGAGAGAGAGAGAGAGAGAGAGAGAGAAACTATCAACTGTAGATGATTAGGAGTACAACACAAAAGCTCAATGCCTGAAACTGCTAAAAGAAAAGCAGGTTGATGCACTATTATAAGCGCATAGCTGAAGTTTTCTGAAAAGTTCCATGGATGCTTAGAAAATATGACCAATAACTGAGAAACGGGAACTTATGGAATTAAAAATAATAATCTGTTCCATAAAGAAAATAGACTATCAAAGAGGCAATTCAGCAATAAGCCTGAAAGATAGTTGATACCTAAAATAGATAAAGAACTAAAAAAACTAAGTATTAATAAAACAAATAATACTGAATTTAACAATGAGTTCTCAAAAGGAGAAATACTGATGGTTAATAAGCATTCTTAGAAGTGTTGGATATCATTAGCCCATTGGGAAACACAAATTAAAACCACATTGAGATTCAAAAATTGTCAATCATAGAGAAAATAAATAAAAATAAATAAGGATGTGGGAAAGGAAAATCCTCATTTCTTGTTGGCTAAGATTATAAATTGTGCACTGATTATGAAAAACAATGTGGAGATTTCATACCATATCACCCATCAGAATCATTTCTGGATATATAGGCAATAAATTTCACAGCCTAATATAGAAATTCTTACATATGTGAGTTTGGTACTGTTCTCTTCATAAAAGCAAGCAAATGAAATCAACTGAGGTGTTTGTCAATAATCAAATGACTAGTAAAATTGTGCTACATTTACACAATAAAATTATCTCGAAATCTAAGGAAAAAAATGAAATCTGCAGGAAAATATCAATGGGAAAAATGATAGAAGTAACCCAGGCCTCGAAAGACAGATACCATACATCTTTTTCATATGTATACCTTCATGTTCAAACCTTGATGGTCAAGTTTAATGTGGGTGAGATGTCAATAGTTACCAGGTGCCAAAACAAGGATATGTGCAATGTAGCAGGTTGGGAGAGGCCAGCCAAAGTGATAGTAAACTACATGGGATGCATAATGAAAAATAGGAATTACTGTCTGGTTTGGGTGGGGCAGTTAAATGGAAGAGTAAGTATGAGGAATTAAGAAAGTTGAGGGTTGTACAAATGGTCAACCAAAATTAAGGATGTCTATAAGACCCACATAGAGAGACTACTACTTTATAAGCAACTGAAAAGTAATGGTTGCACTAATAAAACTGAAATGGCTTTCAAACAAAATCCCAGTGCCAAGTGAGGAATAACTTCCCTTGAGTTGTTTAGCAAGGACCCACAGAGGCTCCCTCAGTAAAAACACAATTGCTACTGCTATTTACAGCCCTTAGAATTAAGCTCAAAGATGGTGTGGGGAGTATTTTTGATCTTCTAATAGCAAGGCAGGAGAGAGAAATAGGTAGGACTGGCAGGAACAGAGAATAAATAGGAGAAAAACTCTGGGAGAAAAGGAAGAGGGAATAAGAGAGGAAAGTTGAGAGCTTCAGTGGTCAGCAACCTAGTCAACCAGTTACACAACCAGACATGGAATAAGATAGAAAGAAAAGGGTATACAGGAATAGAGAAAGATAAAAGCCCCAAGTCAAAAAATAGGATAAATTAAGATAAGAAAATATGGTAAGAAACAAGACAAGCTATGGCTGGGCACACATAACTAAGAATAAGCCTCTGTGTTTAATTCATTTGGGGGCTGGGTGGTGGGGTCCCCCCAAACCCCTAAAGAGTAAATAGCAAAAACAACAAAGCAACAACATTTTCAATCCCAACTTGGGACTCTTGTATTTCCATGTAGGGCCTTAGAAAGATGGGGGAGGGGGGAGTGTATGGCTCTTTAAAAAGTTTCTGCCTGCTGGTGAGCCCTTGAACAGCCAGTACAGTTTAAGGAGGAACAAAAAACAAAAGTAACAATGTCTGCCACAGAGCAAGCATCAGCATTGTAGAGCTCTAGGAAGGTTAAATTCAATTCATGATGAGAAGAACCTCCAACTTGGAAGCAAGCTTTAAGCTTGGCTCTCAGGAACCAGGAAGCAGGCAAAGTGAGTCATGAGAACTGCACAGAGATCTGGCTGTAGATTAATGTCTAAATGTTTCTCAGGAGGAAAAAGCAAACAAACAAATCAAAAGCCCTAAAAATATGCATGGTAAGTGTAAGAAATAAATAAATGAGCATAGGAAGTTATAAAAATAAATAAATTGTTTTAAAAATTAAAGTATTTAAAGAGACAGTAAAAGTAATTTAAAGAAAAAGCCACATAATGATGGAAAATACAGAGGGAGTCTGGATCCAGTATGTTATTGTGTTGATCTTGAATTTTTTGAATGTTGATAAGTAAAAGACAGCTGCTAAGAAGCCTGGAATTGAAATTGGGACTGTTGAAATAAACTAACCTAGATATTTTAATAATTCTTTAACTTTTAAAATGTCAAAAATGTTTTTGTCAAAAGGAAATTTAAAAAAAATGATTAGAAGAATTGGTTTTGCTTTTGTTTCCCCAGGAAAAGGAGGCTGTGAATTTGTTCCAGGTTGATATAAATCTGGTTTGATCAAGGGAGACTTCTTGAAAGATGACAGGTGACATCTATCAACAAACACTATAGTTGTTGTTCTTCTTAGGACTTAGCCATTACCTGAAATTTTCCCCTGGACACTAAAGATACTTCACACACATTCAATATGTAGCAGTATAGAGAGTACAAAGTTTACATTCTCAAGAGCTGGGTTGTTCAAGATTTTTAGTTATTTGGTGGGCTATGGATGTTTGTTATATTTAAAGAAATATAGAATAAATTCGCAACTATTAATCCCAGATATTTTGCATTGGCATGGATTTAAGTATGTGGATACAAATTCATTGTTTAAAGGATTTTGTATATTGATACTAATTTAAGGTTATTGTTGTTCTTGATTAAGGTAATATACCTATGCAGTTCATTTTAAAAAGTAAGATAAAGTTCTAAAAAGATATCATTATGAACTATTTAGGATAATCAAAAACACGGTCAATAGTTAATCATCTATAACAATCAAATTCGTAGATTAGCAAGATATGCTTTCCAGATCATATGAAGATATATCTTAGATAGATAAGTGATCTTCATACCTTTCAAAGACCTATAAAATATGGCATTTGAAATGTTTTTTTTTTTTTAATTTAGGTCTTTTCATGACAATGAGACATATTTGTTTTTGACAGCACCAACTTAATTCAGAAATTATGGGCATTGAAAAAGCTCCTTATGGAGTTTGATTTTAATGTGGCAAGGCTAGCCATGTGAACAAAAAACAACTCTTGTTTGGACTGATTGACAGTATGTTGTATAAACTGGACATGCAAGGCCCACAAAAAAAGTAACTACTGAACTTTGCCAAAACAAGGCAGGGTGGTTCTTCAGGGTTCCTGCTTAACAGAAGAAAACTGCCAGATATTCTGCAGGATACTGAGGAAAGTGACTGACACACTGTCAGTATAGGTGGGACAGTCTTTCAAATTTCCTACTTTGTTGAAAATTCTGCCAGATCCTATGAGCCTAATAGGCTGAAGACGCATGCCCCAACACTGCAAAGGAACTTTGGGTGACTATCCAAGAGATCAGATGTCTCTGTCATTTCTAGAGTTTTTGTAAGTTGTTTGTGATGCAGATTTTGTTTCCTTAACTAATTTTATATTCTCCTGGTGCCTTTGATGGAGATGAAGACCAGATAGTTATAGTTGCAGTTTTCTCTAGACATGATAGAAAACAAGTTAGGTAAAAGATTTGAATTTTTTAAGATAAGATGGACTATGAAGTATTTTCTTTAAATTTATCAGACACAAATGAATTGGAAATCAGTACCCTGTGAATGTAATCTTTACTTGGTAATTATTCTTATTATATAGTCTTACTATGTTGAAGTTAAAAATTTTCACTTTTGTTTAGAAAAAGGGGGGAATATTGAGAAATATTATTTTAAAGTGTTTTAATTTTTCCTACTGCTTCTGTTAACAATTCAAAGATGTGCTTGATTAAATAAAATTAACCTGTGAGCAGAAGGTTGTGTCAACAAGTAGCTGACAGGAAGTGGTAAGTAGCAACCATAAGCAGCAATGCTTTTAAAGTGGGAACCGAAATAAGGACACAGGTTTAATGGATAAAGTTAGCTACTTGCTATTCAGCTTCTCTGAGCAGCAGAATTTCACCTAAACCTTAAATTGTGAGTTCTTTATCTTGCTTAAGACAGTATTTCTTAGTAGCTTTGAAAGAATCCATGCCTGAAAGAACATAATCCCCTCAGCCTTGGCTGCTGCATCTGAAGCCATTGCTTAAGGGGCAGTCACACTAGATTATATATATATATATATATATATATATATATATATATATATATATATATGTACACACACACACACAGGTTAGGTCTGACATGATTATGAAAGTTCCTGTATTTAAGACTTGATCTTCAGTCCGTTGTCCTTTAGGAACGTGGTGGGACTTAAGAGAATGGCAAATTGCAGAGTTTAACTGAACGGGCCATGGTCTTGGGAAATTTTGGGAACCGCAGCCCCATCCTGATATTATGCTTCCCGATTTGCAGACTGTAAATGGGATTCCTCCTCCACATACTCCTGCCATGATACACTGTGCTGCCACAAGCCAAAAGCAGCAAGTGACTATGCACTAATAATTCTGAAGCAATGAATCAAAATAAATTTTCATTTTTATATTATCTCAAACATTTTGTGACAGAGATAGAAAGCTGACTAACAAAGAGGCTAAGACACACAAAATGAAAAACAGCACATGCCTCTGTCTAGGGAGAACTCTCATGTTCACTTCTTCAGCAAGAAACAGTAGTTTTCCAGACATGGAGATTGGCAGTAAAGATACTGTATTTATCCTTATTGCTGTGAAGGTACTTTTTTTCTTAACACAGGACACAGTAACTCAAGGAACATTTAAGAGAGAATAACACAGTTGTTCCATTTAGTAAATTCCCGAATCTCTCTGTATTTCAGTTTCTTCATCACAAAACTATGGTGCAGTGGAATATTAGCAATAGATCACAAAGGAATATGTTCCTACATATAGTGCCCACTAAAATCTGGGAGCAAATTGAGAACTTGGTTTGTTAATTATTATTCTCAGCATTTGTTTAAAAATAATAATTCACTGTCATCACACTTCAAAAATGCTGCATTTGAATCAGAATTTCATTTAGAATGAAAGTTTCATACTTAATGTGTTGTAATGCTATTATAAGTATATGTGAACTTTCCTAATTCCTAAAATTAGGTGCCTGTCTGAGAGTTTCTATTGCTGCGAAGAGACACAATGACCACAGCAAGTCTTCTTAAGGAAAACATTTAATGACTGTGACTCACTTAGAGCTCAGAGGTTAGTTTATTATAGTCATGATGGGAAGCAAAGGACCATGCAGTCGGTCATGGTGCTAAGAAGGAGCTTGATTTACAGGTGAAAGGAGGTGACCTGTGGCAGTGGTTGTGACTTGAGTATATATGAGACATCAAAGCCCACCTCCACAGTGACAAATTTCCTTTAACAAGACCACACCCATTCCAACACGTCTATAACACCAAATCATGTCATTCTCTTCGGGAATTTTCTTTCAAACACTGCAATGCCTAAAACCTGGATTACTAGATACATAAAACGTAATTGATGTAAAGTTATCTATATTTTTTCTAGTACAACATCATTCTAGGAGTGGTTAGACAATAATTAACTTTATAGACAAATGTACTTTGTGCATTGATTATGGTATAAAGTAAAAGAAAATGAAATATTAAAAATAAAGCAGTTCTGTTGATGGTGAACATAAGCTACAGTACTCAGGTTCTACCAGTCCACATCCCAAGAGCTTATATTTAAAAAAGAAAGAAAGAAAAAGAAAGACACAAAGCTCATTAATTTAGGAAGATGTCACCCAGAAAATCATTTATAAGTGCAGAAGAAAAGGCCATTGCTACTAAACTACGTGTGCTAGATCATACATAGAAATAAATGGATTCTTTCCTCCTGGAAAAGACTGAAAAAGTATATTGATTTTTTTACAATGGAAAGCAAACCAGAATATATCCATTTGTGCAGATCTTTATGTTACATCTATGAAATAAGAAAATGTAAAAATGTGCATATGAATTCAAAAATATTAACTTTGTGGCAAAGTATTTGCAAAATAAGTCTACATAAATAAAACTAGAAACAACAAATGCACTATCAAATATACTTATTATTGGTTAGAATATATTGATAGTTGAGCTAAAGTCATGCAGTTGATTCCCGGATGTACCAGTTTACAACTGCTTTGTTACCAAGATGCAAGATGAATCACAATGGCCAGCTGTCTCTGAAGGGAGCATTATTGATGAAGAGGGATAGGGAGCCAGAATGTGGACAGATGAGTCCAATTCTGTTACAATGACAGGAAAACACTTTAACACATTTTCTGGAAAGAATGGATCAGCAGCTTAATGCTTATTTCAGTTTGGCACTGAGCATGTGTCCCTCACAGACAGATGCTTAATAATAGTTCTTTGTAGTGTTAATAATTGTGATGCCTACATGTGTTTTAGAGCTAGATAGCTGCTTTCTAAAACAGGTAATTTTAAGATTGTGAGTTTCATTACAAATACCACCAGTGCATCTAAATATAAGTTCCTGAATTTGCAAGGTTCAAATTTTAAAAAATGTTTTAAATTTTCTGCTGTAAAGCTGTGGGCTGTAATAGAAACTATAATAAATAGGCACACATCTTTGTGCAAACACACACATACACCACAACCAACACCACCACCACCATCACCAGAAGTATACTTTAAATAAACTATGAGTATCTGCCTGCATGTGTGTGCATAGACCATGTGTGTACAGTGCCCCTGGAGGTAGACAGTGCTGGATTATTTGCAACTAGAGTTACTGATGGTTGTGAGCTGCAGGTGGGTGGGGAGCATATGCTGGTTTAGCAGTGCTCTTAAGCATTGAGTCCTCCCTCCAGTCCCAACTATGTTTCTGTTACAGTTTCAAAGATCAGGTAAGACAAAGAGAGACTACAACACAGAATGTTCATTATTAGTAAATACTCTTGTACATAGCTCAAAATCAAATTTTATCTTCATATAGCAGTCACCAACTACAGTACAACTGAGTTACATCCCCTACACATAAGCATTTCCTTACTAAATTCATTTTATATTGTATATAGAAACCATTAATTTTATTTTTCAGCAATTACACAACATCAGAAAAAATAGTATTTATGCAGAGATTTTAAATTTGTCAATTATGTATGGTCAAAATTGTTATTGAATATATGTTATATTTCAATCAAGAATTTTTCGTGACATTGCAATAGAAATCACTTAATTTAATAGAGTTTTCAGTATCGTGTGATGAAATTATTTCAGCATTTCTGGGGATTTTATTTACATAGTTAGGTATTTATTAGAGGTATCATAAATGTCTTTTGTAAAAGGTTAGAAACATTATCTACAATTTTTATATTTAAATATTAACAATATTATGTTCATTTTGAAGAGAAAAATATACAATAGACATATTTAAAGCATATTTAATATTAACCACACATATTAGTACAAAATAGCTTATAGATATAATATACCCGTTTGCATACACACATCGACTGCAATGTTTGTATCTAGCAGATGTACCAATGTGTGTGCAGATTGATTGTTCCTACTAGCAATCAGTTTTTTCTCATTCTAAATAGGCCAAACATGTTATGGATAAGTACAAATAGAATCTATAACCTGTGAAACAAACACCGTTCTGCTCATTGTTTTACTATTTTTCTCTTGCAAGAAAATATACATGAACCCAAAGATATAATATACTCTGTTTCATTAGAACACTATAATGTTAAGTATGATTTCCAAAAGAGAAAATAACTTAGGACAGAATAAATCAAAATGCCAGGCTTCACATTCCACTGCCAAGACTCCTGCCACAGCATTCCAACATGTCCCACACTAAAAATCTATGCAGAGCCATGCAGGGAGTAATGGGCATTGACAATATCTTCAACAAAATCTCTGCTCTGAAGAAAACAGGCCTGAGTGTGCTCATATGCCAATGATTTAAAGGGGAAATGGGTGTTTGACAACCATGGCATGAAGGCATAATCCTTGTGATTTGGTTGTTGACAGTATTTGAGAAAATGTCAGAGTTCCCATAAATTTCAAGGTTAAATTGTACACAGGGTTTCTTGTTTTGTCTGCAAGACTAAAAATGATCCTATTTCACTTCTGTAGGTAACTTTTTATGCATTATGATGAGCATACTTTACATTAGCCAAATATTGCTGAACCTGATTTATAATGCAGTTTCCCATAAAACTGAAATAAAACAAAATAGTAAGAGGACTGCTATAAATGGTCTTACCAAGTGAAGATAAGGCATAGGAATGTAGATATCAAAATCAAAACTTGATTAAACATTGCAGACTGTGTTCGCTGAATGGCTCTATGAAGATCATTCTAGGATAATAGAAAAACATATTTTAAGTTTTGATAATTACTAAATATACATGAGTTCAAATTTCATGTATCCTCTGTACATATAATATGTATATTTAAGTGAATTTAGCAATATATTATCATTTTACATGGATCTAGACAGAAGTTATAATAGAATTCATATTAGAAAGACAGACTATGGGAAGACCAATAGAACACTAAATTTCAGCTCACATTCTTTGCAAAAAAGAGGTTACAAGTTGCATTTATTACTCCCAGACATACCCAGTCCACTATGATTATGTGGGCAAACTGTACTCTCAGTAAACAAAGACCTATTAAAGGGAAATTGTGAATTCACAACCAGGTTGGGCTGTATAGTTAGAGGCCATATCAAAAACAAAACAAAAGGGCCGGGCGGTGGTGGCACATGCCTTTAATCCCAGCACTCGGGAGGCAGAGGCAGACAGATCTCTGTGAGTTCGAGACCAGCCTGGTCTACAAGAGCTAGTTCCAGGACAGGCTCTAAAAGCTGCAGAGAAACCCTGTCTCGAAAAACCAAAAAAAATAAAAAAGAAAGAAAGAAAAAAAGAAAGAGAGAGAGAGAGAGAAAGAAAGAAAGAAAGAAAGAGAAAAAAAGAGTAGTCAGAAGTGAGTTTGTTTCTGTGATATACCAGATAATATAGACATTTGTACTAGTTCACAAACATGATGTGGGGGAGCTTTGAATTTGGGGCCAGAGAATTTCTAAAATGATTTAAGTAAAAACTAATGGGTTTTCCAGGTAGTGGGGTGGAAGAAGTTCACAGGACTTCAGAGGAGAACAAGAACTCGACAGAGAACAGGGCTGGAGGGCATGGCTGTATTATTCAGAAAGCAAATCTAGAAGCATGCTGCCTATGCCCTGATAACTTCAGTGAGGCTGAATTTTCCGTAGACTGATACTGTTACTATCGACTATTCTTATGCAGGTTTCATTAAGAAAGAGCAACACCTGGAGAAGAACGATGTCTTCTATTTAATGTATCATTTGATGGTAAATAAATGAACTTAAACTTGAAAGTGAGTGTGCCGAAAAGCACTTATAACTGCTAAACAGATTAGCACCCTAAAGATCAACTAGTGCTGTCTGCAGGGTCAGCACTTGAAGCTGCTGCTTTCCTCGTTTGGAGGAGGCAAAAATTGACAACCCCATCAAATAGTACTGATTTTGGAAGCATGAAAATGTCAGATTGAGGGATTAGAAATCTCAAACCCCAGTTTTAAAGGGCCACTGTAGCCAGGAAATTCATGGTTGGAATGGAGTCTTTGCAAGGAGGCCTCAAGGGGCCACCAAATGTAGCTATAACAGTGAAGTCTAGATAACCTCGAGAAAAGGCAATGGAGAAAAGTAAATTAATGCCGAAAAGTAAAGTAAGGAGAAAACACAATGCAGGAGATGGACAGAAGCTGGGTTTCCACTAAGAAAAGCTGTAGCCAGGTTCCAGATAGAGGAGAGGGCTTATGTGTTCTACAAGTAGTAACCATTAATATCAGGGCTACTATTTGAGCTGAGCTATTTATAGCACAATCCTTAGGTGTTGGACATAAAGCCTCAGGATTTCACATTTTCCTGCTAGGTTTGGTCCTACTTTGGTAAACATTGCTTTGTTGTGACCATAACCCTTTGGAAATGGAAATACTAATCTGGAATTGTATATTAGAAGAATCTAACTTTTTTTTTTTAGCAGCTTACAATTGAGAAATTGTCTTTGAATTTAGAAGAGCTTAGACTTTGAGCATTGTTAGATACATAACAAATAGGGACTTTTGAAATACAAAACAATCACATTTTGCCTTATGAGCAAGCCATGAGCCTATGGGGGCCAAAGGCAAAGGGTTATGGCTTGAATGTAAAATGCTCCCAAAACTCATGTATTTGAACACTAGGTGCTCAGCAGGTGGCAGTATTTAAGAGGATTGTGAGAATTTTAGGAGGTGAGGCCCTGCTGGAAATCTGGGGATTTTAATGTCTGGTCCCACTTCCTACCCACTGTCTTGCTTCCTGACTCCAGAGCAAGATGTGACCCAGCACTCCAGGTAGTTGCTGAAATACATTTCCTGTGGCCATGCAATGCCTTCCAGACTGTAGCGCACTGGAATCCTCGGAAGAGTAAACCAAGTAAGTCTTTTTTTTTTTTTTTTTTTTTTTTTTTTTTTTTTCCCCTTAAATTGCTTTCCATTAGGTCACAGCAAAGTGTCTCATTCCAGACACACATTAGCGTTTGAATAAAGATCGGCTAATTAATGAATGTCTAACAACTTGCTTGTAAGTGCTGAAAACGGTGATGAACACTTTCAGGCCATAGGTATAAGCAATTCCTTCCTAACAGCATCAGCCTTTGATGGATGTGGAGGGTGACGACAGCACAGCTGGGAATTTCTCAGCTTTCTGAGTTACGTCTGCCTCTCAGCTCAACATAACTGAGTGTAAGAGAATGATCACAAATGAGGAGGTACTCGTTCTAAAAGGGCCTAATAAAAACCCACATTCTTATGAAACTTGAAATTGTAGGAAAACAATTCCTAAGTAATTTAAAAGCTAAGGCTTATGAACTATGAGCCACATATGCAGGAGCAGATAGCCTTAAAACTGAAGGATGCTCCGACTCAGAGACACTGTGCAAACCGTTGAACCTGTGGTAAGAGCAGTTAGGTGCTGAATTGATGAATTCAAAAGGCCTGAAGCATTTTCTTTTCAAAACTTAAGCCTTGAATACATAGCGAATGCAAGCATTTTACAGATTTTCATTCTTATTAGAATATATTAATTAATTATGTAATCTATAGAATATATTAAGCACTTAGCAGTAGTTTACCACTACACATTTAAATAAAACTTTTTGAGAGAGTTAATTATGGTAAATGTTTTAAGATAAAAGCATTCAAAATGTTAATAACCTTCAAATTGGACAAATCCTGTATGCTATGTAAATTTACAGAGGTAGATAAAAAAGGAATAGACTAGAGGCCAAATAATCTTTTTCTACTGAAACATCAAAAATAAGTAAGAAATAGTGGATGCTAAAAATATTTTTATTTTTTACTTTGCTTTTATTACTTACAATCATATTTTCCAATGCATGTTTGGCAAGCCAACAGTTTAGAAAAACTGGAACAAATAGATTCCTTAAGGTAGGCCAGAATATCTGTAAAATAAACAAAAACTAAATCTTTACATATCAGAAAGAAATTATATCGAGAACATTAAAAAGAAACATCAGATAGAATAAAGGTTAAGAAAAAAGAAAGGATTTAAACAGTGCCAAATATTTTACAATCAACACTACTAAATGGTCTTTCACTCATTGCTGAAGTCTTTTCTGGGGAAATTAGCAGAGAAACATAAAAGAAGAGACTTCAACATGTGTCAGACATAACCATGCTGAATCTACTATTAAATCTTATAATGTGCTTTTACTTTGCTGTTCCTCTACCTGAGGAGGTAAAGAGGTAAAAGAAGAGTCTTTTAAAACATATCACTGTCTTCAAATTCAACCACTTTAAATGATGGTGAGAAGCTGCATTCATTTGTAATGATATTTAGTTAGCTTGTCATTTAATCTATTCCTGCTCTCTCTGTAGATAAGTCACTCAAATTAGAATGTAAGAAGTGGGGAGCAGTTCCAGATAATATCTACTTACTTTTCATTCGCTTCACATAAGGTCCAAACAGTTCCTATCCACTAATAATTGTCATATCAAAATGATATTGAAACATAATTTTATGAATGGCATACTAAGGGTTATTTATATTTGGGACCAAATAGAACAGAGTGACTGTAGCATAGGATTGCTGCAGGAGGAAATTCAGAACTTTGAGGAACAGCAGGTCATGTGGCTGTCCTTCACTGTCCTACAATAAAGGACTGAACTGTGTAAATTCTATAAATAAACTAGAATTTAGTATGCTTTCAAAATGAGAATTTTGGTAAATATATATACTATTAGTCTCTAATTTTAAAATTCCACTATATGTGTATGTATGTATGTATATATATAGTAATTTTGAAGATCTTTAAACAATATTGACACTATTCACATAAGACTTCTACATATACTATTAATTTTTTAAAAGGTTTTATTTTGCTATTGTACTGAAAATTACTAGATTTCATTTAACTATGCAATTTAGTCAATCAGACTTTTTTCTTTTTAAGGAGTCAGATTCTATTTAAATGTCTGGACCCATGCCTCAGGTTATACTATGTAAAAGTATTTATACTTATTGAATTTATTAAGCTCTCATAACAAATAACTTTTTAAGATGCTTAGACTTACTGAGATAATGAAGGGGACCGCATTGATTATTTCCAAGATGAATGGGATTCGTAAAATCTGTTCCCAGATATTTCCCTACAAATAAATGTTGAATAAAAGCAAATGTTAGAAAAGTACCAGGACTCAGAATGTTTTAGTAATACCAATGCTTTATTAGCAGAATAGTGGATCTCTATATGAATGAAACAATAATTTATGAATATTATGCAGAATTATGCTATTTGGTTTTGTAATGTTAGAAATTAAATATCCAAAGTAGACCAGGTAGAGTGTATGTAAAATTTGACCCCTATAGTATGCTCTAAAATGTATTACTAGTAAGTAAAGTACATTTGTAGGACCTTAATATGAACTGACACAATTTGTTTCCACTATCATAAATATACTAGTTCATTGTGAGGCAGCTTAAGTCTTTTGTTAATCATGCTTGTTTTTCAATTCAACTGGTATTATTTTTAAGTTTAATCAAATTTAAAGAACCATTTAATCATGGATATTCTAATCTGCCAATATACACTATGAAATTAATCAGGATTGAATACATAATTTTTCAAGCCTAGTGAATTATGAATACAAGAAAAACTATGAGAATATTAAAACAGTTACAAAGATCTTGCTAATGTAGGATTATTTGTCATAACAGATGACATGCCCATAAAATTGGTCTTGATACTTAAGGTTTGAGTAAGGTCTTAATGTGCCTGCCATGTTCTAAAAGCTGGATCCTCTGTAAAGAAACTTAATGGTGAGCATGAGATTAAGGCCCCTCATAAGGGGTGTCAACTTGAAGGGGATCAATATTGTATATGTGGGATATTCCTTCTCTCGGGGAAGTTATTCACAACCAGAGTAACTCTGGCATGTGAATATCCCGCGATTCCCATATCATCTTTTACATTCTACAGGGCACACTTCTTTACTATAATGTAAAACAACATACAGGCCTTGGAGAAGCCAAATCCATCAAGCTACCTCACAGAGGCCTTTTTAGACTTCAGAGCTGTATGGGAGTCACCTCTCCTTTGTCACCAAACCTTACGGACCAATACAATACCTAACAATAAATCCTCAGAAAGGCCTCAAACATTTTAATGTATGAACCGGTCCACACATTGGGAAAAAGGAATCTGGATTGCTCACATTTTCCAATTGTCATGTAACATTAGATGTAAATGAGTTTTCAGTATTCCTTGAGGTTGCAGCGGCTCAGTATACTGCAGTGCTAGATCATCTCTTTACTAGATCATCTCTTTACTATGTGCTAAAATGTTAACAATTTCTGCACATTAGCTCACAACCCTCCCTCATCTTATAGCCAATGTGGTACAGGAGGGAGCATGTGGGGGATGGGAACACACGGAGATTTCATTCAAAGAAATGTTAGGAGTGAAATGATGCCTTTCTCATCAACTCAAGCTATGTGAAAAGGACTTGAAAGAAATCACTTAGCTTCATGCAGACTTGAAACTATATTTAGCCCATGCCTAACACATGTGGGAAAATAAGGAAAGGAAAAAAATATGAGAGTTGGCCCAAGGTCAAGCCACAATTCCTTCAATTATGATATATATATATATGAATATATGTGTATAATATATGTATATACACATAATACAAATAAATATATTTCTTTGTAATTTGATATGAAAAATAAGGAAGGGAAACTGCTCCCTTTTTAAGTCCTTTTTCCTCAAGGGGTGTGTGTCTGAGGTGACATGGGACTGGAACAGATGGGGACCTCAGGAGCCAAACATCCTTATCAGACACTGAGAAGTAGCCTGAGGCACTGCATGAGAGGTCTTCAGCGAAAAGCACAAGCAAGGCCATGGAAGCTCACAAAGGGAAGGAGGAAGAGATTGCACTAGTCTGTCCAAATGATGTCATACCACACTTCCATGGAAATACTCTTGGTTTTCATCTGCACTGGGCTTCCAAGTCACTTGATAACAAATGAATGTAAATGGAAGAGGGACAGAGCACCATGATGTGGGTGGTCTCAAGGAGAACAGTCCACACTCTGCTTCCAAGAAAATGTACAACTATGCATCAATTGCTCATTAGCATGGACCAGAAGTATGATGCAAGGAATTGGAGAAGTGTAGGATATAAGTGATATAAGTGGATACTGATGTTTTGTTTCTCAGAAGCGCAGAGCCAAATAATTACAAAAAAAAAAAACTATATTAAGCCGGGCGGTGGTGGCGCACGCCTTTAATCCCAGCACTCGGGAGGCAGAGGCAGGCGGATCTCTGTGAGTTCGAGGCCAGCCTGGTCTACAAGAGCTAGTTCCAGGACAGGCTTTAAAAAAAGCTACAGAGAAACCCTGTCTCGAAAAACCAAAAAAAAAAAAAAAAAAAAAAAAAAAAAAAAAAAAAAAAAAAAAAAAAAAAAAAAAAAAAACAAAGAAAGCTATATTAATTATAACACTGCTTGGCCTCTTAGCTCAGGCGTCTCATTAAGTAACTCTGACATCTTAAATTAATCCATTTCTATTAATGTATATATCACTACGAGGCTGTAACCTACTAGAAAGTTTCCATTGTCGTTCTCCTTCAGCAGCTACAAGACATCTGCCTGAACCTGCCTTCGTTCTACCTGCATTCAGTATAGTTTCCTTGCCTACCTATATTCTGCCCTGCCAAGGGGCAAACCAACTTCTTTATTAATGAATGGTATTAAAACATGTTCACAGCATGCAGAGTTAGGATATCCCATATCATCTCCACTTTTCTACATCAAGAAAATGGAAGGTTTTATCTTTAACATAGTTAAATTACACATAACAAAACAGGTAACAAGAAAGAATTACAGTTACAATATTTCTTTGAGTCTGAAGTTTAATATCCAATTTATCTTTTATCAAAACTAAGAAAAACTATATCTTCAACTCCATCAAAGACTCACAGAAAATACATTGTAAGCAACATCCAAAACTCTAGAATTGACAGAAAAATTTGGCTGTCAAAGTTCTTCTATAACATAGAAGCATCCTTCTTCAGAGAACAGACCCATAGTGTCTTGCAGACTTTTCCATAAAACAAAATTTGAGACACTGTTTGGCCTATATTGGCAGTTTGTCAATCACTTTTTTTGTGTCCTGCAGAATGTCTGGCAGACTCCTGAAAAACTGTCTCACTTAACTTTAGGCAAGTTCAGCAGTCATTTTTGTTGTTGTTGTTGTTGTTGGTCTTGAATGTTCCATTAATACAGCATACTGTCAAGCATTACAGACAAGACCATTTTCTTGACCAAATGGTTAGCAAACTCCATAAGGAGCTTCTTCAATGCCCATCATCCTCTTGAAGTAGATCAGTCCTGCCAGAGGCAGACATGCCTCACTGTTGAGAAAAGCCTAAATTCTTAATCCTTTTAAAGGCAATATTCTGTAGATCTTTCAAGTGTTAAAGATAATCTATCTAACTGAAATATGTCTATATACAAATTTGACTATTTTAAATGACTATCTAATAATCTGTATTTTAATTATGTATTGCATTTTAAATGAGTTGTATGAACATAATACCTTAAACAAGAGTAAAAATATGCATATAACAAAACTGACCTTAAATTTATATCAATAAACCAAAGTTTATAAACAATCATTTTGAGAATTTATCTTCTCCAAACAGCTTCCTGCTGTTTTTTAGATGACTTATTTTTAGGGTTCATGGAGACTCTTTTGGGTGTTCTAATTCCATCAAGCCACAATATACTGGAAGGAATTTATATCAGAATCTCTTTTCCAAAGTAATGTATATTGTGACACAAAGTTATGTTAATTTGGTTTATAAGCTCATACAATGAAATGTATCTTTGCAGTTAGTTCATTCACAGTATAAAATCAAAGAAAACACAATAATATACATAATTCAAACTCTGTGATTTTTCCATCTTTACTTGGCTTTCTTATATTATTATATTTAATATTTATTTTATTATCTTTACACCTTTAATCTGACTGTCTTTAAAGCCCATATACATTTATCCAATACTATGACCCATTTAGAGGTTTTTTTATGGGTATGTCTTTATTGTGTATATATAATCCTTTCCTTACTAGGAGTACGTCTTAAAATGGTAAGCAACTTGGCCACAGTGGCCCTGGATCCTGGCTTTGTCTATCTTGGTCTTTTAATATGGCATTGGTATGTTTACCTCCAGTTCTGTGATCCATGCTCATTTCCCCAGCTCTAGGGACAGAGTTTATCTAGGTCACCATTTAGTACCTTGTAGAACTCTGCTTACAAACCCCATTTAAGTGTAGGACCTCCCAAAAGAGATAGAGCCACCATCGCTTAAAGAAACCATGCAGGGGGCTGGAGAGATGGCTCAGCGGTTAAGAGCATTGCCTGCTCTTCCAAAGGTCCTGAGTCCAATTCCCAGCAACCACATGGTGGCTCACAACCATCTGTAATGAAGTCTGGTGCCCTCTTCTGGCCTTCAGGCATACACACAGAAAGAATATTGTATACATAATAAATAAATAAATAAATAAATAAATAAATATGTTTTTTAAAAAAGAAACCATGCAGTTTTTGCAACTAATCCTGAGTCAGGAAGCATTCTCTTAAAGGAGATGCACCTCTGCTCACTGCAAGCAAACAGCCTATCTGAAAAAAAAAAAATGCGGCTACCAAAAAGCTCCACTTGACTCTCGGTTTTGTGGGTCTACAAGCCCCCCCCCCCACCTTTTTTTAAGCTTTCTTAAGCTTTATGTGAATATTCTTGTCAAATGTTCAGGCACCATTTGCAAATGGACACTGCTTTTTGGTTTTCCAGCTGCCCAAACCTGAATAATTACAGAAAACTATATTAATTACAGCATTGTTTGGCTTCTTAACTCAGGCTTATAGTATGGGGCAATGGTCTGTATTCTGTCAATTATATTTTAAATAAACACTGATTGGCCAGTAGCCACACAGAAAATATAGGCAGGACAATGAGACAGGAAGTAGAGGTTGATCAATGCGAACAGGAAAATTCTGGGAAGAAAGACACTTGGTGAGCAGTCTTGGCCCTGCCACAGAAGAAGCAAGATGTGACTGCCTCAATGAATAAGATTCTGAGCCATGTGGCTAACACAGATAAGAATAATGGGAGCCGGGCCGTGGTGGCGCACGCCTTTAATCCCAGCACTCAGGAGGCAGAGGCAGGCGGATCTCTGTGAGTTCGAGGCCAGCCTGGTCTACAAGAGCTAGTTCCAGGCCAGGCTCTAAAAAAGCTGCAGAGAAACCCTGTCTCGAAAAACCAAAAAAAAAAAAAAAAAGAATAATGGATTAATATAAGTTATAAGAGTTAATAAGAAGCCTGAGCTAGTGGACCAATCAGTTTATAACTAATGTAGACCTCTGTGTGATTTCTTTCAGAATTAATGACTGAGGGGACAAGGCAGGACAGAAACTCAGACAATAGGCTTCTTATTTAGTAACACTTATATCTTAAATTAACTCATTTCTATTAATCTATTACCATGAGGTTGTCGCCTATTGGTAATGTTCTGTTATCTTTGTCCTTTGACAGCTAAATGGTGCCTGCCTGAGTCTGCTGTCTTTCTACATGCATTCAGTTTAGTTTTCCCATATAGGTTTATCCTGCCCTGCCACAGGCAGAAGCAGATTCTTTATTAACTAATGATAATAAAACATGTTTACAGCATATAGTGGAGATACCCACATCATAGGATGACCAGATTTTCCTACTGACACTGACACAGACTTCTCCAATAATCCAGTTTAACTGAGTTTACGAATATTAAGTTTTTTTTATGTTACAAGGTAATATTTTTCTATTGGTATGTAAATTATTACTATTCATTTTCCCAGTTTTTGGGACACATTGAAAAAGTTCAGTTCATCATGATGACTCCTGATGTTCATCTCAGTTTCACATACGATTTTTTTAAACGATTTTTTTCTTGAACCATTAAAGATGCATTAAAACTGATAACTTAAAACTGACTTGACTGGTTTTATTTCTGAATTATCTTTCACCTTAGGGCATAGGGTTATTTCTAAATTCTTATGTTCTTGTCGTCTAGAAAATGAAATCCAAGCTCACAGATATATTGCATAAAGATTCACAAATTTACCTCTGGCTACTAGTTTAGTCTGTAGTTAGAATGAGCCGCTCTCCATTCTAAAATCACCCACAGACTCATCCATATTAATTTTTACAGTTCCCTGCATCTGCCAAGCTTTTTATACTTCTGAAACATTGTTCACATTTCTCCCTCTGGATGGTATTCCTTACTCCCACACAAGAGTTTGTAACATGGATTTTACTTATTTATGTACATACTAGGACTAAAGTAAATAGACAAATAAATTCTCAAGGATATAATCCTCCTTTCCTTTAATATAATGCTGTATTTTCTAACTAAAATATATTCCTTGTTAATAATCTACATTGAAAACTCTTGAAAGAAGTTTATATTTGCAAACTTCCCTGAGTGTAAGTGAACACAAATCACTCAACATGAAAACTAATTTAAACAGAAATTTTCTAGAAGAAATATTTCAAAACTGCCTATTTACATGTCATTCGAAGGACTTTTAACTACGCTTTAGCTACAACTTATAATCAACAATAACCTGTGACTTAAAAACAGGTTATATAATCCAGATCAATATACCATCTTGGAAATTCTGACTAAGGTCAAATATTTAATCCACCACCATATTGAGGTCTTGAAATCATAAATGCAATATGTCTGAAAGCCAAATTTATGTCTTACCCCTCATTGAACTCTCTCCCAGTAATACAAATAAAGCATCTTTGAGAAACCTATTACATCATACTTTCCCAATACATGACTGTAATGTATCAACAGGACATAAAGATTTGCAAACAGAACACAAAATTTTCTTAGTTCACATTTTGATTTGTTTTCTGTCTTTCATCTAGTTAAACCTCCTAAATATTATCTATACACCCATGCCTGCCCCAAATGAATTTACCTACACATCTATAACTGTATTATATTACCAAATATGCATTGCCCATGTACTGATCCAGCATATATTCATTCCACTCACTTTAAAACTCTTCAACTCTTCACACACTTTAACAAGAGAAAGTCCTATTCTAGTGTACAAAGCACTATCTCAGTTGGTGTGTATTGACTATCTTTATTTTTTTAATTTAGCTTTAATTAAATGGAAGTGTGTGTCTCAGCATGTAGGTATTTGCATTTGAATATGGGTGTCAAAGGAGAATAGAGGCATTAGATTTTTCTGGATTTGGGGTAACAGAGATTTTTGTGGACCACTTGATTTTGGTGATGGGAACCAAAATCATGATCTTGGGCAGAGCAGCCAGCATTCTTAACCATCCTGCTATCTCTCTAGCATTTTACCCTTATTTTAAAAGTCATTCTAGTTCCCAAGTAATTTTGACTTATAAAATGGGGCATAGTGGGTACCTTTGTATACAAGTCTTCAAGTGGTCTTCCTTTTGACTTCATTTTACATTCTAAAGTAGTCTTAGGATTTTTGTGGATTTTTTTTATTTCATTTTACTTTCCCTTTCTTGTATCATCTTGTCATAGTCACTCCAAGAAGGACATGGTCCAAACATAATATTTTGATGCATCTAGCACACAAGCACAGATTTTAAATCATACACAGTGGTTTTACATAAACATAAGTCAAGATGTTTTGATCTGTTTCTCACACAAATGCCACAAAGGATGATGTTTCTAAATAAAGACTGTGATTATATTATGATGACCACACTATGGCTGATTCATTTTGTGTGTGTGTGTGTGTCTGTGTGTGTGTGTGTGTGTGTGTGTGTATAAATGTGTGCTGCAGGAACAGAATAAACTTCCCTCTGAGGACTAATTTTTATGCTCAAACTGTGTAAAGAAAAAAATAAACACATATATCTGTAGTTATACTCAGTTTGTTTAAATCTTGGGTCTCAAGTTATCTTCTGAACTAAGTGATGGATTCATAAATTATCTTCCCTAAAGTAATTATTAAAAATATAGAAAGAATTTGAGAGTTTCACTGGCCATTAAGAATTCCCAGTGGACATACATTATAAGAATTGACAAGACAAAATTAAATTATGATGAAAAAAGGAAGCATGCATTGAAGGAGAGCCACTATGCCACAATCTATAAACACTAAAGACTAGCAAAGTGCCTTTCAAATCATATCAAACACTTATTTCACTTAGATAGAAACAAAAGCATTTGTTCCTTCTAAGAGACAGCTTACTATCAATTCTACATGTATAATGCTAGGTTATTCTTATCTGAAGAGTTCAATAAAATGTAAATAAAACTGAATCCAACCATTTCAGTTACCACGAGCATGCCAGTACTTAAACTTTAGCAAAACACAAGATAGAAAATGTTCTAGATATTATCCCCAAAGAAAGCATAAATGAATTTTAAAAAGTGCTGTAAAAGTTGCAGAAATGTGGCAGTCAAGAGTTTCTAGAGTCGAGTTTGAACCTAGGAATTATATATAAACATTTTATTCTTTGTGATTGTTTATTTTGGGGATTTTATATTAATAACATGTCTCCATTTTCTTTCCTCTCTCCAAACCTCTCATATAGGCCCCCATTTTCCTTCAAATTCATGTCTTCTTTTTTACTAGTTGTTATTGAAAGTATGTAAGTTTTTATATATAGTTCTTATTATATATATATATATATATATATATATATATCTTATTATAACCTTATGGATTCATAAAATACTATTATTGAATTGTGTTTTCAGGAATGATATTTTGGCACTAGAAAACCAATTGGGGTGCTCTTTGCTGGAGAGGACCACCTCTTGCACTCCAAATTATTCTGAGTTGCCTGTCTTTCTTTGTGTAGGGCGGAACCCTTGTGGGCTTTTCCATATCTAGTTGGGCTTCCTCCTTGTTCAGCTCATATAAGGGTAGTCTCATTGATAGGAATTTACTGATATAGTTTCTGATGTTACTAGCATACAATCTCATAGCAAAGTCCCAGTTCCTCTGGTTCTTATAGTCTTTTTTATCCCTCTTCTATAAAAACACTAACAGAGCATTGGGTATGTGAGTTAAACATTTTATTCTTAAGGGATAAAACAAGAATGTTTATCATACATAATAAGATAATCTGATAGTTTATCTTCTTTAAATAAATTTTAAATAGCATAATGAAGCTTGTGGCATCAAATGTATGACTAACAATACATATATTTCAAGTGCCAAGGCATGATAAACAATCCAAAGGATATAGATATACTTAAAACCATCTAGAAAATACAAGTATTTTTGGTCAGATAGGTTATTATGTTGCCATATTTCTCAGAATTAATACTTTTTTAGAGTAATTATGGAACAAGTAATCACAGTCTTAACAAAAGCTTCTAGGTGTGATGAATTTTTATTTTTAGAGGTTTGGAAATCATGCCGATGTTTGTTTATGTTTCCCTTTGATTTAATGAATATGCATGTTTAAATAGAGTTCTATTTTAAAAGCTCATGGCCCTGAAACCTCAGTGGAACTCTGAAACACAGTCTGCTACTACACAGATAGGACCAATAGATGAGTGACCAGCCACTCAGCAGGTCACAACACTCTCTAGGCCCTCAATACATGGGCAAAACCCCAAGCCCCACCCCCACCTGCCTCAGGTTCTCTAGCCAGTCAGCAGGACAGTTTCCTTCAGGTATGTAGCTCCTACATTCCTACCACATCCACTGGACTCTGCAAGCCACAAGTCCCAAACACTCCTGCAACTATGCAGAGAGAATCAAACGGATAGAACAAAAGAATGACCAAAAGAGGAACTCTGATGCACAAGCTGTGAGTGCACAGAGCGGACCACTACAGCTAACCAAGAGAGCAGGACAAGAGACACCTCAGTTGTTCCTCGAGACAGAGACAATGACAGTGCAGAGCAGACCAAGAACAGTTTCCAAAGACACAGTCACTGCAAGTATTGGACCAAAAGGCAAAGACACTGCAGAAACCAATTGGGGTGTGGGGTTTTGCCCATGTATTGAGGGCCTAGAGAGTGCTGTGACCTGCTGGGTGGCTGGTCACTCATCTATTGGTCCTATCTGTGTAGTAGCATACTGTGGTTCAGAGTTCCACTGAGGTTTCAGGGCCATGAGCTTTTAAAATAGAACTCTATTTAAACATGCATATTCATTAAATCAAAGGGAAACATAAACAAACATCGGCATGGTTTCCAAACCTCTAAATTGAGGAAGAGATGGGTAGGTATCAATGCAAGAATTCATTCAACAACATAAAAAGCAATGTGGTAAATTCAGAACCTAGCAGTCATAGAACAAGAAAACCTGATCATTCTAACACAGAGAAAGCAGAAAAAGAGGATTTTAAATGTAACTTTATGAGGTTGATGGAGACTTTTGAAGAGGAAATGAAATGTCCCTTAAAGAACTAAAAGAAAAGAAACACAAAAATGGAAGAAATCAATAAATCTCTCAAAGAAAACCAAGAAAACACAATCAAACAGGTAAAGAAAATAGTTCAAGACTTGAAGACTGAAAGAGAGACAATAACGAAAATGCAAAGTGAGGGAATTCTGGACATGGAAAAATCTGGGTAAATGAATGGGAACTGGAGAGGAAAGCATAACCAATAGAATAGAAGAGAAGGAAAAGAGAACCTCAGGGGTTGAAGATACTAAAGAATGAATAGATTCCCTTGTCAAAGAAAACATTAAATCCAACAAATTCTTAACACAAAATCAAGGAAATATATGCCTCATGAAAAGACCAAAACTAAGAATAGAAGAAGGAGGACTCCAGCTCAAAAACATATTCAACAAAATCAGAGAAGAAAACTTTCCCAACCTAAAGAAGGATATCCCAATGAAGGTACGAGCTTACCAAAGACTGAACAAAAAAAAAGTCCCCTTGCCATATAACAATAAAAAGAAAAAACATACAAAAATAAAGAAAGAATATTAAGAACTGCAAAGAGAAAATGTCAAGTAACATATAAGCCAGACCTATCAGAAATACATCCAATTTCTCAACTGAAACCATAAAGCCAGAAGGTCCTGGACAGATGTGCTGCAGACACTAAGAGAACATGGATGTGAACCCAGAGTCCTATACACAGCAAATCTTTCAATCAACATCGATGGAGAAAACAAGTTATTCTATGACAAAACCAGATTCAAACAATACCTACCCACAAAGACAGCCATACAGAAAATACTAGAAGGAAAACTCCAACCCTAAGACGCTAACTGTACCCACAAAAACACAAACAAAAGATAACCACACAACAGCCAACACTAAAGAAGGGAAACACACAAACACTACCACCGAAAATAATAGGAATTAACAATCACTGTTCATTACTATATTTTAATATCAGTGGAATCAATTCACCTATAAAAAGACACAGGCTAAGAGAATAGATATGAAAGCAGGACTAGCTTTCTGCAGTATACAAGAAACACATATTACTACCAGGGACAGACATTAGAATAAAAAGTTGGAATAAAGATTTTCCAATCAAATGGACCTAAGAAACAAGCAGGTGTAGCTATCCTAATATGTAACAAATGGACTTCATACTGAAATCAATCAAAAGAGATGAAGAATGACACTTCATATTCATAACAGGAACAATCCATCAAGATGAAGTCTCAGTCCTGAATATATATGCCCCAAATAAAAGAGCACCCACATATGTAAAAAAAAATATTAAAGCTTAAATCACACATCAAACCTGAAACGCTAATAGTAGGAGACTTCAACTCCCCCTTCGTCTCAATGGACAGGTCAACCCGACAGAAATTTAACAGAGAAATAAGAAAATTAACAGATGTTAGAACCCAAATGGACTTAAAAGAAATATAGAGCATTCCACCCAAACAGAAAGAATATACCTTCTCAGCACTTCAAGGAACCTTCTCTAAAACTGACCACATACTTGGTAACAAAGCAAACCTCAACAGAAACAAAAAATTGGAGTAACCCCTGTATTTTATCAGAGCACCATGGTTTAAATAGAGAATTTAACAACAACACTAATTTCAGAAAGCCTATGAACTCATGGAAATCGAACAAGGCTATTTTTAATTTACCCTGGGTCAAGAAATAAAGAAATCAAAGACTTCTTAAAATTCAATGAAAATTAAGGCACTACTTACCCAAATGCATACCAAATGCATAGTGCCTTACACTATGAAAGCAGTGCTAAGAGGAAAGTTCATACCACTAAGTGCCTAAGTAGAGAAAGTGTAGAAATCTCATACTAGTGACTTAACAGCACACCTGAAAGCTCTAGAAAAAAAAAAGCCAGCATCACACAGGAGGAATAGAAGACAGAAAGTAATCAAATTGAGGACTGAAATCAATAAATAAAAACAAAGAAAATAGAAAATTATACAAAGAATCAATGAAACAAAGAGCTGGTTCTTTGAGGAAATCAACAAGATAGACAAACCCCTATGCAAACTAATCAAAAAGCAGAGGGAGCACATTCAAATTAACAAACTCAGACATGAAAAGTAGGACATAACAGACACAGGAAATCCAGAGAATCATTAGGTCATACTATAAAAACCTGTACTCCACAAAATTGGTAAATGTAAAAGAGATAAACAATTTTCTGGATAGGTACCACATAACAAAATTAAATCAGGACCTATAACCAGCAATGTGTCTTACCCTCCCTAAGGAGTGGCTGGAGGGTAGGGTGAGGAGCAAGGTAAAGGGAATAGGAGGAGTAGAGGAAGTTCTAACTGGGATTGGTATGTAAACTGAAAAAAGACAGTTTGTTTTCTTTTTTGAAAAATAAAATAAATTAAATTATAAAAATAAAATAAATAAAAGTTGATGACTTAGAAGATATTTATTGTGCTAGTAAAATAAGAACTTTAGTGTCAGATAATTGTTGTGAGTGTTTTGCCGAGCAGTAATGAACACGTATGGAAGCACTATGTGAGCACAGACCTACACATCTAAATAACAGAAACAATGTTCATCATGCCAAGGATTTTTAATTCATTGTGCTAATTTCCAAACATACTTTAAAATTTTTCTAATTTTGGTTTCAATCTCCATGACACATTGAACTCTTTTAATTGTTAAAATTCAATTCATTCTCGTTGTAGAATGTTTGGTGTCGATTGTTTAAATGCTTGTTTAATACCATATTTTAATATTAAATGCAAATACCAATATTTTATAAAAATAAATAATACATATATTTTTAGTGTCTAGTCACATTGATATCTCAGACCTCTGGGTATCACACACTATTAAATATAGACAGAAGCTATAATGCAGTTAAATTTTGCAAGTCTGTCTTCTAATTTAAAAAATCTTAGCTTGTAGAAAGAAGCAAATTTTAAAATATTATTTATAGGCCATAAATTATTACCAATTATTTAATTTATTCATTGCAAAAAAATTATCCAACATTGTACTGGCTAGGTCAAAAGTTCACATATTTACCTAAATTTATGAGAGGAAAAGAAGATAATTAATAGAAATTTATTCTACTGTCACAAACTTGTTTTTATCTTTTCCATTTCCTTTGTAACTTTTTGGACATTAACATCTATTTCTCTTCTAGGAAAGCCATTAAAGATTATGGGGGTCAGAAAAAATATTATATATCATTAAGCTTAGTCTGCTAAGACTTACAATATTTTGCTATCATTTTCTCAATGATAGGAAGTAATTAATTATGAATGTCATCCGCAAATAATTTCAATGAAAAATTATCCTGCATCTCCTTGTATATTTTAAATTACTTCTTCAATCAAAGCTGGGATTCCTTTTAGAAAGGCAGAAAAATAATTTTCATATTACCTGTAGTTGGAATTTGGAGGAAGTATATTCATAAATGAATATTAATATTTGGCTATGTTATGTTTCTTCAACTAAGCATGCACAAGTGAAAGAGACATGCCTACTTGGTTAGATATAAGTGTCTTAGGCCTCACATTCAACATTCATTACCCACCTGAAGATTAAACAACTTTAAAGACAATTCTCACATTTCTATTTTGCAGTTTAGGTAATTGAAAATCGGGAGTCATCTGTTCATCAGGACAAACTTACAGTGCACAGTTTTGGCAAGAAGACCAAGATTATTAAAAGTCTATCCCTCTATCAATACAGAATATCAATGGATTAGTACATTCTAAGTAATGTAAATATATGTGATTTCATTGTCCCTCGTCTTCCATGTTCTCTTATGGGGAACTTTATCCCAGTTGGTGTCTAAATCCCAGTTTCATTGTTTGGTTTCTCGTTACCTTCCATGAAATTTCTCGTTTCATCATTCTTTATCCTCCCTATATTTTCTCTCTTCAAGCAATGTAGATAACCTCCATTATTAGAGTACTGTCTCCGAGTCAATCCTTCTAGCAAGTTCCTGCCCCAGTAAACCAACATTCTAGGTTAAACAAATTTCAGTTTCAATAGTACTTCAGTAAGATGGATTTCTGAAGGTGAATGGGGAGTTAACTGCTTCTTTCAGAAACTTCAGGCATTTTTCATAGTTCACATACACTCACGCAATAGTGACCCTCTTTAGACATTTCTAGTATATTGTTTTTCACCTTTTTATACTGTTTGTATTCTAATGCTTGTTAATTTATTTTCATACATTCTTATATTTTCCCTCACAGAAATTGATACTATTTTTTAAGTATTTTAGATCAGACTAATGAAAATTAAATATAAATAAAAATAGGCCCAGAAGAACCATCGAGTTTGTAAGAACTACTTCATCAAAATTTAGTAATAAAAAATAGTTTAATCAATTTAGTAATAAAAAATAGTTTAATCTTGAAAATTAGGAAATAAATTAGAGAGTAAGTGACAGTTCTTCCAAAAAGAGAACCTTGTAATCTTATGCTGCTGTGTGTGACAATAAGCAAAAGTAGTACTTTCTATTTCCTCTTCAATTCTGTCTTCAAATTTCTGTATATTCTCTAGAAAACCTACAAGGTGATCAGTTTCACACCTCAAATGCTCGGCTTCTTCTTTGGCATTGATTCTTTGCATGAGATGTCCCTGACTCCTTTATCATTTCTGTAAAGACGAACATTGAGTACTAATGAATCTTCTAGATCTTAATCCTCACTCTCAGGTGTTTTCATATCATCATCTCTGTCCACCAGTATGTCACAATCTCCAAAACCAGTTCTGTTCTACTTTCCTTGATTTTTTATTAGAACTTTATTACTGTTTCCAGTCATCTCAATTCAGAACACCTTTAAAATGGCACTTTAGCTTCCTTCTTTTTCATTGATTCAAATAAGTCAGCTCATTATTTATTTATCTTCTGCCTTCATAATTTTACACCAGCTATAACAACTTGTTTGACTTTACCTAATTCTCACTAATGGTTCTTTTTATTAAGTTGGGTTTCTTGTTCTTTGGTTGGTTGGTTGTTTATTATTTTCTTTTACTTTTCTTTTTTCTATTTTTTTCATAACTTTACGAACCTCAGGCTAATTTCCAGACTTGCTATGTAGTTAAACTTGGCCTTGATTTCTGGATCCCCTTATTTTTGTCTTCAACCCTATAATTACAGTGGTGCATGAGCATGTCTGGCTTCATCATTGATTTTTCTCTGCACATTGTAACAGTTCTCACCAAAGACATAGACTGTGAGATGTGTTTTATTAAGAGTTGTGTTACCCAGATGTTCAAAACAATTGCCATACAAGGTATCCATATTTTAACCAAATGTAGTCATCTGTTATTCTTCCACTTCATATTGATAATCTTTTAAAAAGTCCTTTGCTAATTTATCCATTCCAATGACCCTGTCTTCTCACACTGCCTTATTAAAACCATTGACATGGGAATCTGCTTATCACTGAAGTGGTTCTTTTAATCATAAGACACAGCCTTTCCATTTCTTGCACCCATCATATTCGTTTATGCATGTCAAACACTGCTTCTTGCTTTCTGATTGATTTTGTACTTGTTTGTATAATGTCTCCCATCACCCCAGTTTTTTTTGACTGCAAAGTCATCAAGAGAAGAGCCATGATTGTAGAGTTCATTAAATAGGAGCACTTCATAAATACTTGATAAAATGTATTAACCAAACAGAACTTCTCCAATAATTAAAATAATTATTAAAATAATTCCTAAAGGCACAATTGTTTTCTAATTTTTTAACATATTAGGAGAAGAGATTGAGAACAATAAGACTGAGCATCATTCCACTGACTCAATAGAAGCATGCCTAAGTAAACACAAAGGAATTAGTGAAGTACTTCTAAGACACCAAGGAAAATCCTACCATATTACTATAGTTTTTTATCACATACTAGAGAGGCACTGAATAATTAAAGTGGTTTAAGAAGAGCCTGCCTTATCCCCAAGTATGAATTATAAAAAGAAGAAAACTTAGTAAATGCTAGCAGTGAGTTCTACAGAAGAAAACTAATTAGACTATCTTACCTTGTAACTGAGATAACCAAGGAGTATTGTTTCAAATAGACTGATCAATGCCACTGAGACCTAAAACAAATTGTTTTTAATGAGAAACTGCAAAGTAAATAAAATGCTTTCACAATGTGCTAGTAACTGTATACAAATATGTAAAAATCCATGCATGTACACACATACACACACACACAAAACAACAACACAAAAACAATTAGAACTATTACTTAAATTCCAATCAGCAGGTTAGGAGATGAACAAAATATTTTACTACCTCATGTATTACACCTTAGTTTTCATAATTTCATGTTTCTTTATCCTTTCTTCTTCCTTCCTTCCTTCCTTCCTTCCTTCCTTCCTTCCTTCCTTCCTTCCTTCCTTCCTTCCTTTCTTTCTTTCTTTCTTTCTTTCTTTCTTTCTTTCTTTCTTTCTGCTTTTTTTGAGACGGGGTTTCTCTATGTAACAGCCTTTACTGCCATTCTTGACCAGGCTGTCCCAGTGCTGGGATTAAAAATATGTTCCATTGCATCAGCAATTTTATATATTCTTAATGAACATTGTTAATTCTTTGCAAACATGAGAGTCAAATATTCAGACTGACTAAAATGGGCAAGATACATAAAGATCAGGAATACATACAATTGCTTTTCTGAACATCGCTGCTTAAATCAGTGTTTCCCTTCAGAAAGCCAAATATGTTTCAAAATAAGTATCATTTCATCTACTTCAGGAAATATGTAATGCCAACATCCTTAAATACACTAAAAATGGGTCATTGTAGCCATGCAGGATATTCTGAGGTTACAGAAACATTCCATGATCAATTTTACTTTTCTGGTTGGAAATGTTAGTTTTGTGTCATTTGAGACAAGAGCCTTTCCTGGCTTGCTCTGAAGTATATGCAATTGCTGCTGTATCTGTCAGGACACATGGATCAGGAAAACAGATAGAGAAATCCAGGCACTTTTCTTCAGCGGTGTTTTATTTATTACATAATTGAACTAATTACAAGTATGTTCCCTTTGTGATGCTGAGGAATTGAACCCCAGACCTCTCATATCCTAGGCAACTAATCTCCCACGGAAATACATACACTGCCTTCTCTTTATTTGAAAATGGAGAGAAGAATGAAATATAAAAACAGGAGATTATACAAAAGCAACTATACTTCTTGTTTAGTTAAAATTTACAACACTTTATATTCAGAAATGATACATCTTGAGGATTTAAAAGTTGTTTCTTGCTAAATGATAGTTTTGAATTTTTAGGAACAGCAAATATTAGCACAATGAAAACAGATGAATGTCCAACAATCCAAGTAAATCTTTCCATGCATACATGCACCTGGTTATTTTTATAATAGGAAGCTAAGAATATTTTGATTTTCTCCACAAACCTTCTATCATGATTATCTATCCTATTTTCTAATAGAATATAGTTTTGGGAGATTTAGCAAATTCTAGCATACTATTTTACATACTACTAGGAATAGAATTTAAATTGAATATAAGTAATTTAGAAAACTATAAGACTTTAAAAATATTAGTCAATTTTATTTTTTATTAAATATGATAGAATATTTATATAACAACTAGAAGATTGTATTTTAATAATCATTTAATATTTGGGAAGGTATTTGGGAAGGATTGTTTGCATAGCAATTGAAAATACAACAAAAGTCAGTATAAATCAATGTAGTTAGATTCACTTAAGCAAAACTTAAAGTGCACATAAAAATTTTTAGTTGTGGTATAATCCTGCTGAATTTTCAAAACCATTCATTACCAAACACTATATGAAAAGAATCAGCATGGCTTTCTAGGGCAGTAAAACTCCTGATCTAGATAAAACTGTAGGAAAATTGAATGTAGGCAATGAATCATAAAGTTTTCCCTGCAAACTCCAAGTCTTCTCTATGTTAGTGATTCCACCTTTCATTTAGTTTGCACTTTTAAGAACATAAAGTGAAAAAAAATGACCTATAGCACATAAATATAAGGGGAAGTGACAGGATCTTACAAAAACTATGTACACCAAGACTAATAGAAACAAAAATAAGGCTAGGCAGCTGACTCCAGGGAACTCTGGTATATAATTCAAACATACTTTACTCTTGCCTATGGTTTTACTTTCGTAAGACTTAACTGGCCCTTTAAACGTATACATTCATTTATATAGATTCTCCCACATTCGTGAATATAAAAGTACCCACAGTTGTACTGCATGACTGTTCATAAAAAGTTGAATAAGTGAGTCATGTAAAGTAGTTTGGAAGACATGGAGGCTCGAAACACTGCTTTCTTTTTTGTTATTTAGCTATTTTAATTTTACAACACCCTCTGAAGTCTAATCCATATTACAAGGAAAATCTTGAAAGTTAGAATGCAAGGCTCAAAAAAATATAAGGAGAAATAAGTCAAAATGTTTGCCTCTATTGGGCACGAAGGTAAACCATAAAGGCAAACTCGACTTGAGCATCAATAGTTCACTTCACAATAGTATTTTGCTGTGCACGATTAATGAATACAGAAATAGAGAAATAAAATTGTACATAACCTGTAAACCCCATAAAGGTAGACTTCTGTTAACCCAAAATATGTGAGACCTATGGAAAGAAAAATTAAATGTCAGTTGTTTCATGTGAAAAAGTCCATTTATTTAAAAAATTTGATTTTACTTGTAAGTATAATAATAGCAATTAGCATATAAAAGACAACAAAATATAGAAATAGCCAGAAAAACATGAGAGTAATATCATGGATTCAGCCTTTTTACTAATATTCATTTCTACTTCAATAAAACCACATAATATTTTAATTTACTTTTTCATTTCTGTTAATAGTAAATGAAAAGTAAAACAAACCATTTGCTAGATTGATATGGCACAATAGGAAATTCTCATAATCTTTGATCCATTTTCCACTAAAATGTCATCAAAGGTTCTTCTACAAATGTAAAGACTTTGATAGTTTTAAAATTATTTGGATTTAGATAATGCAAATGAACAACATTAATAGAATTAAATCAGTAACTAAAAAATATAGCTTACATTAATAGTTTATATTTGCATTTCTGTAATATATTTAACTTACATAAAAAATCATAGTGACTGAGGTCAATGTAGACTAAATGTAAGATGATGTTCTTATGTGAAATAATTGTTCTTATGGGGTCCTCTTTAACTGTTTCTTTTTCTTTTTTTTCTTTTTTTTCCAGTTTATTTATTTTTTATTAAAAATTGCCATCTCCTCCCCTCCTTCTCCCCCTTCCCTCCCCTCCCCTCCACCCATACCCTCACTCCCTCCCTCTCCAGGCCAAAGAGCCATCAGGGTAGTAACAAAATGTTTGAACTCTCTGATGAACACCATAACATAGTCAACAAACCACAAATTATACATGCAATTGACTGCACTGGGAGTCATTGAGAAAAATAAAATCTACTCAGGAACAGTTGAACATTTTTCAAGAAACGAAAATAACCCTTCAATATGATTTAAACAACCCACTCTTTGAAGTTATGGAAGTGAGAAGTCACATAAAGCATTAAATGCATTTCCAAACACTAAAATTTTCTTTTTATATTATGTAAAATAATAAAAAACATAAACTCTTCCAATTTTGTTTACATTAAAAAGCTTAAAAGGCAGCAGGGCAGAAATGGCTCAGGCCTTTAGTCACAGTACTTATTTGAGAGGCTGGAGCAGGGGGATCTCTGTGAGTTTGAGGCCAGCCTGGTCTACGGAGCAAGTGCCAGGACAGACTCCAAAGCAACACAGAGAAACCCTGCTTGAAGCACCCCATCTCCACAAAAAATAAGTAAATAAATAAAAGCATAAGGACTACAGAAGGTCCCTATGTTGAACATTACTATATAGTACTCTAGGGTTCCAAAATGTCACATCTATCTGGCTAAATGACATCTTAGGTTACTCCAATCCAAATTCGGACTTCCCCTCAAAGCCTGTTGTCTATTTTACAACTGAAGATTTCATAGAAAGTGGTGTGGAGTCTATTGTTTCTGCTCTGAGATATGCTTCTCATTTTAAAGCACTTAACACATTAGTCAATAAACCACTTCAATACTCAGCACCATGTACATAAAAAATCTTTCGACTTTAATCTTACAATGCTGACAATTTGATCTAAGCACCTCCCTCTGTGGAAAATGCAACCCAGTATAAGGTTTTCAATTTGGCCATTTAGAAATCTTACTAGTTTCTAAAACTTACCAAAACTCAATTCATTAGTCATCTACCATTTTTATATTGCTATTGTAGATTTTTATTAGAATAAATTTTGGTCAGATCCCTCTACCACACATTGTACCTTTTTATAATAAAGTTTAAACTGCAAAAAAAAAAATGCATAGTGTTTAGTTAAATCACACACAGGCTTGTTGATTGACAGTTCAGTCTCTTTGAGCCCCTATGAATGCATTAGTGGATTCTGTAAGTTTTCTTAAGGTGTCTTTGACCCCTCTGGATCCTACAATCATTTTTTTTTTCATGCAGTCAATCTATTGTTTCGCTATGGGTGTGCATCTATTTCTATCAGTGGTTGGATAAAACCTCTCTGATGACAATTGGACTAGGCACCAATCCCAGCACATCCCACAGGAAGGAAAGACTGTAGGTGGAAATTTATATCATTGGGTCGGTTTTTCATTCCCTCCACTTCCTCTTATGGTGCTCCTAAAAGTGGGAGCAGAGGCTATCTCTGACTATTTTACTGGCATTTCCACCCTACTCCACATACTGGGTTGCCTTTCCCAGCCTTAATACATGTGAGGCACTTATTGCAACATGATATGCAATATTTTGTGGAAAAGTAAATTGGAGGTTGGGGACAGAGTATGGGTAAGGGGAGGGAATGGGAGGAGATGAGGGGGAGAAAGCTGTGACCAGGATGTAATAGAAAGAAAAGAAGAAAGAAAGGATAAAGAATAAATTTATTGAACTGGAATTCTTTGATATTTTCTGTGTGTGATTTGCTCCTTCCTTACTCAACCCCTTTGAGGTGTCCTTCACTCAGCTCTGAACTGTCTTCAGAATCAAGTCTGGAATTGACAGCTATACAAAAGCTATACAAAAGACAAAACATCATTTTGTTGATAAGAAAAGTGGAGGGAGGGGAAAAGTAATAAATTATATATAAGTAATATTTACTACAGTAGTATATATAAGAGGAAAGTAACTGTCATCTATCCAAAAACCCAATGACCAAACATCATGATCATCAGGATGACAGAGTAATAAGCACAACAGCATTCATGACCAATGACTGTTAATCATTGACATGAATTATTCACGAAAGCATCAATAGGAAACAATTTTACTTTTTCAAATGTAAGTAACTGAAATGAAACAATAAAAGAAAATAATAAAAAAATAAATGCACATCATTTATGATTAAATTGACGATGCAGTAGATCAAGTACATGTATTAAGCATTATTAAATTAGAAGAAGAACCATATCAAACAGTGATGGGATAGAAACAGTCAAATGCAAAAAAAGTAATGGTATACAAATGCATCAACTTTTCACAGCATACTCAGATAGGCTTCTACTATAAGAAAGTAAATAAATGTTCAAAGTGCCAGGTCTACCTTGACATCTGAAGTGAGTTCTGTGGAGGGGGTGGCATATTCAGAACAAGACCCAAAAGTTTAATACACATATGAGAGTAACCAAGTCAACATGTGAAGCATGATCATGAAAACAATACAAGAGAAGCTCAAAGAACTCTTCTCAATTCTTAAAATTATTGATCAATACAAGTCTATACTATGCAGAGCATGAACCAACCTAGTGAATTAAAAACTCCACAACCCACAACATGCAAGAGAAACTAAGCACTTGGTATAGTATTAGGCCTACATTGCTGGGGCATCCATAATTTAGGACTGACCAGAATACAGAAACATAGTAGAATCTAGCCTCCATACAGGAAAATTTTTTTCAGAAACATAACTTTGAATACATTAGAAATAAAAACCTTAACTCCAAGTCATACAAGCAATAATAAAGCATGGCAGTGATTATATACTTTCGAAAGAAATAAACATCACAGGCTTTCAGTATGTTGATTATGAGAGAAGTGGTCTTCATTCATTGTTAATATTTTTCATTCTTTCCCAAGTCACACAGAGTAGAATGTGAAAAAGCCAACGCAACCAGACACTCATCTCAGTCCTGCCAAAATCTGATGATATGACTGACCCTCACGTAAGATACTTCTATGAAATTCCAGTACTCTATGGTCCTAAATCATGCATGCAGATATTACATATTTATGCTATTCTGCCTTGAATTTTATGTGTGTGTGTTGTATTTACAGAGAAAGTTTTCAACTCATTAGGAATATCAGTATTAGACATTTTTTTTAAGAAAAAATAAATTTTGTGATTTTTGTGTTATATCCATTGGTAAGGTCTGATCTACACAGTAACTACATGGGAAAGAAAGGAAGGTCTTTAATATAATATTAATTTCTACATTTCATCAAATATTAAAAACATTGCCATTGGGCACTGGTAGTGAAGGTCTTCAATTTCAGCATTCAGGAGGCTGAATCAGAAGGATCTCTGTGAGTTTGATGCCAGCCTGGTCTATAGAGTGAGCTCTAGACCAGCCAGAATTATACAGAATTATACAATCCTGTCTTGAAAAAAAGAAAAAAATATTGCAACAATTCTATTTCTTCCTACAATAATTCTTATCATTATGTTATAATAATCTGTAAAATTTCATCACACCAGATATTATTTAAGCACCAAATTTAAGGGCAAATTCAAAAATTTCAAAATCCAGAAACTTTCCTGTGTGCCTCAGTTTCCTTTTCAGAAGCTCCAACAAAACTAAGGGGAGAAATAGTTTATTTTAACTCACAGTTCCTGGTAAGATTTGTGTTACCATCATTAGGGATTGAAGCAGCTAGTCACAACCACAGTCAAGAGCAGGGTGAGAAGGAACACATACATGCTTGTGCACAGCTGGCTTTACCCACCCTGTATAGTGCAAGACTAAAGTAAAATTCCTGTTGCCACCCACAATGGGCAGGTTACCCTAGTCCAATTAACAGAAGCCAGACATCACAACAAATGCTTACAATCTTATTGGGACTTTCTTCCTAGGCCATTCTTTTTTTTTTTTCACATAGAACAAAATGGCTTTTATCTTTGTAAATTGTCTTGGGTCAAGGTCTTCCAAAAAGAATTGCTCTTCAAAAACTTTTCACATTCTGGCTCTGACACCAGGATCAACAGGCAACATTAAGGTCCAGAAGCCCAACTATCCTAAAGTGATGTACTGTGTAATATATATTTAACTCAGATCTAAGTGAAAAAGAACATGTGGGACTCCAGGCAAAGAGGTCTGGGGCTTCAGACACTGATATTAGTAAAAGCCCCAGAAAGAGCTATAGAAATTCTTGATTGCACTGTAAATTAAAACTAACCACCACAATGTGCTTCTTCACTTGACTCAGCCACTTATTACTACTCCCACTACTAACAATAACACTAACAATACTCTTGCTATAATAATAACAGTTACAATCTCTTAAACATTTTTAAAAGTCAAAATAAGGGTGTGCATTTAGATAAAACTGGAATATATGCTTCTACAGCCCTAAGGAAACACAGCTCTTCTTCTAATGTAGACACTAACAAACAGAGCCGTCTCCTGTACTACAAACTGGAACCCTTAATGACACACCACATACTCCAATGTTTGCAGTACCCATGATATCAAAGATATCACAGTAAAATTATTTTTGTATCTTTCTGTTTGTCAATACTGCAATAGTTTCATATCAGTTTGACTCCTGGGAGAAGCTTAAAAATAAAACAAAGCGGCTCAAAATATCTGCATCCTTATCAGGTCAGAACTATAATTAAATAAATCTCATTGCCAAATTAGTCTCATTATTTTAAAATAGAGCCTGTACCCATAAAGAACATTTCTGTTTTTAATTAGCCAAGACTGCATTGACAATAGAACTAAACAAAACAGTGTACTCGAATTGGAGACATAAGTTAGTTTATTATGGTTTTTAATTGTGAGAATCTAATTTTTCAAATGTATATCCTTTGTAATTAAGACTGAATATTCTTAGTAATATGACACAGAAGTTAATTGTAGGAAACTTTGTCCTCTTAATGTTTCCAAATAATATAATTTTATTCTGCTATCATTATTCACCAATGGCTTTTCTTTTTGGAGCAACCTTCATGGACTGTTTTAGGATTTTTCAGGTCTCTTGAATGTACATTCTGTTCATAAGTTGTTTTAAAAACATCTTTGATACTTTATACAAAGATTTTTAGGGGGTATCCTTTATAATAACATAAAGATGAAAGCATGTAATAAAACTGATATACACTGACATATCTAGATCTTGGTCCTTAATAATCTTCACCAGAAAACCACTGGTAATATTTGTGGGCATAATTCTATTAAAAGAGAATTTTAATAACAGAAACTCCTAAGACTTATGATAAGGATGAAGAGTCACCTACAAAATGACATTTCTCTTGATCTCAGCAAACTTCTAGATAAGACAGAGAAATGAGTGGAATATGTAAGAGTAATGCCTTAGGGTATTTAAGAATAATACCTGGAAATTGTGCACACAGTACCACATAAGCCTCCCAAACCAGTGAAGAACTAGACTACCTGGATAATGCCAAGTAAGGTCTCCATATTTATATATTAGCCAAAGAGCTGATATCCTGGAGGGTCCAGGATCTCAAAAAGTTTAAAGGGAAGAATTTTAAATGGCAGATAGGGAAAACACATTTCTAAGAAGTCTCAACATGAGAGGACAGAATGTCCTAGTAATTCAACAGAGGACACCACAGCTAGAGTTAGAAATGGTTGAAGAGACATAAACAAGAGTTAGAATATAAAATGTCATTTACACATCTGTTCACTCACCTATTTAGAAAAGGACTAGTGTTCACTGTGCCCACCTCTAGAATTCAGCCAATGACCTATGTGTCTATTCTAATCCTCACAGAAAACTCAGAAAGTAAAGCGAGCAAGAAAAATATGTGCAGTATGTAAGAGAGACAAAGGCACTATAAAAAAAAAACAAGCAAATGTTTTGGGAGACCTTATAAGGAGAGTGCTAAGAGAAGTACCATCAGCCAAAACCTATGTGAAGCTCTGCTCTGAATATGTGCCTGCTGTGACCTAAGAATCGAACCAAGGTCTAGTGAAAAGTGTCAGTGGACCAGCACTTACAGAATAAGTCACAGGGAAAGTGAGATGTAATGCAGGAACTTTGTCATTCAAAGCAGGTGAATAGGAACTAGGCTTACATTTGACAGGCAATAACTCTCCTATCAAGAATAAAACAAAAGGGAACATTAATGGATTAGCGAAACTGAGTTGCAGGCTACTGCCACAGTCTTGAAAAATATATGTGGCCTGCATCAAGGTAATGTGTTGGAAAACAATAGAAATCATAGTAGATGTTGACTGTATGAACAAGCAAATGTTCTCAGGGGTTTTCATCTGGAAAGTTAAGCTTTCAACTTGGAAGTTAATTAACTCAAAAAACATTAGGCTGAGCTATTGTTCAGTTGGAATTCAGCAATGGAGAAGGCTGTGACTTGGCAGGATACTGAGGATGTTGTTCTTCATCATGTTAGGGAAGAGAGCAGAAGCTGGTTGGAACATGATAAGTTTAGGATGAGTTCTGGACAGTCAAGTGGAGAATCTGAGTATAGAACATACTTGGGATATGGGGAAATGGCAGGCATTGTCCCCGACAGTCACTGGAAAATGGGCATAATGAGATATGTCATGAAGATCCCACCAAGGAAACAGCAAATATGAGCAACCTCTGCTTCTGATTTAGGAATGATATGGTAACGTTAACTGTATTTTGAAGGAAATAACATATGTACCATGAAATGAATTCATTACTGGAAAATAGCAGGATTTCCCTGAACAGCTTTTACATATTCAGAAGATTCCTGGTGAAAACTGAATGTTCTAATGAGCCTCTCTCTAACCTCATTTACAGGAATATTACTAAGACAGATCAAAGATCCATGAGAGAAATTCAACCATGATTCAACTTCATAAGTAATTATCAAAATACTACTACAGTAGCCAATCTTGACTTATTCATTTACTAATCCTCATCTAATATCCAATTAAATTCAAAATTAAATTGAATTTATTTTTATGTATTTAATAAATTCAAATATATTTATAATTACTTAAATTTTAAATATTTATTTATTTTAATTTAAATAAATTCAAAATTAAAGTCACTTTCTAAACATGGTGGATTATTATATATATGATAAACTTATTTTTCTCTTTTAGTTATATATTTTTGTTTGATCTTAAGGCAAAATTTAAGGAGACAAACTTATAACAGGAGTTAGTCATCAGGTTTTAGTTTCTCCTTTGAATATTGTTGTAAACTAACTACGAAGGCCAGGAGTCCTAGGGATTAATGAGATAAAAGCTTTGTATGAATATCATTACACACTCAGACATCTTCCCTACTGTTCTTGCAAAGAACAAAGACTAAAAGGAAGGCAATGACTTGGTGAAAGTATGTTAAGCAAAGTAACATAATTATGAATAAAAAACCCCTAAAATACATCAATAAATGAATATTGCTTAACTAAATAAATATCCATAGGCTGAAACCATCTTGAGAGATTCCTGAGTGCTCCCATTGAAGGGTAACAAGTGCATTGTAACAGAAAGTGTGTGGAAAGCTTGCATACTGTAGAGCATATATGATTCAGTAAGAAAAAGGCACTCAAATCTGTAGCGAGATGAGCCCATTTTAAGTAATAGTCATAGCATTTTGACTGGTACATTCATGGAACAGAGTTCAGATTATCATTAAATAATAATGCACCCACAAACCTTGGAATTACCGAAAGATCAGATCAGTTCATAAAAATGTCTCACATCCTTTAAAAAGTGAATAACATCCTGCTAATTATAATAATTCAAAACAATTAAAATACTGTGACGATCAGACAGAGAAAGCTTACCAATCATTTCCCTGTGAAGGTTTCTCAAGCAGCACACGAATAATGTATAATAAACAGCTTAACAATTTGAGGGAAAAGTTGAACAAGCGGATTCTTAGACCTTTAAGCAAATAACAAAATTTGTTTTAATTTGAACTCAGGACAAATTGAGAAAGAAAAAAATATGGTCAAAATATCAACATTCAATAAGTAGTATTTAAAAAGCACACATTGTAATTGTCAAAACTTCCTGAAGTTTTTGGTAGCTGAATATTAGTCATCCAGCTACTAAAATAAAACTTGAGTGTTATAGAATCAATGAAATACAAATGACAGTGCATTCCACAGATGGAGATTCAGATTTTAAAAGTCAAAAGATACAAAGTTATTATTCAGTCAAAGTTGGTACAAGTTTCTCAGTGCACAGCTGTAAGTACTTTAATCATTGTTTGGGGATTAACTTTAGCTTAGAAATCAATCTGCCCCCACGTACACCATCATAAATCCTATGACTCTCTAAGGCCTTGTTGATTTGTTTATAGATGAAACATGCTTATATAATTATGTGTGATACTTATGCTATCATATATATGTTATAACATATATCATCTCCACAATAATAAGTTGTAGAGTAATTATGTATCATATACAAAGGGAAGCCATTACCGCTTGTGTTGTCAAATACACATCTAGAAAAATACCTTTCTCATACTTTAATTGAACAAATTAAACTTTTTAAAAACTAGGCTTCATGACAGTGGAATCTTAAATTTTTTGAAAATTAAGATCATCATGGATATGCCATACAAACTGCTTAGGTCACAGCTGGAAGAACCATGATACTTGATGAAGAAGGTTAAGTAAACATTCTCTGAACTGATTAACAGACACTAGGCAATTTGTGTAATTAACAGTATAATTTGCTTTATGTATCTTTTATAAAATTGTAAGAAAGGCCTTCTAATAATTATTAATTGATGGAGTCTATAATTAAATGTTACCTTTTCAGTTTATTTTTGTAGAGTGAATTATAACATTCTTTAACAATACACTTTTTTATTTGTTCAATTGTTTCTAGTTTTTTTCTCATTAAAGTGCTGAAGTTTTTTGTAGATTCAGGTCAGTTGCTGCAATAAAACATTCTGAACAAAAACACCACAGGGTTGAAAAGGGCTTATTTTATCTCATAGCTTAAAGTCTTACAAAAATGGCTCTCCTTTTTACTTAGATGAGTATTCAAAGTCTGGCCTAACATTGATTAAGTGTATTGAGAAACCCTTCATTTGGGAGATTTCATCCTTTAAGTAGTACTAAATCAGTAGTATCTACTGATAGGGCTTCCTTGGAAACTCTAAAAACAAAGTTAGGAAGGCATTGGTTATTTCTAACTTTTCTGCTGATGCTACTCTGTCATTGAGAATATCTCACCAGTATGGTTTAACTACTGATGTATTTCCTATTGGCAGTATATGAATATGCGCTCACAAACCAGGATTTTCTCTATGAATGCTACCTGCTAACACAAAATTTAGTTTAAATCAGTGCAAAGAGATCCATGGGTTAAAATCACAGCCCTAACTCAGTGCTGGTACAGTTAAATTCTCTATTTTTCTTATATTGTAAGCCACAATCTTGTTATTATAAACAGTCTAAAGGCATGTAGGATTGTGCAAAGCAGCAAGTATCACACACACTTTAACCTCGGTAGGGTTCAGCAGGGTTCCTTATTTTATATACTCCAAGTCTTCAGTGGTTCCAGATTTATTAATAAGAATCTTCAGGATGGTAACCTCTGACACTGACCCTATTCTTATGTAAGTTCTTCCTAAAGAGGAAGAACTACATCCATCCTTACACTTCAAGGTACACTTGATGTGATTGACAATCATTGAATTATTCCCTATCGTGAATACTTAATTTCTTTAATCTTGACAAATGATAGCTTGCTTATACAGTCCCCACATGTGAAATCATGAGTCAATTAAATTGTGAGGTATTGTTTAGGGAAAGTTTTTGAGACAGGTTCTCACTTTCTAATCAAGACAGTTTGATAGTGACTCTGTAACCTAAATTATCCTCAAACTCTTATTGTACCAGAAAATTAAGATTGTTTAAAAAATATTCCTTGAGTGTTTGGTATAAACATACAATGTACTGTCATCATTCTCGGTCGCACTGCTCTCTGTTCCCTGTTACTCTTGCTCAGCCTGTTCTACTCCCTAACACAATCACATCCTACTTTCACACATTTTGTTTTAATTTCAAAACCCTTGAATTAAATTGTTTACTCCTAACTAAGTATTCTCCTCATTTTACTCTGTTATACAAAAAGTGACTTTGTGAAATATTACACTATTGGAATTTTGAGATAGATTCCTCTTCAAAGAATAAAATGACTTACTTGATCGCTGGTTTTTTATGAAAAACAATTTTAATCTCTCTTTAAATGTGTTTTCATTCATGTAGAATTCAACTTGAACCCTGAAAGCAGAAAGTAAAAACAAATTTATATAACTTCATTGCTTCTTTATTTTATGGAAATGAATATAAACAGACTTTGTTGTTCTTCGGACACATAAAATAAGACTATTTGAATTAATGTACCATATATTTGGAGTGAAATTATATGTCATAGAATCTGAGAACTGTGTAAAATATAGTAGTGCTATTTCAGAAAAAGAATCCCTTGCTTTCTAATTTTAAAGATGGCTCAAATATCATGCACAGTTAGCTTTATAAATGAGTGGGTTAACAATTCACATAGATGATTTCCAAAAAAAAAATTGCCTTTTTAAACTTTAATATATATTTAAAATTACTCCTCCCCAAAAGAATCATTTCCCCCAATATTTTCTGATGTAAGAATAGGATTATAGTAGTAAGAGGGGTCATGGACACCTTAAGAAAATTCACAAAAACAATTACACTGAAGTCAAAGCAGCTCACAGAGTCTGAATCAACAACCAGTGAGCCTGCATAGGACCAACATACACCCTCTACATATATGTAATAGTTGTTTAGGATAGTCTATTTGTAGGACTCCTAACAGTGTAAGGAGGGGCTGTCCCTAACATTTTGGCTGACTCTTGGGAACCTATTTTTCATACTGGTTTCCTTGTCCAGCCTTAATACAAGGGGAGGAACTCAATCCTACTACAACTTGATATGCCATGCTTTGTTGATACCCATGGGAGGCACGTCCCTTTCAGAACAGAAACACAGAACAGTATGGGGAAGGGCAGAGAAGAGGTGGGAAGAGGAAATGGGAAGAGAGGAGGAAGGTAAAACTGTGATTAGAATGTAAAATAAATAAATTTAATTTAATAAAAGAATGAACTCAATAAATGAAAAATTCGTCTTCAGGTAGACCCATCATTGATCCAGTTACAAAGCAGGACTCTAATATCCAAATACCAGTTTTTATCAAGCCCTCCATTCTACCTAGAACCTACTAAGGACAGAGGTGAGTTTACACTTTTCTTTCTTGTTTAGCTATTTTGTCTCGTATTTAAAAATATAGAGATCAACATAAAGTTCTAATGAGCATCAGCAGGTTAAGGGTGCATATTATAAAGAAGCAAGACAACTGAGGGTAAAATGCCATGTTAATCTACCGGGAACTAAAGTCAACCATTCCCAGTACAGCACCTTTCTACGTCATGCATCAGCATCCACAGAACTGAATGTTTCTCCCTCATGTATCGCCATCCACAGACTTCACATTTTGTTTTATGTGTTAACATTTTCCCTAATATTCCTCATGTTATATGATGGAATTAATATTTTCAAATAGTAAAAAGAATTCTGTCAAGTGCAATGATTTGTTAACAGTCAACAATTGTCTCAGTTTCACACACATTCATTCTAGGTTTTGATTAAAAAAAAAAACACAGTTAAGAGAGATTTTCAATGCTTACACAATCAAAATTTTCTTTAGATTTTTCTAACATCACAGACTTTTGAATATGCAATCTGCATGTCTTCAATATATTCAGCAGCTGGTTTTATGCAATTTGTATATCTTTAATATACTCAGCAGTTGGTTTTGTTGATTTTTTAAAGAAGACATATACAGGGAAAAAGGCAAAGAATATAAATGACACAGGATGCTATGTGTTAAAAGAGTAGTACATTGTTGTACAATTTCACAATCTCTCTAATCTATATATTTAGGAAAATCCATAGTAGTTAAGAAAAAAATTAGAAGTCTTTGCTACACAAAAGGTTTTTATTTATGATAAACCAAATTTATTCAATTAAAATTTTAGATTATTCATTTTTTGTTATCCTATATCAAATTATGTCTATCAACATTTTTAAAGCATTTCTCATCATTTCATCACCATATACATAACATGAGGTGTGGGTCCGACATACAGTTTATATTTACTTGATAATTTCTCCAAAATGAGTCATAAAGGTTACGGTGTTTTTTCAGCTCATGGTGTCTATAGTCTATGCACATGCTCACTCACCTATGGAATCATACTCTAACAAAGTCCATCCAACACAAGCAGGCACAAAGCCCTGTTTGTATCTTCAAAATGTTTCATTGGCTATGCTTCCCTCGTTTGTGAAATAAAAAGTCAGTTCATTTGAAATGAAGAAACTATAACACTGATACTGAGATTACATAGTTAAAATGTGTTATGACACAAAAAAATGAGAAGACACATGGCTATAATACAAAAAATTTTAAAAAGGTCTTCCTGATTTGCTTCTTAGAATTACCAAATTTATAAACAGGTCCATCTATTCTTCAAATAGTAGCTGGAGCCAATTACGAGCATGGACTAAAGGCAATATACAACAAGCCAACAGCCAACATCAAACTAAGTGGAGGAAAACTCATAGCAATCCCATTGAAATCAGGAACAAGACAAAGTTTTCCACTATCTCCATATCTATTCTATATAGTACTTGAGGTTCTAGAGCAATAAGACAACAAAAGGAGATAAAGGAAATGCACTTTAGAATTCAAATGAAATTATGTAAATAAAACAATCAGGACTATGGAATGCATGTCTTTGAAGAAAAATTATAAAGAACAGAGAGGATTAATAACTATGGAGTGTTAAGAGTTGTGGAATGACTGTCCTTAAATAATGAGATAGCCAACGTCATTTAAATAATATACCTCCTTACCAAACAGAACTTAACAGTTAGTTCTAGAAAATAGGAGAATTAGGAATCAAAATTATGTAATTCGAAATGGCTATCATCGAGAAACTGAGAGTTCCATAATATACTTAAACATGCCAAAGATGAAATGACAGCTTGCCAGCCACTCAGTTCTTTCTTGAAGGTACATACAGTTTGGAATATTAGTGAGTTTTTCATGACTTTCTAATTTCCATTCAATCATGAAATTATGTGAAACAAAACTTTTTTTATAATTTTTATTGAGTTCTACATTTTTCTCTGCTCCCATCCCCGCCTCTCCCCTCCCCTTCAACTCTCTCCCAAGGACTCAATGCTCCCAATTTACTCAAGAGATCTTGTCTTTTTCTACTTTGCATGTAGATTAGATCCATGTATGTCTCTCTTAGGGTCCCCTTTGTTGTCTAGGTTCTCTGGGATTGTGAAACAAAACTCTTAACTAATCTGTTGATCTTACCGAGCCAATACTATACTGTGAGACATGGCCAATATGAAAGCATAGATTTATACAAATGGATTTTAAGATTGATGAGAATGAAAAAAAAAATGGAACTAATGCTTTAGATTTGTTGTCTTAAATACAGATAGAAAAACATTTGGATGCTAAATCGAGAGGTTTATTATTTTTTCCTATATAGGATGGGAGAGGCTGATGAGAGAGGAACAGAATGAGAAGAAAAGAAGAGGAAGAAAAGAAGTAGATGGAAAAAGAAGTCAGAAAATAAAAAGGAAGAAACACAGTGAAGAAAAAAGAAGTACATATAATTCAGAATCAAACTTTCTTTGACAAATCACAGGAAAACTTGTCCTCTCCCTTCCTATCTCCTTTCTTCCTTTCCTTCCTCTACTTCTCTGTGTGCCTGTCTCTCTTCTAACCACCCTCCTAACTTCTGTATCTGAATTTAATTTCCCTAGAAAATATTTTAAATAATAAAAAGCAACTCACATCAGTTTTCAAAATGTCATTTTTTATTACAAGTCCATATCAAAGATAAAATTTAGACTATTTAGACTATTTTTCCACATTTACCCTAACACATAAAAATGAAAACATTTAACAAAAAGAAATTTTAATTTTATTCTTAAGTTATCTTCAACTGCAAATTTTTCTAATAAAATAATTTTATTTTATCTTATCTGATAATGTCTATTGCTTTATTTGAATAGGTATATTTATAATTAGGAGCAATTGTGTTGAGATCATATGTATATATATATATATATATATATATTAGTCTTTTTATATTTATTACTTAGTTTTTAGCAAAACAATCCTTTCATAGTGAAATACTCACTTTTTTATTTTCTTTTTGTGGTTTTGAATTTATTGGCTTGATAACAACGTCCATTTAAAAAGTAAGTCAAATAATTTTGATATGCTTTTATTTTAAGAGTCACCCCCCCACAGCTTTTTCACTAATTCTACTGTTGATACTTGAGGGTATGCATCACACTCATATTCAGATAAGCTGCAAAGAGAGTCTAAATATTATTATGAAACCTACCTCTAATTAGACAAAATTGTAATACATTGATGCTTTTTTGGCTGGTAGATTGTGGTGGATTATTTTATTCACTAATATCCTATTAATGTTTAAGATGAAAACATCTTAATTATCTTGAGAAAAATTAGATTTACTGGCATGGCTACTGAATGAAATGATCGTTTGGGAATTTGTCCATGCATATTTCCATTTTCTATGTGTTATCCTCTATTTTAAAAAGGTAGGATCTTTGAATAGAACTCTTATTGCCATTTCTATGTTCCAAAAACTTTGGAATTACTGTAGAGATGGAGGAACATGGGGCTGTAAATCTTCCCTAATGATAATTGCTTTGTGCTGTTTTAATTTAGCACTGGTTTTTCATTTTCCTCCACTCTATTGCTCTAGTACTTGAATTTTATGTAAAAATCATTCTAGAGCTCATTATATTGTAATTTCCTTTCTTTCCTCTTAAAATCCTTATCCAATAACTTTAAAATAGGCCTTATTTTAACAACACAAAAAGTAATTTTGATACAACATATCAATGCAGGAACACTATTTTACTACTCTTGACACCTGGAAATTTATTCAGAATATGAAATCAGACATCCTCCTTTGGATCTCATGGCCCACATACATCAATATCAAAATGATCCTGTCTCTGTGTCTACTGGGTGCTACTTGGTACTGTTGCTTGCATTTTATTATTGGTCCCATAATACTGGTTGGGGAGTGAATGAATGAAGTCCTTATTATAATACTCCTGCAAACAAATACCTTAATAAGACTCTCTGGACCCTAGGGTTTTATTAGACAGCTCCAGCTTATATATATATATATATATATATATATATATATATATATATGATGCATATTACCACTGATGTGGTGTGGGAGGTTCTTCTGTTTATGCATTGCTTTTATTGGTTAATAAAGAACTGCTTTGAGCCTATGGCAGGGAAGAACAGAACTAGATGGGGCAAGCTAGGCTGTATGCTTGGAGAAAGAAGGGCAGAGTCAGATAGAGAAGCCATGTAGCCCTGCTGGAGTTGAACAGAACTTTACCTGGTAAGCCACAGCCACATGACGGTACACAGATTACTAGAAATGGTTTAAATTCAGATGTGAGAGTTAACCAATAAGAAGTTAGAGCTAATGGGCCAAGCAGTGATTAAAATAATATAGTTTCTGTGTGATTATTTTGGGGCTGAGCAGTTGGGAATAAATAAGTGGCCTCCTCATACACTGATGTTAACCTGCTTTCTGTTCACCAAGTTTGTATGTGGATGTTATAATGATGTACATTGCTCGAGGGCAGTTTCCAATGCTAAGAACATTTTACCTGGCTTTTTTATGTGTATTTTAGCTGTTGAGCCTTTCAAATCTACATTTGGTCTTTATGTGATGAGTAAGAAGGAATATGCCATCTTTCCATGTATTACCAATGTTCTCTCCATGGTCATGGCAGAAATTTTACCTTTCCAAATGGACTCCATTACTCTACATTTTCATCTATTCTTTCTACATACATTCTTTTGAATTAAATTGCTGCAGATATAGTTGGTTAAATTGAGAGGAAACTAATCTAGACTAGAAACAACACTCAATGCAACATCTCAGATTCCTTTATAAGAAGAGTGAATCCTACAAACAGTAAAGGATGTTGGGAGATGTTCAAGTGAGGGAAGGATTGTAGTTTTACCCCACAATTGATCTGCACCCAAAAACCTTTGTCTAAAATCATAGTATACATACTGCACTGTGGAGTGTTGGTGAGTGTTTATCATGTTTATTTCAGGGGTGGCTCAGGTGGCTTTCACCAGGTATTCTATGGCATATTGCTATCAAAAGAAAAGATAAAAATCTAAAATTCAATGTACTGTGTCTCCTAAATGTTTACTGCTTTTGCATTCTGCTGAAGTAGATAAATCAACCACTTAAATCTCTATATTGTGAGTTCCATCATCCACATGGGCAATATTTTCAGATATTGTGTAAAAGAAAGAAAAATCTGGATTGTTAGTCACTCATCAAATGATTTCCAATATAAACAAGACTGATGAAAAACCAACAACTTCACTGACTCTTCCATCAGTGCTTGGAAGACAATTGGAGTTACTTGTTTTCTTGCAGTACTTGTAGGTACTTACCACAACAAACACATCACAAATCAATAAAACAAGATTTTCTCTGGACACACCATCATATGCAGCATTGACTTGTTGGGCCTACTCTGTATTTCTTCATTTTAACCAAAATAATTAAATTTTAAAACTCCAATTTACATTTTAGGGTTGGCAAGAGACTTGGCTCTAGAGGGTTTCCCAGGTGTCCAAGGGGATGTTCCCAGCTAGGTCCTTGGGCAGCAGAGCAGAGGGTGCCTGAACTGGTCTTATCCCCTAGCCACACTGATGAGTATTTTGAATATCACCATAGAACCTTCATCTAGTGATGGATGGAGATAGAGTCAGAGACCCACTTTGGAGCACTGGACTGAGCTCCCAAGGTCCAGTTGAAGAGCAGAAGGAGGGAGAAGATGAACAAGTAAGTCAGGACTGCGAGGGGTTCGTCCACCCACTGAGATGGTGTGACTGATCTAAGGGGAGCTCACCAAGGCCAGCTGAACTGGTACTGAATGAGCATGTGATCAAAACAGACTCTCTGAATGTGGCTGACAATGGGGGCTGACTGAGAAGCCAATGATAATGGCACCTGGATTTGATGCTACTGCATGTACTGGCTTTTTGGGAGCCTAATCTGTTTGGATGCATAGCTTCTTAGGCCTGTATGTAGGGGGGAGGGCCTTGGACTTCCCACAGGGCAGGGTACCCTGCCCTCTCCTAGGACTGGAGGTGGGGGAATGTGAGTGGGGGGAGTGGGGGGGATAGGAGGAGGAGAGGATGTGGAAAAAATGAATGATATTATTTATAAAGCAAAAAATAAAATAAAATAAAATCTTTGAATTTGAAAAAAACTCCAATATACCTTATTTAACATAGGAAAACAAAAGATGGAAAATTCAAAAAGTACTAAGATATATTTTGTAAGCCTTAAACCATAAAGAAATTTTTGCCACCCCATGCCTCACAATCAAAATTATGAGAAGATAAAAAGGTGGAAGATCATATAAATTTTAACTTTGCAAAACAGATTTCCCTGGATTATCAATAATCAGTTTGATCTTGTCACAGGATAGCAATATGGTATACTTTCAAGATACTGAGCAGCTAAGGCAAGGCATGTGTGACAGTATTGTTAACATCTTTCAATATATTGAGTTGATAGGATGTTTTGGATGAATGCAATAAATTACATTACATATTCAATGTTTTTTAATAATAAAGATTTATATTATATATTTCACCAACTTTTGCTAATGTCGATTAGGCTAAGTTGTGATGTATATACTGTAGGAGTCAAAGAGAGGAAAGGACAAGACTAATTAAAAAAGAAAATGGTTTAACATAAACTGAACACAGTAAAATGTGACAGGACACTATTAGAATACCAAATGTGGGCAAATCCCTCAAAGTATCCTTCATTATTAAAAACGAAAAAAGTACAATTCCTAGAAATTTGAAGATATTTTGAAAATTTTCAGAAAGATGGTCAGGGGAAACCAAGATATTAATCTCTAACAAGTCAAGCTGATGCACACTATGTGTTCAGCTAAGCAACTGTGCTAGCTATTATAGCAGGGTTCAAAGACTTCAAAGGGCTTAACAGAGTAAATTCTTAACTTACATGAAGGCCAAAGACACAACCTATGGGGATTTCAAACATGCTGCAAGAGATATGACAATCAGTTTTGAGGTTCTGAGGTATGGACCAACCTACAGATACATGGAACTCCTGTCATATTGCATCATATATTTTGTAATAATGAAGTAGAGGAGGAGAAGGTGCATGGGGTAAGAGCACTGCATTCAGAGTGATGTTCAGACCCCCAGCACCCAAGTAAACAGCTGATTTTGGGCACTGTCCTGAACTACAGTGTTTTGGGAGGCAGGTGCAGGAGGACTGTAAAGGTTTGGTGGTCATCCGTGAGAGTGTTTTCTCAGAATAAAGACAGAGAGTGATGGATGGAATAGGGCAAATGACTTCTCCTTGGCATCACTGGATCATTTGTTTCCCCTCCCAGTATGGGAAATTAATAATGATAATTTGTGTTGTGAGTGTTCTGTGTAACATTCAGAGGAAAAGACAGATTTCATGATTTTAAAATGTTGAAATAACAAAATAAGTAAATATCCATTTTACAACTATAACTGGTATTTTAGGATAAAAGCCCAGGCTCCAGAAGCCCTACCAGGCTTAGTTCAGCCACCTGCCCACAATATACCATTTAAAAAGATAAGTAATGATAAAAAGAGGAGAGAAGTTTATTCAATGTGACTACATTACGAGGAGGAACTCAGGGACCAAAAGCCCCAAGTCACTCTTGGTATTAAAGGATATATAGGTTTTAAATAAAGGAAGAATTGGGACAAGGATGCTTAGGTACATATAATTAAGCAGTCATGATCTGGTTATGTTTCCCTTGAATACTGTCTGTGTTCAGACCATGCTAGATAGATCAATGAAATCAAGGTTTTCAGAAGACTTTTGACTTCAGAGTGCAGCTCGTATTCATGGAGAGCTGTCCTTATGGAAATAGGTAGACTCTGTCCTCTAAGAAGGCATGGGCTGCTACTGGAATGCTGGCAACTCAAGGTGAATGGTTTAGGTTAATGACTCATTCTCTTCCTTCACCAAAAGTGAAAAGACTGAAAATGAAGACAAGCTACACAGTCATAAAGTAAGACTCACCAACATGCTTGCCTAAACATGAACCAAACAAAGACAGAAATGATAGACATGTTAAATAAAGATGGAAAGTCCACAATACCTCACCTTTATACAAAGAACTATGGGAAATGAAAGAATGCTGAGAGCGGGACTAGTCTTTCCCACAGAACAGCACACCTATTGGTTATCCAGTACCAAATGAACAGCCCTCAAAATATGCAAACACATGGTTTGCACTTTGAGCAGGTTATATTTAGGAAAGGGAAAGTAGAATTATAAGTTCAGAAATAAAAGAAAAAAATGTTTAACTAAAAGTGGATATTTAAAATGTAATACAATACAAATGATAATTAAAAGGCTACACAAGAGGAACAGTTAGAAGGAAAAGAAAAATAAGAAGAAAGAGATGGCAGGCATTCATCCTGTCTTAACTGCCTAGTGAGCACAGGCAAGATTTCAATGATCCTGAGCAAGAACATCTTCTAAAATGTGCTTCAAAGTGACAGTATTGATATTTCTGTTTTGTGACCCTTTAGACTTTTGTTGCTCTAAAATTCCATTTTATTGGGAAATCCATTTTCTGCCGGGAACTTTCGTGATGGGATTTTCTTCTACTTTAAAGTTTCTAAATATAATTCTTTTAGAAAGAGAAAACTAGCTAGTAATAACAATTAAGAATAAATATATAATTTTAATAAATCATTAAAAATTACAAGCACAACAAGATATATGAATTGTCTCTTTCCAGAGAAAGAATTAAATAGCTGGAAAATTTTGGAAGGACTGAATCCAAGACTATTATAATTAAGTAAAAAATTATCTATCCATATGGGCCTAAAGTAAACATCTGTCAATAAAAATCACAGCTCCCACATCCAGTGGAGCAAGAAACTTTATTCAGAAAACAAAAGTGAGTGAATTATGTCCTGGAAACACAGACTCAAATTGCCTGAATGACTTTTTCCACTCTGACAGCAGTTTGTTAGGTGAAGTAGGCACATAATTAAAGCCATAGCCATAATTCACTGTGTTCACCAAATCTAATGGGAGGAGCATCCAGCAGGCATTCTCCATGAAAGCAGTGAAATTCTGTGATAGATTTTAGGTCTTATGAGACAGCATTCTTAGCTTCAGGGTTGCAGAATGATAGTGATCTGTTTGTTAAATATGTTTTAGATCTGCTGAACAGCATTCTTAGCTTCAGGATTGTATAATATTTGGGAACTGTCTGTTAAACCACTCCAAAGATTTTACCTTATACTTTAAAGGATGTTAGGTCAGACAACAGCAAATGTAGACAATGAATTGGTGCAGCATGAGTAGTAATAAAAACCTAGAAACAGATATTGGGGTTGACACGGAAGATTAGAAATGCAAAATAGCCAAGAACTAGAAAAGTATTAGCTCTACCAAGATTGTGTGACTTCTGACTGAGCTCTGAGCCTCTGTCTCCTTCCATTTTATATTTCCCTTTATTGTAGGGATTAAAAGCATGTGACTCCATAGTACTGGGATTAAATATATAGGCCATCACCACCTGGGTCTGTTTATGCATTGATCTTGTGTAGCTCAGGGTGGCCTTGAACTCACAGAGATCCATCTGCCTCTGTCTCAAAAATCCTGGGAATAAAGATGTGTGACACTGCTGTCCTGCCTCTAGTGGCTTACATTTACCTTCTGATCTTCAGGCAAAATTCATTCATTGAAATAAAAATTAATATCTCTTTATTTCCCCTTTTTTCTAAAATAAAAAGAAGTTTATAACTAATATAAAAACTACATGTCATAATTACAATAATTATATACAATATATACAGGTAATACATACATCAATAATGTCTAGTTCATTTGCATTTGAAAAATTCAGAATAAATAATCTATATCTGTTTTATCAGGTGAGTCCAAAATCTTGTACTTAATTTACTTTCTTTCATAATTTGCTTTTATGCATCTGGCAAACAAGGAAAATTGTAGGTACCTAGTCTTCAAATCTCTCAGAGATCCAAGAAGGAAATATTAACTGAGTAAGCAGAAAGTATGAGCAAGTTACTTCCAAAAATTTTGAAAAATGTCTGACTGCCTGGACAGTCATCAAAGTTTCCCTGCAACTCATTGCAGCATCCATCTTCAGCCTATAGGCCTAGAATATCTAACAGACTTTTTATGAAGCAGGGGTTTAGAAGGACTGTCCCACCTTGTCTGGGCAAGTTTTGGCAGTCACTCTCTTTTATGTCCTGCTAGTACCATTAGAAGAGCATACTGTCAGAAATAGAGGCAAGGACATTTTCTTGCCCAGTGGCTTAATTTTGCAAAAGACAAAGTAACTTCACATGTAGTTTCTTTACTGCCCATCATCTTCTTTGAAATAGATTGGAGCTATGAGAAACAGATATGTCTCATTGTCATAAAAAAGAAAAGAAGAACTTATGTTACTAAAACAAAATTAAATGCCATATTCTGTAGATCTCTGAAGTGTTTGAAGATGATGTGTCTACTTAAACAATATCTCTGTTTGGCCTTGAAAACATAATCAATGTGACTACAAGTTAAATAGCAATATATGACTAATTACCAAACTACATTTCCTCATTATCCTAAAGATAATCCTAAAATAATAACTTTCAAGGCCTAGAAATTTGTATTACATTGTTAAAGGAGCTACATAGGCACAATTCTTGAGCAAGATTAGAAATGTAAGAACAGAATGGGGCTGACTGAAAAGCCATTGATAATGGCATTGGGACTTGTTTCTACTGTATATCCTGGCTTTTTTGGCCCTAGTCTATTTGGATGCACACCTTCCTAGGCCTCGATGGAGAGGGGAGAGCCTTGGACTTCCAACAGGGCAGGGTACCCTGCCCTCTCTTAAGACTGGAGAGGGAGGGAAGAGGGTGAGTGGGGAAGCGAGAGGGGAATGGGAGGAGGGGTGGAAGTAAAAAATTTTGAATGGAAAAATAAAAATATAAAAAGAAGAAATGTAAGAACAGTCTGTTTTAACAAAATGAATCTTAAATTTGTATAAATATACAAACTCTATATACAATATGCAAAAGTCCAATCCAATGTAAAACATTTAAAACTATTAGTTGCTTTTAATAGTAATTTCAATAATTTACTATTTTATCTTGCCCTATCTTTATTCTCCTTTATTTTCAAAACAAAAATTTTGAATCTAATTTCCTTTGCTTAGTATTTTTCCTGAACATTACCAATAACAACTTGTAATCAATCCCCCTAAACAAACAAAAAAAATTATCCATAAACCACTGAAAGACCAATAATCACCCACACCACCTCTTGGGAATGTGGGCATTGCATTATGAAATTTGTTTCCTGCTGTTTGGGGGTGATGGTATCTTTAGCGGATCCTTAAAAAAAATGGGTTTATTGTCAGGTCCTGAAAGAAGCAGGTGTATCATTGTTTTGTCCAGTCAGTGTAATAGGAAAGTGCAAGACTTGTCTCAAGTCCTGCCTAGATTAATCTGTAAAGCTGGATCACCTCAGATAGCCACATCAAAATTGTTCTGAGCACATTGTATATCAAAACCTGATCTTTCTTTATCTGGTGATTTTCAGCTTTGTGGTCTCGTTATAGTTTAGGAGGAATTGTCATTGTGGGCCCCCATCCTCCTTTTAGAAACTTTCAAGGTCATTGTAAGGTGTATTCACAGTTCACTGCAGAAAACTGATAAGAGATTCAAACCTGAAATCGTGTACAGGAAGGTAGATGAAGATGTAAGTTTTGTTGCTTCTGTGTAGAACACTAAAAGCCTGACTGGATTTCAAGGGAGTTACCTAACTTAGCAGCAGCCAAGAAAGGGGTTCTAGGATAGCCTGAATCCTAGAGAGAGAGAGAGAGAGAGAGAGAGAGAGTTGGATGTCTGAAAAACACACAGGGGATTGTTTCGAAAAAGCAACTTTGTCTGAACGTTACAACTGAAAAATTCCAAAGTTTCTTAGAGGTTAGAGGAAAAAAAAAAGAAAGCCTACCTTCAGTGGGAGTGCCACAAGCAGCTCCTACTGTGCTGGTGGGTTTTATTTCATGTATTTGCACCCCAAACGTTGGGAACCAAATGTAGCACAAATAATAAAAATCTAGAAACAGAAATTGGGGTTCAAGTTTGTAGATGTAATGGCGGAGGGCCGCTTCCTGCCACCCAGCTCCCAGAGGCCGGCTAGCTTTATCCAAAATAATTACACGGAAACTGTATTCATTTAAACACTGTCTGGCCCATTAGTTTCAGCCTCCTATTGGCTAATTCTCATATCTTGCTTTAACCCATATTTAGTAATCTGTGGAGCACCACAAGGTGGTGTCTTACCGGAAAGGATCTTGGCCTGCGTCCATCTCATAGAGGAGAGGCATGGCGACTCACTATGGAGACTGCCTGAAGCGTCTCCCCACTCCTGTTACCCAGCATTCTGTTCTGTCTACTCCGCCTACCTAATTTTCCATTCTCTTAAAGGGCCAAGGCAGTTTTCTTTATTAATTAACCAATGAAAGTAATATAGACAGATAACTCTCCTCCATCATTTCCCCTTTTTCTGTTTAAACAAAAAAGGCTTCAAATTTAACATAGCAAAATTACATATAACAAAATAGTTATCAAGCAAAAATTACAGTTACAATATTTAAATCTATTTTATCTTTTATCATAACTAAGGAAAACTATAACTATTGAACCATTCTTCAACTCCATCAAAGAGTCCAGAAGGATATAAGACTATCTAAGTAAACAAGAAATATGCAACTTTCAAACTCTAGAAATGACAGAGACAACTCATTGCCTGGACAGTCACCCAATGTTCCTCTGTACCGTTGGGGCATCCATCTTCAGTCTTCAGGCCCATAGTGTCCAGCAGACATTCCAATGAAGCAGGAAATTCCAAAGACAGTTCAGTCACTTTCTGCTGTGTCCTGCAGAACGTCTCGCAGACTCTTTCACGAATCAGGAACCCAGAAAGACCATCTCACCTTTAGGCAAGTTTAGCAGTCCTCTTTCTGTGGGTTCCTTGTGTCCAGTTTATGCAACAGTCCAGGCAAGAGCAGTTTCTTGCCCAAATGGCTAACAAACTCCATAAGTAGCCTCTTCGATGCCCATCTTCCTCTCGAAGTAGATTGGTGCTGCCAGGAGCAGACGTGTCTCATTGTCATGAAAAACCCTAAGTTATTAAAACATTAATTGCCATATTCTGCAGTCTTTGAAAGATATGAAGAATGTCTATCTAACTGAAATATGTCTCTACATATCTAGAAAATCTAATAACATGACTACAAGCTTAACTATTATCAATGATTATCCATTAACAACCTATATTTCCTAATTATACATTACAGTTTTTAAAATGAACTACAATCACAATAGCTTAATCAAGATCAGAAATACATATACATATAACAAAATTGACCTTAAAATCTATACCAATGCAAATTCATATCTATATCATCTCCCCCTTTAAATGTAAAAGAACATTTATAAACAATATTTGGGAAAATGGGCGCAGTTATTTCTCTCCAAACTGCTTCCTGCTGAATGGGGGCGCTGTTATTTAGGTCTTTCATGGTGTAACCTGTGTGCTAGGTTCCTCTCAGTTGGCAGTTGAGTGAAGTAATTTTTTGAGGGTGTTCACAGCAACCTTTCAGGAGGGCGTGGTCTATCATACCATATCGGGATAGAAGCAATCCACAGGGTGTCATCCTCTGTGAAAACAAAAGAAGACCCTCTTTTCCAAAGCATCATGTTCTTAGATCCAAATCCTGAAGTCATACCGTTAAGATGTCCATTCTGGTCTAGCCTGGCAGCCCATATAATGAAATGTCTCTCTGTATTTAGCTCCTTTACAGTCAAAAATTTCAAAGAAAACACAACAAAATACATAATCCAGACTCTCTGTGAATTTTCCATTTTTACGTGGCTTATTTTTACTCTATCACTTTACTTCTTTTAATCTATAACTATCTGTACTCTGTCTCTTTAAAGACTTTACCCTTTTTTAAGACATTAACTTTATTCTCTATATATTTATTTTTTTTCTCTCTCTCAAGCCTACGTATATTTATCCAACATTGTGAGCCATTTAAAGGCCTTCTATGTCTGAATCTTTTTTATTGTGAATCTGTAATTTTTTTACTATCTAGGAGCATTTTTTAAAAGGTTAAGCACTTTTTAAAATAATACGGTACTGCCTGTTTACAGCCAAGTCTAAACCTTAACTGCGCTGTTATCATGGTAATTACGATAGATCCTGCCTGAGATCAGTACAGTTCAGCATGGCGGAGCAGAGCCAAAGCCGCTCCTGCCTCAGTCATTTGGTGCCCCTGAGCCGCACACAGTTACAGGCACACAGCAGTCCACATTGGAGCCGCACTCAGCAGTTTAATTCCGAGACTGAGCATGCAGCACAGAAACTCTTTTCATCCAAGTTACAGCCAAATCAGATGCGCAGAGCACTGCGCAGACTGGAAACATCTCTCTATGGCGGCAGAAATCCGCCATGTTCTCCTGCTCGCCTAAGCCTGATTCCGCCATCTGCCCAGGTTCAGGCAGGGAGCAGTGAGCCATCGGCATGGTCTCAGAGCACTTTCTTTCCGATCCCAAGTAGGCACACAAACATCCAGTCCATAAAAGCCACTGAAATGCTTTAAAGCCAGAGTTCGCACTTGGCAGCACAGCACCAGGAAGCTGTGTTTTAAAATGACTCAGCTTTTTCTCTGCCGCTATTGCCGAAACAGGAAAGCTCTCTACGGCACGTCCAGGCAAACAGCAAAAAGCTGTGTTAAACTCTCTCTCTCCTTTATTTAAAGCTTTTTCAGGTTTTTACGTGGATTTAGTCACCACGTTGGAGCGCCAATCTGTAGTGTGAAGCGGCGGGGCTGCGTTCCCGCCGCCCAGTTCCCAGCAACCGGCTAGCTTTATCCGAAATAATTACACGGAAACTGTATTCTTTTAAACACTGCCTGGCCCATAGTTTCAGCCTCTTATTGGTTAATTCTCACATCTTCCTTTAACCCATATTTAGTAATTTGGGTAGCACCACGAGTTGTGGCTTACCAGGAGAGATCTTAACCTGCATCCATCTCGGAGAGGAGCAGCATGGAGACTCACCACGCGACTGCCTGAAGCGTCTCTCCCTAACTCTACTTCCTTGTTCCCACAATTCTGTTCTGTCTACTCCACCTACCTAATTTTCTGTTCTTAAAGGGCCAAGGCAGTTTTCTTTATTAATTAACCAATGAAAGAAACATAGACAGATAACTCTCCTCCATCAACTTTCCTTCTCTAAACCTCAATATAACACTTTCAAGACTACTTGTAACTTAAATATTTTAAAATATCATGATTTTGCTATCAAGATAAAAAATATATTGTCTAAAAAAGTTGGCATTTTAATATAATTTAATTTAATATATAATATATATTAAACATTATTACTATAACCATGAGTCATATAACTGCCAGGTTCTTGTGACAGAATAGAAAATTCAAAAAACTTACCCTATTGCAGAGAGCCGCAAAGTCCATTTGGTACCATGTCCACCTAGAGCCTCCCCTGACATCACTAACTTTATGACCTAAAGTCTTCCTAACCTAATTGAAATTCAGTTTCCCACAGCCATAAAATTCTGAGAAAATAAACCTTGAAATGGAAAAGTAACAACTAGCTATAGGATATGTAAAGAATCTATCATACTACCACAGCCAGAAACATATACCCTGAATTTGCATAAGAAGTTTAGCTCGAGCAGGAAGAATATACACTGTAAAGTTCTTACAATGTGGCAGAATATGCAGAATACAACTAATATGGCTGTCTTGAATAGTGCTTTGAAAACTAATGTAAGACATATTGAAAATCAGCAACTCGTTACTTTAGAGAAATAAAAAAGAAATTAATTCAATCATGAGGTCCATAGTCAGTAAATAAAGTAAGAAAAAAACATACTTTTTCCCCTTCCATTCTTTGCAAAAGCAATTAGATCTTTCAGAGACGAAAGTTTCAAACTAAATGTGCTATTTTACTTCCAATGTCCTGAGTTTAATTCTGTCATGACAGAGTTAAGATTGGTTTAACCTTTAGTGTCTTCTCTTTGAATAGATTATGTGATTCCAAGACAAAAATTCTTCCTTTAACCCATATTTAGTAATCTGGGTAGCACCACGAGGTGTGGCTTACCAGGAGAGATCTTAACCTGCATCCATCTCAGAGAGGAGAATCATGGCGACTCACTATGGAGACTGCCTGAAGCGTCTCCCCATTCCTGCTACCCAGCATTCTGTTCTGTCTACTCCGCCTACCTAATTTTCCATTCTCTTAAAGGGCCAAGGCAGTTTTCTTTATTAATTAACCAATGAAAGTAACATAGACAGATAACTCTCCTCCATCAAAATGGCCAAAGCAGTTTCTTTATTAAGCAATAAAAGTAACACATAGACAGATGACCATTCTCCATCAAAAGTTGATGATTAGAAAAGCAAAACAGCCAAACCACTAGGAAAGTCTTAACTCTACAAAGGTTGTTTAGCTCAGTGTGGCCTTGAACTCACAGATATTCATATCTGTTGCCTACAATAGATGGTGCCTGGACTCTGTCCCTGACAGTGGCTCCTCAAAGTAGGACAGAAGACAGATAACACATGGAGGTGTGGTCAGGGTATAGGAGAACAGATAGTGGGCATCATAGATGAGACACCGCAGGAGTAAAAGTAAAATGTGACCACTCGAATAGATATAGATAATTAATGTGAGAAGCTGGAGGAAAAACTTTCAGGAGTAAAACTAAATATTTGTATATGAGGCAAGGAAATAGTATTAAACTGGCTTTAAAATTATTTGGATGTATTTACGTATCCAGAGGAGCTGGAGTGGAGCATAAACAAAGGCAAAGACTTTTAGAGTTTGTAGATAGCATAAATATACTGCTCCCTCCCCCAGACAGGCAGTGCCCATGGTCACCGCCTCAGGATAGCTCAGGGCATGGAGATGAGAGGTCAAGATGTGGACTTGTCAAGCTGACCTGTGAATGTTATGGCCTTAGAACCGCCCCAACGGCAGGAATCTTGGAACCTGAGCTACAGCTAACATTTGCCAGACGTTCTTGGTTTGTGACTGGATTTCTGAGCAAGGCCTGCTCCCTAGCACAATGGGCAATGAGGGACCATCACCTCTTGGTGCCAGACCCACAGTGGGACAGCCATGCAGCCGCGAAAGCAACTAGTTGCCCTAGTCTAACATACAGCTGGGGAGAAGTAACCTCAAGCAACCAAGCATCTGGAAAAGTGGTCAGCTAGTGAGACTTGTAGTTTTGATTAAAAAGAAAGCTTACAAACTTTCAATAAGATATCCCATGGCTACAGTCATGGTTATTGTTGTTTACAAGGGATTTTGTGCACCTCGGAGGGATTATCAAGGGGAATAATGATTCTAAATCCCTCCCAGTCAGCTCATGGAAGCAGCTAAACAAACTAATGGCTCTAAAAACACAACTTTAAAAGAAAAAAAAGTAGGAATTATACCTTCAACCACTATTTAATTCCAAAATCATTCCCTTTTTCTAAATTTCTTGAATAGTGATTCTTGTGAGAAATCTGTCATGGAAAATTTTGGTATGATGCCTCCAAGGTGACCTTTCGTAAAACAGAGTGGAAAGACCCTTGCATTATGGAAAGTACTGACACTGATTTAATATGGGTACAGGGCATGTCTGTGTGTTTTCACAGGAGGATGAAGCAATATGTCTTCTGGAACTACTAGTCCAGTAAGTACAGCAGAAGGATGCCAACCCTGAAGACCTAAATTCAGGTGATCCCACAGAAGAGTCAGAGTGAGGTTCATGAACTTGTGTTCCTGACTTTCTATTGCCATCAGGACACCGTCTAAGAAAGGAAGATTGTGGTGATTACTAGTTTCTTTCTTTCTTTCTTTCTTTCTTTCTTTCTTTCTTTCTTTTTTTTTTTTTTGATTTTTCGTGACAGGGTTTCTCTGCAGCTTTTTTAGAGCCTATCCTGGAGCTAGCTCTTGTAGACCAGGCTGGTCTCGAACTCACAGAGATCCGACTGCCTCTGCCTCCCAAGTGCTGGGATTAAAAGCATGCACCACCACCGCCCCGCTACTAGATTCTTAAAGGACCTACTACATAAATTTCTGGACCTCAGTGTGCCTTATTTACTTGGAACCAGATAAAGAACTCCAACTAAATGTTTGCTTGTTTTTCCATACTGTATCTTGGGATACAGATCTCATTTTGCCAGTATGGTACTCAACTTGCTGATGAAATAAAGAACTAGAGTACTTCCCACTTTCTCCCCTAACAGGTTCAGTGTGTTCAGATTGATATTGAGGTCTTTAATCCATTTGGACTTGAGTTTTGTGCATGGTGACAGACACGGATCTACTTTCATTCTTCTACAGGTTGACATCCAGTTATGCCAGCACCATTTGTTGAAGATGCTTTCTTTCTTCCATTGTATGCTTTTAGCTCCTTTATCAAAAATCAGGTGTTCATAGGTTTGTGGGTTAAGATCAGGGTCTTCTATTCAATTCCATTGGTCAACTTCTCTATTTTTATGCCAATACCAAGCTGTTTTCAATACTGTAGCTCTGTAATAGAGTTTGAAGTCAGGGATGGTAATGCCTCCAGAAGTTCCTTTATTGTATGAGATTGTTCTGGATATCCTGGGTTTCTTGTTCTTCCATATAAAGTTGATTATTGTCCTCTTAAGATCTGTGAAGAATTTTGATGGGATCTTTAAGGGGATTGCATTAAATCTATAGATTGCATTTGGTAGTATTGCCATTTTTACTATGTTGATCCGCCCAATCCAAGAGCAAGGAAGATCCTTCCATGTTCTGGTATCCTCTTCAATTTCTTTCTTCAAAGACTTAAAGTTCTTGTCAAATAGGTCTTTTACTTCCTTGGTTAGAGTTACCCCAAGATATTTTATGCTATTTGTGGCTATCGTGAAAGGTGATGCTTCTCTGATTTCTTTCTCTGCTTCTTTATCCTTTGTATATAGGAGGGCGACTGATTTTTTGGAGTTGATCTTGTAACCTGCCATGATACTAAAGGAGTTTATCAGCTGTAGGAGTTTTTTTGGTGGAGTTTTTCGGGTCGCTTATGTACACTATCATATCATCTGCAAATAACGAAAGTTTAACTTCTTCCTTTCCAATTCGAATCCCCTTGATCCCCTTGTTTTGTCTTATTGCTATTGCTAGAACTTCAAGCACTATATTGAAGAGATAAGGAGAGAGTGGACAGCCTTGTCGCGTTCATGAATTTAGTGGGATGGCCTTGAGTTTCTCTCCATTTAATTTGATATTAGCTGTCGGCTTGCTGTAAATAGCCTTTATTATATTTAGGAATGACCCCTGTATCCCTAATCTCTCCAAGACCTTTATCATAAAGGGGTGCTGAATTTTCTCAAATGCTTTTTCTGCATCTAATGAGATGATCATATGTTTTTTATCCTTCAGTTTGTTTATATGATAGATTACATTGATAGATTTTCGTATGTTGAACCAGCCCTGCATCTCTGGGATGAAGCCTACTTGATCATAGTGGATAATTTTTCTAATGTGTTCTTGGATTCTGTTTGCCAGTATTTTATTGAGAATTTTTGCATCGATGTTCATGAGTGAGATTGGCCTGTAATTCTCTTTCTTGGTTGAGTCTTCTGTGGTTTAGGTACATTTGGGCACAGGAGACCGCTTCCTACGTATAGCCCCAGCAGCACAGACATTAAGGGCAACATTGAATAAATGGGACCTCCTGAAGCTGAGCAGCTTCTGTAAAGCAAAAGACACTGTAACTAAGACAAAAAGGCACCTACTGACTGGGAAAAGATCTTCACCAACCCCACAACAGACAAAGGTCTGAACTCCAAATTATATGAGGAACTCAAGAGACTAGACTTTAAAATGCTAATTAACCCAATTAAAAAATGGGGCACTGAACTGAACAGAGAATTCTCAACAGAAGAAGTTCGAATGGCCAAAAGACACTTAAGGGCATGCTCAACCTCCTTAGCTATCAGGGAAATGCAAATCAAAACAACGTTGAGATACCTTCTTACACCTGTCAGAATGGCTAAAATCAAAAACACCAATGATAGCCTTTGCTGGAGAGGATGTGGAGTAAGGGGTACACTCATCCATTGCTGTTGGGAATGCAAACTTGTGCAACCACTTTGGAAAGCAGTGTGGAGGTTTCTCAGGAAATTTGGGATCAATCTACCCCAGGACCCAGCAATCCCACTCTTGGGAATTTACCCAAGAAATGCCCAATCATATTACAAAAGCATTTGTTCAACTATGTTTATAGCAGCATTATTTGTAATAAGCAGAATCTGGAAACAACCTAGATGCCCTTCAGTGGAAGAATGGATCAAGAAAGTGTGGAATATATACATATTAGAGTACTACTCGGCGGTAAAAAACAATGACATCTTGAATTTTGCATGCAAATGGATGGAAATAGAAAACACTATCCTGGGTGAGGTAACCCAGGCCCAAAAAGATGAACATGGGATGTACTTACTCATAATTGGTTTCTAGCCATAAATAAAGGACATCGAGCCTATAATTCGTAAAAAAAAAAATCCTAGAGAAGCTATATAAGAAGGTGAACCCAAAGAAAAACATATAGTTATCCTCCTGGATACTGGAAGTAGACAAGATTGCAGGACAAAAAATGGGAACATAGGGATGGGGTGGGATGGGGGGGTGGGGGATGGGGAGAGAAAAGTGTGAAGTGGAGGATGGGAAGAGCTTGGGGGAATAGGATGGTTGGGATATAGGAAGGGTGGATATGGGAACAAGGAATTATATATCTTAGTTAAGGGAGCCATTCTAGGGTTGGCAGAGACTTGACTCTAGAGGGGTTCCCAGGTGTCCAGGAAGACGCCCCCAGCTAGGTCCTTGGGTAGCTGAGGAGAGGGTGCCAGAAATGTACAGATTCTATTGCCATACTCATGAATATCTTGCATATCACCATAGAACCTTCACCTGGCATTGGATGGAGAAAATGACAGAGCCTCACATAGGAGCACCGGAATGAGCTCCCAAGGTCCTGATGAGGAGCAAAAGGAGGGAGATCATGAGCAAGGAAGTCAGGACCGTGAGGAGTGCGTTTACCCATTGAGACGGTGGGACAGATCTAACGGGAGACCACCAAGTCCAGTTGGAATGGGACTGATGGAACAGGGGACCAAACCGGACTCTCTGAATGTGGCTGACGGTGGAGGAGGACTGAGAAACCAAGGACAATGGCAATAAGCATGAACTCTACAGCATGGACGGGCTCATTGTGAGCCTTGTCAGTTTGGTTGCTCACCTTCTTGGACTTAGGGGGAGCTGGGAGGACCTTGGACTTAACATAGTGAAGGGAACCCTGATGGCTCTTTGTCTTGGAGAGGGGAGGAGTGGGGGTATGGATGGAAGGGAGGGGAGGGAAGGGGGAGGAGGAGGGGAGAAGATGGAAATTTTTAATAAAAAAATGAGAAGAAAAAAAAAAGAAATAAAGAACTAGAGAACTAAGACCCCAATTTTCCCCTTCAGGGAAAAGAAACTCATTGTGGAGACTTGGTGACTGAAGCCCCTTTTCAGAAATAAGGAGGAATAGTCTAAAAATATTTGCTGCTGCTCAGAGACTGGAACAGTTCAGACTTATCTTTGAAACTTAGAAGCAGCAATGAAGATGGACTATAGGAAAGAAAAAATGTTCATAGCTCATCCAACACAGAAACATTTTCTTGTCCTTTGATTAAAGCAGATTTAAGAGAATTGGGATTTAACAAATTGTGTGTTCATTTCCATACTATAATTATGATATTGACCTATTAATGTATGTAACTACTTTAATTCATTATGAAGATGTTACTGATTACAAAATATATTAGAGCTTGTCTGAGAGAACTGTGGCATTGTCAATGAGTCTTTATATTTGATACATTTAAGAGAACAAATTTGGATTTTGATTGTAGCAGAAAACTAGTAAAGATATCTTAGACCAATTTTGAAAGACAATCCCACCTCTGGTCATCCTCCACTCCTTTATATTAGGTGACATTGTAGCCACAAAAGTATATGAATCACAAAGCATTATCTGCTTGCATATTATTATCTAGTTGTTGGTGAACTCTATTGACAGAAAATTGGCTCAAAAGTACACAGAACCTAGAGATGAGCTCTCCCTTAACCAAGTAAGTACAGAGGCTAGTAGCCAATGATGGGTAAGATCTTTTTAAACCCAGGTAATCTAAGCCAGTATGTAAATGACAGAATGTATGTACCAATGACAGATCAGTCTGGAAAGTAGAGGAAAATGTCCAAATGAGGCACAGTCTTCTGTCCTGTAGCCAAAGCACAAAATTTATTAAATGAATAAAAAGGAGGAATTTTCAGGACTCACAGATGTGAGTGCTATTCCACCTTGTCTAAAGGTCAGAGAGATTGAGCTTATTCTTGCTCTCTAAAACTTCTGATAACATGTGTGACTACAAATAAGAGATCTTGACCAAGGGTGTGGTCACTTAGTATTTTGAGTATAGACATGGATCCACTTCACCTTGACCAAAGGACAGAGAATCTTCTTAAAGGAGATTGGCAGGAGGTTCCTGAAAGTGACTGCCTACAGGATAATTGATCTATTCCGTATATCATGTTAGCAAAGTCTGTTGCTTCACCCCCTCCCTTTTTGGGGTAAAGTAAGTATTCCTGTAGAAAATAAAAGCAGATGGACTCAGGATTCAGTTCAGTCACTTTCCCTTCCAGTCTTTCTCTGTGTATCTGTCTTCTATTTCTGTCATATCACTGTTCCTTTTGCTTTATAATTTTAAACCTCATAATCCTACCGTGGAACATGTGAAGACCTATGAGGCTGGACCCTGACAAATGTCACCCCAACATGGCACCCTTTGACACATCTGCCTCTGTCTCCCAAATCCTGGGATAAAAGGTGTATAATACCACAGCCTGGCCTCTAGTACTTTAGGTTTACCTTCTGACCTTCAGACAATCATAGTTTATTAAAACATAAATAGAGTATCAGTATAAATGAATCTAAGATCATTTCGACTCTGGTCTGCAGCCTTTCTGATTCTCTACATTTACAAAATTCTATTCAGTCAACTCCTTTGTAGAATTTTAATATAAGTGTGGCATTTTTGAAAGAGTGCTTCACTTTACACACACACACACACACACACACACACACACACACACACACACACACCAAACAGTAGAAATGGGAATCAAAGAAGGTTTTACTATTTGGCTATGAGTAATATGTTAGTGAATTCATTTCTGCAAATAGACTGGTGTCTAGTAATACTTGCTATACAACCATCTGAATCTTAGTAAAGTGACAGAAAAAAAGTAATATGATTTTGTGGTAACAAACTGTTCGAACAGGCACTAAATTATAGTAAGGAAGACAAATAGACTTAAGTATACAGACACAGAAATGGAGATGTGATAACATAATCATAAAATAGAAACTTAGAGTAGAATTTTATGTTTATGGCTGTGTGAGACAGTAAAAAAAAGATTTTTGTAACATGATGCTGAAGAAGATACAAGTTTAACACTGAATGTCACTTGCTCTCCAGTTTATTAAAGTTTAAATCTATCTAAAATCAAATAAGTTACTCTAGCAAACTTGCACTTCTGCTATACTGTTTATTAAAGCAAAAGAAGGAAAATGGCATAGCAATGACATCTAGGAGGGAAGACAGTACAGGACCCAGAGTTATATATGTGTCATTAATAGAGACTATGTTCACTGAAGTGTCTACATGTGTCTACATATAATTAATATTTTAGTAATAAATTATAAAATTAGTAAATGAAATTATGCATAGAACAGTGAATACATTATGCCACCAACTTGAAGTTACCACAAGAAAGAGTCTGTGCTCTTACATATAACAAGAATTCCTGAATATTCTATATTTATAAAAAATCCCTGAAGATACAGAGAATAAAAACTATCAGGGAGAATGCCATAGCAACCAGACACAAAAAGCTGTACCAGATGAACATCAGTGTGTAACCCAACAAATACAAAAACAAATCTTCAACCAAATTATTGTGAGCAATATCAGCATCATTGTTAAACCAAATTTGAGAATACCCAACTCATCTAATGGAGCATTATAAAAGAATATGCCTTTGTACATAGAAATGGATAGAGGATTCAGTGGATGTCTTCGTGGTCTTCACAATAGAGTTTCAAGGCAAACAAATTTATATTCTAGCCTCCGAACAAACCTAAATATAAATGGTTCTAGCATCCTCTTCTTCCTGTATAAGGGAATCCCCTTATTTTTCTTTCCTTGAGAGATGTTGCTCTTCTCCCTGCCTACCTAAAGCATTGCCTTTCCTTTTTAAATATCACTGTATTGGCAAGCAAACCATTCTTCTTGGTTAGCACTGAATTCTAAGACTGTCACTAACTGGAAATTGCTATGTCCACAGTGGGTTTTTTAATGCTTTGGTTTTGGATTTTGTTGTTGGTGGTGTACTTCTGTATTTTGTTTTGTATGATCAGTGATTGTGGCACAGTGTTAGATAAAGTTTAGATTTTTTTTTAATTTAACCCAGTTTTTAGAATAAACATTTCTAAGACCTGCTTTTCATGAGGGATACAGTATCCCTTCAGAGCACTTCATAAAAATAATCTGCCATTTAAGCTAAAAAATCAAAGCTTCAGCACTCATAGGAATCCAGTAGTAAACCAAATAGTAAAGAATTCCCAAGTTTGAATGATATTAAAAGACACAAACAAGGTATTTACTGACTTACAAAATACAAACTACGAAGAAAGAAATGTGGAGCTGAAGTAAAACGTGTATTGCTCTTGTAGGGAATCCAGACTCAGTTCCCAGTGCTGTCAGGCAACATGAAAATCTGAATCCAGCTGCAGAGTTTGTGCAATGCTCTCTGGTGGTCTAACAGAATTTATTGCTCTCATAATTTATAATTGAAAGACATAATTATGCAAAATTATAGATAGGCTTTATAAGCATATTTCAAAAGTTATTTTGGGAGTTTTTTCAGATATAATTTATATACAGATGAAAAATGCCAAGAAAAATCAGACAAATACAACATAGTATGTAAAGAAAAAGTCCTAAGTCTTCTCCAACATTGTATAACTAGAGATGGAAATAAGGCATATTCTCCTCCTTCATTAGAGAAAAAAATCTCCAGTTGTCAGGTATTGTAACGCTCAGGTCAGCTACAAAGAGCTATACTACCTGGGCATACTTTCCCAGAATAACACACAACCCATAGTCTGTATGGGATCTGTTTCTAGATTATTCAATTCAACCAGGAAGAACTACACTTAATATTCAACAGATGGTCTTTGATGTCAATGGACACATAACTGATCAAAAGCAAGACAGAACAGAAGAGGATAGAAAGGAATAGGTGGGGGAGGAGAGAATAAACCCAGAGAAAAATGTTTTGAAGAAGAACTATTTTCTTGGATTATGGCATGACCATGACCACCATGAAGCAGACCTAGCAAAAAGCAAAGCACAGTTTTTTTTTTTTTTAACTGAACTAGGAACGTCTAAAAAAAAAATCTGCTTCTGCCTCTGACAACTTTTTAAAAACCAGCTAAAATAAGTGAATAAATGGAATCAGCACAACACACACACTTTGAACAATGTTGCTTTTTTAAAAATGTGAACCATTAAAGACAGAACAGAATAGGAAAGGACAGGACAAGTTAGGATGAATTTAAAGAAATAAAAATGCTGTAGTAGAGCAATTTTCTCCAACTCTGTTATGCCATGCCCTTCATGAGGGAGAGCTTGTGACGTGACCTAAAGAATACCTGATCTGCAGTCATAGCAAGGAAGTAATGAGAACTGCGCAGTGATTGCACATTGGCTCGCTTCCATTTGCCCAAGTTCCTTCTTCGAATAGTAGTGGATTATAGTCTCATTCTAATTTGATCACCTTTTTAAGACTTTTACATGAATATAGTCAAATTTTGAAGGATTGGGGGTTAGGATTTTAGTATGTGTATATGTGTACTAGAAAGGAAGCACAACTCAGTCTCAGACACTAGTTAATCCAATGTCTTCCTTGACTAATTCCTGATTTATTAGTCTTCATTATGGCTCCTCTATCTCAACTAAACCTATAGTGGCCAAGGTGCCCGTTTAACTATTTGTCACAAAGTAAAAGCCCTTCATTTGGCTTGTCTCTGTATCAATAGGCACCATTGTTCACTTCTTTCTCTTCTACCCACTCCTTACTTGACCTGAAAATGTTCCCATTTTCGTGGCAATTTTCAAACTCTTGGGGTTGCTCTTGATTATTTTGGATTAATCCTTTCTTTTCTATTACTAAAAATAAGCTCCCATTTTTAGTTAAACTCACAATGTATTCCCCAGATACATTGCAGAGAAAAAATTATTTTATTTCCAGCCCAGTCTCTGTTCCCATTTTATGTATTCAACTGCCTACTCAGTTTTTCTACTTGGCTCTCTAGTGGACATTTTTAAGCCAACACATCCAAATGTAACTAGATTCTTGGTTTTCATTTCACAAAGTTTCTCCTTATGTAAGATGAAGTCAAATGCACACTTGTGCTTCAAAAAAATCATCCAGACAAACCTCCTTTCACTTAAATACATATCACTATGATTCCTCAAAGTTCTTAGAGTAGTAAACATGATTTAGTAGAAGCAGCAAATAAAAGAACCAAATCAATACTTTTGACAAGGTTCAATAAGAACAGCAATGAAACCATAAAGATGTTTAAACTTGTCTTCAAACAAAAATTTATTTTCAACAGAAGGCATAGAAAAGGCAAAACAAGAAGTGCAAAGTAGAAATATTGAACCCAGTTGACGCTTCATCCAAGCATCAATCTTCAAAAATCATGGCAAAACGCCACAGGCACATCATTGAAATTACTGTGCTGTACAATACCTTTTAGTGTAAGGCTTGACCTTGGATTATATGTGATTGCAAAATATTCCAGATTACATCTGTACTACGATAGATGTCAAGGATATGTAAAAAAGTACTGGAAAGAATATAAAAAAAAAAACTATCCTACATATTTTTCCGTGACAGAGATACACTGGTCTACCTCCAAATTTTCTATGTCCAATATCTCCTTTCCCTCAATTTTCATAATGGATTCTAGGAAACAATACACATTCAAAATTGGTTGAAGTGACAGTAAAATTTATCATTGTGTTGTTTATTAAAGTCTCATGAAACAACAATTGCCCTTAAAAATATTCATCCAGCAGTCTACTTATTCTTATAAGTAGAATAAGAATAAGAATATGGCCAGTGCCTAGGAAATAGTGTATGATCGCAGAATAGATGGAATTCAAAGTTACTCTTTAGTACTTATATCTAGCACCCTGTTAGCATCCAGAGTTGACAACAATCAGCATGCAAGGCTGACAATCTGTAGACACTGCCATCTGGCATCAATGCTGAGAAACAGAAATTCCCAAATAACCTTCCTCCAAAAGAGAGAACACATCTTTTTTTTTTAAATGGGGAATGCATGCTTCTGATTTGTTGTGCTACAGATAAACAAATATTTTAGCACACAGCTTTATTTTTAACTACAGAATTATTATAAAAGTTCCCTATAAAACTTATTCAGCCCAACATGAGAAAAATATACTTTTCTTTAAAGCACCGCTTCCGGCTACTTTTTACAAGTCTTTCTTGTTCCCTTGAGTTCTCATCCATCTTTGACAGTGGAACCTTACTCATCAACAACTTACTTGAATGGCATATATGTGTATATCTAATATTCCATATTCCCTTAATCAGTATAACATTATAAACCATTTCTTTATGATATACATCCTTCAAGTGGATTCTAGGAATCTATACCATGGACTGTAGAACAACAAAAAAATAGGAAGAAAAACGTTCAAATCATCCATGCATACACACACACACACACACACACATATATTGAAATTTGGTAATTTGTTTGTTGAAAGTTTATTCAATCTTTGAACAAAGAAGAGACAACTTAGCTTAGGTTTGAAAAATAGGCTGTGGTAGACAGGAAGCTGGCAGATGGAATGCATCACTAATAAAATTCAACTTTGAGCCTCATCAAAAGTTGATCTGAGGGCATGTTTCTTGCTGGGTCCCTCTAAATCTGCCAGTACGGTTGAATTGGATCTAAAATTATTAGGGTAGGAACCGTCAATTTTGTTCATTTTGGTTATCTCTTCAGACCCCAACACAGGGCCAGACAAATTTATAAATAATTCTTCAAAGAAGTTTTTTTGTTCTGTGTAGAGTGAATTTTGCCATATGAAATTTACAATACTCATGTTTATATTTATATTCAGTTTTAAAAATGTAGTTCACAATTTACAACATTTTCTATATATTTCATAATTTTCATTTATTTCTTTTTCATAATTCTCTAATAATGGAATTTATTTTAAATTCCCGAGTCAAAAATTTCCTTCTGTATTTTCAAAAATCCAACCAATGAATCGATAACAAATTCTTCTGCATATAAGAAGCACCTCGGAGAAATAGTTTCTTCATTTATACTTTCAGAATAATTACTATATTAATATGTACTCAACAACTAAATAAAGCATACATTAACATTATATACAAGTAATGTTATATTTATAGGTCAATTTGTATATTATCCAAAAATTTTAGAATTAGATTTATTTCAGACTCTTGATATTTTGTGACATTTTCATACACAATGAGCTATTTTGAACTTGGAATGTGATTTTAAACAAAGGTCAGTGGGGTTGCCTATACCACTTATACACATAGTCAAAAGGTAAATTTATGCATTTTAAATACTTTTTGAAACAAAGCCTAGTCTTGAGTTTCCAGTTGTGAATATGAGTGAGGACTGGAGGAGGTGGCTACTAAGACCCAGAGACTAAGACTAAAGGGGAGAAAACTGTAGCGCTCCAGAGAAAACCACCACGAATTATCATAAGCACATGGTATTACCTACAATGTCAAATACTGAAGAGGCAGAAACATGGAAGGTCACTGGAACCCAGGAGTTCAGAGGCAGTGTGAGCCAAATAGGAGGAGAACGATGGAGAAGAAGAAAAAGAGAAAGGTGTAGAAAGGAGAAAAGGTAGAAGGAAATAAGGAATAGACAACAATGCTACCAAAGGAATTAAAATAGAGATTTAGCAAGCTGTGTTGTCATTAGCATTCTTTGCTGTAACGTCTCCATTCTTCTATAGATGCTGCAAGTGAGACAACTGAAGTACAGCTGCATCATTTAGTGCCAGTGCTGTTCAAAACAGACATGACGCGTAGTGCAAAACAGTTTTGTTCATATTAAAGCCACATAACAATTCAGTGTTAAGTATGATAATACCTAGTTTTACTATGCCATGGGTGAATACAGTATGTCTGAATACATGTGATTATATGTGTATAGTTTAAATGAGTATGATACTTTATCATATTTATATATAACTCACAATTAACATATGTGATTGTATTGATCATGTTAGCTGAATAAGAACATGCCCCTTTTTTACACTGTAAACAACAATGGCAGTATAATATACGGTCATATTGCCTGGTTATACATGTGGTTATATATGTTTATGTAAGTATACTCTCAGGATGTTAATAGATGACAGAATTTGCATGACAATAAACTTCTCAAAATGTAACTGTCCTTAAGCATAGCCAGACACTGTGTGCAAAATGATCCTCACCATGACCTCAAGACCTGCTGTGAGCTACTGTTTGTTTAATTTGATATGTTATTTACTACTGCTCTTTGTACATTGTCAACACAAATTATAGCCCAAGTCTTGCCCTTTTAATTCATGTTTGGTGTGTTCACTCTCCAATTCATGCCTCTTAGAAAAAGAGAATTTGAAACAACAAACTATCTTCATTATAATAGAAAAAAATGTTGCATTTTTGACATCTGTTGATACTATGGATGTAAACAAGACAAAGATAGAAGGTAATCTCAGCACTATAACATTGGCCAGAAGTACTTGAAGTGTGTGTGAATTATTCACACATGCAGAATGCCACTAGCTTGCAAAAGAAAGTGATGTAAAATGAATAAAATTAATAATAAAAAGAATGTTTTGAAAGTGAGGCCATTATCTTTACAGTCTCAAGTACTTTAAAAGCTGCTTGAATCTCTTTCATGGAACAGAATATTAATAGGAAAGCATTATTCTGCTGGCAGATCAGTGTGTGCTCTTTGAAAGGAGCCCCCCACATTCGTGGTGTATGAAAGATATATGCTTACTTGTGTGAAAGCAGTAATTTAAATAAAAAATACAAATGTATTATTTTTAAACTATAATTAGTTTGAATAGTTTAATATGGAACAAACTTACCAAAGCACATGAAGAAATATAATTCATACAAAAACATTTTAAATAAAAACAGAGGTGAACTCATGTTTCACTGTGACCAACACATTTAAGGAAGTTTCTTTTTTCATTTGTTTTGTACAGCAAATGTCATGGAAAGCGACAATTTGAAAGCAAGGAAAACTAAAGGAATTTTCTCTATTGCTGCTTCTTCAGCAACTACGTCACCCAATAGATTCTACCTAAACACATAAAAATAAAATTATATAAAAATACAAATTAAGTACACTTATACCTTTACATTAGAATAAAAGGAACCTGCAAAATAAATAATGTTAACAGTATGAAAAATATTTAATAATCAAATGAATTTGTCATTTTTAAAATATAGTCACATATTAGCAAGTGATGCTATTATAGGGATCCAATTTAGCATAGAGTTGTAATTACATGCCTGAAACATGTGAGTAGGTGTACTTTTAACATTTTAGAACTTTGCAGAATTCAAATGACTCTCTTCATAACACAGAGATGGGGCCAGCTAGGAAATTTCAACTAATTGCCTAAGATCACATTGCTAATAAAGATTGAGCTAGGAACTAATAAGAGAACAACTTTTTAAACAGAAAGCAAAGTCATCTGAAAAGTTCACCCCCCCCCCTTTTATTTTTCAAGACAGGGTTTCTCTGTAGTTTTGGAGACTGTCCTGGAACTAGCTCTTGTAGGCCAGGTTGGCTTCGAACTCAGAAAGATACAACTGCCTCTGCTTCCTGAGTGCTGGGATTAAAGGCATGTGCCACCACCTCCCAGCTCACTTGTCCGTATATGACCACTAGATATGAAGCATGCACATCTCCTCATGACAGGGTCTTTAGATTGAGATCTTGCTTATAGATGGGCAATTAAGCTCAGAGACTTGAATGGAGGTGGGGAGTAAGAATGTTTATGTCTGATTCTGGCATCATGTGACCTGCTTATGTAGCACATTTTTTCAATCATTCTACTATACCCTGACTTCCAATTTTCTTAGCCTCAAATCTGCTCCAATTAGCTACCTATAAAATCTTTGAGCCATCATGTGGCTGATCAGTTTTCATAATGATCTGTATACAATGTTCATGTCTATCACACCTGCTTCTGGATTATAATTAAATGCATTTAATCTTAAAAGAGAAAAGAAGGGATGGAAGAAGGAAGGAAAGGAAAAAAGGAGGGAAGGAAGGAGGGGAGGGAGGAATTCTGTATCATTTTTAATTTCCTAGTTTTCACCAGTCTTGTGCTCATTGTAAATTACACAATAACAAGGAAGCTGTTGGACTTTGTATAAGTTATCATTATCTAGGAAGTTGTAGTCAGATGAAGAAACCCTCCAAAGAAAGAATTTACTCCATTTACTCCTAATATTACAATGTTTCCTTGCCCCAAGTATTTAAAGGTTAAAACTAAGTCCTTTAGACATTTTTTTTTGCTCTTACTTCCTCTGAACAGCATTTAATAGCAAAACAAATTGTATGTGATTTCTCTTCACTCTGTCCTTTAGAAGTGTTCAAAGAAGTATCTGATTGAAACGACAACCCTGGCCTCACTTTCCCGGTCATGTGTAAGTCGACATAGGTGCTATTGACAAAAACTCAGTAAGAAATGCAATAAACCTTTACTCATTTCCAACTATCATCCAAATGCTTCCTTAGCATAGCTACTTCAAGGGAGATGCGTGTTAGTTTGGAAAGTTGATCACAAACCACAAAATCGTTAATGGACACAGATTTGGCCTGAGTGGGGGTTTCATTCTTGCAGCGTCATCACCGTTGTCATTAGTAAAAATGGGTTAGCACTTCCCTTGTTCATTAGGTAGAATTATTCCCTTGACGGATGACATCAATGTATCTGTAACAGTCCCATCTGCATTAACGGCAGACCAGCCCAAAAAGCTCTGTTAAAAAGAAGTAAAGGCAGATATTTTGATAGAACACTGCACAAACCCCTGGAGAGGAGAAAGGAATGGAACTGATGCACCCAAATATCACATAAACTTCAACTGTACTATTTTGCTGTTATTAAGTATTTAACTTGAGTCTATTATTATATCTAGATATTAACCTAGATAATTAGACTGAATGGTGTATAGAGCAATTGCTGAAAGCAATGTATTGTAAATTCCTTCCATTTAAATAATGATGTTATAAAAAGGATACCGGGTCAAATTAGAGTAATTTGACAATGATTTAAATTTGCAGTATCTTATATAGTCAATTATTTTTTGTTTCTCAAAGATACACTACCGGAATTAATATTGCAAATGCAGAGGAGAGCATTATGAGAGAAACTATGTCTTACTAATCATCAAAATAAATAAATCACTAATTCTGAACATCACTAAAAGTGTTCTCTGTCTTGGAGAAATAAAGAAGAAGAGAACAAGTTATTACAGCAAAACCACGCAAACATTGTTTCCATCATTTCATCCCTTGGTACTTACATACTACCCTACAGTACCTTTTTCTCGAATCAGGTAAGGATGGCTGCAGTCGTGGGAAAGGCACAAATGTAGATCCACAAGGAACTAGCTTTGGAGACATAATCTTCTCAGGCATTGCTCTAGAGAGAGAGATTTCCAGCCACAAACTCCTTCCATCCAGGAATATGATCAAAGAAAACAAGGTTTGAGATTTCTCAATATTTTTAAGAATGTTTTCTAGGGTGTAAACATGTCAGGATCAGCAGCTGAGTCTAGTTTCTTTAATGCTATGTTTGATTCAGCATTGCTTGACAGACCATTAAGGAAATGTTGATGATGCAGGAAGGCCAATGTGAGGGCTAACATGATTATTTTACAGAGCACTGTGTATTCATTAATAGCAAATAAATTCTCACGATATTCTTCTCTGCTTCTTTTGCAAAATCTTTTACTTAGGTCTCTTCACTCAATACTCTTGGTGGTAAAAAAGAAACATAATATAGCGCTTATTTTAGAAACTGTAACCTGTGAGTTTCATTTTGGTAAGCAAAACCAATTAATTTTAAGAAAATCAGATACTACTGAACTGTCTGTTAACCATAAGCTTCACAATTCTGAAAAAATACAGCATTTATATCTTAAATGCAACCTATTAAATGGCTGAGACTTTCAAGGCTCACTAAGTAGGAAATCTCCTGTGAGAATATCATAATAATGGCCTAATACTAAAATAATAAGTATATTCATGTCCTTATACATACCTAAATAAATTATACATAAACAATAAGAAAATTCATAAAATTCTGAATGCAGCAAATACAATTCAAATAAAATTGAAAACTAAAAATTTCTATGAAAACATTGGTGCAAAGATGCATGCAAATTTTTGAAGCTTTTTTGACTGAAAATGAAGAAAATGTAATTTCTGAGTAAGAGATTTCTAGGTACATTTTTTTGGTAGATCAACAGTGTGTAAGAGTCCTGAAATCACAAATAACATTGTAAATATTTTGTAAAGTAAAAAAAATTAATAACAAACAATAAACAGGTTACTAAGAACTGTTATAGTGTAGATCTGTTTTGGTAATTCACAAACTGATACGCAGGGAAATTTGCCATGTGAGAATTTGGAAAGTTAAAATGTACTGTTTATTTGAAAGTTTATGGTAATTGTTTTAACTGGTCTGTTCCTCCTGTATCAAAATGTTAACATAATGTTTATGTAATAAAAATAAAATATAAAATAAGATATGTGGTAGTTGACATTGACTGTAAACTTAAGAGCATCTACTATCATTGAGTAGATGACCTCCAAGAAGGAGAAATTATCTAGATAAGATTGGTCTCTGAGTATGTTTATGAGGGATTATTTAGATTATGTTAATTAAAAAAATCCACACTAAATGTGAGCAGAAACATTTTTTTTTTTGGGGGGGGGGGCTGGTTCCTAAACTGAAAATCAAGAAGCAGAGAATTTCTTTTTGCTGACTAGCTGTTGATGTAATAAGGAGTTACCGCAAGGTCCTGACCCCACAGTTTCTCTGCCTTAGTGGACTGAACCCTCACCCTGTGAGCAAACAAACTTTTCTTTCCTTGAGTTATTACTATCAAGTATTTTGTTGAAACAAGAAATGTAACTGATACAGACAACACAAATTTGTATATAGTAATTGACTTAGTAACATCAATGACAAAAAATTTAAAGGTAAACCTATGTCTAAAAATGCCTATCCCTTCAAAATCTCTCTGAATACAAATATCAATTTCATAAAATATCTGTTCTTGATGTTTCAAGGCTGAGAGAGTAAACATACCATTATGTGACTTTTGTTTTGGTGAATCTCTATAGTAGTTATTAACTCTATTAACAACTAACACATAGAAGGTTAGCCATCTACTATTCTCTGGGAGAAATTTTCTTCTATTCACATGAGCTGAAACTATGTTTATATCCAAAGGCCATAAGAGAAAAGAGAAACAATAGTCTAGAAGTTCTTAAAGCAAAAAAATAAAATCCCTCCATAGACCTCCTAAAGGATGAGATACCCTCTGAAAATAATAAGGAATAGGGAAGTGGAGGAAGAGAAAGGAATCAAACTTCATAACCACTTGTACTAGTGCTCAGAACAGTGTAGCAGAGAGTGTTACTGTGGAATTCTGAATTCACTAATATATTCATGATTTTCTCTAAGTAAAATGGAGTAATAATTCTTATATTCTAATGCTGATTTGAACATATGGGAAAGGGATATAAAAGCTCCTCAGTTTTATGGTTTCTTTCCCACATCTTCTTCACCCTAATAGATTTATAACCAATATTATCCCACACATTGATAATACTTCACCTCAAAGCTGATGAGTGTTCAGGAAGGAAACACAATAATATCCAAGAGATATGAAGATTTAAAAGAACTCTAAAGCACAGTGACTATATTTTAGATCAGTTGTCACCAGACTCCCCATCAAATTATGACAGCAGACAGTAGTGTTTCAGCGATGAGACGTAAGAAGAGTAAGATGCATGGTGCTAGAAGTGCAGAAGAGTCTACTGAAATAGTATTGCCCAGAATTTAGAAGTTTAACTGGGCTTATCTATAGCCAAGCAAGGAAAAGAGAAAGGAGACTATTTCTATGTAATATATTTGGAAATGAACTGAGTTTTCAGAACGAACACCAGGAAAACTGTAATTGTTTTTTCTACTCATTGGGGGCTTGTCATCCAGCTCTCAAATAAATACACACAGAGAAATTTATACTTACTTGTGAATGTCTGGCCTTAGCTTGGCTTATTTCTAGCAGATTTCCTTAACTTAAATTATCCGACCTACCTTTTGCCTCTGGGCTTTTACCTTACTCTATTCTATATATGTTTCTGTCATTTTTACTCAATGGCTGGTTTTGTGACTGCATGGCTGGCCCCTGCATCCTTCTCTCCTTCTTTTTTTCTGACTCTTCTTCTCGAGAGTCTAGATTTCTCCTCCTATTTATTCTATCTACCTGGCAACTCTGTCTATTCTTTCTCCTGTCTAGCTATTGGCTGTTCAGCTCTATATTAGAACAATCAGGTGTTTTAGGCAGGCAAAGTAACACAGCTTTACAGAGTTAAACAAATATAACCTAAAGGAATGCAACATATCTTTGCATTATTAAACACATATTTCACAGCATAAAAGAATGTAACACATCTTAAACTAATATTCCACAACAGAAAACCACTAAGTAGCCAAGTTTATGTTTTAGACTTAAAGGACTAGACCTTTTAAACATTTCCAGGCTCCAGGTTATAATACAAACCTTATTAAACAGAAAAGAAGAAAAGCTGTTAAGGTGAATTGTATAATTATGGGAACTATGCAATTATGGAAATTTCTTTTAGTCCTTGAATTTTCATAGTTCCTAGCAAAATTTTATGTGTAATAAATTCATTAATTATATAAAAGCAATAATCACTAACTGTTGAGAAAGGGAGAATAAGTTTGCTCTGAGATTCAAAAATTTGAAAAAAGATAAACTGTAGCAGTTATTAGTAACTCAAAACACTAATGAAAATTTTAAATAGATTTAATGTTCTCTGTGACATAGATTTACTTGTTTCTACTCTCTTTATTAGCTTTGCCATCTATGAAGGGATGCTTGAATGATAACATTCTACTCTGTTCTATGCTATGATAATTCTTATAATCCAAAGCCAAAACTATACAGCTTTTATATGAAGCACTGCCATGAACCCAAGAAGTTTGTATCAATCACATTTTATCTATATAATTTCAGGAACACTTCTTCCTCTCCTGTAAATTTACATCATCCAGAAGAAAATAAAAACTTAAAGCAAATATTCAGATTAGCATCCATACTTTTAAACTATCAGTGTTGAAAGCCATTCTTTTCCTAGACTAACCAAGGATAATATAAATGATATAAGGAATGAAAGCTATACTGTCAGGGGCTGGAAAGATGGTTCCAGAGTTAACAGCACTTGCTCTTGCAGAGGACCTGAGTTTAATTAACAGCATCCACATGGTTAATCACTCAAGTTCCGGCATAGTCAATGTCCTCTTCTAACCTCAACAGACAAAGGTACACACAAACACACACACACACACACACACACACACACACACACACACTTTTCAAAAATATATGCAGCAAACCATTAATAAATACTAAATAGGCCTTAAAAATATACTTTCAAGTTGTTAACTAAAGTGATCATGGTCTAACTTATGTGCTGTTTTGCACATACCTATTTTCTAAGGCAAAGGTTAGGCCACCTATGTGCTGCAGATTTCCAGCAGGGCACAACTACAGATCTTCTCAAGACTGAGTGTAACAATATTACCCTTCTATACCAGGAGAGTTCATGATCCTCATTTGTGTCAGGAGATGTCTGTATGTTTCAAACTGCTAAGAATTGCTTAGAACAGTGTTTCTGAACCTTCCTAATTCTGTGACCACTTAATACAGCTTTGTGATGAACAACAATAAAACTATTTTCATTGATACTTCATAACTATACTTTTGCTTTTGTTATGAATCATGATGTAAATATTTTGGGGATAGAGATTTGCCAAAGGAGTCATAACCCACAGATTGAGAACAAGTGGCTTAGAATAAGTATTAGGATGATCCAGGAATAATGCAGTAGAAATATAAATCAACGGGACTCATAGTAACCTATAGCACTCTTCTGGATCAAAATATGTTTAGGAACATTTACTTTTAACTGTTTCTCTATCTAGTGTTCCACATAATTTAACTATTCTCCTTCTCTATTCCCTCCATTCAAATACCTTGAGATTTTTTAAATCAATCCATTTGTAAAAAAAGTTTCAGTTTCATTCCTATTTATAAATTCTGCATTTTTGTTTATTAATACCATGGTGGTGATCATATATTGGGTTCTCATATTGTTTGAAATAGTCAGTAAAAGTAGAAACTAGTAAAAAAAAAAACAATAGTTATGTAATTGCTCACTCTAATAAGTATTATAAATAAAAATTCCATGAATCTTGAAGAAAGGGTTGGAGGGAATAAATAGGCCTCTACTGTCCTACCACAAAGTCTGGGATAACAGGCTTTTTGTAGTGAATCAACCCAAAAGGAATTCTGGAAACTGAAAGCTGTTTATCACTTATATATAGGAGATAACTCATGGCACTTGTAGTGAAAATTAAGCATTCTCATATCATATGCTCAAAAGCAAGGACATTGATGTATGGAGTAGGGAGAGGCCTTTTATTTAAGGCACATTGATGTATAAACTTAGCAAATCACAGTTTTAGAAGAGCAGTCCAACAGTCAGTGATCGCCCGTATTTCAACTTTGAGTAACTTTGATACATGAGCATTTTTCAGCAGTTATATTTTCAGAGAGACATCACATGGAGGTAATATTCCTTGGAGTAAACTGATTTCCTTCTCGAGGAGGAAGGCAACTGTCTCTGCCTTAAAAGTGGACAGCAGACTAATTACATTAAAGTATTGCATCTTTAAATTCTATCCCAGACAATAAATATGTACAAGCCATGGAATTACTATTAACATAGTATCTACTAGACTCAAGGGGCAATTATGTGAGCCATATTAGGAGTACTAATGTCACAAAATATCCAGAGATAGAGGGGAAAAAAAGGAAATGAGAAGAGCAAGAAGGATGCTGTGAATTAAGTTAATGTTAAGTAGAATAAATGTAGTAACACTCTAGTATTGATATCATTAAAAGATACAAACTTATTTTGATAGATTTCTGATAACAAAATCCATAAAAATCTCCATAATAAATATATATCTAATTTTCATTAAGAAAAAGCAAATAACTTTGTGGAGCAGACACAAACAACTCCATTGCTCTATTTCTTTCCTGAGCCTTTTCAAAAAGGGAGGTAAAAATCTGAAAATTACTCTTACCAACATGAAGAATTGTTCATTTTTAATTTCCAAAAGAAGACTAGTGAAGATTCAATATTTTATGTCCTTAAAAATCGCCCATCTCACTTTTCAATATATGATATTGTTTCAAAAATTAAAATTCTGATTATAACTTCACATTCAAAGTTTCACTTGTTTCTAGTTCATATTTCAGATCGCTAACAATGATGCAACTACTCTGAAATCATACAATTCTGTATATTCTCATGAAATCTGATATCCAGTCTTCGAAGAGGAGCCTGGCACATAGATGTATTAACTTAGCAAATCACAGTTAGCACCCAGGCACACCATAATAAAGACACTGTGATCTATCCACCAAGTGGCAGATATCTGTTTTACTTTGACTAAAATTCATATTTGAAATATCAAAGAGTAAGGCTTCAGTTTTTCAGCTGTTACCTTTTGGTAAAAATGTTTGTTCTACTGCCTTTATAGGTAACGACCATAGTAGAAGGAAAATTGGAGATCCAAGCAGCCTAAATCAAGTAATATCAGTTCAAAACAAAACTAACAATTGAGAAATATTCTAATGAGCATTTTAAATATAGTGTAAATACTATCTAAACATTGACTCAGAAGTCCCCCTGAAAAACACTAGAATCATTCTTATCTCTTTTATTGGCTTTAATGGTACTGACAACTTACAATACAATAGTATTTTGCATCAATTTTATCACAAATAGTTACTTTTCTAGATGTTTGAATTTGAATTTGAGTATAAGAGATGTTTAATGCAAATCTACATTGCAACTAAACAGCTGTACATTACTAAGATCAAATTTAATGAATCATTTCACTGACTTACAATGATTATTACCAACATTTCTTAACTTCTTTCTACCTTAGTATATGATGAGGAAATTGCACTGTGCAATTTTACTGGTTGAGAAGTAAAATACACACTACAAGTAAATATGTCCTTAACTGAAATACAACAAAAGTTGTTTTAACCTCTTCTCATTACATTGTTATCGGGTTTTAGTAGTTTCTTTTATTTTGCTTTTATCTGAACAAGGACATTTTTTTCATTCATGAAAATAATTTCAAAATGTCAGTGGAGAAATATAATATAATAGAAAAATATAATAGAAAAAGGAAAAGTAATCTGCATAACTGAAATATCTAAAATTAAATAATTCAACTAATTGTTATAAAAATAAATGTGCTGTTATTCACTGAAAAAATATAATGTTCATAAGAAGATAACAGTCAATAGATAACAGTCATTTAATAAATATGCATACCTCATATACATTGCCATATTGTAGGAGGATAAGAGACTCTTAAATCTATTCAATCACTTTTATTCATGCAGGATTCATAATTATGGAAATGTAAATACTTTTATCCATTTATCATATTCCTTTAAAAGTTTCCAGTTTTTCTACAAATACCTAAATATTAGTATTTTAAAGTGTTCATAATTTTTTAAAAAACATAAACTAATTAAAACACAAGTGATACTTATGTTTCTAAGCTAATAAAGCATTTTTTTGACATTATTGGTTGTTATTTTCCACATTGCAGCATTCAGAGTTTCATTTGGACTTTAAACTTCAAAACAGGTCATTATCCTTATTTAACTTTGTCTCCTGTCTATGGGTCGCAACTCATGGCTTGCTTGAAGCACACAGGCACACTCTCACTAATAATCTACACTAAATCTTGGAAGCCGCTGTTAAATGAATAGTCTTCTGCCATCTAATAGTAATCTGTCAAATTTTCTAATTATTAGCCACTAAAAATAATTTAATTAAATGAACTTGACTGATGTATAAAGTACTATAATTTAGAACAAATTATATTTTGAGTGTCAAGCCTTCTCACAGAATCTTCTCGATTGCTAAGAGATCAACCAATACTCAGTAAGGATATTCCAAAATGTATTCCCAGTGAATATTTTATGGCATGAACAAGGTCCTGGTCATCCAACTTATTGGTGCATCTTATGGCATCAGCAAATTGACACAGAAGCTTAAAATGTGACCTTCTTTCCTGAACAGTATATTAGCTACATGGAATACTGTCAGCTTTTGCTTTCATGCTGAAATATTTCTATTGAAATAATTTCATAAACCACTACACTCTGAAGTAATCTCTGTGAAATAATTCCCTATGTATTTCTAAATGAATGCTCAAATTTAAACAGTTACAAAAGGAATCAAAAAATATTTCCTTTGTTATAGTCTGTGTTTCAGGATAGACATATTTTGGAGATTATTAAAACTGTGGATACAATTGAATATTACTTTTGAGTAAAAAGATTGCTCTAATCCTTTTTAAAGACCAGATGAGACTATGCTTCTGCATATTTTATACTTCCCCTCAGAATATTCTGTTTTCCTCTAGCTGCTGTCAGAACCTCCTCATATTAATGAAACATCCTCAGTGTTTTATCATCGTAGGAGGACTCAGTAGCAAACTGACAGAAGCCAAATCATTCAAGTGAAAACATATGTTTGCACATCAGGAGCATACATGGGGGAAGAAAGAAATCAATATTTCAAACACTAATGATTTCCAATTCAGATCTCTTTGGAGAAAAGTTCGATGGAGCAAAACCTCTCAAATGAAACAGTATCATGCAAAATAAAGATGAGGTCATCAGTTTCTGTGAAAATAGCAGCATTTAATATCAACCCATCAGTAAACAAATGCCAATGTTGAGTAAAAAGCCAGAATCAACCTTAATAGAAGCAGTAGATTTGTGTAAATGATTTAAAAAAATAGGAACAGATGTAAATAATCAGTCAGACAAACCTGAGTTGAAACTTTTAGTCCATGTCTTATCAAACACATAAGACTTGAAAATGTTAATAACTAACCTTCCATACTATGTCACCTATATTGCATACAGGGACATGGTGAAGTGAACAAGAATGACCATATAGACTCATGTGTTCCAACCTATGTGATGACATGGTATCAGGAAGTTTAAAATAATGTTTACTGACTGCAGATGTGAATAAAAATTGAGTATTTAGAAGACTGGGCTAGGAGACTGAGGATATACCTATAGCACTATATATCATGAATACATATGTAAAGCAGAAACCCATCAAACTTCTAAAAAGACGTGTCTATAATATATAAAAACCTAATCCTCCCCTCTATCAGCATGCAACCATACTGTTTCCCTCTGATCGTCTTGACAGTACTATGGACAGTAGCCTGTATTCATCATTAACTGGTTAATAAATAAAGCGTGGCACATGCACAAAATGTAATAAATTTTTTACATTTAAATAAATTTCAGTTCAGCCTTTGAAAGGACTGATATTCTGTCATTTGTCACAATATGGGTGTAACAAGAGATCATCACTGTAAGTATAATAAGCCAGGCACATAAAATTAGGTGCCAGAGAATCTTGAGCTTATAAATAATCTAAAAAGTTGATGTTATGGAAATTTGGAGAAAATGGAGGTGATTAGTAAATGACACTAGGGAGAGAGCAAAATGTTTATTTGAAGGAACTGAGTCAGACAAAGAGCTTTTGTGTGTTACTGCAAAATAGGGTGAGTATATATAATAATTATATACTATACACTTCAAAAACTAGGTGGATTTTTCAAAGGAAGGGTACAATAATAAAAACGATAAATGTTTGATGAGACAAAAAATGCTAAACTTCACATTTCATTTCAAGATACACTGCACTTTACTTCCTGATACAAAAAAATGATGAATGAATGTATACCCTGAAGATTTAAAGTAGAGATGAATAAATATTTTTCATATATAAAAAAGATCATAGACATTGCTGTCTATGATCTCTATGTTTTTATTTAGCAGTTTGAAAATTGATTTTAATATCTGCAACATATGGAATATGGAGTTAGCATTTTAAGTATAATCGGTGCTCCTGTTAAATAAAAACTAAAATCAAAAGCTTTTACATACAATATGATTAACAAAAAGAAATAAATAAAAGCAAATATAATTTTAATAATAATAATATATGGTTTAAAGAGACTTAAAGATTTCATATGTATATATACGTGTGTATTCATATATATGTGTAGTATCAGCTACAAAAGACAGAAATATGTAAACATAACTTTTACATGATTTTAAACAGTTAACTTGTTTGCACACACCAGAAATTCACCTATCTTTTAAAGAAATATGGTTTTGACAATCCATCCATAGTAACATGTAAAACGTCTTACACCTCATGAACAGACAAAAGGAGGCATCACCATTCCATAAATATAAACACAGTCAAAACATTATATCTGGTCTTTGTTTAAATAAACAAACAAAAAAAACCACAAAAATGTGGGAAATGAAAGAGTTAAGGGTATAGAACATCAGAGAGTTTTAATTTGAAGTAAACATATTTCATATAACTCTGATTTCACAAATCTGCTACTAGGTAAAGGGCATGGCCCTAAACATACACTAGATGTCTGAAAGTTTCTGAAGGAAATAAGAATCCTGAAAATCTCCTTACAGTCAGCCCTTCTTACACAATCCAATCTTTGGATTCATTAACTTTATAGTCTTTAAAGGAATGGAAGTAAGAAACAAATGACTTCCCGAAGGAAAAAAATCCAGTTTCATCTAAATGCAGCCTAGATATTAAAGCTACTTTTAAGTCCATTATTTTATTGATCTTTATTTAAGCACCATGTTTTCCTATTGTGTATCTATCATCTATCTAAGTGATGTAATTCCCTCTGTAGAGCCCAACATTTTTGCTGTGGCTATGCGCTAAGCTTGGCTCTGGAAAGGACCAGATAGCTGAGAATGCTTGGTTCTCCTCATGAAGACAAAGAGGATGTAGTCCTGGTAAAGAGTGATCAATAAGGAAAAACACACAGGAGCCAGGGGTGGAGGGATGGCTCAGAGGTTAAGAGCACCAGCTCTTCTTCCAGAGGCCAGAGTTCAATTCTTGGCAACCACATGGTGGCTCATGTCCATCTATAATAAGATCTGGTACCTTCTTCTAATGTGTACATGTTAGCAGAATATTGTATGCATAACACATAAATAAGTAAATCTGTTAGAAAAAAGGCAAACACACAGTTAAGTTATGAAATGAGAGTAAAGGAAATACAGAGGAAAGATTTAGCCTAGCCAAAGCCTATGCTGAGTAGTTATGATGAAATAAATGGCTTTTAGAAGAAAAAAAATCAAATATTTTCTTGTATAAGAATTCTGAACAACGTAAGAATTGAGGAAAAATATTTTCATGGGAGACAAAAGTCATTTTTTGTTGATAATAAACAAAGCAGATATGTTTGTTTATAAAGAGAAAAAAAAAGAAAGATCAGCAGACTAAATCATCACCTAGAGAAAAGACCAAGGTGACAATCATGAGAAGTAGCCTCTTGGATGTCTGTTCCTTTACAAAGGGAAATGGCTGGGAAGTGGATCTGTGTGTGTGTGTGTGCGTGCGTGCACGTGCGCGCGCGCGCGCGCGTGTGTGTGTGTGTGTGATATATATATAGATAGATAGATAGATAGATAGATAGATAGATAGATAGATAGATAGATAGATAGATAGAGAGAGAGAGAGGAGCTGGGAAGAAGGAGTAGAAACTGTGGTTGGGATATAAGAGAGAAGAATATTTTCAATAATTAAATGAATAATCAATAGAATAGAAGGGAAAGAAAAAGAAGAACATGCCCAATGCAAAGTATTAGATATACATAACTACATATGTAGAAAACATGTAAGTGATTATAAATTGAGGGAACATTGCTGTTCCTCTTAAACATTACTGACCCAACAATTCTCAGGGTGGTTTTACTAAAGTGAAAGTTTCTACATAAGCAACTTGGTTCATGGCTTAATTTGTAGCTTCCAAATACTTATATTTGACATGTAGTTTAATACCATTTGTAGATGAATGCAGTAAAGTGATTCTACACTAGTCAGAATAGGTGTTAATAAAGGGTTCAAAGTCTCACAGATTTACATTCCTCTGCATGAGCAGAGAAGAAGAACCAAATCCAGCAGCCAAAAGCTAGCACACATGGTTTTGGTACCCAAGGCCAAGCCCAACTTGGTCCAGCATCTCAAAGGCCATTGGATGAAGGAGTTTCCCCAGCACCCATCTGCCTCTCTCAATATCTTAAGGAGTCAACATTTTAGAATACTGAAATTGGAAGATCCCAAACCATAACAGCAAAATGTAGTCTCACGGAAATGCCTTTCAACAAATCGTGAGACACTATTCATTTGCTGTCTCTAGCTAGATGACTACAGACCTGCAATCGTATCTGATTAGACCGCAATAAATCACACAGCATCTTCAAATTCTTGAATACAACTGAGAAAAGAACAAGAAAATAATGGCAGACCAAAATTCTAGTCTTACACCAACTTTTTTTTTATGAGCAAGTGGGTTTTATTCTGAAACAAAAGACTGTAAAATCCACCCTGCTGAGAGAATACAAGCCAAACACAGAATCAGTCACAGAAAGAGAGGTTGATAAACTCAGAGCACCCTTTCATGATCAACATCCTTAGCAGTTTAAGAACAGGGAATTGTTTCCATCTGAGCAGCTTATTTCATGTGAAATTTTTGTCTGTGTGTGGTGGAATGAAAGTATTTTTGAGTAAATTAGAGTAAATGTATATCATTAAAATTTATTTTATCTATGCTTAGGGTGGCTTCTAGGAAAATTTAAATTGCATATGGGACTTGAATTTATGTAATATCCCATCATTTCCTTTGGATAATGCAGTTCTATACCAGGGCTGTCAGGTTGCAGCAGGTGGGGTCCTTCACCTTGTCCTGTGGGGACCAGATGATAAAGAGGTGAGGGACACCAACTTTTCAATCGTAAACTCTAATTCTTTTCATACATTTTTTAAATTTGAAGAATTATCCCATGTTAGAAACATGATGGCAATTTTTTCTGTAAATGCTATAAAATTTATAATTTTCTGAGATTCTTATGGAAGTAGGTAATCATTTAATATTTTAAATTACAGCCACTCAATTAAATCTTTAACTTCTCAGCATAACAGCAGCAAAATCACTGGGAAACTAATACTTGGAGGGTGTGGGGACTGGGTTTTCTTTGGGATGGAATATTCAAGAGAAGGGTGCAACCATTGTTGGAAATAGGACCATCTCCTAAAACTACCAAACAAACAATGACTAAATAATCTAGCAAATGGTTTTAGGTAATTAGGTAATAAATATAAGAAGCTACATTAAAAAGTTCAGAAAACTTTATTCAAACTACTCCAGTCCCATAAGCGTCCAGGCATCTTTGAATAAGACATAACCAAACAAGCAAAGGAAACTATGTATACTATAGAAAGTTGCTCAGCAATAAAAAGAAAAAAATTATTCATAAGCACAGTAGCTTGCTTAAATTAATCTTCAAGACAATCTAGATATCTATGAGAGATCACTTGTCTCTAATTGATGGCATGAACTTACATGGTGTAGAAATATCTGTAAGACTTTCTTTAAAGTTAAAATAGAAATGTGTAAAACAGACTGAATAGTCACCAGCATGTGAATGATGAGCAAAAAGATACATAAGTATATAATAGTAGATGGTTATTGTGTGTGCATATATGTGTGTGTACCTGCTCATGTAGACCACATCTTGAAGCATGGGTAGATGATTCAACTAAACTATCTTTGCAAAATAAGCTAGATAGAGCAAGCACTAGTAAAAACTTTGGCATTATTCCCATTTACACTAATTTTGAAGATTTTTAAATAATGTGAATATCTTACCAATTCTGAAATAAATACATTCTTGGGAGATTCAGTGTCTAATAGCACTCTTCTGAAAGTGAGTATTTAAGTTGTAAATGGGGCTGCAATTAAAATGATGAAAAGGGCAACTATGGGAATTTTAGATTTAGTACTAGGGAAAGTGCCTAATGTGTCTCTTGTTAAAACTGAATTGCTAAATGTCAGAAACATTTGGATGGTTTGGGTATTTTCTTTGATGTAATTCCATATTCTCTTTGATCAAACTTCCCAACCTAAATTATTTTGAAACATTGAGTTCATGGCAAAAGCATGCCCTAAGCAGCAGTATGCAAGCACACCAGAAAGCCCTTTATACTGATGTGTCCTTCCGCAGGGGAATTTCCCTTCTTACCAACTAAAACATAAACAATGCCTACTCAGAGACTCAGCAGTGCGGTGTTTTTTTCAGGCTATGGGCAGTTGAAGAAAGGAAAACATGCATTGATAACTATTCTCTCTCTCTCTTTCTCTCTCTCTCTCTCTCTCTCTCTCTCTCTCTCTCTCACACACACACACACACACACACACACACACACACACACACACAAATGAAGTTTGATGTTCCTAATATTTACAAATGTTTTGAAGACAAAAGAGAAAAGACAAATAGAAAAAGGAAACTTGATTCTCAAGAAACGTTCTTTTTGAAATCCAAGCCTAGTAGTCTCCTCAGAGACCAGGTCTATTTTCATATTTATATCTACACAACCAGTGTCACCTCAAAACCCTGATACATTTGCCTATTTGTGACTATTTAAATATAGTTTTCTCCTCACAGGGATAAAGCACCTTGACATACATTCATGATGTGTTTTCCCCAGCCCCAACCTTACTAACAACCACTGAAAATAAAAAATAGTAAGGATTAGACTTTTGACTTTCACAAAAGCCAAGCAGCACAGACATGGCAGTTCACAACCTAATTCTGTAATTCTAGGGACTGTAACAACCTCTTCTGTCGCTGCAGACATGAGGCACTCACATGCATGCAGACACTCATACATGCAAAAATAATAATGCTTTTCGTTTTTGATAAAACAGATAAACAAGAAAAAAATAGCCATTCTCAGTCAAGAAGCTCCTTCCTCCAAAACTCATTCTGAAATGAGTCGCTTGAGTAAAGGGAAAGACAGAACACATATACTGGATTTGGACCCTACTACACATACTGGCTTTGGGGGTCCTGGCCTGTTTGGATCGAGGGAGGAGGAACTTCGACTTCCCACAGGGCAGGGAACCCTTACTGCTCTCTGGACAGGAGAGGGAGGGGAAGTGGAGAAGGGAGGGGGCAATCGGGAGGCGGGGAGGAGGCGGAAATTTTTAATAAAAAAATGGATTGCCTTTTGTTTTGAGATAGGAGTTCTTTTAAATATAATAGATACAAACCCTTTACAAAATACATGACTTGAACATATTTTCAGTATGAAAATAATGATGAAAAAAATAATGATGATATGAAATAATAAAACAGTGTATTTTGTTAAAAAATAAAAGCAACTCCACTTTTCTTCCTTAGGTATTACCCACCCTGCTTTCTGAGACAGTGTATCTGCCCTGCGCCTCAAGGATTAATCAAGGACCATTGACCAGAAAAAGTCAGGGATGTGCCTGACTCCAGCTCCCCAGCTCAGAATTCCAAATGCATACCCTTACACCAACATATTTTATGTGGGTTCTGGGGAGCAAACTCAGGTTATGATGATAAGAACTTTAGTAACTGAGCTATCTACCCATCCCAAGTACATATTTGATTAGTCACACTATTTGGTATTTTATACCCATCTGACTTCACAGTTCTGAAAACTCACTAGCCTACCAAACTGTTTCCAAGAATGCTGGGGAAGAATGAGAAATCTAACCATGAGATTGCAAGCGATGAGACTCCTACTTGTTACAAATCTTTGTAACTTGGGAAATTATGCTATAATAAAAGCACCCCTTACTTTCATAAGGCATACCTCACCATGAGAAACTTCTAGTAAAAATGAGACAAATTTCTAAAGAAGTGTTTAATAATATGTTCACTAGAATACAATGAAAGGGCTGGTAAATTAGAATAATAGAAAATTTCTTCCAGAGACAAGGGAAGAAGGGAAGCAGAAAGGAGAACTTGAAGGAATGGGATAATCAAGATGGACGAAGGACAGAGATGAGAGCAAGGACAGACAGTTATTTTGGTTGAGGGAGCCATTATGGAGCTAGCAAGAAACCAGGCTCTAGAGAAATTTCCAGGAATCCACAAGGATGACCCCTAACTTAGACCCTAAGCAATAGAGGAGAGGGTGCCCGAACTGGCCCTTCCTGCAGTCAGACTGATGAATTCCTTAAGTATCACCATAGATATCAGCATCTGATAGAAACAGAGGCAGAGACCTGCATCTGAGCACTGGACTGAGCTACCAAAGTCCAGCTGAATAGTGGGAGGAGTGACAATATGAGCAAAGAGGTCAAGACCATGATGAGTACACCCACTGAAACTAATGGAAACTCATCAACTCCAGCCAGACTGGGAAGGAACAGGCATAGGACCAAATTAGTCCTTCTGAAAGTGGGTGACAGTTGTATAGCTGGGGCAGACTGAGGGGCCACTGGCAGTGGCACCAAAATTTATCCCTACTGCTTGTACTGGCTTTTTGGAACCTATTCTCTTTGAATGGATACCTTGCTCAGCCTGGATACAGTAGGGAGGGACTTGGACCTTCCCCAAAGCAATGTGACTTACCCTCTCTAAGGAGTAGCTGGGAGGGTGGAGTGGGATGGTAGGTGGACAGAATGGGAGGAAGGAAGGGAGTGGAAACTGGAATTGGTATGTAAAATTTTTAAAAAGATAGTACATTTTCTTTTTTAAGAAAAGAAAAAATTCTTCCCAGCAATAATTAATACTTGAAAACATGGGATTATCTAGTGTTAAACAAGAAAGAACAAAAAAATGAAGACTTGTACAGAAGTGTCTCCCAGTATAAAAAGAGCACACCCTAGCCCAAAACAGGTAACACATAACAGAAGATGATACTCTTACGGAGTCGTAGCATAGGCAAATGATAAAAATCTTTAATAAAATCTGTGCATTTTGAAATGAATCAAGAGCTGGCCATGGTGGCATACCTGTAATTCCAGAATTCTGAAAGCTGAGGCAGGAGGATCATGAGTTCAAGGGAGGGAGAAACAGATGCAAAGAGGGGTGGGAGGTAGGAAGGATAAAATAATTAGACTACGGGAGGGAGATGCTATATACCACTCCTAAGACAAAATAGAAGCAATTGAAACAATTACATCATTTTGCCTACGGGATGGAATGTAAAGACCTTTTGTCATCACAAATAAAATGTTTTGAAGAAACCAGAAAGGGAGATGGTGAAGAAGCATAGCTATTTCCTCATCCTCCACTGGACAGATAGCAGATGTCTCAACTTGAATCACATCCATCTCAAAATGTTACTACATTTTACCAGACTAGAAAATATAGTTCTGTTTCTAAAGAAACATTTACTTTAACTTCAGCAACACTTTCTATTTCAATTAATTATTTAGATAAATTCTGAATAGACCAGAAGACTGAAAAATTACATCAACTGACTACATTTAATTACAATTATTTTCCTCACCTAACCATACCCACCATCTAACCATAAATATTTTTATATTTCATATTCACCATCTAACAATAAATATTTTTATATTTAAGCCCATTTTGTATAAGAATTATAATATCATTAAGATATTACTTTTGATGGTTAGATGATATTTTATATCTGTTTATGTGAGAATTACTTTATTCAATGGACACATAAACTTGAACAAAACAATGCAAATTTTCTAAAATGTAGGAATTCATAATCACATGATCTAACAGAATAGAAGTAAGCGTAGGTGTAATAATACACAAGACAAAGATGTCATTGTAAATGCACTCCCATCAAGGTTCAGGAATCCATGCAGAAAAGGAGGCAAAACATTTGTAAGAGCCAGAAATGACAGATGACTCCAAGGGGGAAAAAGAAGAGCAAGATAGAGACACTGAATCTCAGCTTCTAGCTACATATCAGCCCAGCTCTGACTGGGAAGGTCTGGAATGCATCCAGGGACTTGGCATTTTGCAGGGACTTGGGCCACACAATGAGTCATAAATCTTGAGAAAGTCCACAGACTCACACATTAAATAAACAACACATACATGACTTAAGAAAGTGAGCATATGAGAAAAGTTTTAAAAATAACAGAAGCTAACAAATAAAAACAAATAGAACTTTTCCATTGCCTTCTTATGCTGAGTAAACAAAGGAATTCTTCCAGCTGTTAAGTTCTGATAAAGCAATGTTTCTGAGGTTTCATTTTTTTTTTCTTAATAAAGTACATAGTTTTGGAAGGGATTTTTCCTTCACAATTTTTGTTGTTGTGAGCAAATTTTCTGATCCATGAACTGAGTATTCCAAAGTGAATTATGAATTATTTTTTTCACAGCAGAAAACAATCACAGAATCACTCTGCACAAAATAGTTTTCCCTGCCTATGTGTGCTTTGTGTTGCCATTAAAATAATACAGATTGAATAATTTACAAAAGGAAGACATGTAAGTATTACAGTACAAAGGCCTAACCTGAGAAATCCAAGACTGAGAGGTCTGCCCTGAGCCATCACTGCTTTGTTGAGTCATCGGGAAACCTGGTCTCCTACAAGGAATGAGGAGTTACACAAAAGAAAATTTTGTTTCCTTCATTTTGCCTATCAGAGATTCAAAATTGGATACCACAAGGAAGTACAATTATCTTTAAGAGTCTCAGGCTGGCCAGGCGGTGGTAGCGCATGCCTTTAATCTCAGCAGTCAGGAAGCAGAAACAGGTGGAACTCTGTGTGTTGGAGGCCAGCCTGGTCTACAGAGCAAGTTCCAGGACAGCTAAGGCTATTACACAGAGAAACCCTGTCACGAAAAAAAAAAAGAAAGATGGAAGGAAGGAAGGAAGGAAGGAAGGAAGGAAGGAAGAAAGAAAGAAAGAAAGAAAGAAAGAAAGAAAGAAAGAAAGAAAGAAAGAAAGAAAGAAAGAAAGAAAGAAAGAAAAGAAAAAGACTGTCAGGCTGGGAGACAAAAATCGGCGAATCCTGTGCCAGGCAATGGAGGATTCTTTCAGTGAAAGAAATATAACATAATGCTGATTGTTTATGAGGATACCACGCATGAGACTGGAGACCTGGAGTCTAGACAATGATGAACTGGACCAGAGCTTGACCAGTACTGCTTTCTATGAAGAACTCTAAAGTTCTACTTAAATTCAATCCTCATGTAAGGATCTGAAGTTGAACTTGGAGGTTACTGGGTATTTGTCCCCATTCCCAACATGTTCACATTGAATAAATCTCCTTTTAGGCTTTTGCTTGTTGCTTATTAGTTTAACCTGACTATTTGAGACAATGAGGACCCTTACTAACTACAGTAAAAATTCTGGTGACTTAAAATAGACTCGGGACAAATTTTGAGATCTTCCAGTTACAGCAGTTTGATGCCAGATGGAGAACAAGGTGTGAAGGATCCTAGCAGCTGCTGGAATCATCTTATCTTTCCTCCTTAGCAAGCAGCAGCTGCTTTTGTAGTTCTATGTGGTGAAGCAGAAAAACTAGTATTTGGAATGTATTTTGAATTCTCTAGAAATTTGACAATTGAGAGGTTGCTTCTCCATAAGTGTGACTTGGACTTTGCCATCCTTCATGCTCTTAGGTTTTTTTATGAACCACTGTTACCAGCTGGCATTTTGCAACTGGTTTTATCATCCATAGCTCCACTTCTGTGGCACCATTTTATGCTATTTTGCCATTATAGGGTGGATTTTAATTTATTTCAGTGTTTACATTATGATAGTGAAGGTTTGAGGGCTCTATGTTAGTCATTAGGTTCCCAAGAACTAATTAAGGTAGAGAAACAAGGGTGCTGGAGTGGCCTCTGTTTTGGTTTGTATAACCAAACTTCATACACTTTGTGTCCCCTAAAAAGACATATTGATGAATATCTTGCATATCACCATAGAACCTTCATCTGGCGATGGATGGAGATAGAGACAGAACCCCATATTGAAGCACCGGACTGAGCTCCCACGGTCCAAATGAGGAGCAAAAGGAGGGAAAACATGAGCAAAGAAGTCTGGACTGCGAGGGGTCCCCCCATCCACTGAGATGGTGGGGCTGATCTATTCGGAGCTCACCAAGCCCAGCTGGACTGGGACTGAAAAAGCATGAGATAAAACCAGACTCCCTGAACATGGCGGACAATGAGGGCTGCTGAGAAGCCAAAGACAATGACACTGGATTTGGATCCTACTACGCATACTGGCTTTGGCGGTGCCTGGCCTGTTTGGATGGTCACCTTCCTAGACCTGGATGGAGGGGGGAGGAGTTTGAACTTCCCACAGGGCAGGGAACACTTAATGCTCTCTGGATAGGAGAGGGAGGGGAAGTGGAGGGGGGAGGGGGTAAATGGGAGGCGGGGAGGAGGCAGAAATTTTTAATAAAAAAATAATCAAAGTAAAAATAAATAAATAAAAATTCCTTTCTATCGTCAAAAAATAATGCTAAATCTTTGATGCCTCTTTTACCACTGATAAAAAATAAAAATAAATTATCTTATATTAAGACAGAAAAAAAAGGGTTTCACATGACTGGTCTTTAGAAAGATAGCATGGCTTCCTAGTAGCATGATGAAAAGGCAATCTGCCCCTGGAACTTCTAAAATAATGCAGTAAGAAACCTTCATTTTTGCACTTTTTTTCGAAAAAAGTCTTATGCACTAAGAATCATGATTATTGGCATGCATTTTTTTATTTTTTTAACATATTTTGTGTATAAATGTGATAGGGAGATGAGTGTTGGACTGTCATAGGAGAATTTGGATTTGATACTAACCAAAAAGGTATACACTCCTTCAAGTGTGCCAAGGTAAGTGATAAATAATCGAAATGTTCATAATGAGTTTTCCTTGTTGGAGGATTATTTGAGCCTGATGTTTTCCAGTGTTAATCCTGAAAATCTAGCCAGAGAGAAAAATCTTAAACAACTCACAAAGATGGCTAAAATTCTTAAACATGTAAAATAACATCTAATATTTTTTTAGAATTTTTGAAAGAAGGGCATCTGGACATGTCCCTGGAAGATTATCTTGATTGTGCTAATTGATGTAATAAGGCCAAGCCATTGGTCGAGTCAATATTATCTACTGGTATCCTGAATCACATAAATGGAGAAAGGTGTCTGAATTATAGTCCAGAGTATGGATTCAATGTGGGCAACTGCTTTCAATCCCTGTTGCCTTGACTTTTCCACCATGAAGGACTACCTTGAAGTGAGAACCAGAATAAACTGTTCCTAACTTAAAGCTTCTTTTGTCAGAGCACTATTTTCAACACTATTAAATCTAGGGTCTCTTTTCACTGAGATATTAGACACAATGTTTGTGGACAGAATGTCCTCGTGTGCAATAACTATGTGACTTTGACAGATGCAACATGATGAAAACACTAATAAAAAATGTTCCCTTTTTATTTTATGTGTGTTTTTATTGTCAGCAGCAGCATATGACAAAGTTTAAGTATTAAATATCCACTTGGGAGCTTGATTTTTCTTTTCTATGTTTTGATAAACAAAGTCCACTCCATTGCTGTAATACAGGGTGCTAGGATTACTTCTCCCTTCTTCCATGAGCATCCTTCCAATTTTCTCCTTGTTAAAGTAGCTATGTTGCCTTGATGGGTTGTAACGTTTCTGTGTCTGTTGGAAAAGTTGGTTTTGCACTCCACTGTGTCATCTATTTCTTTAGGACTGGAGGGTGAGAAAGGAGGTTGAGTGGGGGAGTTGGAGGGAAATGAGAAGAGGGGAGGAAGTGGCAACTTTGAATGGTATTATTTATAAAGCAATAAAAATAAAAAAACTGCATATCCTCCTGAAGATGCCACACATGATATGATTACTTTGTTGTTGTGGATGTTCATTTCTTGGTGTTATTGTTTTCTTTTAAGGTTAGAGGAGGACATATTGATATTTTCTTGGTATGTTAATCACCTAGTGGCATTAAAATCCAGCAACCAGTTGCTTAAATACTTCACATGTTCAACTTTATTTGGAAATCACAATGTATCTTCTAACTTTTTGTTTCAAAGACATACCATTATGTAATTCTACTTTATAAATGTAATCATTTTAACCATTATTCTCAAAAATATAAACTTTATGTGCAAACCTAAACAAATAATAAATGCGTTTGTTAACCTTTGAAAATGAGACCATGGATAGATCTACAACACTCCTGTACTCTCCTGGTCCTATTTGCTTCAGTCTCCTTAAAAGTTATGTTCTCTAGGTCTTAGTAAAGAAAGACACTGGGAAGTTCTAGTGCACATAGGTATGATAGTACCAGATGAGTAAAAGTTTGCTTACAAACTCCAACTTCTCTAAGTGACTTCTCTACACTCCATGTATGTAATTATTTATCACCATTCCCTCTTTAGAAACACTTGTATTATTCTGAACTGTGACACTGTTATGAACGGTGATATTCTTGATGGACTTCAGTTTTTTTTCAGTGTATCTATCATTTAGGTGAATTTAATAGAGATTACAGGGTAACAAATTAAGCAAATATAAGAATTAAATTCCTAAAACTATATAAAGAATATCACTTAATTAAAAATTGCATTCTGATTACCATTACAAAAGAAATTATCTTTCTTTTTATTTATTTGTTTATTTCACCTTTTGGTCATTTGAAAATCTTAAAATATTAGTGAGCTTAAAAGTTAATATAAGCTATCCTGCTGAAGCCTCAGTGAAACTCTAAAACACAGTCTGCTACAACACAGAGAAGACCAAGATATGAGTGACAAGCCAACCAGCAGGACCCCACACTCTCTAGGCCCTCCATACTGGGACAAAAAAACAGGTGCCTCCCTCAACTGTCTTGGATTATAGACAGCAAGCAGGTAGTTTCCTGCAGGTAAGCTGCTCCAAAACCCCTGAGAAACAAGACAGTGGCAGTACAGAGCACACAAAGAACAGTTCCCAAGACACAGAAAGCCACTACAAGTATTGGACCAAGATGCAAAGACGTTGCCTGCATCAATTGAATGTAGAGATGGGTAGGCACCAATGCAAAAATTCATCCAACAACTGAAAAAGCAACATGGTAACATCACAACCCACAGACACATAACAAGAAATAGAAGAAAAAATGACTTTAAACATATCTTTATGAAAATGATGAAGATTTTTAAGGAGAAAGTAAAAAATTTCCCTTAAAGAAATGGAAGAAAAGACAACAAGAAGACTGGATCATCCTAACAAAGAAGCAAACAATTTTAATTGTAACTTTATGAAGATAATGGAGACCTTTAAAGAGTAAATGAAAAGCTCACTTTAAGAAATGGAGGAAAAGGCAAGCAAAAAATTGAAAGAAATTAATGAATCTCTCAATGCAACCCAAGAAAACCAAGAAAAAACAATCCAGCAGGTGAATAAAACAGTTCAACACTGGAAATCTGAAACAGAGGCAAGGAAGAAAACACAAATCTAGGGAAACCTGGATATGGAAAATCTGGGTAAATGAACAAGAACTACAGAGGAAAGTATAACCAACAGAATAGAAGAGATGGAAGAGAGAATCTCAGGAGTTGAAGATACTATAGAAAAAAACAGATTCATTTTTCAAAGAAAACATTAAATCCAACAAATTCTTAACACAAAGCATTCAGGAAATATGGGCCACCATGAAAAGATCAAAACTAAAGATAATAGGGGTAGAAGAAGGAGAAGAACTTCAGTTCAAAGGCACAGAAAATATATTCACCAAAATTCATAGACGAAAACGTTCCCAACTTAAAGACAGATATCCCTATGAAGTTACAAAAAACTTACAGAACACCAAATGGACTGGATCAAAACCAAAGTTCCCTGGCCATATGATAATCAAAATGCAATACATACAGAATAAAGAAAGAATATGAAGAGCTGCTAAGGAAAAAGGTCAAGTAACATATAAAGGTATAACTATCAGAATTACACCTGACCTGACTTCTCAATGAAAACCAGAAGGTCCTAGCCAGATGTGCTACAGACACTAGTAGACCATGGATGCAAGTGCAGAATACTGTATCCAGCAAAGTTTTAAATCACCATCAATGGAGAAAGCAAAAATATTACATGACAAAACCAGATTTAAACAATCCCTATCCAATAACCCAGCCCTACAGATAGTACTAGAAGGAAAATCTCAACTCAGGAAGGTAACTACACCAAGAAAAACACAGGTAACAGAAAACCTCACACCAAGAAAACACAAAGAAGGGAAACACACATACTAACAGGTATTAACAGTCACTAGTCATTAATATCTATTAATATCAATGAAATCAACTCACTTATTAAAAGACACAGGCTAAGAGAATGGTTATGAAAGCAGGATTCAGCCTTCTTCTGTATACAAGAAATACATCTTAACCTCAGAGACAGGCATCACATCAGAATTAAAGGTTTGGAAAAGATTTTCTAATTAAATGGACCTAAGAAACAAGCAGGTGTATCTATCCTAATATCTAAAAAAATACTTCAAATGGAAATCAATCAAAAGAGATGGAGAATGAGACTTTATATTCATAGCAAGAACAATTTATCAAGATGAAGTCTGAATCCTGAACATATATGGCTCTAATAAAAAGAGCACTCACATATGTAAGAGAAACAGTACTAAAGCTTAAATCGCACATCAAAATCCACACATTAATAGTAGAAGACTTCAATACCAACTTCCCCCAATGTACAGAACAACCAGACATATACCTACCAGAGAAATAAGAGAAATAACATATATCATGACTCAAATGGAATTAACAAACATCTACAGAACATTGCACCCAAACACAAAAGAATACACTTTCTTCTCAGCACCTCATGGGACCTTCTCTAAAACTAACCATATACTTGTTAACAAGGCAACCCTCAACAGATACAAAAATAATGAAGTAACCCCTGTATCTTATTGGATCACCATGGTTAAAAATTAGAATTCAATTGCAACACTATTTTCAGGAATCCCACAAACACATGGAAATTAAACAGTGCTCTACAGAACCACACCTGGTTCAAGGAAGAAATAAATAAATTAAAGAATTCCTATAATTCAACAAAAATGAAAGTACAATGTCTACAAACCTATGGGGCACAATGAAAGCAGTGCAAAGAGGAAAGTTCATAGCAAAGTGCCTAAGTAAAGAAAGAAGAGAATGCTCACACTAGTGACTTAATTGCACACTTGAAAGTTCTATAACAAAAAAAAAAAAAACAGACGCACCCAGGTGGAGTAGAATACAGGAAATAATCAAATTGAGTACTGAAATCAATAAATAAAAGCAAAAAAAAAAAAAACAACACAAAGAATTAATGAAACAAAGAGCTGGTTCTTTGAGAAAAATCAACAAGATAGACAAACCCTTATCCAAACTAATCAAAATGCAGAGGGAGAACAACCAAATCAACAAAATCAGAAATGAAAAGAGGGGACATAATAATGGATTCTGAGGAAATCCAGAGAATCATTAGGTCATACTACAAAATCTGTACTCCAAAAAATTGGAAAATGTAAAAGAAATGAACAATTTTCTGGATAGGTACCACATACTAGAATTAAATCAAAACCCGATGGACAATTGAAATAGACTTATAACCTGCAAAGAAATAGAAGCTGTCTTAAAAATCCTACCAACCAAAAAGACGTTAAAGGACAGGTGGTTTCAGTGCAAAATTCTGCCAGAACATCAAAGAAAAGCTAATATATGCTCCTTAAAGTGTTCCACATAATAAAAACAGAAGGAATGTTGCCCAACTCTTTTTATGAGGCTACAGATACACTGATCCACAAAGACTCAACCAAAAAACAGTTTTACAGATCAATCTCACTCTTGAACATAGATGTAAAAGTATTTAATAAAATACTGGCAAACCAAATCCAGGAACATATAAAAAAAAATCATTCACCATGATCAAATTGGCTTCATCCCAGAGATGCAGGGATAGTTCAACATACAAAAATCTATCAATGTAATCCATCATATAAATAAACTGAAAAAATACCACATATTCATCTCATTAGCTGCTGAAAAAGCCTTCAACAAAATTCAATGCCCCTTCATGATGAAGGTCTTGGAGAGATCATTGATACAAGGAACATATCTAAACATAATTAAAGCAATATACAACAAGCCAATAACCAACATCAAATGAAATGGAAATTCAAGCGATTCCACTAAAATCAGGAACAAGACAAGGCTGTTCACTCTCTCCATATCTATTCAACATAGTTCTTGAAGTTCTGGCTATATCAGTAAGACAACAAAAAGACATCAAGGGTATTCAAATTGGAAAGGAAGAAGTCAAACTTTCACTATTTGCAGATAATATGATAGAACACATAAGTTGCCCAAAAAAATCTACTAGGGAACTTCTACAGCTGATAAGTACCTTCAATAATGTGGCAGGATACAAGATCAACTAAAAAAATCAGTAGACCTCCTATATATAAATGATAAAGAAGCTGAGAAAGAAATCAGAGAAACATCACGTTTCACATTAGTCACATAAAATACCTTTTGGAAACACTAGCCAGATAAATGAAAGACCTGTTCAACAAGAACTGTAAGTCTTTGAAGAAAGAAATTGAAGAAGATACCAAAAATGAAAAAAAAAAAATCTCCCATGATCTTGGATAGGTATGATCAACATAACAAAAATGGCAATCCTACCAAAAGCAATCTATAGATTCAATGCAATCCCCATCAATATCCCAACACAATTCTTAATAGACCTTAAAATAACAATACTCACCTTCATATGGAAAAAACAAAAAACCCAGGATAGCCAAAACAATTCTGTACAATAAAGGAACTTCCAAAGGCATCACCATCCCTGACATCAAGCTCAGTTATAGAGCTAAAGTAATAAAAACAGCTTATATTGGCATAAAAACAGACAGGTTGAACAATGGAATCGAATTGAAAACCTGGATGTTAATCTATACACCTATGAACACCTGATTTTTGAAAAACAAGTGTTAAAATTATACAATGAAAAAAGAAAAGATCTTCAACAAATTGTGTTGGCATAACTTGATGCCAACATGTAGAAGAATGAAAATAGATCCATATCTATTCCCATATACAAAACTCAAGTTCAAGAGGATTAAAAACCTCAATATAAATCCAACCACACTGAAACTGATAGAAGAGAAAGTGGGAAGTAGTCTTCAATGCACGGGCTCAAGAGACCACTTTCTAAGTAGAACCCCAGTAACACAGACACTGAGAGCAACAATAAATAAATGGGACCTCCTGAAACTGAGAAGCTTCTGTAAAGCAAAGGACACAGTCAACAAGATAAGAAAAGCAGCCTGCTGAATGGGAAAAGATCTTCACCAACTCCACATCAGATAAAGGACCGATCTCCAAAATATACAAAGAACTCAAGAAATTAGATATCAAAATTCTAAATAATTCAATTAAAATTAGGTACAGAACTAAACAGAGAATTGTCAACAGAAAAATCTCAAATGGACAAAGGACACTTAAGGAACTGTTCAACATCCTTGGCCATCAGGGAAATGCAAATCAAAGCAACTCTAAATACCTTCTTACTCCAGTCAAAATTGCTAAGATCAAAACCACGAATAATAGCTTATGCTAGAGAGGATGCTGGAGAGGATATGGAGTAAGGGGAACATGCCTCCTTTGCTGGTGGGAATGCAAACTTGTGTAACCTCTTTGGAAATCAGTGTGGTGGTTTCTCAGGAATTTTGAAATCAGTTTTTCTTAGGACCCAGCAATACCATAACTTTTGGGCATATCCAAAAGATGCTCACCCATACTACAAGGACATTTGTTCACCTATGTTCATAACAGCATTATTTGTAATAGCCAGAACCTAGAAACAACCTAGATGACCCTCAACTGAAGAATGGATAAAGAAAATGTGGCACCTTTAAATATTAGAGCACTACTCAGAGGTTAAAAACAAAACAAACAAACAAACAAATGACATTTCTTTAAATTTGCATGTAATGAATGAAAGTAGAAGAAAACATCATGAGTGCAGTAACCCAGAAAAATGAACATGGTATGTACTCACTCATAAGTTGATTATAGCATAAACCAAAGGATATTGAGCCTATAGTTCTTTATATTAAAGAAGCTAAGTAATAAAATGAACTCTAAGAAAAACATACATAGATCAACCTGGAAAAAAGAAATAGACAAGATCACCTAACAAAATTGGGAACATATGCATGGGGGAAGTTGGGAGGGCAGAAGGAAAGGATAAGGGGAGAAGGGGCAAGGGGAGGAGAAATTGAGGGATTGGGATAGTTGAGGTGGAGGAAGGACAGAGATAAGAGCAAGGACAGAGTTATTTTGACTGAGGCAGGCATTATAGGGTTAGCAAAAAACCTGGCAGTAGAGAAATCCCCAGGAATTCACAAGGATGACCCCAGCTAAGACCCTAAGCAATAGAGGAGAGGGTGACCTAACTGGCCTTGTCCTGTAGTCAAACTGATGAATATCTTAAAATAGCACCATAAAACCTTCATCCAGCAACTGATGGAAATAAAGGTAGAGACCCACATTAGAGCACTGGACTGAGATCCCAAAGTCCAGTTGAAGAGTAATCACAGTGAGAATATGAGCAAATAGGTCAAGACCATGGTGGAGACACTCACTAGGTCAAGACCATGGTGGAGACTCTCACTGAGTCAAGACCATGGTGGAGACACTCACTGAATCAGTTTACCTGAGCTAATTGGAACTTACTAATTCTAGCCAGACAGGGAAGGAAACAGTATAGGTCCAAACTAGTCCCTCTGAATGTGGGTGATAAGTGCATGCCTGTGGCAGACTGTAGGGCCACTGACAGTGGAACCAGAATTTATCCCTACTGCCAGTACAGGCTTTTGGGGACGGGACCTATTCTCTTTGGAAGGATACCTTGCTCAGCCTAAATGTAGTAGGTAGGGACTTGGATTTTCCCCAAAGCAATATGCCTTACCTTCTGTGAGGAGTAGATGTGGAGGTGGGGTGAGGGCATAGGTATAGGGAATGGGAAGAGATGAGAGAGTGGAAACTGGGATTGGTATGCAAAATGAAAAATGATAATTTGTTTTCTGTTTAAAATAGAATAAATGTTTTTTTATTTATGGCTAGAATCCACTTTAGAATGAGTACATACCATATTCATCTTTTTGGGTCTGGGTTACTTCACTCAGGATAGTGTTTTCTATTTCCATCCATTTGCATGCAAAATTCAAGATGTCATTGTTTTTTACCACTGAGTAATACTCTAATGCGTACACATTCCACACTTTCTTTAACCATTCTTCCATTGAGGGGCATCTAGGTTGTTTCCAGGTTCTGGCTATTACAAATAGTGCTGCTATGAACTTAGTTGAACAAATGCTTTTGTAGTATGATAGGGCATCTCTTTGGGATATTCCCAAGAGTGGTATTGCTGGATCCTGGGGTAGGTTGATCCCAAATTTCCTGAGAAACTGCCACACTGATTTCCAAAGTGGTTGCACAAGTTTGCATTCCCACCAGCAGTGGATGAGTGTTTCCCTTACTCCACATCCTCTCCAGCAAAGGCTATCATTAGTGTTTTTGATTTTAGCCAGTTTGATAGGTGTAACATGGTATCTCAAAGTTGTTTTGATTTGCATTTCCCTGATCGCTAAGGAGGTTGAGCATGACCTTAAGTGTCTTTTGGCCATTTGAACTTCTTCAGTTGAAAATTCTCTGTTCAGTTCAGTGCCCATTTTTAATTGGGTTAATTAGCATTTTAAGGTCTAGTTTCTTGAGTTCTTTATAAATTTTGGAAATCAGACCTTTGTCTGTTGTGGGGTTGGTGAAGATCTTTTCCCAGTCAGTAAGTTGTCTCCTTGTCTTAATGTCAGTGTCTTTCCTTAGCAAAAGCTTCTCAGTTTTAGGAGGTCCCATTTGTTCAATGTTGCCCTTATTGTCTGTGCTACTGGGGTGATATGTAGGAAGTGGTCTCCTGTGCCCATGTGTTGTAAAGTACTTCCTACTTTCTCTTCTATCAGGTTCAGTGTGTTCAGATTGATATTGAGGTCTTTAATCCATTTGGACTTGAGTTTTGTGCACGGTGATAGATATGGATCTATTTTCATTCTTTTACAGGTTGACATCAAGTTATGCCAGCTCATTTAAATGAAAATTAAAAATAAGTAAAAAAAAACTAAGTGAATAAATAAATACATAAAAGTAAATATAATTTAACCTTACAAATATTCAGGCCAAACTTTCCAAAGGGAACTAAATGCCAGGAGGATTTAGAGAAATGGTTGTTATGTGTACTTGCATGACATGAATTGAATGTCCTGAAATACGTTCTTCCTCACAATCTATATATATTCATTTTAGACTCAAGTATATTAACTTCAAGATGGAGGTATTATAAAATAAACCCAAAGAATATGTGACTGGCACCTAGAAGGAATGAGAAGATTCTAAATGACATTTGTGTTCTTCATTTTGGCTATCAAACTATAAAAAGAGGACACCCCAAAAACTGTAATTCCCCACAGTAATCTCAGGCTGGGAAAAGGAAAAGACTGATATCAAGCAGTAGGGATCTTATCCTCTGGAAAGAAATTTCACTCAGTTGTGACAACTTGTCAGACAAACTTGTAGGATGACTAAAGCCTTGAGGCCAACCCAGTGATGGGCAGGGCCATAGCTTGACCAGCACTACATAGTTACACATAACTCTGGCCCCAACTTACTTCAGAGCCCCAAAGATACATGAGAATGATCTTTGTCCCTCTTCAGAACATGTTAACATTGAATAAGTCTCCTTTTCTGCTTGCCCCTGTTAGTTGTTTTTCTAATAGGCTTATGTAGGATACCTGGCAGAACAGAACCAAATTATTCAGAATGTTGGAACCCAGGTTCTGGCCCTTGATAACTATTCCAGTAGCAATGCATGTCTGAAAGTGAAAAAACAATGAAGTATGAACAAGCAAGATATCAAATTTGAAGCCCTAAGGGCTTTTATAATATGCATTGGTCCATTCATGAAGGTGAAGTCATTTTTTCTTACCAATTGTTTCAGTATTTGTTAATGTTGCTATGTTCTGAAGCAGTTTCCTCTCCCTCCTTTCCTTCCAGTTCTTCCTTCTGACCCCCTCATACACTCTTCCTACATTTCTATTAAAGAAAGGACAGACCTCCCATGGATATCAACACAAAATATGGCTTATCAAGTTGCAATAAGACTAAGCACCTTGCCTTGTACTAAAACTGAGCAAGGTAACCCAGTATGAGGAATAGGGTCCCAAAAGTAACAACAGAGTCAAAAACAGTCCTTGCTGCCACTGTTAGGAGTCCCACAAGAAGACCAAGATAAACAAATGTTTCATATTTGCAGGGGGCATAGGTCAGTCTCATTTAAGCTTCTAGCTTTCAGTTAAGTCTCTATGAGCTCCTATAAAACCAGCTTAGTTGACTCTGTGTGTTTCCTCTTGATGTCCTTAAGCACCCTGGCTCTTATAATCCTTCCTCCCTCTCTTCATAAGAATTGCCTGAGCTCATCTTAATGTTTAGCTGAGGATTTTCACATCAGTTTTCCACCAGTTTCTGTATGAAGCTTCTCTGATGACTACTGGACTAGGCAGAGGATGAAACTCCTATGACCTAAGTATGTACTAGTAGGTCCCACCTCCCAACACTGTTGCATTGGTGATCCTGTCTCTAACACAGAATTTCCATGAGGCACACCAAATACATAACAGCCACACACAAAAAAGAATAAATAGGCTAAGATATATAGCCACATAACATTTCATTTTGCATCCATTCATTGAATATTAAAGGCATAGATAAATAGAATTTTATTATGGAATTCAACACATTGCATCATAAACAACAAATAATGCCACCCAGCTCTATTTCTGATGTGTATTAAGTCTTTCTAAAACTCTAGCAATTTACTAAACTAATAAAGCAGGGTTTCTGAATTTCCACCAGAGTCTATTGGAGCACTTACTGAAACCTGACATCAGGAGGCTCTGCCAACAGAATCCTACTGTAGACTTCAGTAGTTAAACACAGTTGTTTTGCAAAATGTCATGTGGATTCTTTATCCATAGACATTTCTGAAATTCCGTGGTCCCTAATGCTAGATACCTTATTAGAAACATGTGGAAGGGATCAGAGAACCAAAAAGGTCAGCATGGTTTTAACGAATGCTCTAAGACCAACATAACAAGGTCTTGCTATCACCAGACTACCCCAAACTAGTGGCAGTTGTCCCTTGTGCACTCTAATCAATGCACAAAGAGAATAGGATCCAGCTATGTGAGATGTCTCTCTACCTGTGTGGTAAAAGTGGGAATAAAATGGGTCTCTCCTTTATTCCCATCTATCCTTGAAAGAAGTACATTAATTTCTCTAAGACCACTTTCTCAACAGATACACGAAAAAATGTAAGCATGTCCTTTAAAATCACTTAACATCTCTAATTTCTATATATGATCAAAATCTTTCTTAGAGGTTGAGAGCTCTATATATGTTATGCCCAATTATCTGATTCTAAAAATAATAAAGCAAAAGCTAGCAAAAGCATGGCATCATGATAGATCTGATGGTCGCTCTCTCGCTGCTGTTGTGAGAGATCTAGGGTCCTTTGTGGTTCCTAATTCTCTTTTTTGAAACTGTAGCTGTCTAAATGCTGAACAAAATACTTGCAATGCTGCTTCTTTTATTTCCTTTAATCCCCACATCAGAGATTTTAAATTTGTCTGCCCAAATTTTGTTGCATTTCAGCTCATCACTGAATAGCAAAATTTAAATAAAGAAAAGATACCTTGTATTTTTTGAGTGTTCAATGGAAATCAACAGCTTGTCTTACATTCAGCCCCACTCCCATATGCTCATTACCAGCTTACAGGAAAGAAGATACACTCAGTGCTGAAATGCTCTGAATTCCAAATGTATGCACTTTCTCAGCAGGAGTGAGAGGAGAAAAAATTAAAAAGATCCTGGCAAAATTATCTGGAAAAATCAAACATGTAGATTGTCTACATTCCTCTTAACTGTTTTGCTTCAAGTCTCATGTGTAAGAAAATATACAGAAGGAAGATGGTTTATTTAAAAAAAACAGCACATTTTTCTGATCATGTTAGAAGAAAATGTAGACTTTTCCATTATATATAAGTATTTTCTGTTATATCGTAATACATGAATATCAAAGTAATAGAAATACCTGCCCCGCCCTGTAGTCTTTAACCAGTACATTATCACTGGCATTAACATATAGGACAGCATTTGGGATCTTAAGCTTAGGCACATTTATATTTTCCTCATGCATGCAAGCTTAAAAATAAGCACAGATCAGTCAGAGAGCTTCTAAAATAAATCAGCAGGCAGACACCAGGAAACTGAACAAGCTCTGTTTCTCACTTCTAATCCCTTTCTGCCTTGTTATCATGGGAGCCTGCTCCCTCGATGCAGATGCTTTAGGTTTCTGAACCAAAGGCTGTGAGAGCCTAAGGAGGAAGAAGAGGACATACTATGTGGGAAAAGCAAACAAGAGTAGACATGAGAACCCCCATGGAAAGTCTCAAGGTGACATAAAGGATTATTATGTTTTTAAAGATCGTTTTTCTTTTCTTTTTTTCTTTTTTTTTTTTTTGGTTTTTCGAGACAGGGTTTCTCTGAAGCTTTTTTAGAGCCTGTCCTGGAACTAGCTCTTGTAGACCAGGCTGGCCTCGAACTCACAGAGATCCGCCTGCCTCTGCCTCCCGAGTGCTGGGATTAAAGGCATGCGCCACCACCGCCCGGCTTAAAGATCGTTTTTCTATGTATAAAATATTGACATGTTTACATAGTTAGGACTAATGATAATCCAAGTATTCATAAAATGTCATAACAACATGCACTCTAAAAAATCCATAGTGTATGACTTTGCAGCACTTTTCTGAAGAGTAGGAGGCCAGAGGCAGAAGTATGCCTCTTCTCCATAAAGAAACATTCACCTCTTAAGTTCCTCCTGTGAAGAGCTGATCAAGGAGAGATTGTTAATTCTGTCATGAATGAACTTTTATGTTTTCATTTTTAGCATACTGTAATATCAAAACACCATAAAAGATAGATGCATAATTTAATTTTGGTTTGTGTTATATTTTAGAATATTTGTGTAAAGATTGCAAATAAGTAGAATAGGAGAACTGGAATGTGGTAGGATAATATAATCATTTTAATGATGCTGGAGATGGCCAGAATTGTAAAAGGAGTGTGTTTCTAATGAGAATTGAGGTTATATATAATAAAAGGCGCTTTAGATTACTGTCTATATTGTTGAAACTGTGGTGGCTGTTAGACTGTGAGTGCCAGGAATTCATAAAGTAACACGGCAGAGAGTTAAGACATGAATGCTCTCAGAAAGATGCTTAGAAAGATGCTAAGTAATAAACTGGAAAAAAACCCACATGATCATGTCATTAGATGCTGAAAAAGCCTTTGACAAAACATAACACCCTTCTTGTAAAAGTCTTGGAGAAAGCAGGGATACAGGGAACACACCTAAATATAATAAAGGTAATATACAGCAAGCGAATAGTCAACACTAAACTTAATGGAGAGAAATTCAAAGTGATCCCACTGAAATCAGGAACAAGACTAGATTGTCCACTCTGTCCATACCTATTCAACACAGTTACATGAGGTACTAGCTAGAGAAATAAAACAAAAGAAAATAAAGGGGATAAAAATGAGAAAAGAAGAAGTCAAACTCTTACAAGTTGCTCATGATATGATAGTTTACATAAGCAATATCACTTTTGGATATAAGCCCCAAAGATGCTCAATCATACTACAAGGACATATGCTCAACTATGTTCATAGCAGCATTATTTGTAATAGCTAGAACCTGGAGAAAATCTGGATGCCCCTCAACTGAAGAGTGGAAAAGGAAAATGTAGTACAGTTGCACAGTAGAATACTGTTCAGACAGCAAAATAGTAATAATAATAATAATAATAATAATAATAATAATAAAATAACAATGATGACATCTTCAAAACTTGTAGGCAAATGGATGGATATAGAAAAGAAAACATATTGAGTGAGGTAACACACTATGTGTTCTGCTTAACTGAATAAGTCACCAAATGTGTGAGATTTATTTTTGAGAGGTTTAGAATGTAATGGAGAGCTTACCATTTGGTAAAACAAAATGCAAATTAGTAACATGTCAGAATACTAATAATTGCAACAAACTTCAAACTCTTAGCAAAACTACAGACGTTCTTATATGCCCTGACAAGTCACTGCATGCATACCTACACAACAATGGCCTTTTAGTAAATCTAGATAGTATGAGCAGGAAAAACATAGGGTCAACATGACTACCAGTTGGAAACACAGAGATGGAACCCTAATTCTAAAATAATGGTCTTCAGGGACTTAAATAATGCCCACTGTTTATTACATTAAGAAAAAAATTCTGGTAATTTAATTCCTAAAATTATGTGTTTCTTCCTTTTCCTAAGCTGCTGAACAGGAGTTCAGAAATGCTAAGGCATTCCTATTTATCAAATACAGAAATGGAATAAAATCTTATTTCTACAAAAATTATAATATTTGTACTTTATCATAATTGATAATGACAACATTTATGAAAACAGGAAATGTCATCTCATGTCATCTTTTGAGAAATATAACAATCCTTGTAAGCACTGCAACTTAGTCTTAATTAATTGTCAAGATGAAATTTTCCATGGTCCCTGGGGATATTCTTCTCCTACAATGATCATAGGACAGATCACTACATGGACAAAAAGAACAGTGGGATAAAAAGAATCTCCATCTGGCCCACCACAAACAGCACATTTATTAATTAAGGTGACTTTACTTTGCTTCCACATGCCCGTTTAATCTCACACAAATGATTTAAGAAGCAAAAAATGGCTAGAAAAGGGAGATGAAAAAGAACTTCAAAGGCCTATCTGTGAATAAGATCAGATAATCCACTCGATCAAGAAAGTCAATGATCAACTTTCAGCTATTTACAATTATCACATGAACATACATTCACTCTTTTATCATGCCTCATTTTCTCAGTGAAGTCAAACTTCTTTATCAAAAAATCTTTTTAAATTATTAAGAAGAGATTCTCTTATATCACTGCTGTCATATTAAAATAACAAAAAGGCATCCTGACGAAGTGAGAGATGTGCTACATTCTATAAAAGAAACACTTCATGTAGAATTTCATGTTATATGTGTGTGAATGGTTGTCTTTCATGTTGTTGCAGGAGCTCCTTCCGCTCCTTCAGCCAATAGCCGCTGAGATACCAGCCCATTGGGGCGTGGTCAATCTTTTTAAAAATGTGGCCACTTCCCTCCACTCTCTCTCTGGCTTCCTGCTCTGCTTCCAGCTACTAGACTCCCTTCCTGATTGTGCAGAGGGCTGTTGGCTGGGACGGTGATCTGTAAGTTTTTTCCCCTTTAAATAAATAACCATTCTATTAATCATAACTCCAAACTGGTGTGGGATTGTTTGTGACTTACACCTTCATCTGGCGCCCGAACGTTGGTTTTAGGACACTTCCTTCACCGCTCGGCATGGCGCGAGCCCTTCCTCCCTCAGCTGTGGCCTGTGCCTTTCTCTTTACACACCTCAGATTGGCTTTCAGTCCCCACGCACCCTATCATTTCCCTCCCCATGTGGATTTAAACTCCACAGGCCCAGACAGTCTCTACTTACCTGGTTCGCTCTTACTGAGTCATTTTTAAATCTCCCTTGCGAGCCAGAGTGAAGGCGGTTGCCGAAAAACTGCAGCCCCTCGGGGCGACTCTGTCACATGGAGGCCATACGAGGCTTCCGGGTTGCTCGTCTCTACCACTGGGTTCTGGGTTTAAGGAATTGATTTAATTACATTTTCTTTGTTGAGAAACTCGTATTTCCCAGTTTTTAACAAATACTAAGGCGGACACTGAAACAGGATCCCCTTTTAGTCACTTTTGCAGCAGTTTTAGTCGTGACTTTACAACATCACCATTTAAGTGTTTTGTGGCAGGACCTCTTAAAAGGGCTGCAGGTTTTTGCAGCTGAAGCTGAGTCAGGAAGCCTCTCTTAGATGAGAGCGCTTGCTCTAGCAAGCAAAGCCAAACCCAAGAAATTGCTGCTACCGAGAAAACATGCTTTACTCTATTCTTTCCCAAGCTTTCTCAAGCTCTCTGTGGTTTCAGTTATCCACTTTGGGTGCCATTCTGTAGTAAGGAGCTGCGGGCAGGCCTGCTTTTCATCCCGCTCGGCTCCTGGCCTCCGGCTAGCTTAACCCGAAATAATTACACAGAAACTATATTCTTTTAAACACTGCCTGGCTGATTATTTCCAGCCTCTTACTCACATCTTGACTAACCCATATCTAATAATCTGTGTAACACCACGAGCAGTGTCTTACCGGGGAAAGTTTCAGCATGTCTGGCCTGGCAGCTGGCTTTATTGTATCTCTCTGAGGAGAGGCACAGAGGTCTCTCTCACTTAGGAGAGGCGTGGCATCTGACTGAGCCATCTACCTCACTTCCTTTTTCCTGTTCTGTCTACTTAACCTATCTAAATCTTGCCCTATCAAAAAGCCAAGGCAGTTTGTTTATTAACCAATGAGAATCCTCTATCATCATGTATAACTAAAAATGGCATAATTAAATGAGACAAAAGAAATTTTTTATTGAAGCCACTGCCATTTAACCACTCTGAGGAATTAATTGTGTATGAAATCTTCATAGATGATGAGAAAATATTCATACTCAAGTCATATAAGTCATCCAGAAATAAAAGGCTAAATGTGAGATTTTCTTGTAAAATTTCTTAAAAGAAGACAAAATAAAATATTATACTCTCTGAAAATCTGGAACACATACAAGTAATGAATTGTTTTGTTTATTTTATTTGTACTTTAGTCCATTTTTTCCTGTTGAATCTTTTTAGTTTGTTTTATAGAGTTTAGGTAGTAGAGGCTTTTGTTTTATTTTGTTTTGTTTTAGGAGGCGGTAAGAAAGTAGAAAGGAAAATATTTTCAGAATCAGTGTCAAAAAAGTAAAGAAATAAATAGCCCACGAGAATCTTTAATGTCTTTGGGAACCTGTTGAATAATTTACCAGGAAAAGATCCAAAACCAAATAGCCTGTAAGCCAAGGTTTCACATGCATGTGCACACTTATATAGACACACACTTAAATAATGCAATAAATAGGCTATTGATTTTCTCTTAGACTGACTTTTCTTTTACACAATTAAGATTCATAATGTATAAGAGCCAAATCTCACTTTTTACAATATTTTGCAAACGTAACAAAATTGGAAAATAAACGCTGAATCAGATGCATAAGATCACAATGTTCTTACTGTGTTATAAACTGTAATTCTAGCTAATGGGTTTATGCATAGTGCTTTTGCAAAAGAACAAATGACAACTTGAGACACACACCTGCTTGGCAGAAACAAATTTTGGGTAAAAAAAAAAAACATATACCCAAATGTTTTTTAAATGAGGTATTAACCATTTACTGGAGGAAAATGAAACTGGCAATATTTTCTTAGTGTAATCTCATAAAGAAAGGTCATTTTTAAGATCATTTATAAATTTCTGCATGAACACCAAGGCCTTCAGTAATCTTAGACTTAACATCAGCTACCATAAATAAGCAAAATTCTTTCTATAATTAATGTATAATGTTATATGTAACCTGGGAATAAGAACACAAAGATCACATTTCTTATGTTACTTAATCCATTTTAAGCTTGTGCAATAATTTACCTATGAATAAATGAAAATGTTGAGTTAATAAGCCATGCCTACAATTTTGAATATGTAGATCATTTCCAGTTTTTCACTATTATCAGTAATTTTGCAGGCCAAACTCCCTGAGTTTCAGCTTCACCTTTAGTGTTGACTTCTAAATGTTGATTTGCTTGGTCAAAGCATATAAACATACCATGACCCTTGAAAAATATTGACAAATCACTTTGCAAAGGACTGCACAAATTTATCTGTTTTACATCCAATAGTTAACTTAAGAGTGAGTATATACCATGTTTGTCTTTCTGGATCTTGGTTACATCATTCAGTGTGGTTTTTTTTTCTATTCCAACCATTTGCATGCATTTTTTATCACTGCATGTACTCCATTGTGCAAATATTCCATATTTTCTTTATTCATTCCTCAGTTAATGATTCCCAGTTTTCTGAGAAATCATCATACTGATTGCCAAAATGGCTATACAAGTTTGCACTCCAACCAGCAATGGAGAAGTGTTCTCTTTACTCCACATCTTCTCCAGCATAAGCCAACATCAGTGGTTTTTATCTTAACCATTTTAACTAGTATAAGATTGTATCGCAGTCATTTTGACTAATTGCTAAGGATGTTGAGTAGTTCCTTAAGTGCCTTCAAGACATTTGAGATTCCTCTACTGAGAATTCTATTTAGATTTGTATCCCATTTTTAATTGGATTATATGATATTTTGATATCTAGATTTTTGCGTTTTTTGGAGGTCATTCCTGTGTCCTAAGTGGGGTTTGTAAGTATTTTTTTAACTTTTCTATAGGTTGCCATTTTGATTTGTTGACTGCATCCTTTGCCTTAAAGACGCTTGTCAGTTTCAGGAGGTAGCATTGATTAATTGTCAGTCTCAGTGTCTGTGCTACTGGTGTTATATTCAGGGAGTGATCTCCTGTACCAATGCATTCAAAGCTACTTTCCACTTTCTCTTCTATGAAGTTCAGTGTGGCTGGATTTATGTTGAGGTCTTTGATCCATTTGGAGTTGAGTTCTGTGCATGGGAATAGATGTGGATCCGTTTGCATTCTTCTACATATCGATGTCCAATTATGCCAGCACCATTCGTGAAAGATGCTTTCTTTTTTCCATTGTACAACTTTAGCTTCTTTGTGAAAACCCTGTTGTTCCTAAGAGTGTGGATTAATGTCAGGGTCTTAGATTCTATTCCATTGTTCCACTTGTAGGTTTTTGTGCCAATACCAAACTGTCTTCATTACTATAGCTCTATAAAGCAAAGAATAACCAGCCTACAGTCCACAAACTCAACTGTAGAGAAGACAGGATACAAGAACAATAAGAGAGAGAGAGAGAGAGAGAGAGAGAGAGAGAGAGAGAGAGAGAGAGAGAGAGAGAGAGAGACATGAATCCCCCCAGGCAGGGGAAGTAGTCAAGATCTTAATAAATTGGCAGCTTGGAGGAAGAGGGAAGGTGGTAAGGGAGTAGGGAGGGGAGAAAATGAGCACAGAGGAGTACATTAGGGATCAGGATGGGGAAGATAAAGCTGGGTAAAAGAAAGAGAGGGAGAGCAAGGAAAGAGATACCTTGAAAGAGGGAGCTGTTGTGGGGTTAGCGATACACCAGGCACTAGGGAAACTCCCAGGAATCCAAAAAGGATGACTCAAGCTAAGAATCTAAGCAATAGTGGAGAGGGTAAACTGTTCTTCCCCCATAATCATATTGATGACTACCTTAATTGTCATCACAGAACTTTCAGTCAGTAAGTAATGGAAGAAGATGCAGCTATCCACAGCTAAGCTAAATTCCTGGAGTAAGGTCATAGAGAGGAAGGAGTGATATTATGAGTGAAAGGGCCAAGACCATGATGGGAAAACCCACAGAAAGTGCTGACCCAAACAAGTGAAAGCTCACTGCCCCTGAACTGACAGCTGGTGAACCAGCATAAGAACAATTTAGGCCCTCTGACTGTGCGTAACAATTGTGTATCATTAGAACTTTGAGGGGCCACTAGCAATAGAAACAGTATTTATGCCTAGTGCATCAACTGAGTCTTTGGAGCCCATTCACTATAGAAGGAATCCTTGCTCATCCTATATACAGTGGGAAGAATCTTGGTCCTGCCTCAAGTGATATATGTAAGACTTTGTTGACTAACCATGCGACACCTCACACTCTCTGAGGATTTGAATGAGCATGGGGTGGGGACAAGGTGGAGTGAGTAGGAGCGCAGGAGGAGGAGGAACTGGGATTTGTATGTAAAATAGACTGCTTTAAAAATAAAACCTAAAACAAAATCTGAGATTTTATCTTACATCTGTAAGAATGGCCAAACAAAAACACTGGTGACAACTAATGATGGAGAAGTTGTGGGATATAAAGGTAACACTCCTGCATTGCTGGTGGGGATGCAAGATATAGTACAGCCCCTTTGGATGTCAGTGTGGTGATTTCTCAGAAAATTAGGAAGCAACCTTTCTCAAGACCCAGTAACACCACTTTTGGGTATATATCTCAAGGATGCTCAATTGTGCCACATTGACATGTGCTCAACTATGTTCACAGCAGCATTGTTTGCCATAACCAGAACATGGAAACAGCATAAATGCCCCTTGACCAAAGAATGCATAAGGAAAATGTGGTATGTTTACATAATGAAGTACTATACAGCAGGAAGAAAAATGGTATCTTGAATTTTGCAGGCAAATGGTTAGATCTAAAAATCATCATATTGAGTGAGGTAACCCAGACCCAGAAAGACAATATCACGTGAAATCAAATATAAATGGCTTTTAAATATAAAGCAAAGAAAACCGGCCTACAAATCAGAATCCAAGAGAACTCAGACGACAATGAGGACCCTAAAAGAGACAGACATAGATCTAATCTATATGGGTAGTAAAAAAAGAAGACAAGATCTCCTGAGTAAATTGGGAGCAAGGGGACCTTAGGAAAGGGTTGAAGGGGGAGGGAAGAGGCAGGGAGGGAGCAGAGAAAAATGTAAAGCTCAATAAAAATGAATAATAAACAAAAACAAACCCAATTTAACTATTAACAAAGTAAGCAATCTCCCAGTTCTACCACAGAATCCATACAGAACAGCATAGCAGTTAAAAACCACCACTAAATCTGGCATGTTATTTTGAATGCATTGTTTAATTTATAGCTGGCATATTTTTTCTGTGTATAGAATTTACTTATTATCTCTTCTGGATTCTCTGTTTAATTTTTATTTCTTTTTTACAAAATAACTACTGAAAATGTTTTATAATACGACCATTAAATCATTGTAGTGTAGCATATCATCTGCCTCTTTAAGTTACCCTAAACATTGCTCTGAACATGGGATAGATTAATCCATTTTTTGTTGTTTTTCTTAAAGATACTAGTTCTAGAGTCTATTTATTTTCTTGTTTTTAGGACCTATTCTCCATCCACATATTTGTTAATATTTAATTATGTGTTCTATAGTGTTTGTGAATAATTTGGCTCTCATGCTTGGTTTTTAAAGACTTATATATTTTTATGTATTTTGCCAACATGTATACTTTACATGTGTGTCTGATGCCTGTGGGGGTCAATAGTGAAATCATTTGATAGCTCAACTTTCTTAAAATCCTGTCAAGCAACATTCATATGAAGGAATGATAGAGCTGATGCTGAAGGATGAGGCTGTGTGACTCAGTGAGGGGTGAAACAATACAAAGGACCAGCTCAGCGAGGGCACTGGGACCAAGAGACAGGGTCTCAGGAATAGGTGGGTAAGAAGTTGGCGAATGACAAACAGACACAACACTCAAAGGAATTTCATCTGAATGTGTCTTTACTAGGCATGAGGCTCATCCTTTCTAGAGAAAAGATTGCTTAACAGCATGTATTGTTTTTTCATGCGGTACAGATTATTCTTAGAATCATTATATCAGATACATGAGAATAGAATTTCATCAGACAGATGTCCCTGGTATGAATCTGCGGTTGGTCATGCTAGACATTGCTTAGCTTTATTTTCAATATAAATCTTTATCTAGGCTCTGAGTTCATGGCATTTTGATCTAAGGGCAAGCAGTTGTGGTCAACAGTTACACAGTCGACAGACTTCTTATATTTCTGCCATCTATGCAGAAGAACTTCTTTCCTTCTCCTCCATATCTCTAACTCCTTTTCAAACCTTTCCCAAAACCAATCTCAAGAAGTTACAGGCGTTTATCTCTCTCTTCTATCCATATCCTATCTTTGTTGAATCTGTCTTAATTGCTTACTTAATTTTGCCTTTTGTTCTTCATTTACTAAGCACCAGATTAAATTTGGAAACCTTTTCTCCTTGAATGCTAGCTCATCTTCCTCCATTAGCATCATACATTCCTGTATATTACAATGGCTCATCAGTAGACACTGGAAACTTGAACATATCTTCCCTTCCAGAAGAAACTAGACTGTATTTCTTAGAACATAAGCAGGGATACCAAAAGTGCAAGGGTTCCAGTGCAGGAAGGACAGCACACACACACACACACACACACACACACACACACCTTCTCTGCAGGCACTCTTCCTTGAAGCTTGTGCCACCTCTTACATGAGAGATCACTCAGTCTCCGCAGGAGGTGTCATGACAAAATATCACTGTGTTTCTTGTGCTAAAGCCACAAAATGAAAAGGGCAGCTGAAAACATGCAAGAGAATGCTGATTCCTGCGCAGGTCGCACTTAAAACCTCTACTTATTAGTTAGGCTAGAGAATATTAAAAGTGTTTTGTTATTGAAAGAAAAAATTGCGAATTAAAACTGAGTCTTAATTCTACATGCTGAAAATAAGGGAAATGATTCTTTTTTCCTTGTGCATGTGTGGAGAGGGTAGGGTTGCATTATTCATTTGTAACTGTAAAGTACTCATTAAAATAGATGCACATCCTTCTCAGGCTATGATTTAGCCACATCTTCCTGAGGAACCCAAAGGCCATCTCTTTGAAATATACACATCAAAGGAGACAATGTCCACATCTCTCAGTTTTTGTAAGAGGTGGTTTTAATTCCAGTGAAAACCTGTTTTATTTGGCAAAATGGACCATAATAGTGATGAGAAGCTTGCTTTGAGAAGTTTGTATCCTTTTAATAAAGGCAAGCAATTAACATACCTGGTCACCATAACTACCAGGCAGTTAGAGTTAAAAAGTTTTGACAACGAGTGCTACAAAATGCTCCAAGTTAAAGAATATTTATTCTTCCTTGAAAACATTTGTTTGACTGATAAAACTTCAAGATCCAAATCAGCCATTGAAATATTGCCTGTTTTGTGCATCTGGCTCAATATCTTTAGGTATATTGATGTATATATAAATAAGTATATGTATGTATGTATGTGTGTGTGTGTATGTGTGTATGTGTGTATGTGTGTGTGTGTGTGTGTGTATGCTGGAGTCCAGAAGAAAGGATCAGATTACCTGGAATTGGAGTCACTGGCACTTGTGATAGTTTTAATATAATTATTTACCTCAACAATGTTGGGAGTGACTGTGTTGATGAATTAATTATGTGAGTTGCTATCCTAATCTGTAATCACCTCAAGGGAAAGATTACTGTCTTTGTCATTTGGAAGCAAACTTCTATTATGATTATTTTTTCATCGTCAATTTATGAGCAACTAGAAGACACACCTCTGGGCATATCTTCAAAGGGATTTTCAAAGAAGATTGGCTGCAGGGAATGACATATGTGCAAGATGGTCAGTACTTTCCAAAGGACAATCCAGTTATGCAAAGGTCAGACTGAGCAGCAGTAGTTACATTCCCTCTTTAGCTTTTCTCCACGAAGTAGGACATGGTCTATCTTCAATGCTTCCATCCTCCATTACCTTAGACACTAGCTTCTTCAACTTTCCAGAATGGACACAATATCAGTAACTCTGGAGGCATCTCTAGACCTTCAGCAATAGATTAGGAAACCAAGGTATCCAACTATGTGGACAGAACACCTACTTGATTCTTTCTTTTCAGCAAGCAGACAGCCCCTGTTAGACTACCTAATCCCTTCATATAATTAAGTCTAACAAACTTCACTATATAATACATATCTATGCTATTGGCTTCTTTCCTCTAGAAAAGGTGTCTAATACTCCTTTTAAATTCATAGTGACCTTAACACTAAAGCTACATAAAGTAATATTTTATTGCAAGAAAACCAAAAGCAGATACCCTTGATGAACATGGATCACCAACAAAATATAACAGCATATTAAATGGACTTGTAATCATGGTGGACCAATTAGCAAGGAAGGTTCAGTGTGTGGCAATCAATGAATGTGATACACCACATTGAAAAAAATGAAAGACAAAAACCATGTGATCAATGCAATTTATATGGGCAAATCTTGAGCAAAACTCTTAAAATAAATGAGATTGAATCAATGGTGAACAACACAGCCATCTCCAAACCCACACCAAAAATTCTCCACTCAGTGAGAGAAGTTGAAAGCTCCCATGAAGACAATAAGAATTGCAACTATACAAACATCCTAATATTTAAAATGTTTTTCATCATCTCAAAAGGTCAAGTTAAAGACCCTGAACATTTCATATACAGCATATTAAGAACATGATTGCAGGCCAGGCAGTGATGGGGTATGCTTTTAATCCCAGCACTCAGGAGGCAGAGTCAGGTAGATTTCTTTGAGTTTGAGGCCAGCCTGGTATACAAGAGCTAGTTCCAGGACAGGCTCCAAAGCTACAGAAAAACACAGTTTGGAAAAACTGCATAACTTAAGAGTTCAGAGTCTTTATTTACTACCAAAAATACAAAAAAAGAAAAATGTTATTCCAAATTGCAATTAACAGGTAATTTCTTATGAAAGCCACATGGGTTCATGAACCACTTCCTAAAATGACATTCTCATCACTCATCATAAAGACACTAGCACTCTAAAATGCAGAAGTAACTTTTCACTCTGCTGACATTCAGATGGTTATGACTGAACTGATATCTCCAGATTCATTTCCACAGCAATTACATCTAGACTAAGTCGTAGTGGGAAAGGAACATGTGCCTCATTCACAGTCTCTACCAGAAAGTTCCCATGTTAATAAAAGTAAACACAGTTGTCTCTTTTCTACATGGGGAATCAAAGGCAGAATAGCAATCAGAAGGCAGGTTACTTCCTAGATCCCAGAAAAGCATGTTTTGTGACCTTGAAGGTACTGCTTGCCTTAGGGATGACCTGCCTTCAACGTATTGGTTGGGTCGTGTCACTGTGGACACTCATTTCCATTCATCTTGTGATAACAGTTTTCCAAAAATGAGAGTTTTTCATGGTTTTCCATTCTACTCCCTAGAAAGGAGTAAAGACAAGACAATAAACAGGAAAGGTATCTAAGCTCATCTACTCAGCAGACTCCTAGAAGACCTACCAGAAAAAAAAAAAAGAAAGAAAAAGAAAGAAACCTGACTGATGTGGAATTAATTCCCCCTATATTCTGCGAATAACTTTGGTTAATAAAGAAGCTGTTTTGGGCCTATCCAGGGCAGAATAGAACTAAGTGGGGAAAACCAAACTAAACCAAGCAAGCAGCCTCCTACTACAAATTGGCATGCCAGAATGGTTGACTATATCCACATAAAACCTGAGAAAGCTTAAAAATGAATTCTAGACACTAAGAAACAAAGTTTAGCTGCATTTTTCTAAGATGGGCTCTGTTTACTGGCTGCTGCTTCTTTAAGACATGTTTTCCTGACTCAGCCTTGGCAAGGAAGTCTGCTTAGCTTCTTTAGGAGCCTGCTTCCTGGTTGGCTAGCACAAAGAGCTATGACTCTTTTAGGAGGTCTGTCTATGGAGCATTTGAATGGGGTTTGTGAGTAGAATGTTACAAACTGCTTAATGATGTGATATAGCCCACTGCATACCTGGAACTGGGGCAGTGTAAATGGCTTACAGAGGCTGCTAAAGAAAGGCTCCTGGTCAAAAAGGAATTATAGATATACAATAAAAAGAAATTCAGATGAAAAAGACCTCTAAATGTGTCACCATGTGTTTTAATAATGTATGGGAGAGAGAAGAAAAAGAGTACAAAGAACTCTTAATTTATAAAAAATAAAACAAAGTCTTTAAAGAGAGAGTAAACTTGTGGAAAAATTAAGAGAGTGAGAAACATAAGCCACATAAAAATGGAATATACATAGAAGGTCAGATTATGTATACTATTGTGTTTTCTTTGAATTTTTCACAGCAGAGAGACATTTGATTCCAAGGACTATTAAGCTAAGCCAACAAATATACTTTAAAGGTATCTTGATTTCAAAATATGGGTCTAAAGATATGCTGCTTTGGAAAAGGATTATACCCTTGTTTCCACAGAGGATGAGAACCTATGAATTCCTTCCAGACTAGTGTGGATTTATGGACCAAGATCCCCTGAAAGGTTGCTTTCAATACCCCTAAAAATACTTGCCCTGAAAAAAAAACAGGAAGCAGTATGGAAAGGACTACACCCAAATTTCCAAATAATGTTTATCAATATTTGTTTAATTTAAAGGGGATATGATATAGAGATGAATACATTGCATTGGTATGTACTGTGGTCTACTGATATAATTTTAGGTCAATATTGTTATATGTATATTTCAGTTAGATAGATATTCCTTAAATCTTTCAGAGACCTTCATAATATGGCATTTAAAATGTTTTAATAACTTAGGACTTTTCATGACAATGAGACTCTTCTGCTCTTGGCAGCACCAATCTACTTCAAGAGGATGATGGGCACTGAAGAGGATCCTTAATGCCTTGTTTAGCCATTTGGGCAAGAAGCTGCTTTTGCCTGGACTGTTTGACATTATGCTGTATAAAATGGACCTTGAGGACCCACAAAAAATATAAAAGGGATCAATAACATAACTAAAAACAAGGACTATATAATATCTGATAAAAAAATTATTAATCCATATACTCATAGTATAAAGTTTTATTGACTAAATGTTAAGTATAAAATTTATATATTAACCTCCCTTCATTCACACAACCCTGTTTTCCAATCTCCTTGACTTTTCTTTGGCTTTTGCTTCACATTTCTCTTCTTAGTCAAGAATTCTGGGTTGATTTGATTTTGATGATCATTTGTTTCTAAATTTCACATTAGTTGATTATATCTGATGAAATAAAGATCTTTAAAAATCATGCTATTATTTCTGGAATTTACTGTTTTATTCATCTCTATTGTGAATAAAATATTTTCATAAAGCATATTTTCTAGTGACTGCAGTACTTGTTGGGATCTAGTGGAACTTTTTAAAATAAACTCACAATTTGAAAGCTATTCCTATTAGTCTGACAGTTATATATTTAGCTTTTATTCAAAATATTTGGACATTATTAAGACTGTACTAAAAACTATAAATATATCTATTGTTTGGACACCATAATAAAACAAAGCTATTTGCTTTTTGATTTGAATAAGTACTTAGATATCCTAAGTTTTGCACATTTGTTCATGAATAAAGGTATTGTTACAATTCTTAATAATAAAAAATGAATTTATACTCCGAGTGGAGCTTTAACATCCCATGAATCAACTAGGATTCTTAACATAAAGGGTAGTAAGGAAGAAATATAAGCAGCTAATGAAGAGGGAAGTACAACAGACCCAGCATTGTAGTTCCTATTCAAACTTTACCAACTAGATCCCCTGTTCATTCCTATTAGTAAGATCACAGAACAAAGAAAAGATTCAAAGATCAAGATCATCTATGCTGCCAGAAATGTCTATTAAAAACTGAATAAACTGTACTGAAATGCATAGAGCTATCAATGGTCCTGTAATTTTTAACAAGGGAACATGATGGCATAATGAGGAAGAGACAAGGTCTTCATAAATGATGCTGAGATACTAGATAGTTGTAGGCAAAGGAATAAAAATGGACCTGGTTCTTTCAGCACAAAGAAAAAAATCAACCTGAAATGTTTACAGGAACAGAAATTGTAAGACTACAGAAAATAAAACAGATTTAAGGGTCAACACTGGCTTTGGAAATGATTTTCAAATATCACTTAGAATTTTGGGCTACAAGAGCAGAAGTTAATGGAATCCTTTCAAGCAGAACCCTTCCACACATCAAAATTGGAAACACAACTTAGATATGAAGAAAAACATATTGTAAAGTACAATTTTGATAAGTGAATATAACCAAAAATTATATAAAAAAACTTTTACAGCTAAGACAAAATCCCAGGTTTAGAAATGGGCAAAGAATCTTAAAGATTTTACTGATCATGTCATAAAAATGGTCTTAATAAAGAAACACAAAGAATAAAAAACATAAAAATTTTATTTAAAAATTTTTACAGAACATATTCTTATCATAGTCCCCCCTCCTACAACTTTCTTCTGAACCTTCCTACCACCCTTCCCTCCCAAATCCATGCCCTTTCTTTCTCTTTTCTTTCTTCCCTTATAAAGCAAAACAGGTAAACAAACAAGCAAACAGAATAAAACACATATGCATGTGCGCACACACACAATTCAGAAAGAATGATACTCAAGAAAAAACAATAAGGCAAAATAATAATATTAATAATGATCATATTAAACAAAGCAATATCAGACAAAATATTCAAAAATACTTATGAGTTTCTTTTTTCATTAGCCTTCTACTGCTGGACCTACTCTTAAGTGTGTTTAATAGAGCCAAAAATTTTTTGGAAGATAAGCAAATTTGCAGTGAATTTGGGGATACGTTGGTAAAAAAAAAATCTACAAAAAAAGTAAAAGAAGCTACACAGAAAATTTTGCTTACATGGAAGAGGATTTAAATAATAAATTTTCTTGCTGGAATTTCATTAAGCAAGAATGGTGTAGGACGTCCTTCTGACTATGTGTTGCTTTCATTGGTTGAATAAAGAAACTGCCTTGACCTTTTGATAGGGCAGACTTAGACAGCCAGAGTAGACAGAAAAGAAAGCAGTGTGGCAGATGCAATGGTTCTCCTGCCCGAGATGGACACTGGTTAGACTCATGCTGGTAAGCCACAGTCAAGTGGTGATACACATTAATAGAGATGGGTTAAACTAATATGTGAGAGTTAGCCAATAAGAGGCTAGAGCTAATAGCCAGGCAGTGATTTAAATGAATACAGTTTCTGTGTGATTATTTGGGGTGTAAGCTAGGCAGGTGGAATGAAACAAAAGGGCCCCCCCTCTCCCCCTACTACAGATCCAGGCAGCGGGATGCCACCTGCTCTCCCTTGTACTACACAAGAAAATTTAGGACATCTATTTCTGAAAAAAAGTAACCAATACTCAGTGTCACTAATAAACTAGGGAATGAAATACAAAACTATGGTAAGATTTTCTCTTCCCTTGAGTTATATATACTTTAAATACAATACGTCAGATTTCAAAGAAAGCACAGAGGGAAAAAAAAAGCATCATGTTGTGTGTGAGTATGTAAATTAGCACATACCTAGAGAAAATACTTTGCAACATTCTTAGCAATTAAAAGTAAAATTATCATGCAATTCAATCATCCTACTACTATATCTATATCCATGCAAAATGACCCACTATGTTAAAGAGGCACCTACACTTTCCTGTTACTGCTGCACTGACCATAATAGTCAAGGCAAGGATGAGGGCAGAATTACACCAGAGTTGAAAAGAAAGTTCACTGTCATGGCCTTCCATTGTCTATCCGATCTTAAACCTGAAGAAAGCATCCAAATGTGAGCCGGGTGGTGGTGGCGCATGCCTTTAATCCCGGGAGGCAGAGGCAGGCGGATCTCTGAGTTCGAGGCCAGCTCTGGTCTACAAGAGCTAGTTCCAGGACAGGCTCTAGAAACTACAGGGAAACCCTGTCTCGAAAAAAAAAAAAGCATCCAAATGTGATATTAAGAGGTGCTGAAGCCGGGCGGTGGTGGCGCACGCCTTTAATAGCCGGGCGGTGGTGGCGCACGCCTTTAATCCCAGCACTCGGGAGTCAGAGGCAGGCGGATCTCTGAGTTCAAGGCCAGCCTGGTCTACAAGAGCTAGCTCCAGGGCAGGCTCTAGAAACTACAGGGAAACCCTGTCTCGAAAAAAAAAAAAAAAAAGCATCCAAATGTGATATTAAGAGGTGCTGAAGCAGGCATCAGAGGGCCACTAAAAGGCATAGTGGACAATACTGAGGAATAGATTGTTCTGTTATTTGAACAGTGATATCAGTTCTTCTACCTATGATTCTGGGATAGGCACTGCAATCAATAGCCAATTTTCTCAAACTCATGCCCTGATATGACAATGAACCTGGCTATAGCTATAGCATGGTGGATCTCATGGTCCACACAGTCTCAAGAAGGAAGGGGCACTGAACCACTTATGACTTATGTCAGCAAGAACAAAGAGGAACACAGCAGCCTAAGCTTTAACAGACTGAACCCCCGCCATATTCTTTGCCCAGATCCCTAGAATGGGAGGGGCTTGGAAAACTATTCTTTTTAAAATCAGTAAATTTCACTGATTATTATTAATTTGGGTTAAGAAATATTTCAAGAAATTATGAATGTCTTCATAGCAGACTTCACCATTCAGTACATTAGCCCATGATTCATATATCAAAAGTGGAGATAGAATTAAATAAAGTCTGGAGCATAGAAATTTGAATTAAGCTAGTTTTTCATCTCAAGCCATAAGTCCAGCTCAGCTGAGAATGAGGCACATTAATGAATAATTTGGATGTTTGCTTAATTTTTTCAATGAAAATTCAGTTATTTTATTTTAGTAGTGGAAATAATATATCTATTTGTGGACATGTGTACCCAAACTAAAGTTATGACACTGATTGTTCCAATGTGAAAACTTGTTTTAAAAGCTTTTAAAAACAAGCAGAACCTAGGGCATGCCCTTTCAACACCATAGAAAAAAGTGTCCAATTATGCCCTCAGCTTGCACAACCTCATATGCTTTTCGTGTTTGTCTTTCCAAGGGTGAAGAACGATAGCACCCTTGACAGTAAAAGAAAGGGCATGGCTGTGCTAGTGAACGCTTCGTCCCTTGGATGAGACTAACTGGAAGCAGATGGTAGGAGTGGGGCACTCGGAAGTGAGTACTTCATAGAAAGCCTTTCTTCCTCTCCTCTCTTTTCCCCTCCCTGTCTATACTCTATCCTTTATCCTCCACAAATCCTCCCTTCCTTCAGTCAGCTGATCCGCCTTAGAATGTGACTTTTTCCCCCATATGATTTGCTAGCATCTGCCAACCTCAATAGGGGGCACAGAAATCAGGCCTTGATTGTTGGATGTTGGACAGCTAAAATGGTAAGCTAAATGCATCTCAATTGGTTTATGAATCACAGCTGCCTATTGGTAACTCAAAGTAACGAAATGATGAGTAAAGACAAGTGCCATTTTGAAAATTTTACTTAACCCCTCAAAGTAAACCTTTCACAGTCATCCACACAACTTAATATATGGAGAACTTGGATTTCTTTCAAGGTGGACACATCATTTTGATAAAGACCATTGAGAGGCTGAGCTAGTTCATGAAGAGTGAAAGGAATTGTGCTGACCCACTAATGTTGACAAAGGCACCTGATGCTCTCGCTAGCAGGAAGAAGACAAACGTGGCTAGCAATTTACGAAAGGGATAGAGATATCTCAATCTAGACTTCCCACATGGTAAGGAGAGTAACCAACTGCTGTGTAGTAAATCAGAGAAGGGAACAAGAAGCATCCAAGGGAGAAAAATGACCACTTAACCATGATGTCATTAAACCCCATCCAACTCCTTCAGTCCTAGAGGTAGTTTCTAGGGCATAATTATGAAATGCAAATGTTCTCTTCAGGGTGGATGTTATTATTACAAAGAATATTCATTCTACTGGTCACTTGAATTCACTGTGATAAGCAAATATAGGCTTTCAATAAAGATTGTTGAGAAAAGAAACCAAATTTACTGAGAAGACGGAAGGCAGAACACATCATGGAATGAATGTCTCATGGATGGAAACAACATAAGAGACTCCTTGGAGATATTAGCAGAAACGTCTAACGTCATCTCCAGGTGTTTCTTGATACAGGGCGAATCTTTCCTGCTCCTCAGAATGCTGCAGAGACCAGTTCCACTCTGTGTCAGGAGAAACCAATGTAAATGGGTTCTTTGATCTTACGTTTAATTGCATCACAGGAAATAGTACAAATACACCTGCAAATGTGAAGAAAAAAACCCTTTGCTAATTATATACATGGTCTAGCAGTAATTATGACAAGGCTTTTACCTCCAAGTCTTTAAGAACTTGGAGGGTTTTTTTATTTTTTTGAATTTTTACAAGACAAAAGGTAGGTACACGAGTAAACTCAAAGATAAAGAAGGATATTAGCATATGCTTCTAGAGATGTCAACTGTTGTACTTAAATTAAACATCAGTGGTCAATGAAAAGTAAGTGACAATCAGAGATAATTTTGTGCTAAGAAGGAAGGACACCACAGAAAGAAACTCTTTAAAGGTATGCTTGAAACAATGAAAAATCATAAAATATGATTCATAATAAATGTCTATAGGTATGTGTTTATTCAGTTCATGACTACTTGAAACCAAAAGCAGTTTGTTTATTTTGTGGTGACAGAAGAGAAGAGGTTCTGGTAGTAAGACTGCCCAGAACTCATTTTTTTTTTTTTTCTAAAAGTTCACTAGAAACTTGGAGGCTGGAGAAAAAGTTAGGAATTTTTCTTGCCCCAGGTTCAGAAGTTCACAGCACCCATATGGCTGTTAACAGCTATGAGACACTTCACCTCCAGGGGCTCTTTTTTCCTTTTCTGGGGTTAAATGGGCATTTATGCAAATAAATACAAATACACCTGGCTCTCTGAGGGAGTTGAAGACTAGATAGGTATAGTTTTCCTTGTTTACCTGATAAAGAAAGCAAGTATACTAGGAAGTATATTAGGTACAAGACTTTGGATTCACAAGTTTGGATAGATATAAGGTATTATCTCTGAAGTTGTCAAATGCAAATGGACTAGGTATTGTTGATACATTGCCTTATATATTGTATATAGTTACTGTATTTATTGGATATAGTTTTTCATTTATTAATTATAGCCTTCCTTCATTTTTATTGTAGACAAAAGGGCAAAATGTAGTGATATTTCATTTGTATTTAAATAAATAAAACATGCCTGAAGATCAGAGAGTAAAACAGCCACACTGATCAGTCATACAGACAAGGCAGTGGTGGCACACACCTTTAATCCCAGTAGCCACACTAGTATGTCATAGAAACCATGCTGCAATGGTACATGCCTTCAATCCCAGCATTAGAGAGGATTATAAGTAGGGAGGAGAAAGGTTTCAGGCTCTGTCTCATTCTGAGAATGGCTGGAGACAGGATGACCATTTTGGACTGTAGCAGAGGTAAGAACCAGTGGCTGGCTGCTTTGTTTTTCTGATGTTCAGGTTGAACTGCTACATCTGTCTCCAGGTTTTTATTGGACACCATTAGTAGGTGGAAATTCTGTCTTGCTCAGTCCCACAGCATTCAGTCCCAAGAAACACACAGAGGCTTATATTAATTATAAACTGTTTGACCATTCTTCAGGCTTATTATTAACCACCTCTTATGATTTAAGTTAACCCATATTCTTAGCTGTGTTTAGCCATGTGGCTTGGTATCTTTTCTCAGTAAGGCATTCTCATCTTCTGTCTTCTGTGTCTGGCTGGTGATTGTCTCTCTTTTTCTTCTTCCCATAATTATTCTAGTCTGGTTGCCCTGCCTATATTTCATGCCTAACTACTATCCAATCATGATTTATTAAACTAATATAAGTGATACATGTTTATGGTGTACAAAAACATAATCCCATAGCATAAACTACTCAAGCACATAAATATTTTTTTCAAAAATTATCTAGTTGTGGGCAGTTTTGATTTCTAAATATACCATAAGACAATGGCTAGCAAATTTGAGGAATCTTACTGTGAAACACAGTGTGATGGAAATCTTTTCTCTTTTTCTTTTTTTTTTGTTGTTTGTTTTGAATCACTTTTGGTGTGTAATTTTTATAATTCTATATATAAATATATTCACCTCCAATTATTTTTTTCTCCCTTTTTGCTGATTGTCTATTCATAGTGCTGTGCAAAAAAATTGAATTTAATAAATTCTCACTTGTGAATTCCTGGGGACGCTCCCAAGCTAATGGATTTTTATTTAGAAAATTCATATTTCTACCTATGTCCTTTTTCTTTTTATAATTTTTTTTGCCGATCTTATTGAGCTATACATTTTTCTCTCTTCCCCTCTTATCCTCCCCCCTCCTCTTCAGTCCTCTCCCATAGTCCCCATGCTCTCAATTTATTCAGGAGATCTAGTCTTTCTCTACTTCCCATGTACATTAGATCCATGTAGTCTCTCTTAGGGTCCTCATGTTGTCTAGGTTTACTGGGATTGTGAATTTTAGGCTGGTTTTCCTTGTTTTATGTCTAAAAGCCACTTATGAATGAGACCCAGAATATGTCTTTCTGGGTCTGGGATACCTCACTCAATATGATGTTTTCTAGATCCATCTATTTGCCTGCAAAATTCAAGATGTCATTTTTTCCTGCTATATAGCACTCCATTGTATAAAAATACCACATTTTCCTTATCCATTCTTTGGTTTTGGGGCATTTAGTTTGTTCCCATGTTCTGGTTATGGCAAACAGTGCTGCTATGAACATAGTTGAGCACATGTCCTTGTGGCAGGATTGAGCATTCTTTTGATATATACCCTAAAGTGGTATTACTGGGTCTTGAGAAAGCTTGTTTCCTAATTTTCTGAAAAATCACTACACTGACATCCAAAGGGGTTGTACCAGCTTGCACTCCCACCAGCAATGCATGAGTGTTCCCTTTACCCCAGAACCTCTCCAGCATAAATTTTCATCAGTGTTTTTCATCTTGGCCATTCTTACAGGTATAAGATGGGATCTCAGACAAGCTTGTTCTTAAGCTTGTTCTTTTTTGTTGTTGTTGTTGTTTTTAATTCTTTATTTTTTATAAAAAATTTCCATCTCCTCCCCTCCTCCTCCCCCTTCCCTCCCCTCCCTTCCACCCATACCCCACTCCCTCCCTCTCCAAGCCTTAAGCTTGTTCTTAAGCAAACTTTTGTCACAGAATTTATGATTTTATTCAGGCTTATTGGAAATCATGTTAGTCCACTAGAAATGGTAATGGATGGTATGTTTCATTTTTCTACCCACAATTATCAGCTTATGTTAATGCTATGCAGTGAAAACACGTATTACCAATGAGTGAAATCATTCTTCATGAAATAATACCCGAAGAACTTATTTCAGAGATTTTGAACTCCAGAGGCTCTTACACTTAAAGAAGACATAGGAATGTTCTCTCTTCTTTTCCTCTGAAGGTTTTTTCTTTGTTTCTTTTATATTTTTAATAGGGGATAGAGAATTCAGTAATTCCATCGACTTAGCAGATATATGCAAACTGTTTATACAATTAGAACACACATTTTGTCAAATGACCCTGGAACATTCTCCAAGACTAATAAAAATAAAGTCATAAAATAAGTCTTTTTTTTTCTTTTTTTTTAACCTTTGTTGTATTGAGTATCAAAACCAGGGTTTCAGGCATAGTAGGTGAGTGCTCTACCCCTGAGATACCCCTCCAGCCCTTAAGTAAGCCTGTTAATAAAATATTTTATCATACAAAAGTATCTTCAGCCAGGTGGTGGTGGTGCACACCTTTAATCCCGGCACTCGGGAGACAGAAACAGGCAGATATCCATGAGTTCAAGGCCAGCCTGGTCTATAAGAGCTAGTTCCAGAACAGGCACCAAAAACTCCAGAGAAACCCTGTCTCGACAATCAAAAAAAAAAAAAAAAAAAAAGTATCTTCGGATCACAGTGGGAATAAACCAAAAATTATTAGAAGTAAAACTGGAAATACACATAATGAGCCAAAAAGGGAATCACAAAGAAAATTCTAAAACTTCTTGAGGCAAGGGAAAGTGTGTGAATTTATGATATTCATCATAAAAAAGAAAATCTCAAATAAATAACTTTATATCTGAGGAAACCATTAAAAGTACAAATTAAAACCAAAGGAAGCAGAAGGAAATAAGATTAAAACATAGAAAAAAATACAAAATCGCAAATAACAAAAGAAAAAGTTAATGACACTTAAGATGCAGCTTTCAAACAACCAACAAGAAAACTGACAGAGCATCCGTTCTGCTGAAAATCAGAAATGTCCCCAGGGATCATGCCCTGCAGAGATGAGGGTGCTTCTCCAGCCTTACATAAATGTGTGCTGCCCTGCCCTACTTAAACTAGATCATAAATAGAGCAAGCAGCCAATAGTGAACTGGATTAGTAACCAGAGCCTCCCAACAAAGAAAAGGCCAGGACTTGTGGGCCTCACTGGGGAATTATACCAGTTAGAGAGGAATTCCCAACATCCTTTTTAAGCTCCTCCCCAGAACTGAGGAGGGACTTCCCAGAGCCAGTTTTAGAAGACAGCACTTTTCCAATGCCAAAGTCATACAAAGGCACGGAAAACTGTTGGCCAATGTTTCTGATTGGTACTGATGGAAAAGTCCTTAACAAAAGCTAGCAAACCAAATTCGACAACGCAAAGCAAGATTAGACACAGTGACCAAGCAGGGCATATGTCGGGAAAGCTAGTATGGTTCAACAAATGAAAGTCAGGCTACTCAGTCACATTAACACAAGAAGGGACAAAACCTTCAGGATCTTCCCAGTAGTAGTGTGTCATGTGCAGAATCCAGCCTCCAGCCCCTTTCTTTCTTTCTTTCTTTATTTTTTTTTTTTTTTTTTGATTTTGATCCTACTACATATACTGGGATTGGGGTGGGGGTGGGAGGCTAGCCTGTTTGGATGCTCACCTTCCTAGACCTGGATGGAGGGGGGAGGACCTTGGGCTTCCCACAGGGCAAGGAACCCTTACTGCTCTTCAGACAAGAGAGGGATGGGGAGTGGAGAGGGGGAGGGGGAGGTAAATGGGAGGCAGGGAGGAGGCAGAAATTTTTAGTAATTAAAAAAGTCTATAAACTAAAAAAAAAGAAAGGGGATGAAGGTTTTTTATAAAAAACATTTTTTTAAAAATTTTATTCCATGCTTTAATAATTTTTACGAGTGAATGGGGATGTGAGCAGAGGCCAGAAAGGATGAGAGATCCCTTGTAGTCTGTAACTAGACAGTTGTGTGATGCTGAGGCATAATGTAGGTCCTTCAGAAGCAGCAAGTAATTTAAACACTGATTTACCTCTCCAGCACCCATGAATAAAGTTACCTCTCCCACTAATGAAAAAAAACTTACTTTTTTATTATATCTATGGCAAAATTAAAATAGCTAGATTGTCCATAGACTTTTATAATACACAGAATGAATATATATAAAGGGTCCTGTTTATAAAATACATTTATTCTTCTGCTCTATTTTATATTAATATAGGACCACATTCTGTTTTCAGAAATCCATATATTTATAATGAACTTTTAATGATTTTCTTTCAAAAATATTTTCTAATGTGATGCTCACAAAGCAATCCTTTGAGATGGTGACAGTTCTGCCTCACTTCACTGGAAGTCTTTTTGCTTTTCCTGATTAAAAAAAAAAAAGAAGTAGATGGCAGTAGAAGATGCAAAAACTTAAACCCAGAACTTCTCCTGAGGACTTCAGTGTTCAGTACCATAGAACAAGTTCCTATCTCAATACAGTGGTACCAGACAACAAGCCTAAAATAAAGTAAGTAAAGAAGACTCTAAATTATAAATAGTCTCCCTAAAAGAAATAAGTTCCTAATGTGGTCTTCTAAATAAAAATATTTTTAAGAATCCAAGCACAGGATGAACTGGAATAAAAATTCTTTATGAAACATATCCGTGAACAATAAAGATGTACTTCACACTTAAAAAATTAAATGCCTTTTGGCCATTTGAGTTTCTTCAGTTGAGAATTCTCTTTGTACATATATTCCCCATTTTTTAATCCTTAACCATCAGGGAGAGGCAAATCACAACAAATCTAAAATACCATCTTACACCTATCAAAATGGCTAATATAAAAAAACACTGAAGACAGTGTTTTTATGCTGGGAAGGATGAGAAGTAGGGAAACACTTCTCCATTACTGGTGGGTGTGCAATTTTTTTTACAGCTGCTTTGGAAATCAGTATGACAGCTTCAAGGAAAATTGAGAATCAGTCTACCTCAAGACCCGGTAATACCTCTCTTGGGCTTTTACCCAAAAAATGCACAATAATACTACAAAAACATTTGTTCAACTATATTCAGAACAGCATTATTCATAATAGTCAGAACCTGGAAACAACCTAGATGCCCCACAACTGAAGAATGGATAAAGAAAATGTGGTACATTTACACAATGAAGTATTACTCCGTGGTAAAAACCATGACATCTTGAAATTTGCAGGCAAATGGATGGAACTAGAAGAAAAAAAAAACATCCTGAGTAAGGTAACCCAGACCCTGAAAGGCAAAAATGATATGTACTGAGTCATAAGTGAATATTAGATATAAAGCAAAGGATAGCCTGTTTACAATCCACAATCCCAGAGAAACTAGGTATAAAAGAGAATTCTAAGAGAGACACACAGGGAGGGCACCAGGAGGGGAAAATAGTTAAGATCTCCTGTAAATACTGGAATGGGGTAGAAGGGAAAGGTTAGGGATGTGAATATGAGAGATCTAGAAGGCCAAGTTGGAGTAGGGATGGGTGGGGAGAACATTGAAAGAAAAACCTCGCTAGATAGAGCATTATAAAGTTAGGGAGATAGCTGGTGCTAGGGAAATTCCCAGGAATCCACAAGGATGAGGTCAGCTAAGACTTTTTATCAGTAATAGACAGGGTGCCTGAGCAGTCCTTTCCCTATAGACAGATTAGTAACTACCCTAATTGTCATCATACATCCTACATACAGTAACTGGTGGAAGCAGATGCAGTGACCCACAGTCAAGCACTGGGCTGATCTGGAGTTCAGTTGAAGAGAGGGAAGGGTATCATATGAACAAGGGGGGACCTCAAGAACATGATGGGGAAACCACATAGACAGCTGACCCGAGTTAGTGGGAGCTCACTGACTCTGGACTGACAGTTTGGGAATCTGCATGGGACCAAACAAGGCCCTCTGAAAGTGGGTGACAGTTATGTGATTGAATTATGGCAAGCGCCCCTGATGGTGGGACCAGGACTTATCCCTGCTGCATGAACTGGTTTTTGGAGCCCATTCACTATGGTGAGATACCATGCTCAGTCCTGATACAGGAGAGGGTCTTTTTCCACCTCAAATTTGTATGCCAGACTTTGTTGACTCCTCAAGGGAGGCCTTACCCTCTATGAGGTGTGGATGTGGGTAAGAAAGGAGCATAGAGGGGCAGAAAAAGGAAAGGGAGGGGAAACTGAGGCTGGTATGTAAAATGAAAACAAAATTAATGAAACAAAGAAAAAGAAAATTTTAAATTATCATAAGACTAAGTAGGAATAACTCAAATTAATTTTAAATTAAGCAACCAACCTTAGAATTACTATATACTATATACTACTATATACTATATATATATATATATATATATAAACTATATCTCTGACTTAAGACCAAGTCTTTGTTATTTTCTATGATGAAACAATATCAAAATTTAAAAACATAAAGCATCTTTCTTTTTTAGCTTCTTCGGTGCCTTTTAGTGTCAATACAAAATATTCAGCACTTCTGTGCAGACATGTGTAAGACTTCCATGCCAAGCCTCCTCCTCCTGCCATTACAACTTACAAACAGCTGAGGGGTAGGAAGAATGAATATTACCTTAGAATACATTCCAGCTCCTTTAACACAGAACAAAAGAGATACTGGAACAGAATATGTGTTCTAAATTCACAACTGACATGTTTTTCTTTCTGATTGATTTCCTTTTGTTGCTAGACATTTAAATAGGGACCTCAAAGATTTGGGACAAGTACTCTACCACCAAGCTGCATCCACAATCCCACAAGGCAGCTCAAAGCAATAGGAATCTCACAGTTCTCAAGGTTTGGCTGCAGTTTTGTTACATTGCTTCAGAGGCTCAGGGGCAAAGGGTAGTGTAGGGACTTTTATAGGAAGCCAGCAACATTTTCAAACCTTGCAGACTGAAGGGAAGTGTCTCAAGATATAATAGGAAGCCACTAAAACATTCCCTGAACTTGCTGAGCAATGTGTGTTGGTATGTCCAACTCAGCTATAAAAAGAAAAACATAACACTCTTTACTTTCTTGTCGTTTTTGTTTGTTTGGTGTGAGCATTTGATGGTATCATTAAATGTAATTTTCCCGATAGTGTCAAGTTTCTTTCAAAATTACGTTCAAAGATTGAGTCCAATAATTTATTTTTAAACTATGCTCCATCCTTTTTAAGTAAAAATTTGTTCATTTTATTTGTCTTTTTAAAACTATGTAACAAATCAATAAGATCAAAAATTTTAATAACTCAATGTTTAATGAAAAATGCAATAAAGTATCAATAAGTACCCAGACATAAAGAATTAGGAGCTTCATTGTCATTGGTTTCTATTAAAATTCCAAATATTTTATAAGCAACTCATATAAAATTATCTCAACAGTCTCTGTCCTAATTATTCCAATACTATCTATAAAATCAAAAAAGCATTAACAGCAACAGCACCTTCCAGATTGTTAATGTAACTTGAGAGACTTTTATGTCCCTAGCTTCTGCAATTGGGCAAGTAAAATTCTTATTAATGGGGGAAGGAGGGGACAGATGAGAGGAAGCAGGGAGCCATTTGGTAGAAATAAGTGATGGGTTGCTCACCAGATGTCACTAAGACATTGGCAAGTTACTCTCAAGTGTTAACACAACTTGATGTTATATATCTGAAGTAAAACTCTGAAATTGCTATATTTACATTATGATACAATAGAGAAAATTTGTGCAAATAAGAAATCATGTTACACACATTCATTACTTTGCCATTTTGTGCAATACAAATCCCACAATATATTTTACCTAAATTACAGAGACTGTGGTAGCTATCTTAATAGTGACTTGGAACATGGATGCTTTTTCCATCCCATGCCAGCAGAGTCCATTTCTGTGACTGTGATTCACACAAGAGAAGTAGATGTGCTTTGTCAGATCCTCCAGGAGCGGTGCTGCTGCTGTCTTGCCTATTCTCACAATTTAATTGTTGACCTTTAGCTTTTTTAGGCTCCAGCTCAGTTTCTTCCTTTTAGGAGATAGAAATGATCTCTACAAAACTATTGTATATTCATAGAGACATCATGCCTATTATGTTATTTTATGAGTAGTAATCGTTAAGTGTTCAGGTAATAGTATGCACAGTGATGTTTCCATACATGTTGTTCTGTCCATTCAACCTCCTAACTCCCTCTCTTCCTTTCCTCATCACCTCTCATTCCCAACCCAGTCCATAGCAGGTGAAATTTCCCTTCCAGACCGTGTTCCTCTGCCCCCATATGAGATAAAACATGACATTTGTCATCCTGTGTCTGTATAAAACTTTGGAGCTATTGTACACAGCCACGGGTGCTTCTGGACACTCACACTCACACAATTTATCCATGATTTTTTTTGCATTATTTGATTATGACTGATTTAATTTTTCAAATGCTTTACATATTCAATGGTAATGCTAGTAGTCATAGTCAAATTGCATGAAGACTTGTACCATACATTTTTATAAATTTATTGTTATAAATATTTTTGTTTGGGGGAATGATACATATAATTTTAATGAGTAAGGTGCCATTGCTATCAACCTCTTTTTTATTTTATAGACAGTGTTGGAATAATTATGAGAAATGCTTTTGGGAAGTTTTAATTTAAAACATATATATATGGAAGGAATATTTTCTTTCTTTAAAAAACCAGCAGTGATTAGAAATTTCAATTTCTCCCTATGTTTTTTAATTTTTTCATCAGAATTTTCAGCAGGCAACACAATGCCTTGAGCAAGTTCATTTGAAGCAGTTCTATGTGAGATGAGTCTCATGGCATCCATTTAGGATGTATCTTTTCAGAATGCCGACTGAACCTCAAAAAGCAGCGGGCTGGCTGCTATTAGTAAATAAACAAAACCTTTTGAAAGCTCCATAGACTATACTGTTTAAAAGTTCTAGCCTAATGGGTGGATCTCTAAACAGAATGCTGAATGCTCCCTTAAATCTTCCCTCTTACTTTAAGAATTCCTGGTACCTAGCACAATTCAGTGGGGAATTCAGTGGTGACGGCATCATTTTTTTTTCTTTTTTCCTTTTGCCTTTTAACCTCATTGATAAAATAATGTAAATAATGAATACTATAGTTTTATAGTAAATGACTCAAAAGGAAAATATCCACAACACAATGCTGAACTCTAGATTTTAGGAGAACAAGATGGCTCAGTGTTTAAGAGCATTGCCTGCTCTTCCAAAGGTCCTGAGTTCAATTCCCAGCAACCACATGGTGGCTCACAACCATCTATAATGAGGTCTGGTGCCCTCTTCTGGCCTGCAGACATACACACAGATAGAATATTGTATACATAATAAATAAATAAATAAATAAATAAATAAATAAATATTAAAAGAAAATATTTCAATCAGTGTTCAGATTTATAAAAGTAGTATAAGGCCAAAGAGATGGCTCCGAGGTGAAGAGCATACACTGCCATAGCAGAAGACGTGAGGTGGCTGGCAGCTGCCTTTCACTCCAGGGATTGTCCACCTTCGGCTGGGCTCCACAAGCACTGCAGTAATGTGCATACACCCACAGCCACATCCAGATGCACACATTCACACATAATTAAAAAATAATACTAATGAAATCTGCATAAAAAGAAAGTTTATCATTTGGTCTGACCCCTTTAATGTGGAGATCTACAGTTAAAAAAAACCTTTAGATAACTGCCTATGGCTAGTATAAAAATAGTATCATCATTTAATATTTACACTGTTTTATTTTCTTCACAATGTGTGTTCAAATATCCAGTGTAAGATTCATTACACTAACCAATCTGTTAGTTTTAACGGAGGAGACTTTTATAATCTACGTAGATGAATGTTCATACATTACAAAGCAGTGTGTCCGGTTAATTTTAAACAACACTTCAAAGTTTCCTGACATTAACAGTGCAAAATGGATAGAGCCACACTCCTGGAACAAGCACAGCAATGTAAGTTCCTTAGATGAACTATCTCGAGACTAGTAAATACAAAAAGAGCAATATAAACAGAGATAACTGATTCAAAGCCAGTGGGCTTTACTGCTGTTTTACAAAGTGAAGAAGAAGAAAAAAATTGAGATCCAGTGAAATTAAAGTAAGTATCCAAGGAGACACAAGCAGGAATTTGAATGAGTGTCTTTCTATTTGAATCTACTGTGCCCTGAAGGGCCTATATCATGCAAGAAAACATTCCAGGCAAAACTCATTAGTAGCATACTTTGTGAAAAAATAGATCTTTCCAAACAAATGCTTAAGTAAATTTTTTCACATATTAGTTCTAATATGCACCCTGAAAAACAGCTTTGATTAGTTTGTATTTGATTCCTGTAATAAGCACCATGAACGGAAGGGCTTATTTTGTTTACAGGTTATATCTACCATCAAAAGAATCCAAGGTAGGAATGCAAGTGTAGAATCATAATCTATCTGCCCACCAAATGAAATAGGCAAGTTGCATTTCCCAGAAACCCCAGACGTTGAAGGATCAAGCCAAGTAGTAGCAGAGCAGATCCAGTATTGAAAGGGGTTAGTCTTGCCACACACCTGCCCATGCTACTGCCTGTATATAGCAAACAAGCTCTTTACCAATAAATTTCTAGAAATAGGGCAGAAGACAGACACAGCTGCAGTCAGGTCTAAAGAATCTAACCTTAGAAACTGGATATTGTATTTAATATCTAAAAAAGAAGAATAAAACAAATGAATAAATACAGGAGGAACTCCTCTTCAAAGTAAACTGCACAGGAAATAAATTCTATCCATTCACAAAGAGATTCTGTTTTTGTTGTTGTCTATTTTGGTTTGTTTGTTTTGTTTTTCTTATCTCTAACTGAAGAAAATAGATATCATGATCAAAGATTGAAAAAGAAGGAGGGATGTGTTAAAACAATAACAGTCTCTCTCCTAATCCCCCAGAGTAAACTGAACAGGTAACAAATTACATGCAATCCTTAAGCATACTGAGTTTTTTGTTTTACTTTATTTTCTTTTAATATTACAAATAAAACAATTTCTTTAAGGTACATTATCATAGAATACTAAGAGTAAACACAAAAACTGTCATTAATTAGAAACAAATCTTGTTGAACTGTCTACAGTCATCAAGACAGAAATAAGGGACTAAGACAGTGAGATCTTACTGCTATGCTTTGACTGTGGTTTCAGTTTATATAGACTTAATTCCCAATGCAAAAGTGGTAAGAAATGCGACAGCTAAGTAGTCACAGATCATGATAACTTTGCTCTCATAAAGAAAATAATGTCATAATAGAAGGAATAATCCAACAAATTAGGATGTTCACCTATTCCTTCCTGCCTACTTCTGCACTCCCTTGTCATGTGTTGTATTACAAAAGAAGGTCCACACCAGATGAAGTTCTTCAGTCTTAAAGCTACAAGCCAGTAGAACTGTGAATCAAATAGACTTCCACTGTTTATAAACTACCCAGTATGTAGCAGGCTGTTAGAGCAACACAAAGTAGTCAGACACAGATGTCTTCCTACATCTGAGGGAAAAGAATTTTCCAACTTAAAATTATTTCAGCCTCACAGAAAAGTAAGATGTAATTATTTACAGATACGAAACAAATCAAAAATTCTTCCTCATAACCCTCTTAGTAAAGAAATATCTTGAAGATATATCCCACCAACAAAAAGGAGTAAATTTAAGTAACAAGAAACCCACATGTGTCAATAAAGAGCTTTTTCATGATGTGGATCAAAATCTCAGATCCACAAACTATGGGCAACAATAATTATGAATGAAAATACTAGATAGGGTCTAAGATGAAGGTGTGTAGTAGTTTGGAGGAGAATCACAGATCCTACCAGCTTTACTCATTGATGCTCTGTGGTGTTTGATTGCACTGAGAATGTCTTTGTAGATCTGCTAGTGCTCATGGAGGTACTTTCAATGGATGATATGAAACCCATGCAAACAACAAAATGAAAAAGACTAAACCTTAAGATTAAAAAGATAAATTGGGTAAGTATAATCCAAATGTAGTACAACATTTATCTTTGAGAATTAAACAGTCAGATGATATACACTTTTGTTCTCGTTGTAAGATAACTTCATATTTTCACAGACTAAAAAGCTGTAGGTGTTTGTTATAGGGATGGAATGAACTTGCTTTAAATCCTCATGTTCTATTGCAGGAAGTCAACAGGAACAATCTAAAACTGAAATTTTAAATTTAAAACTTTCAAATCATACATACTATGTATGTATGTACATGTATGTAAATTATCTATTTATCAATCACATCCTATATGCTCATAGGTCACTATATCCCTTTGCAAATGGAAAATCCCCCTAAGCCCTTCCCTTCCTACTCTCAGCATATCCCATTAACCAGAAGAAATAGGGCTTGAGTTCTTAACTCTGGCCTTTCTATCTTCTTTATCACTCATCAGTTACTTAAACTTGCCATGCCACAGTGTCTTCATCTGTGAAAAAGAAATAGTATCATATACACAACTGAGTAAAAAAATATTAAAAGAATGCATACAAAAGTATGAAGTTACCCAAGTATTCTACTGGGAAGATAAAATCCATTAATAAATTTCAACCGATAGTGTCCCCAAACCAACTGCAGAGATCAAAGACAGTCCAACTTTTCCCTAATTTTAGATCCAATATCTTTCTATGTATTTATTAGCTAAATGTGTGTTGTCTTACACTTTTAAAAGCAAGAAGAGGTCAGTGGGAAAATAAGGAGGAGGCACATCATTTTATTTGACATTTTTTGCACCCAGTTTAGACTCTAAAGAAATAATTTGCAACCTCTGGTCATGTGTAACTAATGACGACTAAAAATACAAACCCTAATATTAGAACCGTTAGCATTAAATAAAGAGAACATTCATCCTCTTTCTGGAAACAGGCCATGGCATTTGTAGAAATAAACCAAGGGGGTTTAGTAAATTTTGAGGATGGGGTATAGTGATAGAGGGCAAGTCAATGAGTTCCTAGCAAAGGAAAACCAAGGACTTGTTTCCCTAAGCTTTGATCACCCCTTATCACCTCTCTACATACGCTGGAGACTGTGGTTCTCTTATTACTGCCCCCTCTATGCTTCAATAATACATCAAAATGCAGAGGAACCATGTACAGCTTTGAAACTAGATAGCAAGGAATAGGAAGAATATAATAAAGGTGTAGACGGAATAAAATAGTGGATATAAAGGATATAAGACTGGAGATTTTTCGGAATCATGAAAAGAGTCTTTCTAAAACTTCTACCACAAAACTGATTGACATCTGGTCAGTTGCAGGGTGATGGTGAAATGATAGACAAGGAGAGGTAAGAGGCCTTGGAATCGTTTATTGATTTCAGACCCAGAAAACTCCAGACAGTGGTATCCAGAGACAAAAAACACTTCTCAGTAGTCTAAGTGAGAATGAGTGCATCCCTTATAAAGGGAGAATTAAAATAATGCACAAAGTCATTCTTTGTCCTCGTGTGTGCATGTATGTGCATGAGTGTGTGAGTGCACATGTATGAGAAGATAGACAAACACACATACTTTGTGTGTGTGTGTGTGTGTGTGTGTGTGTGTGTGTGTGTGTTTACCTGGCCCAGACCTCTCCAAATTACCTAAGTTGCCTAATCAAAAGGCCCTAAGGACATATGCATTTGTCCACCTCCCCAGTAGTAGAAGTACAAGTACAAGTGCTTGCCTGATTTAAAAATAATAATAATGAAAAAACTTAAATGCCTTGGTGTTGTGGTCTAAATATGAAATGCTCCTTACAGGTCTGTGTGTTAGAACAATTGGTCACTAGCTGGCAATGTCGTTTTGGAAATTGGGGAACATTTGGGAGGTAGAGCCTTGCTAAAAGAAGTATGTGTTGGGGAGAAAAGGGGGAACTTTGAAGTTATAGAGCCTGGCTCCACTTTCTGTTTCTGCCTATCCCGTTTTCTGACCTCCCCAATTTATTGTGTGTGGACAAAACATGATTGGCCAAGCTCACATTCCTCCTGGCATTTCTTCCCCACCACGAGGTCCTGAATGTCCCCTGGAACTGAGAGTCAAAATAAATCTTTGCTCCTGAGTTATATTCCATCAGGACAGCAAAAAGTCATTAACATACCTGGGTCCTCAAGACTGAACTCCGGTCCTTACTGTAGCAAGCCAAGCAAGTGGCTGCCTGAGCTATTTCCCCAGTTTTATATTTAAGCTGTCAGTGAGTTAAATCATGCAGTTCAGTAGTGATTCAATTTTTGGATGAACAGACTATTGATCCAGGCTTGGGAAGCCTCATTGCATATTGCCATGATTTTTCCAAAGAGAAAATGCCAGAAGACAGTTTCAAAAACAGGTAATAAAATTAATTGGGGGCAGAATGAATCAAGGCATCTATTGTATAGACAAGCAAAAACCCCCAGATGGGAAGCAGTCTTTACAGTTTTAGAGGCCTGGCTAAAGAGTCAACACAAAACCCAAGATTTGAGAACCATCAATACCTCGTAAAGTTGGTGCAATTTGACTGAATAAACTAAAAAAGAGATAATAAGTGAAAAGAGAAGAGGACTGAGAAAACAGCTATGGCCAACCATAGTTCTTGAAGGAAGTTAAAGATGACAAGCCCTTAAGGTAGAAATAAAAAGACTTCATAGTTAACAGACACAAGGGGAAAGTCAGTGGGATACTAAAGAGAAGGACATTGCAAGAGACAAAAGAGAATCAAAACAATAAATCTGTCATTCGGTTTAATATGGTAAAAAGAAAACCAGATACTTGGAAGGGAGCTTTTGTAGCTAAAGGGCAGAAAGAAAAAATAACATGTATAGGGAGTACAAAGTAAATAAGAGCAAGGAAGAAAAATTCTGGCCAAAAGAAGGTCAGAAGAAAATGTAAATGAAATAAACAAGGAACTGAAGGAACAGTTTGCATATAAAATAAAGGAATGCATTGTCCGTGTCCGTAAGTGGGGGCTGAAAGGGCAGACTAGAGGTCCAGGGTAGTTGACTGCTTTTTCCAGATGTAATCTTAGCCTTAAAAAGGAATGCCGAAGAGACCTGGATGTGATAAGGTTAATGCATGGTCAAAGCCAGGTTTTGAATGAATTGATCACCAAGGAAAATAAGATGAGAGGATGCCCACAGGATGTGAAATAAGGAAGAGTGGGCGGGAGGGTGGTGCTGGAGAGATGACTCAGTAAAAAGGCTCATTTCCTGCTCTGTCAGTGGACATGAGTTCAATTCTAAATATCTGCATAGCTGTAGTGGCATTTCAATTGTATTTTAATAAATAAAGCTTGCCTGAAGATCTGAGAATAAAACAATCAAACTGGTCAGTCTTACAGACAAGTTAATGGTAATTACCTTTACCATTAATCCTAATAGCCACACTGGTTGCCATAGGAACTGGGAGGTGCATTACTTTAATCCCAGTGGTTCATGCCTTTAATCCGCAGACCTAGAAAAAATTAGAAAATGAGAGGAGACAGCTCCGAGAGTCGCATTCTGGAATTTCTGGAGGCAGAATCATCGTTTCAGACAAGGTAGAGGTAAGAGTCAGTGACTGAATGCTTTACTTTTCAGGTCTTCAAGTTGAATCCCAATTTCAGTTTTTGTCCTTAATTGTGCATCTTGACACCCAACATGGGGCAAGAATTTCCATGTAAAGCTGGAGAAAGCTTTTTAAAAAAAGATTCTAGACAGACAAGAACAGAGTCAAGTACAGCTTCTTTATTAACCAATGGCAATAAAACATATTCACAGCATACAGAGAGGAACCCCACATCATAGAGCGAGGCTCCAGGGAATTCATGTTCTCCTTTGGCCTCCTCAAGCACCTGTATGCACATACACATATAAGCATACATGAACATGCAAACTTACACAAACAAAAGTAAAATAATAAAAAAGAAGAAAGAATAAAAATTTGCACTCAACAGCCGCTTTTCACATGACTGTGAAGTTATTACCCTAAAACCAACACATTGTGCCGACTGGGAAGAAATGTCAAAGACTGTAATTCAGAGAAACTGCCTCCAAGAAACACAGCTGAACAGTGTAGGTCTAGCAGCACAATATATGGTACCTGAGTAAAATTAAGGAAATGTCATTGAAAAAACTCTAATGCAATACTCGACAAGCTGCGACCCTTCAGTACAGTTTCTTACGCTGTGGGGACCCCAACCATGAAATTATTCCTTCTGCTATTTCATAACTGTAATTTTGATACTCTTAGGAATTGTAAGGTAAATATCTGTGTTTTCTGGTGATTCTGGGGTCACAACCCACAGGTTGAGAATGTCTGTTTTAATTACACTACTCAGTTTCTGATAACCTGAATAAAATGAACTCTCTGTGAGGAAGGGAAGACTTTAGGAGTCTTGTTTACTAGCATGTGGGAATTCTAGAAGGCTCTTCAGAAAGGAAGGTTAACAGAGTCTCTGTTTGGACCATGGAAACAACAAAATATGGGACGAAAGAAAGAGTACAGATGAATGAGCATACTGTCATAATATTCTATCATTAAACACTGGAGTGACTATAAAGGTTGTCAGAAGAAAATCCCTGCCATATTTTTTGCTACTAAAATTTTAATAGTACATTTGTAGATTTTAGTGGGACAAGAACCTTGGGATGCAGGATGCAATTAATTGGCTTCAGGATTCCAGATGGAATTCTGAATAAGTTTGCCAAAGCACAAATATAATGCATGGTTTCTCACCCGGTATAATATTTGAGAGACCGCTTCAGGTTCCAAATCGAACATTATGCTTGCATAATCATCTGTGTGCCTGGGAGCAGCAGGTTTCAAAAATGAACACTTAGGGAGAAAAGTGTTTCCACTAAGGCTGGACCCTCTGAGAAAAGACTAAGAAAATGCATGTTCTACTCAGAATCAGGGATCATTCCCAGGTATAAGAGAATGAAGACTCAGTATTTGCTAAGTATTTATTGCTTCTAAATATGAGGCTAATATGTAAAAGAAATTTGGACTATAGTCAAGGAAAATTGATAATATTTAAATGACAACTACAGAGAGTAGTTATAAAAATTAAATGAAATAATAAACAGAAAGACAGACTAAGAGGAATGTTCAAGGGGGAAAGGAGAGGGAAAAGTGGAAGATTAAAAGACATGAGAATCGTTCCTACAGGCATTTTGTTGGCCACCGGGAGCTGTGGCCTGAGGAATCACTGCTTTTCTGAAGCAAACCAGTTCCGTGCTGTCTGATTCCGGTCCGTGCCCTTCTGCCTGCTCCTGCTGCTGTCAGTGTTTCAGTTGATGGATGTGGTGGCATGGGGAGAGTTGAGTTAAAGGTCTTTAGCCTTGATGGGGTGTGAGGTTTCTGTACATTTCCTTCACTGGAACCCCATACTGGTGCTTGGGTTTCTAATGTGACCTAGACTGTGGCTTTCTGTTTACGGGGGTTGGTTTCTTGGCTTCCCTCAAGAATAAAGGATGATGCAAAGAACTGTTGAATAGGTTCTTGCCTCTCTTGCAACACACACACACACAAAAGACATGAGAATCAACAGTAACTTTCTAAGGTGATATGCAACTCTGGTCATGGGCCAAACACTTTACAGAAATAACTCTTCAAAGAGATTGAAAGACCTGACTTGCATATCAGATAGAAGGTAGTGTGTAAATGGACTGTAAGAATAGGGAAAGAAGTTTAAAGTTTTGAATTTTTTTGCATAGCTGTTTCTTTTTATATTTTGACAATTGGACACAGTATCATAAGGTTAACAAAAGCACAAGTACATTCCCTTTGCCATTCTGTTGACCTTAGTAAGCAAATTGTTAAAATAAATAGAAATGATGGGGCAATATTATGGATGTGACTGAGCTATGTATAATGGCCAGAAAGAAAAGAGCTCATTATAAAGACCACAAAATGAATTTGCTCCCTTATGAATAATGGAACAACAATGGAAATGGAATTATTTTAGGCTATTTTTTCTTTCTTTCCTTGGAAAAATGGGTGTTCATTCATCTTTGCTTCAGACATCTTTCATTCAAAATAACAAATATGCATAAAAGAAACAGATTAGTTAGGCTAATGATTTTGGAAGTTACAGTATACAACTGGTTGGCTCGATTGCTTCTGAACCTGTGGGAGTCAACATTATAACTGCGGCAGGAACAGTTATGCCATATACATATATATATAGCCATATATATATACATATACATATATATATATGCCATATACATATGCCTAGTCCCTAAAGCACCTGTAACTGGGCATTTGATAGCCTGGAACTGGAGTCACAGAGAATTGTGAGCTGCCATGACAGTGCTGGGAATCAAATCAAATCTTTAGCAAGAGCAGCAAGTGCTTTTAATCATTGAACAACTTCTCTGGTCAATTAATTTTATATATAAATAATTATATGTGAATACACACACAATATATATATATATATATATATATATATAATGGTTTTAACTGTGTATTTAAATTTTTTTCATCTGTGAGTCTATTAAGGATTTAATGAGATTGGAGTTTATCATGAATTGACATGAGCTGATAAATAAGGCTTCACCACCGCTGGAGAAACAGGATTTCCTACATGCAGGACTCTTCTTTTCTCTCTCCATTCTCTCTCCAGTGTTTTGATTCTGTGCTGCAACCGTTTCATCCTGCTACTGTGAGAAGCAACACAGCATTTGTTTTTATATAATATGACTTTTTGAGAAGAAATCTCGTGATGAAAAGATAGCCAGGGGAAAGGCTAAGATGCTGTTAAAGTTAAAATTGAAGAGAAACCTTCTAAGAATCCAATTTCCAATTTGCAATTACTTCTACTATAACTACCATTAAAAATTGTTTTCTTCATGTCACACTTTTGCTTCTTTGTACACTGATGAAAAATGCCTGTACCGCACACTGAAGTATTCAGTATAAGCTGCCATATACAACAACAGAAGTCTGTGTGTGTGTGTCTTTGTAAATAATGAGAAAGAAAAAAATCCTTAACCTTGGGATAGGACTATTCAAAACACAAGCACCATGTAACATGGCTCAAATGAACTCTGAGAAAAGGGAAACCCGAACTGCAGCAAACTTCTGCTCTGGTATTCTGCATACCTCCAAGAAATTTGGTAAAATACACAAACTATTTTACAGGTGGAAAATCTGAAATGAAAATTTAACAAAAGCTAACACTTCATATGTCTAACTACACTTTCTAAAATAATTTAATACATCGTAGTAAAAAAAAATCAAATAACACGTTGTTGATCTCTACAATTTGGCAGGTCATCCTAGATATCTAACACAGAGGAACTATGAAAGCAGGAAACTAGACCAACAGTCAGGGATCCTGCAAGGGACTGACCTAGGACCTCTGCATATGTGTGACAATTTTGTAGCTTGGCCTCTCAATAAGGCTTCTAACAGTGAGGGCAGGGCCTTTCTCTGTCTCTTAGCTGGCTCTTGGCTAATCCCCATGTGGATTACCTGGCCCCACCTCAACATAAGGGAAAGGACTCAGTCCTGACTCAAACTGATATGTAATGCTTTGGGCAAGCTCATGGGTGGCCTGCCCCTTTGTGAATGGAGATGCAGGAGGGATGAATAGGGAGGGGAGTCCATCAGAATGGGAAAGGAATGGGACGAGAAGAGGGAGGGGAAACTGATTGGTATGTAAAATAAGTAAAAAAAAGCTATTGAAACAAAAAGTGAAAGCAAGTAATATTTATTTAGATTTTTAAAATATTTTATTAGGTCTGTGAAAATTTATTTAAGGCATTTTGATCATATTAATGATTTTCCCCAGTCTCATGTCAGATCCACCCCCATTCTGTACTCACTCAACTTTCTGTCCTCATTTCTTGTGCAATTTTTACACCAATGAATTCTATTAGTGCTATCCATGTACTCTCAGGCGTGTGTTAGAGTGTGTTATACCTATCAGAGTCACACTATTAAAGAAAATCTAACTCTTCATAAATGGGAACATTTCACTCACTGTTGTTGGGATTTAAGCCATTATTAAATCAGAGTGGGGAGTCCTCAAATTTCTAGAAATAATTCTACTACATGATCCAGCTACACCACTCTAGAACAGATACCCAAAAGACTCAACAGCGTATACAGAGATATTTGTTCAATCATGATACTGCTGCTCTATTCACAATACTGGAAAATTGAATCAGTTTAGGAAATCTACAAATATTGATGCATGGATAATAAACACAGTATATTTACACAACTAAGATTCACAAGTAAATAAATGGAGCTGGAAACATCATTCTGAGTGAAATGATACATACACATAAAGTTAAATGTAGTATGCTTACTTTTATTTGCAGTTATTAGCTTTAGGACATAAATATCTGTATTGCATTTGGAATATCTGCAGAGGTGAGGAAAATAATAAGGGACCATGGGAAGACCTTCATGGAAAGAAGATAGGCCAAGTGATATAAAATGCTAAAGGAAAATAATGGACAAGGAAGGGCCAAATGTTTCTGCGATAGGAAGAGGTGATAGAGAAAGAAATATAGTAAAGGAAAACTAACAGGACAGAACTTCTGAAAAAGTCATGTGAAAAATTATTATTGCAGAAGATTACTAAACAGTATAAACAGATATAAATATGAGGACCTGTCTTTGCAAACTTCATTTTAAAGAAGGGGCTGTATACCATATAATGAATGAGCTGGGGGTAAAGGAGCTAAGGAGTAGAACTAGAAAATTTAATGAGGTCCAGACGTTCTTGGAAGGTATCCTGTCCTTGAAGATACCTTGTCAGTTATTAATGGCTCTTTGTTAGGTTTTTGTGCCAGAATGCTGCAGTGCTGAAAGTTGCTGGTCCAAACTTGAGTTTATATATTAAAAATCCTCATGCAATTTACATTGGAAATCTGGCTTTGTTAATTCATTTAGGGACCAGAAACTTGGGTATAATATTTGGGGGCTCACTCAGGGTCCCCAAGATTCCACTTAATCTTGGCAGTAAGAGTTTTAATCCTCTCTGTCTTGTTTAGTTCACTTTTCTGTTTTCTCTTTTGTGGTACACTGACTCTGAATCAGTGAAGTGACCCATTAAAGTTCAGTGTGTGGGGACAGCTGGCAGACAGGCTGATAGGCTGGGGCATGAGGCTCCAGAAGATGTTCGTGGAATCTCCTGGAATCCATTTGAAAGGGGTCATGGAATCCTCTGTAGTTTCTTTGATCAAGGAAGGAAAGACTATTTTTGGCATGGTTGAGCTGAAGGGTCGCACCCTTCTGAATGTGCCAAACTCTCTCTGTTTTTAAACCTTTGCTGGTCTTTTGTGATGTCTGTCTTTATCTGTATGTATGTTTCAAACTGACAATGGAACAGACGATTTCCCCCACCCATTCCCAGGACAGAGAATGAGGGAAGGGAAAAGGGACTGCCCATGAGGAGGACATAGCAGAGGCAATGGTACTTCTACTGCTGCTGACTGTGGCCTGGTCCCACACCATAGCTCTGAGATTGGTCTGATGGAGCAAAACACATTGTCTGGAACTGTGGGAAGTGCAGGATAGCAGAAGACCTGGGGTTTGGGAGTGATAAACTCTTGTGCCTGCTTGGTCCCTGAGTCCTTCTGGAAGTGGTAACTCAGGCACTCAGATGGGGCTCAGCTGAGGTGGCCCCAAGAGCAGAGGCAGTACCTGGGGCTCAGTGGGTGCAGAGGATGGTGTGCCTCCAGCTAGGTGGAGGGCAGAGGTCAACAGGTCAGAACAGCCATGGCATGGCTGGCAGTGGAGGAAACCAACGCAGTAAGAAGCCCAGCAGGTGGCTCTGCCCAAGGAGAGTACTCATATACAAACCATCCTTGGGCCCCTGGCCACAGCTGGGCCACACAGTCCAGGAGCTGTCCAGGAAGGGAGCATTTTCCCCCAACCCCCTCTGCTGCCAGCCAGGTCTCTGTATTTGAATGGCAGGTCATTTAAAAGAGAGGGAGCAAAGAGTTGCTGTCTCTAGGAGCTCAACTACTGACAAAAAAGAAAAAGAAAAAGAAAAAAAAAACAGAAAGTTTTGGTAAACAAAGAAGAATGGCCAAAAACTCAGACTTGGCTTACATGAACAAAATAAAACTAGTTAAAACATTAACCAGTATTTTTAGAAAATATACCATGCTCTGGTAGCTAAATTTTGTAATCTAACCAGGTAATAATGGTTAAATGCCAGAGCCAATTAATAATATCCAGAAGTACCAACTATAATGAAATAAAGCAAGCTATAGGACATTTGTGCTTATAAAATGAATTATATTGTTAATACTTAGACTTAAAAAGCTAAAGTTAAGGTTACAACCATGAGCTCCAAATGCTAACGAGAAACTGGAATGTTCCATTGTCTGTGATAGAAAAACAACGACCTAAGTAATCTGGTGAAGGGCTTGAAACAGCTTCTAAGCCCATGAATCTCAATCCTTTGGATGTTGTACAGGACTAGCCTAGAAGCAGATGTTTAAACTGCGATTCAGAACATTAACAAAACTTCAGTTGTAAAATAACAATGGAAATCTTGTGCTGAAAGGTCACAGCATTAAAAATATTAAAAACCAAAGACTTAAAAATGTATCTCCTTACTCAAGGTCTATTCAGGTTTAAAAATATATGTCTAACCTCTTTGTCTTTGCTAATTTTGTTGGGCTTAAGTTGTTTTTTGTAAGTCATATTTTTTACTAAAACCTTGCTTAGTTCCCTGTATATGTTTTTAAAGTCAAGCTTAAAACAATTGACTAGTAAACCAGTTTGTCTAATCAGATATAGCTAGGCAGCCCTAAAATACTCCAGAGATCGAAGAAATATGGCAATTAAAGTGATAATTTAAAAAATTATATATCAGATAGAGACTCCTAGATCCTAGCAGTGACCCACGGTCTCCAAAGAAGATTATGGGACAGCACGATGTCTCCACCTGGATGATGACTACTCTGGCCACTGGACAAGATGCCCCAAAGCTACAACCTGCTGCCAGGACCCAGCCCAGACTCTGGACACTGGAGAATTGAATGCACCACTTTTGCTTAGACAAAATAAGATCAGTCTTTTCCATGTCCTTCTTCCACAAGAACCCATCCCTTCATGTGACCGGTAAAGACTGCTATTCTGATACTTCTGCCTCTAATGCTATGGAGACTTGGGTATAACTGTATATGGATTGGTCCCTGTCATTTTTAATAGATTCGGAAGCTGTTTGGTCTGTACTTAAGTATAATTTATTAATCTTTCTGAGATCTCTGACAGTATTGATTGCTAGGCTAACTCTAGCTTTGTTAGCTTGACGACATTAAAAAAAAAGTTTTAAAATATATAAAGGTCTGAGGATATAAAAGCTCATGATCTTTAAGGGTCTCCAAAATAATTTAACTTATAAATACAATGATAAATAAATAAGTATAATTCTGATAAGCTGGTAGAGCAATGTCTGCTTACTGTTTGGATCACTAGCTCAAGATATTAAATTTCTTTTGGTTGTCTTCTGAATATAGGCTTACATGATTTTACCTCAAGTCTTTTGCTAAGACTCAAAGATATGAGTGCATTTCCACTGTTTTACAGACAACTGTTATCTGCTTTTTCTTATTTGGTTGTTTGCTTTCTCTATATAGGGTTTTCTGTGTTGTTTTGAAGCCCGTCCTGGAACTAGCTCTCCTAGACTAGGCTGGCCTGGAACTGACAGAGATCCACCTGTTTCTGCTTCCTGAGTGTGGGATTAAAGTATGCACCACCACCGCCTAGCTGTTTTCTGCTTTTTCTATGATCTTGATTTCAATATGGACCTGAAAGTTTCAAATCTATTATTTTCCTTTAAGTACATAAATTTTAGTGTCTGTTCCTAGTTTGAATTTGTCTCATCAGGTCTCCACCAGGCTCGCAGACACATCCAAACATCAGTTGCTTGCTGCAATCTGCTCTAAATAACTGCAAACCGTCGACTTGCTGAACGCTAATATGAACCAAACCAACCCATGTTAATAATGCTCCCAGATTCCTCAACAGGCTCAGGAAACCAGATTCTTCTGATAAATACCCATTGCTTGAATTCCCTTTTTGTTTTTGACTAGCATTTCAGCTTTGTTAGCCCCTAAAAGCAACGCCCCAAAGTCAACCGGAAGCAGTTACAGAAAAGAATACAGTTGTCCTGAGATCCTTGACTGAGATGCTAAGAAAAGAATACTCCCTTACATAGGGAGATTATATGCAGCTCTGGATAAAGGAATACTGTTTCTATGTTCACCATTAAGGGGTAGTAAAAATCCATGGCCAAAATTAAAAATGGGCTGGGCAAATGCAAAAGGGAATGAGAGGCAAATCAGGGAAGACTATTGGGTCCCCTCGTCACATTAATCTTACTCCTAAAACAAGGTGATTGGGCTCTCACAGTCATAAGATAGGGAAGGGAATGTGAAGACCTTACTTTGCAAACTCCATTTTAAAGAAGAGGCTTCATCTTAAGGGGGGTAGATATCAGCAACAGAAATGTGAAGCAATAGCAGAAATTTACAAGGATAGCTTGTGGGAGCCTTCTCAGCTTGGTCGATCACCTTCCTGGACCTGGGGGGAGTTGGGAGGACCTTGGTCTTAGCATAGAGTGGGGAACCCTGATGGCTCCTTGGCCTTGAGAGGGAGGGAGGGGAGGTATGGGTGGAGGGGAGGGGAGGGAAGGGGGAGAAGGAGGGGAGAGAAAGGGGAGAAGGAGGGGAGGGAGGGGGGAGGAGGAGGGAAGGAGATGGTAATTTTTAAATATAAAAAAAAATAAACCATGAGGAAAAAAAAAAAAAAAAAAAAAAAAAAAAAAAAAAAAGAAGCTAAGAAGTAGAGCCATAAAATTTAACAAGATTCAGATATTCTTGGGAGGCATCCTGTCCTTGAAGATACATTGTGAGTTATTAATGACTCTTTGTTAGGTTTTCTTTTTTAAAAAATTCATTTATTTATTAAGTATACAGTGTTCTGCCTGCATATATCCCTGCATGCTAGAAGAGGGCACCATATCTCATTACAGATGAATGTGAGCCACCATGTGGTTTCGGGGAATTGAACTCAGGACCTTTGGAAGCATAGCCAGTGCTCTTAACCTCTGAGCCATCTCTCCAGGCCCTCTTTGTTAGGTTTTTCACACCTAAAAACTGACCAATGGTTTCAGAAACTACCTTATTCTATGTTGTCCTTATCCAACCCCAAGACAACAGTACATGAACTCCCCCTAATTAGGACATTTACCCTTTAAAAGTTCTATGCTCCCAAGGTTCCCTGCCACACTTCCCACACCCACCATGCTGGAGTGCTAAAAAGGTGTTGGTCCAAACTTGAGTTTGCGTATTAAAATCCCTCATGTAATTTGCATTGGAAATCTGGCTCTGTGAATTCATTTGGGAACCAAAAACTTGGATATAACATACATATAAATAATTTAAATATTGGACAACAATGCCCCTACTAGACATTACAAGCTAACAAATAAAAAGCACAATGTTAGGGATTTTGGAATTGTTGGCCAGGGGTACTCACAGACCCCAAATATTACAAACTATTTTCATTGCTCTTGGTTACCTCCATAAAGTGACAGTAAAGTCCTATTGTTGAAGCTATCACAAACTTGAGTAGTAGACATGGACAATTCAAGTTGGTTTTTGCCAGCAAGCTTCATTCCTACTGGCTGATTACATTGACTGCTAAAGGAGAAAAAGTAATCATCAATTGTATTCAGCTATCAACCCTGAAAGCCAACATAGCAGCCTTCCTGGAAATATAAACACACTGGTGCTATAGTAACACATACCCTGGGAGTAACCACAAGATTTTGATTGGTTTTTAGACCCATTCTACAAGAGGGAACTAACTATTGGTATAATTACTAGGACAAGGAGCTGTGGCTAGAGCTATCACAGGCTTAGAACAGATCCTGCTAATATTGTTCTGCAAATGAGATATAGGGTCAATATTACTCCTAATAACTTCTTGTTACAGACATAGCTTGGTGCTTGTCTCCAACCTCATGAAAGAGGCTGCTTTTTCCAATAGAGGGCAGTCAACATGGAGAAACACAACTGCTCAAGGTGCACAGAATGAAAGACTTCAATGTGTTCAGCTCTAAGTGGGACACCTAGAACAAAACCCATTCTCTCAAGGTTCATGGATAATTATAGAAGAAGAGGCCAAGAGGTGATAGATGTAGATGATTGCTTTAAAAAATGTTTTCTAGACATAATAGATCAGTTTAATTCAAACCATTCAAATATTCAAAGCAAGCTGAACCCAGAGGAAATTTCATCAAAGAGTGAGGATGGAGGGCATGAAGAGCACTAGCCCTGTCTCATAAGTAATAGTTACTTAGCAGCAGTTACTATTCAGGAATAAGCTAAGTATTTTTTAATAATTACATTTATTTTTTTCTACAAAAGGACTCCAACAACCTGAAAGATGAAACAAGTCTATGCTATACAACTACCGAATGATGAAGCAGGAGCACAAATCAGTATGGACAGTTAAAAGATTGTGCCATAACAGCTCAACATTACTAGCATTTCAAAATGTTTGACCTTTTCCTTCTAATTATTTAATTACCTATCATGATGCCAGAAACCGACAACTATCATCATCTATTAACATTCTGTATCATTCATTATTCAGGTGGCTAAGTATCATGTTTTGATTTCAGAGTCCTAATTTAGCTAGATGCTTATATGATTTAGCTTTGAAGGTTTTATTTAAAATAATTTATGGAGATGTATTATTTATATAACCATCTGATGTAGAATTTTCACTTTTTTATTTCAGCCTTATTTATAATGAGAAGTGCCATAAATGACCACAAATACACAATTCTAGCCATTTAATATTTACATTTTTCAAAAGATCATTTTCCTTTTAATTTTAATGTAAAGGAGAGGTACCAGGTCAAAAATAAAGGCCCACAACAAAGCTAAGAGCTGGAAATTTTGCTTCAGTGTGTTGACATGCTTCAGTACTCCTAAACATCTAACTTGCTTCAGAGAAAAAATGGATTTCTAGTTTCAAAAACACACTGGAGCTCTCTAATTCAATGTCTGCCTGGCTCATCCTTGATAAAAGAGTGTTGAAAATTACTATCATCATAATCAGCATAATCAATACTTTGAAAAAATGGCACACATCAGCTGTGATAGAGTAAGAAACGCACTCTCTTTATGAATCTAAGTTGCCATTTCAAGCGAGAGCAATTTTGAGCACCTTGAATTTTTCAGTGTACCTTCTGCAGGCTATTTTAACATTTGAAGTATTTTAATGAAATGTGATATTCTCTACTTTTTGAAAAAAGATTAAGTGGAGAGAGAGAGAGAGAGAGAGAGAGAGAGAGAGAGAGAGAGAGAGAGAGAGAGAGAGAGAAACATATGAAGTAAAAATTATTGGCCCTGAGGGTAGGATACAAAAAAGTGATTACTTACTTGCAACAATAAAATCTGGATGTTGCTTATTTACCTTATTAGCTTTTTCAAGATGGCACCATTCATGTGTGATTTGTTTTCTTCATTTATATAAACATTAAGCAAAAAGCAAAGTTTTGCTAGCAAAAGAGGAACACTGGCTTATTGCACCATTTTGTTGTTTTTCTTTAAAAATGTTTTTTTTTTATTGTTACTACTAACACAAGTGCGATGTCAATTTCCTTGTTTTACTGCTCATTTGCTCCTGTTTTGCCAGGGATACAAATACACAGTGGTATAAAACTGCACATGGAAATGTGAACAGAGCAACGTGATGCTCTCCAGTCAGCCCTACTGCCAACTTATATATTGAAATTATGTGGAAGCTAGATAATTATACAAGCCAGCTAACCAAATAAAATACCTATGGCAAATATATGTTTTGAACATATTTATGGTGTACCATAAGAGGTATGCATTATAAGCCATCAAACATATTCATATTTGTTTCTGCTAACACGGCATTTTGACATTTAGGAATTATTTTTTTAGGATGTTCATCAAAAAGACCCCAGAGATATATACTGAAAAACAAGTATCAGCATAAGAGTGAAAATCTAGCAGTGACAATAAATCCTAATTAAATAAATATCAAGCTGCATATTCTGTAGTATTTTACTATGAAAAATAATATTTTATAAAAAGAGTTCATGGTAGAACAAAATATATATCAGAACCTGTCTGAAAGGACTAAAACATGTACCACAGTATTTGTGGTCTAAAAATACTAGGATACAATCATAACTTTATTAAAAGTAAAAAATAAAATCATATGCTTTATTAGCAAATGAATATTTTACTCAACCTAATAATATTTTGTCTGTTTTATTTCTGTTCTGAAGGTATCTTTGGGATACTCACAAGTCAAAAACAAACCCTGTTTTTGTTTGAAAGTCACACTATCACAGTTACTCGAAGAAATCTCTCCATTTTGTAAATAAAAAATATGGTACATGTGTTTATGCTAGTGATGTTCATTAGTATACGGCATGAAGCATCCTCTATATTTTTTTTACTAATTCAATGTTGTGAAGAAACCTAACTACCCCTCTTATTCACTATGGTTGTTACTGAACCCATACCCTGGTATTGTTATATTTCATTTTTAAAAAGTTTCCTATTCAAATCAGTTAGTAAGAAACAGCTATCCATGCTCCTACAATCCTTCCTAAAGCTAACATCAAAAAGTAAAATGACTAGTTTTCCTCTTTCTTTTGTCATTCCAATACCAGAAAAAGAAATGCAAGCACTGATGGTTTTAAAATACTAAGAACATTCGTTGAAGTGGTCAAGTCAGTATTGAGAGGAATAAAGCTAACTCTATGGTCTTGCAAACTTTTATCAGGTTATGGATATTCTCCACTATAAACATACTGATCAAAATAATAAAAGGACAGAGAGGGGAAAAATCACTATATAAGAATCCCACATGTACCATAATTGATCAATAGTTGCCTACGATTGACAATTAATATTATGGTTACTAATATGCAAAACCAACTCTATTTGTAAGATGACTTGTCAAGAAAGAAACTTAATACCAAAATTCCAGGAGTGAGAGCTGGTGTTAGATGGCAGCCCTTGACATTCTCTTCCTCCTCTAGAACTTGCATGCCTCCCAAAGAAGAACCATTAAACTCTGACTCTTTTCTAAACAATTCAGGTCATCCTGTTCTGGATGAAAATCATCTCTAGAGTAAGGGTTCAGTTCATGCTTCATCACTCAAAATCCAATGGTTGGTAAATCACTATTGTGATTTTTGAGGTCACTTAACAGCAATGGAGACCTTAGCCAGTTGAAGCTTATAGGCCCCTTTATATACATCACCCCAACACCGAAAGTCCCAAATCCACTGCCCTGAGTCTCTGTGTTGAAGTGATTTAACAAAGAAAATGTTGAGATGTAACTCATGCTAATGCATACGGGTAATTTTGGCTCACAGATGACTGGGGCACAAAGATTCTGATGACAGTCTGGGCTAGAGAGTACAACCTTGTCACAAACAAAACCAATCAAACAAAATGCTTTGTTTTTCAAGGCTAAATCAAAATATCCTATCATGAGGGAAAATTTGAGTGCTTTCCCTTTCCAGAGGGCCCTGGGAAAAGAAAATACAATGTTTATTATGTTGTAAGTTCTCTAAAGGAATTCCAGAACATTCTTAGATGGGACCATTTTGCTTGTCAAACAAGTTAGCATACTTGGTGAGGTTGTAATTGCCTCCGGAAACTGCTTGTAAGTGAGGGATAACAACCAAATGGTTAAATTGCAGTCTGACTCAGAGTTAGAATCTGGGTTTTTCCACAATATTCATATCTACTGCCTAATCTCTCCACAGAGCATGCACACTTTTCCCACATAAACCAACCCAGTTTATTCACACTCCCAAAAGTCATCCTATTCTTCAGACTCTACGTTTACCTCAGTCCTGGGGGCTGAGCAAACATGGTCTAAGAAAATGTAGAAAACTCCTTGCTTTTAGGTTTGGGTAGATGAGAATATGACAGAATTCTAGCCAATAAACATGAAAAGTGAATCTGTTGCACTCTACCTAGCTCAACATTTCTCTCACTTATGGGGGAGTAACCACAAGAGCACTCCCTTTCCTTGTCTCTAGACACTCCTATTGTTTGGCCCATCTGTACCATGAGCCAAAAAAGAAAGAAAAAGAACAAAAGCCAGAATGTACACCAAAGGATGGACTAAGTAAACCTGAAGCAACAGTATTTGGCCATGAACTGATAAATGGTTTATTCTTGGGAATAGAAATCAAAACTATAAAGACACAAGAAAGTACATAAAAACATATCAGAGATCCTCAAGTCATGAATGTAATAGACTTGCCAGTCCAAGGAAGTGGAATAACCCCTCCACTTTGGCACCATACAGTGATAGATACCTATCAGTGCAATGGAAATGGCCACATAATGATGAGCTGTCATCTAATGCCAAGAGTGTGCACCAAAGACTCACATATAAAAGCATGTCTTGTAAAGAACCCCGACTCTCACTGGTATAGCAGGCTTTCTTTTGGGCTACCAAACAGCTCTAATATTGTTGGGAGCCATGCAACCTAGTCTTGGATCAGCATATGACTACCTGTCCAACAGGTTTCCTCAGAGCAAAACACCCACTGAAATGGATTCTCCCTTGGCAAGGACCAGTAGACCAAAGGACAACACAGGAATTTGCAAAATTCTGGCAACTTGCAGGTCTTCTTCTCTCTCATTATGTTGTTGATTTGGGGGGCAGTTTTTAGTTTTACTTTCTCAGTCACACACACAATAGCTATAATTTTCTCTGGAAATTCTTTTCTTTCTCTAATACTTTACAAAGACTCAGCAGGGGACTAATGCATCTCAAATCTCTTTTTCGGGATTACTAACTATAACTCCTAATCCTGGGAACTTTTCTGACTCAATAGAGACAATTAGGTACATAAAAGAAAAACAACACTTGGAACATTAACCATGTCTCACAGTTCTGGAAAGGAGAATAGGGAAAAGGCCCCAGGAATACACATAGTGCCAACTGTTGAGAGTAAATTCCCTGGACACCAAGCAGATAGAATCAATTATAGTCTCTAATCTAATCCAATGGGAAGAATGCGATATAAAATATGGGATGGATAGATCCATCTTTGCCATACACAGGAGCTTACTTTGGAGAAAGAAGTATGGTATAGTGGGATGGGTAAACAGTGCCTAATCAAAGTCTGTCTTTACAGAGAGATCGAGACATGGGACCCTCTTGTAGAAAAGGGAACTATATAAAAGCATGTCTTGTAGACATTAAAGAATTGCTTGGGTTTGATTATTGTTGTCCTTAAGCACTGTATCCATTTCTATCATTTTTTAACTTTGTATCCACAAGTATCTGCCAGCTGCTAGAAGTACTGGGAGAGCAAGATGTCTGGCTGGATAATGAGTTAAGTTTGCAAAAATGCAGAACTCTATGTCTAGAATAAGGTTATGTAGTGGGTAGAAAAACATATTTGAAGAAACATAAAGGGTAACAATAAGGTCTTTTATAATGATTACTATGTATTTCTTAAAACATGATATATTTCTTGAAAGTCTAAAATAGGCGCCAATAATAAAGCTGTTCAGGTAAGCCTTGTAGAAATAGGTCAGCTAAAGTATAAAGACAGTTCAAGCTATTGGGACCACTTGAGTACAGGCCACCTGGTGGTCAGAATTTTTCCTTGCTCTATCACCCCTTACCCATGTCAGGACCTGAACCTGAGCAGAGGCTACACCCAAGATACAAATAAGGACATGAAGACTGACGATTAGTTATGACTGCTCAGTCTTCCCTATGCTTGCCGCACTAGCTCTTATAACTTATTTTAATCTTCATCTATGTTTACCTCAGGGTTTTTTGCCTTTCTTTCATTCTGTGTGTCCTACTCTGTGTCTGGCTGGCTGGCCCCAGGTCTCTCCCTCTCTTTTTCTTCCCTCTCTCCTCTCCTCCCCTCCCATCTCATCCCCTCCCATCTCCTCTCCTCTCCTCTCCTCTCCTCTCCTCTCCTCTCCTCTCCTCTCCTCTCCTCTCCTCTCCTCTCCTTTCCTCTCCTCTCCTCTCCTCTCATTTCCTCTCCTCTCCTTTCCTCTCCGCTCCTCTCCTCTCCTCCCCTTTCCTATCTTCTCTTGTCTTCTCTTCTCGTTTCCTGAGCCTAGATTTCCCCTACTACTTATTCTTTCTGCCCACTAACCCTGCCTATTGCTCTACTGCCTAGCTATTTGTCATTCAGCTTTTTATTAGACCAATCAGGTGTCTTAGGCTGGCAAGTTAAAACAGCTAAACATATTCACACAATTAAGCAAATGCAGCATAAACAAATGTTACACACCTTAACATAATTAAAGTAATATTCCACAACACACTGGGCTCCAGCTCATCTCATACCCTGCTGCTAACAGAGTCTACACAGCTGGACTTCCATGTGCCCATTCACAAGCTTCTTCGTCTATATCTGATCATGCTGGTCTTGCGCTGGACACAGTTGTGCCATTTTGTTTGAACAGCTAACTGTGTGTCCACCTTCAACCTTTACTGCCCCATGGGCTGATCTTTAGAGCAAGTACTTCTTTCCTGCAACTAGTTTATTCATGATGTTAGCAACACAGCAACAATTCTACATCATCTCTACCAGCCTACTCCTGGAACATCTTCAACTCAATTGCAGTCTCTTCAACTCGTTTTGTAACAAGACATATGCAGATAGATGAACAGATGGACAAATGAATGGGCTTATTTATGAAGGATTACTGAGTGATGTGTAATGTGTAATAAGAGAGTTAATATTAGTTATTAAGATTGAAAAAATATAATATTCATATTGACATCAACTTGAATACCAAGATTATCTGGGACATTGCTACAACACAAACCAACCCACCTTGTGAATTTACCTTTATTCACTAAATTCTGATATTGTGAAAACACAGAAAATTATTCCTCTGTTTCTAGCACAGCATGCTCATGACCATATTAACTAGCAAAGCTATCTGAACTGAATTTGCTTACAAATGAATTAAAACTTATTTGACTTTACAAAAAACATTTAGACTTCATTTAGTTCAATTTTATCTTTACATAGTAAAATGCCATGTGATTGCTTTAATAATCTACCCACAGTGTGAATATTGCAAAAAATCTATTCAAATCAGTTTGAATTCAATGTATTTAGCTCTCATGTATCATATTTACATATCTGTATTCCACATACTGTGTGAATGCATCATATATTCACTTTCTATGCATTAAATCTGTGCAGACTTTCTACCCTTAAATAGTAAAGTATTCAAAATATTTACCTGATTATTAAATTTTCTGAGATTAAAAAGAACATAAGACTATCTCATGCTTTCAAAGCCATAAAAATGGGAAAATTATGATTTTCCTTACTGCTTGTTCAGTTGAATAAAATTTGGTCAACACTGAAGATGAGTGACTTGACAGTCCTTTCCAGGTATTAGATTTGTACATCAATTAGGCAGTCAAATCCCCCTCAAGGGTTTACAACATAAGAGTGGCAACAGTTTCACTGCATGAACACAGCAAATACCGAGACAAGTTGTTTCTCCTTTTGTGGTTCCCTTCCTCTCATATTCACACCCTCTGCTGTCCACTCTCGGTCTAAACAGCACCAGCAGAGTCTCTGATTGGACTGTGTTTCCTGTTCACATCTTCGCTCTCACCGTCATTCTGCTTCCATCCACAGGAGTCACTGAGTGGAGCACCCCTTTTCTCTTGCAAACCATGCACATACTTCAGAAATACTTACAGCGTCGATCATGCAATCCTCTTATCCATAATCTTTTGCCAGTTCTTCTATGGAGGACAAAATTCAAACTCTTTCACTTGTAAATACTCCTACAATTTTCCTGAGATACTTCACATATACTGTGGCATATACTTTAGTCTACTTGCAGTTTTGTCCTTGGACACCTATTACAGATTTAAGCTGAATCAATACAAGAATTTTAATCTGTAAAAATTAATTTCCTTCTGGAATACTCTGTCCAAGAAGCTTTTCTTAATCACTTCTATCACGCCAGCCTGTGGAGCACATCCTAGTTTATGTGACAGGTCTTTTGTGCATCTTGTCTCCCTAAGTGTGAGCTCATATCCTTCAAGTCCATCTCAGTAGGAACAATACCTCACATTATACAGGAATAAAGTTCATTTCGAGCAGAGCTTAGTGTGCACAGGGGAACTTCTTTCTTTGTTCTGCATGCATGTTTACTAAGTAGGAAATAAGTAGAAAACACCATAGAAAGACTAGAATGAGCAAGGCAACACAATAATGTAAGATCAGTTCATCTTCTTATCAGAGAGGCATGAACTTATTATACTCCTGAGAGTGACTACCTTGGCACTGCCTTCTGTAAGGAGAAATGTTGCAAGTGCAAAGAGACACAAAAGCTTCTATATGACACTGGAAAGGCAATGATGTGTAAGCAGAAGTGGCAGATTGTGGGGCAAAAGTAAACAGAAAAGAATAGACTTGGTACCTAGAATGAGAACTGAAACACATGAGTCATTTCCTCTTTTGTAGGACTAAGCACCTCTGTGCACCCCAGGCTTGCCTTGAATTTGTGCTCTTCCTCACTCCATCTCCTGAATGCTGGAATTACAACTGTGTACACCAGGGGTGGCAGGAATATGTAGGTGAAATCAGCGTACATTCTCTCTAAGGATTTGAAACACATTTGCATTTTTTTTCCTCTAAGAAAATTACTATCCATGCTAACATTACAAAGCTAAACAGACTCCTTAGCTATAATAAGTATTACTCCGCAATTAAAAATAAAAGATTTCTTTGGGACTTAATGCACAAAATCATACCTTTCTGTTCGTTCAAATCACATATTAGTACCACAACATAAAACCACGTGAGACAGGGCTTCTCACTGACTCCACATCCACAGTGTCTAGGACAAAGCTGCTGCCTGCTGCTAAGCTCCCCATGTAAATTTATGAATTCACTTTAATAGCCATTTGAATTGTCACAGTACGATTTATGGACTGAAGCACATTCTGCTTTGCTATTTCCGAAGGAAATCTCCTCGTGAATATAAAATTGGGAATTGGAAAGACATTTTCAAATCAAATGACTTAAACTACAATACCTGGATGTAAGATGAGCATTAAAACTACCTCATTTTTAGAGGATGGGGAAAAAAACTTGAATCCAAATAATGTGCTCATGTGGTGCACACAGATTCACAGCTACGACTTAGATTCTTTTATGTAGGAAAAAATTGTTAACATTATAAAATTACAATTCCTGGTGCTTTCAGATAAGCTATTTTATTAACTAGTGTAGAAGACAAAATGGATTGAAGATCTGGCTTTTTTTCTTGAAAGTTATGTGTCACACCTGCAAACTACAAGCAAAATTCTGCCCTGCAGAATACAGTAACTCTCAAAATACAGAGAATTAGTTTCAAATCTTTCATTACTAAGTTGAGTTCTGCAACTAGTTTGAAGTTGTATCATAAGGAAGAATGACATAAGAAGGAGATGCAAGATAAACTCCAGCCATGATACAGCACCAAGACGCTGAGGCAGACACTGGCCTGTGAGACAAGGAATAGCTTCTGTGGAGAAAGGTAGAGATTACATTTCAAGAATTATATGGAAAGAAAATTAATGAGTGAACAGCACTGAATGTTGAAGGAATGGTTTAGTTGTAACACAATAAATATCAGTTATAAACAGGCTTTATAACATGCGTAGTTTATGGTAAAATGTTCTCTGAGAAATGCAAACAGGAAATAAGGCTTGGGTTAGGCAGAGAAGATCAGCGGGGCTGGAGTGCAGAAGGCAGGCTTAGAATGAAGGGGACCTTAGGCAAGTGCTGCAACAGCATAAATAAGAAGCAATGATAAGAATCAACTGTAAAAGAAAAGGTTAAGCTAAGAACTAAGCAAGCTGTCAAAGTAACAAATACTGCTATAACATTTTGATAGGGAAAGATCTAGAGTTATATCTATACAGGGTGGTGGGGTAATAGATCAACAGAAAATATGTTTTTATTTTATATTATTTATATAATAAATGAACAACAAAAGTTGGTTATAGCAATTATGTTAATTATTTCAAGTAGTTAATATATACTAATTATGTAATATATATCTTATACACATAGAGTTATATGTGCGTATATGCATTCATAAATATAATTTAAGTTACATAAATAACTAAATTCAAACCATGACCAGGCTTTTTTATTGCTTGCTTGTTTGCTTGCATTTATTTATTTAGGCTCTCTGTATGTATTTACTTAGGTGCATGTGTGCCATGTTATATGTATGGATATCAAAGGAAAACTTTTGGTTGGTTTTCTCCTCTGTGTTTATAGTAGGGCTCACATTCAGGTCATCAAGGTTAGTGAAAACCACTTTTACCTGTGAGTCATCTTGCCTGCCTTTGACTAAGTCTCAGTATATTCTTAAATGTATAAAATTTACATAGGGAATTTTTAAATAAAGCATAAAAAGTAATGTGAAATACATGTATAACCTTAAGGGAACAGTCCTTTCTAGTCATACAGTACTTGGCAGTGAAGATGCTAGAAGCATCTTATAAAACACGCTTTCTTCCATGGCTGGAGAATAAGAAGTATTGTTCCAAAGCAGTGGTTGCCTTTAAATTGGAGCACCGAGGAAAATGACGTCTCTCCTGAAGTAGCTGATTTCTCATCCTATAAGACTGATGATGTTGGCTAACTTTATGACCCATCTCCAGGCACTGTTGAAAAACCCATGGAATTCATACTGGGCACCAGGGTGAATGCATCCAACCAAATCTGGTCCATATATATCATGCTGTTTTCTGTGTTTAGTTCCACTGCATCTATTTAAAGAAATCACTGCTAGTCTATGGAACAGGTGAAGCATATGAGTAGATCATTCTGTGTACCAAGTTCCTAATCAGATAATCGCACACGATCACAATTTAGACCCAGCACATCTCTGCAGGATATTTTTTCATTATCACAAAGACACTGGTTAGAAAAATGAGTTCTAGTCCATTAGGGTACGACTACTTCAGAGATCAGAACAACAGGCAACCCTGGAAAGTTGTAACTAGCAAGCACAATACCATCAAAAGTGAAATAGTCACTGAACATTAAACAAAACAACCAAGAGGAGACCCTGACCAAAACTTCAGAAACAAACTCTACAGAAGTTTCAGAAACTTAATTCCATGATGTTAAATAATGATTATTTCCCATGTGATTGGTAATATTTTACACTTTCATCTGTTTTTTTCATGTTATTCATTTGTTATAATATTTAATTTTTTTCTTGTATGATACATTACATTTTACCATATTACAAATAAAAATCAATCAATAAATACATGCAAATCTTAGTTTTGGTAGGTATTCGAATTTCAGTATTCACTGTCCAGACTGTCAAATAAATAATACCCTAGATGTAAAAGAAAAAATATATATATACATTTTCCCCAAGAAAAGAGAACCAACTTCAAAATTCCTAACTTCCTTCTAGAGCTGGGTATTGTAATATTGGCTATGAGAATGCAGAGATTTGATATTTTCTATGTCTTGAAAAATCTTCACATTGGTTTACATTTCATTAATTTTGTTGTTAAAAGAACATTAAGTCATATTTGTGTTTGCTATAAGCATATTTGGTAAGCATAATAATGAGATTCTGATTTTCTCTCTGTATCTTGAAACATAAGTATTTCCATAGCATCTGTGACCTATCTATGAAATAAAAAATGGGACAGGATTTATCTCAATTTGTATGAAGATTAATAATACATATAACATAATTAGAATGATACTTGACCATACTAAACTCTTTGTAAATGGCCGGTCTTGTGACAAATAATAAATTCAGTTTTATCATTCATTTTCTTTGTATAGTTTAACTTTTAAGGAGAAATGGGTGATTTAGCATATGAACTTATTTGTGGGGAGAGAGCCAAGGTTAAAAAAAACTCCATCCATAATTTGCCAATGTAATTACCACATAGTATGTCAATGGCTCAATTCATTAACAGCACTCTTTCCAAGTACCTGTGCAGCTTGCTGATCACCCTTTCTGATTCCTATGAGAATGAGCATTATTTTCATTTTGACGAGCCTGAGATAGCAGATTGTCCATTATTAAGCACACATCTGGCCCTGGTTGTTAAGAACTGGTTGTTTTCAATATGTGGACAGTCTAGGAGTATTTCCCCAGAGAGTTAAACAAGGTTGAAATGTGTTAATCTCCTTTATCCCTATTTACACACTGATTTACAAGATGGGATAAGCGTGCTCTTGTAATAACAGTCTTTCATTATGATTTTGTGTAAGTTTCCATGTTAGAAAACCAAAATCAAGGAGGCCTTTATTCCCCAGCTTTGCTGCTTATTCCACACCAGGCTTTGAATGTAAAATCCCTTTCTTAACATATCTAGATCCCGTGAAAGTGAGAAGCAGCTCAACTTGGAGTTCACAGAACTCACACGCTGAGGAAAATTTTTCTGGTTTTAAAGTCGTACAAAATATTTGGAAAAGTGCTGAACTGAAAAAGAACAATTAGAGAGAGAGGTCATGCTGACTCTGAACAAGAAAGGGATCAAGCGTGGCTGGTCTACTGCTTGCCATGGTCCTTGGAGATGCACTAAGCTTGACCACTGTTTTCTGTTTCTGCTTTCTTCTGTTTTTCAAAAAAAGATGAAGATGAATAGGACCAATTCAAATTTCAGTTTAAACTTAAAAAGAAATATGTATTTGGTCTCCCTTTCCTGCTCATGATCCTCTGACTCCATACCCAAAGCATTCTCCTGTAATTTCTTTCTGAAACCTGGGGCGTTCCTATCTCTAATCTCTTGATCTTCAGCTCTCAAGCCTTCTCCAGTTCCTAGTCAGAAAGACAAATTGAATACCATGAGTTCACTAATTGATTTACTTTAAATAAATTTTCTGCTTCCAAGTATGTGAAGGGATTTGATTCTTTCTTGAAATGACCCTACATCAAAGAGTCTCTTCAAAAGAGAACAGTTTGTTCTAGCTGTGCCTAGTTATTGGGGCATAAAGGACAGATGTCTAATCTGTTCCACGCCCTTTTTCTGTCGAAGCAGTTACGGAGAACCTAATTTCATCCTAGTGTTCTATTTTGTTTTTGTCCTCTGCAGAACCAGAGTCTCTTTTCATCAGCTTCAAGCATGTATGTCCCACTTTTCTACACAAGTGTCCACTAGCTCATATCTTCTAATACCCAGACCTGGGAGAACTCAGGATGCTGACTCACAATGAACAAACCTTTAGATTAGAGGGAAACATGATTCAATACAAGATGAGAGCACACTTTAACCCCAAAGAACCATAATCTTTGTTCATTAGCGCATAGATGCTTAACTTAAAAAGCTGGAAAGAGATAAAGGAGCCTGGAGGGGATCTAAGTCCTCTGCATTTATGTTATGGATATATTGCTTTGTGTTCTTGTAGTCTCCTAACGGTAGGAGCAGGATGTGTCTGACTCTTTCACTTGTTTATGGGACCTTTTTCCCCAATTTTGATGCGATGGTATGTATCTGATTTCTTATGCCATGTTTGGTTGTTTTTACTGGGAGACCTGCTTTTTCTGTAGGGAGACTTGTGTATGGATCTGGGGAAAAGGAAAAGTGGGGTAGAGACTAGGGGAAGGGGAGGAAGGGCAAACTGCAGTCAGGATATAATATATGAGAGAAGAATAAAAATAGAAAAAAAAAGGAAAGCTGTAAAACATAATAGAATACCATTAGAAAAGTTATCAGTATCAGTGATATTTTAGGCAATAAAAGTTAAGGTAGTTTGGATGATGAGGTGATTGGGATTATATACTGAAATTCTTGGTTCCATGCAAAGTAGAATCAACAACAGTTAAGTTTTAGTACTGTAAATTAATTTCAAATATTTCATATAGATTAAATTCTTAACAGATTATCATTTATTTTACTGTAAAGATAAAGAATGAAGTACATATATATATGCATAAATACATACATACATACAAATGCAGAGAGAGAGAGAGAGAGAGAGACTTCCCTGCTCAGATCTGTCTCCTGAATGCTGGGTCTAGTCAAACTGCTCCCTGACTTTCTTCAATTCCTAAAAAGTCCCTTGTTCTCTTCTTCCAGAGGCCCTTACATAAGGTGCTGCTTACCTCGAATTTTTAGTTTCTCATGCCATTTATTAACTCATATCTTTTATCCTTAATCTCAAAGTAAATTTGTTTGAAACCTCCCCCACACACTTTCTACTTTGTTATACAAGACAACATAGCCCAATCTCAATTCTCAAAGCAACTGATGATTTTCCTCTGTACCTACCATGATGGTGATTAAAACTATTGTGACAGGTAAAAAAAAATTGTATCAATTATAACAATTTTCTGACTCATTAAATTTTTCTGCACTGGATTACAAAGGAACTTAAAGATGAGTTTTCTCATATTTTATTTTCATTCCAAATTATCTAATATCTCCTTTTTTGATAATATGGCTGATGTTAATATCCATTTGACTTTCAAAAAGAAGTTGAGGAGACAACTGTATTTTCTTGTTTTCAGTGGATGAACCATGCCATTAGTTCACAATATTAGTGTTCATGTCTTTACTTAAACTGCAACTTAACTAGTAACTGATGGTTAAAATCCTTATAAACTAAGTGAACAAGTCCATTTGGAGGGAGAGGCAAAAGAAAAGGAACAATATAGAGGCTAGCCTGGGCCACACTGTGAGTTCCAGCTACACCTGTTTATAGAGATCAGAAACTGGTATACAGAAAAAAAAATAAGCAAGCAAGGAAAGAGAGAGGAAGGAATGAAGGAAGGGAGGGAGAGAGGGAGGAATGGGGAGGGGGAGGGAGAGAGGGAGAGGAGGAAGAAGTGAAGGAATGGGAAATAAGTTGTTTTCATTTTTTTTTCATGTCCCACAAAATATTCAGTCATGAGTTGTGAAAAAGTAATAACTTTTCTGGAATCTGTGCAGAGAAATTTTAAGTTATCAATCATAAAAGTCAGAGATTAGTGAAGGATAACAAATATTGCCAATACAAATCAAGACAGACAATTTCAGACTCTAAACAAATAAAAGAATTAATAAATAAACTCCTTAAAAATACTTTTTACTTCATTTTCTAAAGAAACTTAGACAAACTTGGCATATAAATGACACAGGTAAAACATAAAGACACTAATAAAAATGGTGAAGTAATGTATCAGTTTCTAGAAAGATTCTTATAAGCAAAAATATGAATGGCAATAGTTGCAAATAGATGCAAAGCATTTATTACTAACATCGGAAAAAGAAAGCCATAATCGCAATCGGCACCAATAAATATGTATGTTATCATTCTCCTTTTTGCTTTTTTCATCGGGGGAGAACAAAATTATATTTAGCATTCATTTATATTCAGTACTTTTCATAGTCTCTATAAAAATTGATTTTTTAGCATGTATTTATTGATTCTTGGTGGAGGTGAAAGATGGGAGTGTCAGAGATTTGCAAGAATCAATCGCTCCTTCTGCCTTGTGGGTCCTAGAGACTGAACTCAAGCCATCAGGCTTAATATCAACAACTTCTTCCTACTAACCCGTCTTGCTAATCCTCAAAAGTATGTTTTGCAGAAGCTGAGATATATTATAACTAGAAAAAAGGAAAGTGATTTTAGTGCTATAGTTAATTTAATCAAAAGCATTTCCAATATCTGTCATCTAACCATGTTTTGCACCCATCCTCAAGCCTAAGTTGAAGGTACAGGTTCAATGGCAGGTGTAATGCTTTCCAAATATTTCATATGTTTTATAGGAAATGAGATTGCTGTGTTCTAACTGCCCCAGACCAACAAATTTTAAATTCCAGTTTGAGTATGTCATAAAGAAAACTGTATATTTCTATAAAAAATAGTGATGGTTGAATTCTTGCTAGCACTTTAAAATCAATAATATCAATGCATTTTTCTCTGTGTTTCATGTATTGTGCTAAACATAAAATAAGTTTGTGGCCAGCAAGGTGAATCAGTGGGTTAGGTATCTGATACTCCTTCTTGATGACTGGCTAACTAAACAGGCAAGCTCTAGGTTCAGCTAGAGATCCTGCTTAACAGATAAAAGTGAAGAGTGGATGAGGAAAACACCTGGGGGATGATAATCTGCCTCAACACTCATGGGCACACAGGCGCATAGGCACTTGCACGCCCACTTACACACATAAATTCACCGCACATGCCATCATGTACACAGGCATACATAAGCAAACGTGCAAAGGGAGAGTGGTAGTCATGGTTTTGTATCAATAACTACATCAGATTAGGTTTTTTTTTTTTTTGCTTTCTTTTTGCTGGTTTTTCATGCGTAGTTGATGGTAGTAGGAACATAAGGATTTTCCTAGAATGTGTGTTTAGACAGACAGACAGAGAGACAGAGACAGAGACAGAGACAGAGATAGAGATAGAGATAGAGATATATAGATTGGTTTTTCAAGACAGGGTTTCTCTTTGTAGCATTGGCTGTCCTAAAATTCGCTCTATAGTACAGGCTAACCTCAAACTTATAGATGCACTTGCCTTTGCTCCAGAATGCTGGAACTAAAGGCATACACCACTGCAGCCTGGCTGGAATATAGTTTAAATAATAAATATTAAATCATTTTGAGGATATATATGTATATATAATTGTACTATATAACTGAAATAGTAAAAATGTCATTTTATGCACTTAATGAAACTTAGATTGTTCTTAGCTTGTATAAAATAATCTGAATTATATTTTATAATCAATAACTACTGTCTAAAATAATGTTATTTCCTGGTGGGGAAAAATTGGTGACTTATACAAATTTCCATATGGCATTATAAAATCCATTCCTAATTCTACTACATATAATAATATACTTTGTAGTCTAATATCTAAAAAATTTCAACTACTCCAACATCTATTCAAATTATTTGCCTATTGTATAGATATCTTTTAAACTGTTTATTGAATGACTTATACTCTTTGTTCAAATCCTTTTTTAGTTCTAATCACCAGGAATTTGCTTGCATAAATTTTAAATGTCACCTATAAATCAGAAAGGATATTCATAAAATTACTCTAGGTGAAATAACTGTCCTAACATTTGAAAACAAGAGTGGTTAATTAAATAAGTGGCCTACTTCTTATGACTACAATTGAGATCTGTCCATTAGCAGTAATCGGAACTGTGACAATGTGTTGACATCAAGTTCACTGTGTTCTAAACTTTAAAATTTAATAATTCAAAACAAAAAAGGATAAAGGGCAGTATTAACTTGCTGGAAGTCTTTAAAACTTGAGAGTTTCCAGAGTTTAACTGCACGAGGATACCTTGAATTGTTACTGCTTTACAATGACAGAAACATTAAATATAAAACACAGGCTCTCAACACTTCTATGAGTCTAATTATTACAGAGCACCTTCCGTGTGAAGTCAATAAGATGTAGTCTCTATGTATGAGTTCCACTCATAGAACAAAAATGAAATCACAAAATATTCTAAAGATGCATTGGAGACCTGAGTCCATTTCTAGTATGATGACTGCATATGCTTTATTTCCAAGTTAATGTGCAATATACTATTCCCAAAGGATACAGAATTTTCTTAACATTTTAAGACATGAAATTTCTAGGACATAGTCATGACATAAACAATCCTGTCAGTATTATTCTTGAGAAAATTCACCTGCTATTCAATAATTACTTACATATCAAGAAGGAATGTTTCATATTTCTCTGCATGTTTTTCTCAGACCTAACATAATAATGAGACCAGTGGTACATCAAGCACTCAAATACCAGCTAAATGGAGAGAGGGGCAAAAATCATTTATAGAAATTATTTGGAACATATTTTGTGTTATTCTCAGGATTTCAAAGAAATAAATGTGTATTATATGCATAACAGGCATCCTCAAGGCAAAAGTTGTGTTCCCATCCAGCAAGGCTCAAATTTAGTTCAAAGTCTCACAGAGCTAATAGCATGAACCATTCTGAACACTGCTAGACTAACTCATATTCTATACAGAAAAGGCTGTAATTGAGAGTTGATTATATAAGAAGACAATGAAATAATGTATTCACATACTATAAATATTACATGTGTAATACTTCTACATGCATATTACAAGTATTAACTTCATACTATATGTGTATTGGTCAGGATTGACACAAGGTTATCTACAGAGAGTTATTCGTAGAAGGAAGTCTAAAAGCTATGATCAAAGTCCTCAGTGAATTTGTTGGTGGAAAGAGTCTGCAAACTACTTCATGGAAGTGTTTCTTCCTCATCTCCTTAGGAGCCGAATCAACATCTATAACTGAGAAGATTAAACTTTCTACTAATACTTAATTGCCAAGAGGAACTTGTGCTCTTTTCAAATGGTAATGACATGGCTTACTTACTGCATATGAGGTTAATTTCCCAAAATAAGAAATAGGAGGACAAAAAAAAAAAAAAAAAAAAAAAAAAAAAAGAAGTACAACTGTGAAACTGTGAATTGTAAGAAAACCAACATTTAGAAAGAAACCAAACCAAAGTAGGAGCCATGAATTTAAAATTTATAATTCAAATGGAAGAAACTCAAGTTTTCTTCTAGTATTTAGAATTTTGAGGAATTAGCGTCACAAGAAACTTGAATTGAGTTATCTTGAATTATCTTTATATCATATATATTTTTTTGTTGGAACCTGTCCTGTAATTAGCTCTTATAGATCAGGCTGGCCACATACTCACAGAGATCTGCTTGTCTGTTGTCTCTGCCTTCCAAGGGCTGGGATTAACAGCATGTGCTATCACTGCCTAGCTGAATTATCTTTATTCTTATAAGAGATAGTATCCATGACATTCCTTCAGTCTTCCAGAATCCTGCTACCCTTGTTGCTAAAATAAATGGCTAATGTTTAGGGCGAGTATGAGCACTAATTCAATGTAAAACATTAGTCCAGTGTCCTTCGAGCTTCTTTCTCATCACTATTTTATGAGGGAGACATTTTAAAATTACATATCCACACTACAAACATAAGATTACTAAAATCATGGTCTCCAAATTACTTTCATCCAAGACCATTCACCTAAGTGGATATAAGAAAAACACTGAAATCTGTTCTCTCTGATTCTTACGATCTGGCCTTCAAAGGTTAATAACAAATATAAACCCAATTTAATATTAATATTTTTACAAGGCCTTGAAATCAGTTAAATCTCCTAAACTCTTTGAACATCTAAAACAGTTCATCAGTAGTCAGTACTTCATGTTAATGATAAATGTAAGCAGATTTTTAAAAGTAAAGTTAAGGTGGAAAAAAACTTTTTCGGACACAGGTTTTAAATGACTATGTCCAAGGTTTTAAAGTGACACACTGGGATACATATAGAAAGTGCAACTAGGCCAGACTCTATATCAGTAAATACTAATTAAGGGCAACCATGTGACCATTTAGCATTGGGATAGAGTTGAAACAAAGAAATAACACTATGCCACTGTAGCCAGTGTGTGCTCTAAGAATTCAATCTATCTCATATTTCCTACACAGATTTCTATTCAAGAAGTAATGAGTCTTAAGTCCCAAAAGAAATGTAAATCCAATCACCAGAATCCCTATGCTGAATTTTCTAAGTTTCTGTAGGACAAGATAGTTTATCTAAATGTCAGTTAGCACTGTAAATTCATTTAAACATCCATTTAATTATCCAATTAACTCCAGTTGATTCCAATTAACACCTTCTTTTAGATATACAGCAAACAACCCAAGAACTTGTTCTTCAAATTTCTAAGCAAGATGCAAGGTTTTTCTGTCTAAAAAGAAGAGATTCACTGGAAACAGTATCCTCCACAAAGCATTCATACATACGTCATTAAGTTACTAATGTGAGACAAGAAAGATGCCTGTAAAGTCTAAGACAGAATCCATAAAGCATCGGAATGTGAGTTGGTACTGGGAACTGAGAAGGTGATGAAAAGGCAGAGGGCATATTGCCCAGTGGCAGATGCAGAAGATACTTCAGATTGGACCAATAATGGATAGTTTATCTAATTCAGATCTAACATTAAAGCAAACCTGAACTTCAGGGTATCATTTAAGCTTCATTGAGAGCTTAGCTATACATATACTACTAAAAACAAGAAAATGTGGCATGTGGTATGTGAAATTACAATTCTAGAAAACAACTCAATTAAGCATAAGAGTGTGTTAAGAAAAAAATTTAAAAAGACCTAGACAGAGCATCTTGAAAGTTAAATTGCACAAAGCTTTAATGTCATTGATAAAACACATAAGCAATGCTTTGGTAGTAATAAATATTTCCGCTTTGAAATTTATGTTATTATTTTGAGATATGCATTATTTAGGTGAAAAAAATGTTAATCATGCTACAAAAACCACTGCTTGGTTTATTTTCTATTCCAAGCGTTCTGGCTTCACTAACTACCTGTTACATATTTAAACCAATTGCCCACCTGAACTCCAAAATTTTAACGGCAGAAAATTCCCAGTGACAAGCCAGCATCTAGCCGAGACAACACTGACAAGGAGTAAGAAAGTGGGTGCAGAAGATTTTAGATTTCTACTGTGGTTTTTCAATCCCTTGGATGCATTTATGAGGTGGATTAGCTACAGCAAGGGAAAATAACAAGAAACATTTGACACTGAAACTGCGTGCCATTTCGATGTGATTGTGCCTCTGCTTGCAGCCTCATACACAACCAAGGAAGCACGGATAGACAAATAAATATTTAATAAATGCAACATATGCATCGCAAGAATGGGAAAGTGGGAAGGAAAAGAGTTCCTTGTCCAAAGCGACTGCTCTACATAGTCAAAATGGAGCGGTGTAGAGTCCCCTTTACTCCCTCAGTGTTCCTTTCCCTTTCTCTCCCTCCATCCTCCCTACATCTCTCCAGTCTTGTCCCCTTCCAAGCAGTAATCTTGAAACACTGCACCAAGCCACTCACCTGTCATCATTTTGCCAGCCTTGGTCCCCTAGCAGCAAATCCCGAAATCTGTACCTGGGAGGCAGAGGGGGCACTTCGCTCTCCAAATCAACCATTCTTCCTTAAGAGGTGAGCAACATCCAACAAGGGATGGAGGAGGGCAGCGAGGAGCAGAGAGTGATGAACAGGGGTACCGTGAGGAGGGTGACAGAAGAGCCTGGGGGGACCCGGAGGAGGAGGGGTCGCTTGGCCGGAAGCTGTGGCTGAAAAGGGGGCTGGCTCCTCTTCCCCAAGGGTGTGATGGGGATGATGCAAACCGAGCACAGAAGCAAAAGTCTGGCTGCGATTCGAACCGGCGCTGCCAAGGAACCGCCCCCAGGTTCGGTGCCGCCTCTGGTCCCTGGGACCGTGGGGCGGGGGTAGGGGGTAGGGAGGCGGGAATGCAAAAGTTTCTTCGCAGACAAAAAAAGAAATAAAAGGAAGAATCGCGCGGTGCCTAGAAAGAGGGCAGGTGGTGGGCGTGAGCGCCGCGTGATGGTCAGGCACTTTCCTGAAAGGCAGGGACCAGAACCTCCCACCAGGGCATCCCCGGCGAGAGAACTGGCTCTGTGTGCAGCCTTTCGGGGGAAGGCAGGAGCCAAGGCTTTGGGCTCGGCTCTCCCGGCACAGATCTTTCCAAGCAGTTGCTGGAGACCCAGCCAATGAACCTCCCCCTCATTAGCATAACACAGTGACGGCATGAGAGTACCTTGGGGACAACCAATGGGGGCGAGCTCATTAGCCTATTCCTGAGCTCTAGACCCTTCCTGGGAAGAGGGTGAGGGGTCCGAAATATGGTCCCAAGTGTCACCAGCATCCCTGCTGTGGCCGCTTTCAGCTTCCTTGGACTTAGTGGAAATGGATTGTTCCTGAAGAGGGAATCCCCGCTCTCAGCACGAGGAAAGCCCTTTCTCTCCCCGCCACCCCACCCCCCATTTTCTTACATTCTAAGAAAAAGGAGGTATTTCCCTGGTCTGAGGAAAATTGCTGGGCCATCCTTAGGAAGCAGCTATGAGGAATATTTCAATGAAAACTAAAAGAGCATCCCGGAAGCACGTAGGGCAAGACTCCTACTGAGTAGCTGTTGGTGATGCCACTGGGAACTTGTGGTCTCCTAGGTGCCAATGCAGGGGCATACTTTTCAGTTTCAGAAGGTCACAGGAGGAAAAGAACTCAGAACTCCCATTTAGCTATTCACCAGCTCCGTGAACTTTTCTGAACCCTACTATCTTACTATGTTTGGTTCCACTTGGACACATTCGTTTTTCCTTCATATACGCAGAAACAGCACAAACAGGAAAGCAAGCGCAGGCATTGCTCTGGCCCTTACAACAAGATCATCATGAAAACGGGGCCACAATGGAGCCAAACAACAACTTAATAAACACATGTTTTCTATGGTCAAGAAACACATTAAAATGAACCAGGCTTCTGCAGTCTTAAAGTGAGGGTTTAAATAAGAAACAACAACATTTTTTTTCTTGTTGTATTTGTTTTTTGTTTGGGGGGGAAGTTAAGTATGCTTATCAAAGATATAGTAATTAATTCATTTTGAATAATTCTTAGTGGAAATCATTTAGCAGAGAAGTCATAAAGAAAGCTAAAATGCAGGAAGAAATCAACAAAATTGTCGTGAAAGAAAATGAATTAATAGCAGAAAGAGTTGAAGAGGCACGGCCATGCTTTCTATGTGCCTTCTCCTTCCTGCTCCTTCCTCTATTCCTAGCTTTAGATTCCCCAACTCTCCCAAGTTTGGTGAATGTATTGTCTTCTTCCTTTGAACCCTCCAAACTTCATTTTGCTAGTGGTGTTAATCATAATCTTTAATAATTTTCTATGTATTTTAAAGGTCTTTTCTCCTCTTTTTTCTCTTCAGTGCCATCAAAATAATCAAACCTTGCCCCATAAATGTACTGAGATGCTAAAAGAAACAAATGAACTAACTATCACCTGCTAGATGCAGAGTAAATGATATTTTAAGATAGAGCCAAGCTTCTTATTTTCTTTTTTGTGGCATTCTTAGTTGAGAGCTGAGTGAATAGATAACAGTACAGCATCGAATGAATGACTCTGTTAAAAAGAATAAGTAAAGATCTGATTGGCTCCTAATGTAACACACAGCTAGCCTTTAAGGACACCAATCATTATTTCCTACTGTACTAAGTCAAAACAGTTAGACACAACTATGATAAGGGAACACTGGCTTTCTCTACAGCACAAAGCATTGATAAATGTAGTAAAGAGTTCCCAATTCTCCTACTTTAGGAAATAACAATTCAATAGTCATGGGTATCAAATAACTTCTGATATTTATAATTGAGAGATCTTTTTGTTCTACTTTTTTTCCAATTCTCGCACCTGATTTACACTTTTATTCCTTTGTTTCTTCTCATGTCAAAGCATTCCCTGCTGCTACAACATGTTTTTCTGTTCCAGGCTGTACCACAGTTTGTCTTCACTGGGTGATTCCGGGATTTTTATCTCATCTAGTCTATTTCTCTGTGTATATGGAAAAGATTTTAATCTACTATGGCATGAGATTCAATTTGGGGAAATAAATTGAAACTTTGTGCTTCACATTAAATTCCTAAACTATGTGATCCTAGCTAGTGTTGTCACATTTCCTATACATTTCCTAGTATGAATGAATAGAAGAGCTATCTATCTATCTATCTATCTATCTATCTATCTATCTATCTATCATCTATGTTAATCCTTTGTCAGATATCTTTGTTAATCTTTGTCAGATATCTATACCTAATATTGATATCTATCTATCTATCTATCTATCTATCTATCTATCTATCTATCATCTATCTACCTCTGACTCTCTCTGTGTCTCTGTACACACTCATATATATATCTTACATTCAAGTCTACAGTATTTAAGGGATCTAAGGAGTTATTTGATGTAAAGTTTATTTTTTGTTTTGTTCAGTTTTGATGGGTTACCAGATGATATTCTTCAGTTTACATAAGAACTAACATTGGCTAATTCATATCATTTTCCTACAAGTATCATTTCTTCCCATTTCTTCCTTGCATTAATCGAACCCCATCTCAACTTAACTTCTGTACATTGGGGCTTGCAGGATTAACACACACACACACACACACACACACACACACACACACACACCGCAAGAAAAGAAATCAATCACATAAAAGCACTAAAGAAGATTAGTCACACACAATTTTTAAGCAACAGAGGAATCTTGTCACAAGCATACCTCACCAAAAATTTTCTAAACATGGACAAAACTATGCCCATATTCCCATATTTTGTTTATAAATGTTCTTTTATATTTAAAGGGGGATATGATGTAGAGATGAATAATTTGCTTTGGTATAGATCTTGTTTATTGATTCAAATTTAAGGTAAATTTTGTTATATGTATTTCTGATCTTGATTATGGTATTGTGATTGTGTAGCTCATTTAGAAATGTAATGTATAATTAACAAATATAGGTTAATAAAGCATCATCTTTACTAGTCAAGATTGTAGTCATGCTAGTTAGGTTTTCTAAAAATATAGAAATATATTTCAGTTATTTAGGTATTCTTCAAATCTTTCAGAGACCTTCAGAATATGGCATTTAAAATGTTTTAAGAACTTAGGACTTTTCATCACAATGAGACACATCTGCTCCTGGCAGCACCAAGCTACTTCAAGAGGAAGATGGTCATCAAAGAAGCTTCTTATGGAGTTGGTTAGCCATTTGGGTAAGAAATTGCTCTTGCCTGAACTGCATAACCGGACATGCAAAACCCACAGAGGAATGACTGCTGGTCTTGTCTAAAGGTGCGATGATCCTTCAGGGTTCCTGCTTCATGAAAAAGTCTGCAAGACATTCTACAGGATACAGAAAAAAATGACTAAACTGTCTTTGAAATTTACTGCTTCGTGGAAAAGTCTGCTGGATATTATGGGCCTGTAGGTTAAAGATGGATGCCCCAAAGGTACAAAAGAACTTTGGTTCACTGTCCAGGCAGCAAGATGCCTCTGTCAATTCTAGAATTTTGGAAGTTGCTTACAATACACTTCCAATTTACATAAGTAATATAGGTTGTAGTTTTCCTTAGTTATAATAAAAGATAAAGTAGAAATAAGTATTGTAAGTGTAGTTCTTGCTTAGTATCTGTTTTATTATATGTAGTTTTTCTATGTTAAAGTTAAAGCCTTCCATTTTGTTTAAACAGAAAAAGGAAAATGGTGTAGGAAGTACTTCTGGCTATGTGTTGCTTTTATTGGTTAATGAATAAAGAAACTGTGCTGGCCTACTGATAGGGCAGAACTTAGGTAGGCAGAGAAGACAGAACTGAATTCTGGGACGAAGAAAGCAGAGTCAGAGAGATGCCATAAATCCACTGGAGGCAGACACTGGGAATTTTACCTGGTAAGCCACTGCCATCTGGCGATACACAGATTACTAGAAATGGGTTAAATAAAGTTAGGAGAGTTAGCCAATAAGAGGCTAGAGCTAATGGGCCAAGCGGTGATTTAATTAATATAATTTCTATGTGGTTATTTTAGAGCTAAGCTAGCAGGGTGGCTGGGAACTAGGCAGCAGCAGGAACAAGTAGGCTTCCTTACAACAAAACAATTATACTAATAAAGTGTATCAAGTCAATGTTGATAATTCCTTATCTTTTGAAATTTTAATTATATTTTCTAGAAAACACATTCGAAGACATTTTCAATTTCTCTGTATTTGACTAACAAATGTTATTTTCAAAAATTTTTCCTTCCCAATATGTTGATTATACAAATGTTTATCACAAGAAAATATTAATTCATATAAGAAAAGAATGGTTTATTAACAATTAATACTTTATTCATATCTTGTTCAAAATTAACATAATTGCAGTCAGAGAATAATATGGATAATTTTATCTAAAACTTAAAAGTATTTGTGTTTATACATATGTATGTGTAAGTGTGTGTTTGTGTCTATGTGTGTGTATGTGTATATACATAGATACATAATTAATGGTCAAAATCTACAAACTGTTATTAATCATGTCTATTTAGTCCTAATAGGACTACTGAAAAATAAAATTTAAGAAGAAAACAAGAACATTGCATATGTTAGGCTGTGTACTTCACGGTCCTTAATTAGTAGGCAAAGAGATGCCCCTCATGCAGATAATAGCTTTAAGCAGTCTAAGATAACTGTATGAGTGTGTTCTATTGTAAGCAGTTATTTTGACTTGAATTTATCAAAATCCAATGGGTAAGGGATTGGAAGTAGTAAAAGTGGGGAACTGGCTATGCAGGAGTAATAGTGGAGTGTAAGGGGTCTCAGCAGTGAGTACCATGAGCTGCAGACCACACAAGGACACCTGATTCTAAATTTGGAAAACTAAGAGGGAAGAACTTCTGATGAAGGAGCTGATATTTATACAGTTGAATGAAAAATGAGTGGTTTTGTATAGACAGTAGGGGTGGCATGACCTAGAGTACAAGTAACAGCTAGCAGGAGGCCCTGGTGAAGGGCTGGATAGATGGCTGAACAGATGAGAATACTTACAGCATAAGCACAAGTATCTAAGTTTTACTCAAAAACTCATGATAAAAGTTGGGCAAAGCAATATCCAGACCCACTAACTCCAGCGGAGAAGCTCCTTGCTATACCAGAAGCCACACCAGGTAACAGAACACCAGGTAAGCCTACCACCCACTGAATGCCCCCACTCTCTCAGTGTCTAACTCTCTTAACACCAACTACCTCTCCAACCTTCATCAGCATATCCAGGCACACAAGTCCAGGAGAAGGCCCTGCTCCACCATAGACCACACCAGCAAGCAGAACTCCAAGTAGGTCACCCATCTGAGAACAATACCTACTCTCTCAATACCCACCCACCTTAACCACACCCACCCATCCTTTCCTTATTCAGTCCTCCCATATCAGCAGAGACCCCCTGCTCAACCAGATGACACACCAGACACCAGAACTCAAAACAGGCAACCTACCACAGACTGTGCCCACTCAATGACTATCCAACATACCTATATGTGGCCCCATCACTCCCCATTACCATATACAGACCCCCAAATTCTGTGGAGAAACCCCGGTTAAAACAGAGGTTATACCACCTGCTAGAATTTTATCCCCCAACTCAAGTGGAAAGTCCCTGATTGATCAGAGGACACCCTGGCCATCAGAAGTCCAGGTCACCACTCAGGTGGATACCCCACTACTCAATCACAAGCCTCTACAGGCTGAAACCCAAAGAGGAAACAGAAGTGAAGGATCAAAGTCATGCCTACAATCACACCAAACCCAGATACCTACATACCAGTGTAAGAACACAATGAGCAACTGCCAAGACACTATGTTACCAACAGAGCCTAGTTAACCTACTACATCAAGCTCTGAATCTTCCAACACAGATGAAGCATAAGAAAACAACCTTTAAACAACTTTATGAAAAAAATAGAGGTCATTAAAGATTAAATGAATACATCTCTTTTTGAAAAGCCAAAAAAAAGCAATAGCTAAAAGAAATGAATAAAACTGTTCAAGACCTGAAAATGAAAATAGAAACAATAAAGAAAATACAAACTGAAGAAATGCTGGGATAGAAACTACAGATGCAAGCATCACCAACAGAGAGCAACAAATAGAAGAGAGAATATGAGATTTTGAAGATACAATAGAAGAAACAAATGCATCAGCCAAAGAAAACACTAAATCTAAAATATTCCTGACATAAAACATCCAGAAAATCTAGGACATTATGAAAAGACCAAGCCTAAAGACAATAAGAGTCTCAGATTAAATGTTCAGAAAATATTTTTAGCAGATTTATAGAAGAAAATATTCCTAACTAAAAAAAGTGCATGCCTATAAAGGTACAAGAAACTTAGAGAACACCAAATAAACTGGACCAGAAAAGAAAGTCCATTTACCATACAGTAATCAAAAATCTAAATATACAGGACAAAGAAAGACTATTAAAATCTAGAAGAGTAAAAGAGCAAGTAACATACAAAGGTCGAGACAGAACTATTAAAAATACACCTGACTTCTCAATGGAGACTCTAACAGCTAGAATGGCCTGGACTGTGGACTCCCAGGGACCATAGATGCCAGCTGAAACTACTATTGAAAGCAAAACTTTCAATCACCATAAATGGAGAAAACAAGATATTACATGATAAATTCAAGTTTATAAAATATGTGAACACAAATCCAGCTTTATAGAAGGCACTAGAAGTAAAACTCCAACTCAAGGATGTGAACTACACTTTTCAAAACACAGGAAATAAATAATCTCACAGCATCAAAAACAAAAGAAGGAATGCATGCACACATTACTAACAACAACAAAAAAACAAAAGAGAAAAAATAACAGTTATTGGTCATTAATATCATTCAATATCAGTAAACTCAGTTCCCTAGTTTTTTTTTAAAGACACAGAGTAACAGAGTGGATAAAACCAACAGGATTCATCCTTTTGATGCCCATAAGAAACATACCCAACATTAAAATTAGACATTACCTCAGAGTAAAGTCATGGAAAAAAATTTTCCAAGCAAATGAAAAATTTTCCAAGCAAATAAATCAGGGAAGGCAGGTTACAAATCAGAAGAATTAAGTAAGGTAGAACAAAGCCCTTATAATTCTGTCCAGAAGGCAGGTTATATGCTATTCTTACAGTACTACGGGATTTAAGAGAACCTCTCAATGTAGTTACTGATTCACAATTTGCAGAAAGGGTTGTCTTGCATATTGAATCTGCTGAATTTATACCAGATATTATGGAATTGACTTTATTATTCATCCAGATGCAAGACATAATCAGGAATAGGCTTTGTCCTACATACATAACACACATCTGATCCTATATTGGTCTGCCAGTTCCTCTAGCACAAGATAATGAATAAATTGATGAATTATTGATTGGAAGTGTGTTGTAGGCATCTGAATTTCATTAAAAATTATATCAATAGCAAAGGTTTAAAGAAAGAGTTTTCTATTACATGGCAACAAGCTAAGGAGATTATAAACAGATGTGCTACTTGCTCTTTCTATAACCAAACATCATTGCTGAAAGGAGTAACCCTAAGGGTACTCAAAGAAAATGAAATCTGGCAGATGAATGTGTTCCACTTTGCAGAATTTGGTAAAATAAAGTATGTACACCACATCATAGACACTTTTTCAGGTTTTCAATTGGCCACTACCTTGACCTCAGAAAAGGTTGATTCAGTAATCACATTTATTAGAAGTTATGGCTATGATAAGCATTTCTGCACAGATAAAGACAGACAATGGTCCAGAATATGTATCTAAATAGATAAATTTTTGTCTATTACAATATAAAGCACATTGCAGGTATACCACATAATCCTACAGGTCAGTCAGTTATAGAAAGTTCAAATACTACTATATATAAAAAACATGCAGAACAAACAGAAAGAGATGGAAATACCCCTAAAATAGATTCCATAATGCTTTATTAACCTTGAATTTTCTTAATGCTAATGAGAAAGGAACAACAGCAGCAGAAAGGCATTGGATATTGAAAAAAGTTCTGAATTAAATCAACCAGTGTATTTCAAAGATGTGTTGACCTCTCAATGGAAATCAGGAGATGTGCTATGTTTGGGAATGGGTTTTGCTCTTGTTTCCACAGGAGAAGAAAAACTATGTATACCATCAAAATTAATAAAGATTCACTTTGAAAAGGAAAAACCTCTTGAAAAAGAGAAATTACTGCTCATCCACATGGTGACAACCATACAGGTGGTAAGGAAAGAATGTAGGATTGGGGCAGGGTTCTGCTCTTATCTTTACAGGAATATACACATCATCAAATATTCAAGAGACCCTGGATGTTTGAATGCTAACAAAAGAATGCTGAGGATCATCTAGAAAATGGAATATGGATTATGAGGCTGGGTATTGGATACACACACACACTCTCACACACACAAACACACACACACACATATTCAGCAGGTTTTGGAGTTGGACAATGACTCTGTACTTCTCTAAATTTGTTGTTAAAAGGTACATTCAGTGTTTTTGTCTCATACTGGAAGCCATCTGGTATGGGACAGAAGGAAGACTTTAGGAAAAATTTTACTTCCTCCATATCTGTTTTATCTATATCATATTTTTTATTGAATGTATGTCTCTATGAATGATGTTTAAGTTTTCCTCGATGAACAGTAGATTTTCCTATAGATCCTTTTCCTGCAGTAATCTTTGAAGTTTCCAGGAATAAGATGGGACCTAACAGCAACAACCTCACCTGGTTGAGATGACTTCGTGATGCTGATAGCAATACTATAAGACTGGGTTTGGGGTACCAGCTGCTGAAATGATGTATCTTTTCATGCTGTTCTAGCCAGAACTCCAAATAGGGCTTTGGAAAAAAAAAAACCCTATTGATTTCTCAGAAATTGTTTGCAACTACACTAGACACTAATTTTGAAACTTAACTATTGCTTTACGTTTGCAGGATCTCATTAAGAGAACATCACCCCCATGACAGCGGGAAGAATTTCTAGAGGAAGACACCCCCATCCCAAAAAAGTTTGTTCTTAGGGTTGGGAACACTGTTTAGTGGTTGTTGACTATTACTTGTACTAGATAGAGAGTAGGAGTGAAAACCATATTTGTTCTAAGAAAAATGAGGGGATAATAATAGTGGAAAATAGAGTGAATACTTGTGAGCTATTATTTATGGATAACTTACATTGGTATAGTTTTTGTATATTGATACAAGTTCAAATTATATTTGCTATTTTTGTTTACATTATTTGTACACCTATGCCATGTTATTATTTCAGATTGTATCTATCCATGTTTCTACCACTGTTTAGGATATCTTGTATATTGATACAACTTTTAGAATATATTTTCATATTGCAGTATATATTACTCCTACCTCTGATCAAGATACTTATTCACTGTTTATATTTTGAGGTTATTGTCCTCATTTGTTGCACATTTGTTTATAGATTATTTAATATTCTGATGTGAAGTCTTTAACTTATATAGGTATTATATATTATAGGTAAATAGTTGTTCATGTTTGTTGTACATAGATTTATATCTTTAGGTTCTTTAGATACATAGAGATTGTATTCCCTCTAGATAGGTAAACTTCAACCACTTCAAGAATCTGTAGAGCATGGCATTTAAAGAACTTAGGGTTCTGTTGAAATGAGACATGGCCATTCCTGACAGTACCAATCTATTCCTGATAGAATATTGAGCACCGAAGACATTCCACTCAGAGTTGATTTTCTTCTTGGCCCAATTGGCCTTGGGTCAAGGAACTATCCATAACTCAACCACTGACGAAGTATATGGTATCCAGAAACAGAGAGTGTAAGACAGTTCTGAAAAATTTCCTGCCTCTGAAAATTGTCTGTTAGTTATGCTAGTCCTTAAACAATATTGGTTGCTTCAACGTTGCAAATGAGACTTTGGGTAATTGCTCAGAAAGCTAATTGTCTCCATAATATATTGCTCACTTTGGAAGCTACTTGATTGTACTTTTTGCCTACTCAAGTAATATTATCTCCCTTCTTAGGACTTCCATAGTGTTGAAGATTAGATAGCCATAGTTACTGTACTCTTATGATCTAGCCAAGCCATTTCCTATTCAAGACATAAACTCCTTAGTATAGAATATTTATTAAATCATTTAGCATATATTTCTTACTTAATATTCATAAGCTGGTTGTAATTCTAACTATACTTGATATCTATACCTAGTGTATATAGTTTTGTATTAGGTTCAGAACTCTCTTATTTAAACAAAGGGAAGAGGTTCTATGGGAGCACATTCCACTCCTTCAGCCAATAGCATTTAAGATACCACCCCACTTGGGTGTTGTCTCTTATACTGTAAATACAACTGAAAAGCATGACTCTCCCTCTTTTGCTTTTGACTCTCACATCTGGTGGCTAGACTCTGTTGCTGTTCACGCAGGGGACTGTTATCTAGGACAGTGATCTGTAAGTTTTGCTTAAATAAATAACCCTTTATTATTCCTAATTCTGAACTGGTATGGGATTATTGTGTGACTTCCAACATTATGGTTTGATAGTGGAGCCAAGAATGAGGCACTTTTAGAAATGATACAATCTTTACAGACTAATAATGGACATCTAGCTGACATCAGAAATCAAGAGTTAGCTGAAAAATTAATACCATTAAAAATGATAACAATTATAAAGACAAAATTCAATACAAGTCAAAGGGTGCTGAAAAATTATCAGAATGTATTCATACTCTTGAATTTGACAGGCATAATCTGTTAAAAAGTTATGATAAGTTAGCATATAAAATATCCCCCCAGGAAGGTACTCTGCACACCATCCAAATAATATCCAAGGATGAGAAGCTATCATTAGTGTAAAAGTTTTATACCTTGGAATCATATGTGCAAAATAACAACCAGAGGATATGTGAGCCAATGAAATTATTCAAAATATTCACAGGTCAAGTAATTCAGGCTTTACAAAATACAGTGGTTAAAAAAAGATTTGAAACTATTGAAGAAATTATTGGAACTAATGGGTAGGGGTAAAGGTCCAAAGACAGAATTTATCATTGCTAGTATGTGTCAGAGTTAGAGATGACTTACCAAGGATTTTAGCTACTTACCACATACTTACTTCTGAAAAACCATCCAGTACTAAATACCCATTGTATTCAGAGAATGCAAATGGAAACCTATATGTAAGAATGATCTTATGACTTACTTTAGCCATTTGTTAGGGAAATGGTAAAAACATGGACTTCAAGCTATAAGTCTACCCCACATGAATGACTTTGATTAGTTTCATTGGTCATGAAAGAACGAACACAACTACTGTGTAAATGCTACTATTGAGAGGAGGTAAAAAGTTTGGAACAACAGAGAATTAAAAAAGCTACTTTAACCTTTAAAGGTTGGATAAGCATCAATAGATGAATGGATCCTGCATACAATAAATGTTGGGACATTTGATGATAATACTGAGGGTTGGGTAGTAGAAACAATTTCCAAAGGTATGAGGAGACATCAAAATTCCAAACATTTTAATTGTGGTAGAACAGGACATTTTAAAAGGGATGTCTCTTTTTGAAATTGCAAAATTAGCAGGTCTCAATATTCTGGATTATGTAGCAGATATGGCAAAGGCTGATATTGGACCAATGAATATAGATCACCAAAAGGCAAAAAAGGCAATCCAATATCATTGGGAAATTCCTTGGGGGGCCTCTTACAGGCCCTCAAGTCAAATAAGGTCCAGTCATTCCCAATCACTGTGGAGGACAGGTCTCACAAGGAAAATTAAAAATACGCAGTGCCTGCTGAAAAAAAAAATATGCTGTTCTGGATGATAAAATAAACATGGAGGATGAATCAGAAACTCCAACAGAAAATAGTAAACATATAGCTTGGCAGACTTCTATACATAATCAAAGACCAAAGCTAAGAATGCATATTAATAATATTGTAATTGAGAGATTACCGGACACGGGTGTAGATGTGACTATCATTACTCCAGAATCTTGGCAGATAAACTGGCCTCTTCAAGAGGCAGATATTCAGTTCCTAGGAACTAGAACCTTATCTCATGTAAAGCAAAGTATGAAATGGGTTGAATGTATAGAACCAGAAGAATAGAGAGGAAGCTGAGGCCATATGTGGCTAATATTGCAGTGTATTTAAGGAGCCATGACCTGCCACAGCAATGGAATACCTAGATTAACATTACTGCAATCCCAGAAACTCATGTTTCTGGGAAGGATATTAAAAGATGCTATAAAAAAGGTCACCAGCCATTCAGGCTGTACAAAAACACAAAACAACTAGCAATTCTTCAGAGGTACCAACAACCCTACCTTTAAAATAGTAAACTGAGGAACCAATATGGATTAAACAGTGGTCTTTAAAAGAAGAGAAACTGAGGGAATTAGAACAGCTGGTACAGAAGCACCTAGATGCTCACCATATTGAAGAATCAATGAGCTCTTGGAATTCTCCTGCATTTGTTGTTAAAAACAAATCTGAAAAATGGAGAATGGTGACAGATCTAAGAGCTGTCAACAAGATAATTCAACCTATCTCTACAATCTTGAATTCCTTTGACTTCTCTATTGCCTAAAGGATGGCCTCTAATAGGTATTAATTTAAAATATTGTTTATTCACTATGCTTTTACAAGAAAAGGTCAGATAAAAATTTGCCTTTACAGTGCCTACTTATAATAATTATCAGGCTACTAAGGGATATCAGTGGACCATCCTCCAACAGGAAATGCTAAATAGCCACACCCTGTGATAATACTTGTAAGTCAGTCATTGGAAATAATATATAAGGAATTTCCTAAGTCTATAATTTATCATTACAAGGATGACATTTAGCTATTTAATTCAAACATAGATACTTCAGAAAGAATGTTTGAAGAAGAAAGTTTTGCTTAAATGGGGATTACAAATTGCTCCTGAAGAGAAGAGTCTGTCAATTACCTACATTATAAAATAGGCTAACAGAAAATTAGAACACAAAAGGCACAAATTAGAAGAGACCGATTGTGGATTCTTATTGACTTTCAAATATTGTTAAGAGACATTTCCATTTACGACCCAATGTTGCAATAACACCTAATGTAATAATCCATTTAAACAAATACTTAGATGGTGACTTACTTAAATAATTCAATTATCATCATCTGAATTATCATCTGAAGCTAGTAAAGAATTAACTATGGTTGACACGAAATTACAGGAGGCACATGTGGATCAGGTGGAACAAAGTCATAACTGCATCCTAGTCATATTGCCTTTTAGAATTTTCTCTACATGAATTTTAATGCAGAGGGAAGATATTATCTTAGAAATGTCCTTTTTATCACTTAAACCAAGTAAAAAATTAAAAACGTATATGGAAAATTCTCTGAATTAATTATAAAACGAAAGTTAAGACTTTGTCAACTACCAGTAATAAACCCAGCTGAGATTACAAAGCCTTTTAGTACTGCTAAAATTAAAAAGTTATGGGATGACAATGAATACTGGCTTGTGCTAATATTTTAGGAGTTATTAATAGCAGTCATCTCAAAAGTGATACAATTATAAAGAGGGCTACTTGGATTCTTCCCCACATTCTATGTGACACAATAATAACTAGAGTGAATACATTCTATACTGATGGAAATAAATCAGGAAAAGCAGGTTACAAATCAGAAGATTTTAGTAAAGTGGAACAAAGCCATTGTAATTTTGTCTAAAAGGCAGAATTATATGTTATTTTTATGGTATTAGGGGATTTTTAAGGAATCTCTCAATAAAGTTACTGATTCTCAATATGTAGAAAGAGTTGTTTTGCATATTGAGATTACTGGATTTATACCAGATGATAGAGAATTGGCTTCATTATTCATTAAGGTTCAAGATATAATCAGGAATAGGCTTTATACAATATACATAACACACATCTGATCCAACATGGGTTTGCCAGGTGATCTAGCACAAGGCAATGCTAAAAATTGGTCAGTTACCCACTGCAAATTTGCTAAAGACTTCAGAATTTCATAAAAACATCATATTAATAGCAAAGATTTAAATAAAGTGCTTTCTATTACATGGCAACAAGCAAATGAGTTTATAAGAAGATGACACACTTGTTCTCTCTATAGTCAAACACCACTACCTGCAGAGAGTAGCCCAAGGGGTACTCAAAGCAATGAAATCTGGTAGATGAATGTATTTCACCTTACAGAATTTGGAAAATTAAAATATGTACACCACACCATTGACAGTTATTTAGGTTTTCAATGAACAACTGCCTTGAGCTCAGAAAACACTGATTCAGTAATCATGGACTTATTAGATATTATGGCCATCTTAGGTATACCTGCACAAATAAAGACAGACAATGATCTAGCATATGTGTCTAAAAAATTAAACAGGTTTTTGCTTACTATAATATAAAGGATATTACAGGTATAACCAATAATCCTACACATCAGGCAGTTATAGAAAGATCAAATCAAAGTATAAAGAACATGTTAAACAAGCAGAAAGGGGATGAAAATACCCCCAAGAAACAGATTGCATAATGCTTTATTCACTTTGAAATTTTTTAATGCTAATGAGAAAGGAACAACAGCAGCAGAAAGATACTGGATAATATAAAAGACTTCTGAATTAAATCAGTCTGTATTTCAAGGATGTGTTGACCTCCAAATGGAAACTAGTAGATGTACTACACTGAAGAAGGGGTTTTGCTCTTGCTTCCACAGGAGAAGAAAAGCTATGAATACCATAAAAATTAATAAAGATTAAGTTTGGAAAACATAAACCTCTCGAGACATAGAAATATCAGCTCATCCACAGAAGTGCCAACCAGGTGGTAAGGAAACCTCATAAGGATTGGGGCAAGATTCTGTTCTTATCTTTGCAGGAAAATACTCATCTTCAAAAACTCAAGGAACTTTGGATACTCAGGTGTCTAAGGAAGAAAAGATAGCTTTCCAGAAAGAATCACCAAGCAAAGAGAAATCTGACTTATATCTGACTTATGGTACTGTATACTCTACAGGGTAAAATTTCATTTCCTTCACACAAACACACACACACACACACACACACACACACACACTCACACACACACACACACATAACTGAGAAGTGTATGTGTTTATGTATGTATGTGTATATATATATATATATATTTCTCAGTATAAGAGCATAATTCACTTAAAAATCAAAAATAAATTAAAAATCAAAGCTGGCTTTGTAGTTGGACAATGGCTTTACTTCTCTACATCTAAGCATATGGTTAAAGGAAAAATTCAAAGTTTCTGTTTCATGTCAGGAGCTATTTTATATGGAACAGAAAGAAGAAATAATTTAGGAAATATTTTACTTTTCCCCATAAATGTTTTCTGGTTCTGTCCTGCCTTTTATTGAATATAAGTCTATATGAACAATGTTTAAGTTTTCCACAATGAACAATAAATTTTCCGGAAGTATTCTTTGAAATTTCCAGGAAAAAGTTGGGGCCCTACAACAAGGATTGCATGTGGCTGCTATGATGTCATGATGCTGATAACTACTTAAAGATAAGTTTTGGATACCAGCTGCTCAAAATGATTCCAACTTGGTTAGCTGAAACAGTGTGCCTTCTTACAATGTTCTGGCCAGGACTTCAAATAAGAACTTCCAAAAAACCCTATCGACTGCTCAGAGACTATGTGCAATTATACCAGACAATATCTTAAAACTTAACCATCATTTTAGTTTTAGAAGATCCCATAGAAAGAACATCACCACCATGACATCTGGAAGTAATTCTAGAAGACAACATCCTTTCTCCCAACAAAGTTTGTCTTCAGAGTTAGGGACATCAATTAGTGGTTGATTATAACTAGTATAGGGTTGTGGGGTTGGAGTGTAAGTTTTGCAGGCTCAGGGACCTCCCTTACAAAATAAAGCAAAATATAGATCATTTTCCAAAGATTTTAGAAACTCAGAAAACACCACAGGACATAAAAATAGACTATGAGACTAAATATAATGTTAATGAACTTTATGAACTTAATAGTGAATAGAGTTTTCCATGGTATACATGAGAGTGGAAATAACTCTAATTCATCTTAATTGGTGGTACTGAAATATATCCATTCATATTGATCAACACTTTCTAAAAATCTGTTATTTCTATTGAGCTCTCCATTGGAAAAATTTGAAATGTTGATATTTATCTAATTAAAACTGAAATGTAAAAAAATAAAGCAAAAGGAAAATGGGGCTATAAATATGATAAGATAGAAAAGTAGATTATTGAATCTACTTTAAAATCAACTATTAGTTTTAAATGTTTTATATTGGTTTTACTTTTGTATATTATATGCAAATTCTGTATATTGGTACAAATTTGAGATTAATTTTTTTAAAATACATTGTGCAGACATTTATTACTTACACAAGTCATTTAACAATGTAATACAATTTCTAGTCCTTTAAAATCATTATTATCAACAGTTCAATAAAATAAAAAATACAGGTTAGTAGTTAATCACCTTGTATAACCGAACTTGTATTCACATTAGGTATGTTTTCAAGGTCAAACAAAGATATAATTTAGATAGATAGGTCATCTTTAAACACTTCAGAGATCTACAGAATATAATGACATTTACAATGTTTTAATAACCTAGGTTCATCTTTTTCATGACAATGAGACTTGTCTACTCCTGGCAGCACAAATATTGCAGAGAAGATAATGAACATATTAGAAATTCCACATAGAGTTTACTTTCTTTAAGGTAAAATTATGCCACTAGGCAAGAAAATGCTCCTGCTCAACAGCTGACAGCATGCTGTCCTAATTAGACAAGCAGGACACAGATATCCTGCTTCACAGAAAAGTCTGTAAATATGCTAGGGCTATAGGCTGAAGACGGAAGCCCCAGCATTACAGAGGAACTTTAGGTGACTGTCCAGGCAGCCAGCTGTTTCTGTCATTACTCACATTTTTTGGCACTCACTTGCTTTCACTTTCTGCTTACTCAGTTAATACTATTTTCTTCTGGGGTCTCTGAGGGAGTTGAGGAATAGATAGCTATAGTTATAGTTTACCTGTCACAGAGAACAAGTTATGATAAAAAGTAAATTAGATATAAGATTTTGAACTCACCATGATAGGACAGATATGAAATATTTTCTCTGAATTTTTCAAATGCAAATGGACTAGACATCGTTGATGTACATATTCTATATACTCATTGTACTTATTGTTTATAGTTTTCTTATAATAGCTTTAGTATTCTTTTTTGGACAAAAAGAAGAAATGTAGTGACATTTCAATTGTATTTTAATAAATAAAGATTGCCTGAAGATATGAGACTAAAAAGAGTCCCACTGGTCAGCCTTACAGACCAGACTACCATAACACACACCTTTAATCCCAGTAATCACAATGACACACGACGTCTTTACCAGCAGCTACAGTGGTTGCCATGCATGCCTTTAATCTCAGTGGGGCACACCTTTAATTCCAGTCCTAGAGAGAAATATAAAATGGGGAGAGAGAACTGTCAGAGACAATCTCAATCTGAGATTCTGGAAAGGCAGGCTCACCATTTCAGACTGAGGTGGTGGTAAAGAATCAGTGGCTGGCTGTTTTGTTTTTTGGATCTTCATGTTGATCCCAATTTCTCTCTCTGAGTTTTTATTAATCCTGCTTCAAACTGGAACATTGAAGGGAGTGGCAATGTGGATACCTAGTGCAGTGAGAACTCCCTGAAATCTGCAAGATTGATCCTAGTGAAGACTCCTTCTAATGGGAGATGTGGAACCAGAGCAAGCCTTCTTTTACAACCAGGCAAGGCTTCAAGCAGTGGGACTGGAACACAAACCACAAAACTTTGACCAACCATCTGTCCTGCCTATAAAATATGCTGGAGTAATCATGGCAGAATATTTGTGGGAGTGGACAGCCAATGACTGGTCCAACTTGAAACCCACGATAAGAGATAGAGAACAAGCCAAGAGAGGGAGCCCACATCGGGCACTGCCTGAATGGCCAGAAAAAAAGAAATTGGAAAGCTGAAATATCCATGATAGAACTTAATACTAATTATTTTTTAATAATTATTTTACTAATGATATTGTGCTATACACTAGATTGGTATTTTGCCTAATTGTCATTAGAGAGACAGCATCAAGAAACTGATGGGAGCAGATGCAGACATCCACAGCCAAACATTAGGCAAAGCCAGGGAAACCCCGCAGAAGAGGGGGAGGAAATATTGTAGGAGACAAAGGTGTCAAGAACACCAGGAGAACACAGCCCACAGAATCAACTAAACAGGGTTCATATGGGATCACAGAGACTATAATGACAATTCAGGAAGCTGGATGGATCTGAGCTAGATCCTCTGCTTGTATGTTATGGTTGTGTACATGTGTGTTCCTGTGGGACTCCAAAAAGTGGGAGTGGGAGGCTGTCTCTGACATTTTTGTGTGCTCTTGGAAACCTTTTCCTCCTACTGGGTTGCCTCATCCAACATTGATATGGCGGTGTGCACCTAACCTTATCATAACTTGTTATGACTTGTTCAGCTGATATCCTGGAAGGTCTATTTGCCTTTTGTGAAGGGAAATGGAGGAAGAGTCGATCTGGGGGAAGAGGGACTTTTTATATGCTGTAGAGTTTTCACTATAGTTGTCTCCCCTTCTGTTAAAATTTGGGATTTACCTCTCACAAATCAAGACTTTTCGAGCTATGTGTGAAAACAGTAACACACTCAATAAACCTGCTGCCCAATATCAGATCTTTGCTCCTCTCTCTTATGTAAATATACAAATCTGATTTCCTGCAATTATCTTTCTTGACAGGAAGTTGGTCAGCGTTTAGGGCGTAGGCAAGAATATCCCAGATATCCAAGGACATAGAATTACTACAGGCCTAAAGCTGATAATTCATAGCTACCCATATAGATGGAAAAGCATGTCTTGATTTTATCTAACTTAGATAAGAAAAGTGAGGACCTAAAACTAACCTTGCATTAAAAGATTCTCACCTCATCTTCACCTTAGCTTACTGATGACTTTAGTTTAGGAAGTTTACTGCTTGTGTCTTACTCTTAGGAAAAATAATTAATCATTTAACCCACAGCCCAGAGGAAGACAAACCTCCACTAGTGCCGCTGATAAGCATCAAGCTTAAGAGCTTGCTAACATTGAAGCTTGCTAACATTTGACAAAATTACTAATGTCTGTTTACATAGGTTGCCTGGTTACCTTTGCCTGCAAGGTTCTGTGACTCTTTATGGTGGGTAGGAACAAAAAGAGTTAATAGAAGTCTAAACAGAATCAAAAGCATCCCAGAAATTAGCAGCAATAGAAAAATGAAAAAGAAGAAGAGAAAGAACATAGCATAGCAGAGAATTGGAATTAAAATTAGAACTGAGACAAAGAGTTGGAGCTAAGAAACTGTGGACAGTTAGGTCAGAAGAATTAGAATAAAGTACAGAGAAGAGCAAACAGTAAAAAGACATGGATGGAAAGAACGTGTGGTGAGTAGACTTCTCAACCCTCAGATTTTAGTTCCTTTCATTAATTTAGAATCTTTCTTTAAATCATGAGAGGAATCCTTAGAGGCTGGACCTCTAAGTTTCCCAGAAAGGGACCATGTATCCCATTAAAGTAAGTGCAAAGTCATCATATACCTTTAAAAAAATCACTTGGTCTCAGTGAAGCCAGCTAACGGATAGGGTAAGCAGCAATGGATGACAGGCGACTGTATGGGAGTTCTGCTATATTTCAGGTAAAATACATCAACTTTCAGAAACAAGGGTTTCTGAAAACCCTTGATTCAGGTAGAAAGTAGTTATTCAGGAAATTGAGGCAGAGAAATTTACCGGAATTGATAAATTGTGTAATTTAGTGTATACAGAGAATCAACGATATGTTCTAACCCTTCTGAACTAGCTACATAGGTGGAGGATATTTATCCTTGGATTAAAAACAGGAATGAGGGAATGGTTTCCCTTTAAGACTTCTACAAAGGAACAAACAAAGAATTCTATGTGATTTGAATATGTCAGTCATACACACCAGTAGCAAATGCTTATACAGAGTTATAAAACTGAGAAACATCAGTTTTCAGGTGGCTGTTGAAAATGAGAAAAATTAAATTCAGTGGATTCTTACAGTGTGTGTGGGGGGGGGGGGGGGAACAGCTGAGAATATAGCCATCAAGACAACCAAGGAGAGGAGATAAATCAGAATCTGGAGCAAAAGCAAACTGGAGTTCCACTTCTGCTGGAAGAACCAAGGGACACCTTTTCTTCATTTTCTGAGTTTTATTCTCTGGTTCTTGTGTTAAACTAAAAATACGATCGATAGTAATAGCACAAAATCTGTCCTGTATTCTAAGTATGCCTATCTATAAGAAAAGAATCACTTCTTAGTTCAGTAACCCTGAAAAGGGAAAGAAACAAAGACAAAACACCATATGTGCTTCTCAAATTATATCTACACATGACAGGCCAGTGGTTTGAAGAGAGATCATCTAGAGGCTTATGAAGATATTACAGTAGCTAATGTAATTTATCTAACATGTGCTTTAATAACTCCTGACACCACATTGGGAATCAGACGCATACTGGATATATAGCACACACGCACACACACACACACACACACACACACACACACACACCCCACACACATGTGAACAAGACCAACACACACACATATGAACACAAAGAATTGTCATAAATAAGGAAAATACATTAAGTGACCCATAACCTGAATTGACTCTTCAATGTTTTATAAATTTATGGTATACACTAACTACCTGCCATTTTAATATTAAAATGCTGTGACTCAGTATTTTCAAATATGCTATGACTTGGTCATGGTTTATATTGGTAGCATATGTATTTTCCTTATTAGTAAGAACCTTTAACAGATGCAGAGAGCTAAAATAAACTACTCAGTAGATTTTAGGAGACAAAATGAATGTTAAAATTTCCAGATTATTCTGTAGTGCTCCAGACTATAAACCAATAACAGTTTACATTGAAAGTAATATCATATGGTAGAAACAATAGTTAACAATAAAATCCAAACCTGGCAATAGTGGTGCACACCTTTGTCCTAGCACTTGGGAGACAGAAGCAGGCAGATCTCTGTGAGTTTGATGCCAGGCTGGTCTAGTCTACAAGGACTAGTTCCAGAGCAGGCTCTAAAACTACAGAGAAACCTGTCTAAAAAAAATAAGGTCCAAGAGCAAAGGTTACCTACTGAAAAAAAGTTAGAGAAACTATCTCTTTTCAGAGCAAAGTGTTAAATGAATGAAGACTGTTGACATTTGTTACTAATTCGTACAACTCTGTACATTAATGTATTTAACTTGCCCAAAAAGTTATATTCTAAAAATGAACAATATTACTTTCATGATCCACATTTTGGTTTTTTGTCATCTTATTATTAAGGTAAGAAATGAAATCTTTTGGATCATGAACTCTATGCTCAATATCCTTTGTTTATAGCTAGTATCCACTTATAAGTGAGTACATACCATATTTATCTTTTTGTGTCGGATTGCCTCATTCAGGACAGTGTTTTCTAATTCCATCCATTTGCATGCAAAATTCAAGATTCCATTGATTTTAATGTTGAGTAGTACTCTAATGTGTAAATGTGGCACATTTTCTTTATCCATTTTTTGGTTGAGGGAGCATTTAGGTTGTTTCCTGGCTCTGGCTATTACAAATAATGCTGCTATGAACATAGTTGAATAAATGCCTTTTTAGTATGATTGAACATCTTTTGGATATGCCCAAGAGTGTTATTGCTGGATCCTGAGGTAGGTTGATTTCCAATTTTCTGAGATACCACCATACTTATTTCCAAAGTAGTTGTACAAGTTTGCATTTCCACCAGCAAAGGAGGAGTGTTCACCTTACTCCACATATTGTCCAGCATAAGCTATCATTGGTGTTTATCATCTTGGCCTTTCTGACATGTGTAATATGGTATCTTGGAGTTGTTTTGATTTGCATTTGATTTGATTTCCCTGATGGTTAAGGATGCTGAACTTTTCCTTAAGTATCTTTTGGCCATTTGAGATTCTTCTGGTGAGAGTTCTCTGTTTAGTTCTATAGCCTATTTTTAATTGGGTTATTTAGAATTTTGATGTCTAATTTCTTGAGTTCTTTTTACATTTTGGAGATCAGTCCTTTGTCTGATATGGGGTTATTGTAGATCTTGTCCCATTCAGTAGACTGCCCTCTTGTCTTATTGACTGTGGTCTTTGCTTTACAGAAGCTTCTCAGTTTCAAGTGGTACAATTTATTTATTGTTGCTCTCAGTGTCTGTGTTACTGGGGTTATATTTAGGAAGTGGACTCCTGTGATAGTTCATGATCCTAGAGAAGCTAAACAATAAGCAATAAGGTGAACCCTAAAGGATATATATATATATATATATATATATATATATATATATATACCAGATATACGAGGAAGGTCGAAATAGATCGCCTGACCCAATTGGAAACAGGGCGTGGGAGGTGAAGGAGAGGTAGAAGGGGGAGAAGAGGTGAGAAGGGAAGGGGTGAGAGAAACTTGAGGGAATGGTATAGTCGACATGGGGTGGTATGGGACAGTTCTGTATTCTATCAATTATGTTTTAAATAAACGCTGATTGGTCAGTAGCCAGGTAGAAAGTATAGGCAGGAAAACCAGACAGGAAGTAGAGGCAGATCAATGAAAACAGGAGTATTCTGGGAAGAAGGAAGCTCTTTCCCCAGTCCTTCCCAGACACCAAAGAAGGAAGATGTGACCTGCCCCACCAGAAAAGATATCAAGCCATGTGGCTAAAATAGATAAGGATAATAGGTTAATATAAGTTATAAGAGCTAATACAAAGCCTGAGCTAATGGGCCAATCAGTTTTTAACTTATGAAGACCTCTGTGTGATTCTTTGGGACCTAACAACTGTGGGAACAAGGCAGGACAGAAAACCCCAACAAGTAGGCCCTCATGTTACAATTGGGGAAGCACAGAGATGAGAGCAAGGAAAGAGCCATTATAGGGTTATTAAGAAACCTGGCTCTAGAGAAATTCCCAGGAATCCACAAGAATGATCCCACCTGAAGGTAGGCCTTTTGTCTGCGAGGTCCCTGGCCACCTAGGGTCTCTGATCCTGTACCAGAAGATCCATCAGAGGGGTGAGTGAGTTTGTGACCCATGGCAGCAGCCCGGGAGAAGGAGCACAGACATTCCTCAACCTCCTATACTTCCTGGTCATCCTGCAGGGGCTACTCTTCCCAGCTACTGCCTTCCTCTTCCTATCCCATCCCAGCTTGCACCCAGGAAACCCCTCCCTTCTTTGGGGCCGTAAGATCCCCCAGCTCAGCCTGTTTGGGTACTGAGACAGGGTGGTGAGCACAATTGGATGGAAGTTCCTTTGTTTCAATAGCCTGCCTGCAGCAAGGTAGGCCTTTTGTCTGCGAGCTCCCTGACCAGCAAGGAGACCTGATTCTGTACCAGAAGATCCATCAGAGTGGTGAGTGAGTTCCTGACCCATGGCAGCAGCCCTGGAGAAGGAGCACAGATATTTCTCAACCCCCTATACTTTCTGGTCAAGACCATGATGGGTACACCCACTGAAACAGTGAACTAATGAGAACTCACCATCTCCATCTGGACTGGGACGGGACAAGCATATGATCAAACTAGTCACTCTGAATGTGGTTGTTAGTTGCATGGCTGGGGCAGATTGGGGCAGGCCACTGGCAGTGGCACTAGGATTTATCCCTACTGCATGTACTGGCTTTTTAGGAACCTATTCTCTTTGTATGGATACCTCCTTGCTTGACCTAGAAATAGTAGGGAGAACCTTGAACCTTTTCCAAAAACAATGTGCCTTACACTCACTGAAGAGTGGATGGGGGTGGGGTGGGAGGGTATGTGGTGGGAATGAGAGGAGAGGATAGAGTGGGAACTTGAATTGGTTTGTATAATGAAAAAAAGAAAATCATTTAATGAGAGAAAAAACTGAAATCTTTTATTCCTATTGCCACCTTAATCTGTACAGTTTACATCTATAATGTTTTTAAAATGGCTCTTTACTGCACCCTTATCCACCCTTCCTCCATCCTAACCATCCCATTCCCCCAGGGTCTCCCCATCCTCCCCTCCTCACATTTCTCTCCACATTTCCCCATCACCCCTTACTGCCACCCCACCCCCACCCCATGATCCCAATTATTGCCTGGCAATCTAGTATACTTCCAATATCCAGGAGGATAACTATATGTTTTCCTTTGGGTTCATCTTCTTATTTAGCTTCTGTAGGATCAAGAATTATAGGCTCCCTGACCTTTATTTATGTCTAGAATACACTGATGAGTGAGTACATAACAAATTCATCTTTTTGGGTCTGGGTTATCTCACTCAGGATAGTGTTTTCTATTTCCATCCATTTGCATGCAAAGTTCAAGATGTCATTGTTTTTTACCACTGAGTAGTACTCTAATGTGTATATATTCCACACATTCTTTATTCATTCTTTCATTAAAGGGCAACTAGGTTGTTTCCAGATTCTGGCTATTACAAATAATGCTGCTATGAACATAGTTGAACAAATGTTTTTGTAGTATGATAGGGCATCTTAATTAAGGGATATCCTTAATTAAGGATATCTTAATTAAGGGAATTATTTCAGGGTTAGCAAGAGACTTCACTCTAGAGGGGTTCCCAGATATCCATGGAGATGTCCTCAGCTAGTTCCTTGGACAGCTGAGGAGAGGGAGCCTGAAATGGCCCTTTCCTATAGCCATACTGATGAATATCTTGCATATCACTATAGAACCTTCATCTGGCGGTGGATGGAGATAGAGACAGAGACAGAGACCTACACTGGAGTACAGGACTGAGCTCCCAAGGCCCAAATGAGGAGCTGAAGGAGAGAGAACATGAGCAAGGAAGTCAGGACCGCGAGGAGTGTGCCCACCCACTGAGACTGTGGGGCTCCTCTAATGGAAGCTCACCAAGGTCAGCTCAAATGGGACTGAAAAAGCATGGGATCAAAACGGATTCTCTGAATGTGGCGGACAATGAGGGCTGACTGAGAGGCCAAGAATAATGGCACTGGGTTTTGATCCTACCGCATGTACTGGCTTTGGGGGAGCCTAGTCTGTTTTGATGCACACCATCTTGGACCTGGATGGAGGGGGTTGGACCTTGGACTTCCCGCAGGGCAGGGAACCCTGACTGCTCGTTGGACTGGAAAGGAAGCAGGAGGGGAGTTAAGGGAGGGTGAGGGAAATGGGAGGTGGGTAGGAGGCGGAAATGTTTAATAATAATAATAGTAATAATAATTATTATTTTTTAAAAAACAAAAAATGTAATGGCTCTTTACTAAAATGTCCTGTTGTTTAAAAATAAGAATGAAAATATAGCAACAGAAATATTATTATATATTCCAATATATATAAATTTTAAAATGGGGTAAAGATATGTTTCCATGGTGAAGAGAAGTTTCTACTCTTCCAAAGAACTCAAGTTTGAGTCCCACCACCCATGTAAGGCAGCTCACAACCTTCCATAACTACAGCTCCAGAAAATCTTATACCCTCTTATGACACACACACAGACACAGACACACAGATACACAGACACACACACACACACACAGAGAGAGAGAGAGAGAGAGAGAGAGAGAGAGAGAGAGAGAGAGAGAGAGAGAGAAAGAGAGGCACAAACAAATATACATGAATGAAATAAGAAATGTTGGTGTAGGTGGTTCTTCTGTTCATGTGTTTCTTTCATTAGTTAAAGAATAAAGCAAACTGGCTTGGCCTAGTTGATAGGGCAGAACTTAGGTGGGCATAGAAAACAGAACAGAATTCAGGGAGGAAGAAAACAGAGTAAGAGCTGCCATGGAGCCACAAGAGTCAGACATGCTGAATCTTGCTGGGTAAGCCACTGACATATGATGATACACAGATTAATAGTAGTGGCTTAAATTAAGTTATAAGACTTGGCCAATAAGAAACTAGAGCTAATGGGCCAAGCAGTGTTTTAATCAATACAGTTTCTGTGTGATTATTTTTGGTGTAAGCTAGCCGAGTGGCCAGGACAAATAAAGGGCCCTGCCCAGTACCTCCCTCCAACAAAAGGCAATCAGTACAAATAAGTATACACTCAGTCCACTTACTATTAATTTCTTTTGAATCCTCTGAATACAGTTGTATGAAAAAGAACAAAATGTTAGAACATGAGATACAAGAATATATCATTCATTGAAAAGGCTCATATAAGGGTCACATATATTATTAATGACTTCGTGTGCTGTTAGCTGAGATTGGACTATTGTATTCAGACTCATTTCAAACTAGTTATGTGAGTAGTGAGTTAGTGTGTTTCTTTTCTCAATGCAAATGCTGCATGAGTTTACTCCAGCCTGAGTAGCACAAAGCCCCATCCCACACTGTATAGTGTTCTCTCTGAGGGTTTGCATGCAAGCCAGAAAAGGGCAGCAGATCTCATCACAGATGGTTGTGAGCCACCATATAATTGCTAGGAATTGAACTAAGGACCTCTGGAAGAGTAGCCAGTGCTCTTAACTACTGAGCCATCTCTCCAATCCCCCCAACCCACTTTCTACACACACATAAAATCTTCACGAAATTTCCTCTGCAGTTCCAATATGCAGGTGCCAAGTTCCTGATGTCACTATAGCCTTCACATATCCTTCACATTCATCTCATCAGCCTCCTCTCTGCCTGGACTTTGTCAATCCACTAAAATACAGTGATATTCTATGGTCAAGAACTCAAGATCTGAATGCACAGAAACTGGCTTCTAAGTAGCTACCTAAGATTACAGAACTTACTCACTATTCTCTGGCTTCTCTCCAGCAGGGATTGCAGTATTTGTATGTAAGGAGAACAGATACAATAATAAGTCTAGATATTTTAAACTACTGCTTCCTATTGGCTAGTAGTATTGCCAGAATTTACAAAATGTAGGTACTTACGTTTTGGAAGATTCTTTCCTGTTGGAAACTCATTTTGTTGTTTAGCACCAGTGAGTTTAATTACGTTTTTTTAAAAATTTCAAACAACTATTTCAACAGCTTTTATTTTTTTATTTCAATTACTTTTGATTTACATTTGAAGATGTAAACTAGATATTGCATTATGAGATCAAGAAAGCATAAATGAACTAAAGTAAAAGGGGGAAAACAACTGCTTATTTAAAATTCTGAACAACCATGGATATAGAAAATATAGATAAAAAATAAGCATCTTCAATATTTTCCTCTTGGAAGCCAGATCATATAGGCATTTAAAATTAAAGCATACATTCTGAATTGTATTTACATGCATAGTAATATCTGTGTGCATATGAACATACTGAGTTCAGGAACAACAAGTTGAAAGCAACTAGAGTGCTATATGTGTAATGTGTTTTTTACATTGGTCCATAGAAGCTTGGTGATCCAAAATAAGAATAAAATAAAAAAAACTGCAATGTGGAAATGTCATAGCCAAATCAACAACTAAGACAGAAGCTGGCCTCCTCTTACTGAAATGTCAAGTAAAAGGATTTAAAGTCTTCTTTTCTAGGAAGAAATGCAATCTACAATATTTTAGAATATTAGAACTAGCCTTTTTGATAAGGCATTTGCAGATTTAAGAGACATATATCAAATAACTGTAGCTTGTCCTTTGAACTTTCTGTTTCTTCTTTTTGCCTGCAAGGGTATGAGCTCATTTGGCTTTTAGCCATGGGAAAATTACCAAGTTGCAGAGTGTGTACAAAAGTTCCAAGTGTTATTAGATGCTAATAGTCTTACAACTAAAATCAAGTTTGAAAACAGTTTCCTAAATCAAAAACCTATTATTTCTTTCTCTCTCATTTAGGAAAGGAAGTGACAAACAGAAAAGCAAACAAAACAGAATAAAAAGGAAGTAACAGCCGGGTGGTGGTGGCGCACGCCTTTAATCCCAGCACTTGGGAGGCAGAGGCAGGCGGATCTCTGTGAGTTCGAGGCCAGCCTGGTCTACAAGAGCTAGTTACAGGACAGGCTCTAAAAAAAAAAAAAAAAAAAAAAAAAAAAAAAAAAAAAAAAAAAAAGCTGCAGAGAAACCCTGTCTCGAAAAACCAAAAAAAAAAAAAAAAAAAAAAAAAGGATGTAACAAAGAGAAAGCAGGTGAAACATATATACCAACCTATTAAAAACACAAAATCTGAAGCAAGACATACAAGCAAAAGACAAGTAGGACAAATCATGCCTAAGCAATATGAGACAAAGAATCTAAATAATACTGTTGAGTTCATTTGTGTTGACAATCTACAGCTGAACATGGGACATACCTTTAAGTGTCATTAATATACCCAGTGAAATTTTATTGGAGAAAAATAATGTTTCCTTTGCAAATGGATATCAAGGAGAAATAACTTTGGTTAGAGATTGTAGACATTTTCTGATTCCCTGGATCTGACATGCTTCAAACAAGCATTAGGCCAAGGATTCCTGATCATGGAAATGATTTTTTCTCTTTTTATTCATAGTTGAACCCAATTTCTATCACTTTACCTGACTCAAAAGACCAACCAATAAAATATGGTGATTTTAACAATGTTACCAAAATTTTGGCGAAAATCTTTAGTTTTTTTTTTAGACTAATAAAGCCAAAGAGTATAACAATTTTATCATTTTTCCTCATTGAATCCTACTGCTACTTGAATTCCAATTTTCAAACAATTGGCATAGGCTAACATTCTATGTTTAGGTCCTGACTTTAAAAATCTGCACACCCACGACAATAATGGAAACAGCCAATCCCATTGGAAAATTAAAAATTTCACAATAGTAGAAGACGTTCAAAGACAAGTTGTTAAATCGTGTTTTGTTTACTAACTTTTTATCCAAGTTCAAAATATTATGTTAATGCTACTTTTTATTACATGGTTTAAATTACCCCTTTTCAAAAATCCTTTGGTAATGACAGCTGCAATAAAACGAAGAACAAAAACATGTACATTGTGTAGCTTCAATGAGACTAGAATGCATCTGTGGTTTGAGTAACAAATTCCACATGTAATCATGAAAATCATTAGGGTAATAATGAGAGAAGGTTCCAGAACAAGTGAAAACTCCTAAATGAATTTAAATAGTATAGGGGTGTGTAAGAGTAGATGGGATAGCTGTCTGAAAGTCAAAGACTCCTTCACTGCGAGGTGTGAATGGATGCAGGTGTTTTAAAACAAGGTTGATAAGTGAGAAAACATGGAAGGAAAACTGCAAACTTTCGCAATGTTCTCAGAAAGCAGAGCCCGGGGAGTGTTGTCATTACAAACATGTTGAGAGCTGATCAAATTCTGTTGAAAATAACATAATATGGACCCACTATATTACATGCAGAAGACACAATTCTGTACTTTGAAGAATCTGAAGATCTGTGTTTAGCAAATAAAGGGAAAGACAGGTAAGAATAACCACTTTGCTGATATAACCAAGTGGTGATATGAGAACATGAACTAAGTGTTAATTGCTCCAGTTGGCATCTGTGCTCCTTAAAATTGTTTCAGAAAATTGTTTATGTATAATGTGAGTAATTATTAAGAATCAGAAAAATTGAAAATGAATAATATAATCATAGATTTTTACCGTATATATGTAAGGAGGGAGAGACTTACATAAGAATAAAGAAAATGTCAGTGATACTCAAATAAAAATATACAGATTCTAATCAATTCATATTTTATTATTCATTCATTAATATCTTGTAGCCATGATTTTGTTATCGGGAACGGGACTTGAGTTTTAACTAAACTGCAAAAAGATTTTAACTGCTTAGACACATCTCCAGACCCTCCAATAAGATCTTAAGACATGAAAAAACAAGATCAGAAATAAATAACAAGTTTTTAAAATTGAGAAAATAATGAGAGATGCAAAACAGATAACAAATTGGCATCACCAATAATGCTTGTATACACAGAGAGAAAGAGAAAAACAGAGACAAAGAGATGGAGGATTTTTTTTTCTATTTTCCATTTTAAGACTAGAAGAGACTTGAAAAAAATGAGGTAAAATTTCTCAAAAAACTTTATGAAATAAACCAGATATCAAACATAAATACAGAAGACAAAGAAAAAACAGCACATGTACAATTCTGTCAATGAATATGAAGCAAATTTCACCATATTAAAAAGGATACTGGCAAGAACTACATGACAATAAAACAGTTACATGATGACAACATTTTAAAATTCAAATGATTACTATAACCATACTTTTCTTCTAAAATGTGACCTCTTATAATTTAAGATGACATAATATGTTTTAAGAAAAGCTTATCCACAACAATAAAACTAATAAATATAAATGAGTATCTGAAGAATATATAAATATGCAGCATTGATAAGAGTGTTTGTCAAGATCCCTGGGCATGAGGTGAACTCAAAAAGAATATGTTTTATTTCTAAAGAAAAAGTTCTTTATTAAAGTGAAAATTCTGTTCAATGATCTCTTCATATATGTATATGTGTGTGAGTGTGTGGGTATTACATATATATATATATATATATATATATATATATATATATATATATATATATGTTTATCCATATAGACCATGTATAAAGAAAAGCAATGTATTAGTACAGCAAGAAGTTGAAACAACTTAGATGAATGACATTGGGGCATTGATATTGATGACAGAAATATAAAAAACTACATTTGCAAATAAGGACATAACTTACTTATATAATCCTGAATAAAACAATGAGAAATAGTATAAGATGCATGGAAAAATATTAATATCTAAACATCACACATTTTAGAAGAAAGTTGAACAAGATATATAATCACTACAAGCTCAAAAGAGGTTTGACAATTGAAAGAAAGCAGAGAAGAATAGGAAATGGATTGGCAGTAAGAAAAAAAAATACATTAAGAAAATTGCATTAGTCCTTTTTGTATAGTTATGACCAAACAGCTGACAAAAGGTTCAAGGAGGAATCATTTATTTTGGTTCACAGTTTCAGAAGTTTCAGTCCAAAGTTCATTGGCACTGTGGATCTAAGGAGAACATTCTGTGGTACTAGTGAAAGTCAAAGGACACATCTTGTCGAGACAGAGAGAACCAGGCAGAATATGCCCATAGATTTATCTCCAATAAATCACCCAGATGATTAGATTAGATTAGATTAGATTAGATTAGATTAGATTAGAGAGATCTAATTCATCTGGGTTGAACCAGCTCACAAAGTTTCTAGAACCTCAGAAACTACTTCCATAAGCAATCTGGGTCCAAAGCATTCAAACTTGAGCCTATATGAAAAGTTTTCATTCAAACAAAAACATTATAACTTTATGGTGATCTCAAAATGCAAAATGCTTCTAGGCTCATGTCAACTATTCTCATAGTCTTAACACTTCCAACACTGTTAAAAAATGTAAGTCTATAATATCTACTGAAACTCGAGGAATTTGTTTAATAGTGAGATACATATACATACATACATATATATATTACATATACATACATACATATATATGTATATATACTCACGAGCAATGAAACAGAGCAAGCTTCCACATAAAAAGAGGAAAAGGGACACAGAAAGGGGGTATTGGACAAAGCACGACCTAAACCATGCAAACAAGCATTGTTCCTCACAGTACAATTCCAGGACTGCTGCATGTAGAGCAGGATGTGAGTACTAAAAGGTTTGTCAAACTACAATCTTTGACTGTAGCCCATTAGGCAATTGTCTCGACCTGGTTCCACTCATTGGCTACAGTTTTTAAGAACAGAGCTTCACCATTTGGATCCTTTCAATATCTTGGGGTTATATTACTCTGGCTTAGGAGGCACCTTCGCAGCAATGTCCACATGGAAATAAAGCTTCCTATATATTGCCTGGCTTCACAGACTTTCACCAGGAATCTCAGTAGAAACCTCAATAACCCCCCAAACTAGATTCCTAATGCTTACAAAAATCAACATTACATTTGTCACAAAATTCTGCCAGCTCGGGGATTTCCCAGGAATCATAAGAAGAATGGATGCAGAAGACTAAATGTCTAAAGACTGGAAAAAATGACAGCAAAATACATCGTTACATTGATAAACCTGTTACATTATAACTCTGTTATAGCACAATGTATTTAATGTACCTTTTAATCAACATAAAGCCTTTTACAATTCTATTATTGACCTTAATTTCTTTTTTGTTTTTTATTGATTTTTATTGAGCTCTACATTTTCCTCTGCTCTCCTCCCTGCCTCTTCCCCCTTCATTCCACCCCCAAGGTCCTCATTCTCCAAACTTACTCAGGAGAGCTTGTCTTTTTTTACTTCCCATGTAGATTAGATCTATGTATGTCTCTTTTAGTGTCCTTATTATAGTCTAAGTTCTCTGGGATTGTGAATTTTAGGCTGTTTTTCTTTGCTTTATGTTTAAAAACTACTTATGAGTGAGAACATGTGATAATTGTCTTTCTGTGTCTGGGTTACCTCACTCAGTATGATGTTTTCTAGCTCCATTTTCCTGCAAAATTCAAAATGTTGTTATTTTTTTTCTGTTGTGCAGTACTCCATTCTGTAAATGTACCACATTTTCCTTTTCCATTCTTCGGTCGAGGTGCATTTATGTTGTTTCCAGGGTCTGGCTGTGACAAACATTGCTGCTATGAACATAGTTGAGCACATGTCATTGTGGCATAATTGAGCATCCTTTGGATATATACATAAAAGTGGTATTACTGGGTCTTGAGGAAGGTTTTTTTCCTAATATTCTGAGAAACTTTCACTCTGGCATTCAAAGGGGCTGTACCAGCTTGTATTCCCACCAGAAATACAGAGGTGTTCCCATTACCCCACAAACTCTCCAGCTAAAGTTCTCATCAGTGTTTTTTATCTTGGCCATTCTTACAGGTGTAAAATAGATCAGCGTTGTTTTGATTTGCATTTCTCTGATGACTAAAGATGTTGAACATTCCCTTAAGTGTCTTCCAGCCACCTTTAGATTCCTCTGTGGAGAATTCCCTGTTTAGGTGTGTACTCCATTTTTTATTGGATTATTTGTTCTTTTGATGACCAATTTCTTGAGTTCTTTGTATGTTTTGGAGATTAGACCTCTGTCTGATGTGGGTTGGTGAAGATCTTTTCCCATTCTGTAGGCTGTTGTTTAGTATTGATGACCATGTCCTTTGCTTTACAGAAGCTTCTCAGTTTCAAGGTCCCATTTATTAATTTTTTCTTTCATTGTCTGTGTGAAGTAATGAAGCAAGCAGGCCTGCTTTTTGTCCCAACCGGCTCCTGCATGGCTAGCTTATACTGAAATAATTACACGGAAACTGTATTTATTTAAACACTGCCTGGCCCATTTTTTAACCTCTTATTGGCTAGCTCATACATATTGATTCAACCCATGTTTAATAATCTATATCGCCACTTGACTGTGATTTACCAGGATGAGTCTAACAGGTATCCATCTTGGAAAGGAGAGCCATGCCATCTGCCACACTGCCTTCTTCCTCCCAGAATTCTGTTTGGTCTACTCTGCCTATCTAAGCTGCTGTTCTATCAAACAGCCAAGGCAGTTTCTTTATTTGACCAATGAAAGTAACACATAACAGAAGGCCCTCCTACTCCATCTATGCTTCTAGTGTTATATTTAGGAAGTGGTCTCCTGTGCCAGTGCATTCAAATGTACTTTTCCACTTTCTCTTCTATAAGGTTCAGAGTGGCTGGATTTATGTTGCGGTCTTCCATCCATTTGGACTTGAGTTTTGTTCATAATGATAGATATGGGTCTATCTTCATTTTTCTACATGTTGATATCCAGTTATGTCAACAAAATTGTTAAATATTCTGTTTTCCATTTGATATTTTTGCTCTTTGTCAAAAATCAGGTGTCTAAAAGGGTATGGATTAATATCAATGTATTCAATATGGTTCCATTTGTCCTCCTGTCTGGCCATATGCCAATTCCAGGCTGTTTTCAGTACTGTAGCTGTGTAGTAGAGTTTGAAGCCAGGGGTTGTGATGCCTCCAGAATTTCTTTTATTTGTCAAGATAATTATGGCTATCCTTTTTTTTTTGCTTTTGTTTTTTTGTTTTGTTTTGTTTTTTGCTTTCCTATATGAATTTGAGTGCCATTCTTTCAAGGTCTCTGAAGAATTTTGCTGGGATTTTGATGGGCATTGCATTGAATCTGTAGATTTCTTTTGGGAAGTTTGTCATTTTTATTATGTTAATTCTACGTACCCAAGACCATGGGAGATCTTTCCACTTTCTGGTTTCTTCTTCAATTTCTTTCTTTAAAGATTTAAAGTAATTGTCATACAAGTCTTCCACTCATTTGGTTAGAGTTACTCTGAGATATTTTATGCTATTTGTGGCCTTTGTGAAGGGTGTTGATTCTCTTATTTCTTCCCCATCCCTTTTATCATCTGTTTATAGGAGAGCTACTGTTTTTTGAGTTAAACTTGTATCCTGCTACATTATTGAAAGTGTTTATGAGTTGTGGAAGTTCCTTGGTAGAATTTTTGGGATTCCTTATGTAAACTATCATATCGTCACCAAACAATGAGTGTTTGACTTCTTCTTGAGTGTGTTTGCTTCTTTTTGTTGTAAAGTTTTCAAATGTTCTGTTAATTCATTAGTGTGAGATTTATCTAGCTTCTTGATGTAGGCATTTAGTGCTACGAACTTTCCTCTTAAAACTGCTTTCATTGTGTCCCATAAATTTGGGTATGGTGTATGGTCATTTTCATTGAATTTTAGGAAATCTTTAATTTCACCCTTTGTTTCTTCCTTGACCCATTGATGATTCAGGTGAGCATTGCTTAATTTCCATGTTTGTGGGATTTCTGTAATTAGTGTTGCTGTTGAATTCTAGTTTTAAACCATGGTGATCTGATAAGGTTCATTGGGTTATTCCAAATTTTTTGTATATTTTCAGGTTTGTTTTGTTACTAAGTATGCAGTCAATTTTTTTGAGAAGGTTCCTTGAGGTACTGACAAGAAAGTATATTATTTTCTGTTTGGATGGAATATTCTGTATATGTCTGTTAAGTCCTTTTGAGTCAAAACATCTATTAGTTCCATTATTTCTCTGTATATTTTTTGTCTGACCTGTCCAGTGGTGGGAGAGGAGTGTTGAAGTCTTCCACTATTAGTGTGTGGGGTTTAATATATGATTTAAGCTTCAGAAATGTTTCTCTTACATATGAGGGTGCCCTTGTATTTGGCTCATAGATGTTCGGTATCGAGACTTCCTCTTCATTGATTTTTACTGTGACTAATATGAAATAGCCTTCTTTGTCTCTTTTGCTTGATTTTAGCTTGAACTGTATCTGGTATTAGAGTAGCTACACCTGCTAGTTTCTTAGGTACATTTGATCGGAATATTTTCCCCACCCTTTACTCTGAAGCGATGTCTTTCTTTGAGGTTGAGATGTGTTTCTTGTATGCAGAAGAAGGATGGATTCTGTTTTTATATCCAATTTCTTAGCCTGTGCCTTTTTATAGGTGAGTTAAGTCCATTTATATTAAGGGATATTAATGACCAGTAATTACTATCTCCTGTTAATTTAGTTTCATTGTTGGTGATGTTAATTTGTGTGATTTCCCCTTCTTTGGATTTACTACTATGAGACATAAATTGTCAGTGTTTTTGTTGGTGTAGCTAACCTCCTTGGGTTGCAGATTTCCTTCTAGTATTTTGTGTAGGGCTCAGTTTGTGGCTAGGTATTGGTTAAATCTAGTTTTGCCATGGAATATCTTGTTTTGTTCTTCTATGGTGATTGAAAGTTTTGCTGGGTATAGTAGCCTGGGCTGGCATCCATGGTCTCTTAATATCTGCATAAGGCTTGACCACGACCTTCTTGCTTTCATTGTCTCCAATCAGAAGTCATGTGTAATTCTGATAGATCTACCTTTATATGTTACTTGGCCTTTTTCCTTTGCAGCTCTTAATATTCTTTCTTTACTCTGTATGTTAGGTGTTTTGACTGTTATGTTGCAATGGGACATTTTTTTGGATCCAGTCTATTTAGTGTTCTGTAAGCTTCTTGTATCTTCATAAGCATATCTTTCTTTAGGTTGGGAAAGTTTTCTTCTATGATTGTATTAAATATATTTTCTGTGCTTTTGAGTTGAACTTCTCCCTCTTCTATACCATTATTCTTAGCTTTGGTCTTTTCATGATTTACCATATTTTCTGGACATTTTGGGTTAAGCTTTTGTTAGATTTAATCTTTTCTTTAACTTCTGAGTCTATTTCCTCTACTGTATCTTCAGTGCTTGAGATTCTCTCTTTCAGCTCTTGTATTCTGCTGTTCATGCTTGAGTTTGTGGTTCTTGATCATTTAATCACAATTTCTATTTCTATAATTCCCTTGGCTTGTGTTTTCTTTATTGTCTCTATTTCAGCTTTCAAATCTTGAATAGTTTCTTTCATGTGTTTGATTGCTTTTTCTTGGTTTTCTTTAAAAGATTTGCTGATGTCTTCCAATATTTTGTTTGTCTTTCCCTCCATTTCTTTGAGGGAATTTCTCTTTTCCTCTTTAAGAGTTTCAGACATTCTCTTGAAGTTAGTTTTTAGGTCATTTTCTTCTACTTCATCTATATTTGTTTGTTCAAGTCTTGCTGTTCTAGAGTCTTTAGGTTTTACTGGTGTTGTGTTGCTCTTTGTGTTGTTGTATTTGTTCTTACTTTTTCTACTCATCCTTTTCTCTAATAGGTGTTTTTGTTGATGTTGATTAATCTTCTAGGTGCCAGTGAATTCAAGGTCAGATGGTTGTTCTACATGGTACAGCCAGTGCCACAGTTCTAGTTACCCCATTGGTTTCTCTGTGTTCCTGGAGATAGCTCAGCGCTCCTGAGCTTTGTTCCACTGCCTTAGAATTTGCTGTCTCAGGCCTACTTTGGCCTAGTTTACTGGCTTTGACCTGGTTCTATAAATTCTGTTTGGCATCTCCTTCTGCAGAATTCCCTGGCTTGGAGTTCGTTCTGCAAAGTTCTCTGGCTCTGGTCTACTGCCTCGGAGTTCCCAGGCTTGGGTGCACCTAGAACTGCAGAGGACCTGGCTCAGGCTTACTCCCTCTCGGGTCCCAGACGCATGTCTGGCCTCCCAGAGATTTCTGGTTCCTGCCTACTCCCTCAGAGGTCCCAGATTAATGCCCAGACTGGCAGAGGTCTTGGCTCAGGACTAGTTCCTGGGAGTTTCTAGACTCAGGCCCAGAAACACAGGGGTTTTAGCTTAGTCTACTCCCTTGAAGGTCCAAGATTCACATGTCCGGATCCTTAGTGGTCTGTAGCTCTGGTTCATTTGCTCAGCGGTTACTCTGGTTCATTTGCTCAGCGGTTACTCCCCTGTACCTGTTCTGGTGGAGTTCCCTGTCTCCGTTCTGCTCAAGAACAGGTTGCTGGCTGCCAGTGTTCTGAGACTGGATTCATTCCCAGCTTCTGCTCCTGTAAAGCTTGGTTCCACGCAGGTCTGAGGAGAGCTGATATTAAAGAGGTAAATTGAGCCGGGCGGTGGTGGCGCACTCCTTTAATCCCAGCACTCGGGAGGCAGAGGCAGGCGGATCTCTGAGTTCAAGGCCAGCCTGGTCTACAAGAGCTAGTTCCAGGACAGGCTCTAGAAACTACAGGGAAACCCTGTCTCGAAAAACCAAAAAAAAAAAGAGGTAAATTGAAAAAGAGATACAAGAATTTATCCAAGACAAATATGAAAACCCATCTCAACTCTTAGGTCACCTTACAAAGGCTCTTGCAATATTTCAGTTGTAATCCCAAGACCCCTGATTGAAAGTGGCTCTTCATGATTTACTTCTCTCAGAGTTTCTCTGATGTTAGGACCAAACTTCATCTAGAGCACCAACCCCTCACTTCTCAGGCATAGATTCACCAGGGGTATGGTCACTTGAAGGAAAATGGATCCCAAAGGGAGTGGCACTATTAGGAGGTGTGGTTTATTTGGAGTAAATATGACTTTATTAGAGGAAATGTGTCACTGTGGGGGTGGAGTTTGAGGTCTCCTAAGATCAAACTACTCCAGTGCCACAGTGTTTCTGTTTCCTTCTGATCAAGAAGTAACCAGTATCATGTCTGCTTGCATGGCAAGATGATAATGGACTGAACCTAGGAACTATAATCCACTACCTCAATTAAATGTTTTCCTTTATAAGAATTGCCATGGTTATGGTGGTCATGCTTATGGTGATGTCTCTTCACTGCAATAGAAACCATAACTGAGACAATAGATAGATAGAAAGGCCCCCAAACAAAAATATCTGATATTAGTTAAGGCATTTCAGCTTATTATAGCAACTGCCCAGGTCTTGTCACTGCCCAAAGCCCAAGAACCTCCAGGTCCCTGGTTCAAATCTAATCAGTGAGAACTTAGGGTCCAGACTTGCCTAAGCACTCTTAAGCCACCTTGACCATGTTCAAGGTGCCATCAAAGGTGACAATGGAAAGTTGACTGTCCCCATGTTCCTAGGAGTGTGGAGCTATCAAACCTGGATTTCCCTCTTGCTGCCCCCATTGCCTGATCACAGACAACCAAGGGGTACTGGGCTCCCTTGATCTGACCACTACAATATCTGACATAGAGCTCTTGGTACTAATCACAGAATCAGGGCAAGCAATCCCCTTACTTTTGGACACCAGGGTCACCAACTAGGTCCTGACAGAGCTTGGGGTCCAGTTACCATCTAATTCCGTATTGTCAGAGCAGGAGGACAGCCTTATCAAGCTTACTAAATCCCACCATTTAGCTTTATCTTTGTTTTTTCCTTTTTCAATACCTTCCTAAGATACCAACCTGCCTCATCCCCTTGCTAAGAAGGGACTTCCTAACCACATTGGGAACATCTATTTTCTTCTCTACCCACCCACTTGACTCCAGGCTCACCAGCTATTCCTCTGCTCCTTCACTCAAAATCACAGAATCCAAAATATCTTCTCACTGGCCAGTCTTCCAGGTTTCCTTACATACTGAACACTCAAATCTCTTTAAGCTCAAGATTTTAAATTTCCTGTGGTTTTCTTCTAATGATGGACTTAGCGGTACTTCTCTTCATGCTGAATACATCTCTGTCTAATCTATATATACATCCATATCTCTGGACAGATAAAAAATGTTCATAGTTTTAACCCAAATCCTTTGCTATGAGTCAAAGGTCTGGCATCCGGTATCTGTCTTTTCCATAATGCAGATTTCAGTACATATTACAAACAGTGGTAATGCTATTGTGTTTAAAACTTTTACTTCTCCTAGTAAACAAAAATATTCATATACGTTACAGAAAGTCAGAAGACTTGGATCCAGCTGCTACAGGTCAAACAGACTCCAGACTAATACAGGCTAAGTTTCCCCTCTTGCATATCTGAAAGGTTTATTGTGTTGTGTGGCTTTGTGATATTTCTTGAGTCCTGACTTTCAAGATGCCCTATCATCAGAAAAACCCTTACAATCATGGCCACAGCAACTCATACAAAAGAAAGCATTTGGTTGGGGCTTGCTTATGTTTTTAGAGATTTAGTCTTTTAATATTGTGGTTGAGAATGTGCCAACACACAACCAAATATGTTTCTGGAAAGTAGCTGATAACTGAGAGTTGTACCTTTGTATGTAGAGGCAATTGGAATAGACAGCCTTTGGATGTGGCTTGGGCTTCTAAAACCTTAAAGCCCACCCCTAGTAAAACACTTCCTTCAACAAGGCCACACTTCCTAATCCTTCTCAAATAATGCCTGTCCCTCATGACTAAGAATTTAAAATCTATGAGACTATGGGGCCCTTTTAATTCAAACTATTACACTAGCCACAGCCAACAACATACTCAGAATGTGTGAATCACTATATATCTTTCCTCCCTTTGGTTGTGTTTTTATTTGATCATAGTGCCAAGAAAAGCTAATAATTATTTCTTTGTCAAATTTTCCATCCTTCTGGGATCTTATGCAAAAAGACTTAAGAGGAAATTGATATTACCCCCTTCTTTATTCTATGTGCTTCTCCTGATGCCTTTTCCTTGGGTTCCTCATCATTCACACCAGTGCACAGTAAAACAGAGCTAGAGATCTGGATTTAATTGTCTGATCTCCAAATTTAACATTTAAATATTATGCTCACCACTTGCTGTAGTGTGAATGGAAAATGTCTCTGATAGCATCATGTGTGTAAACCCTTAGTGTCTAGTTGGTGGTACTCTTTTAGGAGTTTATATAATTCATAGTTTGGAGCACTGCTGGAGGAAATGGATCAGTAGGTACTTCGAGGTGTTATAGATCCCCTAGTTTACTTCCTGTCTCGACTTGCTGATGACAGATACACTGAGACCAGCTCCCGTGTAGTGAGGAGCTGTGGGCTGTGTTCCCACCTGGCTCCCAGACGCCTGGCTAGCTTATGCCCCGAAATAACAACACACAAACTGTATTCATTTAAACACTGCTTGGCCCATTAGTTTCAGCCTCTTACTCACATCTTGACTAACCCATATCTAATAATTTGTGTAACACCATGAGTGATGTCTTACCAGGAAAGATTCAGCATGTCTGACCTGGAGGCTGGCTCCATCACGTCTGTCTCAGGTCAGAGCATCATGGCAACTCTCTCAGAGAGGAGAGGCATGATGATTGCCAGAGGCATCTGCCTCACTCCCAGCATCCTGTCTGTCTACTCCACCCACCTATGTTCTAACCTTTCAGGCCAAGCAGTTTCTTTATTAATTAAACAATGAAACAGCAGATAGAGAGAAACACTCCTACATCACTCCCTCAAGCTCTTGCTATCTTGCCTCCCACACCAAAACTCAAAATAAAAATAAACCCCCTCTTCCTTAAAATGCATCTTGTAGACTATTAGATCACACAATAAAAAAGTAACTAGCAAATTGCCTTTCAACTTTAATGTGTATACTATTCCTAATGTTTGTCATCAATTGTATTCCAAGACAAAGGAAAATCTTAAAGCTTGTCTACTATAGCCTTTTACAAAGATTTATATGTTAGAAATTTAGTATTCTGCAGTGATTCTACTTAAGTAAAATATAATTACATTCTCTAGTTATGTTTCAGATAATATCTAATAAATTACAAATGGTAATGCATCATAGAAATAAATATTTCTTGAGAAAAATAAAATTACATTGTTTTATATGTCATCATTCAGATGCAATTCAAATTCAAAATATTCCAGAATACTGTTTTCATAAAAATTTTCCATAACCTTTGATGGTTTGACCCTACTAATTTTTTTCTCAAAACTCTCTCTCCCTGCTTTCCACAATATTGACTTTTCTTATTCCTGCTATATCCTAATCTTGTGGAAGATATATCTTCTTTATTTCATTTTCTCCTTGTTGTTATTTCCAGTTAACTTTTTTACTTTATGATTATATTTTTTTGTGTTCTCCTCAGAGTAAAAAAGCCTATTACCTTACTTTAAATAGAAATCAAATAAATAAACCTATATAGAACATTTATTGGGTAGATGATCAAATTTTAATATATATATGATATATTATTGTATTATCATATAAAAAGTAATTTGGTTACTGCTAGTTCCATTTTCCAAGCTTTATTCATATTAAAATCCTACTTATTTATAATAAACATAATGTTGACATTAATATTCCCATTTTACAGATGAGTGGGTCAACCGAAAGACATTTTATTGTATAATAGAAACTTTTCTTTCAGGTAGCATAAGGGAATAAAATTCTACTTTGAAAGTGTTTCTCAAAAATTATTTAAAACTGTATTAGAATATTTATTCTCTAGCAATACAATAAGAAGATAGATCCATGCTATGGTTGCAGTAAAGAACAAGGGAAACTCAGTCTATTGTTAACTTATTAGTGGCACATAAAGTTTTATTTTTCTGAGTAAAACAATTTACTAGATATTAATTTATATGATGAAGTGTTGGAGAGCTTTTTATTATATTTGCAACTCTTCTTTAATTGTTCACAGATTAATTTGACATTTCATGAAGGCTAAAATGTTGGAATTTCATGTACTGAGAAATGGTCAAACAAGTGAATAAAATGGCCTATTGTACTTTTCTCCTTTTTGTCTTTAGTCCTGTCATAGCAGTTGTCCAAATCAGATTTATTAAAATGACTTATTTTGGGAAACATAAGAGTACAGAAAGCTACTTTATGTTATTCTGGTATCTGAAAGTAGTTACATCATCTGATTTGAGAAGTCCATTAAGTGTGGCAAAAGTCAGCTATATCAAGATATTCGTATATTGAGATTTGTAATAGGGAATATGTTCTTAACAATGAGCAATGGCATACCTTCACGTGCCAATTACATATCAGTATAGAAATTTTGGAAAGATAACAACAATGCTGAAAGTCACCCGCAAAATATCCTGGGGAAATAACGGCTCCTAGTTATACCTACTCTACCGTCAGTGTAGTCACACAGCATGGGTTCCAGGGTTAGATGTAGTCAGACAGAGTTCTCTATCTAGTTGCACATTATTTTAAGATTAAAATACGCATTGACCTTAGTAACATAAAATAAAAGGATATTCTGATTTTTGTTTTGCATGGAGCTGGATACAAAGAAAGTGAACTAAGCCAAGGACAATGGCACTGGGTTTTGATTCTACTGTATGTACTGGCTTTGTGGGAACCTAATCTGTTTGGATCCTCACCTTCCTAGACCTGGATGTATGGGGGAGGAACTTGGACTTCCCACAGGGCAGAGAACCCTGACTGCTCCCTGGACTGGAGAGGAAGGCAGAGGGGGGATGAAGGGGAAGGGAAATGGGAGGAGGGAAGGAGGTGAAAATTTGTAAAATTGTATAATTTAATATAAAATTAAATTTAAAAAAGAAAAGGAAAGAAAGATGAATAAGAAAAAACTGTTAAGTATTTATTTAACTATGAATATGGATATATACATATATATGTATATATCACAGCTTAAATACACCAGGAACAGTGATAAATAAACAATAATAAATTCATGTGGCCAGAGATGCTGACAAGAATTAGGAGATTCATGTGTAATATGACAATGTATGAATAAATGCACATTTATAAAAAAATTATAATTTCCCATCTATATCTATATAAAATTAAAGAGAAATTCAGATAAATGTTCCAATTCTAATTCAGTGCTATATAATTTGTTCTGATGTTCCTCTTTGCTCTCTAAAATCATTTTCCAACAGTTGATGTCAAATCTTTCGTTATTTGTTTAGTCCTACTCCACAGCCATAGCATTTGCATAACGATTGGTCTCCCATAAGAAATAACCTCTCTATCTAAAGTAAAGACTACTTCTTTTTGTCTTTAGTCATACATGCTGAAATAACTTTCTGCTATATAGATTAGTATCACACACTCCCCCTTGGAATTACATCATGTTATTTGGAGTGCTAAAGATACACATTCCATCCTGAGATTCTCCGCGGTCCAGCTGATTTTGAAACATGTTGATACATTAGTGTTGATAATCTCTGCTACAATGTATACTAACATGTTTTGCAAATACTATTGCATGTGTAGCACTACATACCATTTCATAATGCTAGCTTGTTGATTTTAGTTGTCTAAAGATGTAGAAAATAGAGTTTCCTTTACTTTGATCTTTCTATCCAGTCATTTTTATATGTATAGGCTTTTAATATTTTATATTCTTCCTTACTAAGAAAATATTGCAATTTCTTTCAGATATTTTGATATTTTGGTAATAAGTTCTGTTAGATTTTAAGAAAATATATATCTAACTTTCAAGGATACTTCTAATAGTTAGTTATCTATTGCTGTGCTAGTGCATCATGTCCAAGATAACTTATGACATAAAACATTTAACTTAGGACTTATGATTATATAGGGTGAGAGTTTATGACTATCATGACAGGGAGCCTAGCTGCATGCAGGCAGGAAGTCATGTTATTGAGATAGTAACTGAGAGCATACATTTGATACAAAAGTGGGAAGGAGAGAGAGGGGGGGGGGGGAGGTTAAATCCTTATTGGTTAATAAAGAAGATGTTTGATCCTATGGCAGCAGAAAATAGAATAAGGTCGGAATTCCAAGTAGAGATAGAAGAGAAGAGTAGGTGGAATCAGAGAGATGTCATCTAGCTGCCAAAGGAAAAACATGTTAACCATGGACTTGTGGTGATTCACAGATTAATAGCAATGGGTTCATTTAAGATGTAAGAGAGAGCTTGGGGGAGTGGGAGGTTGGAGATGGAAGAAGGCCAGATATAGGAGCAGGGAAGAAGATATCTACATTAAGGTAGCCATTTTAGGGTTGGCAAGAGACTTGGCTCTAGAGGGGATCCCAGCTGTCCACGGGGATGTCCCCAGCTAGGTCCTTGGGCTGCAGAGGAGAGGGTGCCTGAACTGGCCTTACCCACTGTCACACTGATGATTATCTCGAATATCACCATAAAATCTTCGTCCGGCTATGGATGGACATAGAGACAGTGACCGGCATCAGAGCAACAGACTAAGCTCTCAAGGTCCAGTTGAAGAGCAGAAGGAGGGAGAAGATGAGCAAGGAAGTCTGGACCGCTAGGAGTTGGTCCACCCACTGAGACAGTGTGCCTGTTCACCAAATCCAGCTGGACAGGGAAAGAATGAGCATGCAATCAAACCGGACTCTCTGAATGTGGCTGACAGTGGGAGCTGGCTGACAAGCCATTAATAAAGGCACTGGGACTTGTTTCTACTGCATGTGCTGGATTATGGGGATCCTAGTCTATTTGCATGCAAACTTCCTTGGCCTGAATGTAGTGGGGAGGGCCTTGGACTTCCCACAAGGCAGGATTCCCTGCCCTCTCTTAAGGAGGGAGGGGAAGGAAGGAAGGTGAATGGGGGAGCTGGAGGAAAATGGGAGGAGAGGAGGAAGTATAAATTTTTGAATGGAAAAATAAAAAAAAAATACAAAAAAAGAAAAAAATAGGGGAATGGGAGGAGGGGAGGAGGTATAAATTTTTGAATGGAAAAAATAAAAAATACAAAAAATATCAGAGTAAAAAAGTTATTTTACATTGTTAGTTAAAAATCAGTGAGTAGTGAATAAAAGATTGGTATTTTCAAATAAATGAAACCTCTAACTGAGAAAAAAATCTTAAGCAAAATCAAATTTCGGTCAGCAAAACAGGGGAAATGTTTGTAACTTAGACCACAGATAAAAGTCTAAATTTTTAATTATATGAAGAGCTCCTAGAAATAAATAAGAAAAAAATGAAGCAGGAAAACCAGGTAAATATTGATGAAAAGAATACAAAAAATAATTAGTAGTGACTTTAAAATGAATAGCATTCTACTTATAATTAGAAGTAAATTCAAATTGCTCTGGGAAAACATTTTTCTCATATCAGATTAGTAAGAACTACTTACAACTATGATAATTTATTATATTGATGAGTACATGGGGAAATATTTTTCATGTGCAGTTGATGCAGAGAAAATTAGCTCAATTTCAATGAATATCCTTGTCTAGTAGACAGCAAATACACACAGCCATTGACCTTACAATTGAAGTTCTAGGAATTTATCCTCCAGATAGACTATAACATCTACAAAATATATTTACTACGTTAGTTGTTGCAACTTTAAGATATCATAAACTAAACTCCCATCATGTGAGAGCAGTTATACTATGATTCATTTGGACACTAGAATATAGGGCATCTATGAGTGGCTAGACAGGGAATGAAGTATGTTGAATGCTTAAAGAACGTGTATGTGCATTTGTGTGTCTGTGTGTGTGTGTCTGCCTGTGTTTGTATGTGTGTCTGGCACTCCACTTGAAGCTTGTTTCCTTCTTGGCAAAACTTGCCTTTAAGAAAAAAATCTTCCCATGCCTTGACCACTGACAAAATGCAGTGTCCGGACTGAACAAGCCTGATTAAAAAAAAAAAAAAAAAAAAAAAAAAAGACTGCCAAACCTTTCCAAGACAGAATAATATGATTTTGACAATTTTCCTGCCGCTAAAAATGGTAGCCAGTTTTTTTCTGTCATTTACTGCACATATTGAAAGCTGCTTGATTGCATTTGCTACCTTGCTGTCTACTCAAGTAATATCATCTCCCTTCTCAGGTCTTCAATGGTGTTAAAAACAAGACAGTAGTAGTTACTTTCTTCTTATGACTTAGTTAAGCCAATTATAATACAAGACTTAGACTCCTTAGGTTAAAATAATTATTAAAACATTTAACATGTGTTTCTTCCTTAGTACTGTGTATGCTGGTTCTAATTTTTATATCTGATATGTGTTCTTATAGTATATAGTTTTGCATTAGGTTTGGAACTCTACTATTTAGACAAAAGGAGGAGGTGGTGGGAACCTCCTTCAGCAAATGGCTTTTAAGAGGCTGGTTGAGCAAGGCTTTTGGTACTAAAAAGATCTGTGCTTGCATGCCTGCCCCCTCTCTCCTCGATGTTGGATTCAGTTCCTATTCCCTGTTCATGCAGAGGACTGTGATCTTAAATAAAATACCCTTTATTATACTTAAAAAAGGAATTAGCTGGAAAAATGCATGAGCTAATTGGACAAATGGTGTTATAATTAATAAAGTTTCTTTTTTTCTCATTTTTTATTAAAGATTTCCATCTCCCCCCCCTCCTCCTCTCCCTTCCCTCCCCTCCCTTCCACCCATACCCCCACTCCACCCCTCTCCAAAGACAAAGAGCCATCAGGGTTCCCTTCACTATATTAAGTCCAAGGTCCTCCCAGCTCCCCCTAAGACCAGGAAGGTGATCAACCATACTGACAAGGCTCACAGTGAGCCCATCCATGCTGTAGAGTTCATGTTCATTGCCATTGTCCTTGGTTTCTCAGTCCTCCTCCACCGTCAGCCACATTCAGAGAGTCCGGTTTGGTCCCCTGTTCCATCAGTCCCATTCCGACTGGACTTGGTGGTCTCCCATTAGATCTGTCCCATTGTCTTAATGGGTAAAAGCACTCCTCGCGGTCCTGGCTTCCTTGCTCATGATCTCCCTCCTTTTGCTCCTCATCAGGACCTTGAGAGCTCAGTCCGGTGCTCCTATGTGGGGCTCTGTCATTTTCTCCATCCAATGCCAGGTGAAGGTTCTATGGAGATATGCAAGATATTAATGAGTATGGCAATAGGATCTGGACATTTCTGGCACCCTCTCCTCAGCTGCCCAAGGACCTAGCTGGGGGCGTTTTCCTGGACACCTGGGAACCCCTCTAGAGTCAAGTCTCTGCCAACCCTAGAATGGCTCCCTTAACTAAGATATATAATTCCTTGTTCCCATATCCACCCTTCCTATATCCCAACCATCCTATTCCCCCAAGCTCTTCCCATCCTCCACTTCACACTTTTCTCTCCCCATCCCCCCATTCCCCTATCCCACCCCACCCCCATGTTCCCATTTTTTGTCCGGCAATCTTGTCTACTTCCAATATCCAGGAGGATAACTATATGTTTTCCTTTGGGTTTACCTTCTTATATAGCTTCTTTAGGATATTTTACAAATTATAGGCTCGATGTCCTTTATTTATGGCTAGAAACCAATTATGAGTGAGTCCATCCCATGATCATCTTTTTGACCCTGGGTTACCTCACTCAGGATGGTGTTTTCTATTTCCATCCATTTGCATGCAAAATTCAAGATGTCATTGTTTTTTACCGCCGAGTAGTACTCTAATATGTATATATTCCACACTTTCTTCATCCATTCTTCCACTGAAGGGCATCTAGGTTGTTTCCAGGTTCTGGCTATTACAAATAATGCTGCTATAAACATAGTTGAACAAATGCTTTTGTAATATGATTGGGCATCTCTTGGATAAATTCCCAAGAGTGGGATTGCTGGGTCCTGGGGTAGGTTGATCCCAAATTTCCTGAGAAACCTCCACACTGCTTTCCAAAGTGGTTGCACAAGTTTGCATTCCCACCAGCAATGGATGAGTGTACCCCTTACTCCACATTCTCTCCAGCAAAGGGTATCATTGGTGTTTTTGATTTTAGCCATTCTGACAGGTGTAAGATGGTATCTCAGCGTTGTTTTGATTTGCATTTCCCTGATTGCTAAGGAGGTTGAGCATGCCCTTAAGTGTCTTTTGGCCATTCGAACTTCTTCTGTTGAGAATTCTCTGTTCAGTTCAGTGCCCCATTTTTTAATTGGCCAAACAGTGTTATAATTAATAAAGTTTCTGTGTGATAATTTTGGGTATTGGTGGTTGTGCAACAAATGAGCAGTCAATGGCTACAAAATAGTATCTCTGCCTATGGGAGAGAAAGAGAGAGAGAGAGAGAGAGAGAGAGAGAGAGAGAGGGGGGGGGGGAACAAGCATGATTTCCAAAGTGACTACAAGTTTGCACTCCCACCAGCAGTACAGGAGTGTTCTCCTTACACCACGTCCTTTCTAGGATAAGCTGTAATCAGTGATTTTGATCTTGATATTCTGACAAGTATAATATGGAATCTCAGAGTTGTTTTGATTTGCATTTCTCTGGTGGCTAATGATGTTGTACATTTCCTTAAGTGGCTTTCAGAACCTCTGTTGAGAGTTCTCTGTTTAGTTCTGTACCCCATTTTTAAAATTGGATTATTTGTTCTTTTGATGTCAATTTTCTTGTGTTCTTTGAATATTTTGGAAATCAGTCCTCTGTCCAATGTAGGGCCGGTGAAGACCTTTGCCTCTTCTAGAGACTGTCATTTTGTCTTGATTATCATGTCCTTTGCTTTCCAGAAGCTTCTAAGTTTCAGGAGGTCCCATTTATTAATTATTGCTCTGAGTGTTCATGCTACTGGTATTACATTTAGGAAATGATCTCCTGTGTCAATGCATTCAAGTGTACATCCCACTTTCTCTTCCATAAAGTTCAGTGTGGTTGGTTTAATGTTGAAGTCTTTGATCCATTTTGACCTGAATTTTGTGCATGATGATATAGATTTATTTGTATTCTTCTGCATGTTGATATCCAGTTATGCCAACATCATTTGTTCATAATACTTTCTTTTTATTTACTATATTAGCTTCTTTGTCAAAAATCAGGTATTCATAGGTCTGTGGATTGATATCTGCATCTTTGATTCAATTCCATTTTCCTTTCTGTCTGGTTTTTATGACATTACCAAACTGTTTTTATTACTGTAGCTCTATAACAGAGTTTGAAGTAACAGATAGTGATGCCTCCAGAAGTTCCTCTATTGTACAGGATTGTTTTAGCTCTCCTGGGTTTTTGTTTTTCCATATAAAATAGAATATTATTATTTCACCTCTGTTAAGAATTAATCTGGAATTTTGATGGGCATTGAATTGAATCTGTAGATTGTTTTTGATAAGATTGCTACCTACCCCAAAGCATGTGCGATCTTTCTATTTTCTTATATCTTCTTCAATTTCTTTCTACAAAGACTTAAAATTCTTGTCATAGATGTCTTTCATTTGGTTGGTTAGAGATAACCTAAGTTATTTTATGTTCTTTGTGACTATTGTGAAGGGTGATATTTCTCTAATTTCTATCTTAGTTTCTTTATCATTTGGGTATAGGAGGGCTACTGATTTTTTTTTATTTGATCTTGTATCCTGACACATCACTGAAGGTATTTATCTGCTGTAGGAGTTCTCTGGTAGAGTTTTGGGAGTCACTTACATAAACTATCATATCATCTGCAAGTAATGATAGTTTGACTTCTTCTTTTCCAATTTGAATCCCATTGATCGCCTTTTGTTGTCTTATTGTTATAGCCAGAACTCCAAGAACTATGTTGAAGAGATATGGAGAATGGACAGTCCTGTCTTGTTTCTGATTTTAGTGGAAACTTTTGAGTTTATCTCAATTAAATTTGATGTTGATTGTAGGCTTGCTGGTTATTGCTTTTATTATCTTTAGATATGTTCCTTGTATCCATGATCTCTCCAAGACCTTTATCATGAAGGGGTGTTTAATATTGTTGAATGTTTTTATAGCATCTAATGAGATGATCATATGGGAGCATTGGGGTTAGGGGAGAAGAAAGGGTGAAAGGGGATGAGGAGGGAAGAAGGGGAAGGGTGAGGATAACTTGAAGGAATAGGACAGTCATGATGGAAGAAGGCCTATTTCTTTTTATAGGTGAGTTGAATCCATTTATATTAAGTTGTACTAATAACCAGTGATTGAATTTAGTTTTTTGGTGATGATGTTATTGTGTGTGCTTTTCCTTTCTTTTTTGTTTTGCTGCTGTGAGATCATCTATTTATTATCTGTGTTTTTGTAGGCATAGCTGGCTTTCTTCGGTTGAAGTTTTCCTTCTAGTACTTTGTGTAGGTCTGGGTTTGTGGCTACATATTGTTTAAATCTGGTTCTGTCATGGAATATTTTGTTTTCTTCATCCATGGGAATTGAAAGATTTATTGGGTACAGTAGTCTGGGCTGGCCTTTGTGGTCACTTACTGTCTGCATAACTCTTGACCAGGACCTTCTGGATTTAATTATTTCCATTGAGAAGTCAGGTGTAATTCTGATAGGTCTGTCTTTACATGTTACTTGACATTTTTTTTTTCTTTGCAGCTCTTAACATTACTTCTTTATTGTATATATTTTGTAATTTGACCTTTACATGGTGAGAAAACTTTTTTTTGATCCAGTCTATTTGGTGTTCTCTAAGCTTCTTTTTATTTTCATAGGCATGTTCTTCTTTAGGTCGAAAAATTTTTGTATGATTTTGTTGAATTATTTTCTGTGTTTTTTAAGTAAACTTTTCCTACTTCTATCCTTATTATTCTTAGGTTTGGTCTTTTCATGGTGTCTCCTATATCCTGGATTCTTTTTTATTAAGCTTTTGTTAGATTTAACATTTTCATTTACTGATGAATCTATTTCTCTTCCATCTCTTGTATTCTGCTTTTTATACTTGCTTTTGTGGTTCCTGATCATTTATACATATTTTTTGTTTTCAAATTACCCTTAGTTTTAATTTTCTTTATTGACTCTATTTCAGTTTTCAAGTCTTGAATCATTTATTTCACCTGTTTAATTGCTTTTCTTGTTTTATTTATTTATTGATTGATTGATCATGCCAGAAGTTGAGTCATGCTCCCAGAGGTCCCTTTTCCTGCATGCTGCTCCCAGAGATTGCTTGGGTCTGGCTGCTTCTCCTGGAGGTCACTTGGGCCTGTTCTTGGACACTGTTCAGGCCTTACTTTCAAATTTTTAATTTGAATTTTTGAAAATTTTATACATGAATATGCTGAATTAGAATGATTTCTACTCATCTCTCTCCCCCTTCTAACTCGTCCTATGTCTTTCTTGCCCCTCTCTAAATCTTGACCTCTTATTCTATAATCAACATCTTACATGTACTATATGTGTACACTAACAATCTACTGGCTCTAATTAATGTTGCTACATAAATGTGTTTAGAGATGACCACTTAGGTTTTGTAAATAAATAAATAAATATAATATTATATAATTTGTTAAAAATAATTTGTCAATATTCAAATTGAATACTACTTAGAACAAAAATTAACAATCAAGAGCCATGTTGTGCAAAGCAATGTCTCAAATAAATATCTGAGTAAAGGACTCTAACTAAACAATGGAGTAAATTGCTTCTCCCCCACTTACATTCACTAGTTCAGACAAATAGAGTCCATTTTCTTGGAGACCCAACATTGGGTGGAAACTGGGAGAGCACAGCAGTTAGAAATGAAGACAGAAGTTTCTTGACTGGTCCTGGATGTTGGTCCTAAAAATCCTGCCTAACTGAAGCTCCCCAAAAAGATTTTTAAAAGAGCCTTCACCTGCTTTCTGTTGTGTGGTTATGAAATCCAGAGGCAATCACCAGCCCCTGCTCCTCACATTCCGAGAAACCTGAACTTGTTTCCAGAGAAAAACAAGCTTGGCATTTACAAGAACAATGAGCAGGTCACAGGCAGGGTGCAGTAAGGGCAGGGATCAAACGCCCAAGCAGCTAGACTTGTAGTCTATGCTTTGCGTTTACTTTGCAGAAGTTGCTGGGAGGCGGATCATTTAGTGATCCTGATTTCCTAAGCTGACTGTCCAACTTCATTTTGGGGGCAAGTCTTTCCCTGCAGTAACCCACAGTTCTTCACAGAGACTGGTGGTGCTGTAATGTCATCTTGCATCCTAGAAAGATCCAAACCATGAGACCATCAGCAAGAATTATCTGGCTTATGTTATGGACTGTTTGTGTAGCAGAAGGTAAGTTTATTACAGATTGCCTTTTTCCCTTCTGGCAGAGCCACACTATAAAATATTTGCAGATAATATTTCTCATAGCAATCATTCAAATGAAGTCTAAAAAATGTGAGGGAATTACTGGTCTGTAACCTCATGACCTTTGGTGCTAAGTTTAAAGGTTGCAAGTAGTTCATTTGACTGCCGTAATTGATGGTTCCTCCCAATGTAAAACACAATAGTCCTTGAAAAATGTTTCTGCAATTCATAGTTCGGTATAGTCATTTAGCTTGTAGTCATCAAGAAATACAAACCTCTTCTTTGCATTAACATCCCTGAAATAATTCATGTAAAATTAGTGAGAAATATGTAAATATCTGTACTTAGTGAAAACTTTTACAAATTTTTTAGTGAGTGAATTTATTTCAGGCATAATTCTTTTTTATGGCAATTCTTGATTATGCTTTGTCTTTTTTATGCTTTGTGTTATCTTTTAAAAATTATTTTTATTGTTTTATCAACCTGTATATTTTCTCTGCTCCCCTTCCTGTCTGTCCCCTTTAACCCTCTCCCAAGGTACCCATGCTCCCAATTTACTCAGGAGACCCTGTCTTTTTCCACTTCCCATGTAGATTAGATCCATGTATGTCTCTATTAGGGTCCTCTTTGTTATCTAACTTCTCTGTTTGTGAATTGTAGGCTGGTTTTTCTTTGCTTTATGTCTAAAAGCCATTTATGAGGAAGTACAAAAGATATTTGTCTTTTGGGTCTTGGTTGCCTCACTCAATGTGATGTTTTCTAGATTTCTATCCATTTTCTGTAACATTCAAGATGACCCATCACTTACAACTGACTTTGCCGTAACGTTAAAGTTTGGTATGTAAGAACGGCATGTATGAGACTAAAAAGGTTATAAAATTTGACACATATTTCTGTTTGCCTGGTGAGTGTGTATGGAACGTATACTCTTGTGAAATCTTTTTGTGGCCTGTGTAATGTGAGTGTGGGAGCTCTTCCCCCATGTCAATAACAGAAGTTCCATCTCTATCATTGAGTTAAATTCCATCAAAACGATTTGCTTTATCCTATGAAGGGGTTCACTTTCCTAGTTCATAGGTAGCCAGTAATGTGACAAGCATTCAGTTGACTTATTTTTCTCATTTTGGATTGTTTTAAAAAATAGGCTGTTCTAACACTCTGCTTTGTCCGTAATCTTACTATAATCCTCCTGTGTCAGCCCCCCATGTGCTGAGGTTACAGGTGCTAGCGACTGCCATACCTGACTTAGCACTTGTTATATCCAGTGAATAACACAACGTTAATCATTTTTCCAGATGTTTCACTTAGCCAACCTTTGCAATTTGAGCCTTTGCCGTGGCCTCTACTCACTGAAGAATATTAACACACAGGCTCTAACTGGACATTTGCCTCTCCAGACAAGAAAGACAGATATGGTTTCTCAGTTATATCTTTCATTCAAATTCTTAAAATTTGTTTAAGAGTGTTTAATATTTTTGAATGACCTATACAATTATATTTTGTAATTTATTCTTTGAATTTTGGCTTATATTTCTTATATTCGGATACCTTTTAGACTAAAGCATTCATTTTCTTATAAATGAAAATATAAGTATTATTAAAATGAGATATGATTATATTGGATAAGATTTATAAAGCAGTGTTGATATTATTAACTATAACTCAACCTTTTCTCATCATAAGTCAATGCTTTGGTCTTTTATTTTAATGTTCTATGTTCATACTGCTTTGCTGAGATATTTTTGAAAGTATATATTATAAACAAAGATCTATTTTATTCGTAGCTAATTCTTAAATCTTAATAAATGATACAATGAAATGAAGCTGTTTATGTAAACACCAAGTTTACATAAATATTAAAAGGAAGTGCCCTCTAGTTTACATGAAAAATTAAAAATTTAATTACATTAAAAAATTAAAAATCCTCATACCATGGATTCCAGCTGATTTTCTTGTTATTGTTGGATATGATTTTTCATGTATTGAAGTGTGGTGCTCGTTCTTACTGCTGAGTTGGGCTGCACTGTCCCCATTACTGTTCCAAGGGCTTTACAGTAAGAGATGAAGAAGGAGTTTAATATTAAAAGCATTATGTAGAGTAACCCTTATGATATTCCACAAATTCACACAATGAAGAGACAGATGTGGAGAAGTTTCATGGACATTCAGTGGACACAGAGCTCCCTCTTCATTCTTAGCTTGGCCAGTAGCCTGGGTCTGTCTGAAAAGTAAACAATTTCAACAGTCTATCAACTTAATGGGAATTTCCCCATGTAGCAGAACTTTAATCAATTAAAATTGTTACATATATGCTTCAATATTTATGATTGTTTCTTTTCCCTACATCAGACACTGGCTACTGGACTGATTAAAAAAATGATTGTGAAATGCTATCCTAATTCTTTCCTAAACCTGGAAGAAGAGGCAAGCATTTCATAAATCACTTCTGCTTTGATAAATATCAACATTCTTCCAAAACCAAGGTTTCAGAAGGAAGGCTGAACACGTTAATGAACTTGCTTGCAACAGAATCTGACTACTTGAATTAAATCCATGGAACCTATAAGGTGAAAGAAAGAAAAAGACCTTCTGCAGGCGATGTTCCAGTTTCCATAGGCAAGCATGGCCACTGGATATCACACCTCCCCATATTAAAAACACAAAAAGAAAAGTACAACTTTAACAAAAATTTTAACTTTTTTTTTTTTTTTTTTTTTTTTTTTTTTTTTTTTTTTTTTTCCTCATGGTTTATTTTTTTTTATATTTAAAAATTACCATCTCCTTCCCTCCTCCTCCCCCCCTCCCTCCAATCACTTCTCCCCTTTCTCTCCCCTCCTTCTCCCCCTTCCCTCCCTCCATCCCTCCACCCATACCTCCCCTCCCTCCCTCTCAAGGCCAAGGATCCATCAGGGTTCCCCCACTCTATGCTTAAGACCAAGGTCCCTCCCAACTCCCCCCAGGTCCAGGAAGGTGATCGACCAAGTGAGAAAGGCTCCCACAGAGCCCGTCCATGAAGAAGAATCAGAGCCCAGAGCCATTGTCCTTTGCTTCTCAGTCAGCCCCCGCTGTTGGCCACACTCAGAGAGACGGGTTTGGTCGCATGATCCATCAGTCCCATTCCAACTGGAGTTGGTGATCTCCCATTAGTTCTGTCCCACCGTCTCCATGAGTGAACGCACCCCTCTCGTTCCTGACTTTCTCCCTCATGTTCTCGCTCCTTCTGCTCCTCATCGGGACCTTGGGAGCTCAGTCCAGTGCTCCAATGGTGGGCTCAGTCACCTTCCCCATCTGTCGCCAGCTGGAGGTTCCCTCACGGTCCTGACTTTCTTTCTCATGTTCTCTCTCCTTCTGCTCCTCATCAGGACCTTGGGAGCTCAGTCCGGTGCTCCAAGGTGGGGCTCTGTCATTTTCTTCATCTATCGTCAGGTGGAGGTTCTATGGTGATATGCAAGAAATTCATCAGTTAACAAAAATTTTAAAAGGGAAGAACTATGAACCTAGCTTTCTTTTTGTCCTTGCTTTTCCATATGTCAAGGGCTGCCTAATACATTTTTAGTGTAGTACCTGCCTGTGTTTACACTCCTAGCTGCTAGGAACTTTAAATGCTGATTCTTGCGAAATCACATGCTACAAATTGGGTAAGATTTACAGGACATCCTGTAACATAAGAGTTCCTTCATCAAGCTATGTAATTTTAGTTCTGGGGAATGGATTATACCCAAGCTTTCCAAGCACACATTTTACTCTCACAATTGAATGTTGTGTGAAATTTTCCACAGCCCAGAATTACTGAAACAAACCAATTAAACCTGTGCAGAATCACAACCAAATAACTCTGCAAACTTCCAGGAGAGATAAGTGTTCTTTGATCCTGGAAGTTTAAAGAACAAAAACGTTCTTTTAGGCTTCAAGATTTTAGTCATAGAATGGAGAATTCATTTAATTCTATATTATGTTATTTTTAAGTGAAAGATATTTTTGAATTAATTTGACTTTGATTTGGAAAATTTGGTCTTATATATTAATTATGAATTAATAATAGTTACTCTTTAGAGATTAGAAGGAAAAGTTATTTGTGCTTTTATTTAAAATGCTATGATAAATGGCAAAAAGTCAACTGTGATGTAAACTATTTCTTTTATTTCTTAAGAGGAAGAATTTGTGGAATTTTTCCTTCATTCTATGTCCACAGTCCACGGCAAGGCAACTTGTAGTGTAGAGTTTGCCCCATCTTTTTTTTTTTTTCTTTTCTCTATTTTCGAGACAGAATTTCTCTGTGTAACTTTGGCACCTGTCCTGGATATAGCTTTATAGACCAGGCTGGCCTCAACCTTACAGAGACACACCTGCCTCTGCCTGCTGAGTACTGGGATTAAAGGTGAGGACTGATCACCAAAATATACTGAAGAAATTGGTCATCAAAAGAACAGATAATCCAATTTAAAATGGGGTAGACCTAAACAGAGAACTCCTCAGCAAAGGAATCTAAAATGACTGAAAGATTATTAATAAAATGTTCAACATCCTTAGCCATCAGAGAAATGGAAATCAAATCAACTTTGAGATTTCTATCTTACACCTGTAAGAATGACCAAGTTCAAAACACTGATTGGCGACTTATGTTAGAGAAGATGGGGCGGTGGGGTAAAGAGAAACACTCCTGTATTTCTATTGGGAGTGAAAGCTGATAAAGCCCTATGGATATCAGTATGACTATTTTTCATAAAATTAGGAAACAATCTTCTCTAAGACCCAGCAATACCACTTTTGGGTATATACCCAAAGGATGCTCAATCATACCACAAGTAGATGTGCTCAACTATGTTCATAGCAGCATTTTTAGTCATAACCAGAACCTGGAAACAACCTAGATGCTCCTTGACAAAAGAATGGATAAGGAAAATGTACATATACACAATGGAGTACTACACAACAGAAAAAAATCGTGACATCTTAAAAACTTAAGGCAAATGGATGAATCTAGAAAACATCATATTGAGTGAGGTAACCCAGACCCAGAAAGACAAATATATGTACTCACTCATTAGTGGCTTTTGACATAAAGCAAAGAAAACCAGCCTAGAATTCACAATACCAGAGAACCTAGACAACAACCTGGACCCTAAGAGAGACATACATTGATCGACTTTACATGGGAAGTAGAAAAAGACAGATCTCTTGAGTAAATTGGAACTGTGGATATCATGGGAGAGAACAGAAGGAAAGGGGAGAGTAAGAAAAGGGAGCAGAGAAAAATGTATAGCTCAATAAAATCAATTTTAAAATGGCATGTGCCACCACCATCATAGTAACTGAAAACTGCAAAACCCATTCATCCAGTCTTTATTGTTTGATATAGAGTTTTATTTTACAACCCAAGCTGGCCTTGCACACCTCGTCTTCCAGTCTTAGCTTCTGAATTACTAGAATTTAACATCCAGAAACACCTGCTCAGGTTTTTTTTTTTTTCTCCATTTCTCAACTAAATTCACAGGAATAGCTGGTCCTTCCTTAGAAGAATGGGGAGAAAATTCTTTTAAATTCCAGATTGTCAAAACCTTTTGAAGAAGCATCAATAATTTTCTCTCCCAAGTGAAAAAAGAAAAAAATCTTTCATAAAAAGAGGAATGACCCGTCCTCCAAACATGTAATAGAGTAACATTATACAGACTGAACAAGTTATATTTAGGAAAATATATGAATATCATATATGCAGGTAATAACAATGATAAAAATTAGAGTCCTTTAATTTGCAGAGAGCAAGGAGGGATATATGTGAGATTGGAGTGACAAAGGGAATGAGAAAATTAATTATATTATACTTAAAAGAAATGATAGTTAAAAATAGGAATTTCCATAGAAATTAGAAAATAATGTGGATTTACATAGTAAAAATATGTGTCTGCAATGGTTGAGGTTACTCATGAAACCAATCTTGGCATCTTGCTTTTATGCTCCTATCAAGGGTTTGTAAACTTGATAAGTCATAGGATAGGCAAGGACTTACATGTATGCACCTTTTAAACATTTCCTTTATTTTAAATTATACTGAACAATTAGAATTACTGCTGCAGTCTAAACTATGATTATCATAATAGTTTCAAAGCCGTAAGACATATTAAAAACGCTGAACTCATCCATCCTTGACATTTGTCTGACTTTCTTGTTTGGGGCAAAGGGGAAAGAATTCACAACTACAAAGGAAGCACCTGTTGCAAATTAAATAATCCGCTTCCACTTGCAAAGCTGTAGCTTTACTATTATGCAAACAACACCAGGCCTATTGCAGTTGTTTTGCCTCTCCCCAGAGACTCTCTCTACTGAGTCTGAGAATTGGAAGGAAAGGGAAGTAGTCTTTTCATCACAAGCCATGGAAGGAAGGAGCCTCTGACATTTCCCTAGGGAAAGTGGGGAAATGTATAACTCAATTAAAAACAGCAAAGTATATAAAAAATAAAAAAAATCCAGGAATGTAGAAGAAGAGAAGACAGCATAGGACATTCTTTTTTTGAGTTTTTTGAGCCTTGAATTCATATTTTCATAAAAAAAGACTACAGAGACGAGGTCAGGAAAACATGCGCCCTGTGTAGTAAGGTCCCCGCACAGTCCAGACATTTACACAACTTCTCCATGGTCGTCATTGCGATCCCAGGGGCTAGAGGTCCAGTTATGCAGACATTTGCTTCTTCACGATCCACCCTAAGAGAGTATGTGAGTGTTGTAGATCTTTATGTAAACTAGAAAAATGGGCAATACTGGTTAATTATTCAAATTAGGTTTTAATTTCAGTAGGACAAATAACCCCTACCCACAAGACCCATATTTTCAGGAATTGTGTTGCATTTCCCTAAATGATGCTTTTTGGCATTATGCTGGGTCCCAGTTCTCTTCTGTGTTTTCTCTTCTGCAACTCTTAAAATACCTGACATGTTTATAGTACCACAAACCCAACCAACCTGTAAATTACATGGAAGAGACAATACAGTTAAATTTAGTGATATTCTGTGTGACTTATTGTAAAATCTCACTGATAGAGGATGAGCAACCAAGTTTTTCTGAGACAGGAAGCCTTTTCTGTGTCCAAATGCTGTGGAAGTTGTCAAAGACTGGAGAAACTGCTCACAGGCAGGGAGTAAGGTGGATTGTGATGGCAAACCTTGCTTATTTTTAGCACAGCCATACTCTAGAAATGCACGTGCCCTTTACCTGAATATGATTTTAAACTGCAACTCTTAAGTACTGTGATCTAGAATTATTCTGAGGTAGAAATTGCCACATAGTAAATAGTCTTCATCTTTGGACTTAGATTGCTCAATTTTGAAATTTCCCCACCCATGAAAAATACACAAGGTAACTGGGAGAAAACTGTTACATTTTGGTTAAAATGAATTAAAAAACAAAACAAAACAAAACAAAAAAAAACAGTTTCAGAGAAAGTCAAGTAACCAAACAGAAAAAAAAAAGAAATTTCTACTTGGAAATAATAAAAAGAGCAGAAAAATTTGACAGAGCACTTTTGTTTTTGACATTTTAACTTAAAAGCTTAGTTTCTCACAAACGGTGCTAATTGGAAATGCAATAAACAGAGGATGATTATAGAAACACCCCTTCAAAGATTCCTAAAAACTTTTTACACTTTGCCCTAAATGCTAGAGGTTCCTGACTCAAACACTGTAACATAGATTCACACTTGGTGCTACCTCCAGGGCAGCCTGGATGCCAAGACTGGCTGGGGGTGCTGGGATTGAGACAGGGAAGCTTCTTTTAAGGTGGAAGAACAGTAACCTTTATTTTGCCCCAACTAAAGCCTTTTACATTGGGAAGCTTCTGCGGAAAATCACTGGCCAGAAAGAACACAAACATCCTTGTCAATTACAGACCACAAGGAAGTTCCACTGTAGGTCAGGGGGAGTGAGGGCAGCTAGATCACAACAACTTGGGAGATGGATAGATGAACAGTATGTTGTGGAGAGTTGTCAGTGCAGACAACAGGCTTTCAAATTACCAGACAAGGGTTCCCTTGTCTTTTTTTTTTCCTCCCAAGTCTGTTCTTTATTATTCTTCCAGCTCTATCTTTAAGTTTTCAACTTGTCACTCTCAGTGACATCTGTGCATATTGCCAATAGGGACATATGTCCTGGAAATGATTCTACAGCTCTGTTTGTCCTCACTCTTTCTTTTATCCCCGTTCACTTTTTAATGACTTCTCATTATTATATGGGTCATACAGTCATACCTTCCAGGGGTAGTCATTTAGTGTACAGGAGAAGAATTAACAGTGTATTTAAATATTCAAATATTGAAGTTCATGTTATAAACTATAAAACTGCTAAAGCAGGAAACTAAAATTTGGAAACGATTATGCTCTATTTGGAATGGAATTTTGTTCATCTGCCAAAAAAAAAAAACAGAAATTATGAAACTAATAGCAAACTAGATAAATCCAGACTCAGAGAGACAAACATTGCATGGTTCCTTTTATAATTTGCATCCTAGTTTATAGTGCATATACTTAATAGTTATTCGTTTTGATTGTAGTGTATATGTACACATGTATATACATGGGTGGGAATTCGTAGCGGAAATGGAACTAGAAATAGAAAAGGTACTGTGGAGAATGGGGAAATGGAAAACACGCATGATCTGAAAGCTAAAAGAAACACTGGGGTAGGTGGGCCCAAGGCAGAGGAAGGAGTATAAAGAATAAAAGAAAACTATTTTTGAAAAACTGTAGGAAGAGCCAGGTGGGATGGAGCATGCCTCTTTAATCCCAGTACGAGGGAGGGGTAGAAGCAGACAGACCTTTGTGAGTTCAAGGCCAGCTGCTCTTCAAAGTGACTCGAGGGTCAGCCAGGGCTATACAGAAAAATCCCTGTCTCATGGTATGGGATGGGGGTGTGATAATAAAATCACAACCCTCTGTATACTAATTTAAAAGTAAAATTAAGATAAAAATTAGAATGGGTCAAGAGGGATAGAGGATGATATGTAACATGAGGGCCGGCTTGTTGGGTTTCTGTCCTGCCCAGTTCCCCACAGCCGGCAAGCCCCAAGAAATCACACAGAGGTCTCCATTAAGTTATAAAACTGATTGGCCCACTCGCTAGGCTTTTCTTAGACCTTGTAGCTTATATTAACCCATTATCCTTATCTATGTTAGCCACATGGCTCAGTACCTTTTTCAGCAGTGCAGATCACATCCTGCTTCTTCAGTGATCTGGGCAGGAGTGCAAGGAATGGGCTTCCTCCTTCCCAGAATTCTCCTGTTCTCGTCGCCTCTACTTCATATCTGGTTAACCTGCTTATACTTCCTGCCTCACTTCCTGTCTGGTTAATCTGCCTATACTTCCTGTCTGGCCAATCAGCATTTATTTAAAACATGATTGACAGAATACAGAAAATTCTCCTGCACCAATGATGTTTGACTAGATATATTTTTGCTGCTTTAGTTTTAAGTTGTTTATCTGAAACAGAGTCATACAACAGCACAAGCTGGTCTCAAATCACAATCTCCCTTCTCCAGCATGCTAAAAGACATGGAGCCTCATGTAGGCAGGTTTTGAAAGCTGCATAGGAGTTAGTCAGATGATGGCAAAAGGAGGTTATGGATTGGGAAAATATAAATTATACAGAAAGAAATAAAGTGGTTCTGCAAAACTGGAACTCACATCTGCATATCCAAGTAAAGTCTCCTTAATTTCTACAAGAATTAGGAGTAAGGTTTCATAAAGCACGGTCATGAAAAACTCAGAGACAGATATTGGGGTTCAATCTGAAGACCAGAAAAGCAAAGCAGCCACCATTGTTACCTAGACCTCGGTCCAAAATGGCTATCCTGCTTCTAGGAATCTCAGAATGAGACTGAAACTGAGAGCTGTTTCTTCCCACTTTATAATCCTCTCTAGTTCTGGGATTAAGAGCATGCCACCATTTACTGCTGGTTCTATGGCAAAACTAGTATGGCTACTGAGATTAAATGTGTGTGGTCATTGCTGCCTGGTCTGCAAGGCTGGCCAGTGTGGCTGTTTTACTTTTCTGATCCTCAGGTAAGCTTATTATTAAAATGCAAATGAAATACTACTATAGTTCTAAAGGAGTTGTTTTCCCCCTTTGTTTTCATCCTTATCCTCAAGATCCCACTGATAACGCTCTGAATTTTTGCTATCTAAATGTCTATGTTTATTTGCTCCATCCTGCAACTAAGCTACTTTTTTGAGGCAGTCATTCAAGCCTAAGAAAAAACATTTCAATATAAACTAATGGTTTATCTTAAAAAGACAACAAAGTGCTTTGAAATCATACTTGGTGTTTGGAGACTGCAGTCCAAACAAGCCCATTTCAGATGTATTGGAATGAATGCATTTCATGCTGCCTCCTCACAATGGACACAATTGCCAGCTCCTCCTGCCAATTCTTTGAGGTTTCATCATGACCCCTTTATGCTCTTGCTTCTCCTCAAGGTTAACATTTTTACAAATAAGCTATGTAATTATCCCCTTTATATTTTAGAAATAAAAATTTATATTTTTAAATATTTAAGTATCATTTGAACCTAAATTTTTATAGTTTGTTTTTTTAAAGTATTTTATTGCAACTAATATTTATTTGTTCACAATATAACCAAACTCTATATTCTTCCACTATTCATAAAATACTCTGAATATTTTTAATTAAGAAAGTCTCTTTGTCTCACCATATAGTCATAAAGTACTATCGTTTATAACAATAAGAGGCAGAAGGGAAATGTAATGAAAATACCTATATTGATATTTCTATTTATTCATTTGTTTTATTTTTTCTAAGGAACTTATAGCTTTCAATTTATAGCATATTCTACCATCTATTAATAGATAATATTTTAAAAGTGATACCATGTATTTTTTTTCTAAAAATTTTTAAGAAGCTATAGTAAATGAAGAAAGAGGCTTCCTTTGACTTTAATCTACCAAAAGTGTGGGGTACAGAGATACATCTTACAAAATATGAAAATTCATTAATATTTATTTCATTTCTGCAAGAATTTTTCAAACAATCATTAAGAGACATATTGCCATTGGAAATAGGGAATTATATCTTGTTTGTGTGTGCATATCACCTCTTTAAAATTTGAATATGAAAAACTGGTGAATCATAATTACTGAATATCAGATATTTGCTTTTAACTTTAAAAAAATTACACAATTATCTCCCTCAAGATAAAATAAAAAGGATCCTGTTTCCAGATAGTGAAACCTATACACAGGGATGTTTCAAATTCCAGCAAGTATGGAGAAAATCAGCACAGGCAGTTTTCGAAAACACCATGAACTGTCCATTTATTTCCTGCAAAACACATAGGATCAGACTTCATTTGTTCTGACCTGAATAAATATATAGGCACAAGAAAGGTGATTCCACTCATTCACTGGTAGTTGGATACCAAAGGCATGCCCCTTCTCAGGGGCTTTAAGATGAATCATCCCCCTGACGTGTTTTTATCCTTTTGAAACCATTGCTGTGCTCCCTGTTTAATAAGCACCTGCTCTATTTTGCTAACAATTTCCCATTTATTTCAGGAAATTTTTCGCATATTTATGTTGACAGATAGACTACATGATAAAAAGATCTTGTTACAGTCTATTTTAGAACTCTGAGAATATTTTTCAGTGGAACTTGAGAAATTCTGTTGTCTGTCACCATCATAAGACACAATTAACTGTCATTGTAGAAATATGGTGAATCGTTAACAATTTTATCTCTAACATGAGTTACTGGTACATGCTATGTTGAGAATCTAAACAAGGACAAACAGCACGTTCATTTGAAGGGATGAAGGTCTCAGCAGCAACTGAAAGCAAAGGGAATCTTCATTTTCAGAGAGCTCACATTTTGAAGCACCAAGTTTGTGCTGCGGTGGTGGTGGGGTATTAGCGCCATCTAGTGTATAAAAGCTTAGTTACGGAAGTGATGGAAAATTAATGGAATGTAATTGATTACAAAAGTTCACTAAAACAAGTGTTCTAAATACTAGGAAAATACTCAAAGGAAATATGTGTTTCTGACAACTTAAGCAAACGATTTATTCCTCTGTAAGCTATTGTGTTTTTTTATTTTTATCATGTGGTAAAATGACATCTTAAAGATACAAGTTGTAGGTGGGACTTGCCTCAGGTTGTTGTCTTTAAAAGAGAAAGTTTATGAGCCAGGCAATGGTGGTGCGAGCCTTTAAACTCAGCACTCAGGAGACAGGGGTAGGCGGATCTCTGTGAGTTCGAGGACAGCCTGGTCTGATGGTTGGACTGGAGGAAGTGTGGATATGGGAGCAGGGAAGTAGATATCTTAATTAAGGGAGCTATTTTAGGGTTGGCAAGAGAATTGACTTTAGATGGGTTCTCAGGTGTCCAAGGAGATGTCCCCAGATTGTCCCTTGGGCAGCAAAGGAGAGGGAGTCTGAACTGTCTTTTTCTCATAGCCACACTGATGAATATCTTGAATATTATCATAGAACCTTCATCTGGCGATGGATGGAGATAGAGACAGAGACGCACATTGGAACACTGGACTGAGCTCCCAAGGTCCAAATGAGGAGCAGAAGGAGGGAGAATATGAGCAAGGAAGTTAGGACCTCAAGGGGTGCGTCCACCCACTGAATTGGTGGGACTGATCTAATGGGAGCTCACCAAGGCCAGCTGGACTGGGACTGATGGAGCATGTGATCAAACTGGACTCTCTGATTGTGGCTGACGTGGAGGGCTCAATGAGAAGCCAAGGACAATGGGACTGGGTTTTGATCCTACTGCATATACTGGCTTTGTGGGAGCCTAGTCTGTTTCGATGCTCACCTTTCTAGATCTGGATGGAGGGGGGAGGACCTTGGACTTCCCACAGGGCAGGAAACCCTGACTGCTCTTAGGACTGGAGAGGGAGGGGGAGGGGATGGGAGGAGTAGGAGGAAAATGGGAAGAGGGGAGGAGGTGGAAATTTTTAATAAACATCAGTGTATTTATTGTAAAATTAAGTAGCAGGCATCATTAAAAACAATTCTTTACCATAGCACTAATATTCCATAGCCATAATTCCAGCCCAAATAGGAAGAAAAGAGTCTCAAGAGCATGAACAATAGTCAGAGACTCACTTGTAATGATGAGATGCAGCAGGCCTGCTTTTCATCCTGTCCGGATCCCACATGGCTCGCTTTACACTCGAAATAATTACACGGAAACTGTATTCATTTAAATAATGCCTGCCTCATTAGTTCTAGCCTCTTATTGACTAATCCTCACATCTTGCTTTAACCCATATTTAGTAATCTGTGTAGCACCACGAGGGGTGGCTTACCAGGAGAGATCTTAACCTGCATCCCTTTCGGAGAGGAGAGGCATGGCGACTGCCTGAAGTGTCTGCCTCACTACCTTCTTCCCAGCATTCTGTTCTGTTTACTCCGCCTACCTAATTTTCTGTCCTATCAGAGGGCCAAGGCAGTTTCTTTATTAACCAATAAAAGTAACACATAGACACTTCTCCATCATGCACTTGTGACAGTCCCATAGAAATGCAAAGCTAATGGCTATAATACATGCACAAAGGACCTGCTGCAGCTCTGCCCACTCCCTGTGCTTGTTGTTTTAGTGTCTGTGAGCTCATATGAGCCTTGATTGATTAATAATATATAGAGCCTTGTTCTCCTGGTGTTCTCCATCCCATCTGTGTCTTATATTCTTTTGTTTTCCTCTTCTATATGATTCCCTAAGCTCTGTTAGAGAGGATTTAATGGAGAGCTCAATTTAGACTCTCCACCTAATATCTGACTGTGAGTCTCTACCCCTGTTCCCATCTGCTGACAGAGATGGGATGATGACTGGACAAGGTACAGGTCTACAAGCATAGCAGAATACCTTCATCCTTCCTTTCTTCCTTTCTTCTGCCATTCCTTCCCTCTTCCCTCCTCCCTCCCTCCTCCTCCCTCCCTCCCTTCCTCCCTCCTTCCATCTCTTGCTCCCTCTCTCTCTCCCTCCCTTCTTTCTTTTCTTCCTTCCTGTTTGTCTGTCTTATTTATTTACCAGTAGTGTTTGCTTTTACCCTAGGTGGTCTGTGGGCTATCTAATCTCTAATTCTTGGTTACTCAAGAAATGTTTGGTATGGGTTCCTTCTTATGGAGAGGGCCTTAGATCAAATAAGACATTGGCTGGCTATGACCACAAGTTCTATGCTAGTACTTTCCCAGAGCATTAAGCAGGCAGAAAATATAATAGATAAGAGGATTTGGAACTCAGTTAGTGTTTAAATTTTTGTTAGCCTGCAGAGGACCTTCCAGCACCCAAAGGACTAGAATCTAGGTTTGAAGATCCCATGTAGGTACCACCTTAACTTCTCCATGTTCAGTGAGTTTGTACGTGTCATTCTGACATGGAGGCCCCTCCCAATGTGTAAAGAAGAATCCATTATTTTTAGCAAAAGCCTAGGATTTGGGGGATTTTCATGGAAACATCTTGATCAACAACTCAATTTAATGCAAACCAGTCCTGCTACTGGAAGCATATTTAATAACAAGACAAGGCCCAGATGAGACTATGTATCATCCATTATCGGGAGACCTTATTAGGATCCCCTTCACATGCTTTATCCCTCAACTGTCTCTCCCCAAATTCTCTCCCTCTATCTTACCTCCTTTACCCATTCACACTGTGTATGTGTGTGTGTGTGTGTGTGTGTGTGTGTGTGTTTATGTGCATGTTTTAATCTTCAAAATTTAGGTGTTCATTGGTTTTTTGTTTTTTGTCTGGGTCTTTGTGTCTTTTTTTTATGCCAGTCCCATGTGGCTGTTATTTCTTTGGCCTGCAGTACAACTTGAAATCATTGAAATCAGGAATGGTGGGATCTCCAGCAGTTCTTTTATTGTTCAAGATTGTTTTAGCTCTCCTGGTGTTTTTGTTTGTTTGTTTGTTTTTGTTCTTTCATCTGAAGTTTGAGATTGTCATTTCAAGGTCTATAAGGAATTGTGTTGTAATTTTAATGGGTATTGCATTGAATTTCCGTCTTGCTTTTGTAGAGTGTCCGTTTTTACAATATTAATCCTACCAATCCATGAGTATGGGAGATCTTTCCATCTTCTGATATCTTCTTCAATTTCTTTCTTGAAAGACTTTAACTTTTTATCATATAGATTTTTTTACTTGCAGGGTTAGTATTAAATCCAACATATTTTATTTTATTAGAGGTTATTTTAAAGGATGCTATTTCCATTATTTCTTTCTAAATCTATTTTTTGTTTTAATATATAGGGACTACAATTTTTTTAGATGTTTCCTGCATCTAGTCACCTTGATGGAAATATTTATTGGTTGTATGAGTTCCCTGGTGGAATTTGGAGGATTTTTTATTTTTGCTAACATATCATCCTCAAATAAAGAAATTTTGAATTTTCCTTTCAAAGTTGTGTCCCCTTGATCTCCTTCATTTGTCTTATTGTTCTAGCTACACTTTTAAGTAATATATAGAATAGCTTTAAAGAGAATATACAACCTTTTTTGTTCCTGATTTCAGTGTAATTGCTTTGAGTTTCTCTCACTTTAATTTGATTTTGGATATAATCTTCAGCATATTTTCTTTATAGTGTTTATGTATGTCTCTTTTATCATGAAGGGTTATGGTATTTTGTCAAGGTTTTTATGGCACCTAATGAGATGATCATGTACGTTTTTTTCTTTCAGTTTATTTATATGGTGGGTTATATTGACTGATTTTCTTATGTTGGTTTATCTCTCTATCACATGATTATGGAGGATGATTTTTTATGTGTTATTGGATTCTCTTTTCAAGTATTTTATCGAATAGTTTTGTATCTATGTTCATAAGGGAACTTGGTCTGTAATTCTCTTTGTTGAGTCTTCATGTGGTTTGGGAATGAGTGTTATTATGGTCTCATAAAATGAATTGAACAATGTTATTTTTATTTCTCTTTTACGAAATAATTTGAGGAATACTGGTACTCTTCATTGAAAGCCTGGTAGAATTGTGCTCTAAAACCATCCTCTTTTTTAAGCTTAATATTTTTTGATGGTATTTATTTGTTTAGGGTTTGTCAGTCTATTTAAACTGTTTATTTGACCTTGATTTAATTTTAGTAAGTGCTAGCTATTGAGAAAATTAGCTATTTCTTTTAGATTTTTCCATTTTTTTTTTTTAGAATTTAGGTTTTAAACATGTCTATATGATTTTATAAATTTTCCTGGAGTCCTTTGTTATGTTCCCCTTTTCATATATTATTTCAATAATTTGGACATTCTCTGTCTTTTAGTTAGTTTAGATAAAGGTTCCTCTATCTTGTTAATTTTCTTGAAGTACCAACTGCTTTTTTTTATTGATTTTTGTACTGTCCTTTTTGTTTCCATTTTATTGAATTCAGTCCTCATTTTGATAATTTCTTGCTGTTTAATCCTCTTAAGTGTACTTATTTCTTTTAATTTTATAGTTTTCAGATGTGCCGTCAAGTTGCTAATAAAAAATTTCTTTATTTTTTTTTATCGAAGCACTTACTGTTATGAACTCTTCCTTTGCAATGCTTTCATGTATTCCATAATTTGGGGTATGTTGTGTATTCATTGTCACGAAATTCTAGGAAGTATTATTTTTTTTTCTTCCTTGACCCAGTAACCATTCAATGCAACATTGTTCAATGTACATGAACTTATAAGTTCTATGTTGTTTCTGTTCTTGCTATATTCACCTTTAATCCATGATAGATTGTATACAATTATTTCACTTTGCTTCTATCTATTGAGACTTGCTTTGTTTCTGAGTAAGTGGTCAATTTTTGAGAAAGTTCCATGAGGAACTAGGAAGGATGAATCTTCTTTTGTGTGGGGGTGAAATGTTCTTGAATTATTTTAGGTAGATTGGATTTATAATGCCTGTTATGTGCAGTATTATCTCTTCAGGTTTTGTCTGGATGACCTGTCCATTGGTGAGAGTGGAATATGTAAGTCCTCTATTCTTAGTGTGTAAAGGTAATTATGTGATTTCAGCTGTAGTAGTACTCCTTTTACAAAAGTGAGTGTCTTTGTGTTTGTGGAATGGATATCAAGAATTGAAATATCATCTAGGGAGATTATTTTTTTCTATGCAGTGTCCTCCATTTTTTTGATTAATGTTGGTTTGAAGTCTATGTTGTTAGATATTAAAATGGCCATAGCAGCTTGTTTCTTAGTTGAAATATCTTTTTCCAACCCTTGACCTTTGATGGTGAGTTGTGCTTTTTGTATGCAGCAAAAGAATGGATCCTAATTTTGAATCCATTCTCATCATCTGTGTCTTTTTACTGGGGAATTGAGTCCATTGATATTGAGAGATATCAGTAGCCTTCCTTTGTTGTTTCTGTTCAAATTCCTAAAATTTCATTTCCATAATTCCATCCATTTGTGTTTTCTTTTTATGCTATTTGTATTTTCATCTCTTGAGCAGTTTTGTTTCCTTCCACTGTTTGTTTGTGTGTTTTTGAATTCCTTAAGATATTTATTCATTCCCTCAAATCGTTTGTGTTTTGCTGGATTTCTTTAAAGGATTTACCAATTTCTTCCTTACAGACCTATATTATTTTCATACAGGTGGTTATAAGATAGGTTTCTTGAGCTTCAGCTATGTTGAAATAATCAGGATCTCTAATGGTAAGATAGCCACATTCTAGCAGAGCCATGACTATTAATTATATTTTATTTTTGCATTTATGCCTTTCGTTTTGGGGTGATTATAAGTCTAGGTTCTGATTTCTATATTTATATTTGTTCAATGGGTGTTTTGTTTCTTGCTTTGTGTTTTCTCAGAGGAATTTTGGAGAGTGTGATGCTGTGTTTTGCTTATTATCCTGTTCTATTCATCGGGTATGTTCACAGGAACCTTGGCTTAGCAGGGGGATTCCTTCTGAAATTGAAGACTAGAAAAAGAAAGAAAAGTGTGGGGAGGGGAGAGAAAAGGGGAAGGTCTGTGGGAAACACAAGAGATAGGAGTTGAGGAAGGAAACAAAATGCTGCCACAAGTGTTCTGTTGCGGACTGGGAATGAGGCTAGGGGATTTTTATCAGGTGGAATGGAGAGAGAAATAAGATCTGTGGGCAGCCTACCTCGTTTTTTCTTTAAGTAACATTTAAGTTTTAAGTAACATTAAAATTTAAGATTTTAAATAGTATTAAAAACACATTTTTAGAAAACTTAAATTCATAATTTACTGCTACTTGAATTTCTGTATATGTACATATGTACATTTTAAAATTAAGAAACATTTACATAGATTTTCAGCAAATTATTGGGAAAGAATGACATAGGATATTTAAGTTTAGTTATATTTGCATTGTAGTAAGTATCAATCAGAAATATTTGCTTCATAACAAACCTTTGTTGTCTCCCCATTTCTATGGGCCATATTTGAAGATTATTGGGTGCTATATTTGCACCAGTGTGGTGCTGTCAAAGACTGCCGTGGCTGTCAGTCATCAGGAGCCTTGGCAGGGCATTAGGAGGCTGCATGTTCAACATGTCACCCTAACATAGCTTTGGCAGGAGGCTTCAGTTCCTTACATATTAACCTCTGCCTAGTTGGCTCGATATCACCTAACTTATTAGAGAGTCATTAAACCATGAGACCCTGGAGGCCCAGAATCCCTCTATGATCTACTCACAATTGTTTTGGACATGGTAGTTCTTTACGTTCTGAGTCTACCTGACACACAAAGAGGGAAATTATACTACCTTCGTTTGAGACATTTGTTTTGAAGGATTTCAATGGCTGCTTAAAACACATGCATCAATGTCAATTGAGTCAAGACATTGTATTTTGGTTGTACTTCCATTCTTTCAGGTTTTTGCCTATCTGAATCCATATTCCTTTTTTTCCTGTCTAGAAGACACTGATAAATGTATATCATACCTAAGCCTGGTATCTCTTCAGCCAAACAAAGAAACCCTACAGTGAAAAAAGAGTGGTCAAGGATCTCTTCTTAGTCACTTTCTGTCTCTGTGTCAATATTACTGAAGAAATAACTAGAACAAGGCCCCATTTAAAGTTTTGGTGCCTTTGGTGACTTGGGTTCATTGTCAGCTATTCCCACCACTTTAAGCCTGTGACAGGCATAGCATTATATCAAGGAGTGAGTGCTAAAGCAAAGCTGCTTTCCTCCTGCCCAGTAGGAAACAAAGCTATAAAAGAATGACCAAGATCCCAGTACCCCTTCATTGCACAGCTCCAATGATCTGACTTATTTTAACCATGCTATCAACTTCTGAACATTACACCCTCTCCCAAAATCACCAGCAATGAGACACCAAGCTTCCACTAAAGTGAGACTTTGGAAAACATGATTCCAAACCATAATCATAAAGAAAGATGCTATTTACAGTAAGAAATATCAATGATGTATGAGAATTGTAAGGGAAAAATAATGATCTTTTAATATTTTATTTTTAAATTTATTTCTTTGACAATTTTTTACATGAATTTAAAATGTTCTGGATATTCTATCCCCTTATTTTTCACATCCCAAATCTACCAACATTACCTTATATTTACACGTCTTTTCTCTAGATTCCCAATCTTGAGATCTGATAAATGGTACATATAGTTTAATGAAGGGCATATGTGTAACAGTTGAATTGCTACTGTATTTTTGAAGCTACTGTAGTCAGTAGTGGGAATACAGATGAAATCAATGACACCCGTGTTTTTGTTTTTGTTTTCTGAATCAATCAGATGAAATAGTTCAGAGGTAGGGCCAGAGTTCCCAGAGCTTACTCCATTCATGCCTGGGTGTTGATGGGTCATTCTTGATAGACTCAGTACAGACATTTGTAGATGTTGATCTGTTTATGTAGTTTGTGATTATAACACCTCTGAATAGTCCAGAAGATATTTCACAGCCATGATGACTACATTTTAGCTCTTAGAATCTTTGTGCCCTTCCTTCCACGTGCTCCTTGAACTTTTGTGGGATGGTGTAAATGTCTTGTTTAATGATGGGTGTACCCTCACCATTTCCACTACCTTGGGCATTAACAAGGCTCTACATTCATCACAGCTTACCAGAAAAGAAAAGCATCTCTGATTGATGTTGACAGTGTTAATTATGCAAAATATGAACATATATATTTAGAAGATTGTTCAGTGTCATGTCAACGTATCACAAAAACAGATTTAAATTCCCCCAAGATCTCATGAAATCCCTGCCATAGGCTTTTGAGGACATTTACAATTACAGTTGTGGAATCTGAGTAGTTCAGTGAACCTCAAACCCAAGATCCACAATATAGATCTTCCCAAAGATACCAGGATTGTCTGTGACCTGAACATATCTGAATTTGAGTTTTTTACAGCAGAATTTCTGGTGTTTCACTGAGTAAAATAAAGATGGCAAATCTCATTGTAATTTTATTAAATACATTTTTTATTTAAAATGTATATTGCTCTTTTCTCAGGCCTGTTCAATTACTCGTGTCTTTCATCAAATTGTTTTTTGCTCCAGGGAAAATACAGAAAATTCAAAACTGAATTAATACAGCAGATGATAAACACTAATCTTCATTAGGAGGGAGTCTACAAATTGATCTTGTGTGCCATGTTGAATCTGAAGTAGGATGAAATTTGACAATAAAAATTAGGAGTTCCTGTGCCAGATCAAAAAATGAACTATGTAGTAGTTATTTAAAACAGTTGAAAATTAGTAAATATATTAATCAATGTTGTGAGCAGCCTGAATTAAAACTGTGATGGACCAACCATCACTGCTGATGGGGCCACAACCTGCGTCTGGAAAAGTGTAATATTTAAATGGGGCAGCTGTAAGTACTGATTACCTCTGCTGGTCATTCACTTTGAGGAATATTAAAATTGTTTTGAGGAATCATTTATAAAAGGGAAAAAACACAGATTCATAACTACCCACATGAGAATGAAGATTACCTAAGAGGCAGAGGAATGTGTCTATAGGCTTAAAATATCCCTATTTAAAATCATGTCCCCTTTTAGAACCCTTTAAAAAGAAATCTCAGTGAGCTAATTTAGGTTCTTGATGTCCGATGAAAAGCAAAATTCTAAAAATTTAAAAAAGAACACTCAAGATAAAAAGAATTTAACCTTATAAACTATGTAAAAATGTTAGTGTGTGTGAATGGACAAGGAAGCTATAAGATTTCTGTGTTTTGTCATGTATTGGATAAATTCTTTTAACATACCACATGAGGACCTCTGAAGTAAAATCATACTTCATAGAAAAGTTAATACTTTTCTGATATTAAAAGCACTTATTATTTGTAAATAATAGCATGGATGGGAAATTTAATGAAACATTACCTATAAATTTATTAGTACAAAGAGCAATATAGTACTTCAATATGAAGTTAAAAGAATAGTTTACTTTGATTTAATCAAATTGGGTTTCAGTTCTGATAAAAATTATAAATAAGCAGCTATCACATTGGATATTAATAAATATCCCTAACCCACTTCTCTGGTGACATGTCAGGCATAACCTGAAATCATGAGGAAAGACCTCCTCATATACCTCAACAGTATGGATTTTATTTGTCTCCTTCTCTGAGCACTCTCTAGACTTGCAGTTATTGTAATTAATAGAAACTAATTCACTGGTCAAGCCGTTTATCTCTGATATGAATGTTTTTCTTTTTGTTTTTTATTGCTAGGTCAACCTTGTGATTTTCCACAAATCAATAATGGGGGTCTATATGATGAAGAGGAGCACAAACCCTCCTTCCCAGTAGCTACAGGAAAGTCATTTGAATATTACTGCAACAGAGGATTTTTTGCCTCCTTCAGGGACATACTGGGACAGCATTCACTGCACTGCACAAGGGTGGGAGCCAGCAGTCCCATGCCGCAGTAAGTCATTGTCTATATTAAATCATGTTTAATTCTATCAAAGAGTGGAAAGAGAAGAGCACATATGTAATTACTGTTAAGTTTCTCATGAGAAAAAATAAGAAACAGAAAAGTTTGTGAACAAAAGTGACTAGTTTCTGTCTTGTGAGCAGCTTTTCATGAAATAAACCTGTAAAATGAGTACTATGAGATTATCTTTATTGCTGGCATGTTTTAGTCATAAAATCTAAGATAAGTGCTATTCTTGAAACTTTTGATATTGGTTTTATTGTTGATGTCACACATTCTTATTTAACTATTATAAAGATAAACCTTAGTTTTTTTTAAAAAATAAATGAATGTGGTTTCTTTTTAATTTAACATTTATGGTTAATTTATGGTCCTTAGGGCTATGTGGTATCTATCATATAGAGAATGGGGAAATTCTACAAGAGAAAGGAAACTACATACAAGACCAGTCTGTAAGAATCCAGTGTTACCATGGCTACAGTCTTCCAAATGGTCAGGACACTATTACGTGTACAGAGAATGGCTGGTCTCCTCAACCCAAATGCATCGGTAAGTAACTGGCTCTGAGATCACAAGATACTCTCGACTCCCTGTCCCATCTATATTAACTGTGTCAAGTATTTATTTCCAAGTATGTGTGAGTGAATGCTTAGGATTCTTGGTAAGTATATAGCAAAGTAAACACAAATATCAGACATTAAAACAAAATAATGAGTAAACTTTTGTTTAATTTATAGTACTCTAAACTTTGCAATCACAATAACTATAAAAATATAGTTTAAAAATAACAAATATGATTACAGCCATGCACATCATTCATATATTCAAGTAGTGACATGCCATATTAAGGTACTGATAATTGTCGTTGAATTCTCCATGATGTGTAGCTGGAAAGGAAATTCTGAGGTATTGTGTATTATCTGGTTTGTATGTTTTCTCTAATCTCTGTGCTAATGTTTGTGCTGACAGTTACTTCATGTTCTATGTTCTTGTAAATGACTGTGTAATGTCATACTTTATTTTCAAAATAAATGTGTATAAAATGATAAACATAATAGTGCTGATTTGAATTCCTTTCATTATCATTTGCGTTTTAAAAACATAATTCTAAGTCAATTTTCAGTCAAGAATTTTAATTTTTTAAGTACAGTATTTTTAAATAAATGCACTTGTAATTAGTTTGCTTCAGTATTAAGAATTCTAAAAGTTTGTTTGATTTGCATGTATTCTTTATTTAATATAGATTTTCAACTTCTTTTAAACAACCTTGGTTAGATTTGAATGACATTACCTTGAATTTTCAGAAAAATTTTGAAATAATTCATAAGCATATTGAGTCTTCATATTTATTAATACAATATGTTTAAACGTTTTTGAATGTTTGTCAACTGCACTCTTGTACTATTTTGCTGGTGAGAAATTTTTGCTAGCATTATTTTTTGAAACTGTTCATTATGTATTTAATCTCTAAGAAATTTTATCTTCACTGATTTATAATTTTATGTGAATAATGTTAGTGACCTGTTTAAAATTTCTACTGAGTTCTTATTTGATAACCTTTCCACCATGCTGGTATTGCTCATATTTTTAATTTTATGGATTTTTTCTAGTGTCTTTGTTAATAGTGCTGATCTATATGAAAACAATGATTTTTTAATATTTCTGTGACTTTTAATTTTATAAAAGTCCTATCCAGGTAAATTTCTATAACATTGATACTATTCAGATATCAAAAACTTATCAATATTTATTCTTTTTCTGTCACCTAAAATGTCATTGCCTAACTCAAAAGCAGATGTTTTTCTAGAAGTTTAGATTTTCCCTTTAGGCACATGATCAATATTTATGATAATTTTATATGAGTGTGAGAAAAAAATTTTAAGCTTATTATTTTGTATTTGAATGTCTAAATGTTAATGTTTATTTGATAAAAGATCATCTTCTACTACAAAATTGATATTAATTATTCCTAAATATGTACTTATCCTATGTGTATGCAGTACTGACTTCCTGTTCTCTTCCACTATTGTGTATACTTTTACATTCCCCAACATCAAACCATCTTTAGTGACTATTGTAATATTAGACCTTCAATTCTTTTCTTTCTGAACTATGTAATTTAAATCACTCAAATGTTAAACAAAAGCATAGGTTGTAGAAATCTATTGTTGGAGAAGTATGACATTTCTCTTAATTAACACACTTGTAATGTTTACATTAAGTTTAAAATATATGTATCATTTTACATTTTGAACATTTTGCTGCTGTGATCCCTTGTCATGTGACTTCTACAGTGTGTTTGGTTATGAATGTAAAATGCTTTTCTGGAATACAATTAGAGACAATTGATATGGAATCATTTAATTTTTCTATTAATGATTGTTATACCTGTGTACTTAGATCTTTGATTCCTTAAAGCACTATTCTGTTGTGTGCAGCAGAAGGTCCTGTGTTATTCTGTAAATGTTTAGCTAGTATACATTTTTCATACTGAAGCAACTATATTCATCTTAAATATTTTTCTTGAGTGAGTTGTATAGTCTATGACTTTTAAACTCCAATAAGTTTTAACTTGTCAAATTAATTGACAAGAACGTCCAAAATGTTCTCTGTCTGTTCTTTTAAAAATGGGTTTTAAAAAAAGATATATTTCCAATCATTCTTGATATTGGTGATGTCTCTACTTTTCTCTGCTAAATCTGATTAACTGTTATTAATTTAAGAATTTTTGTAGTATCAGTGTTTAAAGTTTATTTTACATATGAATGTGTTTGAGTATTGCAAACATCATTCCTTTTACTTTTCTGCTTCATTGTTTCAGTTCAGGATATGACATCCCCCCTACACACACAAACACCCTTCTACTCACTTTAACTTTAATTTCTTCTTTTTCTAATGTGTTAAGAGAATCTGGGGTAACGGATAGGGGCTACTGTCCTTTTCTCTGTGTATGCTCTGTGAAGCCAGCTTCCTCCATGTTCTTTATTGTTGTCCCACAATTTGTTTATGTGGTATATCCATTGTCGCATGGATTAAATGGGTGAGCATAATTGTCAAAGGTTTTTCTGGAAATTTTTGTTGGGAAAAATAAAATGTTGCCACAGTGTATTTTCTCTCACATCCACCACAATCTTTTGAATAAAGAAACAGTATCTGTTTTAAAACACTTGCTGCTAATGAAACCTGAATAAGTGGAAGCTGAATTTGAACGATCATTTTGTTCCACTGGACATTAAACCAATTTAATTAATGTTGTTAAGAAGTGATATCCTAGGAAATTTTGATCCTTGAGATTATTTTTCAAGAGAGAGTAAGGTATTTTCAGATGTAAATTCCTTACAAGAGCAAGCATAGCAGATCTCAGAAAGCCATGGGGCAAAGGTGGAAAGACAGACGGTGTCTAAGGCAAGCAGTGTTGTCCTGAGCCTCATCGCTGCTACAGAAGCCCCACTTCAGGATGTTGCTGCATAACCCCATTACTGAGATTAGAACAAACATTGTTATACTTCAGGATAGGAAACTGACAACAAATCCTCCACCAACGTCTGCTTTGTGAACTAAAGAGTTACTATAGCTCCAGGGGTAGATAGAAGCAGTGACCAATAGATAAGGGACATCATCTGAAGCCTACCCCAGCATGAGTGCAGGCTCACAAAAAAGCTGCAAAGGCTGGAGCACAATGCACAATGATCTGAGGGCATGGGGACGTAGGAGCCTAATCAAGTGTGCTCAATTTTTCCAAGAACCTTTATGAAACTTTAAATGGTTTGCTTTCCCACGCTAATGAACTTGCTGGAGATGGGATGTTCCCCTTCAGACAATGTTCTCAGCCTGTGGGTCATCACCCCATTTGGGGGTGAAATGGCCTGTTTCATAGGGAGTCCAAGACCCGCCTGGCATATCAGATATTAACATTACAATTCACAAGTCACAAAATTACAGATGTGAAGTAGAAACAATAATAATTTTATGGTTGGAGGTCACCATAATGTGAGGAACTGTATATTAAAAAAGGTTGCAAACATTAGGAAGGCTGAGAAACCATTGAGTAGGAGTTTCTTGTCCTTAGTTTTTTGGCAAAAAAATTCACATGTAGCCGGGCCGTGGTGGCGCACGCCTTTAATCCCAGCACTCGGGAGGCAGAGGCAGGCGGATCTCTGTGAGTTCGAGACCAGCCTGGTCTACAAGAGCTAGTTCCAGGACAGGCTCCAAAGCCACAGAGAAACCCTGTCTCGAAAAAAACCAAAAAAAAAAAAAAAAAAAAAAAAAATTCACATGCATGGCAAAGACAGCAAAACAGAAGCCTATGACTTTTCAAAGATCAAATGGAATGTGACCTTAATAGATTTTTTTAGAAAAAGTGCGGTCCTGAAAATTACTGTGGATAATCATAAGATGTGGTTTTTGTAGATTATTCAATGAAAATATTAACCTGCAAGGCTGTGTCCATTTTCATTTTCACAAGAACCTGAGAGCTGTTATATTTGGCCACTTATTTCAAGACGTTAATTTACCATAATGCTAAAAACAATTAATTATACTTTTAGCTTTCAAAAATTAATATTTGAAACAGCAGATACATGATTAGGAAAGCCGTCAGGTCAAAACAATTGTTGCTTGGTTGGTTGCTTTTGGCTGATTGGCCTAATGGAAAAAAAAAACACTGCCAATGTGAAAACATGACTTGCCCAGCAGAGTTCCTTTCATGGGAAACATGATACAATTACTCTCTTGTATTTAGAAATTTACTGCACAGCACCAGAAGTTGAAAACGGAGAAGCTCTATCTATGAAAATAGTTTACAAGGTGGATGAAAGTTTTCAGTATCAATGTCATCAAGGTTTTGTGTACAGAGAAAGAGGGGATGCCATCTGCACAGCTTCTGGATGGAGTCCTCAGCCTTTCTGTGAAGGTAAAGTTACTGTTATTTTCTAAGTCTTTTATTATTTAAGAAATCGCCCAGTGAGTGGCAAAGAATGATGGCTATAGTCAGACTTTTCTTTGGACTGCCAGCTTGTGCTCTCTCTCTCTCTCTCTCTCTCTCTCTCTCTCTCTCTCTCTCTCTCTCTCTTCCTCTCTTTCTCTCTCTCTCTCTCACACACACATACACACACAAACAAAATTGACTTATTAATTATGATTAATTATGATTAATTAATTATGCAGTCTATAGCTTAGTCTTGTTCTGTTAGCTCTTATAATTTAACCCATTTCTATTTATATACATGTTGCCATATGATTCATGGCTTTTACCTCTCCTCTTGCATGTCTGTTCTCTCTGCCTCTGCTGGCAACTACTTTATTCCTTTCCAACTTCTCTCTGTTCCAATAAGTCCCATCTCTTTCTGCCTATGTAATTGCTATTCAATTCTTTATTAAACCAGTCACATTGAAACATTTTCACACAATGTAAAGGAATATTCCACAACAGATGGTCATGCAGATCAATGTTCCGCTGATAGAACTGAGTCTAACCGTTTGTTTTCATGGTGCTTATGGTTTCTAATCAGAGAAGCAGTATCTGCAATAGTCCTCTGGCATTAAACTGCTTCCATATGTTTAATTTCAAGTGTCCTCCTAAATAGACCATTTTTCCACTAAATGATCAAAATAGAATCCATAAAGTGTTATTTTATATTAAATCATTATCTTGCATTTAAGAACTTTTCAAACAATTATTTCAGCCTCAAGTGAATTAAGTGCAAAAGAGGAAGAATTAGACCCCGGGGTGTTGGAGCATAACTTTAATCCCAGCACTCAGGAGGCAGAGACAGGTGGATCTCTGTGAATTTTTGGCCAGTCTGGTATACAAGGTCTAATTCAAGGACAAACTCCAAAGTTATAGAGACACTCTTACTGTCTTGGGAAACAAAACACGGAGATTTCAACTGTATTATATATTAGTTACAGGGATGTAGGCCACCACCATGGTAGAAATTGTGATTGAAACATCTTTCATCAGTATGGTGCTATGGAGTCTTTCCCATAGTATGAACTTTAGAAAGAAAAAAAAACAAGAATGAAGAAAGAAGTCTCTAGCTGGTGAGATGTCTCAGTGGTTAATGAGCACTGGCTGCTCTTCCAAGCTTCTGAGCTTAGTTCCCAGCAACCACATGGTGGCTCATAGGCTCACAACCATCTATAATGGGATCTGATGTCCTCTCCTGGCATATAAGCATACAGGACAGGACACTCATGATGCATGCATACATAAATAAATAAAAAAAAAAAAGAAAAAAGGAATCTCTTATCTTTTGCTTCTTGCTCATATGAAGCATGAATAGCAAGAACAGGGAATACATGTTTTGCTTGAGTGTTCAGAGTATTATCTCAGATCTCTAGTCATCATGGAACTAGGAGAGGCCCATCCAAGTAGGATGTCCTATTTCCATGATAGTAATAAAGGAGAGAAAGAAAAGTGGGTGGGGTGGAATGAGAGAGAGAAAGAGAATGTGGTCACACTGGATATTCTCATGCCTGAAAAAATATAGACACTTAATGTAAGGAAATGAGAAGTTTTTCCAGGAAAAAACTTCAGATGCTTATATAAATTCAGATGCTTGTATAAAACTGAGCTTTGGACCACAGAATGGCCTGTTGAGTCAGTATATCTGGGTGATAAGACAAGGAAACAGCACTAGGTTATCTACTGCATCCAAAATTTCATCAGGAAACATAAACTTTGAAAACCTTCATGATGGAAAAAATTTAAGTAAAATAAAAATGTTAACACCGAGGTTGAAAGGAAAGGAAAATTAAGGACATTCCTCCATAAGAAGAAATATCTTAAAATTCATTGCTTTTACAACTTATCGGAATGATCTGAGGAATTTATATCCCTGAAGCTAAGTAAACAAACTCTACAGTGACAAAAGAGTGATCAGGGACCTCTTCTTAGTCCCTTTCTGTCTCTGTGTCAACATTACTGAAGAAATAACTTAGAACAAGGGCTTATTTACAGTTTGGGTGACTTTTGTGACTTGGGTTTATTGTCAGCTAGTCCTACCACTATAAGCCTGCGACACACAGAACATTATGTCAAGGAGTGACTGCTAAAACAAAAGTTGCTTCCCTCCTGGCCACCAAGAACAAACTATAAAAGAATGGCCAAGGTTCCAATACCCCTTCTTTGCAAAGCTCCAATGATCTCACTTACTTCAACCAGGGTAGCAACTTCTGAACTTTACACTCTCTCCCCAAATCACCAGCAGTGAGAAATCGAGCTTCCACTAAAGTGAGATTTGGGAAAACATGAGATCCAAAATCATACCAAGAAAGAAAGAGGCTGTTTTCATTAATAAACACCATTAATGTTTGAGAATTGTAAGGAAAAATTAATCTTTTTTAATATTTTTTTATTTTTTGTTAATTTCTTACATTCATATAAAATATTCGGGATAGCCTATTCCCTAATTTTTTATATCTAAACTCTATCAACAATATCTTACAATTACAAGTTTTCTCTATATTCTCAAGTGTGAGTTTTCATAAATGGTACATATAGTTTGATGAAAGACATATGTGTTACTCTTGACTGTGTTTTCCATCCTGCCCAGTTCCCACAATCATTAAGACCCAAAGAAATTACACAGAAATCTACATTATGTTATAAACTGATGGGCCCATTAGATCAGGCTTCTTATTAACTCTTTTTTTCCAGTTTATTTATTTTTTATTAAAAATTGCCATCTCCTCCCCTCCTCCTCCCCCAGTCCTCCCCTCCCCTCCACACATACCCCCACTCCCTCCATCTCCAGGCCAAAGAGCCATCAGGGTTCTCTACACTATGTTGAGTCCAAGGTCCTCCCAACTCCCTCCAGGTCCAGGAAGGTGAGCAACCAAACTGACAAGGCTCACACAGAGCCCGTCCATGTCATAGAGACCAAGCCCATCGCAATTGTCCTTGGCTCCTCAGTCAGCCTCCACCATCAGCCACTTTCAGAGAGTCCGATTTGGTCGCATGTTCCATCAGTCCCATTCCAAGTGGACTTTGTGGTCTCCCATTAGTTCTGTCCTGCCATCTCAGTGGGTGAACACATCCCTCATGGTTCTGACTTCCTTTCTCATGATCTCTCTCCTTCTGCTCCTCATCAGAACTTTGGGAGCTCAGTCCGGTGCTCCAATGTGGGGCTCTGTCTCTATCTCCATCCATCGCCAGGTGAAGGTTAAGGCTCACAGTGAGCCCGTCCATGCTGTAGAGTTCACATTCATTGCCGTTGTCCTTGGTTTCTCAGTCATCCTCCACCGTCAGCCACATTCAGAGAGCCCGGTTTGGTCCCCTGTTCCATCAGTTCCATTCCAACTGGACTTGGTGGTCTCCCGTTAGATCTGTCCCACCGTCTCAATGGGTAAATGCACTCCTCACGGTCCTGACTTCCTTGCTCATGATCTCCCTCCTTTTGCTCCTCATCGGGACCTTGGGAGCTCAGTCCGGTGCTCCTATGTGGGACTCTGTCATTTTCTCCATCCAATGCCAGGTGAAGGTTCTATGGTGATATGCAAGATATTCATAAGTATGGCAATAGGATCTGGACATTTCTGGCACCCTCTCCTCAGCTGCCCAAGGACCTAGCTGGGGGCGTCTTCCTGAATACCTGGGAACCCCTCTAGAGTCAAGCCTCTGCCAACCCTAGAATGGCTCCCTTAAGTAAGATATATAATTCCTTGTTCCCATATCCACCCTTCCTATATCCCAACCATCCTATTCCCCCAAGCTCTTCCCATCCTGCACTTCACACTTTTCTTGCCCCATCCCCCCTCCCCCCATCCCACCCCACCCCTATGTTCCCATTTTTTGTCCGGCAATCTTGTCTACTTCCAGTATCCAGGAGGATAACTATATGTTTTTCTTTGGGTTCACCTTCTTATATAGCTTCTCTAGGATTTTACGAATTATAGGCTCGATGTCCTTTATTTATGGCTAAAACCCAATTATGAGTGAGTACATCCCATGTTCATCTTTTTGGGCCTGGGTTACCTCACTCAGGATGGTGTTTTCTATTTCCATCCATTTGCATGCAAAATTCAAGATGTCATTGTTTTTAACCGCCAAGTAGTACTCTAATATGTATATATTCCACACTTTCTTCAACCATTCTTCCACTGAAGGGCATCTAGGTTGTCTCCAGGTTCTGGCTATTACAAATAATGCTGCTATAAACATAGTTGAACAGATGCTTTTGTAATATGATTGGGCATCTCTTGGGTAAATTCCCAAGAGTGGGATTGCTGGGTCCTGGGGTAGGTTGATCCCAAATTTCCTGAGAAACCTCCACACTGCTTTCCAAAGTGGTTGCACAAGTTTGCATTCCCACCAGCAATGGATGAGTGTACCCCTTACTCCACATTCTCTCCAGCAAAGGGTATCATTGGTGTTTTTGATTTTAGCCATTCTGACAGGTGTAAGATGGTATCTCAGGGTTGTTTTGATTTGCATTTCCCTGATTGCTAAGGAGGTTGAGCATGCCCTTAAGTGTCTTTTGGCCATTCGAAATTCTTCTGTTGAGAATTCTCTGTTCAGTTCAGTGCCCCATTTTTTAATTGGCCAAACAGTGTTATAATTAATAAAGTTTCTGTGTGATAATTCTCAATAAAATACTGGCAAACCGAATCCAAGAACACATTAGAAAAATTATCCATTACGATCAAGTAGGCTTCATCCCAGAGATGCAGGGCTGGTTCAACATATGAAAATCTATCAATGTAATCCATCATATAAATAAACTGAAGGAAAAAAACCATATGGTCATCTCATTAGATGCTGAAAAAGCATTTGACAAAATTCAGCACCCTTTTATGATAAAAGTTTTGGAGAGATTAGGGATACAGGGGTCATTCCTAAATATAATAAAGGCTATTTACAGCAAGCCGACAGCTAACATCAAATTAAATGGAGAGAAACTCAAGGCCATCCCACTAAATTCAGGAATGCAGCAAGGCTGTCCACTCTCTCCATATCTCTTCAATATAGTACTTGAAGTTCTAGCAATAGCAATAAGACAAAACAAGGAGATCAAGGGATTCGAATTGGAAAGGAAGAAGTTAAACTTTCATTATTTGCAGATGATATGATAGTGTACATAAGCGACCCCAAAAACTCCACCAAAGAACTCCTACAGCTGATAAACTCCTTTAGTATCGTGGCAGGTTACAAGATCAACTCCAAAAAATCAGTCGCCCTCCTATATACAAAGTATAAGGAAGAAGAGAAAGAAATCAGAGAAGCTTCAACTTTCACGATAGCCACAAATAGCATAAAATATCTTGGGGTAACTCTAACCAAGGAAGTGAAAGACCTATTTGACAAGAACTTTAAGTCTTTGAAGAAAGAAATTGAAGAGGATACCAGAAAATGGAAGGATTTCCCTTGCTCTTGGATTGGGAGGATCAACATAGTAAAAATGGCAATACTACCAAAGGCAATCTATAGATTTAATGCAATCCCCTTAAAGATCCCATCAAAATTCTTCACAGATCTTGAGAGGACAATAATCAACTTTATATGGAAGAACAAGAAACCCAGGATAGCCAAAACAATCTTATACACTAAAGGAACTTCTGGAGGCATTACTATCCCTGACTTCAAACTCTATTACAGAGCTACAGTATTGAAAACAGCTTGGTATTGGCATAAAAATAGAGAATTCGACCAATGGAATCGAATAGAAGACCCAGATCTTAACCCACAAACCTATGAACACCTGATTTTTGATAAAGGAGCTAAAAGCACACAATGGAAGAAAGAAAGCATCTTCAACAAATGGTGCTGGCATAACTGGATGTCAACCTGTAGAAGAATGAAAGTAGATCCGTGTCTATCACCATGCACAAAACTCAAGTCCAAATGGATTAAAGACCTCAATATCAATCTGAACACACTGAACCTGTTAGAGGAGAAAATGGGAAGTACTCTACAACATTTGGGCACAGGAGACCGCTTCCTACGTATAGCCCCAGCAGCACAGACATTAAGAGCAACATTGAATAAATGGGACCTCCTGAAGCTGAGCAGCTTCTGTAAAGCAAAGGACACTGTCACTAAGACAAAAAGGCAGCCTACTGACTGGGAAAAGATCTTCACCAACCCCACAACAGACAAAGGTCTGATCTCCAAAATATATAAGGAACTCAAGAGACTAGACTTTAAAATGCTAATGAACCCAATTAAAAAATGGGGCACTGAACTGAACAGAGAATTCTCAACAGATGTATACTATCATATCATCTGCAAATAATGAAAGTTTAACTTCTTCCTTTCCAAATTGAATCCCCTTGATTCCCTTATGTTGTCTTATTGCTATTGCTAAATCTTCAAGCACTATATTGAAGAGATAAGGAGAGAGTGGACAGCCTTGTCGTGTTCCTGAATTTAGTGGGATGGCCTTGAGTTTCTCTCCATTTAATTTGATGTTAGCTGTCGGCTTGCTGTAAATAGCTTTTATTTTATTTTATTTTATTTTATTTAGGAATGACCCTTGTATCCCTAATCTCTCCAAGACCTTTATCATAAAGGGGTGTTGAATTTTGTCAAATGCTTTTTCTGCATCTAATGAGATGACCATATGGTTTTTATCCTTCAGTTTATTTATATGATGGATTACATTGATAGATTTTCGTATGTTGAACCAGCCCTGCATCTCTGGGATGAAGCCTACTTGATCATAGTGGATAATTTTTCTAATGTGTTCTTGGATTCTGTTTGCCAGTATTTTATTGAGAATTTCTTTCCTGTTTGGGTGGAATGTTCTATAGATGTCTGTTAAGTCCATTTGGTTCATTACCTCTATTTAAGTCTCTTAATTCTCTGTTAGGTTTCTGTCGAATTGACCTGTCCATTGGTGAAAGAGGAGTGTTGAAGTCTCCCACTATCAGTGTGTTTGGTTTGATGGCTGTCTTGAGTTCTAGTAATGTTTCTTTTATATAAGTGGGTCCTTTTGTATTAGGGGCATAGATATTCAGGATTGAGACTTCATTCTGATAGATTTTTCCTGTAATGAGTATAAAGTGTCTCTTTCCATCTCTTCTGATTGATTTTAGTTTGAAGTCAACTTTGTTAGAAATTAGTATGGCCACACCGGCTTGTTTCTTAGGTCCATTGGCTTGATAAACCTTTTCCCAACCCTTTACTCTGAGTAGATGTCTGTCTTTGTGGTTGAGGTTGTTTCTTGTAAACAGCAGAATGTTGGATCCTGTTTTCGTATCCAATCTCTTAGCCTGTGCCTTTTTATAGGTGAATTGAGTCCATTGATATTAAGTGATATTAATGACCAGTGGATGTTAACTCCGGTTGTCATTTTTTATTTGGTAGTAGAGATTGTGTGTTTCCTTTCTTTGAGATGTGCTGGTGAAGGGTCGCTAGATGTCTGAGTTATTTTGGGCAATGCTGGACTCCTTTGTTTGTGAATTTCCTTCTATTACTTTCTGTAAGGCTGGATTTGTGGCTATGTATTGTTTAAATTTGTTTTTATCCTGGAATATTTTGTTTTCTCCATTTATAGTGAATGAAAGCTTGGCTGGGTATAGTAATCTGGGCTTGCATCCATGGTCTCTTAGTTTCTGCAAAACATCTATCCAGGACCTTCTGGCTTTCATGGTTTCCATAGAGAAGTCAGGTATTAGTCTGATAGGTTTACCTTTATATGTTACTTGACCTTTTTCCTTTGCAGCTCTTAATATTCTTTCTTTATTCTGTATGTTTTGTGTTTTGATTATAATATGGCGAGGGGATTTTTTTTTTTTTGATCCAGTCTATTTGGTGTTCTGTAAGCTTCTTGAACCTTAATAGGAATATCTTTTTTTAGGTTTGGGAAGTTTTCTTCTATAATTTTATTAAATATATTTTCTGAACCATTGAGCTGTATTTCTTCTCCTTCTTCTACGCCTATTATTCTTAGGTTTGTTCTTTTTATTGTGTCCCAGATTTCCTGAATGTTTTGTGATGAGGATTTGTTGGATTTGCTGTTTTCTTTGATCAGTGTGTTTATTTTCTCTATGGTATCTTCAGAATCTGAGATTCTTTCTTCTATCTCTTGTATTCTGTTGGTTATGCTTGTTTCTGTAGTCTCTGTTCGTTTATATAGATTTTCCAAATCCAGCTGGCCCTCGGGTTGTGTTTTCTTCCTTGCCTCCATTTCAGTTTTCAAGTCTTGCCCTGTTTCCATTATCTGTTTGATTGTTTTTTCTTGGTTTCCTAGGATATCGTTTATGGATTTACTCAATTCTTCAAACTTTTTGTTATTCTTCTCGTCCATTTCCTTAAGGGAGTTTTTCACCTCCTGTTTAAGGGACTCTATTACTTTCATAAAGTCAATTTTTTCTTCTTCTTCTTGATTAGTGTGTCCAAGTCCTCCTGTTATAAGTTCGCTGGGTTCTGGTGCTTTCATGTTGTTTTTCAAATTGTTGGAGGAATTCTTGCATTGGCGCCTGCCCATTTGTTCCTCTGAATAATCCCCTTTGGGTCTTCTTTTAGAAGTTCAATTCACCCCAATGAATTAAATTCACTCACCCCAATGAATGATGGATCCTCTGGCAGACTGTCAGGTCTCCTTGCAGGCCAAGCAGCTCTCTGACAAAGGCCTACCTTGCCGCAGGCAGGCTAATGTAGGAGGGGACCTCCCACCGGCCTGGGTGCACTCAATTCCATGTCCCCAGCCTCTTATTAACTCTTATAACTTATATTAGCCCATTAAACTTGTCTATGCTAGCCACATGGATTGGTACCTTTTTTCAACGAGGCAATCACATCTTGCTACTTCTGTGGCATGCTCACAATGGCAGAGACATGGGCTTCCTGCTTCCCAGAATTCTCCTGTTATCATTCTTTACTTCCTGTCTGGTTGTCCCACCTTTATTTCCTGTCTGGCTACTGGCCAATTAGTGTTTATTTAAAATATAATTGACAGAATAGAGACGATTTTCCCACACCATGTTATAGTTGAATTGGTACTGTATTTTGGAAGCAACGTTAGTAACTAATGGGAATACGGATGAAATAAATGACACCCTTCTATTTTTCTGAATCAATCAGATGAAATAGTTTAGCGCTTACTCCATTCATGTTGCGTGTTGATGGGTCATTCTTGATAGACTTTAGCAGACATCTGTGGATGTTGACCTTTTGATGTAGTTTGTGATTATAATGGCTCTGAATAGTCCTGAAAATATTTCACATTCATGATGACTACATTCTAGCTCTTAGAATCTTTGTTCCCTTCCATCCACATGCTCCTAGAACTTTTGAGTTATGGTGTAAATGTCTTGTTTAATGATGAGTGTACTCTCACTATTTCCACTATCTTGGGCATTAACAAGGCTCTACATTCATCACAGCTTACCAGAAAAGAGAAGCATATCTGATTGATGTTGACAGTGTCGATTATGCAAAATATGGACATGTATATTTAGAAGATTGTTCAGTATAGTGTAAACTTATCACAATAACATATTATGTTCCCCCAAGATCTCACAACACCCCTGCCATAGGCTTTTGAGTAGGTTTACAATTACAGCAATGCAATAATTGAGTAATGTAGTGAAACATAAACCCAAGATCCACAATGTAGACCTTCCCAAAAATATGAGGATTGTCTGTGACCTGATAATATCTGAATTTGAGATTTTTCATAGCAGAATTTCTGATGTTTCACTGAATAAAATAAAGATGACAAATCTCTCAGCAATTTCATTAAATACCTTTTCTAAATAACCTAAAATAAGTAGTGCTCTCTTCTCAGGCCTATTCAGTTATTTCTTTCATCAAATTGTTTTTTGCTTTGGGGAAAATGCAGTAAAAATTCAAAACTGAAGCAATACAGGTGATGATGAGCATAAATCTTCATTGGTTGAGAGTCTATAAATTGACCTTGTATGCAATGTTGAATCTGAAGCAGAATGAAATTTGCCAATATAACTCAGGAGTTCCTGTGACAGGTCAAAAATGAACTGTGGAGTACTTACTTAAATTGGAAATTAGTAAATATATTAATCAATGTTGTGAGCAGCCTGAATTAAAACTGTGAAGGACCAACCACCACTGCTGATGGGGCCATGACCTGCATCTGGAAAAAGTGTAATATCATTCACTTTGAGAAATATTAGATTTGTTTTGAGGAATTATTCATGAAAGAAACAAAGACAGATTCACAATTGTCCACAAGACAATGAAGATTAGCGGGGCTGGAGAGATGGCTCAGAGGTTAAGAGCATTGCCTGCTCTTCCAAAGGTCCTGAGTTCAATTCCCAGCAACCACATGGTGGCTCACAACCATCTGTAGTGAGATCTGGTGCCCCCTACTGGTCTTCAAACATACACACAGACAGAATATTGTATACATAATAAATAAATAAATATTTAAAAAAAAATGAAGATTAGCAAAGAGGCAAAGGAATGTGTCTATAAGGCTAAAATATCCCTAATTAAAATCATGTCTCCCTCTGCAACCCTTTAAAAAAATCTCAGTGAGCTAATTTAGTTTCTTGATGCCCAATGAAGAGCAAAATTTTATTATTTGAAAGAAGGTCACTTAAGATAAAAAAGAATTTAAATTTATAAACTATGCAAAAATGTGTATGTGTGTACATGAATTAGAAAGCTATAAAAGATTTCTGTACTTTGGCATGTATTTGAGGAATTCTTTTAACCTACCGCATGAGGGTCCCTGAAGTAGAATCAAACTCCATAGAAAAGTTAATTCTATTCTGATATTAAAAGTACTTATTATTTATAAATAATATGAAGAGGAAAATGTAATGAAACATTACCCATAAATTTATTAGTATGATGAGCAATATAGGCCGGGCGGTGGTGGCGCACGCCTTTAATCCCAGCACTGGGGAGGCAGAGGCAGGCGGATCTCTGTGAGTTCGAGACCAGCCTGGTCTACAAGAGCTAGCTCCAGGACGGCTCTAAAGCTGCAGAGAAACCCTGTCTCTTTTTTTTTTTTTTCTTTTTTTTTTTTTTTTTTTTCCTCATGGTTTATTTTTTTTTTATATTTAAAAATTTCCATCTCCTTCCCTCCTCCTCCCCCTCCCTCCCCTCCTTCTCCCTTTCTCTCCCCTCCTTCTCCCCTTCCCTCCCCTCCCCTCCACCCATACCTCCCTCCCTCCCTCTCAAGGCCAAGGAGCCATCAGGGTTCCCCACTCTATGCTAAGACCAAGGTCCTCCCAACTCCCCCCAGGTCCAGGAAGGTGATCGACCAAGCTGAGAAGGCTCCCACAGAGCCCGTCCATGAAGAAGAATCAGAGCCCAGAGCCAGGAACGAGAGGGGTGCGTTCACTCATGGAGACGGTGGGACAGAACTAATGGGAGATCACCAACTCCAGTTGGAATGGGACTGATGGATCATGCGACCAAACCCGTCTCTCTGAGTGTGGCCAACAGCGGGGGCTGACAGAGAAGCAAAGGACAAACCCTGTCTCAAAAAACCAAAAAAAAAGTTAAAAAAAAAGATGAGCAATATAGTACTTCAATATGAAGTTATAAAAATAGTTAGCTCTGATTTAATCAAATTAGATTTTAGTTCTGATAAAAAGTATAAATAAGCAGTCATCACATTGGATATTAATAAATATCCCTGGCCCAGTTCTCTGGTGACATGTCAGGCATGACCTGAAATCATGAGGAAAGATCTCCTCACATACCTCAGCAGTCTGGATTCCATTCATCTCCTTCTTCAGGACACTCTCTAGACTTGCAGTTTTTATAATTAATAGAAACTAATTCACTGGTCAAGTGGTTTATCTCTGATATGAGTGTTTTTCTGTCTTTTTTCTTTTTATTGCAAGTTAAACCTTGTAATTTTCCACAAATCAAAAATGGAGATGTATATTTTGAAATGGACCACATACCCTTCCCAGTAGCTACACCAATGTCATTCGAATATTACTGCGACAGAGGATTTTTGCCTCCTTCAGGGAAAAACTGGGACAGCATTCACTGCACTGCACAAGGGTGGGAGCCGGCAGTCCCATGTCTCAGTAAGTCAATGTCTACATTAAATCTTGTTTCATTCTATCAAAGACTGGAAAGAGAAGGATACATACATAATTACAGTTCATTCTCTCAAAATAAGAAACAAAAGTGTTTGTGGGCAAAAATGACTAGTTTCTGTCTTTTGAGCAGCTTTTCATGAAATGAACGTGAAAAATAAGAAATATGATATTACCTATAGTGCTTGCATATTTTACTCATAAAACTAAAGATAAATGCTACTTTTTGAAACATTTGATATTGGTTTTATTGTTGAATGCTGCCCATGCTTATTTAACTATTATAAAGATAAACCTTAGATTTTAAAAAAGATAAATGAATGTGGTTTGTTTTCAATTTAACATTTATGGTAAATTTGTGGTCCTTAGGGCTATGTGGCATCTATGATATAGAGAATGGGGAAGTATTACAAGAGAAAGGAGAATACATACAGGACCAGTCTGTAAGAGTCCAGTGTTACCCTGGCTACAGTCTTCCAAATGGTCAGGACACAGTAACATGTACTGAGAATGGCTGGTCTCCTCAACCTGTATGCGCCCCTGTCAGTAAGTAACTAGCTCTGAGTCCCATCTATATTAACTGTGTCAAATATTTCTTTTGAAGTTTGTATAAGTGAATGCTAAGGATTCTTTGTATGTAAATAGCAATATAAACACAACTATCAGATATTAAAACAAAATATTGAGAAAACTTTCAATTAATTTTCTGCCCATTCTTTTTATATACTACCCTTAGTTAATCTATCGAAAAGTAAAGAGAATAGAACCAATACATATTTTGTTAATTTTATGTGTTTTAAATATGTTATAAACATTAATGAATAAACTATGAACATAGTATCTTACTATTTATTATTCATCACACAAAGACCCGGAGAATTTCCAGCACCCCAGAAGATCCGATGATCTCTTGCAAATGGAACAAGTTATCTTCAAAGTTATACTTATGTTTTATGCTTTTCATTGTTTCAGCCTGTGCATGCCTGCCTGATACATACTATGTTGCTCTTAAACTATGTTGATATTAATAGTCCTAAATGTCTGATACAACATGTGGTTTTGCATCCATTTTGTTTTATTTATTTGGTGACATTGATGTAATATTTACCACATACATGTATTATAAATGTTTATTAATTCAACTGTTGAGGTTGTACTTTCTAATTTTGAATATTAGCCACACTGTCATAATCCTTACCTCAAAAGAAATTGAACTCACTTGCACATGCATTTCTTGGATGTAATTTCTGTGATATAATTGCTGACTTGGGATGGACACTATTTGTTCTGTCTCCAAACCAATATGTTGAAGCTGAGATGGGCCTTAGGGATGTAATTATGTTTAGCTGTGGTTATGAGAGTAAAGTCCTAAAAAAGAAACAAGAGAAAGAGGCTTTATGCATTGAAATCGGACTCTGTCCATTATTATATTATTTGCCTCTCTGTTCCCCCACCCACCTCCCACTCCTCACCTGCTGGGAACAAAAACATTACTTGTTAGGAATACGTTGTGGTTAAGATTCCCAAGCTGTAGACATTTTGTCCTAGCAGTCCTCATTGACTAAGACAGAGAACACATTTTCAGCTTCAGTGTGAGTTGTGCCTTCTGCCCCCTTTCTTGACACAATAGTTCCAAGATTCACCACGCTAGCAGATCTTTTCTTTCTTCTTTTTTCCAAAAACTGTCCTTTATATATATTACATCCTGACTGAATTTCCTCTATCTCCACTCCTCCAAGACCCCCCGCCCGTTCCCCACCACTTCCCTCTACCCTAGATCCACACCTCCTCCATTTCCCTTCAAAACACAAACAAACAAAAACAAAAAAAAACATAGCAGGTTTCACAAATGAACATGGCATAACAAATTATGAAAGACTAGGCACAAACCCTGTCAGGGCTGGGCAAGGTGACCCAGTAGGAGAACAGGGTTAAGACATTTGGAAAGGGTTCCAAGAACAGGCAAAGTAGTCAGAAATATCCCCAACTCCTGCTGACACCAAGCTATACAACCATAACATATATTCAAAAGACCTACAAGTTTCCCAATGTGAGTTCAGTTTTTGTGAGCCCTATATTTCACTAGCAGTTTGTAATGTTTCACTTTTCCCCCAAATGTTGATCATTTCAAATTTGTCTTTATTGACAATATCAGTTTTTTATATTTAAGGTTTATGATGTCTATGTAAATATGTATTTCAAATATTGGTTTGTTTGTATTGTAGACTGTAGAGGTCCTCCTCCAGAACAAAATACTGAAATTCTGTTAGGTTCTTGGTCTGACCAATTATATCCAGAAGAAACTTGGGCTATCTACAAATGCCAACCTGGATACCAAACATTTGGGACTATTGTTAAAGTATGCAGGCGTGGAGAATGGGTGGCTTTAAACCCATCCAGGATATGTGGAGTATAGTACTTCATGTTTGAGAACCTTAAAACAAATTTGAATTTAGAATGTACTACATGTTTTATATTGTTACACTATATTATTATATCACTACTGCAGCTGAAATATAGAAAAAATCATTTTAAAATGTAGTAATCCTACAAAATTAAAATGGAAGTAGATAGTTAGCTTCAACTATAAAATATTCCTTGCTGTCTAAAGTTTCCCTTCTATCCAATGATATTCAAATGTGGCCCCTCTGACTCCAAGATAAGGTGTGTTCCACGGACTGTATTCTAATACTGAATCTAATACTGAATTATTTTGCTTTAATTTTAGAAAAGCCATGTGGGTATCCTGGAGACACACCCTTTGGGTCCTTTAGGCTGGCAGTTGGAACCGGGTTTGAGTTTGGTGCAAAGGTTGTTTATACCTGCAATGAAGGGTATGTTGTCAATAATGAGGCTTGTCATTGAAATTGTAAGTAGAAAGTCTACAAATTTGTGCTTTAATGAGACTGAATTTTTCTATTAACATTTAAAGAATAACATAAATAAAGCTATGGTTGTAATTTAATTTAATGCCATACTATCTTTAAAACATTGAAAAATTAGGTGAGTTATGATTTTTCTGGTATAGTGTTGAAATTAGGGAGTATTAAGTCAGTAACACAAAAGTTAATTGTTCAATTGACAAGTCCTTACTACATTTCATTATTTGTACAATATTATGTGAAATGAGACAATTTTATATAATGGGAACAATAAATATTGTGAAAACAACTATGTTATACGCTAATTCTCATGGAAAGTTTTTATAATATTTAAAGAAAACAATACTTTTTTAGATTTTACCGTTTTATTAAATTAATTAATTAATTTTACATACTAGCCAGATCCTCTCACTTCTCTTCTGATTCCTCCCCCATCTCTTTTCTACCCTGCCACCCCTGCCCATCCACACCTCAGAAAGGGTAAGGCCTCCCATGAGAATCAAAAAAGCACAGCATATCAACTGAGGGAAGACCGAGCTCTCCCCAGCCCTTCATCAAGGCTGAGCAAAGCATTCCACCATAGGGAATAGGTTCCAAAGAGCCAGCTCCTGTACAAGGACAGATCCTGGTCCTATTGCTGGGGACCCACAAACAGATCAAGAAAGCAAGACTTTTACTTGTGAATAAATGTCTCTCTCCTGAGCGCTATTGTTAAAGCTTAGTAGTATGCAAATTACCTTTATTATATGAGACCCAAATGCTATTTTTTTTCTTAATCATTGGCTCTGCCTTCTGAACAGATACTGGGTGTCATGACTGATGTCATCTCTGAGTCCTCAGCTCTTCATTTTCTATCATTTTCTTTATTGTCACAGATCATATGGGAAAATTAAAAACCCTACATTATTATGCTAAACAAGTATAAATAAAATTAAACATTGTGAGTGGAATCTTCTTTCATTGCCCTTGATTTCTTAACTTGAGGCAATAATCTATAACAGTTTAAACTTTCCAGGCTTTAGAATTAGCTCTAAAACATTTCCAAACTCAAATACTCATTGTTGATAAACTCTTATTTCATTACTATCCCTCTCTTACAAAAGTGGAAACTTTTCATGAGCATCATGGGGTAGGCAGGGGATATAAATATGACCCACATTTGAAGCCCTCAACAAATCCTGGGATACTGCAAGTATTCACCAGATACTCATTTCTTATTAATCTTGTCCTTGTCCACAACCTGAAAGAGGTTTTCCAGGCCCATTTTTATCCCAGGTTTTATTCATCACCACTCACCTTATTGCACATCCCAACAAGGATTGCCTTGGCATGAGTTTTTCTGACTGTTCCACTGTTCACCTCTGAATTATTTCTTCCCAGCCTAGCCTACCTTATTTGAGTTTCACACTTGTGCTGAAAAAGGAAATAAAATTAATAAGCTTTCTTCATTTGAATCCTACAGTCTCAGAACTTAATATTTACAGTTTGGTGAAGAAATGAACTGAGTATTTTCCTCTAATTCTGGCTCTTTTAAACTCATTATTGCCTCTTTCATTTTGTCAGTAGCAAGAGCAAATGCTGATAGAACCCTGTTATGTCATTAACTTTGTATAATGAGCTTCAATCACCAATAGAAATCTGTTGGTCAAATTACTGACACGTATCAATTAAGTCCTCACACCATGTGGGATCAACAAGCAAAATAGTTCACAATAAATTAAATTTTTATTGAAGAATGTTTTGTCTATTCTTTTTTTCCCCAGAAGTGAAAGCTAAGGAAGGAGTAGGTTTATGAATCTCTGGTTTTTGCTCACCCTTTTTATTCCTATATCTATGTCTTTATTTTCTCTGCGGGATATAGGTTTAATTACATATTATTTAGCAGAATGATTCCTTATGAACGATCATGTAATTGTCCTTGACGTTGGTGATTTTCAGATGACATTGCAATTTTTTTTTCTGTATGGTCAACCATTATCTCCTCTTCTCCCCTCCCTCTATGAACATAGGTCCAGGAAAGTTTTGTGTAGAATTTTGCAGAATGTCTGAAGGAGCATAGCATAATGGGTTGCCCTCTGCTGTGAATAGAAAGTATCACCAGGAACTTTGTTTTTTCCCTCAGAAGAGGACACATTATGCTTCATAAGGGGTCTAGAGATCACATTTATAGTCAATTATTCCATCTCCTCTACAGCAAGCATTAACTAAACCTTAAATTTCAAACTCCTTGACCAATATATTCTGCTGAAGCTTTTCTTTTTCCTATAATAAATTAGGAATAAGATGAGAATATTATGAGAAAGAGAAAGTTTTTTTTGTTAAAAATTTCTTACCAGAGGACAACCATGGCAGTAAAGAACTTAAATGTACATAAATATAATGATGTCTCAACACATATTTTTCCATTTTTAGGTATCGACTGTTAGGTGAGATTGATTACCGTGAATGTGGTGTGTAGGTGGTGGACCAATGATATTCCATCATGTGAAGGTAAATAAAATGCTGTTTTACATGTATGACTCAACACCTACAATAGATTTTTCTGAAAATACTTTTGAAGTTTATTTTTCAGTATGTCTTACTTATAATATTTTATAGTTTCTAGTATAAAACAGAACAGAGTTTTTTTATTAGAGTACTAATTTGTATTTCAATGTACTAATTATACTAAGCCCAGAGGGTGGCAAATTTTATAGAGCTAGTGTAGCTTCCTTGGGGTCATGGACTTGACCCTCAGCACACAAGGGTCATCAATAAAACTCAAAACTTTCAGCTAGACTGGGGTTGCGCATGCCTTTAATCCCAGAACTCAGGAAGCAGAAGCAGGTGGATCTCTGTGAGTTAAAAGCCAGCCTGGTCTACAAGAGCTAGTTCCAGGTCAGGCTCCCAAGATATAGAGAAACCCTGTCTCAAAAAACAACAAAAAATAACCCACAAAAAATCCTTTCAAAAACTGTCTAACAACATAATAAATACAAAATGAGATTAATATTATTTTTGGTCAATGTACTGATTATTAGAAATATCAAAGCCAACTCTTATTTTAGATTTCAAACATTAATAATATCTATAACTATCACCAGTTTAATGAAATGTAGGGCTTGAAACTCAGTTCATGAAGAATATCTCCTGTAATAACCATCCAGTTATAAGGATGTAGGCCACCACCATGGTAGAAATTGTGTGATTGAAACATCTTTCAACAGTATGCTGCTATGAAGTCTTTCCCATAGCCTGCACTTTAGAAAGAAAAAAAAAAACAAGAATTAAGAAAGAAGTCTTGAGCTGGTGAGATGTCTCAGTGGTTAATGAGCACTGGCTGCTCTTCCATTCTTTTTTTTTTTTGCGTGGGAGGATTATTTATTAAGGAAGGGTGTGCTCGACAGTGCGGGTCAAGGAGGGAGGGAAAAGAAAGAGAGGATAGAGAGGAATAGAGAGAAAGAGAGAGAGAGAGAGAGCAGAGAGAGAGAGAGGAGAGAGAGAGAGAGGGGCGCGTGTGCACACGCAAAAGGGGGGCGGGGGCAGTCTTCAGTTAGTTTCCATTTTCTGAGCTCAGTTCCCAGCAACCACATGGTGGCTCATAGTCTCACAACCATCTATAATAGGATCTGATGCCTCTTCTGGCACATATAAGCACTACAGGAAGGACACTCAGAAGAAAAGACCACAGAAGAGACATAGGAAAGAAACGAAATCAAGACAAAGAAAGAAAGAAAGAAAAGAAAAAGAACAAGAAAGATAAGAAAGAAGAAAAGTAAAGATAAGAAAGAAAGAAAGAAGAAAAGAAAGAAAAAGAAAGAATGAAGAAAGCACATAAGAAGACAAGAAAGAAAAAAAGAAAGAAGAAAGAAAGAAAGACAAGAAAGAAATCTTTTATTTTGCTTCTGCTCACATGAAGCATGAATAGCAAGAACAGGGAAATGCTTGTTTTGCTTGTCGTTTAGAAGAAATGGCTCAGATCTCTAGTCATCATGGAACTAGGAGAGGCCCATCCAGTAGGATGCTCCAGTTTCCATTATAGTAATAAAGGATGAGAGAAAGAAAAGTGGGTGGGGTGGAATGAAGAGAGAGAAAGAGAATGTGGTCACACTGGATATTCTCATGCCTGAACAAATATAGACACGTAATGTTAAGGAAATGAGAAGTTTTTCCAGGAAAAAACTTCAGACGCTTATATAAATTCAGATGCTTGTATAAAACTGAGCTTTGGACCACAGAATGGCCTGTTGAGTCAGTATATCTGGGTGATAAGACAAGGAAACAGCACTAGGTATCTACTGCATCCAAAATTTCATCAGGAAACATAAACTTTGAAAACCTTCATGATGGAAAAATTTTAAGTTAACTAAAAATGTTAACACCGAGGTTGAAAGGAAAGGAAAATTAAGGACATTCCTCCATAAGAAGAAATATCTTAAAAATTCATTGCTTTTACAACTTATCGGAATGATCTGAGGAATTTATATCCCTGAAGCTAAGTAAAAACAAACTCTACAGTGACAAAAAGAGTGATCAGGGACCTCTTCTTAGTCCCTTTCTGTCTCTGTGTCAACATTACTGAAGAAATAACTTAGAACAAGGGCTTATTTACAGTTTTGGGTGACTTTTGTGACTTGGGTTTATTGTCAGCTAGTCCTACCACTATAAGCCTGCGACACACAGAACATTATGTCAAGGAGTGACTGCTAAAACAAAAGTTGCTTCCCTCCTGGCCACCAAGAACAAACTATAAAAGAATGGCCAAGGTTTCCAATACCCCTTCTTTGCAAAGCTCCAATGATCTCACTTACTTCAACCAGGGTAGCAACTTCTGAACTTTTACACTCTCTTCCCAAATCACCAGCAGGAGAAATCGAGCTTCCACTAAAGTGAGATTTGGGGAAACCATACGAGATCCAAAACCATACCAAGAAGAAAGAGGCTGTTTTCATTAATAAACACCATTAATGTTTGAGAATTGTAAGGGGAAATTAATGATCTTTTTTAATATTTTATTTTTTATTTCTTGTTAATTTCTTACATATATGTATATATATAATATTCTGGATAGCCTATTCCCTTATTTTTTTATATCTAAACTCTATCAACAATATCTTACAATTACATGTTTTCTCTAGATTCTCAAGTTTGAGTTTTGATAAATAGTACATACAGTTTAATGAAGGGCATATGTGTTACAGTTGGATTGGTACTGTATTTTGGAAGCTACGTTAGTCAGTAGTGGCAATACACATGAAATCAATGACACCCTTCTTTTTTTCTGAATCAATCAGATGAAATAGTTCAGAGGTACGGCCACAGTTCCCAGAGCTTACTCCATTCATGCCTGGGTATTGATGGGTCATTCTTGATAGACTCAGTACAGACATCTGTAGATGTTGATCTGTTGATGTAGTTTGTGATTATAATGGCTCTGAATAGTCCTGAAAATATTTCACATTCATGATGACTACATTCTAGCTCTTAGAATCTTTGTGCCCTTCCTTCCACATGCTCCTTGAAATTTTGAGTTATGGTGTAAATGTCTTGTTTAATGATGAGCTCACTCACTACTCCCAGTACCTTCGGCATTAACAAGGCTCTACATTCATCACAGCTTACCCGGAAGAATATCTGTTTGATATTGACTGTTTGCCTCCAATGCCTCGCCACTGCTGGTGACCTTAGCTTGGCATTCTGATTTGAACTACTGAAAGCTGTGTCCAGCTCTGCTTCCTGAGCATGTTGCCTTGGCCTTGACTGACGATGAGGGGATAGGTTTTCACCTGTTGGCCCACCTGAATGTGTTGGGTATAAAAGCCTCTGTGGTGCTATTCAATAAATGTCTTTTACCAGTGACTAGAGGTGTGTCTCTGTCTGTGCTGTCTCTGTGAATCTTTGAGTGTTTCAACCTCCGGCCCCTTCTGTGGCTCGTGAATGGTATGGTGGCGCATATATTGCAGATAGGCATGGTGTTCTGCAAGTGGATGTCTCATCAAGTTTGGAACTAGAGAACACTGAGAGGTCACCCTCGGGAATAGTGAGGGTGGATTGGTGTGTGTGTGTGTGTGTGTGTGTGTGTGTGTGTTTAATCATGATGTCCTTTGCTTGGGTTTCGATTCCAGTCCATGCAGGCATGGCAAGTGGAGGTCCCACCGAAATCTGAGAAAGAGGCATAAGCCGACAGGGACATATTGGTGAATTAAGATGGGAACTGGTAGCAGTAAAAGGGAATTGTATTTTAAAGTTAAAGGATTGTTAGAGCAACAAGGAACAATGGTAAAAGAAAAAAACATAGAAGCTTTTATTAATACCATAGAACAGGCCAGTCCCTGGTTTATTAAGGGAGGAGGCCTGAATGTTTTAGATTGGGAAGAGGTGCACAGAACTACAAAAAAAAAAAAAAAAAAAAAAAAAAACTAAAATGAGAGGAGCCCAACAGCTTTCCTACTGCGACTTTTGTTAAAGGTTGCTATTAGTTAAAGAAGCTCTATTAATAAACAGAGTGAAAGTTAAACAGGAGGTAGAAGTAGTTAAGGAAGTTTTACAAGAAATTCGTAAAGAAGAGACCTGCTGCTCTTTGTGTTCTATAGAGAATCAAAAGGGGGCATGTGGTGGCAGTAGTGAAAAAATATTGGAAGAGGATCAATAAAAAAAAAAATCTGCTCTTCCTAGCTCAGAAAACAGTCAGTCACTAGGCAGGAGTCTGATGATTCCAGGTTTGTAGAGGATAGTGAGGAATCACAGAATATGAGGAGGAAATAATACATAGGGAAATAAGAAATCTCCATAGAAAACTGAGAAGATGAAAAGGAAAAGAAAAAGATTTACTCCTAACTCCCTTGGACCCACCGGCTTATAATGATGAAGGGTGGTGGTCTCAGTTAAGTAGGGGCTCTAACATTGAACAAAACAAAGGAGTTTGCTTCTGTCCTACACACATGGTGGTGCCAGTAATGGAGGCGTCAAACCCCAAGAACCTGGGGCAAGTAATCCACCAACATTTTGCATTGAAATTTAAAGACATGAAGAATTAAAGGAAGTTATTGCTACATATGGGGCCCAAGCACCTTCACATTGGCCGTGATGGAGTCTTTCTCCGCTTTGAATTTAACAGCAAACAATTGGCAGCAATTATGCCCTGCCATTTTATCTGGGGGAGACTATATTATGGCGAGGGGAATATTAAGAAAATTGTATGCAGATGGCCCAATTAAATGCTCAAGCATGTCAAGCTCAATGTAATATAGATATGTTAACTGGGGCTGGGGTTTATGCTGATTTGCAGCAACAAATTCTGTATGATCCAGCAGTATTCACCCAAATAGGTGCAGCTGCCACTTAAAGCTTGGAAGGCCCTACCTAACAAGGCAGCTGGGGATCAATTGTCAAAAGTTTTACAAGGACCATCTGAATCATTCCAAGATTATGTAGATAGACTGTTACAATTAGCAGGTAGATTGTTTGGAGATGTGACAATAGCTGTGCCTAAAGTAAAGCAACTTGCACTTGAAAAATGCCAACGAATATTGTAAGGAAGCCTTATCCCTCACAAAACAAAGAGTTTAAATGAATATATCAGGATATGTAGAGATATAAAATGGGAATTTCATCCAAGGTCAGATTATAGTGGCAGCTATACAACCCCAGGGTCAGGTCATGGGAGCCGGAGGTAGTAATTGTTTCAGTTGCAGAGCTCCAGATTTCTGTAGGGAACATCTGCAGCTTGTGGTGCATTCACTGATATGCAACAAGCCCTAGCCAGTGCTGGATTAATTAATGCTCCAGAAAAAGTTCAAGCCATGCTCCTGTATTCTTATCTGGGATGTATTTTGTAAAAGGAGAAATTAAACCACAGAAGTTGCAGTTTGATTGTGCTCATCTTAAGACTTTACATGATTGGCAATGTTTTTTAGGCAATGTGCAATGGATACGCCCTTCGCTATCTGTTAAGTCTGGAGATCTTAAACTGCTATATAAGATGTTACTCAGGAATACTGACTCCCTATCCTCCCAATGCTTACTCCTGAAGCCAAAGGAGCTCTAAAATTGTTTATGCAAAGTATAGAACAGGTTCATTTACAAAGGGTGAGATTATGATAGCTTATAAATTGTTAGTTTTAAACCTCTCATTTTGCACCAAGTGGTGTTTTTCGGCAAACTGGACCTCTTATGTGGGTATAATATGCCTGTTTTTCCTTGTAATGTTGTTACACCATATTATGATTTGGTTATGCAGTTGCTCTGGAAAGCTAGGAAGATGAGTATAGAAACAAATTTCCAGACAAAATTGTCCTTCCCTATGATAAAGATCAATTGTTACATTTACAGCAATATAATGAATATTGGTCTCTATATTTATTATCAACTGATGCAATGATTGATAGCCATTATCCCCAAACATTCATTGTTAAGTTTCTTTAAAAATCATCTTGTTATTTTTCCACAGATAGTAAAACCTAGGTTCCTGGTGGGAACTTTTTACAGATGGTTCCCCAAAGGAAATGCTGTGGGTAGTTTCTCAAGGTCTATTATGCCAAACACCTGTTGGCAATGTCTCTGTTCAAGCAGCTGAAATAACAGCCTGTATTGTAGTATTATGTTTCCTGATGAGTCAATTAATTTAAATACTGATAGTATTTACCTTGTCTCAAATTATTGCTCCCTTAGAGACCGCTCCTTATATTTCTCCTGTGTCCCATATTACAACAACAATTATGCTATCTGTAACATTTATTATGTATGGTCCAGGCGGGATCCTATTTTGTGAGTCATATTAGAGGTCATACTTAATGCCTGGACCCCTGGCTAAGGATAATCAGCTCGCAGATGCATATACCCCGAATACTATTTGCCAGCCCCAAAGAAAAGGTTTCTAAACTCCATAAAAAGTATCACTTCAATGCTTGTTCCCTGCAGCACCATACTGGTTGCTCTAAAGCAACTGCCTTACAAATTACCACCCAATGTTTTGCCTGTGCTCCTTTTTCATAATGCGCCTATTGCTGGAGTTAATCCTTGTGGACTTAAACCGCATGGACGTTTACCCACCTACCCTCAGCTAGAAAGCTGGAATACATGCATGTTTAGGTAGATACTTGCTCTAAATAGTTTTTGCTTCTCTGCATAGTGGTAAGAAAATTAAGTGTGTGATAGCTCATTCCCTGCTGGCTTTTGCTTATATGGGCTTACCTAATGTTATTAAAACAGATAATGATCCTGCATATACTAGTGGAAAATTTCAAACCTTTTTGTGTAAATAATAATATTAAACACATTATAGGTATTCCATATAACCCCACTGGACAAGCTTTAGTAGAAAGAATGCATATGGTTATAAAACAGTATTTCATGAAAATAAATGGGGGGAGGATATTCTCTCTCCCAATGCACAATTGGCTTCTATTTTATTTATTCTAAATTTTTTAACTGTGGATCATGAGGGCCACTCAGCCATGGAAAGACATTGTAATAAAAGTTCTCAGTCCTTCGGATGGGTACGATGGAAAGACCTTATTACAGGACAGTGGAAGGAGCCCACATCCATGTGGCTAGGGTGAGAGGAGCTGTTTTGTATTTTTCCTCCAGGAACAGACAAGCCCATTTGGGTACCAGAGCGATATGTTCAGGCTGTGGAGAATGATGGGAAAGGATCCTGTAATGAGCCTGAGAATGACATCTGTCATTCTCTTGATGAGCCTCCTGGTGAGTCCCAATCAAGCAAAAAGCACTGTGTGAAGCTTGGTAAGAAATCCCCCTTGTATTGATGCCAGTGAGTGGAGCTAGCTCCTTGTATCCATCTTTTTATTCCACAAACTATACTGCTGTGTAGCATGGGGGCCTGCTCATTGGGGTTTTGGTCCCTCCCGGTACCCCACAGGCAGCAAGCCTCAAAGAAAATCACACAGAGAGTCTGCATTAATTATAAACTGATTGGCTCATTAGCTCAGGCTTCTTGTTAACTCTTATAGTTTATATTAACCCATTGTTCTTATCTATGTTAGCCACGTGGCTCAGTACCTCTCTCAGCGGGGTAGATTACATCTCGCTTCTCTGTGGTCTGGGCAGGACTTGGAGGAATGGGCTTCCTCCTTCCTAGTTTTCTCCTGTTCTCATAGTCCCACCTCTACTTCCTGTCTGGTTGACCCATCTATACTTCCTTCCTGGAAAGTCAACATTTATTTAAAACATGATTGACAGAATACAGACAATTCTCCCGCACCACTGCTGGAATTGTTTCAAGCAATATGGTGATAAAACAGGCTTCTATTAATCAAACCTTTTCCCTTGTGGATGCTTTATGCTTTGTTACATTTTGGGGCTATGAATATTACTTTAAGGAATCCTACACAAGCAGGTGTAGTCCCCACCTTTTTTGGAATGTTTCTCTGCAGGCTCCAGGCACTATTAAATCCTGTGTTTATGTTTTAGTTTTTCCTTGCTTTCTTTCTTTCTTTCTTTTTTTCTTTTTTTTTTTTTTGTGGTATGGAATAGCACCTTTGGAGGAAAAGATATTCTCGGTTGTTCTTTCAGAAACTGTGGTCTGAGCAACTGCTAGGATGAGCACTCTAGTGCTGCCTTGTTGGTTCTGGTATCAGCCATCATACCAAAAAGACGATGCAGACTGGGATGACCCTGTATCAAGAGAAATGAGATTTTGGAGCGACAGCTGTGGTGGTTGCTGTCATCGTGGTGTCTGCTGCTGCAGCCATGATCGCAGGACTGGCAATGGCACAAACATCGTTGGTGTCGGACTCCAGGGATAAACTGGTGAGACAAGTCAAGGCTGCTGTCCATACTCAGAATGCCCTGAATGTCCACATTAAATTTGGACTTTTGAATTTAAAACAACAAACTGCCCTATTGTAGGAGCAGGCAGACTTCTTATGGCTTGTACAACAAATATCTTGTTCACATTCTTGTCATTCCATTTGTGTGACATCTGTGAATATTGTTAATGCCTCTTATGTGGTGAAACAGCTCAATGGTTACTTGAATAGCCCTTGGAATGTTACGATTAGCACACCAGATTATTGATACCTGTGTGTCCACTGCTTTAGCCAAAGGGTTTGTAGAATACCATAGCTCAACTGGGAAGCTGGGTCCAGTGGTGATTGGGGACCCTCTTAAGTAATCTTAAGGCTTGTTGCCATGGGCATTTGTCTCTGGATTCTGTGTAAAATCAGACAATCCATGAGAACGCAGCATATGCTCTCTTAGCAAGTCCTGAGGCTGTTGGCCAGTAACTCGGATGTACCCCAGGTTTGGTTGCAAATACTTCACAATGAAGACTCCTCCATAGATGGGCAACTTCTACAGAAGAGGGCCCGCCTAAAACAGGGAAGTGGCCTCCCAAAGATGGGTAAGGGTTTCCTCTTCTGAGATGACCTAAGAAAGGAGGGGCTTCTGTCTTATAAAAAATTAAGGTGGGAGATGCTGGAAACATTTGGAGTCCTGGCCGCCAGCTGATCTCCCCTGCTGGTGACCTTTGCTTGGCCTTCTGATTTGAGCTACTGAAAGCTGTGTCCAGCTCTGCTTCCTGAGCACGTGTTTTTTGGACGTGATTGAGGATCAGGGGATGAGGTTTTCACCTGTTGGCCAACCTGACTGTGCTGGGTATAAAAGCCTCCGTGGTGCTATTTAATAAAGAGCTTCTTTTACCAGTGTCTCAGTCTGTACTGTCTCTGTGAGTCTTTGTGTGTTTTATTCTACAGCCCCTTGCCAGGCTCGCAAATGGTATGGCAGCGCATAGAGCACAGATGCATATCCTGCACCATAGTTGATAATGTTGATATGCAAAAATATGGGCATATATATTTAGAAGATTGTTCAGTATAGAGTCAATTTATTGCAATAACAGATTAAGTTCCACCAAGATCTCACAACACACCTGCCATAGGCTTTTGAGTTGATTTACAATTCCGGTAATGCTGTAATTGAGTAGTGCAGTGAGCCTCAAACCCAGAATCCACAATGTAGATCTTCCCAAAAATATCAGGATTGTCTGTGATCTGAACATATCTGAATTTGATTTCTTTCACAGCAGAATTTCTGATGTTTCACTGAATAAAATAAAGATGACAAATCTCTCAGCAATTTCATTAAATACCTTTCCTTCTTAAAATAGGTCATGCTCTCTTCTCAGGCCTGTTCAGTTACTCATTTCTTTCATCAAATTGTTTTTAGCTTTGGCAAAAATACAGTAAAAATTCAAAACTGAAGCAATACAGGTGATGATGAGCATGAATTTTCATTAGGGGAGAATCTACAAAATCACCTGGTGTGCAATGTTGAATCTGAAGTAGGATAAAAATTGCCAATAAAACTTAGGAGTTTCTGTGTCAGGTCAAAAAATTAACTGTGTGGTACTTGCATAAAGCAGTTGAAATTAGTAAATATATTTATCAATATTGTGAGGAGCCTGAATTAAAACTGATGGGGCCACGAGCTGCAGATAGAAAAGTATAATATTCAAACAAGGCAGCTTTAACGACTAACCTCTGCTGATCATTCACTTTGAGAAATATTAGATTTGTTTTGAGGAATTATTCATAAAAGGGACAAAGACAGATTCACAACTGCCCACGTGAGAATGAAGATTAGCTAAGAGGCAAAGGAATATGTTTATAAGGTTAAAATATCCCTAAGTAAAATCATGTGTCCTTTTGGAAAACTTTAAAAAGAAATCTGAGTGAGCTAATTTAGTTTCTTGATGCCCAATGAAGAGCAAAATTATAAAATTTTAAAGAAGGTCACTTAAGATAAAAATAATTTAAATTTATAAACTATGCAAAATGTGTGCATGAACAAGGAAGCTATATGAGATTTCTGTATTTTGATATGTATTCGAGGAATTCTTTTAACTGCATGAGGGTCCCTGAAGTAGAATCAAACCTCATAGAAAAGTTAATGCTATTCTAATATTAAAAGTACTTATTATTTATAAATAATATGAAGAGGAAAATGTAATGAAACATTACCTATAAATTTATTAATATGATGAGCAATATAGTACTTCAATATGAAGTTATAAAAATAGTTAGCTTTGATTTAATCAAATTAGATTTTAGTTCTGATAAAAATATAAATAAGCAGTTATCACATTGGATATTAATAAATATCTCTGGCCCAGTTCTCTGGTGACATGTCAGGCATAACCTGAAATCATGAGGAAAGATCTCCTCACATACCTCAGCAGTCTGGATTCCATTCATCTCCTTCTTCAGGACACTCTCTAGACTTGCAGTTTTTATAATTAATAGAAACTAATTCACTGGTCAAGTGGTTTATCTCTGATATGAGTGTTTTTCTGTCTTTTTCTTTTTATTGCAAGTTAAACCTTGTAATTTTCCACAAATCAAAAATGGAGATGTATATTTTGAAATGGACCACATACCCTTCCCAGTAGCTACACCAATGTCATTCGAATATTACTGCGACAGAGGATTTTTGCCTCTTTCAGGGAAAAACTGGGACAGCATTCACTGCACTGCACAAGGGTGGGAGCTGGCAGTCCCATGTCTCAGTAAGTCAATGTCTACATTCAATAGTGTTTCATTCTATCAAAGACTGGAAAGAGAAGAATACATACATAATTACAGTTCATTCTCTCAAAATAAGAAACAAAAGTGTTTGTGAGCAACAATGACTAGTTTCTGTCTTGTGAGCAGACATGAAATGAACGTGAAAAATGAGAAATATGGGTTTACCTTTATAGCTTGCATATTTTATTCATAAAACTAAAGATAAACACTACTTTTTGAAACATTTTGTATTGGTTTTGTTATTGAATGCTGCCCATGCTTATTTAACTATTATAAAGATAAATCTTAGATTTAAAAAAAATAAATGAATGTGGTTTGTTTTCTATTTAACATTTATGGTAAATTTTTGGTCCTTAGGGCTATGTGGCATCTATGATATAGAGAATGGGGAAGTTCTACAAGAGAAAGGAGAATACAAACAGGACCAGTCTGTAAGAGTCCAGTGTTACCCTGGCTACAGTCTTCCAAATTGTCAGGACACAGTTACATGTACAGAGAATGGCTGGTCTCCTCAACTCAGATGCACCCGTGTCAGTAATAAACTGTCTCTGAGATCACAAGATGTTCTTGACTCCCTGCCCCATCTGTATTAATTGTGTCAAATATTTCTTTCAAAGTGTGTATAAGGATTCTTGGTAAGTATATAGTAATGTAAACAAAACTATCAGACATTAAAACAAAATATTAGGTAAACTTTCAATTATTTTCTAGTACTATAATCTTTGAAATCACTTTGCCATTTGACTCAAAACAACTATATTATAGTTTAAAAATAGCAAATATGATAATAGCTATGCACATCGTTCATATATTCAAGTAGTGACACGTCATTTTAAAGTTATGGTAATTGTTGCTGAATTCTCCGTGATTTGTAACTGGGAAGGGAATTCTGAGATATTGTGTATTGTCTACTTTTCCTTTTTTCTCCAATCTCTGGACTAATATGTTTGTACTGATGGCTACTTCATCTTCTAATGTTTTGTAAATGATTGTGTTTTGTCATACTTTATTTTCAAAATAAATGTCTATAAAATGATAAGCATAATAGTACTGATTTGAATTCCTCTCATTATCATTTAGGTTTTAAAAATATAATTCTAAGTAAATTTTGAGTCAAAAATTTTAATTTTTCAAATGCAGTATTTCTAAATCAATGTACCTGTAATTAGTTTGCTGCAATATGTCAGTTTGGTTGCTCACCTTCCTGGACTTAGGGGGAGCTGGGAGGACCTTGGACTTAACATAGTGAAGGGAACCCTGATGACTCTTTGTCTTTGGAGAGGGGTGGAGTGGGGGTATGGGTGGAAGGGAGGAGAAAGAAGGGGGAAGAGGAGGGGAGGAGATGGAAATCTTGAATAAAAAAATGAGAAAAATTAAAAAAAAATTCTAAAAATTTGTTTGTTTTTGTTTCATGTATTCTTTATTTAATATATTTCCCAACTTTTTAAAAATAACCTTGGTTAGATTGGAAAGTTATTATCTTGAGATTTTAGAACAATTTTGAAATAATTAATTACATAATCATATTGAGTCTTTCTGTTTATGAATACAATATATCTTACAGTTTTTTTAATTTTTTTTCACTGTCAAATGTTTTCTGTTGTATTATTTTGCTGCTGAGCAACTTTGCTAGCATTATTTTTTAAAACTGTCCATTATGTATTTAATATCTAAGAAATTTTATCTTCAGTAATTTAAAATTTTATGTGAATAATATTAGTAATATGCTTAAAATTTTTACTGAGTTCTTATTTGACAGCCTTTCTGCCGCATTGGTTTTGTTCTTATTTTTAATTTTTCATATTCTTTCTAGGGGCTTTGTTATTTGTGCTGATTTATATGAACACACTGAGTTTTCATATTTCTGTGACTTTTCATGTTTTCAAAATCCTATCCAGCTAAATTTCTTTATCTTTCTTTTCCCCAGAAACTCAGAGAGATCTGAAAACAACTGAGAGTTATGCACACTTTCACAGGACTCAACTGTGAAAAATCATTTTTATACAGGAATAGTTCACATATGTTTAGAGTTTACGTCAGTGAAATGAGTGTGCATAAATGAATACAACCCCATCAAGCTAGAACTGTGTCTTAATCTAGTGAGGAATTTCTTTTGTTCCCTTCTTCTTCAACTCCACTACCATAGGTAATAACTTTTCTTTTCGTTACTGAAGTGTCATGTTTCTATCACTTCATATCAATAGATTCATGCATCAGGTTTTCAAACATAATTTCATTACTTTTCAGTATAACATCTGTGTAATTTTCCTATGTTAAGACTTACATAGTAACTGACTTTTATTGTGGAAAGATACATTCACATAGATATATAATAATTTAGTTATCTATATCATTTCAAGGAACATTTTGGCTATTTTAGATCTTGCCAAATTTTGAGATATTTTTGAAAATTTGAAGATAAGGATTGGATTAAAATTAATAATTTATTTCTTAGACAAATATCTAAAACTGAAACTTGTGAGTATCATGGTATTTGTATGATTCATTTTGTAATAAAACAGCATATATATTTTCTGGATGTTTTGTTTATCTTGCATCCATAGCAGCAATGAGCAAGCTTCATTTGTCTTTTTTCTTCTAAATATCAACAGAGTAAAATTTTATATTCTAAACACATCAACATATGTTTTTATTATTGTCCTTTAATTTTATCTTCCTAGTGGACTAATAGTAGCAATCGCCTGAGAATATCCCATTTTAATTGACTGTTTTCTTTTATAATTTATTTTATAACCTTTTACATATCTAGGATATAATTCATTTAAACAAATTTGTGAATATTTTCTGGTATTACATGGCTCATCTTATTGTTTTCTAGCAGTTATTTTTAATAAGTGAATTTTAACACTCAATAAGGCCCAAGTAACATTTTATGAATTGTTTTTGTTTATGTGGGACACTCAAAAACAACTTTAAATTTTTAGAATTTCCTTTTCATAGTTCTTCAAAACTTTTATATATTTTATTATATTCACCTATCCCCAACCATTTTCTGGAATGTGTCCCTTATACTACCCATCTGATTTTGTGTACTCTTTTCTTTTCTTCTTCCTCCTCGAGATTTATTAATTTATTTTGTGTGTATAAGTATTCTATCTGTATGCATGCCTGCATACCAAAAGTGGATATCAGATCATATTCTAATTGGTTATGAATCACCATGTGACTGCTGGGAATTGAACTCAGGATCTTGGAAAATAGTCAAGTGCTCTTAATGGCTGAACCTTCTCTCTATTTCGCTTCTTCTTTGTTTATTTTTTATTGATTGTTTTGTTTTTGTTTTTGTTGTTTTTATTTTTCAAGACAGGGCTTCTCTGTAGCTTTGGAGCCTATCCTAGATATCACTCTGTAGACCAGACTGGCCTCAAACCCACAGAGAACCGCCTGCCTCTCTTTCTTACGGGCTGGGATTAAAGGAGCAGACCACCACTGCCCAGCACTTTTTTGTTGTTGTTTGATCTTTTTCATTGTTTTTCTTTTTCCTTCTTCTTTTTCCTCTTCCTCTTCCTCCTACTCTTCTTTCTTTTCCTCCTTTATTTCTTCTTCTTATCAATCATAATCATCACCATTATTATTCTAATATACTAAGTACAATTTTGTGCTGTGTCTATTTTCTTGCATGTGTGGTGTTACACTGGAGAGTGGCTGATTCCCCAGCGTATTCTCATAAAGAAAACTGATTCTCCCTTTGCAGGCAACTGCTAGGAGTGCAAGTCTGTGCCCACCCAGCTCCAACCCTCTGTAAGAGAACTGGTCTAGCTTTCACTTTTGCATGCTTCCACAATCACTTAGAATTCATAAGTGTGTCTTTCTTGATGTATCTGAAAAATACTACTTTCTTTTAGCCATGTATTTTTTCAGGTTTTTCTCCTTTTCCTGCCCTTTCTTCTGCAGTATTCCTTGAGACTTGGAAAAAAAAAAAAAAAAAAAAAAAAAAAAAAAAGGATGTTATGTTGGCCACATGGCTTGATACCCTTTTTGGCAAGGCAGTCACATCTTGCTTCCTCTGTGGCTGGGTCACAACTGCAGGCAGAGCTTCCCTCTTCCCAGTGTTCTTGTGTTCTCATTGCCCCGCTCTATTTCCTTCTTGGTTGCCCTGCCTATACTTTCTGCCTCACTAATTGCCAATCAGCATTTTATTTAAAATAATACAAGGACATGATGAAAGACCATTGTTCAACAGCAGTTGGTGAAGATATTTTCCCATTCTGTAGTCTGCCATTTTGTCTTAAAACTTAAATTAACCCATATTTCTTATCTATACTCTACACCATGACAGTACCTTTTTACAGCATTGTATGTTCATCTTGCTTCTCTCTGCATTTGGCTGTTGGCCTCTGTTTCTGCCCTTCTGTCTCCCAGAGTCACCTAAGTTTGGTTTTCCCGTTTTCCCACCAAACCTGTCTCTTTGGGCAAGTTAGCTCTTTATTAATAATGAGTGAAGCACATATTCAAAGTGTAAAAAAGGATTATTCAACTACAGGCAGCAGTTTGTGGTTTCAGTGTATCAAATACTTACCTTTACTTTGTTCAACATAACCTTGCTCAAGTATTCTAGTCATTCAACTATTCTTTCTTTTCTTTTTCTTTATAAACAGTAAAATTATTTAAATTCTCTTTACAACTTTGTTTCCTCAAGGGGCACACCAAAGTCTGTGATTAATTCTGTAAGATACATGACCAGGGAATTCAAACCTAACCTTAGCTAGCAGGACTTAATTGCCTTTTTTCATCACCAGCTTGTTTTCTCAGGTCATATTCATGTTCTACAAGATGTGGAAATTTCTTGTTTTTATTTTCTATCCTCAGTGAGTCTCACATAGGTAAGTTTCATTGCTCAATAAAAATCATCTTCATTATGATCTGCAAGATAATTGCCCAGTAAGGAGTGGAATTTTCTTATGAAACAATCACACTATTCAGCATACTTAGAGATTCTCCCCTCAACAATCACACCATGCCAAACCAATAGCAAAATAGCAGCAAGAGGAGAGGCACAGCAGGAATAATGGGCAATCTAGAAACAATTCTTTTAGGAGGATGCTTTTCCTTTCCAGGGTACATTCCCTGTAGCTTGGCCAACAAGTAAGTCATACTTCATAAGCTCAGTTTAACAGATGCAAGACAACAGAAGGTGGTATTAGGACACACTGTAAACGTCTTCTGTGATGGCTCATCTTTCTTGTTAACAAGTCTTTCTACTACTACTTCGCATAGAATTGACAAATATATGTGAGTTTCTGAATTAGTGTGATATAGAATCTTTTCTCTGTGTTCCTCTCATTGTGTCATTTTCAGTCCATCATGGTATTGTGTCTGCTGATCTAAACAGTTACCAACATACAGAGGAGGTGAAAGGTGACATACAGTTGTTCTTAAGGATTTGGAATTGATGGATGTCATCTATTAAATGAATAGAAGGAAAGTGGTCCTAGCCACCAGGTTGCAGAAGGATAGTTTTATTTTTATTCTTTATTAACAGATTATCTACTTCCATATATATACATACATATATCATATATATACATACATATATATGTATATGGCACACATAAGAAAATAAGCTTTAATTTTACCATGTTAGAAAGCTTTTTACTGGATAATAGCAGGTTACTTCATCACTTTTAAAAATGTAATTTTATATTTTGATCTCAATTACTTCATTTCTACTTCATGTAGCCTGAACTATCAGCAACCTCAGACTTCTAGGAAAAAACTGGCTCTGCTCAACAGGCTCATCACTACAGTGGCTATTTTAGGTGCAATGCCAATACAACTACATATGCTCTGAAATGTGAAATAATCATTTCAAAAATTATATTTGATGGAATAAGAGAAGTAAAAATATATCATAAGGGAAGAAAGTATGAGAGAAAAAATGAAAAATCTAAGGAATTTTAACTATTAGTATTCTGTACCAGTGCTTTACTATATTATTAATTTTATAAATTTGTAACTATTCAGTGTAACTATGTAAAAATGGGGAAGCTAGAATATTTTTGTTTTAAATGAACTTTAATTGTTTTATATATTGCATATTCTACAATTTTCTGAAAATGGAAACAAACATATTTTATTTCTTTAAGGAACTGTCTATGACAATTTACCCAGTTCCATAAATGCCGTACTCAGAAAAGCATATGTATGTGTGTGTGTGTGTGTGTGTGTGTGTGAAGAAAATGTAACATTCATATGTGTGCCTTCTTATATGAATGTGTCTAACAGTGTGACATGTATTAATTGCAAGTGAATTCAAGAGCTATTATGTCAAGTTAGTTTGATGCACTTCAACATGTATTTACTGGAGTTTCAAGGATTGATAAAAAAGGTCCAGGAAATATAGAAGTTGGCAAAGGTTAGTTTTTAAAAGCAAGATGAAGTTGGTTTATGTTTAAAATAAAAATATGGAATTGAAATTCAATTTCTATGCTAATAGAGTTAAGGTCTTCAGCTTATCATTCCATGGCCAGAATCATCAGTATCTTGGACAGGGTTTTATAAATGTAAATTAACATTGCAATGTTCATCCTAGAATTCTTACATAGAAAAACATCTAGAGGGAAAACTTTGCATCATCTCAATGTCATTCAGGGATTCTGTGCAAACTTTGTTTGGAAACAATGACTGAAGGTTGTAAGCAACTTCCAAAATTCTAGAAATGACAGAGACATCTCATCTGGACAGTCATCCAAACAGAGTCATATAAAAGAGCATAAGCTAGTCTCCAATCACAATCTCCTTTCCCCAACATGCTAAAAGGCATAGCATAGAACCTCATGTAGGCAGGTTTTGGAAGCTGCATAGGAGTTAGTCAGACGATGACAAGAGGGAGGTTAATGGCTTGGGGAAATATTACTTATACAAAAAGAAATAAAGAGGTTCTGTAAAACTGTAACTCACCTCCACAAATCCAAGTAAAGTCACTTTAACTTCTACAAGAATTAGGAGTATGTTAAGACCATAGAGTAGGGAACCCCGATGGCTCCTCGGCCTGAAAAGGGAGGGGGGGGGTAGGGGGAAAGAGAGGGGAGGGAAGGGGGAGGAAGAGGGGAGGAGATGGAAATTTTTAAATAAAGAGAAAAAAAGAATTAGGAGTAAGATTTCATAAAGCACAGCTACGAAAAATCCAGAGACAGATACTGGGGCTCAGCCTGAAGATCAGAAAAGCAAAGCAGCCAGCCACAGGCTCTTACCTCGACTTCAGTCCAGGAATGTCAGAATGACCTTTTTCCTCCCATTTTATAACCTTCCCTAGTTCTGGTTTCTATGGTAAACTAGTATGGCTACTGGGATTAAAGGTGTGTGTCATTGTGGCTTCTGGGATTAATGGTGTATGTCATTGCTGCCTGGCCTATAAGGCTGGTCAGTGTGGCTGTTTTACTTTTGTGATTCTCAGGTAAGCTTTATTATTAAAATACAAATGAAATACCACTACAGTTTCGAAAGGCGTTGTTTTTTCCCTTGTTTTGATCCTTATCCTCAGGATCCCACCAATAACACTCAGCACTGGTGCTGTCTAACTGTCTATGTTTATTTGTTCCATCCTGCAACTAAGATGCTTTTTGAGGCAGACATTCAAGACTAAGGAAAAACCATTCAATATAAACTAACGGTTTATTTTAAAAAGACAACAATGTGCTTGAAACTATACTTGGTGTCAGGAGACTGCAGTCCAAGCAATGCCCATTTCAGAAGTGTTGGCTGAATGGATTTCAAGCCACCTCCTCACAATGACATAACTGCCAGCTGCTTCTGCCGATTTCTTCAAGGTTTTTTCATGTAGACTTAATGTTCTATTTTGTCCTCAAGGTTAACATTTTTACAAATAAACTACATAATTATCCCTGTATGCTTTAGAAATTGAAATTTATTCTTCAAACGTTTCTTAAGTGTCATCTGAACCTAAATTTTTGTAGTTTGTTTCTTAAAGTATTTTCTTACAACTGATTTTTTTTGTTCAAAATTTACAAACTCCATATTCTTGCATTATTCCTAAATTACTCTAAATATTTTTAATTAACAAAAAAACTCTTTGGCACACATATAGTCATAAAATTAATATGCATTTATATAAAGAAGGCAGAAGGGAAATTTAACGAAAACATCTATTTTAATATTTTAATTTTATTTATTTGTTTTATTTTTCTAAGGAATTTATAGTTTTCGATTATAGTATATTTACCATCTGTTAATAAAAGTATTTTTAAAGTGATGCCACCTATTCTTTTCTAAAATTCTTTTAGAACCTATAGTAAATGAACAAAGAGGCTTCCTCTGAATTTTATCTATCAAATGTGTGGGTACAAGAGATACATTTTACAAAATATGAAAATGCATTAAAATTTATTTCAAGTCTGCAAGAGTTTTTCATATACTCACTGGTTTGTGTGTGCATACTGCCTCTTTAAATCTGAATATGAAAAACTAGTGAATCATAATTACTGAAATATGAGATACTTGCTTTTAACTTTCAAAAATTACACAATTATCTCCCTCATGTTAAAGTAAAAAAGCTCCTGTTTTCAGAGAGTAAAACCTATACACAGTCATTTTTTTCTCAAAAACATTTGAAATTTGTAAATTCAGACAAGTGTAGAGAAAATCAACACTGGTAGTTTTCAAAAACAGCATAAACTGTTACATTACTGCAAACACTTTGGATCAGACTTTATTTCTAAGGACCTGAATAAATATGTAGGCAGAAGAAAAGTGAGTGCATTCATTCACTGCTAGTTGGATACAGTAGACTTGCCCCTTCTTAGTGGCTTTAAGATGAATCATCCCCCCGAATGTGTTTTTATTCTCATGAAAGCTTTGCTGTGCTCTCTTCAATACACAACTGCACTATTTTGCTAACAATTTCCCATCTATTTCAAGCAAATGTGTTTGTTGCATATCTATGTCGACAGATACACTACGTGAAGGAAAGGAACTTGTTGCCGTCTCATTAGAGCTCTTTGACAATATATTTCAGTGAAACTTGAGAAATCCTATTGTCTGTTATCATCTTAAGACACGCTTAAACTCTGATTGTAGAAATGGGGTGAACCATTAACAATTTTATCTATAACATGAGTTACTGGTACATGTTATGATGAGAATCAAAACAAAGACAATCATCACATGTTTGAAGGGAGAAGATCTAAGCAGCAACTGAAAGCAGAAGGAACCTTCATTTTCGGAAAGCTCACCTGGGTAGCCCCAGGTTTATGTTGCAGTGGTGGTGGTGGGGTACTAGCACCATCTAGTGTGCAAACACTTAGTTACTGAAATGATGAAAAACAGAATGCTATTTATTACACAAGTTCACTAAGACAAGTGTTCTAAATATTAGAAAAATACTCAAAGGAAATATGTGTCTCCAACAACCTAAGCAAATGTTTTATTCTTTTGTAAGCTATTGTAGTCCTTTATTTTTATCACATGTGGTAAAATGGCATCTTATAGATACAAGTTGTAGGTTGGACTTGCCTCAGGGTGTTGTCTTTAAAAGATTTAGCTGAGAATAGAGTGGTAAATTGTTACAAAATCAAGAAGTAAAATGAATCTAGCAATTAATGTATTAATTTTACATATATAATAGATGAAAAAGAACTGGAATCTGACACCTAGGAACTGACAATATGGGTTTTACAAAAACATTCATTTAAATAGCAGGGTATTTATTATAAAATTAAGCAGCAAGAATCATTAAAAGCAATTATATTCCATAGCACTAATATTCCATAGCCATAATTCCAGCTTAATAGTAAGAAAAGAGTCTCAAGAGCATGCACAATCATTAGACACTCACTTGTCACAGTCAAGAGTCCCATAGAAATGCAAAGCTAATAGCTATAATACATACACAGAGGACCTGCTGTAGCTCTGCGCAGTCCCTGTGCTTGCTGTTTCAGTGTCTGTGAGCTCATATGAGCCTTGATTAATTCATATAGAAGGTCTTGTTCTCCTGGTGTCCTCCATCCCCTCTGTGTCTTATATTGCTTGTGCTTCTTCTATGTGATTTCCTGGGCACTGTGGGATAGAATTTGATGGAAAACTCTGTTTAGATTCTCCACCTAATATCTGACTATGGGTCTCTGTCTCTGTTCCCATCTTCTGGCAGAGAAAGCCTCTCTGATGATGACTGGATAAGATACTGGTATACAAGTATAGAATACCTTAGGAATATGTTCTCTGTGTGTCACTGTCTCTGTCCCTGTCTGTCTCTCTGTCTCTGTCTGTCTCTCTGTCTCTGTCTCTCTCTGTCTCTGTCTCTGTGTGTGTGTGTGTTTGTGTGTGTGTGTGTGTGTCTTTCTTATTTATTTACCAGTAGTGTTTGGTTTTACCCTAGGTGGTCTGTGGGTTATCTAGTCTTTAGTTCTTGGTTACTCAATAAGTGTTTGGTGGTAAGAAAAATTAAATAAATGAAAAAGTATATTTTATTTTTAAAAATTTATTTCTTTGACAATGTCTTACACATATATAAAATATTCTGGATATCCTATTCCCATTTTTCTTTCACATCTCACCTATACCAACAATATCTCATACTTGCATGTTTTTCCCCCAGATTCTGAAATTTGAGTTTTGATAAAAGGTCCATAAAGTTTAATGAAAGACATATGTATAACACTGCCTTTTGTAAGGTAGTTTAGTCACTAGTGGGAATACACATGAAATCACTGACTCCAATTTTTTTCTGAATCAATCAGATGAAATATTTCAGAGCTAAAGACTACAGTTCCCAGAGCTTACTCCATACATTGCCTAGATGTTGATGGTACATTCTTGAAAGACTCAGTGCAGACATCTATAGATGTTGATCTGTTGATGTAGTTTGTGATTATAATGGCTCTGAATAGTCCTGAATTTATTTCACAGTCATTATGACTACATTCTAGCTCTTAGATTCTTTGTGCCCTTTCATCACATGTTCCTTGAACTTTTGAGTGATGGTATAAATGTCATGTTTAATAATTAGCACACTCAGCTGGGCGGTGGTGGCGCACGCCTTTAATCCCAGCACTCGGGAGGCAGAGGCAGGCGAATCTCTGTGAGTTCGAGACCAGCCTGGTCTACAAGAGCTAGTTCCAGGACAGGCTCCAAAGCTACAGAGAAACCCTGTCTCGAAAAAACAAAAAATAAAATAAAATAAAATAATTAGCACACTCTCACTACTCCCAGTACCTTGTTAAAGGCTCTACTTTCATCACAGTTTTCTGGAAAAGAGAAGTATCTCTAACTAATGTTGACAGTGTTGATTACTCAAAATATGAACATATATATCTAGAAGACTGTTCATTATTATGTCAATTTATCACAAAAACAGAATTAAGATTCTGCAAGGTGTCATTACATCCCTACCATTGGGCTTTTGAGTAGGCTTATAGTTACAGGTGTGGAATCTGTGTAGTGCAGTGAACTTTAAACCCAAGATTGACAACACAAATCACCCCAAAGATAAGAGGACTATCTGTCGCCTAAATATATCTGAATTTGAGTTTTTCACAGAAGAATTTTTAGTGTTTTGCTAGATAAAATAACGATGACAACTCTTTCTGTAATTTCATGAAATACTTTTTGTCTACTTAAAATGTGTAGTGCTCTCTTCTCAAGCCTGTTCAATTACTCATTTTTTTTTTCATGAAATGGTTTGCATTTGGGGGGAAAAGTATAAATTCAAACTGGAGCTATATATAGGATGATGAGTATGAATCTCCATTGGGAGTCTATGAATTATTCTTGTGTGCCATAATGAATCTGAAGTAGGATGAAATTTACCAATAAAAGTTAGGGGTTCCTGTGATAGGTCAAGAAATGAATTGTGCTTGTACTTATTTAAGGCAGTTGAAAAATAGTAAATATAATATAGTAAATATTATGAGTAGCCTGAATTAAAACTGTAATGGAACAACCATCACTGCAGATGGAACCACAACCTGCATCTGGAAAAGTTTAATATTGAAATGGGACAGCTGTAAGTAGTGACTATTTCTGCTGGTCATTTCACTTCAAGGAATATTAGATTTGTTTTAAAAAATCATTTATAAAAGAGAAAAAGACATATTTGTCTTTGCTCATATGAGAATGAAGGTTAGCTGAGAGGCAGGGGAATATGTCTATGAGGCTATAATATCTCTAATTTAAACCATGTCTCCCTTTGGAATACTTTGAAAAGAAATCTCAGTAAGCTAATTTAATTTATTGATACCCCATGAAAAATAAAGTTCTCAAATTTAAAAGATCACTCAAGATAAAAAGAATTTAAATTTATAAACTGTTTAAAAATGTGTGTGTCTGTGCATGAACAAGGAAGTTATAGGAAATAGCTTTGTTTTGGCATGTATTGGAGGAATTCTTTTTATACACAGCGTGAGGGTCCCCAAATAGAATCATACTTCAAAGTACTTATTATTTATTAAGAAGAACATAGAGGAAAAATTTAATGAAGTATGGCATACACATTTATCAATACAATGAACAATATAGCACTTCAATATGAAGTTACAAGAATAGTTCACTGTGATTTAATCACATTAGATTTAAGTTCTGATATCCTTGACCCACTTCTCTAGTGACCTGTCAGGCATAACTTGATTTCATGAGAAAAGACTTCCTGATAGACCTCAGCAGTCTGGATTCTATTTGTCTCCTTCTCCCAAATACTCTCATGACATGCAGTTATTTTATTTTATACAAAGTAATTCACTGATCAAGTGATTTACCTCTGACAAGTGTGTTTTTTCTGTCTTTTTGTTTTTATTTAAAGATAAAATTTGTGATTTTCCATGAATCAAAAATGGAAAACTACAGGATGAAAAGTTTTACAAACCCGACTTCCCAGTAGAAACAGGAAAGTGTTTCTATTATTGCTGTAACACAGGATTTCTGACTACTTCAAGGATAAACTAGGACAAAATTATCTGCACTTCACAAGGGTGGGAGCCTGTAGTTCCATGCCACAGTAAGTCAAAAATCTTGTTTAATTCTTGTTTAATTCTATCAAAGAGTAGAAAGATAAGAGCACATACATAATAGCAGTTAAACATTACGTAACAAAAATTAGACCAAGAGAAAATTTTGTGAGCAAAGGGACTAGTTTCTGTTCTTTATGAGTAGCTCTTCATAAAATGGAAGTGAAAAATAGTGACTATGAGAATACCTTTACTGTTTTCATACTTTATTTAGAAAAAATAAAGATAAATGTTACTTTTTAAAACATTTGGTATGGGTTTTATTTCTGAATGCTACACATGCTTATTTACCTATTGTAGGATAAACTTTTTTCAAAAATAAATAAATATCGTGTGTTTTTAATTTAGCATTCATGGTATATTTATGGTCCTTAGGGCTATGTGGCATCTATCATATAGAGAATGGGGAAGTTCTACAAGAGAAAGGAATCTACATACAGAACCAGTCTGTAAGAGTCCAGTGTTACCCTGGTTACAGTCTTCCAAAAGGTCAGGACACAGTTACGTGTACAGAGCATGGCTGGTCTCCTCAACCCAAATGCATCCATGGCAGTAAGTAACCAGTTCTGAGCTCACCAGATGCTCTTGAGTCCCTGTACCATCTATGTTAACTGTGTCAAAATCCTTATTTTCAAGTATGTATCGGTGAATGCTAAAGATTCTTGGTGAGGTGCTTGCTTCAGCAGCACATATACTAAAATTGGAACAATACAGAGAAGACTAGCATGGCCCCTGCATGAGGATGACATGCAGATTTGTGAAGCGTTCCATGTTTTTATAGTCATTCATGTTTGTTAGACTTTTAGTCAGACTAATTAGGTTCTTTAGATACAAAGAGATTGTATTCTACACGGACAGGTAATCTTCAACAACTTCAAAGATCTGTAGGACATGGCATGTAAATAACTTAGAATTTGGTTGACATGAGATGCAATTGCTCCTGGAAGCACTGATCTATTTCTGAGAGAATGTTGAGCACCAAAGACACTTCACTTGGAGTTTGTTTTCTTGGCACAACTGGCCTTTGGGCAAGGAACTGCTCATGCCTCGACCACTGACAAAATGCATGGTGTCCAGACTGGACAAGCAGGATACAAGAAAAAAGACTGCCAAACCTTGCAAAGACAGGGTAAGATGGTTCTGAATTTTTCCTGCCTCTGAAAATGGTCTGTCAGTTAATCTAGGTCTTAGCCAAAGTTGGTTGCTTCAACATTGCAAATGAGATTTTTGGTGATTGCTCAGGCAGCCAGTTTTCTTTGTCATCTACTGCACATTTGGAAGCTGCTTGATTATACTTCCTGCTTACTCAAGTAATAATACTTCTTAGGCCTTTGATGGGGTTGAAGATTAGATAGTGAGAGTTCCCATCCTCTTATGATCTAATCAAGCTATTTTCAATACAAGACTTAGACTACTTAGGATAGAATGTTTATTAAAACATTTAGCATATATTCCTTGCTTAATATTGTTTATGCTGATTGTAATTCTAATCTTATACTTGATATCTGTACCTAGTGTATATAGTTTTGTATTAGGTTTGGAACTCTCTTATTTAAACAAAAAGGGAGGTGTTGTGGGAGCTCTTTCAGCCAATAGCCTTTAAGAAACCAGCCCACTTGAGCATGGTCTCTTATACTATAAATGCAGCTGTAAGCATGCGCTTGCTCTCTTGCTTCCACCTGCTGGATTCTGCTCCTGTTTCCTGTTCGTGCAGAGGAGTGTGATCTGTGAGTCTACCTCTAAATAAAAACCCTTTATTATATGTTAAAAAAAAAGATTCTTGGTGAGTATATAGCAAAGTAAATAATCAGTCATTAAAACAAAATATTGAATATACTTTTAATTTATAGTACTATAAACTTGTAAATCACTGTTATTTGACTCAAAAAATATAAAAATATAGCTTAAAATTATGCAAATATGATAATAGCTACACACATCATTCGTATGTTCAAGTAGTGACATGCCATTTTAAAGTATTGACAACTGTCACTGTCTTCTCCATGATGTGTAACTGGGAAAGGAATTCTGAGATATATTGTATTTTCTAGTTTTCATGTTTTCTCCAATCTCTGAGATAATACATTTGCACTAATGGTTATTTCATGATCTATATTCTTATAAATGATCATGTGATATCATACTTATTTTCAAAATAAATGTCTAAAAATGATAAACATAATAGTGCTAATTTTAATTTCCCTCATTATCATTTGGATTTTTAAAATATAATTCTAAGTCAATTTACAGTTAATAATTTTCAAGTGCAGTTTATAAATCAATGCACTTGTAGTTAGTTTGCTTCAATTTAATAATTCTAAAAATCAGTCTGAGTTTCCTGTATTCTTTATTTAATATAGATTTTCAAATTTTTTAAATAACCTTCGTTAGATTTAAATAACATTATCTTGAATTTTCAGAACAGTTTTGAAATAATTAAATATATAGTCATATTCAGTCTTCCTATGTATGAATATAACTTATATTTAATCTGTTTTTGAATGTTTACTAACTGCCTTTTATTGTAACATTTTGCTGACAAGAAACTTTTGTTAGCATTTTGATGCTCTCCATTATGTATTTAATCTCTAAGAAAATTTATCTTCAGTGATTTAAAATTTTTATGATTAATATTAGTGACCTGTTTAAAATTTGTATTGAGTTCTTATTTGATACCCTTTCTGCCATGCTGCTTTTGTTCATGTTTTTAATTTTACAGATTCTTTTTTAAGGTCTTTATTAATTGTGCTGATCTATATGAACATACTGCTTTTTCATATTTCTGTGACTTTTCTTTTTTTAAAATAATCATGTCTAGGTAAATTGCTTTAGCTTTCTTTCTCCTAGAAAATCAGAAAGATCTTAAAACAACTGACAGTTTTATGCACACTTTCAAAAGACTCATCTGTGAAAAAACATTTCTATTCAGGAATAGTTCAAATATGTTTAGAGTTCAGGTCAGTGACATTGAAAAATGGTGTGCTTATATAATACCACCCCGTCATGCTAGACCAGTTCTTAATCTAAAGAGGAATTTCTTTTGGTTCCTTCTTCTTCACCTCCACCACCATAGGTAATAACTTTTATTTTTGTTACTGTAGTGTTATGTCTCTGCCACTTCATATCAATAGATTTATGGCTAATGTCTTCAAACTTAATTCCATAAATTTTCAGTAGAATATCTGTATTCTTCTATTTTTGTGACCTGTATAGTAACTGAATTTTATTGTTGAGAGATTATTTAGATATATAATAATATATAACTGTCTATACCATTTTGAGGAACATTTTAGCTATTTTATATCTTGGCAATTTTGAGCCATTTATGAAAATTCAAAGATAAATCACTAGATTAAAATTTAAAATTGTATTTCTTAGATAAACATCTAAAACTGAAATTTGTAAGTACTTTGGCATATTCATGAGTCAGTCTGTAAGAATCTGGCATGTGGATTTTCAGGATGTTTGGGACATTTTGCATCCATAACAACAATGAGCAAACTTCAGCAGATCTGTTTCCTTCTAAATATCAGGAGCATGGGACTTTTTAATCTAAAGAAATCAGACTAGGAGTCTATCATTATACTTTAATTTTATCTTCCTAGTGAACTAAAAATAGCAATTACCTAAGAATATCCCATTTTAATTGCATGTTTTCTTTTATGATTTATTTATTTACCATTTACACACCTAAAGTATGATTCCTTTATCAAATTTGTGAAGATTTTCTTGTAAGACATGACTAATGAGTTTATAGTTATTTTAAGTAATTTTAACACTTAATGGAATTCAATTTAGTTTCATGATGATCCTGTTGTGATCTTACTCAACAGAACAAACTATTAGTACTTGATTTCAGTCTTCTCCTGTGACCTCAGCAGCGCAATCAGCAGTACAAAAGGGAAACAAATATTATATAGCATTGTGCAGTTAATTGAAGCCTAAATCTCTTAACTAGACTCTCAATGTGTTCCCTTTTCCTATTTTGTCTACTAAAAATAATATATACATGAATTCCTGCTGTAACTAGCAAAAGTATAGCACAGAGATGGGTATACTTACTTTACCTCTATTAGGGATCAGGAGAGCCTCATTTTCCTTCTGTAACTTTAAAAGCTTTAAATTCTTGTTTATAAATATGTTTCTAAAATGATAATGAAGATTAGAAATATAGAGAGCAATGAGTGAATACTCCAGAGCCTTAAAACCGAGAAACCCTGCCTGTCTTCACTAGTGTCTGTATGTTTAGCAGCTGTTAAGACATATACTAACACTGGAAGGCTTCAGAACAGACAGGCTGGCTACAGTTCAGTAAGTGTTTTAGGTAAGAAGGAAGGAAAAACTTGTAACTCTGAGTTTATACGATTGAAATTTCCTCAAGGAATCATTTCTATAGCCAGAAATCACTAAAGTATTGTTTAGAACTGTGCTTTCATTAATTATTCAACTTATTCTTTATTATTGTGTTTTTACTCACATGTATTGATGTCCATAAAACTTGGTGGTAGCATAATATTTCCATACCAATTGCCTTGGTTGATGTTCTGTTGTTTTGAAAAGATCTCATGACCCTAGCAACTCTTATAAAAGAAAGCATTTAAGTAGGGATTGCTTGCAGTTTCAGAGGTTAGTTCATTATCATCATGTGGGGGGTGCATGGTGGCGCACAAGCAGACATTGTGTTGGGAAATAGCTAGGAGTTCTACATCTGACTTTGAAGACAGCAGGATGCTATAGACCACCCAGAGACACCTTCTCCAACAAAGCCACAGCCCAGTGCTACTCAAGCGGTACCACTCCCTGATAAATAAACAACATATAAGTAAGTGGAGGCTGCAGTAGTTAGGGTTTCTATTGCTGTGATGAAACAACATTATTAAAAACAAGTTGGGTGGGAAAGAGTTTATTTGTCTTTCACTTCCATATTTCTACTTATTATCAAAGGAAGTGAGCAGAGGAACTCAAAGAGAAAAGGATCCTGGAGGCAGGAGCTGATGTAGAGCCCATGGACTGGTGCTGCTTACTGGCTTACTTTTTCATGGCTTGCTAAGCCTGTTTTTTTTTTTTTTTTTTTTTTAATGGATCCAGGACTGCCATGGACTGGTCTCTCCCACATTGATCACTAATTGAGAAAAGACCTTACAGCTGGATGTCATGGAGGCATTTCCTCAACTGAAATTCCTTCTTCTGTGATGACTCCAGCTTGTGTCAAGTACTGTTTGACACAGAAAACCATTCAATACAGAGGCCACTCTTCTACATATACAACCCTTGTACAGGCCTTGCAGTTATTAAGTCCATGTCCCTCACAGAAGCTCCCATTCCCTTAGATAAATGATCTAACTTCTACTAATCACTGTCAGGCAGTCTAGAGGAATTTTAGTTTTTCTTTCATTGTGTGAGAAAGAACACGGGGGACTTGTATTCCTGTGTTTGACTCACTTCACTTAAATCCTTAAATGCCTTCTTACTAACTAAAATAATAAAATTTATCTATGATGTCTAAATCATATTTGACATACAAATATACTACGTTATCTTTATAAGTTCATCAATTGATGGGGACCCAGACAGTTATCCCATCATAGTTACTATGACATAGAAATGTGCAATAAACGTATAAGTGCAGGTTGAGTAGGTTGGTTACTTTTTTTCTGGGTTCATATCAAAAGAGGAATACAGCAACAGTATATGAAATCTCCATATTATTGTCCATAGTGACTACTCAAACTCATATTCACATTAGTATATTTCAAGTTTCTTTTCCACTACACACTTATGAACATTTCTAATTTTGCAGGGTTCCTTTCTGCAGTGACATTCTCGCTGGGTGATAAGGTATCTAATTGAAAATTTGGCAGTGAAATGAGAGCTAATGATATTGAGCATCTTTCCCCCCCTCACCCACATGTATATTATTCCTATCAGAAGTGTCTCTTCATTTTACCCCATTTTGGTAGTCTTCTTTTTGTTTTTAAAATATTTTCAATTCCATTTGTATTTTTGAGATAGGAAACAACTAACTATAAACTCTGACAACAAATCATTCAACATTTTTCTCCAGTTCTATAGGCTGTCACTGCTTTATTGTATTGATTATGCTCTCTGCTATATACAAACATTTCATTGTGATAACCTCCATTCATCAAGGTTTGTTTTTTGTCTTGTGATCTGGGATCCCATCTAAACATTAAGTGTCTAAACCCAATGAGGAGTTTTCCTGTTGCTCCCTTGTAGTTCACCATCTTGTTCTCACATTTATATCTTTAATCAACTCTGGGTTGATTTTTGCCTAGAAGGAGAGATAGGATTCAAATTTTAATTCTCTCCATATGTATATTGATTATTCTTGTATCATTTATTGAATATGCTATTAGTTTTCCAATGTATATTGGAAACTCTTTTCAATTTTTCAAAACTCTTTTCTCATTCATTTGATTGTTGATCCCAGTATCATAGTGTTCTGGCTACTGAGGGGTTCCTGGTGGTAAGTTCATTGCTAGATTAAGTTTTTGATGTTAATGATGAGGTTGCTTTCATTGTTAATTTGCAGAAAAAAATTGGTCTATAGAAAGGAACTGATTTTCACATATTAACGATGAATATTGACAATTTTGTATACTGACAATGAATGAATTACCTAATAAGTTTTGTTTTCAATTTTCATATTTTGGGTATGTCTTTAAGATTTACCATGTATAGAAATATATAATGGTCAAGTAAGAATGATTAGACTTTTAATTCAATAATTGTATATTTTATCTTCTTAATTATCATAATAATTCAAAATTCTGATACTGTAGCAAAAATTATTAGAGAGAATGGATGTCTTTTTATTGCTGATAACAAAATAAATTTTATTAATTGAAAATAGTTTTTAATACAATATATTCTTATTATAGTTTCCTCTCCCTCTACTCCTTCAAGTTCCTGTCTATAACATCTCCCCTCAATAACTACTCCCTTTCTGTCTTTTCATTAGAAAAGAACAAGCTTCTAAGAGAAAAAAACCAAACATGACAAATTGAAACATAATAAGGTGAAGTGAAAATTTTCATGGATGCTGGACATGGCAATCCAACATGAAGTGGAATCCCAAGAGCATGCAAAAGAGTCAGAGATATGCTCATACTCATACTCAGAAATCCCACAAAAATACTGAAAGAATAGTTATAATATACATGCATAGGACCTGGTTAAGACCCATGTAGGCCCTGTGTTTGCTGCTTCAGTCTTTGTGAGCTCACATAGGCCTTGCTTAGTTGATTATCAGGATCTTGTTTTCCTGTTGTCCTCCATCCCCTCTGACTCTTACAATCTTTCCAACTCCTTCTCTGTGCAGTTACTTCAGCTCTCAGGTGAGGGATTTGATGGAGATCTTCACTTTAAACTCTCTCTCTCTCTCTCTCTCTCTCTCTCTCTCTCTCTCCCTCCCTACCTCTCTCCCTCCCTCCCTCCCTCCCTCCCTCCCTCCCTCCCTCCCTCTCTCTCTCTCTCTCTCTCTCTCTCTCTCTCTCTCTCTCTCTCTCTCTTTCTCTCTCCATAGTATATACAGCTATAGGTGTCTGCATCTGTTCCTATCTGGTACTGGAGGAAGCCACTGCGACAATGCATATAGTCAATTTTTCAGTACATTTTACATATAAGCAAGGAAATGGTATGTCAGGTGTACCTACATTTTATGGCATTTGATGATTCTGCTGTACTCTCTTTTATATGCTTAAACTGTTCAGCCATTTTTAACCTTTATGTCAAGTTTTCTCATATGCTTTCTCTGTTTCTATTGAAATGATCTCTTAACTTGCCATTCATCCCATCAATGTAATGCAGTATGTTACTAATATATATATGGGTTGTATTATCCTTACTTTCCTAGGAGGCAATAAAGTTGATTCTGGTGGACCATTTCTAAGAATTCCTAGAGAAATATTATTTATTTATTTAAAAAATATCTTTTCCCATTTCACATAATCCCAGTTCCTACTACTTCCTCTCTTCCGCACCCTATAGGTTTCACCCTACTCCCATTCTACTCCTCAGAGAGGGTAAAGCTTCCCATAGGAAGTCACCAATTTCTAGCACATTGGTTTGAGGCAGGACCAAGGCCCACCCCACTATATGTAGGCTGAGAAAGGTATCCTTCCAAAGAGAATGGGTTCCAAAAAGCCATACAACAGGTGGTGGCCCCACAGTCTTCCCCAGCCATATAACTGTCACTCACATTCAGAGGACCTAGTTTGATACTATACTGGTTTCTCCACTGTGAGAGAAGAGTTGGTGGGCTCCCATTGGCACAGGTTGTCTGTCTTTGTGGGTATCCCCATCTTGGTCTTTGCCCTTCTGTTTTTATTATTGCTCCTCCGTCTCTTCAACTGTACTTTGGGAGATCAGCTCACTGCCTGATGTGGATCTCGATATCTGTTTCCATCATTTGCTGGGTAAAGGTTCTATGACAACATTTAAGATTGTCATCAGTCTGACTACAGGGCAAGATCAGTTCCGTCACCCTATCCACAATTGCTTAGGGTCTTAGCTGGGGTTATTCTTGTGAATTCCTGGGGATTCCTTAAGTGCCAGATTTACTGATAGTTTTGGCTATTTTTTTTTTTTGGATTGCCATAAAAGTATTTAGTATTGTTCTTTCAAGGTCTGTGAAGAATTTTGTAGGGATTTTGCTGGGGATTGCACTGAATATGTAAGTTGCTTTTGGTAAGATTGTCATATTTATTATGATGGTCCTACCTATCAAAGAGAATGGGAGATCTTACCATTTTCTGATATCTTCTTCAGTTTCTTTTTTTCAAAGACTTAAAGTTCTTGTTGGACAGGTCTCTCATTTCTTTGGTTAGTGTTAAACCAAGATATTTTATGCGATTTTTGACTATTTCGAATGATGATGTTTTTCTTGATCTCCTTTTGTTGTCTAATTGCTCTAAATACGACTTTTAGTATTATGTTGAACAGATATGGAAATATTAAACATCATTGTCTTTCTCCTGATTTTAGTAAAATCACTTTGAGTTGCTTCTAATTTAATATTGTCTGTCAACTTGCTATATAATGTTTTTTATGTTTAGCAATGTTCCTTAAATCCCTTATCTTTCCAAGACATTTATCATGAAGTGGTGCTTTTTCAGCATCTAATGAGATGATCATATGGGTTTTTTAAATTTCCCTTAATCTATATGGTGGATTGCATTGTTAGATTTTCATATGTAAAAATATACCTGCACTTAAGAGATGAAGCCAAATTGATCATGCTGGAACATTTTTTATGTGTTCTTGGATTCAATTTTCCAGAATTTCATTGAATATGTTTGCATCAATGATCACGATGGAGATTGTTCTGCAAATCTCTTTCTTGGTTGAGTCTTTGTGTGGTTTTAGTATCAGGGTAACTGTATTCTCATAAAAAGAGATTGGCAATGTTCCCTTTTTTCTATTATGTGGAAAACTTTGAGGAGTATAGAAATTAGCTTTTATTGGAGTTCTGGTAGAATTATGAACTGAAACCATCCAACCCTGGGTGTTTGCTGTTGTTGGGAGGCTTTTGATGACTCCTTCTATTTTCTTACAAGTTATAGGTCTGTTTGAATTGTTCAGCTGGTCTTGATTTAATTTTGGTGTGTGGTACCTATATATAAAATTGTCTGTTTCTTTTACAGTTTCCAATTTAGTGGAAGACAGGATTTTGAAATATGACCTAATGATTCTCTGAATCATCTGTGTCTCTTGTTGTGTGCCTCTTTTCATTTCCAATTTTGTTAATTTGGATATTCTATTTCTGCCTTTTGATACATTTGCGAAAAGTTTTGTCTATCTTGTGGATATTTTCAAAGAACCAGGTCTTTGTTTAATTGATTCTTTTTATTTGTTTCTACTTTATTGATTTCAGTTCTCAATTTGAATATTTTATGTCATCTAATTCTCGGTGAGTCTGCTTCTTTTTATTCTAGAGCTTTCAGGTGTGCTTGTAAGTCTCCAGTATGAGATTTCTTCACTTTCTCTATGTAGGCACTTAGTGCTATGCACTTTCCTCTTAGCATTGCTTTTGAAGATTCATGGAAGTATGGCTAGTTGTGCATTCATTTTAGTTGAATTCTAGAAAGCCTTTAATTTCTTTCTTATTTCCTCTTTGACCTAGGGGTGAATCAGTTGAGCATTGTTCAGTTTCCATGAATGTATAGGTTTTCTACGATTAGTGTTGTCATTGAATTTTAAGTCTTGTGATCAGATAAAATACAGGGGGTTATTTTATTTTTTTGGTATCTGTTGCTGATTGCTTTGTTACCAAGCATGTGGTCAATTTTTAAGATGGTTCCATGAGATGCTGAGAAGAAAGTATATTATTTTGTGTTTAGGTGGCATGTTATATAGATGTCTGTTAAGTCCATTTGAGTCATGACATCTGTTAGTTCTCTTTCTTCTCTGTTAAATTTCCATCTGGTTGATCTGTCCGTTGTGGAGAATGGAGTGTTGAAGTCTCCTTTTATTCGTGTGTGGAGTTTGATGTGTGATTTAAGCTTTAGTAATGTTACACATATGTGCATGCTGTTGCATTTGGGGCATAGACTTTTAGGATTGTGACCTCATCTTGTTGTATTTTTCCTTGATGAGTTTGAAGTGTCCTTCTCCATCTCTTCTGATTGATTTTGATAGATATTAAAATAGCCACAACCGCTTGTTTCTTGGGTCCATTTTATTGGAAAATCTTTCCCCAACACCTAACACTGAGGTAATGTCTGTCTTTGAGGTGTGTTTCTCATCTGCAGAGGAAGGATATATCTTGTTTTCTTATTCATCCTGTCAGTCTGTGTTTTTTGTGGATGAATTGAGTCCATTGATACTAAGAGATATTAATTACCAATAATAGTTAATTCTTTTTGCTTTTTGGTGGTAGAGTTTGAGTGTTTCCATTTTGGGGGGTTTCTGGTGTGAAGTTATCTGTTGCCTGTGTTTTTGTTGGTTCAATTAGCTTCTGTGAGTTGGAGTTTTCCTTGTAGTCCTTTCTATAAGACTGGGTTTGTGGATAGGTATGGTTTAAATCTGATTGTGTCATGGACTTTCTTGTTGTCTCCATCGATGACGATTAAAAGTTTGCTGGACATAATAGTCTGGGCTTGCATTCATGGTCTCTTAGTGTCTACAGAACACCTGACCAAAACCTTTGGGCTTTCAGAATTTCCATTGAGAAGTCAGGTATAATTCTTATTGGTCTGCCTTTATATGTTACTTGGCCTTTTTCTTTCATGGCTCTTAGTATTCTTTCTTTAGTCTGCATGTTTAGTGTTTTGATTATTATATGGACAGGAAACTTCTTTGGTACAATCTATTTGGTGACCTGTAGCTCCTTGTACCTTCATAGACATATCCTTCCTTAGGTTGGGAAATTTTTCTTCTATGATTTTGTTGAATATGTTTTCTGTGCTTCTGAGCTGGAGTTCCTCTCTTTCTTCTATCCCTGTTTTTTTTAGGTCTTGTTGCCCTTCATTTCTTGTTTTTTTGGCACATCTGTCTGATCAATTTTTCATGCACTATATCAACGGACACTTTTCTACTGGAGATGTATCTTGTGCTGCAGTGCAGGAGTTAATTTATTGAAGCACCTATGGATTATTTGTAATTAACACCTTTGAGCACAACATGAACCACCATTTCATTATAATTTCTGTGAATTATAATGAAACTGGAGCACTTATTAGCTCAGATGAGGTGGTAGAGACAGCACAGGGTGCAGGGTGATTGTTGTCAAATTCCTACATTGTGTATGGTGGCTCACAGAAGATTTTGCAGGTTTTCTCAGTAACTTTGATAGGCAAATTTGCTACTCTCAAGGGTTATTTTTCCTAGAAACCTCAGCAGAGAGTAATAAGTATGATTTGCCTCTGACTAGACAGTGGCATGGGACCAGATGCTGCACTGGAGGGTAGTTCAGAGAATTTGGTAACCACTCTGTAGCACTGGGTCCACACCTTTACAGTAATGTATGATTAGATGCACTGTAGGGCAGGATAGTAGCACTAAACAATTGGTTGTAGACAGCATGATCTTGAATATTAAGTCCTCTTGTTTTTCTAGAAATGTAAGGAAGGGCAGGGGCCCAGGTGGTGGTTGCAGGACCTGCTTTCCAAGCAGGTTAGTCACTTATCCAGTGTGGTAATTTAATAGATAAAAATTTAAAACTATGAAAATCAAATTCATAATACAACAATAACTATTCATAGATGTAGCTTTGTGATTGAATGAAGAATATTATGATAGTAATTGCGATTTGGTTTAGTAGGAGCAGTATTTTTCAGTATATTCATCTCACTGAATGTTAGGCCTAAATATCATGTACAGGTCAAGGTTCAAATTTTTTACATTTGCCCAATACCTAAAGAAATACAAACAACCTTGGATGGCCTGAATTCTAAGTGTCTTCTTTCATTGAGGAATCCTTTTTATAAGTCTAATTATCTCATTAAAAACATTGTTTTGACACCATTTGCTATCCAACATGAACTAAATTTATGTGATAGTTTAATACAGGTTTTTACAAACTTTGAGGAATTGGGCTTGACAACTGAGTCTATATAAGTGTATGTATTAAACTTTTGGTGATTTTTTCTTTCAGATGCATGTGTAATATCAGAAGAGATCATGGAAAGACATAACATAACTTACAGATGGATAAATGGCAAAAAACTCTATTCCATATCAGGGGATTATATAGAATATTCATGTAAATCTGGATATAAAGAGGCAAATAAAGCAGCTCCACTTCGTACAAGGTCTATTGATGGTCACATCAATTATCCCAGTTGCATAAAAAAGTTCTTGGTTTAGTGGATGAATAAACCTTTGTTTAGAAATATTCATGAGTATTACTAATCCAGTTTCAATTTATGTTTAAAGTATTGTTTAACTCATTTCTCCTCATAAGTATACAATTGTGTTGATATATAGTGATTAATTTGGAGCCTGACAAACAACTGCCACAAATGCAAAACAGTGCATTACAACCTCCTATGTGCCTTAAAATCCAGTATGTGGTATATTCTAGCACAATAATCAATAGAAAAAAATAGGTGCAAGTACTTTAGTGTCTATTTGTACCCATAACTTTTCATAATCTCTTCAAATCTCTCAATACATTTTAAGCAAAGCTTCTGATTCATGATGAAAGGAAAGCATATTGTTTCATCTTCAAATTAGTATTCTCTCACATATATGTAATAATCAAACTGTCACATTTAACATTACTTATGAATGTAAGTAATTGCTACATACTACTTTTGTATTAATAAACAAAGCAAAGAAACATCTTGTGTATGAATTTTTGAACATGTTAATTTGACACATTGATATATTCAAGCAATTATACCTAGGAGTTAAAATTTAACTGGGTATAGTATTCTGTCAGTGATATAAACCTATAAAAACTCTGTATAACTAATAAAGGGGCAGTAAGCACATACATGTTTTATGCCCAAATTGATGAAGGAAAATAATAAATACAGTCTAATTTATCAAAAAGTCCCCTATATTTATCTTTAGAGGTTATAGTGTTGAGTTTCTATTTAATATATTAAAGACAGTTTCTAGCCAGGTGGTGGTGCTGCACGCCTTTAATCCCAGCACTTGGGAGGCAGAGGCAGGTGGATCTCTGAGTTTGAGGACAGCCTGGTCTATAAGAGCTAGATCCAGGACATCTACGGCTGTTACTGAGAGAAACCTTGTCTCTAAAAACCAAAATAAAGACAGTTTCTATATTTTGGTGGATGTACATATTAAGTTTATGACAATGAAAAGGTGATAATTATTCAGCAAATACTGCTAAGATTTTGTCTTTACTCCTGGATGGTTCAATATATGAAAATCAATCAATGTAACCTACCATATATATAAACTGAAAGAAAAAACCTTATAATCATCTCATTATGCTGAAAAAAGTATTTGAGTAAATGCAACACTCCTTCATGATAAAGGTCTTAGAGAGATCATGGGAAGAAGAAACATATAAACATAAGAAAAGCAATATACAACAAATCGACAGCCAACATCCAATTAAATGGAGAGACACTCAAAAATTTTTCTACTAAATTTGGCAACAAGATAAGGCTGACCACTCATTCCATTTCTATTCACCATAGTTCTTGAAGTTCTGGCTAGAACATTAAGACAACAAAAAGAGATCAAGGGGATTCAAATTGGAAAGGAAGAAGTCAAATTTTCACTATTTGCAGATGATATGATAGTATACACGAGTGACCGCAAAAACTCTACTAGGGAACTCCTACAGTTGATAAATACTTTCAGTAATTGGGCAGGATACACAACTCAAAAAAGCCAGTAGCCCTGCTATATACAAATAATAAAGAAGCTGAGAAAAAATTAGAGATACATCACCCTTCAAAATAGCCACAAATAACATAAAATACCTTGGGGTAACACTAACCAAAGAAATGAAAGACTTGCATGACAAGAACTTTAAGTCATTGGAAAAAGAAATTGAAGATGATATCAAAAAATGGAAAGATCTCCCATTCTCTTGGATAGGTAGGATCACCATAATAATAACGGCAGTCCTATTGAGATCTCTGTGGATCTAGGCATGAGTCTGGGGCCTCAGAGGGAGTAGGCATAAGCTAGGAACTCTGGGGTTTCGAGCGTTGGTCTGGGATGTCAAAGGGAACAGGCAGGAACCAGAAACATCTGTGGGTCTGAACATGAGTCTTGGACCTCTGAGGGAGTAGCCTGAGCCAGGTTCTCTGTGGGTCTGGGCGCACCCGAGCTTGGGTACTCCTGGGGAGTAGACCAGAGCCAGAGACCTTGGCAGGACCATCTCCAAGCGAGGGACCTCTGCAGGAGGGGATCCCCGACCAGGATTTACTAAAACTAGTCAAAGCTAGTAACCTAGACCAAATTATGCCTGAGGCAACAAACTCTACCATGGGCTAGAGCAGGCGAGAGGCAACAAATTCCTTAAGAGTAAAACTGAACCAGCTACCTAGCTATGCTAGAGTGGGCCAAAAAAAGCAAGCTCCACTGGAGCAGGAGTGGATCCAGCCCAGAGACATTGGTGGACAAGGACTGAGCCAGCAACAAGGGCCAGAGCAAACAAAGACAGTGAACTCCACTGTAAAAGGTACGGGGGAGCAACCACTGAGCAAGTGAGCCAGAGCCAGAGACCAAAGAGTCCGGACTTGAATCTGGGACCTCTAAGGAAGTAAACCTGAGCCAGGTCAGGAACAACCATATGAGCATCGGATTCACCAGCACCTAGAAGGTTAATCAACAGAATCGCAGACAGCACCAACCATACCTATTAGAGGAAACGATGAGTAGGAAAGGTGAGAACACACGTAACACCACAAAGAGCAACATGACACCAGTAAAACCTAAAGGCCCTATGACAGCAAGACCTGAACAACCAAATATAAATGAAGCAGAAGAAAATGACCTAAAAAATAGCTTGAGGAAAACCTTTGAAACTCTTAAAAAGGAAATGAGAAATTCCCTCAAGAAATGGAGGAAAAGACAAATTAAAAATTGGAAGACATCAGCAAATTCTTTAAAGAAAATGTAATCAAACGTATGAAAGTAACTATTCAAGACTTAAAAACTGAAATAGAGACAATAAAGAAACACAGGCTGAGGGAATTATAAAAACAGAAATCATGAGAAAATGATAAGGAAACAAAAATGCAAGCATGAAGAATAGAATAAAAGAGATGGAAGAGAGAATCTCAAGCTCAGAAGATACAATAAAGAAAGTAGACTTGTCAGTGAAGGAAAACATTAAATCTAACAAAATATCCAGGAATATAAGACAACATGAAAAGGCCAAATCTAAGAATAATAGGTGTAGAAGGAGAAAAGTTCAACTCAAAAGCACAGAAAATATATTTAACAAAATCATAGAATAAAACTTTCCCAAACTAAAAAAAGATATGCCTATGAAGATACAAGAAGATTACAGAACACCAAATAGACTGGATTAAAAAAAGTCCCCTCACCACATAATAATAAAAACAGTAAATATGCAGAGTAAAGAAAGAATATTAAGAGCTGCAAAGGAGAAAGACCAAGTAACATATAAAGTCAGACTTATCAGAATTATACCTAATTTTCAGAGGCAACAAGGAAAGCCAGAAGGTCATGGTCAAGCATCATGCAGATATTAAGAAACCATGGATGCCATCCCAGACTACTATATCTAGCAAAACTTTCAATTACCATAGAAGAACAAAATATTCCCTGACAAAACCAGATTTAACCAATACCTAGCCACACACCCAGTACTACACAATATACTAGAAGGAAAACTCCAACCCAAGGAATTAACTACATCAACAAAAACATAGAAAATTCATGGTTTCATAACAGCAAATCCTAAAGAAGACAAAAAAAAGGTTTGACAATAGTGCTAAGAATGAGGCATTTTTAAAAATGGCGCAGTCTTTACAAACTGAAACCACATTTCTCAAGAAAGAGTTTGGAAATATGAAGAAGGATTCAACTTCATTTAACGGAAGATTAAGCACTCTGGAGAAGGAAACAGATGATTTTTAAAACTAGAACTCAACTGCAGTACTAATTCCAGAAAGCTCACAAACATACAGATATTAAACAATGTTCACCTGAATCATCAATGGCTCAAGAAATAAAAAAAGAAAGAAAATAAAGACTTCCTAATATTCATTGAAAATGACCACACAACATACCCAAATTTGTGGGACACCATGAAAGGAGTATTAAGAGGAAAATTCATTGCACTAAATGCCTAAATAAAGAAGCTGGAAAAGTTCCACACTAATGAATTAACAGAACATTTAAAAACTTTCCAACAAAAAATCAAACTCACCCAAGAGAACTAGATGTCAGGAAATAATCAAATTAAGAGATGAAATTAACAAATTGAAACAAAGAAAACAATACAAAGATTCAATGAGATAAAGAGTTAGTTCTTTGAGAAAATCAACACAATAGACAAACCTTTATCCAAACTAACCAAAAGGCAGAGAGAGATTACCCAAATTAACAAAAGCAGAAATGAAAAGAGGGACATAACAACAGATGCAGAAGACATCCAGAGAATCCTCTGGTCATATTTTGAAAATCTGTACTCCACAAAATTGGAAAATAGACTTTGAACTAAAACCATTCAAAAGAGACAAAGGAGGACATTTCATATTAGTCACCAGAAAAATAAAATCCATCAAGAGGAAATCTCAATAGTGAACATCTATGGTTCAAATACAAAGGTACCTTCATATGTAAAGGAAACACTTCTAAAGCTTAAGTCATACATTACACCCCACATACTAATAGTGGGAGACATTAACACTCCACTATCACCAATGAACAGGTCATTCAGACAAAAAAAAAATGAACAGAGAAACAAGGGAACTAACAGATGTTATGTCTCAAATGGACTTAAAAGAAATCTATAGTATATTCCATCCAAACATAAAAGAATATACCTTCTCAGCACCTCGTAGAACCTTCTTGATAATTGACCACATACTAGGTAACAAAACAAACCTCAACAAATACAAAAAATGGAATAACCCCATGTAGTTTTCATTCTTGGTGATGTTAATTTGTTCATTTTTTTCTAAGAAAAAATATTGAGGACAAAACTAATCCCCAGAAATAAATTAGTGATATACAAGAGACATCATATAAGTCTTGTAAAACCTCACTTGTGTTGTAAATAAAGAGACTATTGAAACCTTGGACAATTAGGATGTCTAACATATTGCGCTTTGAAATTAGCAATTTATGATCTATATTTAGGATATTAAATCTTACCTGTGGTTTGATTTGCTGGATTATGTGCAATAACCGTTATCTGCCAGTAGGTGTCGCAGGCCACCTACAAAACTAACCCTGCGGGGTATTACATTGCAGGTGAATGCATGTGGCCGGTCTGAGATCTGATTTAAGTTGAAATGCTGAAAGATAAATCATGGACTGTGTGCTCTGAAGATGTCTCTAGATCAGTGGAATAGGCAAATGCAAACAAATCATTAGAAAGCTTTACAACAGCTGGCTAAGATCAGGGAAGCCAGTGCCTCACCCAGATTTCTGTGGTGTGCCATGGCAGGAGGCAAATGGTAGAGTGCATGAGGACTTGAAGCCACTCCGAGGCATGTAAAGAGAAAATATAAAGAAAAGCCACTACGTGAGATTCTATACTGAACTGCTGGCTCCATGCACAGGCCATGGCCAGCTCATGCGAATCTGAGCTGGAAGCAGACAGCAGAGCCGGGGGATTCTCGAACCAAACATTCTGTGCCAGATGAAGGCGTAAGTCACAAAACAGTCCCACAGCAGTTTGGAATTATGATTAATAAAAGGGATATTTATTAAAGCGGAAAACTTGCAGATCACTATCCTGGAAAACAGGCCTCTGAGGGAACAGGGGAAGAGTCTAGCAGCTGGAAGCAAGAAGCAAGAGAGTGGGAGCAGGACTACTACTGCTTTTTAAAGCAAAAGAGACCACGCCCAAGTGGGCTGGTATCTTAAAGGCTATGGCTGAAGGAGCAGAGAAACTCCCGCAGCATTCTTATTTTTTTTTTTTAAATTCCTCTTGTCAATGATGATTTGTGAGGCATTTTTCTGTCAAGTTCTTGCTCAGTATTGAAGCAGTTTAGCAGAAGCAAGGAAAAAGAAAGTGTATTTATGATATACTGTCCACGTCTTCTGTGATGGCACATCTTCCTTGTTAACACCTTCCTCTAGCTCAGCCATTAAATAATAAGCGCATAAACAAAACTGTAAGAAAATGAAATGATATTTACAAAGTTTTAACTCTCTTGGCGAATTTAATGAGGTTTTATGGAGAAATTTTTCAACGAAGATTATATTACATTTCAGGAATATTTCCTCTAAGGAAATATTTATCACTTTAAATCTTAAATCAATCAGTTATCTATTGACTATTAAATGCATAAAATATATTTATATGAGGCTTGATAAAAATTTTCAAAGTATTTACTTTGTAAACTTTGGAAAGTTTAGTAGGATATCTCCATATTTTAAATATAATTTCTTTGTTGTTAATTTTCCCATTTCTTTTCTTTGACATTTTATTGATTCTTTGTGGATTTCACATCATGTATTTCACTTATCTTCCTTTTGCTTTACATCTGCCCTCTGTTCTGACATCCTCCCCACCAAACCAAAATTTAAAAGTAAAACCAAAAAAAAAAACAAAACTAAATAAAACAAACAAAAACAAAACAAATTTCAGTGTTGAAACCATAGTGTGGTCCAATGAGTCACATAGCATATTATGTGACTCACCTTGAATTGTAAGAGTTTCTAGCAATAAGTCACTGGTCTGGTTCAACATCTCTGACTTCTGCTACACTGTTGATACTGGGCCTAATATAGATGAAGCTGAAGAAATCAACCTTCAAAAATAACTTTGGGAGTTGTTTGAGGCCCTTAAAGAGGAAATGAAAAACTCCCGGATAGAAGTAGAGCAAAAGACAAACAAAAACTTGGAAAAAAAATCAACAAATCCCTTAAAGAAAACCAAGAAAAGCAAGCAAACAGGTAAAAGAAATGATCAACACTTGAAAACAGAAATTGAGACTGTAAGGAAAACACAAACTGAGGGAATTCTGGAAACAGAAAATATGGGTAAACAAACAGGATTCACAAATGCAAACATAAAGAGCAGAATACAAGAAATAGAAGAGAGAATCACACTTTGAATGCATGATAAAGGAAATATAAATACTGTTTGGTCAAAGAAAATGCTAAATCTAATAATAAAATCTTAACACAAAATATCTAGGAAATATGGAACACCATGCAAACTTTTTATCAGATTAATGTTATTCTGGTAACCAAACCACACAAAGATATTACAAAGAAAGAGAATTAATTATCACTCTCACTCATAAACATTGATTTAAATATACTCAATAAAATATTGGCAAATTAAATCCAAGAATACATTAGAAAAACCATCAGCCATGACCAAATAGGCTTCATTCCAAAGATGCAGGGATGGTTCAATGTATGAAAATCTGTCAATGTAATACACCATATAAAAAAACTGAAAAAAACATATGATCATCTCATTAGATGCTGAAAAAGCATTTGACAAAATCCAACACCCCTTCATAATAAAGGTCTTGGAGAGGTCAAGGATACAAGGAACATACCTAAACATAATAAAGACGATATAAGGCAAGCCAACAGTTTATATCAAACTAAATGGAGAGAAACTGAAATATATCACACTGAAATCAGGAACAAGATAAACTTATACAGTCAGTTTGGAAATCAGTATGGCAATTTCTCAGAAAATTAGGAAACAATCTACCTCAAGACCCAGCAATACCACCTTGGGTATATACCCAAAGGATGCTCAATCATACCACAAAACATATGCTCATTCTATGTTCATAGCAACATTATTCGTAATAGTCAGAAATTGGCAAAATCCTGGATGTCCCTCAATTGAAAAATAAATAAAAAATGGAGTACTACTCAGTGGAAAAAATAATGACATCTTGAAATTTGCAGGCAACTGAATGGATCTAGAAAAACACATTGAGATAACCCAGACTCAGAAATACAAATATAACATGTACTCAATCATAAGTGGCTTTTATATATAAAGCAAAGAAACACCAACCTACAGTCCACAACCCCAAAGAACAGAGACAACAAAAAAATGCCTTTGAGAGACATAGGCAGATCTACATAGAATGGAGAAAAAGACAAGATCTTCTGAGTAAATTGGAAGTGTGGTGGTCACAGGAGAACGTAGAAGGGGCGAGCAGAGGAAGAAAGGGGAGAGTAGAGAAATGCGTAGCTCAACAAAGAAAGAAAACAAACTTAACAACTAAATATAATAATAAAATAAATAAACTAGTAATAATAATCTAAGCTAAAATAAAATACAATGAAAGGTAAAAAGCCAAACAAAAGACAAAAAGCCAAAGAGAAATCAAATATAGACACAGAGACAAATATTCACCCACACGTTGATCCCACAAAATCACACAATCCAAAACCATATTGTGTACACAAAGGACTTCTAAATTAAAAATAAAAATCTCCGACATTGTCACTGAATTTATTAATTTCATTCACTTATTAAATATATTAAATAGGGAGATTTCTTATCTTCCATTCTATACCATACACTTGTCATCTCAGATTGATGGTGGGTATTGGTTGTTAGCAGGAATCACACAAAGACAAGCTTCTGGGTATGTCTCCAACTGTCTACTACACAGGTATATCTGCAGTGGAAAATTACAGCCTACACTGGGCAACATCATTCCATGGCCTGAAACTTCTGACTCATAGAAAGGAAAGAGTGAACTGAGTACCAAGAGAAATCTTTCTGCTTCCAGACTGTAAACAGTCAGACAAGCTGCTTCATGCTTTCACCACCATGACTTGCAAAGCACAATGACTGTGCCCTCAACTGTGAGTGAAAACCAAAGAGGAAGTTTTCCCTTCCTTACTATGTTTCCACAACATGTTCTACCATGGCAGCAATATCAGTAATTAAAGCACTAAATGCTGCTTACCAAAAATAAGATCCCACTCAATTACTTTTATTTTTTCTTTCAATATTTTTCTTCTCACAAGTTTTTTTTTAATTTTTTATATTGATTTTATTGAGCTATATTTTTTTCTGCTTCCCTCCAATCTCCTTTCCTCCCCTTCAACCTTCTCCCATGGTCCCCATGCTTCCAATTTACTCAGGATATCTTGTCTTTTTATACTTCCAATGTAGATTAGATCTACATATGTCTCTCTTAGGGTTGTCATTGTTGTCTAGGTTCTCTGGGATTGTGATTTGTGGGCTGGTTTTCTTTGCTTTATGTCTAAAAGCCACTTATGAGTGAATACATATGATATTTGTCCTTCAGGTTCTGGGTTACCCTACTTAATATGATATTTTCTAGACCCATCCAATTCCCTGCAAATTTCAAGATATCATAATATTTATTTATTATTTATATTATTTTATTATTTATATTTATTATTTATTATTTTTATTTATTTATTTGTTTGTTTGTTTGTTTGTTTTGCTGTGCAGTGCTCCACTGTGTAAATGTACCACATTTTTTCTTATTCATTCTTCAGTCTAGGGAAATTTAGGTTGTTTCTAGGTTCTGGCTATGACAAAAAATGCTGCTATGAACATAGTTGAACACATGTTCTAGTGGTAAGATTGAGTATCTTTTGGGCAAATACCCAAAAGTAGTATTGCCACTTCCTAAATATAATCCTAGTAGTACAGACACTGAGGAAAATATTAATAAATGAGACCTCCTAAAAGAGAAAAGCTTCTGTAAACCAAAGGGCACTGTCAACAAGACAAAATAACAATGTACAGAATGGGAAAAGATCTTCACCATTTCCATATAAGACAGAGGACTGATCTTCAAAATATACAAAGAACTCAAGTAATTCATCATCAAAACAACAAATAATCCAATAAAAAAGAGGAGTACAGGCCCAAACAGAGAACTCTCAACAGAGAAATCTAATATGGCTGAAAGACACTTAAGGGAATGCTCAACATCCTTAGTCATCAGAAAAATGCAAATCAAAACATCTCTAAGATTCCATATGTAAGAATGGCCAAGATCAAAAACACTGATGACAACTTGTTCTGGAAAGGTTGTGGGGAAAAAAGAACATTCCTACATTGCTGGTGGGAAATGCAAACTGGTACAACCCCTTTGGATATCAGTATGGCGATTGCTCAGAAAATTAGGAAACAACTTTCCTCAAGACCACTTTGGGATATATATCCAAAGGTTGCTCAATCGTTCCACAAGGACATATGCTCTACTATTTTCATAGCAGCATTGTTTGTCATAGCCAGAGCCTGGAAACAACCTAAATGCTCCTTGATGGAAGAATGGGTAAAGAAAATTTGGTACATTTACAAAATGGAGTAATACACAGCAGAAAAAAAATGTTGAAATTTGCAGGCAAATGGATGGAACTAGACAACATCATATTGAGTGAAGTAATCCAGATCCAGAAAGATAATTGTCATATGTACTAACTCATATGTGGCTTTTCAACATAAAGCAAAGAAAACCAGCCTAGATAAGGGAGGACATGAAAGAGATTCAAGCAAGAAAAGAAGCTGTCAAAGCATCTTTATTAACAGATAAATAGATTTTCTATCTGAAAGACTCCGGCGTTCAACAAAGAAGCATTTTAGCTGTTAAACACTTTGGGCAAAGTAACTAGATACAAACTAATTATATTAAATCAGTATCTTTCCTATATGCAAATGACAAACATATTTAAGAAAAAATATTAGGAAAATTTACCTCTCATAAAAACCTTACAAACTAAAGTGTACTCAATTATCTAATCAATGAAACAAAATCTTGTATAATGGAACGTTAAATAAGGATAAAATGGAAGAAGAGATTAGAAGATGGCATGACCTTCATGCTCAATGACTGGTAAGTTAATAGTTAACACTTATGACAAAAAGAATTTAAATTCATAAACAATATATCAAATATTTAGAAAAATTTTGAAATTTATAAAATAAAATTTAAAATGAAAAAATTTTAAAATAAAAAGGAAGCTATAAGAAATTGGTGTCTGTACATATTTATTAGCAGCCATTTAACATAAGGCTCTCTAAATGTGAGGCTCTCTAAAGTAGAACCATAATTTATGGAAAAAACTAATACTATTCTGATATTTTAAATAGTTATTACTTATAAATAATAACATTAAGAAACAATATTGTATATGAACATGTTAATATATTGAACAATTTAGCACTTCACTATTAAGTTCCAAGTCAAGATGATTCATTCATGCTTTTTCACTTCTAATTAAAATTATAAATACATTGTTATCATATTGGATATTAAGAAACACCTCTAATCCACTTCTCCGGTTACCTATAAGAGTAAATTGGCTTTTATGCTGCAGGTGTCTGAATTCTATTTATTTTTCTGTTCAGGAGAGTCTTTTTTGTGTAGTTTCTTTAATTGATAGAAAGTAAATTCACTTACAAGTGATTTATTTATTATGATATAATTTTTTTTAAAACTAAAAGTTTGCAGTACATATTTCTGTAAGGTGAAATATATAACTTCCTTATAATTAAGTTTTCCTCTTTAAGACAGAGGACATATTACTTCAAAGAGGGAAGAAATTTTCACATCTATTCAGAAGTAAAAACCCACAAATATTAATAAATAAGACTAAGGAGAATAAAGAACAGCAATGTCAATCAAGGAATTAGAAAGTGGAAGGAATTGATAACGTTATATATCGTAAAGATGTTGCTAGTTAGAGAATTATGAAGAGAGAAGAATTAATGTCAGAAAGGCACAATCACTTTAGGAGAAGAAAGGAAGCCTGACTGACATATCACACATACGAAGATGTGCTCATTAAATGTCAGTTGTACGGTTATCAGTTGAAGCAAATAAGAATAAACAATAAAAAAGTAAATAAAAGTATTCCATTTAGTTTTCATATTTTTAAACTTAATGTGATTAATTCTTATAAATTTTATAGAAATGACATGTAGTCCTCCTTCTATTGCAAATGGTACTTCTCACCTAAAATGATTAAACACAGAGCTGGTGATGAAATCAGATACAGATGTAAAGATGGCTTCTATCCTGAAACCCAGGAAACTGTTGTAAAGTATACGAGTACTGGCTGGATCCCTGCTGCACATATAGCTGTAAATTTATTCACATCTTTAATCCCTATTATTCTAAAGTTACTCTTTTAAACATGTACAAATTAAGCTATATTGCTAGTAAATATTTGACTCTTGTTTGTGCACAACCTTTAAAATCACCTGACCCAGTTCTCTTGTGAGCTGTAAAGGAATAACTTGATTTCATGAGGAAAACATTCTTACCTCACTTGTCTGAATTCCACTGGTCTCCTTCTTCAAGACACTGTCTAGTCTCACAGTTATTTTAATTAATAGAGGAAATTCACTGATCAAATGGTTTATGTCTGAGTGTTTTGTGTCCTTATTGATTGCAAATTAAACCATGTGAATTTCCACAAATCAAAAATGGAGTTCTATATAATGAAAAGAGTCACGGACCCTACTTCCCAGCACCTATAGGAAAGCAATTCATCTATTACAGCAACAGAGGATTTCTGACGCCCACACAGCAACAACAGGACTGCATTTGGTGCACTGTGCAGGAGTGGAAACCTGAAGTTTCATGTCTTAGTCAATGACTACATTAAATCATGTTTAACTCTATCAAAGGATGAAAGAGAAGAGCACATAAATAATTACAGTGAAGTCTCTCATGACAAAAATAAAACCAACAGAAGAGTTTTTCAGCAAAAAGACCAGTTTCTGTCCTTTTTGAGCAGATATTCAAGAAATGCACATTAAAAATAGGGACTATGAAAATGTTTTTATTTTTGCATATTTTATACAAAAATTAAGAAAATAGCATTCTTTTAAACATTGAATATTGGTTTTATTTTGAATGTCACATATGGATTTAAATATTTATGATAAATTTTAATTTAGCTTTTTGAATAAATCAATATTTTTATATTTCTGTGGTTTTTCATTTTTTTAACATATCCTGTTTAGGTAGATTGTATTTACTTTCTTACTTTAAGTAACTCAACAATATCTTAAAACAACTGACATCTTTATACTCACCAAGAAATAATATTTGAAAAATAATTTTTATTAAAAAATCAGTTCAGTTCACTCCTATTTAGTTTTCAGGTAAATGGGATTGACAAATGATTGTGTTAATATGACTACAACCCTATCAAGTTGGGGCAAGTTTAAAATTTTAGGTTTCTCTTGTTCCCTTCCTCTTCCGTATATGATCAACTCCACCACTCTAGGCAACTTTTTTTGTTACTAAAATGTTGTGTTTCTACTGCATGATATCAATAGATTCATGCGTCTTTTTTTTTTATCAATTTCATTACATCTCAGTAGAATATCTTTGTCATTATCCCAAGTTATGAGTTGGATAGCAACTAATTTTGTTTTATAAAGATATATCTTTACATAGATATGTATTAAATAAGCTATCTATATAATTTTATTAATATACTTTATGCTTTAAATTGTGAAAAATTTGAGCTACTTATAAAATTGAATGCAAGTCATTGCATTTAATTTATAAATACTCATATAAATATCTAAACTGAAATTAACAAGAACTATGACATTCACATGACTGTGAGAAATCTGGTTTTTTGATTTAAAGGATATTTGGGATATTTGGAATCCATAATAACAATGAGCAAAGTTTTCATCTGAGTTCTTTCCCTCTAAAAATCAGGAGATTTAGATTCTAAACTCATCAACAGAGGAGTATATATATATATATATATATATATATATATATATATATATAGTCATATATATGACTAATAATAGCATTTACTTAACAATTCCTTTTTAATTCTATATTTTATTGTATAATATATTTTATAATTATTTAATTATCTATGATACAATTCTGCTATCAAATTTGTGAATATTTTATGTATTTTTACCTTTCCTTATATTTGACATTGAAAATAATATTTTTTGAGAGTATCTTTTTGTATATTTGAAAATTTCATAAAACATGTTTTGATCATATTTATTCATGCCAACCTATTTTCAGATATCTGCCCCTTCTACTACCCACCCAAATTTGGGTTCTTTTTCTTTTCTTTTTTTCATTCTTAAACCAACCAATACAGTCCAATTTCTGATGTAGTTATTCTTGGATTTTGGGTATTACAATGGAGAGTGACTGATCTACCAGTGATGTGTTCTTAATTAAGTAATATTGTCCCTTTATCAATAGTTATTGATTACCCAAAACTCTTCAACTAGAATGGGATTCTGTGCCCACCTTCCTCCATCATGAGTAGACTGAACCATGAAAAGAGAAATGTGGGAGGGCAAGGAAGAAAGAGAAAAGAGAGGGATGTTTCTTCTTGGTGTCTGTTTAAATCTTCAGCTGTGTTCTCTATATGCAAACATGTGTGCACATGGCATTTGTGCTAGAGTCCTTAAGCACTTAATTCACTATGTAACTTTCTTATGGTTTTTCAAGTTTACTTTAAAAATACTTCTCAAGTGTTTCTCTAATTTATAACCAGTACTTACCACTTCATTTCACTTTGTTTTTTCTGTTTGGTCTTGTATTATATAAAGTAGAACAGCCAGAAATTGTGAAAATTGTTACATCTGACAAAACTACAATTGCTGACTGGTTTGCACGCATCTTCAAGGTATCAAATTTATCTAACATTTTTCATGTTCAATGTGCCTTCGATGCTATTTCAAGAGAATTATTACAAATGTGAAATGTTAGTCTAATGTAAATATCATTTAATTAAATGTTATAAAGGGATACAGTTTATAAATACTTAAAACGTTCTCCATGTACTAGATTCCTACACTGTAAAAAAGACATCTTCACTTCTACTTACACGATAGTTTCACAATAGTTTGAGTTGAATCATGTGTTCAACATCCTGCACTCCTCAATGGGGAAGTTAAGGGAACAGAGAAGCATGCTTATGTGTGCAGATGGGGTACACACACACACACACCTACATATTCAGCATTTTCTTTTATGATGGGCCATTTCCCCAAGGCATGTTTATTTGAAGAAGCATTTGTTCTCAATCCACTGAGATGTAGTATGCACCTAGGCCAGCTGAACTTACTTTTGGCCATAGAAAGAAGAGGATACACAGATCAGATTGCCCAAATAACATCCCTCTTCTTCCAGGGTTCAGATGGTAACCAATAGTGTAAATGTGGAAAGATCCAGGCAATCTGCTCCTTGCCATTACTTTGAACAAGTCCTAAATACAGTCTCATTTAAAGCACCATATGATCCCTTATTTCCTAAGGCTTTAGAGGTCTCTTTGTCAATAGCAGTCACTTGTGATAGCACTTCCTCTCTAAACCTAAATTTTAATTTTCTATGGACAAGCCAGGTGCTACTCACCTACTTCTTTTATTACTTCCAGAACTACTGTTGCTTCATCTACTTTACTTTTAAGTCTTATGGGTATTTTTATTAACTTCTTGCCAATTTACTACAAACAGGAAGAAATTGATTACATTTAATTCAATGACAGCTTTCCAAATTCATTTTAAATGTAAATGTAGAAGATATTATATATATATATATATGTCCCTGTTCCTCAATAAAATACTATAAGATTTGTAAAATTAAAAAGTCATATGAACAAGATTGACAACTACGTGAAAAATAATAATACATACACAATTATGCTCAAATTCATTACTGTATCAGATCTGATTGGAGCACTTTTATGCCCAACTCTTTAGGAAATCTCAAGTTGTAATTACATAAAATAAGGAAGATCTGGATTAAAATTAAGTAACGTGAAAAAAGAGGAGTGAGGAAATTTTAATTTTTTACTTTAGTTTATGTGTCTCTCTGTGTGTATATTTGTGTGTGTCTGTGTGTTCTGCATGTGGGAAGGGGCACATGTGTGGAAATATACACAGAAGCCAGAAGACAGTAGCTCCAGACCTCCTGTATCTAGACCTACATGCAGCTGCAAGTCACTTGAAAGTCACTGCGAACTGAAGTCAGGCTCTTTCTAAGAGTACATGTAGTTAACCACTGGATCATCTCTGTAGCCCTGAATTTTTAACATTAGTAAATGAACTATTTGAGATCTTTTCTGACCGCATGTTTGGGTGATGTCCAATGATTAGTTAAAGGGCTGCTTTGACAAAACTCTACAAACTCAGGTTAATTAACAGAAATCTAATGCCCCACAGATCCAAATGATAGAGTGAACTCAAGGTGGTGACAATGTGGCTCCTTCCAGAGCTGTGAGGGAAGACCCGACGCTAAGTGCATGTCTTTGGCTCTTCTGTTCACTTTCATGTTCATTTGTAACCCTTCATGTATGCACCTTCCTTACATTTTTTTTCTTATATAGGACACCATTGCTCACAGTAGTGGTTTCTTTATTACACTAAAATTTATCAACAACTTGTCTCAAGATAAATCCAAATATTGAACTTAAGAGTAAGGTCTTCAACATATGAATTTCGTGGAAATAGAATCACTTCATAGAAACCATTTCTAATGAAGGATGAGTTTTTTTTAAATTTACAAACATATGAGCAAGAAGTTCAAGTAAAGTACAGGGCTATGTCATATACCCAATCATATTACCATTTACTAATCCAAGTTCATACAATACAAAGTGCAGTTAAATTATCTCTTTGAAAACTGAAATCATAATCCAGCAATTATTTAAGTTAGTTTGATTTCAAGAAGTCTGGACTTAAGAAACACATCAAATGGGAGCTCACAAAGGCCAACTGGACTGGGACTGATGGAGCATGTGATCAAACCAGACTCTCTGAACATGGCTGACAAGGAGGGCTGACTGAGAAGCCAAGGACAATGGCACTGTTTTGATTCTACTCCATGTACTGGCTTTGTGGGAATCTAGTCTATTTGGATCCTCACCTTCCTAGACCTGGATGGATGGGAAAGGAACTTGGACTCCCCATAGGGCAGGGAACCCTGACTGCTCCTTGGACTGGAGAGGGAGGGAGAGGGGAATGGGGGGAGGAGAAGGGAAATGAGAGGAGGGGAGGAGGTGGAAATTTGTAAAATTATATAATTTATTAAAAAAATGAAAAAATATACTTTTTAGTCTAAAAAAAATCTGTTCAGTCAAAAGTTACTAAACTGTTACCTACATATATTTTTTATTATTTTAAATTTTTTATATAAAAATTTCCATCTCCTCCCCTCCTCGTCCCCCTCCCCTCCCCTCCACCCATACCCCTTCTCCCTCTCTCTCCAGGCCAAAGAGCCATCAGGGTTCCCTACACTATGTTAAGCCCAAGGTCCTCCCAAATCCCCCCAGGTCCAGGAAGGTGAGCAACTAAACTGACAAGGCCCACACAGTTCCCATCCACGCCGTAGAATCCAAGCCCATCGCCATTGTCCTTGGCTTCTCTGTCAGCCTCCACCATCGGCCACATTCAGAGAGTCCAGCTTGGTCGCATGTTTCATCAGTCCCATTCCAACTGGACTTGGTGGTCTCCCGTTAGTTCTGTTCCACCGTCTCCATGGGTGAACGCATCCCTGACGGTCCTGACTTTCTTTCTCATGTTCTCCCTCCCTCTGCTCCTCATCAGGACCTTGGGAGCTCAGTCCGGTGCTCTAATGTGGGGCTCTGTCATTTTCTCCATCCATCGCCAGGTGAAGGTTCTATGGTGATATGCAAGATATTCATGAGTATGGCTATAGGATCTGGCCTTTTCCGGCTCCCTCTCCTCAGGTGCCCAAGGAACCTGGATACCTGGGAACCCCTCTAGAGTCAAGTCTCTTGGCAGCCCTCAGATGGCTCCCTTAATTAAGATATATGCTTCCCTGCTCCCATATCCACCCTTCCTATCCCAAGCATCCCATTCCCCCGAGCTCTCCCCATCCTCCCCTTCACGCTTTTCTCTCCCATCTCCCCTTGCCCCAGTCCCACCCCACCCCCAAGTTCCCAATTTTTGCCCGGCAATCTTGTCTACTTCCAATATCCAGGAGGATTACTATGTTTTTCTTTGGGTTCACCTTCTTATTATCTTCTCAAGGATCACGAATTATAGGCTCGATGTCCTTTAATTATGGCTAGAAACCGATTATGAGTGAATACATCCCATGTTCATCTTTTTGGGTCTGGGTTACCTCACTCAGAATAGTGTTTTCTATTTCCATCCATATTGCATGCAAAATTCAAGATGTCATTGTTTTTTATCGCTCAGTAGTATTCTATTATGTATATATTCCACAGTTTCTTCATCCATTCTTCCACTGAAGGGCATCTAGGTTGTTTCCAGGTTCTGGCTATTACAAATAATGCTGCTATGAACATAGTTAAACAGATGCCTTTGTAGTATGATTGGGCATCTCTTGGGTAAATTCCCAAGAGTGGAATTAAGTAGTGTGGCAGTTTCTCAGGAAATTCGGAATCAACCTCCACCTACATATCTTTTTAAACAATGCATGTTTCCAGTCCAGTCCCCCCACCAGATAACTGGAAATGAATTTTCAAAGCAACGTATATTTTAAATGAAAAATTTCAGTTGATTCCAATATAATCTGCTTGACCCATGTGCTTTCATTTGGGGTTGAGAAGAGTTAGGACATCTTGACAAAACTCTATCTTGGAGGACATATTTAGCTAGAGGATTACTAAAATGTAAAGGATTAATAAAACACTTTTGTTGACACAATGGAAAATGTTTTTAATGTTAAAATAATCATAGCTAATAAATAGTTCCTTAACTTCAGTGAAAATTTAAGGTTTCAATGTTTCATTACAGCATTTTTCATTTTCTGTTTTTGGCTTTTTTGTTTTAGTTTGCTTGTTTTTTTGATTTTTTTGTTTGTTTGTTACATTGTTTCCACTCAAGCTAAACAAAAATCTTGCAAAATGGAAACCAAAGTGTATTGAGGGGTTTTCAGAAAACTTACAGATGATGTCTTGTCCACTTCATAGTGGCTGATCAAAAAGAAGCAGGTCTCTTCGTAGTCCATCCTAAACACAGACAGGAAACAGCAACCACACAGAAATTCTACTGGAGTGGCTGTGTCATCACCTGGTCCACATCTGCATGCCTGTCATTATGCTTAAAGGACAGCTGGATATCTTGCTTAAAATGACTATATTTGTGGGGGGGGAACAGCTGGCACAAGTCATAGAACTCCAGAATTTATTGCAGAAAAAGAAGTTAAACTTTGTTTTTATTTTTTTAATATGCTTTTCACAAATTAGTAACATTACTTATCTTTATTTTCTGGCTAACCTAACTCAGAACTACTTAGTTACAGAGAGGGAACACATATGCTTAGCGGTTTTAAGTCAAATTTCACTGTATGTTTATGATTCAAGGAGACAGTTCAACATTTTGCTCAAAACTCTTTATTTCTCATGTTAATATTCTTCAGTTTTCAGAATTAGTAACTAAAAAATATGTTTTAGTCCTTCAAAAGTAGGGAATTTAAAAGCTAAGAATTATTATTTTTCAAATGCTTAATGATTTAACTTTCTGGTACACTGTGATAAATTAGATTCTTCAAAAAATGTTTTCATTGGAGAAGAGAAACAAAAAGCCCAGAAAACTAATCCAAATAAAACAATTCTGAAGAAAACATTGAGGCATGATTGCTAAATAACACTGGTATTGGACAACATTCTCTAAGCATCATTTTCTGTAAAGCAGTGAAGTCATGCAATTGACCTTTGGGACTTGTTTGGAGACTCCTACTCCTTGTTCCTTGCATGGGAAATTATGCTGAAGAATGTACTAGTTATCATTAAGTCTCAAATCTTTTATATAAAGTTAAGATTAGAAATTTATATGGAGTAAATAGTCTGTCACCCTAACAGTTGTCATGCTCAGCCCACCTCTTAGAACAGTACTAGGTGGCCAACAGTCCCTTGTCACCCCTTTTCTGCCATTTATCCATTTACAATTCATATGGAGGGTTTTCTGTAAAGGTGACCCTTTTGTGGAAAATCATTTCAATACTAGTACTGACACATAGAATCTATCAGATAACTACAGCTGAAACAAACAGCTTGGATTCAATTCCCAGAATAAAAAGCTTCCACTAGACGCATGCATATCAATGCACTTTGGACAAGCTATGTGAAGAACTTAATTGAAAATAATCTAAGGAGATTGATTTATATAGATAAAAGAATATAGAGCTTTAGAGGATGCAAATGTGGCAACAGCTTCTAATAATTATATAGATATGATAAGAAATTGTTAAAGCTCAAATTCACACAAAAGTTTGGTAATATCTGAATGTTTATAGAACTGTCACCTGTAATATTTATTGGAGATAAACTCTAAGACAAAACATATACTCTTAAGCTTTCTAGCTTCCCAATATTTACCATTCATTCTATTGAGGAAGTGTTTCCTTACTGTTTTGTTTCTTAAATTAAATCATTAAATAAAATAAACTTCAGCTAAATTTATTTTTCTCTTGATAAATTAATGTCAGAATTCACAAATACTGCATACCTAAGTATCACTCAGGATGTTAGGTGAGTCCTGGAAAGAAAAAGTCTTCTTAGGTTATCAACTCTGATGAGGAAACCAGCATAATTAAAACAGGATATGAAAGCATCCAAAGAAAAACATGAAGACATAATTAAATTTTCAAAAGCAGCAGAAGGCTCCAGGAAAGCCCTGCCTGCTCGAGATTTCTCCTGGTTCTGACACTAAAAAAATTGTTCTGTGCTAGCACTCATCCCCTGGTCACCTAAGTCCTCTCAGTCCATTCCCACACTCTGCTTCTGTGTTAGAAGACCAATCTTCCATAACAAAGAGTTAGACCATAGCACCTGGTAAACCTGTTGACAAGCTTATAGATAATATGAGGGCAAATCCACAGGACCTCTCAGGATCCTGCTTCTTCCAGCTCAGAGGACTCTTCAGACTTGAACCTTAGCAAGATAAATGTTCTTGTTGAATGCCTGCAGCAACCTCCTTAAAATCCAAACCATGACTCATGCTTGGCTATCTCACCTCTATTTAGTCCAAATATTTTATTTTTGAAAAGAAAGCCACATTGCAAAATTTGGAGACTTTAACTGGAAGTCTGAACACCACCTATCTATCTTGGATAGCTATCATAATTCTATCATGGCAACTTCTCATCACATGGGGTAGGCATGCTATCCTAGACATCTGCCCAAAAACAAAAAGAGGAAACAGGACCATATATTTCTAGCATTATTATTATATAATTAGTAAAACTGAGCTAAATTCTATACTTAAATATGTGTAAAATATATCTTGCAAAAATTATGAGAGAAAAGTCATCAGAGGACTGAAAATTTAAAACTGAGATAGAATGTGGTGATGATGCCTACTTTGCTCACAGGAGATCCTGATCTTTAAAGGCTGAGCCTTGAAAGTAGATCACTCTCTGGGACCACATTGGAATCTGTAACACCCTGGGAACTTGCAAATCCATCTCCATAGGATAGAAAATCACCACATAATAATCCTGTTCAAGGTAAAATTGGCAATGGCATAAATAGAACCATGCTTTACTTTATTCTACAGAGGGACACAGAATACTTAAGAAAGCAGTCTTTTTTAATGATGATCAAAGTGAAATGAATTCTTGGTAATAAAAATGTTTATATTTAAATTCAGACAAGTTAAATAAGATTGCACTATGATAAACATAAAGTTATAAAATGCAAACAATCAATCAGCTTGAGCTATTTCAACTGCATCAGTAAGTAGGACAAAGGTAGGCAATCACGGAGTATGTGCCATACACTCCTTTAGTTTAGTTAGCACTACAGAGTAAGTGTAAAATACATACTGAATGGGAGAGAAAGGTTTAAGGGTTAATTCATACCTCAAAGTGTTGATATTAGACTGAAATTTATTATAGTCATTTAACTAATAATATTATGAGCTGGTATGTTGGAGCAACTTCTGATGAATATTTGTATAGTTGTGAGATTGTGATGTCCCATGCTCTTGGGTGGGTAGATTTACATAGTAAAAATGGCAATCTTATCAAAAGCAATCTACAGATTCAATGCAATGCCCAGCAAAATTCTTCACACAGCATGAAAGAACAGTACTCAATTTCATATGGAAAAGCAAACCCAGGATACCCAAAACAATCCTGTACAATAAAGGAATTTCTGGAGGCATTACAATCTCTAGCTTCAAACTCTACTACAGAGTTACAGTACTGAAAACAGCCTGGTGTTTGAAAATAAAAAAAAGAGAGACAGGAAGATAAATGGAACCAAATAGAAGACCCGATATGAATCTACACGAACACCTAATTTTTGACAAAGAAGCAAAAAATATATATCAAAAAATTCAACAAATGATGCTAGAATAACTGGATATCAACATGTAGAAAAATATATCCATATCTATCACCATGCACAAACTCAAATCCAAATGGATCAAAGACCCCAACATAAAACCAACTACACTGAACATCACAGGAGAGAAAGTGGGAAGTACACTTGAATGCTTTGGCACAGGAGACCATTTCCTAAACATAACTCCAGCAGCATAGACACTGAGAAAAACAATTAATAAATGAGACCTCCTAAAACTGACGATCTTCTGTAAAGACAAAACAACAGCCTATAGAATTGGAAAAAATCTTCATGAACCCACATCAGACAGAGGGCTGATATCAAAAATACACAAAGAACTCAAGAAATTGGTCATCAAAAAAACAATTAATCCAATAAAAAATAGAGTACAGACCTAAACAAAGAATTCTCAACAGAGGAATATAAAATAGCTGAAAGACACTTAAGGAAGTGCTTAACATCCTTAGCCATCAGAGAAATGCAGATCAAAAAAACTTTGAGATTCCTTCTTAATCCAATAAAAATTGCCAAGATCAAGCACACTGATAACAACTTATGCTGGAGAAGTGGTGGGGTAAAGGGAACACTCCCGCATTGCCGGTGGAAGTGCAAATTGGTACAAACCTTTTGAATATCAGTAAGGCAATTCTCAGAAAATTAGAAAACAACCTTCCTCAAGACCCAATAACCTTAACTGTTATATACCCGAAGGATGTTCAATATACCCACAAGGACATGTGCTTAACTATGTTCATAGCAGCATTGTTTGTCATAGCCAGAACCTGGAAACAACCTAAATGCCCCTCAACTAAAGAATGAATAAGAAAAATGTACATTTACAATATGGAGTACTACACACCAGAAAAATAATGACATCTTGAAATTTGCAGGCAAATAGATCTAGAAAACATTATATTGAGTGAGGTTTGTGGCCTGTAGGCTGTTTATTCTTTGCTTTATGTCTAAAAGCCACTCATGCATGAATACATATTACATTTGTCTTTCTGAGTCTGGGTTACCTCACTCATTATGGTTTTTTTCTGATTTCAGAAGGAATAAAGGTTCATTAGTGTATATATGGGCATCTGCAGAAAACTGTTAACCATAATCAAATCATATAGTTTTATATTCATTGACTATTCTAACAATACTGAGAAGGAATGGACCTTGAAGAAGAATTGAGGTCCCACCTCATGAAATGTAATGCTGTTATTATTGTGGGTAGGTTTTTGCTGTTGGTGACATAGTTTACCCTGTTGTATGTTTCTTTTTCTGAACAACCTTATGTAATGCTCCCAGCATTTTGCAATGGAATGAGAAGAACATGGGCAACTTTGAGCACCTTTGTAATGGACTTCCCAGATTTAGAACTATTATACAACAAATTTCTGTTCTGCTCATTCATTAAGACTATTCCAGTAACAAGTATTCTGCCATATAGTCACAAACCAAACTAATACAGTAGTCTGTCTCAGATGGGAGCCTACAGTATAAGACAAACTTCTACAGAAAGTAAATGATATGTAAAAGGATCCAATAAAAAATTCTTAATGATATCAGATGTCCACAAATCAGAATTACTAAATTAAATTAGATATACCACCATTACTTAATTATAAAATAAAAAGTCAAAAATAATAGGTAATGATATATTGTGCATGTTGAAGAATAATAATAAATTTGCAACATGAAAAGCAGTACACAAATACCATAATTTGAAAAAAGATGTTCCAATTCATATATCAGTATTGAAATGTAGAGACTTAGGGAGTCGAAAATCATGAGGGATGTGTCCTTAGACATGAGTGTAGTAAATCTATAAAAGCACTGAAGCTAAGTATATAAATCTACTCATTCTACATTCTTCCATGTGATGATGTAGCAAGAAGACATTGTCTTAGAATTAGAGAGAAGGCCCTCACCAGAATTAATTTGTAACATCTTCTCATTTGAATACGTTAGAAACAAAATTTACATAACTTTTGAATTGTTAATTCTCGTGTATTTTTATGGAAACAGACCAACAACAGATATCAAAACTGAGAATAAATTTTTGGCTTAGTGAATGCCTATGCATGATTACTCAGCTTTGGGAATGGAAAATAGATAGAGGCTGGAAAACTGAGAACAGGAAGACAAGGACTGCATCACATTGAATGTGTTGTTAAGGACAATTCTCTCAGGGTTCAGGAATTCAGGATTCTAGTAGAAGATCACAGAAGGAGTCAGAAGAATGTTGGCTGAACAATATATGTTGAAGATGATCCTGACTAGTTGGAAGTAAGAAATGAATGCTTTATTGGAAAACAGAAGATAAGCTGTACTTGTAAGACAACAGCCAGTCTTGACTGCATGGACTTAAGTCCATGACTTTAGGAAAGCCAAAATTTCAGAGTGACAAATAGAATTTTTGGGAGCACAAATCTTTAAGTCAAGGATTTTGGGTCTTTCATTGCATCTCCTGACTCTATGCTAAAATCACAGAAGAGGAAACTGGTTTAATGGTAAAATTTATAGGGATTTCTCTCTTCAGATAGAATAAATGGAAGAAGTGTGACTTGCCTTGGAAGAGCCTCATCCCAGTCAGATTGTAAAGAATAAAAATGGTTCTCCTGAGAAAATGCCAAGGGTGGGAAATAAGTATGAAAAAGAAAGCCAGATGCTCTTCATCTGCACAATATAATAAGGTGCCTGAAGTCACTCCAGAGATCTTTGAAACCATCACAACTACCACAAGCCAAAAATAACAGGGCCTGGAATTTTATAGCTGTTTCAAATGAGCAAATCAAGGCACCCACAGAATTTCTAGGTTTATGTCCAGAGTAGCCTCAGCTCTCTGACCCTTGCATTGTGTCACAAACCTCTATAGTCACTTCATGTGGGGCCAAGGACAACACTACATAAGAATGTGGGTTTGACAAGATTCTGGCAGAGGACACAGGAAATAAACATTGGCAGTTATCTCATTGGAAAAAGCCAGCAGCTGTTCAGAGTACATAGTCCTTGAAGAACTACTTCATCTAGTTATCAAAGAACTTCATTGTGTCTCACAGAAATGCCTTAGGATTGGGGTTGACACAGCAAGGCCCCAGTGAGATAAGGTCTAGTAAAGATTTGAGTGTGAGACCTTCTCATACAACACAACTGAACAGTAACAATCATGAACACTTAGGAGGGTTAATGCTCCCACAATCTATACTGTGATGTTTCCTGTGCAGTCTGTGCCCAGAAAAGTCAACTGGATGAGACTTCCCAAGGCCTTAAGAAGTAACCCTTGCTCTGTTTGTCTAGAACTTTTGACTTAGAGTTATAGGAAACCATCATTAAGCCCAAGGATTTCATGTTGTTTGACTTATCAGGTTTTTCTGGGTGGTGGTGGAATACGACTTTAACCCCAGCTCTCAGAAGGCAGAGGCAGACAGATCTTTGTAAAATCAAGCCCAGCCTGGTCTACAAGAGCTAGTTCCAGGACAGACTCCAAAGCTACAGAGAAACCCTGTCTCAAAAAAAAAAAAAAAAAAATAAAGACTTAACAAGTTTTGAACTTACTTGTCGATATATTGAGTTAAGACTTTTAGAACTACTATTGTAATGAAATGTGTTTGATTGCTTTCTTAACTGTTTTTATTTGAGGAAAAATATAAATTGGAATGTGCCATCTCAAAAATTTAGGTTGACACCTAAGAGTTTAATATAATAGTAATAAGCATCAGGATTTCTAGACATGAGCACAGACATTGTGAATAGGAATAGGGACTTTATAAGATAGTAGAAAAAATTAGTCTTCCTCCCAACTCACCATGTGAGGACATAGCAACAAATCTTAGAATTGGAGAGAACCCTTTCCTTAGACATTGATCTGTGTCTCCATGACATGAAATACTCAAGCCCTGAGAATGAAGAAGTAAAATATTACAAATTCCCCACTTATAAGTACATGTATAATAGCACAGACACAGTAGTATGATTAAAGGTACTATTCATAAAGGAAAGAGAGAGACTTGGTGGGGAGGGAGAAGAGAAAGAAGGAGGAGCAGATGAAGCAAGAAGAGGAATCAAATACTGATAGAAGTTACAAGCATAAACTGAAAAAAAAGAATGTATCATGGATTATAGTTTGAGTGTCACAGGTGCACATATATCTCAAATTAATTAAATAGTAGTAATGAATATGTGCATTTTTATAGATTGAGAACCCTTAATTAGGGTTAAGACAGTTTCCTATAATTCTCTATAAATCTAACAATATTTGCAAATATTTAATTGTTATATAAAATAGTCAAGAAATATAAACAAGGAAGTATTTCTTTACTCTTCTGACCACTATTTGTAATATGCATTTCTTTTATTTAAATATAATTAAATAATGCTTGGAATGGTAATACATGCTTGTAATTTCAACAGTTGGATGATGGAGCCAAGGGGACCAGGACTTCAAAATCATTCTCTACTATAATGAGTTTGAGGCTAGGCTTGGCCACACAATATCTTGTTAAAAGAAAAAAAGGTAAGCATTAATATGAAAATATGTATGTATACAAACAATTGTAACACTAGAAACAGCTTTTATTATAGAGCATATAAAATGTAATACTTATGAAATTCACATCTATATACAACATAGTAAATGAAAGTTTGTAAATATGACATTTATATGTATTAAACATATCTATGCTGTATAATAATTTATACCTACACTAAATAAATAAAACTATAAAATAAACAAAAATGAGACATAAATTATTTTAAGTACCAGATGAATTTAGCCTATCACTGACATAGTTTAAAAATAGTTGAATGATTTAATAAACTATTTACTAAACCAAATGCTTGACTTTCATTCCCAAATAAGTCCCTGATAGTGAATACTACAATACCAAATTGAATCACCAAGGCCAGTAAATACCATAGTCATCAGGGAACTGTTTACTTAATATTTTACAGAAAAATAAATAAATACGTATACTATAAAAGTTGTCACTGTAGTGGCTGATTATCTATGCTCCACTGTCACCCTCTTTTTCTCAACTCTAACCATTTATGCTCTTGCTGTCAGGTGTGTGTGTGTGTGTGTGTGTGTGTGTGAGAGAGAGAGAGAGAGAGAGAGACAGAGACAGAGACAGAGACAGAGACAGAGACAGAGACAGAGACACACACACACAGAGAGAGAAGGATATGCACACCTTAATTTCCTGGCAGGATTAGAATAAGTGTAAAGAATTTTGCAGAAAATTACACAAGTCTATCAAATTCAAAAGTAAGAGCACACATACTATAATTTTTAAAAACCTTTCAAAACTCTTACTAACTTAAGAACTATTTTGAAAATTTACTTGTTCTAAGTTCTTTCTTTTTTAACCAAAGCTATGTCAAGACATGAAGTTTAGCAAAATGTCAGACATTAAGCACCTCTGGTTGTGAATCAACCTCCTGCTCTTTTTCTGATCCCTGTTAGAAACAACCTCCTTGGGTAATATAGCATGTGCATGTGTTGCTGGTGGGAGGGGGCAGTTTGCATACAGACAACACAAGAGAATATTTGGAGGAGCAGTGGTTATTTGTTCAACTATGTGCTAATCATTCAAATGAAGTATGTATTGAAATCATTCATATTTTAATGATAATTCATATGGTTGTAGGAAAGGCTTGCTGGATAAGAAAATTAATCAGTTATTTTAATGGTAAAGAGTTTTAAAGGCCAACACAATTGTAGCACTAGAAACAGAAAGCAGCTTTTATTACAGTAAATACAAATTTAATACTGAATTTAAGCAATACTTGCTTTGCCTAGAACTCTGATTCTTATAACACACTTTATAAGTACTTGGGAGTTATTAGATGATGAAAATATATTTTAATATAGATAATTATCAATTCATTCACAGATACAGTGCAGTCATTATTAACCAAAGAAGTCTAATACTCTCATGACATTTGATGAGTGTGGTTATTGTGTATCTGCATGCAGAAGTAGTTTTAGGAGAGGTATGCATAGATTTCCTGATAATGAGACTGTCAAATACCATACATTCATAATAAAAATATTCAATTTGCCTTTAATTAAAGTACTAGAACATTTCAATCAGTTAAGTACAGGCTAGAACCTTTAATTATGTCCATAGTTTATTGTAGCTAAAGAATTTTACAAAGCAGAGAATTTTGTTAGTAGTACCTACAGTTGAATATTTTTAATCATCCTAACTTTGCACTGTCTGCAAATCAAGCAATATTGGTGTATGACCGGATAGCTACTTCTCATTACAATTTACTTAATTACAACAAAAATTTTACTATTGTCTACAACTTGCATAAGCATTTTAAATAATTTAAAATTTAAAATATAAAACTTATGATTATCAACCTTTTCTAGCTAATGCTTTGCTTATTATATATAAAAATAGATTCATCTATAGTTATTTAGTAGATTAAAATTAATATGTACACTTCATAAAGATGTACTATGAAATTTTTAAATAAACATTTTATATGAAACTAGTAAGTGTCAAAATTTTAATTTGTGTTTCATAATTGAAAAACAGCTACCAGAATGATAATAAGGCTCTCCAGGTGTAAGCTGGATGGCCTGGAATCTCATGAGAACCAGACGCAGAGGCACATGCATAATTTCAACTTTGCATTGGAGTTGCTATCTGGGAAATGGGAGGTACAGGCTGTAGTTTTCTAAAAGCTAAAGGGCTACAAGCCTGGTATATGCAGCAGTGAACAAAAAGAGTCTATGTTTCAAGCACAGTAGGAAACAAGGCTGACACTGAGAATGGTCTCTGGTCTCACACTCATAAGCAGATTCACACATACACATCATAAAGGCACTAAAACAATGGTTACTTTATTGTAAAATTGTGTTATATTAACTCATATAAATAAATTTTCTGATATTTCTTTAAAACTAATTATTATTAAGAATAAATCACTGGTCCACAACTTCTGGATAGTGACCCGTTTGAAGGTTAAGTGTCCCTTTCATGGGGTTATCTAAACCATCAGGAAACACAGATTTTTATATTAGAACTCATAACAGTAGCAAATTGCATTTATTAAGTAGCAGCAATGATGGGGTCACTACAACATGAGGAATTGAATTAAAGGTTGAAAAACACTGACATGATCAATCTTGCATTGAATGTTGCAGGTGAAGATATAAGAAAAGGAAAAAGTCCCCCTAACGTACAGAATGGAGAGTCCCCAAAATCTACAGAGGGGGCAACAACACTGTTAGTAACAACAATGCTGTTCAAACCTTTATTTATGAGCTCTGTGATAATGTGGATAAATTCTTTAATTTATTTCAATTTTATACTCACCAGAAAAAGAAATGCAATGATATTAACTGAATTTTTATCTATTATGAGAATTAAATGCACAAATGATCAATGAAATACCTAGCACATAATAATGTTTACCTAATTGCTTTATAATTTTGTTAATGGTTTCCAGTTCCTATATGAAATAGAAGCATAGAAATTAGGTTACTATACTCATTAAATTTATATGCAGAATAACTAACTATAATTTATAGTTAATTATCATATATAGTTATATAACAGAGTTCCTGATTTTATATTTCATTTACTGCTGTGCCTCTGTGTGTGTGTGTGTGTGTGTGTGTGTGTGTGTGTGTGTGTACCTGTGGAGATCAGAAGACAACTTAGTGAAATGGATTTGCTCCTTCTACTATGTGGGTCCAAAGGAAAGAACTCAGGTTCTCAATCTGGGAACAAGCATCATTAGTCACTAAGGCATTTTAAAGACCCCATATACATTCATTTTTTTTTCTATTTGATAAAAATATAATGACCAAAAGTAAACTAGTGCTGACAAATATTCCACTGGGCAAATGTACCACATTTTTTTCATCCATGCTTTGGGTGAGTAAATTGAAGGCAAATAGATGGAAACAGAAAAAAAAAAAACCCATACTGAGTGAGGTAATAAGACCCAGAAAGACAAACATGGTATGAACTCACACGTAGATGGATATTACCTATAACGTATAGAATAATCGTGCTACAATCCACTGCCCCAAAGAGGCTAGGTAACAAGGAGGGCCCAAAGGGAAATGCATGAACTTCCCTTGGAAGAGATCTCCTAGGTAGACTATGAGCGGGGCAGGATGGGACCTTGAAGAATCAGGCTGGGAGTGAGGAAATACTTTAAAGGGAACTTTTTGGTTCATGTAGGTCCCTCATACAATGGAAACTCCAACAAATCTACAAGGATGATCCCAGCTAAGTAAGACTCCTAGCAATAGTGGATACATAGCCTTAACTGACCTTTTCTTGTGATCATATCAGTGACTATCCCAGTGGTGAACAGGGAGCCTTCATTTAGTAACTGATGGAAACAGAAACATAGACCCACACCAAACACTAGGCATAGCTCAGAGAAACCTACTGAAGAGAGGGAAGGTGGATTGAGGAGCCAGAAGAGTCACAAGAAAATCCACAAAACAACTGACATGACTCATAGGAACTCACCGAGTCTGAACCCAAAACCAGGGAGCGTGCAAGGGACTGAACTAAGCCCCACTAATATATGTGGTATCTACACGTAGCTTCATCAATTTAATTTAAGGAACTCCTAACAGTGCGAGTAAATCCCATAGCAGTCTATCCCTAATGCTTTGACTGGCTCTTGAGTACGTATTCCTCATACTATACTTCCTTGTAAAGCTTTAATAAAAAGGAAGGTGCTTAGTATTACTGTAACTTGATTATCCATGGTTTGTTGATACCCCTGGTAGGCCTGCTCTTTTCTGCACAGAAACAGGGAAGGAGTAGATGGGGACAGGGACAGAGGAAAGGGACAGGTTGGGAAAACAAGGAGAGTATGGAGATGAAATTGTGGCCAGGATATAAAATAAATTAATTAATTTAAAAAAATTAAGAAGTGTTCTACATTCTTTGCTTTCTAAATAATAAGAGAAAAATTTACAATGGAGAAAAAGTCAGATATTACAGAAAAAGATACAGCAATGGAAACATAATATATTTTCTTCTTTCACATGAGTGGGCCAAAAGAACTGCTAAGTGTGAACATCATTAATGTGCTACAATCCAATTAGCAGACTGACAACTTACATCCACTGCTAAGAATTATTTTTCTTTGTGGTATGTATGTGTATGTTTATGTGCTTTGTGTATTTTCTCTTTGTTCAAGGAAATAAGAAATTATAAATTAATTGTTAACATAGCCTGACTAGCCAAAGGGGATATTCAATTTCCACATCTGGAATTAGAATTTATATTAAACTTTCACTTTAAAAACAGTAAACAAATATCATAACATAAAATGATTAAGAATATCAAAGGGAAAGTTTTATAAGGACCTTAGAGATTGTAATTAGAGATAAAGGGAAATAATGCACACAAGCAAATGTATTACAGTTAATTTGTGTCAGGTTTCTTAAAGTTGAATTTACCCAAAACACACACAAATATATAATGTTTCAGACTGTCAAATAGTACACAATGCAGTTTTTAAAAATCTATCCTTGTGAGACCCAACTGGATTTTTGTATACCTTTATAATTTTTTTAAATATTTATTTTTAAAAATCATGAATAAGATTTTATAAGTTCACATATACAGGGTTGTTGGAAGTGGTGCATGTGAGTCTTTTCTAACACTGGAAGTTCTATATTTTTCTGAAATTAGTAACAGAGTTTGGATCCAAGTTGAGTTTCCTCCAAGTGCGTTGTGAAAAGTCAGCAAGCCTGGTGATACTGGCATAGAGAATCAGTCACACACCTTAGTAATGGCAGAGTAGATAACAATCCAATAAAGATTTAGACAAATAAATAAATAAATATAACCATCCATGGGTTAATAACCTTGTCTAATCCTTCCTTAATGCTTCAACTCCCCTCCACTGTTGGAAACAGCAACAAGAATAAACAAAGTTTCTATGTGAAAACAGAGTTGGGTAATTTGCAAGGTAGACCCATAATCATTAACTTTTGACAAGTCTAAGCATACTTGACCTTTGGATAGGTTCATTGTCATCATTTACAGAAACTGACAATGAATTCCTGGGAAATCAGCAAAGGGGATGGGAGTTAATTATATTCTGGGCACAAATTTCAACATCAGGTTAAGGACTTGTTTGAAAGAGTAGCTTGGTCCTGTGTTCCATATTACAATGGAAAGGCCAATTTGACCACAGGCATTCAAAAGATTCAGGGCTCCATATACATTCAAATACATTTGACAATACTTGAAATAAGCACAGGTTTTCATCCAAAGACTTTTCATGTCATTTATATGAGTTAATATTTTGTGGAATTAATGAGATCTCTTTTTTTCTTTTTATGAATACCCAGATCAAAAAATCCCACCAAATATGAACTCAAATAATTCGAGTGTTGTTAACTAAACTTCACAACAAAAGTCTTCAGTTTGTGCTGTATAAATATTTTAGAATTACCTACTCCAAAGTTACTTGCATACTTTATGCTTTTTTATACTTTTTTTAAAATTTTTTTTACTTTTTTAAAACTTTTATTATACTTTTTTACTTTTTTATACTTTATGGTTGGTACTAAATGACTCTGGATTAATAATTCCTTGAGCATGATTTAAGCCAAAAAATGGCTCAGCAGGCTAAAATGTGTGCCGACAGCCCCATGACCTCAGGTTGACCCCTGAAAATCACAGGGAGCCAGCTTCTACAAGCTTATGTCCTCGTGTGTTCCTGCACACCCACACACATACACATAAAACAAATGCTAAATGTTATTCATACTAAGATTAAAGAATTTAATAGTGAAACTCTAAGGCTTTGGGTACATAGTTTTGCATCTGTTTTATTGTTTGAAAGGAGCAAAACAAGCATATTAAAATGTCATGTTTTGCATACTGTGTTTCTGTTCTTTACATCAATTCTACTGTAAACTAAATAATTCCTAGACGTTGGCCAAAGCTACTGTCTCCTTCACAGATCCACAAGAATGCACGGTTCTTACTCATCATACTATACTCTTTACCAATGTTGGTCACATTTTACAAAGCACAGAGCATAAATGCCAGTCCATCTTATACACTGCACAGTTTTTCAGCACACAGTAGAACACCTGTGTAGTCCTACTCACTTGGAAGCTTGACAAACAGAACATGCTTTTACAGGGATTGTGACCATAGAAAATGTAAATCAGTAAATTTAGTTTCTACGAGGAGAAATGTTCTTAGAATTGCAACTCATAAAAACTTTGTAATCCAATTGCTTTGTAAACTCGAATACTGTTCAATCTCATTAAGAGTGATTTTGGTTAAAAAACAAAGCAAGAGCAAATATAAACCGTCAAACAGAATAACTATCACACACCTATGCAAACATCTCAAACATATTAACTGTAAGAAAACTAAATTTTATTGTGCTGTAAATACTTACAGTAGAAAAGTTGACTTATTGACAACTTCCAAACATAGAATCTAATATGAAAATAGCACTCATTTCTTACATAATATTTAGGTAATTATTCTTCCACTTAGTGTTTATCTGCTTTGCTTAAATTAAATTTTTATCAGTTTCATGTATTTTTATTGTTTTGAAGAGAAATGATTTATAGGGATTGAACCAGGGTATTGTGCACCGTGGACAAGCATATTCTTTTGTACTGCCGAACAACACTGCCTCCAATAGCTTCATATATGTTTCTGCTAATCTACCTTTAGTTTCACTCACTTAGTTAAAATGTAAGATAGAAATTGTCTGAGGCTACAGACTATGTGCAAACATAACAAAATTTGAAGCTATTTTCCTATATTATGACCTTCAATTAAATGGATTCTATATAGTCTACTCTCTTCCCTGCAAAATATATTCTTTAACAAAAATTATATTCAATTGTAATTCATCCTTTTCAGTAAATAATATTTTAAGCAAAATGATAACAATGATTAAACATTCTGTAAAATGTGTACAGACCAAAATTCTTATGAGGCATTACTATTAACAGTACAAAGAGATGGGTTAGATGTTCATGGTGGTGAGGGTGGGTATTATTCATTGTATAACACTCTGCTGTTTGTGTTGTTTTGGCTGTATGGGACACTGATCATGTGTTTGTGTTCAGCCATAAAGCAGTAAGAAAATGTACTTTGAAATAATAGGAGATGTTCTCAACTGTGAGTTTTGAAGAGGAGAGAGACAACACTATGGGACAGAACAATGACTGGAGTAGATTAAATTAACTAAAAGTAAAGAGATAAATAATTATAGTTCATGATAATGAGAAGGCATAAAGAAGAGTCAAGCAAACCTCTGAGGCTTCAACATGCTTGCTACCAAGGAAAACAAATATTTGAACAAGTTCTGTCATAAGGCACAAAGTATGCCCTTTTCAGAGACGAGAGAGAGAGAGAGAGAGAGAGAGAGAGAGAGAGAGAGAGAGATATCTGTGTCACCTTTCTTTTCCTTTTTAACTACAAACATATTGGAGGAAAGATTTCTACCAGTCAAAATATAAAAGTAGGCTACAAGTAAGTTCAAGCAGCTTTTTAGTGGAATCAGGTGACACACTACTCTCTAGGCTATAGTATCCAGAGACACATCCTATGCCCCAGCCCACCAATCAGAGCCCAAGGAACCTGGCAGAAGCTTCCTCACAGTCAAAACCACCCCACATCTGAGACAACCTAGGCCTTGGCCCTGCCTACACTTGGATATGTGAGAGTCTGGGTTCCATGCTGGAAAGACCTACACTCTAGCACCTGGAGGCACACCCCTTGCTGTATCCGCAGCCAATGAAGCCCCAGAGCAGCCTTCCCACACCACCAACTGTCACTCATGGTATCTGTAACCACTAGAGACTTGGCCTGAATGCACCTGGAGAGGTGAGTGTCTGGGTCCCAGCTGGAGGATCATATTCTTTAGGCCCTAGACCCTGCAGGCGCATCCCACACTCTAACTGACAGCAGCCTACCCATACCCCCAACCAGCCCCCATGGCCTCTGTGACCACCAGAGTCTTGGAGCCGCCTACACCTGGAGGTGCTTCAGAGCCATATCAGTGTCCACCAGTAGCATGGACATTCCTGAACCTGGAGGAAGCAACAAGTTCCACCTGCATCAACTGGAGGAAGGGAACCCCCTGAAGTGCAGATCCCACCTGCACCCCATAGAGGAAGTGATGGATAGATGGCAAAAACATAAAGAGTAATATGACACCACCAGAAACTAGTGGTACTACATCAGCAAGACACAACTGTCCCAATGCAGACAAAGCAAAAGAGAGTGACCTTAAAAAGAGGCCCTTAAAGAGGAAATACAAAATCCCCTTAAAGAAATAGAGGAAAAGACAAACAAAAAATTTGGAAGAAATCAACAAATCCTTTTAAAAAAGCAAAGAAAGAAAAAAAAAAATCAAACAGGTGAAAGAAATGGTCCAAGATATGAGAACTGAAATAGAGGCAATAACCAAAACACAAATCAAGGGAATTGTGGAAATGGAAAATCTGGGTAAATGATCAAGAACTACAGATGAAAGCATAACCAACAAAGTACTAGAGATGGAAGAGAGAATTTCAGGTGTGTTGAAGAAACAATAGAATAAATAGATCCATTGATCAAATATAATAAAATGTTAAACCCAACAAACTTTTAACACAAAATATCTAGGAAATCTGGAACACCATGAAAAGACCAAACCTAAGAATGAAAGGAACATAAGAAGGAGAAGTCCGGCTTAAAAGCAAAGAAAATATATTCAACAAAATAATAGAAGAAAACTTTCCCAACCTAAAGAAGGCTGTACCTTTGAAGGTACAGGAAGCTTACAGAACACCAAAAAGACTGAACAAAAAAAAACCTCCCCTCACCACATAATAATCAAAGTACTAAACATACAGAATGAAGAAATAATATTAAAAGCTGCAAGGGAAAAGGCCAAGAAACATATAAAGGCAAACGTATCAGAAATACACCTGACTTCTCAATAGAAACATGGAAAGTAGAAGGTCCTGAATATATGTTCAGCAGACATTAAAAGACCACAGATGCTAGTAAAGATTCCCATACCCAGTGAAGCTTTCAATCACCATAAATGGAGAAAACAAGATATTCCATGACAAAACCAGACTTAGTCAATACCAATCCACAAATCTAGTCCTACAGAAAGTATCAAAAGGAAAACTCAAACCTAAAGAGGCTGCGTACACCCACAAAACACAGGCAATAGATAATCCCATGGCAGAAAAACCCAAAGAAGGAAAATATACGTACAATACCACTACTACAAACTAAACCAAAATTCACAGGTACTAACAATCACTGAATATTAATATCTCTTAATATCAATGGTATTAGGTGAATTAATTCACCTATAAAAAGACACGCACTAACAGAATAGATGGAAAGGTGAGGAGGGAAGTAGTAAATGATGTCTTCTATACATGGCATGGCCTTTGCACTCATAAACTCAAAAGCGTCATGTGTACCTGCATAGAAACTCCACAATACCGTGCCTGTCAAAATGTCACTTGGCTAGAGAAGTCGGTCTCCATGATGGAGCTAGAGGAGCTACAGAGAGCTGATGGTTGTTAGGGAATAGAGAGTCAGTTTTCTTTATTGGTAGTTTCCTATGCCTCAGTGGATTTCCATCTGCACATGAGCAGCACTGACAGGATTAGGGAGGGTATTAATTTGTATGTAAACCAAGAAGGCATGGATTTAGAAGGAAAGAGTTTGTGTGTGGGTGGGTGGGAGATGGTTCAGTCCATAGAGGTGCTACAGGGAGGTAGCCAAGGAAGGATATGATCATAATATCTCACATACATTTTTTTTAAAACAATTTCTCTGTGTAACAGCACTGACTGTCCTGGAACTCGCTCTGTAGACTAGGATGGCCTCAAACTCACAGAGATCCACCTGTGTCTGCCTCTCAAGTGCTGGCATTAAAGGTGTGTGCCTCCACTGCCCGTCTCACATACATTTCAAAATTTCAAAAACTAAATTAAATCTACAATTTTTAAAAAACAAACTAAGTTCTTTGAAGAATGTTTGAATAATATGGTTTTGTCCCTACTTGTTAAAAAAATATAAGTCAAGACTGAGGGAATATATCTTTTTAAATTATACCTTTTAAAAGTGCAGTGACTAAGCAGAAAAGTGCGTTAAATAGGCAGGATCCCATTAAATCTACTTTATTTCTGAATTGATGCTCCTTTACAGAAATATACATATTTCCAGGCTCTAAGACGCAAACCTCTCGAAAAAGAAAATCTTTTCCATGAAACTCTTAACATTTTCCCTGAATTATGGCAGTAAAAAGGCTGCAAAATATTTGAATGGTACATTACACTTTACAATTTTTTAAAAAAAAATATAAAATCGCTGTATCTTTGTGGTTTCTCAGCAATGGTTATGTTTAAATTTATGCTTCAGAAATGGAACAGATTTAGAAAATAGCAAACAACAATGAAAAAGCACTGTGGAGAAAAGGTATGCCATTTATGGTTTATTTTGCTTGAATGGAAAACGTTAAACCATATGCTCTCAATGGTCAATATAAAAGATTTATAAAGGAATAGATTGGAAGTTGGAAGTATTTTTTCATCTTCAAAGATGGTACAATAGCAGGAACCAGCTCATATGAAATTCAAATGGGATATTTAGAACACCCTAAAATAAATTTGCTAGTAAATCAAGGATCTAAAAATAAATATCAAAACTTTGCATGTAAAGACAAAAATATATAATTAATATAATTCCACTGGATAATGAGAATTATATAAAGCCATTTGAGTGACTCCATGAGGCTGAATTATTAAGGAAAACTGAAGCAGTGTTTTATAATATGTGACTAGAAAAATACTGGTGAAAGTTAATGTAACCCAGGTTATAAAATAATTAAAACAGATTTTTTAATGCATATAGAAAAGAGACAGTGCTGGAGTGAACCTTCCAAATTCTAATGACATAATTTACAACAAACAAGCAAAGGTTATGGACAAGGAATAGGATAACTGTTATGTCCACATCCGTGAAGACCCCCAAAAAGCCAACAAGTAGACTGATTCCCATATGTAAAAACAAAAAGCTTTTATTTTATGCAAGTTTGCAAACTTGGTCTCTCCGCATGTCCAACTTATTGGAATAAATGGAAAGAGCTCAGTTAGAGTAGGGTTTTTATAGTAGGACAGGTGGAGGTAAGGGGGTTTCTGAGGTTCAGGACCCCTGATTGGCTGCCATTTGTCTAGGGGTGTCCTGGTAAGTGTGTTCTGGCAGGTGATCCTATCTACAGCAGTTGGAATGTTAGGCATTTCCTTTGGATGATCTCTTCTTGGGGGGTGCTTGGGTAATCTCAGCTTGTGATTCTTCCTTCAACCAGGTATTGCTTCAGGGTAAACTACTGAGACTCAGGCATCTATTAAATTTATTGATGGCTGAGTCCTACTCTGGAGGTGATACTGGTTGAAAGTAAAGAACTTCCTTTGAGTGATTTGTTCATATTTATTTTATCATGGCTGACTCCTACAGTAACCTGCTGTCAAATATGCTGGAAATTTTCAGTTGGGATATTATGAGTAGAGCCCTGATAAATGTTTAAGTATAAGGATTCTAAGAAACAGCTCAGGCACTGGAGAGATGGTGCAGTAGGTTTGGGTGATTGACATGCAATCATTAGGACCTGAATTGATCACATACATAAACACACACATACACACACATACACACACATGCACGTGCACACACACACATACACAGCAAAAAAATATTACCTCCAAAGTATAAGTATCTAAATAAATTCAAAAAGTTGGGTAACAAAGGAATTAAAAAGGGAAAAATAGGATAAAAATTTAAGAAGAAATTTTAAAAGAGAAAAAGAAATGGTGGGGTTTTGGGGTTTTTTTTTTTGTTTGATTGTTTGTTTGTTTTTGGTATAAGAATTCAGTCAGAATCTGGTTGCTGGATGGTAGGAAAATGCTTTGATTATAATAAAAGTGCTCTATAAAAAGTGACATCGAATAAAGTTTAAAATAGACAACCATCTGGTTTGGATAGTATAGAGAGGGCTCTGTTTTTAAAAACAAGAAATAAATTCTTAAATCCATTATAGTCATACAGCACTTCATAAAAATCTGCTGCATTACACGTCAAATATTTGGGGTTTTCCTGTTGGATTTTTTATTTATTATCTCCTGTTGGATACCTCAAAGTCATCTGTAGCACAAGAGTCTCTGTCTCTTTTATGTTCCTTTCCAGATTTCTGTCTTGTAAATGTCACATCCCATTTTTACTTTCCTGAAACACAAACTATACTTAAAATTCAGTTTTCTTCCTTCTCGTATCCTACATCTAATTCCTCATATCTATTTCACATCTTACCTTTAACATGGATGTAAAATATAATGACAGCCAACCTTCTTGCTATTTTTCCAGGTCAAGACTTCAGGACCTCCTTCCTAGAATCCCAGAATTTTTGACTCTGTCCTTCTCTTCCTACAGCCTATTCTCCATGGAGTACTCAGAGCATTGTTAATATGACATTTTTGGAAGCATTTTCTTCAAAAATATAAGAAAACTTCTGCTCTAGAGTGTTGGCACTGATGGCATTTCATTCTGAACAGGCGTTTCCCAGAAATATGCTTAGTTCACAATGTGTTCTTTATTTCCTGATTACAATACTATATTAGACAGCCATTTCCTGAATACCCTACCTAAAAAAGCAACCTGTTTCCAGGTTTAGTTCAACTTTACATCCTTATTGTTGGATTTTTAATCATCCTTTCTGCTATCACCATTTTATATATGACATATAATATAGAAACATAAGCCTGTATGTGTAACATGTCTCTTTTGTGCTACCATTGTCAGCTTTACTTCTGAATATGTCTTTTTCCTTTGGTCATCAAAATGTCAATTTCTTAACTATTTCTAGATACTATTATTCTTCATAGACATCAAAGTGTTCTTAATACTTCCTGAATCTACACAAAGAGTTTTTATTTGATTCTTTTGTCTCCCTACTGTGTTTCCAACATAGATTAAAATGATATAAAATTAAATTTTACCAACATCAGTTTCTTCGTGTTGCTACTATAATATTTATCTGCTACAAAATTGTCCTCAATAATATAACATTCTTAAGGTCATAGCATAATTAGCATTGTACATATAGCAAATGTCTAACAGAAATATTTACACTTATTAGAAATACTTTATAGAAATAGTAACAAATAATTATTTTAGTACACAATGTAAAACAGAATATGTGTGCAAACATAGGTATCTATGTAGAAGGACACAAATAGTGATCTAAACATGAGTGCTCTGAAACTAGTTTTTAAAGAGTTAATTAAATTATCAATTTATATCTCAATAAATATACTATTTTTCAAACAAATTTATTTTACTTCTAACTTGTGAATTCAATGTCAGCTCAATATGTATTTATTTTATACTTCTGTTTGTTTAATAATAAAACTGAAAAAATTCCCCACCATAATTCACACAGGCTTATACTAATATCCAGTGTTCTCAAAGATAATAATAATAATAACAATAATAATAAATAATTTATATTTATTAAAAAGTTATTAGATTTTTTAAAAAGTACCAATCCAAGTTCCCACTCCTTCCCCTCCTCCCATAACTTCCATATACCCTCCCACCCCACCCCCATCCAATACTCAGAGATGGTAAGGCACATTGCTTTTGGAAGGTCCAAGGCCCCCCCCCTACTATATCTAGGCAGAGCAAGGAATACATACAAAAAGAATAGGATCCCAAAAAGCCAGTAGGGATGAATCCTGGTGCCACTGCCAGTGGCCCCTCAGTCTGCCCCAGCCATGCAACTGTCAACCACACTCAACAGGACTAGTTTGGTCCTATGCTTGTTTCTTCCCAGTTCGGTTGGAGTTGGTGAGCTCCCATAACCTCAGGTAGACTGTTTCAGTGGGTGAACTCATCATGGTCCTGACCTCTTTGTTCATAGTCTCATTCCTCACACTCTAAAACTGGACTCAAAAACTAAACATCAATAAAACAAATAACACTATCACATACTGAAGTATGGAACTGAACAGTGAGTTCTCAAAAGGAGAAATACCAATGGCAAATAAACATTCTAAACATGTTGGATATCATTAACCCACTGATAAATGTAAATTCAAACCATATTGGGATTCAAAAAATATCATTCATTGAAAAAACTGAAAATAAATGCGGAGAAGGGTGTAGGAAAAGAAAAAACCTTATACATTGTTGGTAAAATTATAAACTGTACAGTGACTATGGAAACTAATGTGGAGATTTCATACCATGCTAATACTATACCTGCCATATGACTGATCAGAATCATTTCTGGACATATAACCAATAAACTTTACAACCTAATGTGGAAATTCTTGCATATGTGGATTTAGCACTGTTCTCTTCATAAAAGCAAGCAAATGAAATCATGTGAGGTGTTTGTCAACTATCAAATGGATATTAAAATTGTGTTACATTTACACAGAAAAATTCTTTCTAGTACTAAGGGAAAATAAAATCTTCAGGAAAAATATCAATAGAAAAATACATGGTGGAGATAACCTAGGCCTTGAAAGACGATTAGCTCATCATCTTTTTCATATGTAGAGCTTGGTGTTCAAACCTTAAACAGGCAAGTTTAGTTTGAGTGAGATACCAATAGTGACCATGTAGCAACAAAAAGATCTATGCAATGTAGCAGGTTGGGAGAAGCCAGAAACAAGGAAAAATCACAGTACAATACATGAGATGTGTATGTAAAAGTAGGCAATACTGTCTGGTGGGGGTCAGGCAGTTAAATGATAGAGTGGTTATGAGGAACAGAGGAAGTTGAGGATTGTAGGAATTGTCAACCAAAATTAAGGGTGTGTGTAAAACCCACAGAGAGACTACTACTTTATAAGCAACTGAAAAGTGATGGTTGCAATAATAAAGCTGAAATGACTTTCAGACAAAATCCCAGTGCCAAGTGAGGAACATTTTCCCTTGAATTGTTTAGCCAGGACCCACCGAGGCTCCCTCAGTGAGAAGATAATTGGCACTGCTCTTTATAGCCTATAGAATTAAGCATAAAAAATGTTATTTCTCAAAACCCCACATACTTTGGATACAGAACACAGAGAACACAAGTGCACACTGAACTGGGAGCTTCCTCCCTGTGGGTCCTGCTATGAAAATTGTAAACAAATGTTATGAAAATACTACAGTTTTTAAAACTTTACTGAAATTAAGACACTTAACTACTTATTAAAAAGACAAATACTAAAACATTATATAATATATATTAAAAATTATTTATAATAAAACTAATCATCTTAATGTCTGTAATTTAAACTTCACAATAGTGGAAATTTTAATATCTGTTGACTTTTTAATTTAAACTTCACAATAGTGGAAATTGTAATTTTTGTTGACTTTTTTTAGTTTCTTATTTTCATATCTGTAGATTAAGTTGTTCTGTTCTAATAAAATGTTATTAGAAAACAGGAAGTATAGGTGGGTCAGCTAGACAGGAAGTAGAGGCAGGGCGATGAGAACAGGAGACTGCTAGGAAGCAGGAAGTCCATTCTCTCACTCCTGCCCAGACTCCGAAGAAGCAACATGTGATCTGCACCGCTGTGAAAGGTACTGAGCCACATGGCTAACATAGATCAGAATAATGGGTTAATATAAGCTACAGGAGCTCATAAGTAGCCTAAGCTATTGGGCCAAACAGTTTTACAACTTATGTATATCTCTGTGTGATTTTCTTTGGGGCTTGCCAGCTGTGGGGTACCAGGCAGGATAGAAACCCCAACAAGCAGGCCCCTCATGTTACACAGAAGGATGGCTTGTTCAACATAGATAGATTGGGAAGGACCTTGGTCTTGCCTTTGTCAAAGCAACGTACCAGACTTTATTTACTCCAATGGGAAGCCTTACCCTCTCTGAGGAGTGGGTAGGAGTGAGGTGAGGGATTGGAGAAGGGAAAGGAAAGAGGGGAGGGAGTGGGAACTGGGATTGGTACCTAAAATGAGAAAAGAAAGGTTTTTTTGTTGTTTTTCGAGACAGGGTTTCCCTGTAATTTCTAGAGCCTGTCCTGGAACTAGCTCTTGTAGACCAGGCTGGCCTCGAACTCAGAGATCCGCCTGCCTCTGCCTCCCAAGTGCTGGGATTAAAGGTGTGTGTGCCACCACCGCCCGGCAAAAGAAAGTTTTTTACGAAAATAAACAAAAGGAAAAAAAAGCACATTACCTCACTAAGTGTACATATACAAGAGATTAGCCAGCTCATATGAATGACGGGGTCAGAAAAGAAAAGACTACAACTGGGAGTTTGTCAGCCTTCCCTGAACATTTATTTTGTATTTTCATTAACACTTGAGAAACAAGAAACAAATAAAGTGCTAATTTAGTACTGACCAGAGCATAGAAGCATAGTAGAGTCTAGTGTCCATACTAGAAAAGGTTTTCAGAAACCTAACTTTGCAAAACATCAGAAATTAAAACCCTAACTCCAAGTCATAGAAGCAGTAATTAAGCATGCCAGTGATGAATCTACTTTTGAAATAAATAAACATTATAGGCTTTAGGTGTGCTGGCGGTGGCAGAGGTGGCCTTAACTCCTGAACATTCTTGTCTCTTCCCAAGCCTCCCAGAGTAGAATGCAAACAGCCACCACAGCCAGACACTCATCTTAATCCTGTCACAGTCTGAAGATATGACTAATCCTCATGTAAGATATTTCTATGAAGTTCCAGTAAAAGTGGAGTTGGTTACGTTCCAAGAGTTTTTAAAGCCAAATTTTCTTCTTCATGCATGTTATTATATTATATTTATGCTATGATGCAATTGTGTGTGTGTGTGTGTGTGTGTGTATTGTATATAGAGAAAATTTTCAGCTTATTGGGAATATCAACATTAGATTTATTAAGAAAAAAATAAATTTTGAGATTTTGTGTTACATTAGTTGGTCCTCTCTAAATCTACACAGTAACTATTTGGGAAAGTAAGGAAAAGCTATAATATAATATTCATTTCTATAGTTGATCAAATATTGAAAAGGACATAGCCACTGGGCAGCGGTGGTGCAAGCCTTTAATCCCAGCACTGAGGAAGCAGATGCATGCAGATCTCTGTTTTACAGAGTGAGTACCAGAAGAGCCAGGACTTCACAGAGAGACCCCCGTCTTGGAAAAAAAAAAAGGAAAAAAGAAAAAGATATTGCCACAATTCTATTTATTCATTGAATAATTCTTTTATTAGTTAGGAATAATCTTTATAATCTGATCACATCAGATGTTATATTAAGCACCAACTTTAAGTGCAAATTCAAAAATTTCGAAGTCAAGAAACATTCATATGTGCCTCAGTTTCCTTTCCAGAAGCTATAACAAAACTAAGTGGAAAATAGTTTATTTTAGTTCACAATTCCAGGGAAAATTTAGGCACAACTGTTAGGAATTGAAACAGCTAGTCACAACCACAGTCAAGGGCAGGGAAAGAAGGAATGCACACACGCTTGTGCTCAGCTGACTTTACCCACCCCGTATAGTGCAAGACTAGAATCAAATAATTGTTGCCACCCACAATGGGCAGGTTACCATAGCACCATATGCAAGACATCACAATAATTGCTTGCAGTCTTTTGTTTTGTTTTGAGTCTCTCTTCCTAGGCCATTCTTGATTGTGCTGTAAATTAAAACTAACCACCATAATGTGCTTCCTCACTTGACTCTGCCACTTACTACTATTCCCACTACTAACAATAACACTGACAATACTACTACCAATAATAATAATAATAATAATCTTGTAAAAATTTTCAAAAGTCCAAACAAGGATGTGCACTTAGATAAAATTGAAATGTATGCTTCTACAGGCCCTGAAGAAACACAGCTCTTCTTCTAATGTAGCCACTAACAAACAGAGCAGTCTCCTGTACTACAAACTTGAAATTCATAATGACACACCACATGCACCAATGTTTGCAGTACCCATGATGTAAAAAATTCACAGTAAAATTATTTTCCTATCTTTCTGTTTTTCATATCAGTTTGATTCCAGGAAGAGGTGTAAAAATAAAGAATAACAGCTCAAAATATCTGCATTCTTATCAGGCCAGAATGATAATTAAATAAATCTCATTGACAAATTAGCCACATTATTTTAAAATAGAGCCTGTTCCCAAAAAGGCCACTTCTGTTTTTAATTAACCAAGACTGTATTAACAATAGAACTGAAAAAAAAAAAAAAAACAGTGTACTCTAATGGGAGACATGTTAGCTTATTATGGTTTTTAATTGCAGTAATCTAGTTTTTAAATGCATATTCTTTGTAATTAAGACTGAGTATTCTTAGTAATATTGCACAGAAGTTAATTGTAGAAAATTTTGTTTGCTTAATGTTTCCAAATAATATAATTTTATTCTGCCATCATTCACCAATGGCTGTGCACTTCTTAAAAACTAGGCTTAATAACAATGGAATCTTAATTTTTTTTAAATTAAGAGCATCATGGATAAGCCATATAAGTTAGAAGGACCATGATACCTGATGAAGAAGGTTAAGTAAACATGCTCTGAATTGATTAACAGACACATGAACATTCTTGTGATTACCAGTTGTAAGAAAGGACTTCCAATAATTATTAAAGATGGAACCTAGATGAGATGTTATCTATTTTAGTTTATTTTTGTAGGATGTATTATAACAGTCCTTAACAGTAAAGTTTTTGATTGTGCAATTGTTTCCAGATTTTACTTATTAAAGTGAAGAAGTTTTTGTGGGTTACCTTCTAGTCTAGTTTCAGGTCTGTTGTTGCAATAACATTCTGAACAAAAACTCCACAGGTTTGGAAGTGCTTATTTTCATAGGTAGCTTATATTGTCATAAAAATGAGTCTCCTCAGGTGAGTATTCAAACAATGACTGGCCTAGCACTGATTAATGGTCTTGAGGAAGACTTCATTCTGGTAATTTAACCCCTTTAGGTAGTGTATACTGATAGGGCTTCCTTCAAAACTCTAAAAACAAATTTATAAAGGCATTGGTTATTCCTAACTTTACCCCTAAAGCTACTCTGCCATTGAGAATATCTCACCGGTATTAGCTACTGATGTATATCCTACAGTCAGTATATGAATATGCTCTCACAAAGCAGGATTTTCTCTATGAATGCTACCTGCTGACACACAACTTAATTAAAAGCAGTGTAAAAAGATCCAGGCATTAAAATTCACAGCCCTAACTATGTGATGGTACAGTTCAGGTCTCTTTGATACTTACATTGTAAGCAACAATCATGTTATTATAAACGGTCTAAAGACATGTAGGGTTGTGCAAAGCAGCAAGTTCATCAGGGTTACTTATTTTATATTCTCCATGTCTTCAGTGGTTCCCAGTTTCTTGATAAGAATCTTCAGGATGTTAACCTCTGACACTGACCCTATACTTACAAAGTTCTTCCTTCATAGGAAGAGCAACACCCATCCTTATACTTCAGGGTACACTTGGTGTTTATTATCTTCAGGGGTCGTTGGCAATCATTGAATTATTCCCTTATTAACTCAGAAAATGATCCCCCATTGTGACAAGTCAGTGTGCTGAACCTTGACAAATGATAGCTTACAGCAGCCCTCATATGTAAAAGCTTGAGCAAGTTAAATTGTAGGGTATTGCTGTTTAGGGGAAGTTTTTGAGACATGTTCTTACCCTATAATACAGGTTAGCCTCAAACTCTCTTTTTAATGATTACAAATATTTACAAAAATTATTCTTTGAGTGTCGGTATAAACATATAATGTACTGTCGTCATTCTCACCCCAGTTACTCTTTTGTTTCCCCTTTACTCTTGCTCAACCTGTTCTACTCCACAACACAATCCCATTCTTCTTTCACATGCTTTGTTTTATTTTCCAAACCCTTGAGTTTAATTGGGGTTACTTGCTGAGTATGCATCAGGGTATTTCCAGGAGCGTGACCATTATCCAGTGAATATACCAATGAACACAATGACTTCCCTATCCCCAGCAACCATTAACTGCCATATTAGGGAGACATAAGACTCATGAGACCCACCCCAACACATACTGCAATTTTTAAGGTTCCATGACTTTGACTTTCTGATCCTTCTGCCTCATCATTCTGGCTGCTAATATTAATGGTGTTTGCTACTTAAACTATGTTGTGCTTTTCAGAATTCAAATAGGGCACACAAGGATCTACTTATTCATGTGGGATTTAGAGACTTAAAATATTAAAGAGATTTTTCATCTACTAGATACAGCATCTTCTCTTTTGATTTTTGGTTTCTTACATTTACTTTTAACTAAATATTCTCCCAAATTTATTCTGTTATACAGATAAGGATGTTATGAAATATTACACTGCTGGAATTGAGGTAGACACACACACACACACACACACACACACACACGTGTGTGTGTGTGTGTGACTGTTGTGTAATTTGGTCTACTTGTGGGACCCCTAACAGTTAAAGGAAGGGCTGTCACTAACACTTCACTAACACTTTGGCTGTCTATCTTGGGAACCTATTCTTCATACTGGATGCCTTGCCCAGTCTTAAAACAAGGGGAGGAACTTAATCCTACTGCAACTTAATATGTCATGCTGATGTGGGAGGGTCTTCTGTTTGAGTTGATTTCATTGGTTAATGAAGAAACTGCCTGGCCCATTTGATTGGCCAGCCCTTAGGTGGACGGAGTAGACAGAACAGAATGCTAGGAAGGGAAGTTTATAAATCACCATGCCTCTGCTCTCTGATCCAGACTGCCGTGCCTCTCCTCAGGGAGAGAGACGCGATGAAGCTCCGGCCCAAGATGGACATATGCTAGAATCTTTCCGGTAAGGCACCACGAAGTGGTGCTACACAGATTATTAGATATGGGTTAATCAAGATGTGAGTAAGAGGCTGGAACTAATAATGGGCCAGGCAGTGTTTAAATGAATGTAGTTTGTGTGTTGTTATTTTGGGGCATAAGCTAGCCAGGCGGCTGGGAGCTGGGCGGGAATGCAGCCCATAGCTCCTCACTACATCATGCTTTTTTGATAATTATGGGAGGCTTGTCCCTTTCAGAACAGAAACAGAGAAGAAAGGGATACGGTATGGACAGAGGGGAGGTGAGGAGAGGAAATGGGAGGAGAGGAATGTGGCAACGTTGTGCTCAGGATGTAAAATAAGAAAAATAATTGAATTTTAAAAAGAATGAACTAGATAGACAAAAAAAAATTCATCTTCCGGAAGGGTCATCATTGATCTACTTACAAAGCAGGACTCTAATATCAGAATATCAGTTTTAACCAAGCCTTCCACTCTATCTAGAACCTACTTAGGACAGCGATGAGTTAACACTTTCCATTTTGGTTTACTTATTTTGTCTCATATTTAAATATATAGAGATCAGCAAAGAGTTCTAATGAGCATCAGCAGGTGAAGGTTGCATATTATAAAGAAGCAAGCCCACTAAAGTTGCATGTAATTTACCTGCAACTAAAGTCAACCATTCCCAGAACAGCACCTTTCTACATCATGTATCAACATCCACAGAACTGCATGTTTCTCCCTCATGTGTCACCAACCACAGAACTGCATGTTTCTCCCTCATGTATCCCCATCTGCATAACTGCATCCTTCCACCTTACGTATCGCCATTCACAGAACACTCTCTTCCTACCTATACTTTACCATTCACAGAACTCCATCTTTCTGTTCTATGTATTGACACACTTCCTAATATTCCTCATGTTACATGTTATATGATGCAATTAACATTTTTAAATAGTAAAGAAGAATTTCTGTCAGGTCCAGTGATTTGTTAACAGTCAACAATTGTCTAAGTTTCACACATTCACTATGAACTTTTATTCAAAACAGTTAAGTCAAATTTCAGTGCTTACATAAACAAAATTTTCTCTAGATTTTCCTTACACCACAAATTTTTGAATATGCACTCTTCGTGGCCTTAATATATTCAGCACTGGTTTTGTTGATTTTTTTAAAGAAGATGTGAAATAAGGCAGAAAGAAAAAATAAGTGACACAAGATGCTATGTGTTAAAAGAATACTACACTGTTGTATAATTCCACAATCTCTCTATTCTATATATGTAGGAAGATCCATAGTAGCAAAGAAAATAAAATCAAGAGTCTTTGCTGCACCAAAGGATTTTATTATTTATGATAAACCAAATTTATTCAATTATGAGAAGTTGACCTATGGAATCAAATCGAAGACCCGGATATTAACCCACAAAACTATGAACACCTGATTTTCGACAAAGGAGCTAAAAGTATACAATGAAAAAAAGAAAGCATCTTTAACAAATGGTGCTGGCATAACTGGATGTCAATCTGTAGAAGAATGAAAATAGATCCATATCTACCACCATGCACAAAACTCAAGTCCAAATGGATTAAAAACCTCAATATAAATCTGACCACACTGAACCTGATAGAAGAGAAAGTGGGAAGTAGACTGCAACCCATGGGCACAGGAGGCCACTTCCTACTTAGCACAGACAATAAGAGCAACATTGAATAAATGGGACCTCATGAAAATGAGAAGCTTCTGTAAAGCAAAGGGCACTGTCATTAAGACAAAAAGTCAATCTACTGAATGGGAGAAGATCTTTACCAACCCAACATCAGACAAAGGTCTGATCTTCAAAATATATAAATAATTCTTCAAACAATTTTTTGTTCTGTGTAGATGAATTTTGTCGTATGAAATTTACTATAGCCATGTTTATATTATATTCACAGTGTTAAAAATGTTGTTATCAATTTACAACATTTTCTATATATTTCAGATTTTTATTTTTCTCTAATACTAAATTGTTATTTAGAATACCCAAATAAAAAATTCCTTTGGTATTTTCAACAATAAACCCAATGAATTGATAAATTCTTCTGTGTAGAAGAATCATTATAAAGAAAAATGTTCTTTACTGATACTTCTTTTAAAATAATTACTATATAAATATTTACTCAACAACTAAATAAATGACATATTAACATTATATACAAGCAATGTTACATTTATTGATAGAATTAATGTATCTTACCTGGAAATTTTATATCAGATTTATTTCAGACTCTTGATATTCTGTGAAGTTGGAATTTGATTTTAAACAAAGATCATTGAAGTTGCCTATATATTTATGGACACATTTATATACACAGCCAAAAGTTAAATTTATGTTTTAAGTGATTTTTGAAACAAAGCATCGTCTTTATCACATCTTAACTCTCCAGTTGTAAGTATGAGTGAGGACTGGAGGAGGTGGCCACCACGGCACAGGGGCGAAGACTAAAGGGAGAAAACTGAAGAGTTCCAGGGAAATGCCATGAATTATCATAAGTACGTGATATTACCTATAGTTTCAAGAAAGGAAGAGGCAGAAACAAGGAAGGTCACTGAAACCTTGAAGTTTAGAGGCAATGTGAGCCAAAGAGGAGGAGAAGGAAGGAGAAGAAAAAGAAGAGGTAAAAACTTTAGAGAAGGTAGAAGGCAATAAGGAAGGCACAATAATGCGACCAATGAAAGTAAAATAGAGATTTAGCAAACTGTGTTATCATTAGCTTTCTCTTTTGTAACTTCTCCATTCTTCTATAGATGCTGCAAGTGAGACAACTGAAGTACAACTGCATCATTTAGTGCCAGTCTTGTAAATGTCCATGACAGACATGATACATAGTGCAAACAGTTTTGTTCATATTAAAGCCACATAACAATTCACAGTGTTACGTATGAAAATTGTTTCACTATTCCATGGGTGACTATAATATGTATGAATATATGTGATTATTTGTGAACATACTGAGTATAATACATGTTCATATTTATATATCAATCATAACCAATGCATGTGTGTGACTTATTCACACATGCAGAGTGGCACTAGCTTGCAAAAGAAAGTGATGTAAAATGAATGATTTTAATAATCAAATAAATTTTCTGAAAGTGGGGCCATTATCTTTACAGTCTCAAGTATTTTAAAAGTTGCTTGAATCTTTTTAATGGAGCAGAATATTAATAGGAAAGCATTATTCTGCTGGCAGATCAGCATGTGCTCTTTGAAAGGAGCCCATATTTGTGGTGTATGAAGGATAAATGCCTACTTGTGTGAAAGCAGAAATTTAAATAAAAATACAGTTATTATTTTCAAAACTATAATTAGTTTGTATAGTTTAATATGGAACAAACTTACCAGAGCACATGAAGAAATATAATTTATACAAAAATATTTTAAACAAAACACAGATATGAACTCATGTTTCTCTGTGACCAACACATTTAAAAAGTTTTTTTTCACTTGTTTTATACAGATAACTCCAAGGAAAGGTGCAATTTGAAAGCAATGAAACAAAAGGAATTTACTCCTGCATCTTCAACAACTACCCCATTCAATAGTGTGTACCTAACCTATAAAATTATTATTTTATAGGTGTACAAATTAAGTACACTTATACCTTTATATGATAATAAATGGAAAGTCAAAAATAACTGGCATTAACAGTAAGAAAGATATAATTACCAGCTGAATTTTTATTTTTTATTTTTCTTGCTAAATTTAATAGTTTCTCAATTTTATATTTTTCTGACTTTTTATTGTAGTGACGAGCTGCGGGCAGGCCTGCTTTTCATCCCGCCCGGCTCCTGCATAGCTAGTTTATGCCCCGAAATAACAACACACAAACTGTATTTATTTAAACGCTGCCTGGCCCATTAGTTTCAGCCTCTTACTCACATCTTGACTAACCCATATCTAATAATCTGTGTAATACCACGAGTGGTTTCTTACCGGGACAGATTCAGCATGCCTGACCTGGTGGCTGGCTTCATGGCATCTGGCTCAGAGAGGAGAGGCATGGTGATTGCCTGAGGCATCTGCCTGAGCCATCTACCTCACTTCCTTCTTCCTGTTCTGTCTACTCCACCCACCTATGTTCTAACCTATGAGGCCAAGCAGTTTCTTTATTAATTAACCAATGAAATCAACAGATTGATAGAAGACCTGCCTCCATCATTTTATTATTTTATAAATAATACAAATCAAAATTTCCTCTTCCTCCCCTCCTTCCACTTCCCTCCCGCTCCCCCACTCACTTTCCCCTCTCCCCTTCCAGTCCTAAGAGAGGGCAGGGTATCCTGCCCTGTGGGAAGTTCAGGGCTCTTCCCCTTCCATCCAGGCTTAGGAAGGTATGCATCCAAATAGAATGGATCCCCAAAAGCCAGTACATGCAGTAGAGACAACTCTCAGTGCCATTATCATTGGCTTCTCAGTTTGCCTCAATTATAAGCCTCATTCAAAGGGTCCAGTTTGATCCCATGCTCGTTCAGTCCCACTCCAGCTGGATTTGGTGAGCTCCCATTAGTTCAGGCACAATATCTCAGTGGGTGGACCAACCCCTCACTGTCCTGATTTCCTTGCTCATATTCTCCCTCCTTTTGCTCTTCAACTGGACCTTGGGAGCTCAGTTCAGTGCTGACATGTGGGTCTCTGTCTCTACCTCCATCTGTCACCAGATGAAGGTTCTATGGTAATATTCAAGATTGTCATCAGTCTGACTACAGGACAAGGCCAGTTCAGGCACCCTCTCCTCTATTGCCCAGGGTTCTAGCTGGGGACATCCCCATTGACATCTGGGAAGCCCTCTAGAGTCAAGCCTCTTGCCAACCCCACAATGCCTCCCTTAATTAAGATATTTTCTTCTCTGCTCCCATATCTGTCCTTCCTCCATCTCAACCATCCCATTCCCCAAAGATCTTACCAACCCTCCCCTTCCCCCTTTCTCTCACCCCCTCTCCCCTTCCCCCCACCCCACTCCAACCCCTGTGCTCCCAAATTTTGCCTGGCGATCTTGTCTACTTCCAATTTCCAGGAGGATCTATATATGTTTTCCTTTGAGTTCACCTTATTACTTACGTTCTCTAGATCATGAACTATAGGCTCAGTGTCCTTTGTTTATGGCTAGAATCCACTAATGAGTGAGTACATACCACATTCATCTGTTTGGGTCTCGGTTATCTCACTCAGGATAGTGTTTTCTATTTCCATCCATTTGCATGCAAAATTCAAGATTTCATTGTTTGTTATTGCTGAGTAGTACTCTAATGTGTAGATGTGCCACAATTTCCATATCCATTCTTTCATGGCTTACAAAAAAAAAGATAACCTATGCTGGAGAGGATATGGAGTAAGGGGAATACTCATCCATTGCTGGTGGGAATGCAAACTTGTGCAACAACTTTGGAAATCAGTGTGGCAGTTTCTCAGAAAATTGGGAGTCCACCTACCTTAGGATCCAGCAATACCACACTTGGGAATATACCCAAGAGATGCCCAATCATACTACAAAAGCATTTGTTCAACTATGTTCATAGCAGCATTACTTGTAATACCCAGAACCTGGAAACAACCTAGGTGCACCAACTGAATTTTTTATTTTCAAAATATATTCACATATATTCACTTACTATTTCACGGTCCCAATTTAGCATTGAGTTGTAATAACATGCCTGGCACATGTGAGTAGGTTACTTTTTCCTTACCATTGTGGAACTTCTCAGAGTTTAAATGACTCTCCTCATAACCAAGGGTTGCTTGGGAATTTCAACCAATTGCCTAAGATCACATTGCTAATAAAGATTGAGCAAGCACCTAATGAAAGATCAAATTTTAAACAGCAAACAAAGCCATCTGGAAATTTCACATCCCCTTTCTTACACTTGCATGAACACTGGATATGAAGCATGACAGGGCCTTTAGAGTGAGATCTTTCTTATAGATGGGCAATTGAAGCTCAAATCTAGCAAAAGACTTGGAGGTGGCGAGGGAAGGATGATTCTGTGGCTGATTCTGACATCATGCCACTGTACTCTCTGACTGACTTCCAAATTTCTTAGCTTCAAATCAGCTCGAATTACCTACTTATAAAAACTTTGAGCCATCATGTGCCTGATCACAGTTTTCATAATGATCTATAAACAATTTCCATGTCTATCACACATGCTTCTAGATAAAAATTAAAATTATTTAATCTTAAAAGAGAAGGAAGGGAGAGAGAAAGGGAGGTAATAATCCTATATCATTTTCAATTTCCTAATTTTTATATTTTCATCAGTGTTTTGATCACTGTGAATCATACAATAACAAGAAATCTGATGAACTTTATATAAGGTATAATTTTCTAAGAAGTTGTAGTCAGATGAAGAAACACACCAAAAAAAGCAATTTACTGCTAATGCTACAATTCTTAGTTGCCCCCAAGTACTTAATAAAAATAAGACCTTAGATACTTATTTTTTTTTCTCTGACTTCCTCTGGACAGCATTTAATAGCAAAATAAATTGCATGTAAGATCTCTTCACCCTGTTCTTCAGAAGTATTCAAACAAGTATCATTATTTTCAAGGATGTTTGTACGGTGTAAACATGTCAGGCTCAGCAGCTGAGTCTAGTTTCTTTAATGTTATCTTTGATAAGCATCGCTTGACAGACCATTAAGGAAATGTTGATGATGCAAGAAGGCCAATGTGAGGGCAACATGATTATTTTACAGAGCACTGTGTATTCACTAAGAGCAAATAAACTCCCACAACATTCTTCTCTGCTTCTTTCTCAAAATCTTTTAGTTAGGTCTGTTCAGTCTCAATACTCTTGGTGGTAAAAATACAGAATATAAAACTTGTTCCAGAATCTATTGCCTGTAATTTTCTATTTGGTAAGCAAAATCAGATGTTAATTTTAAGAAAGTCAAATACTACAGAACTGTCTATTAATCACAAGCTTCACAGTTTTGGAAAAATGCAGCATTCATAGCTCAAATACAACCTATTGAATTGGTGAGGCTTTCAGGCCTCAGTAAGTAGGAAATCTCCCATGAGAATATTAATGGCATAATGCCAAAATAAGAAATATATACCTGCTTTAAACATAGCTGAATAAATTGTACATATAAATAATGATAAAATTCATAAAATGTAGAATGCAATGAAAACGTGATATAAAAGTAAAAACTGAATGTTAGCAAGTTATTTAAATTTTAAATGAAAACATTGGTGCAAAGCTTCATAGAAATTTTTAGAAGCTTTGTTTTGACTGAAAAATGTAATTTCTCAGTAACAGAATTCTAGTTACATTTTTAGTAGATCAGCATTGTGTTAAGTATTGACATCACAAATAACATTGGAAATATCTTATATAGTGAAAACCTAATAACAAACAACAAATAGATAACTAAGTATTGATATAGTGTAGATCTGTTTTGATAAGTCACAAACTCATATGTAGGGAAATTTGTCCTTTGAGAATTTGAAAAATTGAGGTGTACTGTTTATTTTAAAGTTTATTGTAATTGCTTGAACAATGCCAACATAATGTTTATGTAATAAAAATAAAACATAAAATTAGACTGTCAACTTGAGAGCATTGACAATCACTGATTAGATAATCTCCAAGAGAAACTATCTATCTAGATAAAGTTAGCCTCTGAGCATGCTTATGAGGGATTACATAGATTATGTTGTTTAAGAAAAATCCACCCTAAATGTGAGCAAGATCATTCTTTGGGCTGGGTCCCAAACTGAAAAAAAAAAAGAAATGGAATTTATTTCTTTCTGCTTCATGGCTGTTAGCAATGAGGAGTTACCAGAAGGTCCTGCCCCCACAGCTTCTCTATTTTAATGGATTGAACCCACACCCTGTAAGCAAACAAACCTTTCCTTCCAGGAGTTCCTATTGTCAGGTATTTTGTTGAAACAAGAAAAGCAACAAAAACAGACAACACACATTTATAGCCAGATTTTGCCTTAGTAACATCAATGCTACAAAGCTTAAAAATAAATCTGTGTCTCAAAATGTCTATCCCTTTAAAATCACTCTTTGAATACAAATATCTATTTCATAAAACATCTGTTCTTGATGTTTTACTGCTGAGAGGGTGTACCATACCATCATGTGAATTTTGTTCAGCTGAGTCTGCTTTATAATTATGAATTCTATTAACAACTATCACACAGAAGGTTAACCATCTACCACTGTCTGGGAGACATCTTCTATTCAACTGAGCTGGAACCGTGTTTTACTCTCAAGACCATAAAAGTAAAGAGAAAAGATAGTCTAGATGTTCTTGTAGTAAAAATTCCTTCACAGGCCTCAAAAAGGATGAGACACCCTCTGAAGATGATAAGAAATAGGGAAGTGGAGGAAGAGAAAGGAATCAAACTTCATAACCTCCTGGACTAATGCTCAGGTCAGCTTAGTAGAGAGTATTACTGTGGAATTCTGAATTAATCAATGTATTCATGGTGTTCTCTAAGAAAAATGGTGTGGTGATTATTATCTTCTAATGCTGACTTGAACATATGGGAAAGGGATATAAAAGCTTCTTAGTTTATGGTTTCTTTCCTACATCTTCATCACCCTGATAATATTATAATGAATATTATCCTATGCATTGATAACACTCACCTCAAAGCAAATGAGTGTTGAGTAAGAACACACAATGGTATCCATGAGAAATGAAGAATTACAGTAAGTTTATTGAAAGTTGTTTTTTTTTTTTTTTTTTTTTTGGTTTTTCGAGACAGGGTTTCTCTGTGGCTTTGGAGCCTGTCCTGGAACTAGCTCTTGTCGGCCAGGCTGGTCTCGAACTCACAGAGATCCGCCTGCCTCTGCCTCCCGAGTGCTGGGATTAAAGGCTTTAAAAGAACTCTAGAGCACAGTGACTATATCTTAGGCCAGTTGTCACTGGAGTCCCTGTGAAATAATGGCAGCAGTCAGTAGTATTTCATCAATGAAACATAAGAACAGTAAGATGCATGCCAACTGAAGTGGAGAAGAGACTACTGAAATATTATTTCCCGATATTTAGAAGTTTAAGTGTGCTTATCTATAAAACTTTTGGCTTTGTTTGTGTTCCTACCGAGACACTAGAATGTGTGTCTTAGTTGCCCTTTTTAACACTACAGTAAGGTATTACCTTTACTGAGCAAATTTTCATCAGACCTTTTCATCTGAAAGTAAGATGTCTTGTCGAGGATTAAGGTTTATTTACTGCACTGTGATGAGAGATGAGGAGCATCAAAAATATTCTGATTCAAGAAGTAAGTTCTTTGGGAAAGATCAGAGTTTGTGCAGACTACATGCTGCCAGGAATGTCTCCTTCTGACTCTGAATAGTACATAAACACCAGCAGTGGCCAAGCAAGGAGGAGAGAAAGGAAACTATATTTGGACTTGATTTGAGTTTCCAGAACCAACACCAGGAAAACTGTGGTTTTTTGTTTGTTTACTCTTTGGGGGCCTGACATCTAGCTCCCCAACAAACACATACAGAAGAGATTTATTATTACTTATGAATAACCGGCCTTAGCTTGACTTATTTCTATCCAGCTTTTCTTAATTTAAATTATCCCATCTGCCTTTTGCCTCTGGGCTTTTACCTAACTTTATTCTGTATACCTTTCTTTCATTATTACTCAACAGCTGGTAGTGTGGCTGGGTGACTGGACCCTTTTTTTCCTTCTCTTCTCCTTTTCTGGCTCCTTCTTGTCTTCTCCAGAGCCAGGATTTCTCCCCCTATTTATTCCCTCTACCTGGAAGCTCTGCTAATTCTTTCTCCTGCCTAACTATTGGCTGTTCAACTCCATATTAGAACAATCAGGTGTTATAGGCAGGCAAAGAAACACAGCTTTACAGAGTTAAAAAAATGTAACCTGAAATAATGCAACACATCTTTGCATCATTAAACATGTATTTCACACCATAAAAGATTGTAACATCTTAAACTAACATTCCACAACAGAAAACCACTCAATAGCCAAGCTTATGTTTTTACTTTTTTGTTTTGTTTTTAATATAGGACTGGAACTTTTAAAGGTTTCCAGGCTCTAGATTATAATACAAACCATATTAACCAGAAAATAAAAAACCCTTAAGATAAATTGTATGTTTATAGAAACCAATAGGTTGTGGGATTTCTTTTTGTGCTTCAAATTTCATAGTTCTTAGCAAAACTGTATGTGTAATAAATTTATTTATTACATAAAAAGAAATATACACTGACTGCTGAAAATGGAAAATCAATTTGCTCTGGGATTCAAAAAATTGAAAAAAAGATAAATGTATCAGTATATTTCAATAACTCATCAAGAACACTGATGAAACTTTTACATAATGTTCTCTGTGACATACACATTATTTTTCTACTCTCTTTACTAACTTTGCTGTCTGTAAAGGTATGCTTGAATTATAACATCCTACTTGGTTCTAGTATATGATAATTTAGTTGATCTCTTCTAATCCAAAAGCAAAACCATACGTCTTTTATGTGAAGCACTACCATGAGCCCTATAAGTTCATATCACATTTTATCTGTGTAATTTTAGAAACACTTCTTCTTCTCCTGTAAATTTCCCTCTTCCATAAGAAAACAAAAACTTTGTAGATGGAATGGCGGACCGCTTCCCGCCACCTGGCTAGCTTTACCCAAAATAATTACACGGAAACTGTATTCATTTAAACACTGCCTGGCCCATTCGTTTCATCCTCTTATTATCTAATTCTCACATCTTGCTTTAACTCATATTTAGTAATCTGTGTAGCACCACTAGGTGGTCGCTTACCAGGAGAGATCTTAACCTGCATCCATCTCGGAGAGGAGAAGCATGGCGACTGCGTATGGCGACTGCCTGAAGCGTCTCCCCAACTCTGCTTCCTTTCTCACACAATTCTGTTTTGTCTACTCTGCCTACCTAATTTTCTGTCCTCTTAAAGGGCCAAGGCAGTTTCTTTATTAATTAGCCAATGAAAGTCCTCCATCAAAACTTAAACTCAAAACAAATATCCAAACTAACACCCATGCTTTTATGCTGTGAGTGTTGAAAGCCATTCTTTTCCTAGGTTAACGAAGGATAATATAAAGGATGTAAGGAATACATGTGTTGTTCTCAGGGACTGGAAAGATCATTCCGTAGCTAAGAGTACTTGTTGTTCTTGCAGGATCTGAATTCAGGTACCAGCACCCACATGGTTATTCACTCAAGCTCCAGAATACCCAATATCCTCTTCTAATGTCAACAGACACCAGGTACAACACAAATACACACACATTTTCAAATATACATGCAGCAGACCACTTAAATCTACTAAATAGACCTTTAAAAATATTTTCAAGTTATTAGCTAAAGTGACTATTAAAGTTATTCTAGTCAAATTTATGTGTTGTTTTACACTTACATATATTTTAAAGCAGAGGGGAGGCTACCTATGTGTTGCAGCTTTCCAGCAGAGCACAACTGTAGATCTTCTCAAGACTGAGTATAATAATATTCCCCTTAAATATATAGGGAGTTCATGATCTTCTTTTTTTGGGGGGAATGTTTATAGGTATCAAGCTTCTAAGAGTTGCTTAGAATATTGTTTCTCAATCTCCCTAATTCTGTGACCATTTAATACAGCACTGTGATGAGCCCCAACAATAAAATTGCTTTTATTTATATTTATAACTATATTTTTTCTGCTGTTATGAATCACAATGTAAATATTTTTGGAGATACAGGTTTGCCAAAGGATCATAGCCCACAGGTTGAGAACCAGCATCTTAGAAAGAGAAATAGGATGATCCAAAATAATGCAATAGAAATATGAACCAACTGAACTCATAATAATCACTAGCACTCTTATGAATCAAAATATAAATAAGAATAATTACTTTTACCTTTTTGTGTGCCCAGTGTTCCACAAAACTGAACTACTCTTCCTATCCATTCCTTTCCCATTAAATACCTTGGAATTTTTAAAATCAACCCATTTGTGAAAAAGTTTCCGTTTACTTCCTATCTATTCATTCCACATTTTTATTTATTATTTATTTATTTATTATTTATTTATTTACATGGAGGTAATTTTTATTGGAGTAAACTGATTTCCTTCTTGATGAGGAAGAAAACTGTCTCTGCCTTAAAAGTGGACAGCAGACTAACTACATTAAAATGTCACATCTTTAAATCCTATCTCAGACTATAAATATGTACAAGCCAAGGAATTACTATTAACATATTACCTACTAGACTTAACGGGCAGTAATTTGAGCCATAATAGGAGTACTAATGTCACAAGCTATCCAAAGATGTATAAAAAGAAGAAAATGAGAAGACCAAGAAGGATGATGTGAATTAAGTTAACTTTAAGTAGAATAAACCTAGTAAAAGAAAAATTTCACTCTAGTGTTGAGAACATAAAACGATACAAGTTTATTTTGTTAGATTTATGATGACAAAATCCATGAAAATTTCCATAATGAATATATGCAAAATCACTGCAAGAAAAAGAAAAGAATTTTGTGGAGCTGATGTAACTCTCTTGCTCTATTTTTACTGAACCATTTTAATAAAGGAGACAAAATCTGAAAGATACTCTTACCCTCATGAGAGAATTGTTCATTATTAATTTCCAAAAGTGGATGAGTGATGATTAAATACTTCATGTCCTTAAAATTACCTCACCTCACTTTTCAGTATATAATTCTATTTCAAAAAGTATAATTTAGATTGTAACTTTCTTTTCCAGGGTGGCTTGTGTCTAGTTCATATTTCAGCTTGCTAAAAAGATGCAACTACTGGTTATTCTCACGAAATCAGATATCTAGTTTTCTAAGAGGAGTCTGGGATGATGCACCTGGGCACATCACAGTAAAGCCGCTGTGATCACTCCACCAATCGGCAGATTATCTGTTTTCCTTTTACTAAAATTCATATTTTAATTATCAAAGAATAAATCTTCAATTGTTCAGCTATTACCTGTTCGTAAAAATGTCTGTTCTAGGCCTGGTGCATTTGTAGGTAGCATCAGTAAAAGAAGGAAAACTGGAGATCCAAGAAGTCTAAATCAATTAATATCAGTTCCAAATAAAACTTGACAATTGAGAATCATTCTAATGAGTATTTTTAAATATACAGTAAAAGTTTTCTCAACATTGACTCTCAGAAGTCCCTCTGGAACTTACTAGAATCATGTTTATTTCTTTATTACTTTTAATGGTAACATTAACTTAATCAATATTGTTATATGTAAATTTTTACTACAAATAGTTATGTTTTGGAAAGTCTAAATTTGAAGTATGAGAAATGTTTAATGCATATCAACATTGAAACTAAACTGTAATACATTACTAAAATCAATTTTAAAGAATCATTTCACCGACTTACAATGATTATTCTCAACATTTCTTAACTTATATACCATACTATATGATGAGGAAATTAAACTACCATGAAGTTTGGTGGTTGAGAATAAAATATACACTACAACTAAATATGTCTGAGATACAACAAAAGTTGTTTTAACTTCTCTATACTCTGTTATGGGGTTTTAGTAGTTACTTTTACTTTGTTTTTCTCTAAGCATGGGCACGTTTTGCAGTTCATGAAAATAAGTTATAAAATGTCCTTGGAGAAAAACATTAAAATTCAATAGAAAAAGGATAACTAATCTATATAGTTAAAATATCTAAAATTAAATAATTCAGCTACCTGTAAAAATAAATAAGTTGTAATTCATGGATTGATAATATAAGAAAATTATAATGGTCATAAGAAGACCAATGTCAATCGATAACATTCATTTAATAAATATTTGCATTCCTCATATATGTTGTCATTTTGTAGAGGCTATTCATGTGTTACTTTTATGCATGCAGTATTCATAAGTATTAGTATGTCAAATATTTTAAATCCATTTATGATATTCCTTTAAGAGTTTCCAATATTTCTAGAAATGCCCTAATATTAGTGTTTTAAGATGTTCACTTTTTTTCAAAAAATGGACCAATACATAAATGATATACATGTAGCTGTTATAGTATTATTTGAAATCATTGGTAGTTATTTTCTACATGGCAGCATTCAGAGTTTCATTTGGATATTAAACTTAAAAGCAGGTCATTGCCCTCATTTAAATTGGTCACCTTTAGGTGGGCTACATTTCATGAATTTTTTGAAGCACACAGGCACAATCTCACCACTTACACTAAATCTTGAAAGTCATTGTTAAATGAATAGTCCTCTGACATCTATAATTAATCTGTGAAATCTTCCAATTATTAGCCACTTAAAATAATGTAATTAAATTAACTTGACTGATATATATATATACATATATATACTATATTTAAGAACAAATTTTATATATTTTTTCTTTTTTTAAAGATTTATTTATTTATTATGTATACAACATTCTGCCTTGATGTATGCCCGCACTTCAGAGGAGGGCGCCAGATCTCAGTACAGATGGCTGTGAGCCACCATGTGGTTGCTGGGAATTGAACTCAGGACCTCCGGAAGAGCAGCCAGTGCTCTTAATCTCTCAGCCATCTCTCCAGCCCCAGAAAAAAAAGATATATATTTTGAGCAGTAAGCCTTCTCACAGAATCCTCTCGATTGATTAGAGGTCAACACACACTCATTAAATATATTCCCAGTGAATATCCTATGGCATGTACAAGGTCCTGGTAATCCAACTTATTGGTGTATTTTACGGCATCAGCAAATTAAATTTGACACAGAAGCTTAAAACGTGACTTTGTGTCGTGAGCTACATGGAATGTTATCAGTTTTGCCAGTTTTGTCAGGGGGCTCCAGAGGACGGTCTGAACTCCATTTGTGCCGGGAGCCAGACATGGGATCCTCTGCAGTTTGTTTGACTGAGGAAGGAGAGCATCAAGGTCCGGACTGTTTTCGGCGTGGTTGAGTGGAGGGGTCGCACCATTCTGAACATGCCAAGTTCTTGCTGTTTTTAAAACTTCGTTGGTCTTTTGTGATGTCTGTGTGCAAGTTTCTGGCTGAATGACAATGGGACAGCCTATTTCCTCCACTCACTACCAGGACAGAGCATGAGGGGATGATGAAGGGAGTGCAGCAGGGACAATGGCACCTCCACTACTGCCCAAAGTGGAAGCCCAGCTCAGGTCCCACACGCCTAGCTCTGAGACTGGTCTGATGGCACAGAACACACTGCCTGGGAGCCATAAGTCCTGCCCTCGGACATTAGGAAGCCAGTGTGGCAGAGGATGTGGGGCTCAGTGGTGGCAAGCTCCGTGCAAACTGGCCTTGAGCCCACATGGATCAGGGATCCCTCTGGAGGTGGTGACTCAGGCGGGGCTTAGAGGCAGTGCCCACTTGTCCCCCTGGCCTGTGAACAGAGGCGGCTTCTGGGACCCAGCGGTCTGTCTGGGGGCAGATCAGAAGAGCCATTGTGGTGGATGGCAGTGGAGAAAACCAAGGCAGTAACATGCCTGGGGGTTGCCACTTGCAGCAGCATTTAAAAGAGGGAGGGAGCAGTGAATTGTGCCTCTGAGTGCTAAGCTACTGAAAACACACACACACACACACACACACACACACACACACAGAAGTTTTTGGTAAACAAAGCAGAATGGTCAAAGATATGGACATGGTTAATGTGAACAAAATAAAACTAGTTAAAAAGTTAACCAGTTGGCATAATTCCGATTTTAGAAAATATACCTTGCTCTGGCAGCTAAATGTTGTAATCTGGCAGCTAAATGTAAGAGTCACCCAGGTAATAATGGTTAAAAGTCAGAGCCAGGTAATAGTATCCATAAGTACCAGCTACAATGAAATATAGCAAGCCATGGGATATTTGTACTTATAAAATGTATTACATTGTTAATATTTAGACTTAAAATTAAAAACAAAACTAAAATTAAGGTTGCAACCATGAGCTCTAAATGCTAACCAGATAGAAAAACAACAAGACAACGACCTAAGTAACAAGTAACCTGGTGAAGGGCTTGAAACAGCTTCTAAGCCCATGGATCTCAATCCTTTGAAAGTTGTACAGGACTAGCCTAGAAGCAGATGTTTAAACTGCGATTCAGAACATTAACAAAACTTCAGTTGTAAAATAACAAGGGAAATCCTGTGCTGAAAGGTCACAACATTAATAATATTAAAAACCAAGGCTTAAAAATGTATCTCCTTGCTCAAGGTCTATTCAGGTTTAAAAATATATGTCTAACCTCCTTGTCTTTGCTAACTTTGTTGGGCTTAAGTTTTTTTTTTTTTAAGTCATATTGTACTAAAACCTTGCTTTGTTCCCTGTATGTTTTTAAAGTTACAAGTCAAGTGACTAGTAAACCAGTTTGTCTAATTAGATATGCCTATGCTGCCCTAAAATACTCCAGAGATAGGAGAAATATGGAATTTAAAGTAATAATTAAAAAGTTTATATCAGATAGAGTCTCCCAGATTCTGGCAGTGACCCAAGGTCTCCAAAGAAGATTATGGGACAGCACAATGTCTCCACCTGGATGATGACCACTCTGGCCACTGGGCAAGATGCCCCAAAGCTACAACCTGCTGCCAGGACCCAGCCCAGACTCTGGACACTGGAGAATTGATTGTCCCACTTTTGCCTAGACAACATAAGGTCAGTCTTTTCCATGTCCTTCTTCCACAGGAACTTACGAACTTATGCTGGAGAGGATGTGGAGTAAAGGGAACACTCATCCATTGCTGGTGGGAATGCAAATTTGTGCAACCACTTTGGACATCAGTATGGCTGTTTTTCAGAAAATTGGGAATCAACCTACTGCAGGATCCAGCAATATCATTCTTGGGAATATAACCAAAAGATGCTCAATCATACTACAAAATCATTTATTCAATAATGTTCTTAGCAGCATTATTTGTAGTAGCCAAAACCTGGAAACAACCTAGATGCCCCTCAACTGTAGAATGGATAAATAAAGCACATTTACACATTTAAGTACTGCTCAGTAGTTAAAAAGAAGACCCACAACAATGACTTGAATTTTACATGCAAATGGATGGAATTAGAAAACACTATCCTGAATAAGGTAACCCAGACCTCCCCCAATGAATATGGTATGTACTCACTCATACGTAGATACGAGCTATAAACAAAGGTCATTGAGCCTACAGTTTATGATCCTAGAGAAGCTAAATAATAAGGTGAACCCAAAGAAAAACATATATAGACGCACCTGGAATTTGGAAACAGACAAGATCATCTGACAAAATTGGAAGCATGGGGACAGGAGATAGAAGGAAGAGGAGAAGAGGAGAGTTGAGGAGATCTTGATGGAATGGGATACTCGAGATGGAGGAAGGACAGATATTAGAGCAAGGAAAGAGATATCTTGATTGAGGGAACCATTATGGGGTTAGCAAGAAACCTGGTTCTAGAAAACTTCCAAAGAATCCACAAGGATGACTCCAGCTTAGACCCTAAGCAATAGAGGAAAGGGTGCCTGAACTGGCCTTGCACTGTAGTCAGACTGATGATTATCTTAAATATCATTAGAGAACCTTCACCCAACAGTGGATGGAGGCATAGGCAGAGACCTACATCGGAGTACTGGACTGAGCTTCCAAGGTGTAGTTGAAGAGTGGAGGGAGTGAGAGTATGAGCAAGAAGGTTAAGACCATGAGGGCTTCACCCACTGAGACAGTTTGCCTAAGCTAATGGAAGCTCACCAACTCCAACTGGACTTGGAGTAAGCGAACATGGATCAAACTAGTCCCTCTGAATGTGGTTGACAATTGGGGCAGACTGAGGGGCCACTAACAGTGGCACTGTGATTTGTCTCAACTGTGTTTACTGGCTTTTGGGGATCCTATTCTCTTTGGATGTATACCTTACTTGGCCTGGATGTACTGGAGAGGGCCTTGGAATTTCCAGAGGGCAGGTACCTTGCCTTCTCTTAGGTTTAGAGAGGGTGGGGTGGGAGGGTGTGTGGAGGGAGTACGAGGAGGGGAAGGAGTGGGAATTTTGATTGGTATTTTTTAAAGTAATAAAATAAAATAAATAAAAAAGATTATACTCTGAAAAAAAAGTCCTATCCTCCCAGGGCTTCCTGCCACACTTTCTGCACACACCATGCTGGAGTACTGGAGAAAGGGGCTGGCCCAAACTTCAGTTTTTGTATTAAAAACCCTCATGTCATTTGTATCAGAAATCTGGCTCTGCTTTGAATTCATTTGGAAACCAGAAACTTGGACATAACATATGTCTGTGTGTGTGTGTGTGTGTGTGTGTGTGTGTGTGTGTGTGTGTGTGTGAGTGTGTACATGTCCAGTTTAAATATTGGACAGCAATGTCCCTACTAGACAATACAGGCTAACAAATAAAAGGGACAAAGTGAGGGATGGTCAACCCTTTTTGGAATTAATTTCCAGGGGTACTCATAGACCCCAAATATTACAATAGCCCTTGGCTACCTTTGTAAATCAATGGTAAGGTCATATTGCTGAAGTTATCAAACTTGAGTAGTAGACATGGAGAATTCAATATGGGTTTAGCCAGTAAGTTTCATTCCTACTAGATAACTACATAGACTTCTAAAAGAGAAAAAGTAACCATCAATTGTATCCAGCTATCAACCCTGAAAGCCACCATAGCAATCTTCCTGGAAATATAAGCCCACTGGTGCCATAGTAACACATGCTCTGGAGGAGACCAACAGATTTTGATTGGTTCTTTGACCAATTCTACAAGAGGGAACCAACTCCTGGCATAATTACTAGGACAAGGAGCTGTGGCTAGAGATATCACAGGCCCTAGAACAGATCCTACTAATATTGCTCTGCAAATGAGATATAGGGTTAAAATCCCTCCTAATAACTTCTTGTTATAGACATAGCTTTGTGCTTGTCTCTGATCTCATGAAAGAGGCTGCTTTTTGCAATAGAGGGCAGTTAACATGGAGAAACACAACTCCTCAAGGTGCACAGAATGAAAGACTTCAACATGTTCAGCTCTAAATGGAACACCTAGAATAAAACCCATTCTCTCAAGGTTCATGGATAATTATAGAAAAAGAGGCCAAGAGGTGATAGAGGTAGATGATTACTAATATGTATATATTAAAAATTGTTTTATAGACACAATAGGTCAGTTGAATTCAAGCCATTTAATATTCAAAGTAAGCTCAAGTCATAAAAAAAATTCATCAAGAAGTTGTGATGGGGAGCATGAAAACCTAGAACTCCCTCTTAAGTAATAGTCACTCAGCAGCAATTATTACCTGGGATTAAGCTAAGTACTTTTCAAGTATTGCATCTTAATTAGAAAACAAATAATACCATTAACTCCAACCACCTGAGGATGAAATAACTATCCTTTGCTATCAGCTACCACATGCTGCAGTAGGAGCACAAATCGGTAGTGAGGGCTGGGTAAAAGATTGTGCCCTAACACCACTGCAGTACTAGCATTTCAAAATGTTTGACCTTTTGCTCCTAATTATTTATAACTACCACAATGCCAGAAAACAACAGCTATTATCATCTATTAACATTTTGTAGCATTGTTCAGGTGGCTAAGTGTCATGTTTTGATTTCAGAGTCTTAATTTAGGTAGATGCTTATATGACTTAGCTTTGCAGGTTTTATTTATAGTAATTTATGGAGACATATTTACATAACTACCTGATGTAGACTTTTCACTTTTTTATTTCAGCCTTATTTATGAGAAGAAAGGAGCATCATAAATGACCCACAAATACACAATTCCGGCCATTTAATACTTACTGTTTTAATTAAAAAATAATTCTCCTTTTAATTTCAATTTAAGGGAGAGACATACAGGATAAAAATATTATAGAGGCCAATTATTTTATAATATTTATAAAAATATTATAGAGGCTAAGAGCTGGAAATTTTGCTTCAACGTGCTGATATGCTTCAATACTTCTAAACATCTAACTTACTTCAGAGAAAAAAATGGATTACTATTTTCAAAAACACAATGGAGCTCTCTGGCTCAATGTCTGCCTGGCTCATCTTTGATCAAAACAGTGTTGAAAATTACTATCATCATAATCAGCATAATCATTACTTTGAGAAGCTTGTGCATCAGCTGTGATACAGTATGAAATGCACTTTTTATTAATCTAAGCTGAGATTTCAAGCAAGAGTGTCTTTGGGCACCTGGAATTTTTCAGTGTACCTTTTGCAGGCAAATGTAACATGGTATTTAAAGTATTTTAATGAAATGTAATAGTCTCTACTATTTGAAACAAGATTTAAGTGTATACAAAGACAAAGAGAGAGAGAGAAAGAGAGAGAGAGAGAGAGAGAGAGAGAGAGGAAGAGAGAGAAAAAGTGCTTATTTATTTGCATTAATAATAACTGGGGTTGCTTATTTACCTTACTAGCTTTTCTTAGAGGGTGCTGTTCATGTGTGATTTGTTTGCTTCATTTATCCAAATAGCACAAAGCTAAGTTTTGCTAACAAAACAAGAACACTAACTTATTGCAGCATTTTGTTGGGTTTTTAAGATTGTAGGTTGTTTTTTATTATCATTATTGTTACTGCTAACACAAGTGCTATGTCAATTTCCTTGTTTTACTGCCCATTTGTTCCTGTTTTACCAGTGATACAGATGCACAGTGGTATAAAACTGCGCATGGAAATGTGAAAGGAGCAACCTGATGCTCTCCAGTCAGCCCTGCTACCAACCTACATACTAAAATTATCTAGAAGGTGGATACTTATAGAAGCCAGTTAACTTACCCAAATGACATTACATGAAATGCCTATTGTAAATATAAATTTTAATCCCATTTCTGGCATATCATGAGAGGCATGCCGTTTAAGTCATCAAACACACACATATTTGTTTCTAGTAAGTTAATTTGACATTTGGGGTTTTTTTTTTTTAAAGATCATCATCAAAAAGACACCAGAGATATATACTTAAAATTATATATATTTCCAAAAGTGTAAAGTATCAGCATAAGAATCAACATTTACCACTGATAATAAATGCCAACTAAATAAACATCAGGTTGCACATTCTGGAGCATTTTGCTATGAGAAAAAAAATCTTTTGCAAAAAGAGTTCATGGTAGAGAAAAATATATCAGAAACTGTCTCAAAGAACAAAAATATTTGTATATTTGTGCTCTAGAGATACTAGTATAAAGTCATAACTTTATTAAAAATAAAAAATAAAATCATATACTTTATTAGCAAATGAATATTTTACTAAAATTAGTCATAATATTTTGTCTGGCTCATTTCTGTTGTGAAAATATCCTTGCAATATCCATGAGCCAAAGGCAAACCCAGTGAAAGTCACACTGTCACAGTCACTCAAAGAATTCTCTTTCATTTATGAATAAAAAATATGGTATATGTGTTTATGCTAGTGATGTCCATTAGCGTATGGCAAGGAGTAGCTTCTATATTCTTGACTGATTCTTTGTATTGTTAAGAAACCTAACAGCTCCTCTTATTCACTATGGCAGTGATTGAACCCATACCCTGTTACTCATCATATTTCATTTAAAAAAATCTTCCATCCCAAATCCACTATTATGAAACAGCTAACTAGCCAGCCACATGGTGGCACATGTCCATAATCTCAGCACTTTGGGAGACAGAGGCAGGTGCATCTCTATGAGTTCAAGGACATCCTGGTCTACAAGAGCTAGTTCCAAGCCGGGCGGTGGTGGCACACGCCTTTAATCCCAGCACTCAGGAGGCAGAGGCAGGCGGATCTCTGTGAGTTCGAGGCCAGCCTGGTCTACAAGAGCTAGTTCCAGGACAGGCTCTAAAAAAGCTGCAGAGAAACCCTGTCTCAAAAAACCAAAAAAAAAAAAAAAAGGAAAAAAAAAAGAGCTAGTTCCAGGACAGACCCCATTGTTATAGAGAAACCCTGTCTCGAAAAACAAAACAAAACAAACAAACAAAGGATGAAAGAGCTAACTATGCCCCTACAATCATTCCTAAAGCTAGCATCAAGAAGAAAGACGAACAGCTTTCCTCTTGCTTTTGTCAGTCCATTACCAGAGAAAGAAATGTAGACCTTGATGGTTTTAAATAATAAGGACATTCACTGAAGCGGTAAAGTCAGTATTGAGAGAAATAAAGCCAAGTGTTCTATAATCTCCCACACTTTTGTCAGGTTATGGATATTCTCCACATTAAATATACTGATCAAAATTATAAAAGAACAAAAAGGGGAAAAATCACTATATAAAAATCCCACAGGTACCATAAGTGATCAAAAGATGCCTGCTACTAACAGACAACATTGTAGGTATTAATATGCATAGCTGATTCTATTCGTCAGATGATTTGTCAAGAAACAGTCTAGGTAGCAAAATATCAAGAGTGAGGACAGGATTTAGATGAGAGTCCTTGACACCCTCATCCTCCTCCAGAGCTTACCTGCTTTCCCCAAAATAACATAGCCATTGTATGAGGCTGCTTGTTCATTCCCAGCTGCTCAGCCCCAAAATAATCACACAGAAACCATATTATTTGCAATACTGTTTGGCTAATAGGTTAAGTTTATTTTTGGCTAACTCATATCTTAAACTAATTCATCTCCATTAACCTGTGTATCGCCATGAGGCTGTGGCTTGCCGGGTAAAGTTCCAGCATCTGTCTCCAGTGGAGCTACATGGCTTCTCACTGACTCTGCCTTCTTTCTCCCACCCTTTAGTTTAGTTTGCTCCACATAGCTAAGTTTCTGCCTTGATATAGACCAAAGCAGTTTCTTTATTCATTAACCAATAAAAGCAGCAGATAGACAGGACCACCTACACCACACAGCCCTTAAGCTAAGCCTCTAGAGTAAGAGTTCAGTGTGCACTCCATCCCTCAAAATCCTCAAAATTGGATGGTGTACTTTAAGTAGTGTTGGTAAGTCAGTATTGTTTCTAAATGGAGACTTTTGAAGTCACTTGGCAGCAGTGGAGACCTTAGCCAACTGTAACTTGTGGGCTCCTTAACATACTCTACCTCAACACCAAAGTTCCCCCAAATCACTGTGGTAAAGTGATTTAATAAAGAAAATGTTTAAATGTAACTTATGCTGACACATACCAGTAATTCGTCTCACAGATGACTGAGGCAGAATGATTCTGAGGACAGCCTGGGCTAGAGAGTACAACCTTGTCAAAAACAAAAGCAAACAAACCAAAAGCTTTGTTTTTCGTGGTTGAATCAAAATATCATATCATGGGGGAATGTTCAGTGCTTCCCCTTTCCAGAGGGCCCTGGAAAAAGAAAGTACAATGTTTATTTTGTTGTAAGTTCTCTAAAGGAATACAAGAACATTTTTAGATTGGACCATTTTGCTTGTCAAACAAGTTAACATACCTAGTGAAGTTGTAATTACTGCAGGAAACTGCTCATAAGTGAAGGATAACAATCAAATGGTTAAAGAATTGCAATCTTACTCACGGTTAGAAACTGTTTTTTTTCTACAACATTCATACCCCACCCTAATTTCTCCACAGAGCACAGTTTTCCCACATAAACCAAACAAGATTATTCACACTCCCCAAAGTAATCTGATTCTTCAGACCCTAAATTCACCTCAGTCCTGGGGGAGGGGTGCTGAACAAAAATGGTCTAAGAATCTGTTGGAAACTCCTTTCTTTCAGGTTTGTGCAGATAATAAGAATATGACAGAATTCTAGCCAGTAAACATGAAAATAAATCTGTTGTGCTACATTGGGCTCGACATTTCTGTCATTTACAGAGGAGTTAACAGGAGTACTTACTTCCCTTCCTTGCTTCTTGACACTGTTATTGTTTGAGCTATCTCAACCATGAGCCAATAAAGGAAGAAAGAGAACAAGAGCCAGAATATACAAAAAAAAAAGGATGGTCTCTAAGTAACCCTGAAGCAACAGCATTTGGCCATGAACTGATAAATGATTTATTCACAGAAATAGAAATTAAGGTTATAGAGACACATGACTACACATAAAAACATATCAGGGAACCTCAAATCATCAACTTAATAGACTTATTGGACCCAGAAAATGGAATAATTCCCTCACGTGTACACCATGAAGTGACAGATACCGCCCAGTGTAATGTCAAAGGTTACATAATGATGACAATGATTCACAAGTAAAGAACCCTGACTCTCATTGGTGTAACAGGCTTTCTTTTGTGCCAGCAATGAGCTTCAAAATTGTTGGCAGCCAAGCAGCCTAGTCTTATATCAGCATATGACCACCTGTCCAACAGGTTTTCTCAGGGCAAAACACCCATTAAAATGAATTCTAACTTGGCAGGGACCAGTAGACCACAGGACAGAGTAGGAATCTGCAAAATTCATGCAGCTTGCAGGCCTTTTTCTCTCTCATTATGTTGTTGATTCTTTGGGCAGTTTTTAGTTTTATCTTCTCAGTCACACATATAACATCTGTAAACTCCCCTGGAAATTCTGTTCTTTCTAGAAAATTTTCCTCTATGGTTTAGCAGGGGACTAACACTTCTCAAATCTCTTATCTGGAATTTTTAACTACAACTACTAGGCTTGGGAACTTTTCTGATTCAATGGAGACAGGTACATATGAAAAAAGAAACACTTGAAACATTAACCATGTCTCACAGTTGTGGAAAGGAGAGTCAGGCATGTACACACAGAAGAGGGCAAAAGCCTAAGGAATATACATAGTGCCAACAGTTGAGAGCAAGTTCCCCGGACACCATGTATATTGAAACAATTATAGTCTCTAGTCTAATCCAATGGGAAGAATGCAATATAAAATATGGGATGGATAGATCAAACTTTGTCATACACAGGAGCTTCAGTTGAAGAAAGAAGTATGATATAGTGGGATGGGTAAACAGTGCCTTTTCAGAGTCAGCGTTTTACAGAGATTGAGACATTGGACCTCCTTGTAGAAAAGGGAACTGTATAAAAGCTTGTCTTGTAGACATTAAAGAATTGCTTGGGTTTGATTATTGTTGTCCTTAAGCACTGTATCCATTTCTATCACTTTTTAACTTCATATCCACAAGTATCTGCCAGCTGCTAGAAGTGCGGCAAGAGCAGGATGTCTGGCTGGATAATGAGTTAAGTTTGCAAAAATGCAGAATCTATGTCTAGAATAAGGTTATGTATGGGGTAGAAAATGTATTTGAAGAAACATGAAGGGGAGCAATGGGGCTTTTGTAATTATTACTACATGTTTCCTAAGATATGATGTATTTCTTGAAAGTCAAAAATAGGATCCAATAATAAAGCTGTTCAGGTAAGCCTGGTAGGAAAAAAATACTCTGCTAAAGAATAAATAAAGATGGCTCAATTTATTAGGGGCCACTAGAGGTCAGTCCACCTGGGGGTCTGAGTTTTTTTCCTGCTCCATCACCCCTTCCCCAAGTTAGGACCTGAACCTAAGCCAAGGTTGAACCTCAGCACCAAATAAAGACAGGGAGACTTATTAGTCATGAATACTCAGCCTTCCCTTATGCTTGCTGCACTAGCTCTTATAACTTATTTTAACCTGTTTCTCTTCACCTACTTTTTTTGCCTCAGGGTTTTTTTTTGCCTTTCTTTCATTCTATATGACATACTCTGTGTCTGGCTGGCTGGCTGGCAGCGGCCTAGTTGGCTGACTGGTCCCAGGTCTCTTCCTTTCTTCCTCCCTCTTTCACTCCTCTCTTCTTTTTCTCTCTTCTCTGGGGTGGAGTCCCCTCACTTCCGCCACCGCCAAAAGGCTTATCAGGATCTTAGTTTCTATTGCCCTCGTTCTCTTCTCTCTGATATCTTCTACTGTTCTTCTCTCCTCTCCTCCCTCTACCTCCCTACTTTCCCCTCTCCTCTCCTCTCCTCTCCTCTCCTCTCTTCTCTTCTCTTCTCTTCTCTTCTCTTTTCTTCTCTAAAATCTGGATTTCCCCTACTACTTATTCTCTCTGCCCACTAGCCCTGCCTATCCTCTATTGTCTAGTTATTGGTTGCTCAGCTTTTTATTAGACCAATCAGGTACCTTAGTCAGACAAGGTAAAACAGCAACACATTTTACATAATTAAACAAATACAGAATAAAAACAAATGCAACACACCTTTACAGAGTTAAAGTAATATTCCACATCACACTGGGGCTCCAGCTCATCTCACACCCTGCTGCTACTTGAGTCTACTCAGCTGGACTTCCATGTGTCCATTCACCGGCTTGTTCATGTATACCTGAACATGCTGTGCTTGCTCTAGACACAGTCCTGTCATGTTGTCTGAAGAGCTGAAAGAGATGGGTGGTGGTGGCAGACACATTTAATCTCACCACTAGGGAGGAAGAGGCAGGCGGATGTCTGAGATATTGAAGCCAGTCTGGTCTATAAGAGCTTGCTCCAGGACAGGCTCCAAAGCTGCAGAGAAACCCTGTCTCAAAAAGAAAAGCATTGAAGAGCTGACCGTGTGTGTTAACTCTCTATGTTGACTGTTCCATGGTCTGATCTTTATGGCAAGCACTACTTTCCCGCAACTGGTTTATTCATGATCTTATCAACACAGACTCTACATCATCTCTACCAGCCTACTCCTAGAACCTGTTCAACTCAGCTGTAATCTTTTCCACTCATATTCAGTTTGTAACAAACTTATGTCAGTACATGGGCAAATGGATAAATCAATGGGTTGGTTTATGTCAGCTTACTGTATGATGTGTAATGTGTGACACGAAATTTAATACTAGTTATTAATATTGAAATAAAATAACATGTATTAACACCAACTTGAAGTACTGTCTGGGACACCACGAGAACTTCAATCAACCCAGTTTCTTAATTTACTCTACACTAATTCTGACATTGTGGAAACACACAAAACGGTTCCTCTGTTGGTTATGATCATAAACATATTTACTAGTAAGGCTAGCTGAACTGAATTTTCTGTAACATACAAAAGAATTAAAATGTATTTATTTTTCCAAAAAGTATTTAGACTTCATTTAATTGAATTTTTTCTTTACATAATAAAGTGCAGTGTGATTGCTTTAATAATGCACCCACAGTGTTAGTAATGCAGAAAAATGTATTCAAATGGGGTTAAATTCAATATATTCACTTCATGTATCATATGTCACTCAAAATTTGCCTGATTAATTTTATTGGATTCAAAAACATAAGACTATCTCATACTTTCAAAGACATTAAAATGGGAAAATTATGATTTTTCCCTACTGTTTGTTCAGTTGAATCAAATTCGGTAAACACTGAAGATGAGTGGCTTGACAGACCTTTCCAGGAGTTAGATTTGTACACCAATTAGACAGGAATATCCTTCTTCAAGGGCTTACAGCATAAAAGTGGCAACAAGTTTCACTGCGTAAACACAGCAAATACCGAGACAAGTTGTTTATCCTTCGTGGTTCCCCTCCTCTCACATCCACACCCGCTGCTGTCCACTCTTGGTCTAAACAGCACCAGCAGCCTCTGATTGGACTGTGTTTCCTGTTCACATCTTCGCTCTCACCGTCATTCTGCTTCCGTCCACAGGAGTCACTGAGTGGAGCACCCCTTTTCTCTTGCAAACCATGCACATACTTCAGAAACACTCACTCCAGTTACAGCATTGATCATGAAATCCTCTTATCCATAATCTTCTGCCAGTTCTTCTATGGAGGACAAAATTCAAACTCTTTCACTTCTAAATCCTCCTACAATTCCCCTGAGATACTTCACATATACTGTGGTTTATAGTTTAGTCTACTTGCAGTTTTTGTCATTGAACCTCCCTGGAGAGGACACCAACTACAGACTTAGGTTAAATCAATATGTGAATTTTAATCTGTAAAACTTAATTTCTTTCTCGAATACTCTGTTTGAGAAGCTTTTCTCCATAACTTCTATCATGCCAGCCTGTGGATCACATCCTAGTGACATGTCAGCTCTTTTATTCATCTTGGCTTCCTAAGTCTGAGCTCATGTTATTGAAATCCATCTCAATAGATATCACATCTCACATTATCAAGGAATAAAGTTCATTTTGAGCAGAGTTTAGTGTGCACATGGGAACTTTCTTCTTTGTTCTACATACATGTTTACTAATCAGGAGATACTTAGAAAACACCATAGAAAGACTAAAATGAGCAAGGTAACACAATAATGTAAGATCAGTTTCATTCATCTTCTTATCAGAGAGGCATGAACTTATTATACTTCTGAGAGTGACTACCATCAGACTGCCTTCTGTAAAATAAAAAAGTTGCAAGTGCAAAGAGACACAAAAGCTTCTACATGACACTGGAAAGGCAATGATGTGTAAGCAGAAATGTCACATCATGTAGCAAAAGTAAACAGGAAGAATGAACTTAGTACCTAGAATGAGAACTGAAACTCATGAATCATTTCCCTTTTTTTAGGACTAAGCACCTCTGTGATCCCAGGCTTGCCTTGAATTTGTGCTCTTCCTCTCTCCATCTCCCGAATGCTGGAATTACAACTGTGTACAACAGGGCTGGCAGGAATATGTGGCTAAAGACAGTGTACGTTCTCTCTAAGGATTTGAAACACGTTTGCATTTTTTTCCCTCTAAGAAAATTACTATCCAGGCTAACGTTGCAAAACTCAACAAACTCGTTAACTATTGTAAGTACCATTCCTCAGTTAAAAATAAAAGATTTCTTTGGGACTGAAGGCATAAAAAGCATACCTTTCTGTTCCTCCTAAGCACATATTACTACCACAACATAACTACATGTGAGACAGGCCTCTCAATGACTCCACCTCCACAGTCCCTAGGACAAAGCCACTGCCTGCTGCAAGCTCCCCATGTAAATTTCTGAATTTATTTTAACAGTCATATAAATTGTCAAATATGATTTATAGACTGAGGGACATTCTGATTTGTTATTTCTGAAGGAAATTTCCTCATGAATATTAAATTGGGTATTGGAAAGGCATTTTCAAGTCAAATGACTTAAACTACAATACCTGGATAAAAATGAGCCTTAAAATTATCTTATTTCTACAGGATGGAGAAAAAGAAAAACTTGAATTCAAATAACTTTTTATTTCCATTATAATAATGTATCTAAGTGGTGCACACAGATTCACAGCTAATTTAGGAAAAAAATTTTGCTAATATTATAACATTACAATCCCTGTGATTTAGGATAGAATTTTATTTACTAGTGTAGAAATCAAAATGGATTGGAGATGAGTTTTATTCCTTAGAAAATCATGTATCACACCTGTAAACCACAAGCAAAGTTGAAGGCTTATATGCCCTGTAGAATACTCTCAAAATATAAAGAATTAATTTCAAATATTTCATTACTAAGTTGAGTTCTGCAAATAGTTTAAAGTTGTATCATGAGGGAGAATGTCATAAGAAGGAGATGCAAGATAAACTCCAGCCATGATACAGCAGGAAAACCCTGAGGCAGACACTAGCTTGTGAGACAAGGGATGGTTTCCCTGGAGAAGGGTAGAGATTATATTTCAAGAAGTATATGGTAAGAAAAGTTGGTGAGTGAACATCATTGGTTGTTGAAAGAATGGTTTAGTTGTAACACAATAAATATCAGTGACAAACAGGCTTTATAGTTCATGGTAAAATCTCTGAGAAATGCGTACAGGAAATAAGGCTTGGGTTAGGCACTGAAGATTAGTAGGGTGGAGTGTAGAAGGCAGGCTTGGAAACAAGAAGAACTTAGGTAAGTGCTGCAATAGCATAAATAATAAGCAATGATAAGAATCAACCACAAAAAGGTTATGCTAAGACTTGAACAAGCTCTCAGAGTAACAAATACTGTTCTAATATTTTGAAATGAAAAGATCTAGAGTGATTATATCCTTACAAGGTGGTGATGGATCAACAAAAAATATGTTTTTATTTTATATTATCTATATCATAAATGAACAACAAAAGTTGATTGTAAATATTATGCTAATTATATCAAGTAGTTATATATTATATAATAATCAGTTAATATATATCCTATACATATATAGATGTATGTATTTACAGGGTTCTGATCTCCAAAATATACAAAGAACTCCAAAGAACTCAAGAAATTGGTCGAAAAATTGCTCCTCTTTATCTTTCATCACTGGCAATCTTACCAAAAGCAATCTATAGATTCAATGTTATGCCCATCCAAATCCCAGCAAAATTCTTCACAGACCTCAAAAGAACAGTATTGAACTTCATATGGAAAAGCAAAAAACCAGGGATAGCCAAAACAATCCTGTACAATAAAGGAACTTCTGAAAGCATTACAATCCTTGACATCAAACTCTACTACAGAGCTACAGTACTGAAAACAGCCTGGAATTGGCATAAGAACAGACAGTGGGACTAATGGAACCAAATTGAAGACACAGATATTAATCCACATACCTTTGAACACATGATTTTTGACAAAGAAGCAAAAACTATCAAATGGAAAAAAGTAAGCATTTATAACAAATGGTGCTGGAATAACTGGATATCAATATGCAGAAGAATGAAAATAGACACATATCTATCACCATACACAAAATTCAAGTCCAAATTAATCAAAGACCTCAACATAAAGCAAGCCACACTCAACCTTATAGAAGAGAAAGTGGGAAGTACACTTGAACGCATTGGCACAGGAGACCACTTCATAAATATAATCCCCCAGCAACACAGACACCGGGAGAAACAATTAATAAATGGGACCTCCTGAAATTGAAAAGCTTCTGTAAAGCAAAGTACAGAGTCAACAAGACAAAATGACAGCCTACAGAATGGGAAAAGATCTTCAATAACTCCACTTCAGACAGAGGTCTCATCTCCAAAATATACCAAAAACTCAAGAAATTGGTCATCAAAAGAACAAATAATTCAATAAAAATGGAGTACAGACCTAAACAGAAAACTTTCAACAGAGGAATTTAAAATGGCTAAAAGACACTTTAGAAAATGTTCAACTTCCTTAGTCATCAGAGAAATGCAAATCAAAACAACTCTGAGATTCCATCTTACACCTGTAAGAATGGCCAAAATCAAAAACACTGATGACAATTTATGCTGGAAAGGTTGTGGAGAAAAGGGAAAACTCCTGCATTGCTGGTTGGAATGCAAGCTGGTATAGACCCTTTAGATGTCGGTGTGGCAATTTCTCAGAAAATTAGGAAACAGCCTTCCTCAATACCCAGTAATACAAATTTTGGGTATATATCCAAAAGATGTTCAATCATGCCATAAGGACATGTGCTCAACTATGTGCATAGTAGCCTTGTTCGTCATAGCTAGAACTTGAAAACAACCTAAATGCCCCTTGCCTAAAGAATGAATAAGGAAAATGTTGTATATTTACACAATGGAATACTGCATAGCAGAAAAAAATGACAAATTGAATTTTGCAGGAAAATGGATAGAGCTAGAAAACATTGTTTTGAGTGAGGTAGCCTAGACACAGAAAGACAATTATTACATGTACTCACTCAGAAGTGATTTTTAAACATAATGCAAAGAACATCAGCCTACAAATCATGATCCCAGAGAATTTAGATAACAATAAGAACACTAAGAGAGACTTACTTATAGATATAATCTACAATGGAAGTATTAAAAAAAGATCTTCTGAGTAAATTGGGAACATGGAGACTTTTGTGGGAGGGCTTTCAGTGGTGTTGTTGGGGTTTCTGTCCAGTCCAGTTCCCACAATCATTAAGTCCCAAAGAAATCACACAGAGGTCTACATTAACACTAAAATGATTGGTCCATTAACTTAGGCTTCTTATTAACTCTTATAACTTATATTAGCCCATTATTCTAGTATATGTTAGCCACATGGCTTGGTATCTTTTCCAGTGAAGAAGTCACATCTTGCTTCTTCTGTGTCTGGGCCAGGACTGGGTCCACTTCCCAGAATTTTCCTATTCTCCTTGACCCACCTCTACTTCCTGACTTGTTTTCTCACCTATACTTCTTGCCTGGCTACTTGCCAAGCAGCATTTATTTAAAATATAATTGACAGAATACAGACCATGGTCCCACACCAAAACAGAGAGAGTAGAGGCAAGGAGGGGAGCAGAGAAAAATGTAGAGCTTAATAAAAATCAATAAAAACAAGGAAATTGAAGAAGACAACAAAAAAGGAAGATCTCCCATACTCTTGGATAGGTAAGATCAACATAATAAAAATGTGAATCCAACCAAAAGCAATCTATAGACTCATTGTAATCCATATCAAAATTCCAAAACAATTCTTCACAGACCTTAAAAGATCAATTGCATATGAAGAAGCAAAAAACCCAAGACAGCCATAACAATCCTGTACAATAAAGGAACTTCCAGAGGCATCACCATCCCTGATATCAAGCTTTTTTGCAAAACTACAGTAATGAAAACAGCTTGGTACTGGCATAAAAACAGAGAGGTTGACCAATGGAATGGAATCAAAGAAGCAGATATTAATCCACACACGTATGAACACCTAAGTTTTGACAACAAAGCTGAAATTATACAATGGAAAAAAGAAAGCCTCTTCAACAAATAATGCTGGCATAGCTGGATGTCAACATGGAGAAGAGTGAAAAGAGATCCATATCTATGTCCATGTACAAAACTCAAGTCGAAATAGATTAAAGACAACAACATAAATCTGACTACACTAAACCTGACGGAAGAGAAAGTGGGAAGTATTCTTCAATGCATGGGCACAGAAGACCACTTCCTAAATGTAACATCAGTGGCACACACTGAGAGCAACATTAAATAAATGTGACCTCCTGAAACTGAGAAGCTTCTTTAAAGCAAAGACCACAGTCACTAAGACAAAAGGCAATCTATTGAATGGGAAAAGATCTTTACAAACCCCACATCACACAAAGGACTGATTTCCAAAATATGTAAATAACTTAAGAAATTATTCATCAAAATTCCAAAAAACCCAATTAAAAACTGGGGTACAGAACTAAACAGAGAATTTACAACAGAAGAATCTCAAATGGTTAAACGACACTTAAAGAAATGTTCAACATCATTAGCCATTAGGGAAATGCAAATCAAAACAACTCTGAGATACCATTTACATCTGTGATAATGGCTAAAATTAGAAACACCAATAATAACTTATGCTGTAAAGAATGTGGAGTAAGGGGAGCACTCATCCATTGCTGGTGGGAATGCAAACTTGTACAACCACTTTGGAAATCAGTATTGTGGTTTCTCAGAAAATTGGCAATCAACCTACCTCAGGATCCAGCAACACCACTCTTGGGCATATAGTCGAAAGATGCTCAATCATACTACAAAGATACTTGCTCAATTATGTTCACAGCAGCATTATTTGTAACAATCAGAATCTGGAAAGATCCTAGATGTCCCTCAAAAAAGAATGGATAAAGAAAATGTGATACATTTACACATAGAGTACTATTATGCAGTAAAAAGCAATGACATCTTGAATTTTGCATACAAATGGATGAAACTAGAAAACACCATCCAGACAAAAAAATATGGTTTGTACCCAATCATAAGTGAATACTAGCTATAAACAAAAGATATTGACCCTATATTTTGTGATCCTAGACAAGCTAAGTAATAAGGTGAAACCTAAGAAAAACATATATAAATCCACCTCGAAAGTCGAAATAAACAAAATCACCTGAAAAAAAAAATGGGAACATAGGGGTGGGGGGGAAGGGAGAATGGAAAGGGAAAAGATAGAAAGAAGGGGAGGGGCAAGAAGAACTTGAGGGAACAGGATAGTTGAGATTGAAGAAGGACAGAGACAAGAGCAAGGAAAGAGATATCTTGACTGAGGGAGCTATTATGGGGTTAAGAGGAAACCTGGCTGTAGAGAAATTCCCAGGAATCCATGAGGATCACACCAGTAAGACCCTAAAAAATAGAGGAGGCCCATTTTTGATTTGCCCTGTAGTCAGACTGATGAATATCTTAAATATCACCTTCATCCAGCAACTGATGGAAACAGATGCTGAGACACACATTGGAGCCCTGGACTGAGCTCCCAAAGTCCAATTGAAAAGTGGGAGGAATGAGAGTATGAGCAAAGAGGTCAAGACCATGATGGGTTCACCCACTGAAACAGTCTACCTGAGCTAATGGGAGCTCACCAACACCAGACCAACTGGGAAGGAAGAAGCATAGAACCAAACTAGTCCCTCTGAAAGTTATTGAGAGTTGCATGGCTGGGGCAGACTTTGGAGCTACTGGCAGTGGCACCAATTTTTTCTTTATTGCTTGTTCTTGTAATTATGTGTTGGTATACTATTGAGAATGCAACACAGACAAGATCACATAAAAGGAAATAGAGACCCCAGGGCAAAAAAAAAAAAAAAAAAGGACAAGGCCTTTAACACAGGCTCTGGAATGATATACATATAAAATGAAGTGGAACATTTGAATAGACTATAGGTGAGAAATTTATAAATGAAGATGATACAGGAAACACAGAGTGTGACAGGATGCACACAAAAGTACACATCCTTCCTACCACACAATAATATTGAAGGATACAACAAAGAGAAGCTTTCAACATAAGCAGAACCAATCAAAAGTCAATGAACATCAGTGCTAGAAATGAATAATGCTAAAATAGGTGCAAAGTAACATATAATTAAAAATATAACAATAAAGTCTGAACAATAAGAGAAATAGTAGAAAACAAGCTAAACAAGACTTTTAATAAAACTTAAAAGCAATTACTCTAAAATTACCAGCAAATATATATGCCTCTGGTAAGATTAATCTGAAACACAAAATAGATGTATTAAGTTTAAATAACAAGACTGTTGTAAATGGAGTCAAGGTGATATATTTGAAATTGTATGCTATAGTTAAATTCTTAGTAAAATATTGAAGTTGGTATATTTAAAATTGATTTAAAATAACAAAACACAAAACTGAAAGTCATAAATACAAAAGAAATGGATACTACCTTCAGTTAAAAAGCACTCAGGAGGCAGAGGCAGAGGCAGGTGCAGCACTGTGAGTTCAAGGTCAGCCTGGTCTACCAGAACTAGCTCCAGGACAGGCTCCAAAAGCTACAGAGAAACCCTGTCTCAAAAATCAAAACAAGCCACAAACATCATAAGAAAGCTTACCAACACTCCTTATTCCACAGCATGGACTATTATGCTTTGTTAGGATTCAGGCTAGTATTCAGGAAGAGGAGAACATAACTGGATGGTGGATGTGGGACTGGGTCCAGAAAAGAGTAAATAAGCCTTTTCTCTAGTTCCTGACATACTTAAAAATTTACACATGACTACAAAAATACATGTACACAAACACATATATCACTTCAAGAACTTGCAGAATACTTAGTAATAGGCATACTGTGATCCAAGTTCTGCAAGTGACATGCTTAGGTGAAACCTTTATTGCCCAGAAATGCTGACATAGGAAAGACCTCCTTCCTTTAAAAACTGAATTGATCTAGCTTGTCCCAGTGTTTGCCATGCATACTAAATGGGGAAGGAAATAAGACAGTTTTTGTTTTGTTTCCTTCCTTTTTTATTTTAAAAAATTTCATGTCTTTGATAACTCAGTTCCCCTTACTCCTCCCATATTCTCCCCACTTTCCACCCACCCAACTCCATGACATTTCTTTCTCTCTCTCTTTAGAAAACAAAGAGACCAACAAACAGAATATTAAACACAGATATAGTATATAAAAACACAAAATCAGAAACCATAAGATACAACCAAAAGCAAAAGGTGGATAAGACAAAGTATGCTCAAAAAAGCAATATGACCCAAAAAGTCTATAAAAATACTGATGAATTAATTTTGTATTGGCCATCTGGGGCAGCTCATAGACCTACCCTTACATGTGGTTAATATACTCAATGGGTCTCCATTAGAGAAAATAAGTGTGTGTCAATTACAAATAGCCTCTTAAGGAAAGAAGCCAAAAAAGAAAGAAAACAAATAAAAAATGCTGTTATATACATATAGGAATCATATACATATGACTTCACAGTTGACAGAACATGCAGGGTCTGCACAACTTCAAGCCAGATGAGATTCCAATGCTGAAAGGAAGAAGTAAGTCTTAACTGTGTGTTTTTATCTGTTTTTGCTAGGGAAACCCATTAACTGCAAATTATTTTAGTGGTTTTGACTGACATGGCTTTAGTGGGTTTCACCATATGTCTGAGAGCAGGGAAGCTTGGACATTACCATCTTCCTCCAATAGATGTGGACTTTTTGTCATTACAGTTGCTGAAATACAATGTGTTTTGTTTTTTCACTCGGGGTCTCTATATTTGCTTCATAGGTACTTTCTCCCCATTTCTTTGTATGATCTTCAACTTGAACATATTTTATGTACTATTAACATTTTCTAAGAATGAACTAGAGCATGTATAAATCAGAAAGCTAGATCAACTGATGGGTAACACAACTGAGCTTGTTAGTGATTTAGGTTATGAAACATTGCCCAAAAGATTTGATTAAGGGTAACTCAAGTCTTGTATACATTCCTATAATTTTGAAAAGGGAACTTTTTCCTTTCTTATCCTTATACCCAATTGTCAGGCTTTTGTATCCCCCCAAAATTAAATCATGCATTTCTTTTCAGGGATGAAAGTGACATTTTCCCAAAATGATGACATCAAGAGGATAGAAAAGATTATAAACAATCTGTCAAGGTAAAAGAGGAACTCTCCAAATCACTTTGGAGGAAGTTAGTTGTATAAGGAATTATTGACTTAACCAACATAATCTCAGCTGCTATCTTCAAAGGTTAAATGTTACATTAAAAATTCATATAAATCTTCAAATACCTTAGAAAATACAGAAGGATGATATTATCTATAATACTGTTATGAAAATATGGAAGGGAAACTCTCATTTTCATCTCCTTACCAATACATTGTTAAACAAAAGAGTCTAAAAACATATGGTCAATTGGCTCTACAGAAATCCTTGATTAAGCAATCAAGAAATAGGAAAGGGCTTTGTTATACACATCCCTGCCTCTCCCAAACCTGCCCTAGTGTATGCAAGGTCATTGGCTCAGGAACAGCATCCTGCTCCTACACCAAGGCCATCCACCCAGAGGGATGAGAGGCTGCCCGCCAGGCAGGACTGAAGATTACTGCAAGGGAGTGCAGGCACCTTGAGCTTGTGCTGCAAGGTCTGCCGAGTTCTACTGGACACTGCCCTGCCCCCACGTTTGCACTTTTGTCTGCAGTGGCCTTGGGCTACCAGGCTTCCCTGATTCAGTGCTGAGGAGTTCCATCAAGTCAGGAAGAGTTCCTGCTCTTGCACTGAGAACATCCACCCAGAGTCAGTCACAGCAAAGATTGTACCAAGACACCAAGTCTCTCCTGGCTCCATTTGAAGGAAGAGATTGGCAGGTGCCAATGCAAGAATTCCCCCAAAAACCTGAAAGGCAACATGACATCACCAGAATCCAGACATCCCAAAACAACAAGAGTTGAACACCCTACTCCAAAAGAAATAGAAGAAATGGATTTAAACAGTACTTTATGAAAATAATAGAGGACCTTAAACAGGAGGTGAAAAATATGACATAAAGAAATGGAGATGACAAACAAAAAGGTAGACGAAATGAATAAAAGCTCTCAAAGATACCCAAGAAAAACAAGAAAAAGCAATCAAACAGGTAAGGGAAACAGTTCAAGAGCTGAAAATGAAATGAAGGAAATGAAGAAAACACAATCCGAGGGAAGACTGGAAATGGAAATTCTGGGTAAATGAACAGAAACTACAGAAACAAGTATTACCAACAGAATACAATAGATGGAAGAAAGAATCTCAGACTCTGAAGATACTATAGAGGAAATAAACTCACTGATTAAAGAACAAAACAAATCCAACAAATTCTTAAAACAAAACATCTAGGAAATCTAGGACACCATGAAAAGACCAAACCTAAGAATAATAGGGGTAGAAGAAGGAAAAGAATTACAACTCAAAGACCCAGAAAATATATTCAACAAAATTATAGAAGAAAACTTCCCCAACCTAAAGTAGGATATTCCTATGAAGGTACAAGAAGCCTATAGAACACCAAATATACTGGATCAAAATAAAGCATTCCCGTGCCATATAATAATCAAAACACAAACCATGAAAGCCAGAAGGTCTTGGATAGATGTGCTTCAGACACTAAGGGAACATGGATGCAAGCCCAGACTACTATACCCAGCAAAGCTTGCATTCACCATTGATGGAGAAACAAGATATTCCAGGACAAAAACAGATTTAAACATTATATAGCCACAAATCTAGCCTTGCAGAAAGTAATAGAAGGAAAATCACAAACCAAGGAGTCCAACAATGCCCACAATAACTCAGACATCTAGCGACCCTTCATTAGCACAACTTGAAGAAGGGAAATACACAAACTCTACTGCCAAAAAAAATTACCGGAATTAATACCCACTGGTCATTAATATCACTTAATATCAATGGACTCAATTCACCTATAAAAAGGCACAGGCTAAGAGATTGATACGAAAACAGGATCCAACATTCTACTGTTTACAAGAAATACACCTCAACCACAAAGACAGACATCTACTCAGAGTAAAGGGTTGGGAAAAGATTTATCAAGCAAATGGACCTAAGAAACAGGCAGGTGTGGCCATACTAATTTCTAACAAAGTTGGCTTCAAACTAAAATCAATCACAAAAGATGGAGAGGGACACTTTATACTCATAACAAGAACAATTCATCAGGATGAAGTCTCAGTCCTGAATATCTATACCCCTAACATAAAAGCACCCACCTATGTTAAAGAAACATTAATAGAACTCAAGACAGACATCAAAACACACACACACTAAGAGTAGGAGACTTCAATACTCCTCTCTCACCAATGGACAGGTCAATCAGACAGAAACCTAACAGAGAAATAAGAGAATTAATGGAGATAATGAATCCAATGGACCTAACAGACATCTATAGAACATTCCACCCAAATAGGAAAGAATATACCTTCTGCTCTGCAGCTCATGGAACCTTCTTGAAAATTGACCACATACTCAGTAACAAAGCAAACCTCCACAGTTACAAAAAAATATTAGTAACCACCTGTGTCTTATCGGATCACCATAGATTAAAGTTAGAATTCAACAACAATGCTACCCCCAGAAAATCTACAAACTCATGGAAACTGAACAGTCAACTACTGAAATCACCTGGGCCAAGGAAGAAATAAAGAAAGAAATTAAAGTCTTCCTTGAATTTAATGAAAATAAAGACAAAACATACTCAAACTTTGGGATACTATGAAAGCAGTGCTAAGAGGAAAGTTCATAGCACTAAGTGCCCACTTAAAGAAAATGGAGAAAGCACACATTGGAGACTTAACAGCACACCTGAAAGCTCTAGAAAAAAACAGAAGCAGACTCACCTAGGAGGAGTAGAAGACTGGAAATTATCAAACTGAGGGCTAAAATCAGCAAAATAGAAACAGAAAACAATCCAAAGAATCAATGAAACAAAAAGCTGGTTCTTAGAGAAAATCAACAAGATTGACAAACTCCTATCCAAGCTAATCAAACAACAGAGAGAGAACACGCAAATTAATAAGATCAGAAATGAAATGGGGGACATAACCACAGACACAGAGGAAATTAAGAGAATCATTAGATCTTACTACAAAAGCCTGTATGCCACAAAATTGGAAAATGTAAAAGAAATGGACCTTTTTTAGATAAGTACCATATACCAAAGTTAAACCAGGACCAGGTGAACAATCTAAATAGTCCTTTTAGTCACGAAGAATTAGTAACTGTGATCAAAAACTTCCCTACCAAAAAGAGCCCAGGACCAGATGGTTTCAATGCAGAATTCTACCAGAACTTCCAAGAAGACGTAATACCTATACTCCTTAAGGTATTTCATAATATAGAAACAGAACAGTCATTGCCAAATTCCTTTTATGAAGCTACAGTTACCCTGATACCTAAACCACACAAAGACTCAACCAAGAAAGAGAATTACAGGCCAATCTTATTCATGAACATCAACACAAAAATTCTCAATAAAATACTGGCAAACCGAATCCAAGAACACATTATAAATATTATCCATTACAATCAAGTAGGCTTCATCCCAGAGATGCAGGGCTGGTTCAACATATGAAAATCTATCAATGTAATCCATCATATAAATAAACTGAAAGAAAAAACATATGATCATTTCATTAGATGCTGAAAAAGCATTTGACAAAATTCAACACCCCTTTATGATAAAGGTTTTGGAGAGATTAGGGATACAAGAGTCATACTTAAATATAATAAAAGCTATTTATAGCAAGCCAACAGCTAACATCAAATTAAATGGAGAGAAACTCAAATCCATCACACTAAATTCAGGAACACAAGGCTGTCCACTCTCTCCATATCTCTTCAATATAGTGCTTGAATTTCTAGCAATAGCAATAAGACAATATAAGGGGATCAAGGGGATTAGAATTGGAAAGGAAGAAGTTAAACTTTCGTTTTTTGCAGATGATATGATAGTGTAAATAAGCGACCTGAAAAACTCCACCAAAGAACTCCTACAGCTGATAAACACCTTTAGTAACATGGCAGGATACAAGATCAACTCCAAAAAATCAGTTGCCCTCCTATACACAAAGGATAAGAAAGCAGAGAGGGAAATCAGAGAAGCATCACCTTTCACGATAGCCACAAATAGCATAAAATATCTTAGAGTAACTCTAACCAAGGATGTGAAAGATCTATTGACAAGAACTTTAAGTCTTTGAAGAAAGAAATTGAAGAGGATACCAGAAAATGGAAGGATCTCCCTTGCTCGTGGATTGGGACAATCAACATAGTAAAAATGGCAATTCTACCAAGGGCAATATATAGATTCAATGCAATCCCCATCAAGGTCCCAGGAAAATTCTTCACAGATCTTGAGAGAATAATAATCAACTTTATATGGAAAAACAAAAAACAAAGAATAGCCAAAACAATCTTATACAATAAAGGAACTTCTGGAGGCATTACCATCCCTGACTTCAAACTCTATTACAGAGCTACAGTATTGAAAACTGCTTGGTATTGGCATAAAAACAGAGAAGTCGACCAATGGAATAGAATAGAAGACCTGGATTTTAACCCACAAACCTATGAACAACTGATTTTCGATAAAGGTGCTAAAAGTACACAATAGAAGAAAGAAAGCATCTTCAACAAATGGTGCTGGCATAACTGGATGTCAACTGTAGAAGAATGAAAATAGATCCATATCTATCACCATGCACAAAACTCAAGTCCAAATGAATTAAGGACCTCAATATCAATCTGAACACACTGAGCTTGATAGAAGCAAAAGTGGGAAGTACTCTACAACATATGGGCACAGGAGACTGGTTTCTATGTATAACCCCAGCAGCACAAACATTAAGGACAACATTGAATAAATGGGCTCTCCTGAACCTGAGCAGCTTCTGTAAAGCAAAGGACACTGGCACTAAGACAAAAAGGCAGCCTACTGACTTGGAAAAGGTCTTCACCAACCCCGCAACAGACAAAGGTCTGATCTCCAAAATATATAAGGAACTCAAGAGACTAGACTTTAAAATGCTAATTAACCCAATTAAAAATGGAGCACTGAGCTGAACAGATAATTCTTAACAGAAGAAGTTCAAATCACCAAAAGACACTTAAGGTCATGCTCAACCTCCTTAGCAATCAGGGAAATGCAAATCAAAACAACTATGAGATACCATCTTTCACTTGTCAGAATGGCTAAACTTAAAAACACCAATGATAGCCTTTGCTGGAGAGGTTGTGGAGTAAGGGGTACACTCATCCATTGCTTGTAGGAATGAAAACTTGTGCAACCACTTTGGAAAGCAGTGTGGTAGTTTCTCATGAAATTTGGGATCAACCCACCCCAGGACCCAGCAATCCCACTCTTGGGAATATATCCAAGAGATGAGCTACCATATTACAAAAGCATTTGTTCAGCTATGTTCATAGCAGCATTATTTGTAATAGCCAGAACCTGGAAACAACCTAGATGCCCTTCATGGGAAGAATGGACTAAGAAAGTATGGAATGTATACATATTAGAGTACTACTCAGTGGTAAAAAACAATGACATCTTGAATTTTGCATGCAAATGGATAGAAATAGAAAACACTATCCTGAGACAACCCAGACCCAAAAAGATGAACATGGGATGTGCTCACTCATAATTGGTTTGTAGCCATAAATAAAGGACATTGAGCCTATAATTCATGATCCTAGAGAAGTTAAATAGGAAGGTAAACCCAAAGAAAACATATAGTTATCCTCCCAGATATTGGAAGGAGACAAGATTGCAGGGCAAAAATTGGGAACTTGGGATGGTTTCACTTTAATAAGAGTAACAAAAGTACTGAGTTTTGAGCAACAATTTTCAGTTACTTTTTTAGGAATGTGGTTTTAGTACTGTTGTTCCAAGAACATGACCAAGTCTTATAATATTTAGGATCTTAATGTTGGCTCAAAAATTCTATGCAAATTAAAAATTTTGTTATAAATTTTGTCTTCTAAGTACAGAAACACAACTTCATGCTTTTACAGAGCATTCAAATCAGGCATTATATCAGTCCCTCATTATGTGAGAAGGCAGCTTCACTGTGCTAAATTCATCATCTCTTATGGCAGGATAATCAACTCTGAACCATATCTTTATGTCTAAGAATACCTTTTTCAGGCAAGCGAACTTTTGCCTTCTCTAATAGAGAATCATGACTTTACTTCTATGGAGCTAATCTGAGTCAATAAGAAAATTTGTCAGCTGTTCTGTGTTGTAAAGAGGAGCAGCAGGCCGCTTCCCACCACCAGGCTTTCGGCTAGCTTTACCTGAAATAATTACATGGAAACTGTATTAATTTAAACACTGTCTGGCCCATTATGTCTAGCCTCTTTTTGGTTAACTATCACATCTTCATTTACCCATTTCTAATAATCTGTATATCACCACTTGACTGTGGCTTACCAGCATGAGTCTAACCTGTGTCTGTCTCAGAGAGGAGAGCCATGGCATCTGGCTGACTCTGCTTTCTTTCTCCCAGAATTCTTTTCAGTCTACTCCATCTATCTAAGCTGCTGTCCTATCAAAAGACCAAGGCAGTTTCTTTATTTGACCAATGAAAGTAATACATAGACAGAAGATCCTCCTACTCCATTTCCCCTTTTTCTGTTTAAACAAAAAAGAAAGACTTTCACTTTAACATAGTAAAATTACATCTAACAAAACAGTTATCAAGCAAGAATTACAGTTACAATATATAGATCTATTTTATCTTTTATCAAAACAATGGAAAACTATAACTGTTCTTCAACTCCATCACAGACTCCAGAAGGATATAATATTACCTAAGTAAACAAGAAGTAAGCAACTTCCAAAACTCTAGAAATGACAGAGATATCTCACTGCCTGTACAGTCACCCAAAGTTCTTTTGTACCATTGGAGCATCCATCTTCAGCCTACAGGCCAATAGTATCCAGCAGAATTTTTCATGAGGCAGGAAATTTCAAAGACAGTTCAGTCACTTTTTTCTTGTATCCTGCAGAATGTCTCACAGACTCTTTCATGAATCAGGAACCCCAAAAGATCATCTCGCCTTTAGGCAAGTTTAGCAGTCCTCTCTCTGTGGGTTCTTTGTGTCCAGTTTATGCAACCATCCAGGCAAGAGCAGTTTTTTGCCCAAATGGCTAATCAACTTCATAAGGAGTCTCTTCGATGCCCATCTTCCTCAGGAAGTAGATTGGTGCTGCCAGGAGCAGACGTGTCTCATTGTCATGAAAAGCCCTAAGTTATTAAAACATTAAATTCCATATTCTGTAGTCTTTGAAAGATATGAAGAATGTCTATCTGAAATATATCTATGCATATCTAGAATGTCTAACTAACATGACTACAAGCTTGATTATTATTGATTATCCATTAACAACCTATATTTCCTAATTATATGTTACATTTTAAATGGACTACACAATCACAATACCTCAAGCAAGAGCAGAAACATATATACATATAACAAAATTGCCTTAACTTTATACCAATAATGCACAATTTATACCAATGTAAATTATTCATATCTATATCGTATCTCCCTTTAAATGTAAAAGAATATTTATAAAAAATATTTGGGAATATGGGCACTGATTTTTCTCTCCAAACTGCTTCATGCTGTATAGGGGCACTGTTAATCAGGTCTTTCATGGTGTAACCTGTGTGTTAGGTTTATCTCAGTTGTCAGTTGAGTGAAGCAATTTTCTGAAGGTTTTCATGGTGATCTTTCAGGAAGGTGTGGTCTATCATATCATATTGGGATAGAAGCAATCCACAGAGTCTCATCATCTGAGAAAACAAAAGAAGAACATCTTTTCCAAAGCATCATATCCTTAGACCCAAATTTGTAAGTCATGATACCTTTAGAACATACATGTTGGATCAGCTTAGCAGCCCACACAATAAAATGTCTCTCTGTATTTAGCTCCTTTACAGTCAAAAAATTCAAAGAAAACACAATAATACATAGAATTCAGACTTTCTCTGAATTTTCCATTTTTGCGTCACTTATTTTTCTTTATTTCTTTTAATCTACAACTATCTGTATTCTGTCTCTTTAAAGACTTTACCCTTTTTGCATTAACTTTATTTTATGACTTTTTAATACACTTTTCCTCTCTCTCCCAAGCCTGCATATGTCTATCTAACTCTATCACCCATTTAGAGGTCTTTAATGTCTGAATCTATCCTATTGTGAATCTGTAGTTCTTTACTGTACAGGAACATTTTTGCTTTGCAGTTTTAAATTGCTAAGCACTTAAGAATCTAAACTGTGGCATTCCTAGACAAAAACAGGTACTGCGGGCTTGCCCCTCCCAGTACAACATAGTGGAGCCACTTGTGACTCTGAATCAGTTGCGCCTCTGAGTTGCAGAGTGGTGGGCTGTTCTCGATGTTGGCTCTATCTCTCTCCAATTTCAAAATTGTTAATGTACCATTTCTGCTAGCTCTGTGGCTGCCAGGTAGGAGCCACATTCAGCAGTTTAACTCTGAGACTGAACATACAGCACAGAAACTATTTCTATCTGAGTTACAGCCAAATCTGCCATGCAGAGCACTGCACAGCCTGGAAACATCTCTCTGTATGGCGGCAGAAATCCGCCATGCTTTCCCACCTTCCCAAGCCTGATTCTGCCATCTGCCCAGGCAGGAAGAGCTGAGCCAAGGGCACGGTCTCAGCTACTTTGTTTCTGACCACGAGTGGGCCCAGAAAAGCTCCATAGCTGGAGTTTGCACCAGTGGCAGAGGCCAGTAAGCTGCATTTTAAAATGGTGCAGCTTTTTTTCTGTTGTTTTTGCTGAATCAGGAAATCTCTCTACAGCACGACATAGCAAAGAGCAAAAAGCTGTGTTAAACTCTCTATATATTTGTGTCTAGAATTCCTTTTAAAGCCCTCTCAGGTTTTACTTGCTATTAGTTAACCACGTTGGGTGCCACTCTGTTATAAAGAGAAGCTGCGGGCCACTTCCTACTGCACAGCTCCTGGCTAACTTTACCTGAAATAAATACATGGAAAATGTATTCATTTAAACACTGCCTGGCCCATTATATCTAGCCTCCTCTTGGTTAACTTTCACATCTTCATTAACCCATTTCTAATAATCTGTATATCACCATGTGACTGTGGCTTACTGGCATGAGTCTAATCTATGTCTGTCTCAGAAAGGAGAGCCATGGCGTCCACCTGACTCTGTTTTCTTTCTCCCAGAATTCTGTTCAGTCTACTCCACTGATCTAAGCTGCTGTCCTATCAAAAGGCCAAGGTAGTTTCTTTATTTGACCATGAAAGTAACATACAGACAGAAAACCCTCATACACCATCTGATGGTAGGGCATCTTGAAAGTCAGGAGACAAGAAATATCACAAGCCACACTGCACAATAAATCTCTCAGATATGCAGGTAGGGAAATTTAACCTGAACTTATCTTGAGTCTGTTTGACCTATAATAGTTGGATCCAAGTCTTGTGATTCTCTGAAATTTACATGAATTTTTTGTTTATAAAAAGAGGTAAAAGTTTTAGACATAATAGCATTACCACTGTTATTAATTTCTACTGAAACCCAAATTATGGAAAAGACAGATACCAGATTTCTAACTTTGATTCATAAGAAAGCTTTGGGTTAAAAAGCATGAACATTTTTCCTCTGTCCGGAGAGATGTATAAATTGGACAGAGATGTCTTTAGCATGATGAGATGCACTGCTAAATCTGTAGTTAGAAGACAACCACAGAAACCTAATATATTGAGCTTATAGATACTTGAGTGTCCAATACATAGGGATGGACCTGGGAAGTTGACCAGGGAAAACATATTTTGGCTTATGTGATTTTGAGTGCAGCAAGAGAGGAATGAGTGATGAGCCTAGGGTCAGCTGGATAAGGGGAGTAAGGAAAATAGATGTTCCCACTTTGGCTATGTGGTCCCTTCTAACAAAGGAATGGAACAGGTTGGTACCACTAGGAAAGAGTTGGTAAAGGGAGAACCCCTAAAGAAACAACTAAGTGATGAGATTTAGTGAGCTTGATAAGGCTCTTTCCCTACCCTGATAATAGGGAATGAGAAGGGAAGATAGATACCCAAATTCTGTTGGGACCAAATAGGTAACCCTGCTGTCCTGAAGGAAGAGGGTGGGTTGCCCCAATACCATGATGAGTAACCAGGGCTCTGTGTCAGATATGGTAGTGGTCAAGCCATGTAAGCCCAGGACCCCTCTGTTGTCATGTTTAGGCAAAGGGGTCTGCTAGAGGAAAATCTGGGCTTGATGGCTCCACACCACTAAGGACATTGGTGCCAGTCAACAGTGCAATGTCCCTTCCATTGGTCATTGGCACCTTGGGAGTGGTCAAAGTGGTTTATGAGGGCTCAGGCAGGCCTGAATCCCATGACCCCACTGACTAGATTTGAAATAGGAACCTGGAAGTTCTGAGGCTTTAGAAGATGAGAAGACCTGGACAGTTGCTATAATAAGCTTAAAGGCCTTAAACAACATCAGATATTTTTGTTTTGGAACTTTTTTCTCTCACATTGTCTCAGATAAGGTTTCTATTGCAGTGAAGAGACTCCATCATAAATGTGATTGCCATAACCACGATAACTCTTAGAAAGGAAAACATTTAATTGTGGTGGTAACTTACAGTTTAGAGGTGAAGTTCATTATCATCATGGAATTCAAGAAGAAAAGGTACTGGTTACTTCTTGATCAGAAAGCAACAGACACTGGATGGTGACACTGGAATACTTGAGCATAGGAGACCTCAAAGTTTACCTCCACAATGACACAATTCCTTCATCAAGGCCATACCTATTCCAACAAAGCCATCCCTCTTAATAGTGACACTCCTTTTAGGGTCCATTTTCCATCAAATAACCATATCCCTGGAAAACTTTGAAGATCACAACTAAGACTTCTGCCTAGGAACTGAGGGGTCTCTTCTCTAGATGGTTAAGGTTGGCCCTAACATCATGTAAACTCTGAGAGAAGTGAGTCATGAGAAGCTTCTTTCCATCGGGGGTCTCAGGATCAAGACTGACATATTGCAAGAGAGCCTTTGTAAGGCGGTCTAAGAGTTGAGATGGGTCCTTTTTAAAATATACTTCTTTAAGAACAGCCTTCCTGAAATCTGCCTGGAGGCAAATTTTACATGATCCCTATTGTATTGTAGTTCCATTCAGGATCATAATCTGGCACTACCTCAGCGGGTTAGTTTGGTGAATTTCATCTGCATAAACCCTAGCCTGGTCCCAGACATGACTGAACCACTCCAGGAGAAGGTTGTTGGTAAGAATCATATAAATATCATAAAATGTGAGGATGTAAGATTGGCTAGTATATTAGAATTTTTTAGTGAAGGTGGAGGGATTGGTGGTATAAGATCACAACCGCTTTTCTATTTCTTTAAATTTATTTATTTATTAAAAGTTTCCACCTCCTCCACTCCTCCCATTTCCCTCCTACTCCTCCCACTATCCCTCCCTCTCCCTCTCCAGTCCTAAGAGAAGTCAAGAGTGCCCTGCCCTGTGGTAAATCCAAGGCCCTCCCCTTTCTATCCAGGTCTAGGAAGGTGTATATCCAAATAGACTAGGCTCCCAAAAAGCCAGTACATGCACTAGAATCAAAACTCAAGCCATTATCATTGGCTTCTCAGTCAGCCTACATTGTCAGTCACATTCAGAGAGTCTGGTTTGATCACATGTCCAGCTGGCCTTGGTGAGCTTCCATTAAATCAGTCCCACCGTCTCCGTGGGTGGATGCACCCCTTAGTGGTCCTGACTTCCTTGCTCATGTTCTCCCTCCTTCTGCTCTTCATCCGGACCTTGGGAGCTTAGTCCCGTACTCCAATGTGGGTCTCTGTCTCGATCTCCATCCATTGCCAGATTAAGGTTTATATTCATCTTTTTGGGTCTGGGTTATCTCACTCAGTAAACTGTTTTCTATTTCCATGCATTTGCATTCCCCTCTTTTCTATTTTAAAGAAATCACTTAATGAGCTTGTAATCGATGGTATCCTCTGGATTCAGGGAGGACTGAATGAGAACCAAGCCCTTTAGTGGGTCTTTATTGTACTCAAGTGGTGAAGCCAGATACCAGGGTTTCAAGATGCCCAAAGATTTGCCAGAGGGTGAAGAAAATCCAAGCTCAGGCATAGAAAGTAGTCTCATCCACAGGATAAGGATAAGGACAGGAACAGAAAAGGAATGGAGTGGCCCAAGAAAGGATTGTAATCATTTAGTTGTTCCTTTAACTTCTTTAGAAACTGCAATATTTTAGCTCCAAGTGTCACAGGGGTGCATGGGGTTGATGAGAGACCAGCTATAGCCATGAAGCCAATGGCTGGGGGTAACTGCATCCAAGTGTACCAGCGGGGTGCTAGACACTCAAAGACCACTTCCTTGGCTCAGGGAAGCATTTACACTGACTGATGGAGAAACTTAATGCTTTACCACTGGTGGATGCAAAGATAATTGGTGAATCAAAAGTTGAGTCTGTTTCAGATAGACTGACAAAGGTATGGTTCAGACCCGAAAGGGAAACACAGGCACTGGGAAACTCTATCTGAATCATGAAATCAATGTAATATTTTTTTCTGATTCAAGATCTTCCTGGTAGTCAGGAGGCAAGGGATATCACAAAGTCACACCCCCGCAAAATAAAACCAAACCTCACACAAAAGACATATTGGATTGAAGAACAGAATGTCAGCTGCCTCTGAATTGGAAGAGAGACAGCAGTGGGCTGGGGAAGGAGATAGGTTTTTACAGGGTCTTTGTGGCATGTGCACTAAGCTAGTGGAAAAGTACAACACAGCTAGAAATATTGCTTGTTTGTTAATTCTGAAGCACTATTTAACAATTAATGCTGAATCACAGAACAGGCATTTCCAAGTGTTGGGGCTCAACTGAAGGCAAGCCATCAACAGGGTGATTTTCTACTGGGCTGTTACCTTACTATGGTGACGTTTCACAGAAATAGAATAGTGACTAAGACAGAAACTGGTACAGAAGTTGGGTGGGGTATTGCTATGACACGCCTGACCATGCTTCTTGCTGGAGGAATTAGAAAACTTTTGTACTTTTCACTAGAAAAGCAATGAATGCTTTGAGTTGGGTTTAATGACCACATAAGTAAGAACATGGAAGACAGTGGTGCTGAGAACAGTGTAGATTATGACAGCTTGTTTCCAGATGTTTCAGAGAAGAGGAATATTTGTAAATGGCCTAGAGAGCATTCTTCTGATATTTTGGAAAAGAACATTGCTGCTTTCTTCTCTTGTCCAGAAAATTTTTGAGGATACATCAAATACTTTTGAAGATTTCATGACACCTTAGTATTGACTTGGTAGTGTAGTTCTTGGTGTCCATGATTATGCAGATCTATAAAGAAGAGGAATAAGTTTAGCAAGAAAAAAAATGCAAAATGTAGAGTTTGAGGAGAAGGGGAGCACCAGGAAGTATAATGGAGCAAGTCTCTTGCTCAAGGAGATAAAAAGTTTAAAGAAAATCCTGGTGTTAAATCAAATGTAGGGAGTGGTAACATCAGGAAAATCCCCACCCTTCTAAGTTTCCAATGTGTGGAAAGGAATAAAAGAAAAGCAGTGAGAAAAAAACATGGAAAATAGAAAGCTAGTGCAAATATAACAGATCAAGACCAAGTTCTACCCCCAAGAAAGCAGTCAAATTTGGCAGCTTCGACATTGTTGTTCTGGCTTTACAGACAAGAAAACAAGAAAAGGGATGTGAAATCTTCCTCTATATCTAAAAACAGCTGCTGAGGTCAGGTGTGTGTTAGTGGTATCCCAGCATGGATGCCTGTTGAGGTTTATAATAAATTAGTCCCACACGAGCCCAAAATGGAGCTTAATAAATTTTTATTTATTTAGTTGTAGACTCACAGAAAAAGCAGGGATCAGAAGTCCTCTGCATGATCAGAGACCTGGAAGTGAATCTAGCAGCCAAGGAACTCACACATGCCCCTATGTCTACACATATACCAGAGACCATGCTCAAAGTGTGCCAGCAATCCAAAGGCCATTGGCTGAAGGGGTTCCCACAGTACCTTCCTGTTTTGTCTAAATAGAAGAGCTCCAAACCCAATACAAAACTATATACAATAAGAAAATATATCAAGTACAAAAATTTGAATTAACCCAGCATAAACAATATCAAGCAAAACATATATGCTAAATATTTCAATAGTTATCCTATGCTTAGGAATCTAAGTTTTACATTAGAAATGTCTTGGCTAGTCATGAGAGGAAAGTAATTATGACTATCTAATCTTCAACCCCATCAAAGACCTGGGAAGGGAAATAATATTACTTGAGTCAACAGGAAGCACAATCAAGTGACTTATAAAATGTGCAAGAAATGAGAGAGACCACTAGCTATCTGGGCAATCACCCAAAGTCTCATTAGCAACATCGAGGTCACCAACTTTGCGTAAGGCCTAGGGTAACTGACAGACCGTTTTCAGAGGCAGGAAAATTTTCAAAACGTCTTTACCCTGTCATGGCATGGTTTGGCAGTCTTTTTATTGTCCAGTTTGGACACCAGTCATTTTGTCAGTGGTTGAGGCAGGGGCAGTTCTTTGCCCAAAGGTCAGTTTTTCCGATAAGAAAACAAGCTCCAGTTGGAGTGTCTTTGGTCTCCAACATTCTCTCAGGAATAGATCTGTGCTGCCAGAAGCAATCATGTCTCACATCAACAGAATCCTAAGTTATTTAAATGCTATATTCTACAGTTTTTTAAGTGGTTGAAGATTACCTATCTATGTGAAATACAATCTCTATGAATCTAAGGAACCTGATTAGTCTAATTATAAGTATGGCAATAATGGATGCCTATTGATCTATAATTCTTAATACCTGTAACACTTAAAAACTGGGGGTTCATATTAAATATTAAAAAATATTTAAACAAATATGCAAATGACCTCCAAATGTAAGCAACATGCAAATGTATTGATCAGAGGTAGTAATGTATAGTACAGTAAGATAAATATACCCTGTAGGACCCCATTCCTACAAAGTCAGCTAGTGTTCCTGGATAGGAGATTCTCAAGGCCAGAGAAAAGTCAGATGAGAAAAACGGAAGACAGGATAGAATCCGGAGGTCTGTCTGGTCATACCTAAGTAGCCAAACAGCCCAGAGTTTATTTCAGAACTTGCTTATACACAGAAGCAGAACAAAGCACAGCACAGATGGTCAGTAAATATCTAACCACAAGACCATTCCTGTCCTTGAGTAAGCAGCTTTCTCTCCAACATGTGCTTGCTATTTGGAAGCAGCCTTACTTTCTATCTTGATGTTCCTGAGGTTTGATATTAGCAGTATACTTTCTACTGGTTAGAGAATTTTTTTCTCCTGGGCTAAATCAGGAGATTCTCATAGCCCTCAAGGTTATTGAAAAAAAGCAGACCAGGCAATCTTGAACTGAATGACTTAAGTCAGAAATGACTCCAGATGGAAACTGAGTCACATGTGGGATCCCACACATTCTCCCTTTTCATTATATTTTTAAGGACCTTTTAGAGTCCCTCAGAAAACTGCATTTGCCTTGGGGGTTCCTTACTGCACTCTAGTCTTACCCGTCATGGGAAAATTGATCTTAGAGTTCCATCTCCTGTTTTTGATTGAAAAGAGGCAAAGAAAACTCTCCTGTCTCTGACTGAAAGTCTGTGGTGCTGAGTTTTACTCCATGAAATTCCGAGCTCACTTTACTCAGTGAGTTCATAATCAGCTTGAAAACTATAGGTAAACAAACTATGCCAAAAACAACATAAAATCCAACAACTGCTTACTTCACTGAGAAGTGAAGTAAATGCTGACCATGATGGAACAGTCTTTTTAAATTGTTCCAGAATATCCTCAACTGCTTTGATTCATCTAAATCTATTTTAGCCTTTTTCAAGTCCAAAATCTCTTGATGTAATTTAGCAAAATCTAAGGATTCATTGGAATCATGCCGAATTCCCATTCAACACTTTCATTATACACAGAAAATATAGCACAAATCCATTCAAAATTAGCAGGACATTTCAACATTCTTGGATAATTGATGAACAAAACCCACATTTTGAATAGACTGAGACAAAGCCACTGAAACAACTGAAGTAGTAGTAAGCACAACAACAAGAGCTAAAATCCCTGCTACATCTAATTCAAAAACATGTTTCTGTCTACCTAAGCTTTCTTAATTTCTTCAATTATTTGTAACCCTTTGTCATCAAAACATGGATCATTTACATGCACTGGTAACATTACAAAAGAAAGTTTTTTTTAACACAAGTACACAGGTATGATCGTCCACTTGAGAAATACAGTCATTCCATTCATGGATATTTTATCTCTCCCACCAAAAGAACATAAGGCATTTTGAGATGAGCCAAAACAGTTCCTTTCAAGGAGCAAACAGGTTTTGAAGATCTTTCTTCAACTTTTTAAAGACTCCAGAAGGACATAATATTACCTAAGTAAAAAGGAAGTGCACTGTAAGAAACTTCCATAGTTCTAGAATTGACAAAGATATCTTGCTGTCTGAACAGTTACCCAAAGTTCTTCTGTAATATTAGGGTATTCATCTTCAGCCTCTAGTCCCATAATATCTGACAGACTTTTCCATGAAGCAGGAAATTTAAAGATCTGTTTTGCATTTGTAATGGCAAAATTCATCAGATGCTTTCTTTTGTGTTCTGAAAAATGTCTGGCAGTTCTTTCATGAAGCAGGAACTTTGAAGGACTATCTCACCTTTAGGCAAGTTAATCAATCATTTTTCTGTGGGCCCTGCCTGTGTGTTTATACAGCATGTTATCAGGCAGTCCAGGCAAAAGCATTTTCTTGCCTATAAGGAGTCTCTTAAATGCCTATCATCCTCTTGAAGTAATTGGTTCTGCAGAAGCAGACATGCCTCACTACTGAGATATGCCTAATTTCTTAAAACCGTTTAAATGCCATATCCTATGTCTTTGGAGTGTTGAAGATTATTTATCTAATGGGAATATGTCTAGAAAGCCTAACTAACATAATTAAAATTTTATTACAGAAGATTATCTATTAATCTGTATTTCTTAAGTATACGTTACCTTTTTAAATGAGTTGCACAGAATACCTTAAACAAGAGCAGAAATATATATATATATATTTATATATATATACACAGTAATCAAAATCGATTTTAAATCTGTATCAATAGACCAAAATCCATACCAATGCAAAGTATTTATCTCTTTATCATATGACGCTTTAAATGAAAGCAAACATTTATGAAGAATCATTTTGCAAATTTGAGCATTGTTTTCTTCAAACTGCTTCCTGTTTTCTGTTCAGCAAAGTATCTTGGGGGTGTGAGGAGACCTTTTGGGTCCTTGTTCCATCAAACCATATTAGCCTAAAAGGCATCCACAGATCTGCAGTCAAAAAATTCAAAGAAAATACAATAATATATTTCTTTTTTGTATATTTTACCTTTAAATTACTTATTTTTCTTTACTCCTTTAATCTATGACTGTCTGTACTCTTTTATATTACTTTTACTGTCTCTATAAAGACTTTGTTTTATTTTTTAAATCTATTTTTTTATAATTGTCTATACTCTTTTTCTTCTCTCTCCCAAGTCTATGCACATTTTTAAAATGCACTATGACCAGTTCAGAGTCTTATTTTTGTCGGAATCTGTCTTTATTGCATATCTGTAATCATTTTCTGACCAGGAGCAACTTTTTTTAAAAAAATACTAAGTGGGCTTGGTTAGAACCAACTCCACAGCCCTGTCTGATCATCACTCCACCCAGTCCAACATGGCTGAGGCATGTTCACCACCCCAGTTCCAAGAACATAGCAAGTCCATGTCGCCAATAAGCAATTAGTAACATGCTGCTCACAAACCCAATTTAAGTGCAGGACCTCCCAAAAGAACCAGAGGCCACACCTTGTTTGAGGACATGTATCATTAATAGCGGACTTAGAAGTTTCAGAAGCCCATGCCAGGCATCGTGTTTCTCTCTTCCTCTTGCCTGTTTATCTCAGCTATTTCTCTACCAATATGTCTTTGTTTGTTCTCTGCAAAGATGATAATAGACTAAACCTCTGAAACTGTTAAGTAGGATCCAATTAAATACTTACTTTCATAAGAATTGTGGTGGTCATGGTACGTCTACACAGCAATAGAACAGTGACAGCGAGGAGGGCATTTTTAGTTGAAGCACCTTCATATTTCACTTCTGGCTGCCATTGTCTCATGGTCATCTCCTAATACAAACTGCATCCATTCCAACCTCAAGAGTCCTGTTAATTCTACCCATTCCAATACATAAATATTTCAAAATCCAGAGTCTTTTCTGGACCTTATGGCAATTTCTTAGCTGAAAGCCTCTACAAGATAAAATGATATCAGCAAAAAAAATTTATATACAGACTCTCAATATCTTTTATAAAGAAAAGAGAATAATTTTACAGTGTGGTATATGTATAGGGTAGACTGGAGGTTACTAGATAGTGACAGTGTCAGGCCTCATCTAGAGTTTTAGCATTCATAGCACTCAGAGCTGCCTAGAAAAATATTTACCCAATCTGTAGCCAAAGGGATTTTCCTTCTAGTTCTCAGACTACCCTGTGATTTTCAGCAGAGTCTTGTAACCACCAAAGAGAGGGTAAACTGAGTCACAGGTTATCCTTAAAATTAGGGTTGCCTTTGATTATACATTATAAAAATTCTGTATAGAATCTCCAGGGTTCTCTTCCATCCATGTGTTCAAGGATTTGACTAAATATCCAGCATCATACTTAGAGGAAAACAGTGACTTTAGAAACTATGAGAACTGGTAGATAGGCATCTGAGGCCAGGTTCAGACACTGTCTCCATGCAGTAGCCTTATCTACAGTCAGTTATGATGCTTTCTAAATGTGATGTTTTTCTAAATGTGATTTCTGTATAAACTGACAACATGACTGCTCAAAAGCAACAAGTATACAGAAAGACTTTCCACACCATTTCCCCTTTTCTGTTTAAATAAAAGGAAGGTTTTAAATTTAACATAGTAAAATCACTTATAACAAAACAGGTATCAAGCAAGAATAACTATAATTATATCTATTCTTCAACTCCATCAAAGACTCCAGAAGGATATAATATTACCTAAGTTAATATGAAGTACATTGCAAGCAACTTACAAAACTCTAGAATTGACAGAGACATCTCACTGTCTGGACAGTAGTAACCTAGAGGTCTTCTGTAATGTTGGAGCATCCATCTTCAGCCTACAGGCCCATCGTAGCTTCCAAACTTTTCTATGAAGTAAGAAATTTTCAAAGACAGTTCTGCCTAAATTGGCAGTTTGTCAGTCACTTTTTCTGTGTCTGTAAGAATGTCTTGCAGACTCTTTCATGAAGCAGGAACCCCAAAGGATTATCTCACCTTCTTTACACGACTTCAGCAGTCATTCTTCTGTGGGCCCTGCATGTCCAGTTCACACAGCATATCAAGCAGTCCAGGCAACAGCAGTTTCTTGCCCAAATGGCTAGCAAACTCCATAAGAATCCTCTTCAATGCCCATCATCCTCTTTAAGTAGATTGGTGCTCTCAGGAGCAGAGGTGTCTCATTGTCATGAAAAGTCCTAAGTTATTAAAACATTTTAAATACCATATTTGAAGATCTCTGAAAAATTTAAAGAATACCTATCTAACTGAAATATATCTCTATATATCTAGAAAACCTAACATGATTATAAGCTTGACTCTTACACATAACTCTCTATTAGCCTTTATTTCTTGATTACACATTTCTAAATGAGCTACACAAACACAAATCCTTAATCAAGAGCAGAAACATACATATAACAAAATTGATTTAAATTTCTATCAGTAGACTAATATCCATACCAATACAAATCTCTATAGCATGTCCCCTTTAAATGGAAACAAACATTTATAAACAATATTTGGGAATTTGAGTATATTTCTCTCCAAACTGCCTACTTTTTGTAGTGTAAGGAATATTTGGGGGTGTTCATAGTGACTTTTTAGGGGATCTTGGTCCATTAAATCACACTAGTCTGAATGAATTACACAGGCTCTCATCCTCCGTGGAAGCAAAAGAAAAACCTCTTTTCAAAGCAACAAATCCTTAGACCAAAATAGTGAAATCAAGATACCTTTAAAATATGTATGTTGGTTTAAATTAGCAGTCCATATAATGAAATGTTTCTCTGTACTCAGCTCCTTCACAGTCAAAAAATTCAAAGAAAACACATAATATACATATTCCAGACTCTCTGCATATATTCCAGTTTTACTTGGCTTACTTTTCTTACTCTATTGTAAGAAATCAAGTATTAATATTTACTTGATCATCTTTACTCCTTTAATCTATGACTATCTATATTCTGTCTCTTTAAAGACTTTGTTTTAACTGTAAAAACCACTTTTTATAACTCTCTATAAGCTTCTTCTTCTCTCTCCAAAGCCTATGTACATTTATCCAATACTGTGGCCCATTAGAATTAATTATTAGAATTTAATCTGAATTTGTCTTTATTGTGTAATTATTTTCTGATCACAAGCACCTTTTTTAAATTCTAAGTGGGTGTGGTGAGGGCAAACATGAGCCTGCCTGCTTGTTCTACCCAGTCCTACATGGTGGAGGCATGTTCACTTCCTCTGAGAGCCATGTACATTATCCCATTTTTAGGCACACAGCCAGTCTGTGTTGTCAATAAATAAACTGTAGTATTCTGCTCACAGACCCTGTTTAAATGCTTGTTGGCTGGACTTCACGAAAGAATCAGAGCCATTTGTGCTGGTGAACAAGGATGCTGCAGTTTTGAAACAGCACATTTTTTTTTATTTTTTTTGTTTTTGTTTTTGTTTTTGCTACCACTGAATCAGGAAGATCTCTTTTAAAGGAGCTGCCACATGTCACCAGCAAGCAGACCCCATTCAGGAAAAAAATGCAGCTAAAGTTTGTATTTTAGCATCTAGAATTCCATTGCAATCCCTTTGCGGTTTTAACTGGATTTAGTTGGCCACATTGACACCAATTTTTAGTAGGAGACCACTTGTTCATTCCCAGCTTCCCAGATTTGAAATAATCACACAGAAACTGTATTAATTAAATAACCACTTGGCCTATTAGCTCTAGCTTCTATTTGGCTAGCTCTTACATCTAGAATTAACCAATTTCCATTATTTTATATTTTATCATGAGGCTTGTGGCTGACCTGCAAAGTTCCAGTTGGCAGCTCATGTCTTTCCCCTCTGTTGGCTACATGACATCACCTGACTCTGCCTTCTTTCTCCCAGCATTCAGTTTATATTTCCCTGCCTATCTCTATTCTACCCTATCACAGGCCAAAGAAATTTCTTTATTCATTAACCAGTTAATGCAACACATAGATAAAAGGACATCCCACACATGGCAATCATAGAAAGAAATAAATAGATTAAACATAATGAAGTCTTGACACTAAAATAATGTAAAAGAAAAAGTCACATATAGGTGGGAAACACAGGGAACCAAGATCTCATATAGTATTGTGTTGATTTTAAATTTTTTGACTGTAGTCAAAGGACAGCTGCTAAGAAACCTGAAATTGGAAAAGGGACTGTTGAATAAACCAGCCTCAATATTTTAAGTATTCCTTAATTTAAAAAAAAATCAAAAAAATATATTTGTCAAATGCAAATAAAAAATGCTTTGGAGAAGAAGTTTTGTGTTTGTTTCCACAAGAAACAGGAGGCTATGGATACATTTTAGGTTGATTTGGTTTGATCTCGTTTGATCAGGGGAGACCTCCTGAATCTTGACAGATGATATCAATCAGCAAAGTTATAACTGGCATTTCTAAGACATGGCCATTATCTCAATTTTCTCTCTGGGGCCCTAAAAATAATACACCCACATTCAGCAGGAAGCAGTCTATAGTAAACAATGTCCATATTTCCAATAGTGGGTTATGGGTAGTCTTTGGTTTTTTTGTAGATCATGAATTGTAGTATGGAGCTGCTTGTTTGTACCAGCTGCCCAGAACCAACATAATCATGCAGAAACTGTATTAATTAAATCCTGCTTGGCCCATTAGTTCTAGCTTCTTATTGGCTAACTCTTACATATGAATTTAACCTGTTTCTATTAATCTGGATATCACTATATGGCTATGGCTTATGAGCTGGAATTCTGGCATCTGTCTCTGGCAGGTTACATGGCTTCTCTCTGACTCTGCCTCTCTTTCTCCAGCATACAGCCTAGCATTCCCCACCTAGTTCTGTTCTTTCCTGCCATAGGCTCAAAGCAGTTCTTTATTCATTAACCAATAAAAGAAACACACAGACAGAAGGACCTCCCACAACAATGAATGCTTGTTATATATTAGGGGAATATAGGAATATAGGGGAAAAAAGACAACCATTAACCTCAGAAATTTTATCTTGGCATGGATTTTGATATATGGATATAAATTCAAAGTCAATTTTTTATACTATATATATGTGTTTACTTTTGCTTAAAAGACTTTTGTATATTGATAAAATTTAAGATAATTTTATTTCAGCACGCTGCATATCTATATATACGTTTCTACCCTTGTTTAAAGGATTTTGCATATTGATACCAATTTAAGTTTATTTTTGTTACAAAATATTATACATTAAAATTATATATATGTATATATATGTATATATATGTATATATATATATTGTTTAAAGTATTGTACCTAATCAGTTAATTTAAAAATGTAAGGCAAAATTCTAGTTTTGAAAACTATTATTATGAATTATATAGGATAATCAAGAAACACAGGTCAAATTTGTAAATATGCTTGTTATGTTTTCCAGAAGATATAGAGATATATTTTAGATAGATGTCTTCAAAATTTTTAAAATCACTATAAAATATGACATTTTGAATATTTTGCTAATTTAAAATTTTGCATGACAATGAGACACATTTGTTTGTGACAGTACCAATTTACTTCCGAAAGGATATGGATATTGAAGAAACTCCTTACTGAATTTGCTTTCATTGTGGCAAGGTTACCCATGGAGCAAAGAAACTGCTCTTGCTTTTGACTTCTGTTATGTGCTGTGCAGACTAGACATACAGAACCCACAGAAAAGTGGCTGCTGCAAACTTTTCCAAAACAAGGCAAGATGGTCCTTCAGAGTTCATGTTTCACAGAAGAAACTGGCAAACATTTTGCAAGACACAGAGGAAAGTGACTGATAAACTACCAATAAAGGTGGTAAAATCATTGAAATTTTCTGCTTCATTGAAAAGTCTGCCAGATATTATGGGCTTGTAGGTTAAAGGGAGATGCCACAACATTGCAAAGGAGCTTGGGGTCCAAGTAGTCAGATGTCTCTGTCACTTCTAGAGCTTTTGGAAGTCATTTGCATTTGCACTTTTATTTTTTAAAATACTATTATATCCTTCTTGTGCCTTTGATTGAGTTGAAGACTAGATAGTTATAGTTTCATTTTTTCTTAGATATAATAGAAAGTAAGTTACATATAAAATTTTGGATTTACTAAGATAGGATAGATTATGGAATATTTTCTTTAAATTCTCAGATACTAATTAGAATTCAGTACATTGTAAAATTCTTCATTTTTCTTTAGAAAGAAAAAAGGGAAATATTGAGGAATATTATTTTAAGATGTGTAACTTTTTGTGCTTCATTTGTTTAACTCTGTGAAGTTGTTATTCTTTGCCTGTCTAAAACACCTGATGGTCCTAATAAAGCGTTGAATGGCTATAGTAGGGCAGGAGCAAAGACAGGTGGGGCTGGTAGGCAGAGAGTATATATAAATAGAAGGAGAAATCTGGAAGAAAATAGGGAACAAGGAGAGAGGGACATCAGGGTCTACTCAACCAGTTATACAACAAGCCATGGAATAAGAAGTAAAGAAGTGTATACAGAAATGAAGATAAAAGTCCAGAGAAAAGGTAGTTGGGATAATTTAAGTAAAAGAAGCTGGCAAAAAAAAAAAACAAAAAAAAAACAAGTAGGGCCTTCATAACTAAAAATAAGCCTCCATGTGGAATTTATTTGGGAACTGGGTGGTGAGCCCCCACAAAGCCAAAAGAATGTCTTGCCAGTGTGTTTATGAATACCTTTCACATGGACACAAGTATGTCCTTCTTTCTGGCTCCTCATGTATAAGTAGGTAACAGATTAGCAGCTATCTGTGGGTTCTGATGCAGGCTAATGCTTATATCAGTTCCCCCTTATATAAAATTGTAGGGGTCTGACTCAAAATATTTCTCCTTTTTACCTAGAGATATTCTGAAGACCGGGTTTCAGAAGTTGGTCCAATTACACTTGTGCTGGGTCCCAGAATAAGCAATTTACCAGGAACCATTGCCTCTGTAGATGCCTAGCTGTTGACTCAGCATGTTTTTAAAAACTGTCTTTCTTGCCATTGATGCAGTTGACTGTTGACAAGAGAGGGATTTACTATTTAAAAGAAAGGATTTTCTTGTCACTTATATGGTATGTGAACTCCAGGATCCTGGTCTAGTAGGATTATTAATTTCTGAAGAACACATCCACTGGAGATTGTGGTTTTGAGTTGTTGCTTCTTTCTTGGCTCCTTTGCTTTCCACATTTCCCCCCTGCATGCAGAGGGACAGTATGTGAATCCAATTTTTATATCTTGTTCTCCCCTCCTTCTCTCTCTTACTGTCTCGTTACTAAAAACATATTAAAAATGTCTAGACACTGTCTTTGTTTTAAACATTGGTTTCCACTCTGCAGTTTCCCTGACTCAAGCAAAGTACTTGGCCTTTGGAAATGGACTCTGGACTGCCTCACTTTTTGGTCTGCTTTCTCAGTTTTTCTTTCTTTCTTTGCATCTTCAACAAGTTTTCAATGACCACTCACCTCAATGTCAGGTCCAAAAGGAACCAAAGTCAAATCGCTAACTGTAGTGCCTAATAGCATACATACCAAAGCACATGCTGCCCCCCCCCCTCACTCAGTACCTGTGGCTCTTCTCAACACTTCTCACTCTGCCCCTACCCTAAACTCCAACTTTTTGGCATCTCTGCTGCCAGCTTCTCATCCCTATGAATGAAACCCTGCCATTTCAGCCATGAATACTCTTGGCTTTCTTGCTTAATATTCTTGGCTCCCTCTCTGTTGTACCTCTCTCGGTCCTGTTCTCCTTCTCTCTGCCTCTCTCCTCTCAGAGCCTGGTACAGTATACTGTTCATGTATAGTCTACCACTTACTCTACTAGATGTGATTCTCATTCATGGGCTAGATACCCTCTTGGATGCATGAGATAATAGCCTCCATCTATTATCTTCTTAATTAATGTAAACTTAAATTTATTTCAAATAAGCACCAGTAGTTGTTGTTATGCACATTAGTTTACAAATCAGAGCAAAGCTGCCACCTCAGAAGGTATTGGTTCTATGTAACATTTTTCTTTTAAAATATGTCCTTAGGGGAAAAAAACAAACAACAACAACAAAAAGCCGGGCGGTGGTGGTGCATGCCTTTAATTCCAGCAATCAGGAGGCAGAGGCAAGCAGATCTCTGTGAGTTCGAGGCCAGCCTGGTCTACAAGAGCTAGTTCCAGGACAGGCTCCAAAGCTACAGAAATCCTATTTCAAAAAAATGTTCTTGGGTACTGTTGTATATTTTATAATATGTTTAACCAATTACTGCTTAGAACAACTGACTCGGGAACATATCACTAAATAGTACAACAGTGTCACTGACATTATGGGAGTAACCAAAAGCTGTCTCAGTGGACTTAAGAGTGAGTCTGTGGATTGTTTCTGGTAAGATCGTCAAAAGCTTCTATAAAGCAAAGGACACCGTCAACAAGACAAAACGACAGCCTACAAATGGGAAAAGATCTTCAACAACCCCACTTCAGACAGAGGTCTGATCTCCAAAATATACAAAGGACTCAAGAAATTGGTCATCAAAAGAACAAATAATCCAAAAAAACAATGGAGTATAGTCCTAAGCAGAGAACTCTCAACAGAGGAATTTAAAATGGCTGAAAGACACTTAAGGAAATGCTCAATATCCTTAGTCATCAGAGAAATGCAAATCAGAACAACTCTGAGATTCCATCTTACACCTGTAAGAATGACCAAAATCAAAACCACTGATGACAATTTATGCTGGAGAATTTGTGAGGGAAACAGAACACTCCTGCACTGCTGGTGGGAATGCAAGCTGGTACAGCCCCTTTGGATGTCAGTAATGTTATTTCTCAAGAAAATTAGGCACAGCCTTCTTCAACACCCAGTCATACCCCTTTTAAGTATATATCCAAAGGATTCTCAATAGTGCCACAAGGACATGTGCTCATCTATGTTCATTGCAGCATTGTTTGTCATAGCCAGAACCTGGAAACAACCTAAGTGCCCTCGACTGAAGAATGGAGTGAGTACATGTGATAATTGTCTTTCTGTGTCTGGGTTACCTCATTCAAAATAATGTTTTCTAGCTCCATCCATTTGCCTGCAAAATTCAAGATGTCGTTATTTTTTTCTGCTGTGTAGTTGTCCATTGTTTAAATGTACCACATTTTCTTTATCCATTCTTCGGTCGAGGGCAAAGAAAACCATCCCACAAATCACAATCCCAGAGAACATAGACAACAAGGATAACCCTAAGAGAGACATACATAGATCTAATCTACATGGGTAGTACAAAAAAAAAAGATTTCCTGAGTAAATTGGGAGCATGGGAACCTTGGGAGAGGCTTGAAGGGGAGGGGAGAGTCAGGGAGGGAGCAGAAAAAAATGTAGAGCTCAACAAAAATCAATTTAAAAAAGAAAAGAAAGAGTGAATCAATAGGAGGGAATTCATGCCTGTTACTGTCAACCTACCCAAGAATGCACAGCTAGAGAGGTTATAGAAAAAAACCTAGTACTGCTATTTTGTCAAACTAATACAGCTTCCAGCTATATTCTGAATATTTGCCCTTAAATACCCATAAGTAAGTTTAGCTCTCACCCTTCATCAAAGGAGCTTCTCTTTGTGCAGCAGATAGAGTTTATCACCCAATCAAAAATGCAGAGAATAAATGTTTGTGTGATTCCCAGCATGACTGATACACATACAACACAACTCTTTTTTTTTTTTTTTCTCATGGTTTATTTTTTTTTATATTTAAAAATTTCCATCTCCTTCCCTCCTCCTCCCCCCTCCCTCCCCTCCTTCTCCCCTTTCTCTCCCCTCCTTCTCCCCCTTCCCTCCCCTCCCCTCCACCCATACCTCCCCTCCCTCCCTCTCAAGGCCAAGGAGCCATCAGGGTTCCCCACTCTATGCTAAGACCAAGGTCCTCCCAACTCCCCCCAGGTCCAGGAAGGTGATCGACCAAGCTGAGAAGGCTCCCACAGAGCCCGTCCATGAAGAACAATCAGAGCCCAGAGCCATTGTCCTTTGCTTCTCAGTCAGCCCCCGCTGTTGGCCACACTCAGAGAGACGGGTTTGGTCGCATGATCCATCAGTCCCATTCCAACTGGAGTTGGTGATCTCCCATTAGTTCTGTCCCACCGTCTCCATGAGTGAACGCACCCCTCTCGTTCCTGACTTTCTCCCTCATGTTCTCGCTCCTTCTGCTCCTCATCGGGACCTTGGGAGCTCAGTCCAGTGCTCCAATGTGGGGCTCAGTCACCTTCCCCATCTGTCGCCAGCTGGAGGTTCCCTCACGGTCCTGACTTTCTTTCTCATGTTCTCTCTCCTTCTGCTCCTCATCAGGACCTTGGGAGCTCAGTCCGGTGCTCCAAGGTGGGGCTCTGTCATTTTCTTCATCTATCGTCAGGTGGAGGTTCTATGGTGATATGCAAGAAATTCATCAGTATGGCTATAGGAACTGGCCTTTTCAGGCTCCCTCTCCTCAGCTGCCCAAGGAACTAACTGGGGGCGTCTCCCTGGAAACCTGGGAACCCCTCTAGGGTCAAGTCTCTTGACAACCCTCAGGTAGCTCCTTAAATTCAGATATATGCTTCCCTGCTCTCATATCCACCCTTCCTATATCCCAAGCACCCCATTCCTCCGAGCTCCCCCCGCTCTCCCCTTCACACTTTTCTCTCCCCATCTTCCCTTGGCCCAGTCTTGCCCAACCCTCAAGTTCCCATTTTTGCCTGGCGATCGTGTCTACTTCCAATATCCAGGAGGATTAAGGCGCCAATGCAGGAGCTCCTCCAACAACATGAAAGGCAACATGACATCACCACAAGCCAGACATCCCGAAACAACAAGAATTGAACACCCTACCCCAGAAGATATAGAAGAAACCGACATTAAACAGTACTTTATAAAAATAATAGAGGACCTTAAACAGGAGGTAAAAAACTGCCATAAAGAAATGGAGATGACAAACAAAAAGGTAGACGAAATAAATAAATCTCTCAAAGATACCCAAGAAAAACAAGAAAAACAAGAAAAAGCAATCAAACAGGTAAGGGAAACAGTACAAGACCTGATAAATGAAATGGAGGTATTGAAGAAAACACAATCTGAGGGACGACTGGAAATGGAAACTCTGAGTAAACGAACAGAAACTTCAGAGACAAGTATTTCCAACCGAATACAAGAGATGGAAGAAAGAATCTCGGACTCTGAAGATACTATAGAGGAAATAAACTCACAGATTAAAGAACTAAACAAATCTAACAAATTCTTAGCACAAAACATTCAGGAAATCTGGGACACCATGAAAAGACCAAACCTAAGAATAATTGGGGTAGAAGAAGGAGAAGAATTACAACTCAAAGGCCCAGAAAACATATTCAACAAAATTATAGAAGAAAACTTCCCCAACCTAAAGAAGGATGTTCCTATGAAGGTACAAGAAGCCTACAGAACACCAAATAGACTGGATCAAAAGAAAGCATCCCCACGCCATATAATAATCAAAACACAAAACATACAGAATAAAGAACAGATATTAAGAGCTGCAAAGGAAAAAGGTCAAGTAACATATAAAGGGAAACCTATCAGAATTACACCTGATTTCTCAATGGAAACACAACTCTTATAACCAAATCTCAAGGAACATCACATAAGAGGTATGGAAAGATTGTAAAAGACAGAGAATCAGGATAGGGTTGGTGCACCTATAAATTTAACATTATGTTTACCTATACAAGAACTTCTCAGGATGACACCAAACAAAATGACAATGTGAACTGAGAAAAATTTCACACTTAGATAAAAAATTTTAAGCAGTCAATAACTGGGAGAAGTAGTTGTCTTCAGTGACAAGCACTCCTGTCATTTTTCTCAATCCTGAGTGATCATCCCTAGACACAAATATATGTAGCAACATTAATTAGAGACAGTAGACTTTGAGTGTATACATATATAAACATAAGTGTACATATATGATGTGATTATAGAAGAAGAGATCAAGAATTAGAGAGGAGCAGGATGGACATAGGAGGAGTTGCAAGGGGAAGAGAGGTGTAGAAATCATTCAAATACAGTGTATTCATATATAAAATTCTCAAAAAAATCAAATTAAAAATTTTAAAATAGATATATAGATAAAATTATAGGTCAATTATCATAAATTATAAGTTTAAAAATTGTTAAGTAAAGCCTGACAGTGGTGATATACACATTTAATCCAATACCCAGGAGGTAGAGACAGGTAGATCTCTGTGAGTTGAGGACAACCTAGTCAACAGAGTGAATTCCAGGACAGCAGCGGCAGAGAAGCCCTGTCTCAAATAACAGACAAAATGAAATTTATTATTAAAATAAGAAAAACCGATTGTACATATAACTTATACATGTCACTGAGTGCCTTCAGCACAGCTGTCTTTTTTTTTTTTACCATTCTGTGAAACTTGCAGTTTAGGACTTCAAGACCCTTTATCTGTCTCCAGACAACAGCTTGCACAATAGAAACTATCCAGTCACTTTTTAGAATTGTTTTTATTGAGCTATATCGTTTTCCTATTCTCTTCCTTTCTCCCTTCTCCCCTTCCACACTGTCACCTGGACCCCCATACTCCCAAATCTCTGGAGCAGTGAATTGTAGTCTGGTTATCCTTTGCTTTGCTTTATGTCTTCTATCCATTTATGAGTGAGTACAAAATGTGTTTGTCTTTCTGAGTTTGGATTATCTGGTTTCTTCTAGTTCATCCATATGCCTGCAAATTTTATGATGTCAAAATACTTCATTGTGTAAATGTACCACATTTTTCTCATACAGTCTTCAGTTGAGGGGCATCTAGGTTGTTTTGAGGTGCTGGATATTACTAATAATTTTGCAATAAATATTGCTGAACAAGTGTCCCTGTGGTATGATTGTGCATCCTTAGAGTATATGCCCAAGAGTGATATCACTGGGTATTGAGGTAGATTGATTCCCAATTTTCTGAGAAACTACCATACTGATTTCAAGAATGGTTGTACAAGATTGTACTCCCACCTACAGGGAAGTAGTGTTCCACTTGCTCCATATCCTCTCCAGCCTAAACTTTCCTCATAGTTTTGACCTTAGCCATTATGACAGGTGAAAGATGGTATTTCAGAGTCATTTTGATCTGAATTCTCCTGATGATTAAGAATATTGAGTAATTCCTTAAATGTCCTTTGACCATTTGAGTTTCTTCTGTTGAGAATTCTCTGTTTATCTCTCCACCCCATTTTTCATTAGATTATTTAGTGTTTTGTTGTATAGTTTCTTGAGTTCTTTATATATTTTGGAGCACTGTTGTTAGGAGACTCTTTGTTGGTTCCCGGCTACTCAACTCCAAAATAATCACACAGAAACTGTATTAATTAAATCACTGCTTGGCCCATTAGCTCTAGCTTCTTATTGGCTAACTCATATATATTAATTCAACCCATTTCTATAAATCTGTGTATCACCACATGGCTGTGGCTTACTGGCTAAATTTCTGGCATCTGTCTGCGTTGGGGCTACATGGCTTTTCTCTGACTCTGTCTTCCTTTCTCCCAGCATTCAGTTTAGTTTTTCCTGCCTACCTCTGTTTACTCTGTCAGGGGCTCAAGAAAGTTTCTTTATTCATTAGCCAATAAAAGCAACACATGGTCAGTAGAACCTTCTATACCACAGATCATCCCTCTGTCAGATGTGGCAGTTGGTGAAGATCTTTTCCTATTCTGTAGGCTGTAGCTTTGTCTTGCTTCTCTGTTTCAGGAGGTCCCATTTATTGATTTTTGTTCTCACTGTATGTGCTACTGATGTTATATTTAGCAAGTTATCTCCTATGCCCATGTATTCAAGGCTACTTCCTATTTTCTCTTCTATTAGGTTCAATGTAACTGGCTTCATGTTGACATCTTTCATCTACTTGGACTTGAGTTTTATGCAAAGAGATAGAAATGGATATATTTGCAATCTTCTACATGTTGACATACAGTTATGCCAGATCCATGTGTTAAAGTTGCTTTCCTTTTGCCATTGTACCTTTTTGGCTTCTAGTGTTCAAATAAATATGTAATTTCTCTGGTGAGAACCAGCAGGAGTTACTCTCAGTCCAGTTTTTCACGAGGTGACTTGTACAATTACTTTTTCAATGATATTTGGAAAATAATAGAATAAAATAGATTTGAATCTGCAAAAATGATGAATAAGAATTAAAAAGTAATACAATATGAATATGATTTACATAATAAGATTTATGATGCTCTTAATTTTCATATTTTGGTTGTCTATATATTTTTGATTGTTTTGCTATAAGCCTCAATTTATTAATGGCTTCACTAGAGATAAAGAGAAAAACATCTAATTTGTATAGCTGATTAAAATTTGTTACTTGTTATCAAAATATTAGAAAAGTCAGAATTTCATCAGCCATGATTTATAATGTCTGTAAATTTTAGTATTATCAAAGTTTACAAACATTCTGTCCATTTTGTCTGTTAAAATGAACAAAACTTTAGGACGTTAAGGTAGCTGTTGTGACATGATTAGCATTAAGCACTCTGAAATGAGGTTCTTTTATCTCCTGTGGGGTGAAGTCTCAGACTGAAGAAATAGAGAGTTGAGCAAGCATTTATCACTGCTCTCTGCAACCGCACTGTGGTTGCTAGGTGACCAGCTGCTTCTGATCCTTTGGCTGTCTTTACCCTGCTGTCTATGGCAAGTGTGAGTCAAAACAAACCTTTTCTTCCTTAAGTTGCTGTTGTTATGTGTGCTGTCACACCCACAAGGCAAAACACTCTTCTAATAGCTATGGACAATTGAGTCTCTACACACCAGATTAGGAGGCAAACCATCGGAAAATATCTATCTGTATAGATTCAATGTATGATTGTGGGTATTAGAGCCCTGAGTTTAGCATACCACTCTAGAAAGTTCTTGTGGCCTTAAGAGAATGTTTAAATGTCCTGTGCTCAGTTTACCCATGTATATGATTGATAGAGCAACAGTTTAAAAACCCCACACGGTATAACATCATGGGACTATTTGTATTACTTCCTAGCTGGATTCTATCATTAACATGCACAGGAATCACTAAAAATTGTCCTATATTCAAATTGAATACTGCATAGAACAAAAATTAACAAGCAGGAGCTGTGTCCTACAATGGGATGCCCCAAATAAAGTTCTGAGAAAAGGACTCTAGCTAAACAAAGGAGTAAATTGTTCTCCCCTATTTACATGCACTAAGTACAGACAAATACAGTCCACGTTCTTGGAGACACCGACTGTGGGTAGAAACTGGGAGAGGCAAGCAGATAGAAATGAAGGCAGAGGTAGCAAGTTTGGCAGTTAGGCATTGATTATCTGCCTGGATTCTGATTCATTGCAGCAACACGCTACTGACACTTTTTGTACCTCCACATTTCTTACCATACGATATCTCAATGTTAGAAAATTAGCATTTCAAATGCTTGATTTTGAGTTTTTAGTTTATATCCAAGGAAGCATGGAAAAGTTGGCTCACACATATAAAAAGAATTCCTTGGAAGACTTATTTCGTGAATTTGGAAAAGCAATTCCCTTCTTTGTGTGATCATCTCAGCAAAGTTTCTTTACTGGTCCCGGCTGATGGTCCTGAAAACCTTGCCTAAGTGAAGTTGCCTAAATGAGTTTTAAAAGGGCCTTCACTGCTTTCTGTTGTGTCGTTATGAAATCCAGAGGCAACCACCAGACCCTGCTTCTCACATTCCGAGAAACCTGAACTTGTTTCCAAAGAAAACAAGCTGGCATTTACAAGAACAATTCAGCAGGTCACAGGCAGGGCACAGCAAGGGCAGGGATCAAACGCCCACGCCGCTAGCTAGACTTTTTAGCTTATTTTGCAGAAGTTGCTGGGGAGGAGGGTAGGCGGAGCATCTAGTAATCCTGATTTCTTAAACAGACTTTCAACTTCCCTTTGGAGCAAGTTTTTCCCTGCACTAACCACAGTTCTTAACAGAGGAGAACTGGATGGTGCTGTACTTCTCTGCGTCCTAGAACGATCCAAAGCATGAGACTATCAGCAAGAATTATCTGGCTTATGTTATGGACTGTTTGTGTAGCACAAGGTAAGTTTTAAACAGAGTGTCTTTCTCCCTTCTGGATGAGCCGCACTACAAAACATTTGCAGATACTATTTCTCATAGCAATCATTCAAATGAAGTCTAGAAAATGTGAAGGAATTACTGGTCTGTAGCTTAATGGCTTTTGGTGGTAAGTTTAAAAGCTGCAAGCAGTTCATTTGATTGCCATAATTGATAGTTCCTCCCAATATAAAACACAATCAGTGCTTGAGACATGTTTCTGCAGTGCATAGTTCGGTATAGTCATTTAGCTTGTAGTCATCATGAAGTACAAACCCCTTCTTTGCGTGAGTGTCCCTGAAATACTTCATGTAAAACTAGTGAGAAATATGTAAATGCCTGTACTTAGTGAAAGCTTTTGAAAGTTTTTAGTGAGTGGATTTATTTCAGGCATAATTCTAATGCTTCCTGAAATCATTACTAACAACTGATACTGCTGTGGCTTTAAAGTTTTGCACATAAAGAACAGCATGTATGATAATAAAAAGATTATAAAATTTGATGCATAACCTGTATATATAATATGTGTAAGATCTTATTTATTTGGTTTCTGTGTCCCCATGAGTATGTATGGAACATAGAGCTTGTGAAAGCCATTTGTTGACTGGGTAATGTGAGTGTTGGCACTTCCCCCATGTCAATAGCAGAAGCTCCAAGTCCATCATTCAGTTCAATTCCATCAAAACTAGTCACTTTATCCAATGAAGGGGTTCACTTTCCTAGATCATGGTAGGTAACTAGTGATGTGATAAGCATTCAATTAACTATTTTTTTCCATTTCGGATTTTTTAAAATAGGGTGCAGCCAGTTTGTCCATGAACTCACTGTAGTCCTCCTGTGTCAGCCCCCATGTGCTGAGGTTACAGGTGCTAGCGACTGCCATACCTGACTTAGCACTTGTTATATCCAGTGAATAACACAACGTTAATCAGTTTCCAAGACGTTTCACTTAGCCAAAACTTCGCAATTTGAGCCTTTGCCATGGCCTCTACTCACTGACTGGACCCTTACCTCTCCAGATAAGAAAGACAGATATGTTTTCTTAGTTTTATCTTTTAGTCAAATTCTAAAAATTTGTTTAAGAGTCTTTAATATGTTTCACTTTTAATTCAATTTCAATTATATTTTCTAATATTATTCCTTGAATTTTAGCTTATAAGTCTTATATCAGACACCTTTTAGACTAAGGTACTCATTTCCTTATATATGAAAATATGAGTATTATTAAAATGAAATATAATTATATTGGCTAAGATTTTAAAGCAGTGTTGATATTATTAAATATAACTCAACCTTTTCTTTTGTCGTAATTCAATGCTTTTGTCTTATATTTTAATGTTCTACATTCATACTACTTACTGAGATATTTTTGAAGCTATGTATAATGAAAAAAGATCTAGTTAATTTTTACCTAATTCTTAAATCTTAAGAAATGATACAAGTGAAATCAAGCTGTTTATATAAACACTAAGTGGAATTTGAATATTAAAAGGAAGTGCCTTGCAGTATAAATGATAATTTAATATTAATGATTTAAAATTCTCATACCCTGGATCCAGCTGATTTTCTTGTTATTGTTGGATATGATTTTTCATGTATTGAAGTGTGGTGCTCGTTCTTACTGCTGAGTTAGGCTGCACTGTCCCCATTACTGTTCCAAGGGCTTTACAGTAAGAGATGAAGAAGGAGTTTAATATCTAAAGCATTATGTAGAGTAATCTCATAATATTCACAAAGTTCACACAATGAAGAGACAGAGATGAGAAGATTCATGGACTTTTAGTGGACACAGAGCTCATCTTCCTTCTCAGCTTGGCTAGTAGCCTGGGTCTGTCTGAAAAGTAAACAATTTCAACAGCCTATCAATTTAACAGGAATTTCACCATGCAGAATATCTTGGATTAAATATTAAAACACTTACATATACATTTCAATATTTGCTTTTCTTTCGATCCCACACATCAAACAATGGCTTTTGGACTGATTAAAAAATGCTATCCTAACGCTTTCTGTGCCTGGAAGAAGACTCAAGTATTTCACAAATCTTTTCTCCCTTGATGAGACCAATATTCTTCCCAAACCACTGTTAACTGGGCCAGCACGAAGGTTAAACATGTTAATGAACACGCTTGCCACAGAATCTGGCTATTTGAGTTAAATCTGTGGGACCCAGTTAAAGGAAGTAAAGGCCTCCTACAAGCCCCGTTCTAGTTTCTATACACAAGCATGGCAACTGGATATCACACCTGCCCATATTAAAAAACAACAACAAAAAAACCCAAAAGTACAACTTTAACAAACATTCTAAAAAGGAATAACTATGAATCTAGTTTTCTTTTTGTCTTCCTTTTTCCATATGTCAAGGACTGCCTAATACATTTTTAGTACAGTACCTGCCTGCATTTACACTTCTACCTGCTAGGAACAGTAAATGCTGCTTCTTGCAAAATCACATGCTTTTCAGAATTGGGTAAGATTTACAGAACAACCTGTAAGATAAGAGTTCCTCAATCAAGCTGTGTATTTTCAGTTCTGGGAAATGGATTATACCCAAGCTTTCCAAGTAAAGAATTTGCTCTCACAATTGGATATTGTATGAAATTAGTTCATAGCCCAGAATTGCTGAAACAAACCAATTAAACCTGTGTGAAACGCAACAAAATAACCACTGCAAACTTCCAGCATGGGAGATAGGTGTTCTTTAATCCTGGAGGTTTAAAGAACAAAAGTGTCCTTTTGGGCTTAGAGATTTTAATCATAGAATGGAAAATTCATTTAATTCTATATTATGTTATTTTAAGTGTAAGATAAAATGTTTTTAAACATAATTTGATTTTGATGTGAAAAAATTGATGTTATATATTAATTATGAATTAATAATAGTTATTCCTTAGAGATTAGAAGGAAAAGTTATTTATGGTTTTATTTAAAATGCAATGATATAATGGCAAAAAGGCAACTGTGATGTAAATTATTTCTGCTTTTTTCTTAAGAGAAAGAATTTATATGGAATGTGCTCATACTTTTTCCTTCACTCTATGTCCACAGTCCATGGCAACTTGTAGCGTAGAGTTCGCCACATCTTTTCTAAAAAAAAAAAAAAAAAAAAAAAAAAAAAAAAAAAAAAAAGATGTCTCTGTACAGCTCTTGTTGACCAGGTTGGCCTCAAACTCACAGAGACCCACCTGCTTCTGCCTCCCAAGTTCTTGGATTAAAGTCATGTGCCACCACCATCGGGCCACCATATCTTAACTGAAATCTGCATCTGCCATTTTTCTTTATGTCTTCACTTTAATTGTATGAGATAGAGTTTCACCTTATGGTCTAAGCTGGCCTTGAACTCCTGGTCTTCCAGACTTAGCCTTCCAATTACTGGAATTCAACATCCAGAAACACCTGCTCAGGTTTTCTGTCACCATTTCTCAACTGAATTCACAGGGATAGTTGCTGGTCCTTCCTTAGAAGAATGGGAAATTTCTTTTAAATTTCAGATTGTTGAAAACCTTCTGAAGAAGCAATCAATAATTCCCCTTCCTAGAGGAAAAGAAAAAAATCTTTCATTAAAAAAAAATGACCAGCCCTCAAAATATACATCATAGTAACATTACACAGACTTAACAAGTTATATTTAGGGAAATATATGTATTACCTGCATATATGCAGGTAATAACAATCATGAAAATAAGAGGCCATGAATTTAAAAGAGAGAAAGAAGGGATATATGAGAGGTTTGGGAGGGGCAAAGAGAATGAAAAACTGTTGCAATTATATTATAATTAAAAGAAATAATAGTAAAAAGAAATAGGAATTTGTGTAGTAAATTAGAAAATAATGTGGATACATATTAAAATTAGGAGTCGAAAATGGTTTAGTTTGCACATGAAACCAATCTTGGCATTTTGCCTTTATGCTCCTTTATTATATCAGGGGTTTGTAACCCTGTCATAGGATAAGCCAGGACTTACATGTATGTACCTTTTAAATATTTCTTTTATTTCAAATTATACTGGACAATTTGACTTACTGCTGCAGTCTAAACTATGAATATCATAATAGTTTCAAATCCAGAAGATATATTAAAATCTCTGAAGTCATTCGTCCTTGGTATTTGTTTGGACTTCTTGTTTGGGCATAAGGGAAAGAATTCACAACTACAACCAAAGCACCTATTGCAAATTAAATATTCTCCTTACACTTGCAAAGCTATCACTTTACAATTACACAAGCAACGCTGGGCCTATTGCAGTTTTTTTTTTACTTCTCCCCAGAGCCTTCCTCTGCTGAATCTGAGAAGTGGAACAAAAGGGAAGTAGTCTTTTCATCACAAGCTATGGAAAGAAGGAGATTCCGACATTTCCTTAAGGAAAGTGTCCAGAAGCCATGGAGAAATGTATAGCTCAATTAAAAAGACTAAAGTATATATGAAATTAAAAAATCAGAAATGTGACCTAGAAGACAGCATAGACATTCTTCACTGAGCCTTGAATTCAAAATTTTCAGAAAAAGGAGACTACAGAGACGAGGTCAGGAAAACATGTGCCCTGTGCAGTAAGGTCCCTGTACAATCTAGACATTTATTCATCTCCTCCATGGTAGTCCCTCAGGCCCCAGGAGCCAGAGGTCCAGGTTTGTTGACATTGCTGCTTCGCAATCTATCCTAAGAGAGTATGTGAGTGTTATAGATCTTTGTGTAAACTAGAAAAATGGGTAATAGTAGTTAATTATCTAAACTAGGTTTTAATTTCAGTGGGACAAGTAACCCCTACCTTCAAAACCCATGTTTTCACGAATAGTGTTGTATTTTCCTAACTGGTATTATTCGGCATTGTGCTGTGTTCCGGCTGTCTTCCATGTTTCTCTTCTGCAACTCTTAAATTACTTGACATGTTTATAGTACCACACCAACACAACCAACCTGTAATTTATGTGAAAAGAACAGTATTTAAATTTAGTGATAGTCTGTGCTACTGTAAAATTTCACTGAGAGAATTAGGGAGAGGTGAGGACAAAGTCTTTCTGAGACAGGAAGCATTTCAGTGTGAAATGGTTCAGTTGTCAAAGGCTGGAGAAATTGCTCACAGGATTGTGAAGACAAACCTTGCTTACTTTCAGCACAGTCATATTCTAGAAATGTGCATGTCCTTTACTGAATATTATTTTAAACTGAAACTCTTAAGTACTGTGAGCTAGAATTATTCTGAGGTAGAAATTATCACATAGTAAATAGTCTTCATCTTTGGACTTAGATTGCTCAATTTTGAACTCTTTTTCCCGCCGCCCAGATTAATCCATTTTTGTTTGCTGTCTCTGATTGCCAGTTAGTCCTTACCAATTTCCTACACACGCATGCACGCGCGCGCACGCACACACACACACACACACACAAACACATCACACCTACCTTTCATCATGTGAGGAGATGCTGGCAACCAAGTTGTGTGTGCTCAGTTGACGGATGGGTGGCTTACCTAGTTCTTAACTTCAGTTCTTCTCAGAACATAGTATATGAAAATTACACAGGTAATTGGGAGAAAACTGTTATATTTTGGTTAAAATGAAAGAAAAAGAAAATAGTTTCAGAGACTGGCATTTTAACTTAGAAAGCTTAGTTTCACACAAATGGTGCCACCTGGAAATGCAATACACAGAGGATGAGTATAGAAACACTCCTTCCAAGGTTCCTAAGAACTTTTTTACACTTTGAGCTAAATGCAAGGAATTCCTGACTAAAAAAACTGCAACATAGATTCACACTTGGGAGATGGACAGATGAAAAGTTGTCAGTGCAGACAACGGGCCTTCAAGTTCACCAGACAATGGTTCCCTTGTCTTTTTTTCTTTCCAAGTCTTATCCTTTATTTCTCTTCCAGATCTTGTCTTTTAAGTTTCCCACTTGTCACTCTTGGTGGCATTTTTGCATATTGGTTGTATGAACATACATCCTGGAAATGCTCCTACAGTTTTCTTTGTGCTCATTCTTTCTTTCATTCAAGTGCACTTTTCAATGACTTCTACATACTGTGTGGTATAATCATACCTTCCAAGAGGTAGTAATTTAGGGGACAGGAGAAGAATTAGCAGTGTATTTAAATATTTAAATATTGAAGTTCATCTTATAAACTATAAAATCGCTAAAGCAGGAAACTGAAAGTTGGGAAGATGAGCTATATATACAAAATGGAATTTTGTTCATCTGCACAAAATTAGAAATTAGGAAATTAATAGGAAAATGGATGAATCCAAACTCAGAGACAAACACTGCATGTTCCCTTTCTTATTTGCAAGCTAGTTTTAATGCAGACACTTAATATTTGTTTGGTGTATTGTATATGTACACATGTACATACATGGGTAGGAATTCTGAGGACATGGAACTAGAAATGGAAAGGGTAATGTGGAGGAAGGGGCTATGAAAACACACGTGACATGAAGAAGAGCCCAAAGCAACAGAATAAGCAGTAGAGAGTATAAAATAAAACTATTTTGAACAGCCATAAGAAGAGCCAGGTGGGATGGAGAATTCCTGAAGTCCAGTACTAGGGAAGCAGAATCATGTGGATCTCTGTGTCTTCAAGGACAGCTTCATCTTCAAAGGAGTTCCAGGTTAGCCAGGGCTACACAGAAAATCCCTGTCTCATGGGATAGGGTTGGGAACAAAAATAAAATACAACCCTTTGCATATTAATTTAAAAGTAAAATTAAAAATAAATAATTAGAATGGGTCAGGAGGGGGAGAGGATAACAGATGACATTTGTCTAGAGATATTTTTGCTGTTTTCATTTTATGTTGTTTCTCTGAAACAGAGTCAGGCTAAATAGCACAAACTGGCCTCAACTCACAATCTCCCTTCTCCAACGTGCTGAGATCACAGGCAAGGAGCCTCATGCAGGCAGGTTTTGAACACTGAATAGAAGTTCGTCAGACAATGGCAGAAGGGAGGCTAATGGTTGGTGAGAGCATCAGTTATACAGAAAGAAATAAAGAAGCTGTGTAAAACTGGAACTCAACTCCACACATCTAATTAAGGCTGCCTTAACTTCTGCAAGAATTAGGGGTAGGGTTTCAAAAGAAGTTGTTTTCCCTTTTGTTTTAGTTCTTATCCTCAGGATCCTACTGAAAACACTCAGCACTGGTGCTGCCTAAATTTCAAGGTTTATTTGCTTCATCCTGCAGCTAAGCTACTTTTTGAGGCAACCACTCAAGCCTACAGAAACATTCAATATATACTGAAAGTTTTTTTGCAAAAAGACAACCATGTGCTGGGAACCATACTTGCTGTTAGGAGACTGCAGTCCAAGCAGTGCCCATTCAGAAGTGTTGACTGAATGGATTTCAAGCCTCCTCCTCACGATGACATAAACGTCAGCTGATTCTGCTGATTTCTTCAAGGGTTCACTATGTAGCCTTAATGATCTATTTTGTCCTCAAAGTTAACATTTTTACAAATAACTACATAGTCATCCCTGTATACATTAGAAATTGAAATTTATTTTTTCCAATGTTTGTTAATGTCATTTGAACTTAAATATTTGTAGTTTCTTTTTTAAAGTAGTTTATTACAGCTGATATTTCTTTGTTCAAAAAATTACAAGCTTTATAGTCTTGCACTATTTATAAATCAATTTGAATGTTTTTAATTAACAAAAAACTCTCTCACTAACTCATATGCATAAAATTAGTATGAATTTATATCAATAAGGAGGCAGATGGGAACTTTAATGAAAATATCTATTTTTGATATTTCCATTTTATTCACTTACTTTACTTTTTCTAAATAACTTTAGTTTTCAATTATAGTGTATTCTACGATCTGTTAAGAGAAAATAGTTTTAAAGTGATACTTTTTGAAAATCCTTTTAGATGCTAAAGTAAATGAATGAAAGGCTTCCTCTTACTTTAATCTACCAAAAATATGGGTACAAGTGATACATTTTATAAAAAATAAAAACTCATTAAGATTTATTTCATTTCTGCAAAAACATTTCAAATAATCATTAAGAGAAATATTAGCATTAGAAATAAAAAATAGTATCTGGTTTGTGGGTGAATACTAGCTCTTTAAGTTTGAATATAAAAATGGCAAATCATGATTGCTAAAATAGCAGATGTTTGCTTTTAACTTTCAAAAATTATAGAATTATCTCCCTCAAGTTAAAGTAGACAGACTCCTCTTTTCAGATAGTCAAACCTATGCACACTCATTACTTTTCTGAAAAATATTAGAAATTGACAAATTCAGCCAAGTAAAGAGAAAATCAACACAGGCAGTTTTGGAAAACAACATGAACTGTCAACTGTGTTACTTCCTACACTAGGATCTGGCTTTTTTTTCAGAATCTGAATAAATATGTAGGCACAAGAAAGGTGAGTTCACTCATTCACTGGGAGCTAGAAGCAGAAGTCTTACCCTTCTCAGGGGTTTGGAGATGAATCATCCCTCTGAACATGTTTTCTCTGCTCCCCTCCCTCTTCACCCCTCCCCCAAGGTCCCCAATGCTCCCAATTTACTAGGGAGATCTTGTCTTTTTTTACTTCCCATGTAGATTAGATCTATGTAAGTCTCTCTTAGTGTCCTCATTGCTGTCTATGTTCTCTGGGATTGTGGTTTGTAGGCTGGTTTTCATTTCTTTATGTTTAAAAACCACCTATGGGTGAGTACATGTGATAATTGTCTTTCTGGGTGTGGGTTACCTCACTCAAAATAATATTTTCTAGCTCCATCCATTTTTTTCCTGCAAAATTCAAGGTGTCATTATTTTTTTGTGCTGTGTAAATGTACCACATTTTTCTTATCCATTCTTCAGTCGAGGGGCATTTAGGTTGTTTCCAGGTTCTGGCTATGTCAAACAAAGCTGCTGTGAACATAGTTGAGCAAATGTCGTTGTGGCACAATTGAGCATCCTTTGGATATATACCCAAAAGTAGTATTACTGCGTCTTGAGCATCCTTTGGATATATATCCCAATGCCGGTAGGATTTGCTGAAGGAGGCAGAGGCAGGAGGATCACGAGTTCGAGGCCAGCCTGGGCTACACATTTTTTCCAATAAAAAAATGGAGTACAGTCCTAAACAGACCTCTCATTTTTTTTCTCATTTTTTTTATTAAAAATTTCCATCTCCTCCCCTCCTCCTTCCCCTTCCCTCCTTTCCCCTCCACCCATACCCCCACTCCCTCCCTCTCCAGGCCAAAGAGCCATCAGGGTTCCCTACACTATGTTAAGTCCAAGGTCCTCCCAATCCCCCAGGTCCAGGAAGGTGAGCAACCAAACTGACAAGGCTCACACAGAGCCCGTCCTTGTCATAGAGACCAAGCCCATCACCATTGTCCTTGGCTTCTCGGTGAGCCTCCACCATCAGCCACTTTCAGAGAGTCCGGTTTGGTCGGATGTTCCATCAGTCCCATTCCAACTGGACTTGGTGATCTCCCGTTAGTTCTGTCCCGCCATCTCAGTGGATGAACGCATCCCTCACGGTTCTGACTTTTTTTCTCATGTTCTCTCTTCTTCTGCTCCTCATCAGGACCTTGGGAGCTCAGTCCGGTGCTCCAATGTGGGGCTCTGTCTCTATCTCCATCCATCGCCAGGTAAAGGTTAATATCCAGGAGGATAACTGTATGTTTTTTTTCTTTGGGTTCATCTTCTTATTGTCTTCTCAAGGATCACGCATTATAGGCTCGATGTCCTTTAATTATGGCTAGAAACCGATTATGAGTGAGTACATCCCATGTTCATCTTTTTGGGTCTGTGTTACCTCACTTAGAATAGTGTTTTCTATTTCCATCCATTTGCCTGCAAAATTCAAGATGTCATTGTTTTTTATCGCTGAGTAGTATCCTAATATGTATATATTCCACAGTTTCTTCATCCATTCTTCCACTGAAGGGCATCTAGGTTGTTTCCAGGTTCTGGACTGAACAGAGATTTCTCAAGAGAAGAAGTTCAAATGGCCAAAAGACACTTAAGGTCATGCTCAACCTCCTTAGCTATCAGGGAAATGCAAATCAAAACAACTTTGAGATACCATCTTACACCTGTCAGATTGGCTAAAATCAGAAACACCAATGATAGCCTTTGCTGGAGAGGTTGTGGGATAAGGGGTACACTCATCCATTGCTGGTGGGAATGCAAACTTGTGCAACCACTTTGGAAAGCAGTGTGGCGGTTTCTCAGGAAATTCGGGATCAACTTACCCCAGGACCCAGCAATTCCACTCTTGGGAATTTACCCAAGAGATGCCCAACCAGACTACAAAAGCATTTGTTCAACTATGTTCATAGCAGCATTATTTTTAATTGCCAGAGCTCTCATTTTGAAGCACCAAGATTTTTCTGCGGTAGTGGTGGTGGGGTATTTGCGCCATCTAGTGTACAGAAGCTTAGTTACTGAAATGATGAAAAATTAATGTACTGTAATTTATTACACAAGTTCACTAAGGCAGGAGTTCTAAACATTAGGAAAATACTCAAAGAAAATATGTGTACCTGCCAACCTAAACAAATGTTTTATTCTCCTATAAGCTCCAGCCATCTTTTATTTCATCTCATGTTGTATAATGATGTCCTATAGATAAATTCTAGGTGGAACTTGCCTCAGGTTATTCTTTTGTCTGTAAAAGATGAAGTTTAGAACAGAGTGGTAAATTGATACAAAATCAGAAAAAAATGAATCTAGCAATTAAAGTAATAATTATATATATATATATATATATATATATATATATATATAATCGATAAAAAGTACTGTAATCTGCCATAGGAACCAACATTTTGGGTTTACTAACACAGGCATTTAAACATCAGGGTATTTATTATAAAATTAACCAACAGGCATCATTAAAAACAATTCTATTCCATAGCGCTAACATTCCATAGCTATAATTCCAGCTCTTGGGAAAATAATAAATAGGCAAAAGGATTGGTACATAGAAGGATGTAGGTACAACTATTGCAGTAAAATATTAAACATGGGCACTTATTTTCACTGTAAACTCAAACTTTTCCTATATTTTTGAACTTTTCTGTTAGAAACATAAACAAAAATGTTTCTCCTATAAAACTCAATAAGAAAGCACGGTACCTCGAATTTACTTCCCAACCCCAAACCATAAGAAATGGTTGAAAAACATAAGCTCCCCTGTTTTCAAAACTTGTGTTCAGTTTCCATTCTGCCACTTTCAGATACCGTGGAAAAGTTATTAGGTGTTTAAATCTCCATGCCCTTAACCAGAAGATGAAAATGAAAAATAAATAAATCAAATAAGAGGTACAAACTTAGTTATTAATTTTCTTCCCACTTTTAATATACTATCCTTAGTTAATCTATTGAAAAGTAAATATAATAGAACACACAGATATTTTGTTAATTTTAAGTTTAAATTATATAATACACATGTTTATATTATATATAATATACACATATTATATAACATACACATAGTTTAATGAATAAACTATGAATATAGTATATTACTAATTATTATTCATTCACACCAAGACACAGAGAATTCCCAGCACCCCAGAGGATCCCCACTTATCTCTTCCAAATACAACAAATTCCTCCAAGCTGTATTTACATTTTTGCTCTTCATTGTTTCACAGCCTGTGTATGACTGCATGACATATACAATGTTGTTCTTAGACTTTATGTTGATATTAATAATCCTAGAATCTCTGATACAATATTATGGTTTTACATCCATTATCTAAATATGTTTTATGTTGATGTAATACTTACCACATGCTTGTAAATGTTTATTAATTCAACTGCTTAGGTTGTACTTTCTAATTCTGAATATAAGCCACATTGTCATGATCTTTACCACAAATGAAATTGAGTTCACCTGCACATGCATCTCTTGGATGTACTTTCAGTGATATAATTGCTGACTTAATGTGGACATTGTATTTGTTCTCTCTCCAAACCAATATATTGAAGCAGAGATGGGTCTTGGGAATGTAATTAAGTTTAGATGAGGTTATGAGAATAGAGTCCTAAAAAAGAAATAAGAGAAAATGCATCAAAATCTATTTCATTCCATTATTATTTGCCTTTCTATTCCCCCACTCCACTTCCCACTCCTCACCTGCTGGGAACAAAGAACATTACTTGTTAGGAATACATTATGTTTAAGCTTCCCAACCTGTAGACTTTTTGTCCTAGCAGTCCTCATTGACTAAGACAGAGCACACATTTTCAGGTTCAGTGTGAGTTGTGGCTTCAGTCCCCTTTCTTGAGATTGCTTCAACTTTCGTCATATTAGCCATTCTTTTCTTCCTTTTAAAAAAAAATATGCTTTCCATACATTAAATCTTGACTGCAGTTTCCTCTAGCTCCACTTCACCCATCCCTCCCCTCCTCATTCCTCACAGCTTCCCTCTCCCCTAGATCTATACCTACAGCTCCCTCCCTCCCAAAAAACAAACACCAACAGGTTTACCAAGGATATCAACTGAACATGGCATAACAATTTACAATAAGACTAGGCACAATCCCTCACTCATATCAGGACTGGACAAATTGACCCAGTAGAAGGAAAAGGATCCCAAGCACAGGCAAAGTAGTCAGAGATATCCCCAACTCCTGCTAACACCAAGATACACACCCATAGCATATATGCAGAGGACCTACATCAGAACATACCAGTAAGACCACTCTCTGTGAACCCTGTGTTTCACTAGCAGTTCTTAATATTCTACTTTCCCCCAAATGTGAAGCTTTTAAAAATTGTCTTTGTTGACAACACCATTTGCTTTTATATTTAAGGTTTGTTGTATCTATGTAAATAGGTATTTCAAATATTGGTTTGTTTGTATTGTAGATTGTAAAGGTCCTCCACCAAAAGAAAATACAGAAATTCTAACAGGTTCTTGGTCTGAACAATCATATCCAGAAAACACTCAGGCTACCTACAAATGCCGCCCTGGATACCGAACACTTGGGACCATTGTTAAAGTATGCAGGAGTGGAAAATGGGTGGCTTTACACCCATCCAGGATATGTCGGAGTAAGTACTCCATGTATGAGAACCTTAAAATAAATCTTATTTTAGAATGTACTGCATGTTTTGTGTTGTAACACCATAAAATTATATCCCTATTGTAACTAAAATATAGAAAAATCATTTTAAAATGTAGTAATCCTCCAAAATCAAAAATGGAATTAGGCAGTTAGCTTCAACTTAAAAATACTCTTTGCTGTTTTAAGTTTCCCTTCTATTCAATGATATTCAAATGTGCCCCCCTCCAACTCCTAAATTAGGTGTGTTCAATGGACTGTACTCTAATACTGAATCTTTATTTTATTTTAATTTTAGAAAAGCCATGTGGGCATCCTGGAGACACACCCTTTGGGTCCTTTAGGCTGGAAGTTGGAACTGGGTTTGAGTTTGGTGCAAAGGTTGTTTATACCTGCAATGAGGGGTATGTTGTCAATATTAAGGCTTGTCATTGAAATTGCAAGTAGAAAGTCTACAAGTTTGTGCTTTAATGAGACTATTTTTTTCTATCAACATTTAAAGAATAACATACATAAAGCTATGATGTGAGTAATTTTATTTGAATGCCATACTATCTTCATAACATTAGAAAGTTAGGTGAGTTATGATTATTCTGGCATAGTGTTGAAATAAGGGAGTGTTAAGTCAGTACACACAAAAGTGTTCAGCTGGCAATATCTTACTAAATTCTATTATTTGAACAATATTATGTGAAATGGGAAAATTTTATATAATGGGGCAATAGGAATTCTGAAAACAACTATGTTATATGGTAACCCTCTTGAAAAGATTTTACAGTATTTAAAGAAAGCAAGACTTTTTTATTTTACCTTTTTTATTAAATTATTTATTTTTTTACATACCAGCCACAGTTTCCACTTTTTCCTCTCCTCTGTTTCCTCCCCCACCTTCTTTCTACGCCCCCATCCACTCCTCATAAAAGGTAAGGCCTCCCATGAAAGTTAACAAAGCACTGCATAACAAGTTGAAGCAGGACCAAGCTGCCACCACCCCAGCATCAAGGCTGAGTGAAGCACCCACCATAGGGAATAGGTTCCAAAAAGCCAGCTCCTGCACCAGGAGAGATCCTGGTCCTATTACTGGGCCCCACAAACAGACCAAGAAAGCAAGACTTTTACTTGTGAGTGAAATGTCTGTCTATTTTAAAGCTTAGTAGTATGCAAATTATTTTTATTTATGGAACCCAAAGGCTATTTTTTTTTCAGAATCTTTGACTCTACACTCTGACCAGCTACTGGGTATCAAGGCTGAAATCATTACTGAGTCTTCTATAATTTTTCTCTATTGCCACAGATTATTTTGAGTGTTCATATGGGAAAATTAAGAATTCTATAGTATTATGCAAAATAAGTATAAATAAAATTAAACATTGTGAATGGAATTTTTTCATTTTCCTCCTTTATTTCCCAACTTAAAGATATAAACTATTAACAGTTTAAATTTTTCAGATTTATAATTAGCTCTAAAACATTTCCAAACTCAAATACTCAATGTTCATAAACTATTAACTCATTTCTATCCCTCTCTGACAAAAGTGGAAACTTCCCATCAGCATCATGGCATAGGCAGGGGATATAAATATGACCTACATTTAAAACCCTTAAAAAAATCCTGGGATCCTGAAAGTACTCATCAGATACTCATTTCTTATTTATCTTCTCCTTGCCCATGACCTGAAGGAGATTTTTCAAACTCATTTTTATCCCAATTTTCATTCATCACCTCTCACCTTATTGTACAAGCCAACAAGGATTGCCTTGGCATGAGTTTTTCAGGCTGTTCCGCTGTTCACCTTTGAGATATTACATCCCAGGCTAGCCTCCCTTATTTGGGTTTCACACTTGTGCTCAAAATGGGAATCAAAATTCATATGTTTTCTTCATTTGATTTCCATAGTCTCAGAACTTATATTTACAATTTGGTGAAAAAATGAACTGGATATTTTCCTCTGACTCTGTCTTTCTTGAGTTCATTATTGCCTCTTTCAGCTTGTCTGTATCAAGAGCAAACACTGATAGAACCCTGTTATGTCAATAACTTTGTATATTGAGCTTCAATCACCAACGGAAATCTGTTGGTCAAGTTACTGACACTTATCAATGAAAGTTCTCACACCATGTAGAATCAGTAGGTAAAGTAGTTCACATTAATTTAAATTTTTATGGGAGAATACTTTGTCTATTTTTTTAACCTAGAACTAAAAACTACGAATGGAGCAGGTTTAGTGCATCCCTGTTTATTGCTCAACCTTTTGATTCTTATATGTCTGTCTTCATTTTCTCTGTTGGGTGTAAGTTTAGTTACATATTATTCAGAAGGATGATTCCTTATGAACAATCACTTTATTGTTCTTCATGTAGGTGATTTTGAGATGACATCACAAAAAGGTTTTTTCTGTATGGATCTACATGGGCAACCATTATCTCCTCCTCTTCCCTCCCTCCATGAAAGGTCCAGGAAAGTTTTGTGTAGAATTTTACAGAATGTCTGAAGGAGCATAGCATAATGGGTTGGCCTCTGCTGTGAATAGAAAGCCTTTACAAGGAATTTTGTTTTGCTGTCAGAAGAGGGCACATAAGGGAGCTAGAGATCACATTTATAGTCAATTATTCCATCTCCTCTACAACAAGCATTAAGTAAACCTTAAATCCAAGTTCCTTGACTAATGCATTCTGCTGAAGTGTTTCTTTCTATTAATAATTAGGAACAATATGAGAATAATACAAGAAAGAGAAAGATTTTTTTCCTTAAAAAGTTCTTAATGGAGGACAACCATAACAGTCAAGAGCTTAAAAGTACGTAAAAATACATGATGTCTCAATACATTTTTTTGTTTTCATTTTTAGGTATCAACTGTTAGGTGAGATTGATTACCGTGAATGTGATGCAGATGGGTGGGTCAATGATATTCCATTGTGTGAAGGTAAACAAAAAGTTGTTTTACATGTATGACTAAACACCTACATTAGATAAGATTTTTCCACATTTTACAGAAAAATATTTTTGAAGTTTATTTTTCAGTATGTCTTACTTACTTATAATATTTTATAGTTTCTAGTATAAAACAGAAATAGCTGTTTTATTAGAGTACTAGTTTGTATTTCAGTGTACTAAGTACTAAGTCAAGAGGGTGGTAAATTTCTCACGGCTAATATAGATTCCTTGGGGTCATGGACTTGATCATCAGCAAACAAGGGTCATCAAGAAAACTCAAACTTTCAGCTGGGCTGTGGTGGTACACTCAGGAGGCAGAGTTAGGTGGATCTCAGTGAGAGTGAGGCCAGCCTGGTCTACAAGAGCTAGTTCCAGAACAGGCTCCAAAGATACAGAGAAACTTGGTCATAAAAAAAGCAAAACAACAACAACAAAACCCTCAAAACTTTCAAACAATATAATAAACATAAAATGAGATTAATAAAATGAGATTGATATGATTTTTGATCAATGTACTGATGGTTAGAAATTCCAAAGCCAACTTTTATTTTATAGTTCAAACATTAATAATATGTACAACCATCACCAGATTAATAAAATATCAGAGCTTGAAAGCTATATTCATGAAGAATGTTTCCCATAATAACCATCCAGTTACAGTAACATAGGCCTTCACTGAGGTACAAAATGAGACTGAAACATCTCTCAGCAGTATGCTGCTATGAAGGCTTTCCCATAGCCTGAACTTTAAGGGAAAAAAGAAAAAGAAAAGTAAGGATTAAGAAAGAACTCAAGCACTGGTTGCTCTTCCAAGGTCCTGAGTTCAATTACCAGCAACCACATGGTGACTCACAACCATCAATAATGGAATCTGAAGCTCTCTTCTGGCATGCAGACATACATGCAGAGGGGCACACATACATACATACATACATACATACATACATACATACATACATACTAAATAAATAAAATAGGACTTAAAAAGAAAGAACTCTCTTAGCTTCCTGTTCATATGCAGCACAAACAGCAAGAACAGGGAAGTACATGTTTTGCTTGTACTCAGTTCTCTAGTTATCATGGAATTAGCAGAGGCCCATCTAAATGCTAGGTCCTATTTCTATAGTAAGTAATAAAGGAAAGAAAGAAAATCCAGTGGGGGTGAAATGAGAGAGAGAAAGAGAATGTGGTCACACTGGACATTCTCATGCCTGGGAAAATATAGAAATTTAATGTGAGGAAATCAGAAGTTGTTCCAGGGAGCAAACATTCATATGCTTGTTTAAAATTGAGCTTTGGACCATGGAATGGTCTGTTGAGTCAGTATCTTTGAGTCATAAGACAAGTCATAACACCGTTAGAATATCTGCTGCATCCAAAGTTTCTTAAGGAAACATAAACTTTGAGTGCCTTCGCAATAGAGAAATTTTAAGAAAAATAAAAATGTGAATACCGAGGTTGAAAGGAAAGGAAAATTAAGAACAATTTCTCCATCAGAAGAAATAACTTAAAAATTCATTGCTTTTCCATCTTATTAGAATGCTCCGTGGCATGCCATCAGTAAAACATTTGTATGTGATTGTTCCAGAGCTCATATTTTTAAATAGTTAAGAGACATTTGCAATCATGAAAATTCAAACTATTATTTGATGTTATTCCCATTCCCACAGAAACTGATAACCAAACTACTTATGTTAAATGATCTTTATCTCTTGCAAACAATCATAAATATTTCTAAAACATTTAAGTAAATTCCTCCAGGCTTATCTTGTTGGTGTTTTAATTCATATACACATGTAGAAGCTTTCAGTTCTCTCAGTGAAAATGGCACCTGTATTTTCAGTTGTTAAGTGCTTGCCAGTGACAGACCCGGAGAATGGAAGAATTGTGAGCGGTGCTGTAGAACCAGACCAGGAATATTCCTTTGGACATGTGGTACGCTTTGAATGCAATGCAGGCTTCAAGGTTGAAGGACAGAAAGAAATACATTGTTCAGAAAATGGCCTTTGGAGCAATGAGAAGCCCAGATGTGTGGGTAAGATGTACATATTTATCTGCTTGGTATTTGAATACTTTTAGCTATCCTTAGGAAAAATGTTCATTTCTTTTTAAGTATGTTTTTATTTAAAACAGAATTACTTTACTCTGATGCTTATTAATCATGACTGTTTCTCTATAATTGACTGAAGGTTTTTTTTTTTAACTGTAGCTGCATGACTTGGTTAATATGTAAGCAAAGGTCACTACCTGGTGTTGCTATTCACAGTCTAATTCAGCATTTCTGTTCTGTGGTATAAAATTGACTTTCAGAGCAGAATTTTATGAAGGTTTTGGAATCCAATGGTTTACTATATGTTTCTAATCATGCTCCATGATGGCATTAATTTTAATTAATATTATTAGGAAGAGTTATATATTTGTTGCAGGTTTTAATTTTTAAGACATTAATTACAATTTTAATGTTATTAAGAAGTGATATCACACACGTGCACACACATACACACACAAACACATTTTTGCAAGTTTACTGTTAGTTTTATTTATCTGAATTGAATCCACTAAATAAAACCTTGACTTATAGTAAACTGATACAATAAAATGTGAATCAATATTTCTTTGATTTTTGTTTCTCTCTTTTGTTTTTCTTTCTTTTCTCTTTTTGTTCTTTGTTTCTTTGGTTTTGAGACAGCTTCTCACAAAGACAGCCATGGCTGGTCTGAACTTGATATGCAGTCCATGTAGGTTCTACCTTACATTAATTTTCCTGAAGCTGCCTTATGAGTGCTGAGAACATAGGTACATGGCACCATACCTTGAAGGCATAAGTCACAAACAATCCCACATCAGTTTGGAATTATGATTAATAGAATGGTTATTTATTTAAAGGGGAAAAACTTACAGATCACTATTCCAGACAACAGCCTTCTGCAAGATCAGGAAAGGAGTCTAGTAGCCGGAATTGGATCTGGAAGTAAGAGAGTGAGCACAGGGCTACAGCTGATATTTAAAGAGCAAATGAGACCACGCCCAAGTGGGCTGGTATCTTTAAGTCTATTGGCTGAAGGAGTAGAAGCAGCTCCTGCAGCACCTCCCCCTTTTGTTTAAGTAAGAGAGTTCTAAACCTACTATGAAATTATATGCAATAAGAACAAATATCCTATTCTAACTAGCTTAAATAACTTGGCCAAGCCATGAGAAGAAAGTAACTACATTTATATAGTCTTCAACCCCATTGAAGATCTGAGACGGGAAATAATGTTACCTGAGTAATTAGGAAGTGCAATCAAACAACTTCCAAAACATGCAACAAATCACAGAGACAACTGGCTACCTGGGCAATCACCCAAAGTCACATTTGCACCGTTGAAGCAACCAACTTTGGCTAAGGCCTAACTTAACTGACATACCATTTTCAAAGGCAAGAAACTTTTCAAAACTATCTTACTGTGTCTTGGCATGATATGACAGTCCTGTTTTATCCATTTACAGATACTCTGTATCTCTGTCAGTGGTTGAGGTATGGGCATTTCTTTGCCCAAAGGCCAGTTCTGTCAAGAAGAAAGGCTCCAGGTGGAGTACATTTGGTGCTCAACATTTTCTCAGGAATAGATCTGTGTTGCCCGGAGCAATAGTGTCTCACTACCACGTAACTCTGAGTTAGATTAAAGGCTATTTTCTACAGCTCGTTGAAGAGGTTGAAGATTATCTATCTATACTGAATATAATCTCTATGTATCTAAAAACCTGATTAGTCTAATTATAAATAACAAACATAGATGACTATTGATCTATATCATTCTCAATATCTATCTAACTTAAAGACTAAGACAATAAACAACTGTGCAATAAATGAGGACAATGACCTCCAAATGTAAACAATGTACAAGTATACAATGCAATATGGTATATATATATATGTATATATATATATATATCAATACATAAACAATATATAAGTATCTTAATCAGAGGTAGAAATGTACACTGCAATATGGTAAATATATATATATATATATATATATATCAATACTAAATATATATATCTCAATACATAAAAATGTTTTAAACAGAGGTAGAAGCATGCATGCATGCAATAGTCAATATAATTTAACTTTGTATCAATATATAAGAATTGATACCAATATAATTGTCTAAAAAGCAATAACTCGCAAGTACCAATCTATTATCCCATCATCCAATTATCCCTTTTTTGAAAAAAGATCCCTAGGCTTATAAAATTCCTCCCTCAACCCTCAACTGTATACTAATAATAATCAACACTTAAATGATGTCCCTAAACCCAAGGACAAACTTTACTAGAAAAGGGGATGTTGTCCTCTAGAATTACTTCCAGCTGTCATGGAACAACGTTCTCTCTGGGGGATCCTGTGAAAGTAAAATAATGGTTAAATTTCAAGATCAATGTCTTTTAAAACTGCAAATAGTCTCTGAGTATTTTGTGGAGGTCTGACCAGAATGTTGTAAAAGATGTGCACCATTTCAGCTAACCAAGTTGGAACTGTCTTGTGCAGCTGGTACCCAAAACAGGTCTTGTAGTAGTGCTATCAGTATCATGCTATCATATCAACCAGGTGGAGTTGTTGTTATGGAGCCCCATCATCTTCCTGGAAACTTCAAAAATTACTGCAGGAAAATTCGTTGTTCATTGTGGAAAACTTAAATATTATTTATATAGACATATACAGACATGTATATTCAATGCAAGGTATGATAAAGACAAAAATAGATATGAAGAAAAGCAAAGATGTTTTCTAAATTCTTTTTTCTTAATGTCCCACATCAAATGGCACTTGACATGAGATAGAAACTCTGGGTTTTTTCTTTTAACAACATGCTTGGATTTAAAGAAGGACAGAGCCATTGTCCAAATCTAAAACCAGCTCTATATATTCATAAACATATACATACATATATATAAATGTATACATTGTATCATTTGTACTTACGAACCATATTTGATTTTCTTGATGATCCTTATTGGATAGTTATTTTTCTACCTGTCATCATCCAAACATCAGGAGTTTCTTGAATTTTTGAAGATGAGTATTTTCCTGCAAAGACAAGAACAGGACCCTGCCCTCATCCTAAATGCTTTTCTTACCACCTGTATGGTTATCACCAGTGTGGATGAGCTGTCATTTCTCTGTTTCAATGGGTTTCTCCTTTTCAAAGTGAATCTTTATTAATTTTGATGGTATCCATATCTTTTCATCTCCTGTGGAAATAAGAGCAAAACCCCTTCCCCAACTAGCACATCTCCTGGTTGCCATTGTGAAGTCAACACATCTTTGACATATACTGGTTGATTCAATTCAGAAGTTTTTTTCCATTATCTAATGCCTCTCTGCTGCTTTGTTCCTTTCTCATTAGTGCTAAGAAAATTCAAGGTTAATAAAGCATTATGCAATCTATTTATGGGGGTATTTTCCATCTCTTACTGTTTGTTCAGCATAACCTTTATAGTATGATTTAATCTTTCTAATAGCTGCCTGGCCTGTAGGATTATTTGGTATACCTGTAATGTGCTTTATGTTATAATAAGCAAAAAGACATTTCATTTTCTTAGATACATATGCTAGACTATTGTCTATCTTTATTTGTGCAGGTATACACATGATGGTCATAACTTCCAATAAATGTGTGATTACCGAATCAGACGTTTCTGAGCTCAGAGCAGTTGCCCATTGAAAACCTGAATACATGTCTATGGTGTGGTGTACATATTTTAATTTACCAAATTCCACAAAGTGGAACATATCCATCTGCCAGATTTCATTCCTTAGAATACCCTTTGGGTTACTCCCTGCAGGTGATGGTGTTTGATTATAGAAAGAGAAAGTAGGACACCTCTTTATAATCTCCTTAGTTTGTTGCCATGTAATAGAAAACTTTTTCTTTAAAACTTTACTATTGACGTGATTTTTTATGAAATTCTGAGGCCTGCAACATGCTTCCAATCAATAATTGATCAATTTCAGCATTACCTTTTGCTAGAGGACCAGGCAGACCAGTATGGGATTGGATGTGTGTTATGTTCATAGGACAAAGCCTATTCCTGATTATGTCTTGCACCTGGATAAAAAATGAAGTCAATTCTGTATCATCTTGTATAATATCAGCAGTTTCAATATGCAAGATAACTCTTTCTGCAAATTGTGAATCCATAACTATATTAAGAGGTTCTTTAAAATCCCTTAGCACCATAAGAATAGCATATAATTCTGCCATCTGGACAGAATTATAAGGGCTTTGTTCCACCTTACTCAATACTTCTGGTTTGTAACCTGCCTTCCCTGATTTATTTGCATCAGTGTAAAATGCATGGGCTCCAGCTATTGGTGCATCACGTACAATTCGAGGAAGAATCCAAGAAGTTCTCTTTATGAGGTTAAGTCTATCACTTTTGGGATAGTTGCTATTAATTTCTCCCCCCCCCCCCAAAATTAGCACAAGCTCTTTGCCATGGTTCATTGTCTTCCCATAACTTTTTTATTTCATCAGTAGTAAAAGGCACTATAATTTCTGTGCAGTCTATACCTGCTAGTTGATGAAGTCTCAGTTTACCTTTTATAATTAATTCAGAGACTTTTTCCACATAAGTTTTTAGGTTTTTACTTGGTTTATGTGGTATAAATATCCATTCTAAAATAATATCTTTCCTCTGCATCAAAATCCTTGTAGGAGAAATTCTGGAAGGCAATATGACTAGGATACAACTAAGATTTGGGTTCATCCTATTCATATGTGCCTCCTGTAATTTTTCCTTAACCATTGTCAGTTCCTTTTCTGCTTCAGCTGTTAATTTTTTGGGACTATTCAAATCTTTATCACCATCTAAGGTTTTGTTTAAATGAACTATTAGATCACATGTTATCCTAACAGCTGGTTGTAGACTGGAAATGTCTCCTAACAATCTTTGAAAGTCATTAAGAGTCCATAACTGGTCTCTCCTAATTTGTGACTTTTGTGTCCTAATTTTCTGTAAACCTATTCTGTAATCTACGTAATTAACAGAATTTCCTCTTTGAATCTTTTCGGGAGCAATTTGTAATCCCCATTTAGGCAAGACTTTCTTTACTTCTTCAAACATCCTTTCTAAAGTATCTTTATTTGAATCAGATAAAAATATGTCATCCACGTAATGGTAAATTATGGACTTGGGAAATTGCTTACAAATTATTTCCAATGGCTGACTTACAAAATATTGGAACAATATGGGACTACTGAGCATTCCCTGTGGGAGGATAGTCCATTGATATCTCCTAGTAGGCTGAGAATTATTATAAGTAGGCACTGTGAAGGCAAATTTTTCTCTATCCTTTTCTTGTAAAGGTATAGTGAAAAAACAGTCTTTCAAATCAATAACTATAAGAGGCCATGCTTTGGGTAATAGAGAAGGCAAAGGAATTCCAGATTGTAGAGGACTCCATACGTTGAATTACCTTGTTGGCAGCTCTTAGATCTGTCACCATTCTCCATTTACCAGATTTCTTTTTCACAAAAAACACAGGAGAATTCCAAGGGCTGGTTGATTCTTCAATATGGTGAGCTTCTTGAACAGCTCTTGTAACAGCTGTTCCAAAGCCTATAATTTATCTTCAGCTAGAGGCCACTGCTTGATCCATATTGGCTTCTCAGTTAACCATTTTAACGGTAGGGATATTTGTACCTCTAAAGGTTTGCTATTTGCTGTATATTCTTGTACAGCCTGAATGGCTGGCGACCTTTTTCCATAATACCTCATTATATCCTTCCCAAAATTATGAGTTCCTGGAACTACAGGAATGTTAATCTCGGTATTCCATTGCTGTAGCAGGTCATGGCCCCATAAATTTATTGCAATATTGGCTATATATGGCCTTAGTCTTTTTCTTTGCCCTTCAGGCCCTATGCATTCAACCCATCTTATGCTTTGTTTTACATGAGATAGGGTTCCAATTCCTAGGAACCGAACATCTACCTCTTGAAGAGGCCAATTCGGATGCCAAGATTCTGAAGCAATGATACTTACATCCATGCCTGTGTCTAATAATCCCTCAATAAAAATGTCATTTATTCAGACTCTCAGCTTTGGTCTTTGATCATTAATGGAAATCTGCCAAAATATATGTTTACTCTGTCCTACTGGATTTTTTGACTCATCCTCCACATGTAACCCATCATTTAGATCAGTATTGTTTTTTACAGCAGACATTGGAGTTTTTAATTTTCTTGGTGAGACATGTTCTCCACAGTAACTGGGAATTACTGGGCCACTTTTGGCTTGGGTGCCTGTGAGAGGCCCCCCAAGGGGTTTCCCGATGGTATGGGGTTGCCTTGTCTGTCTGTTGTTGATCTGCATTTGTTGGCCCAAGGTCAGCCTCCTACATATACCTAAAGGCTGAGGTCTCCTATTTTTGTCATTCCCAGAGGAGATATATATCACTTCTCCTACCCAAGATTCATCATTATAGCCAAATGTCTCAACATTCATAGTATGCTGAATCCATTCATCCAAAGGTGCTGATCTAGACCTTAAAGGCCCAATTATCTTTTTACATTATATGTTAGCATTTTCAAAAGCCAGAGATTCAAGAATTACTTGTTCAGCTTCTGGGTCTGTTACTCCTATTTACAGAGCCTTAATTAATCTTTGCAAAAAGTCAATAAAGGGTTTTTCTGTCCCTGCCTAACCCTGGTATATGATTCGACCCTTTTCCTTGGATCTTGTATTCTACTCCAAGCATTCAAGGCTGCTTTGTGACCTAGGGAAAATACTTCTTTGTCGCAAAGAGCTTGGACTTGTGTGTCGACATATGCTCCTACACCAAGAATTTTATCTTGGGAAACCTGCACACCTTTTGCTCTTTGCTGTTTCATATGTTTGGATTCTTCTCTGAAATAAATTCCAAACATCAAGGAAGGTCCATCATCTAATATTGCAGACACTAACTGAGAGAAATCATGAGAAGTAGCTCTGACATTAGAAGCCCAAGTCCTTATCATTTCCTTAACAAATGCAGAGTGCAAGCAATAATTAAAGACAGCTTGCTTAATTTCTTTTAGATCATTCATTCCTATTGACATCCATCTCCCTTCTTTGACTCCCTTTGAGCCTTTAGAAGTTGATGCTTTTTCAGAGTAAATTACAGGGTATGATGCTAAAACCCTGGGTAAAACAGTTCTGACAGCCAGTGGTGATGTTGTATCCTGTCCTTGTACCTTCTTACTCTGTTCACCAGCTTCAATAATTTCTTCAATTATTTCAAATTTTTTTATCATCATCTCTCTTAAAGCCTGAATCTCCTGATCTGCATGTGTTTCTAGTGATTTCACTAAGGTATCAATTTTTTGGTCCCCATTCTGCATCTGTGATTCCAAGGTTTCAACTTTCCCCTTCAAAGATAACATGTCTTCCCAGAACTTTTCTTGGATACATGTAGATTCCCATCCTAGAGGTACATTCTGTCTGTTATCTTGTCAAAACTTTGTGATAACTTCTGAACATCAAATTCAACAGCCTGAACCCTTTCAGGTAACTTCCTAGTACCCTTGGATATGGAGTCAATTTTGCCTATCACAGTATTCACTTGTTCAGATAACCTCTGATTTTCAATAATTTTAATCTTTTCAACTAGCCGTTCATTATTAGTCCATAAAGATTGTATCACTCTTAGGAGTGCCATATTCTTCCTTAATGATAGAATATGGAAAAGAAAACTGAAGCCAAGTAACCAGTAAATTGAGGTGTCCCCATAGTCATCCAAATCTCGCATGATATAATCCATTGTATTAGTAAAGAAAGCAGTATAAGTTGCATTGGAAATGAAAACTGCCACATTACCTATTATCCAGCAGGTGGTGATGTTGCCGAGTCACTCCTAGAACCACTGCAAAGGTGATGGAAACGGGGTTCTGTTTCAATGTCTGCCTTAGTATTTGTTAAAAACTGGGAAATATGAGTTGCTCAACAAAGTAAATGTAATTAAATCAATTCCATACACAGAACCAGAAACCCAGAATCCATGGGTAGAGAAGAGCAAACTGGAAGCCACGTATGCCTCCATGTGATGGAGTCACCCCGAGGGGTTGCAGCTTTTGGCAACCACTTGTGCTCTGATTCACGCCACTTAAGCGTTGTGCATGCAAGGGAAATTTAAAAACTACTCAGAAAAGGGCAAACCAGATGGTCAGAGACTCTCCAGGCCTGTGGAGCCTGGGAGGCATGGAGTTTAAATCCACATGGGGAGGCAAATGATAGGGTGCATGGGGTCTTGAAGCCAATCTGAGGCGTGTAAAGAGAAAATATAAAGAATTGCAGCAAGAAAAGCCACTGTGTCATAATTTATATTGAACTGCTGGTACCACGCAGAGGGCACAGGCCTTGGCTGAGGGACGGCTCATGCCAAACCGAGCTGGTGGCAGGCATCTGAGTGGGAGGAAGGGAGGGTTCTAAAACCAAATGTCGGGTGTCGGATAAGGCATAAGTCACAAACAATTCCACACCAGTTTGGAATTATGATTAATAGAATGGTTATTTACTTAAAGGGAAAAACTTACAGATCACCATCCCAGACAATAGCCCTCTTCGCGATCAGGAAAGGAGTCTAGTAGCCAGAAGTGGAGCTGGAAGCAAGAGAGTGAGCACACGGCTACAGCTGCTTTTTAAAGCAAACAAGACCACGCCCAAGCGGGCTGGTATCTTAAAGTCTATTGGCTGAAGGAGCGGAAGCAGCTCCTGCCGCAATACCTGTGGTATATTTTTTAATATTATCTAACATCTCCAATATTTTCACTATTTTTAGCATTGTCTACCTTACACCAAAGAAAGCAATGCTTTCTTTTTTTTTTAATTTTCTTTGTTTTGAGATTGTAATTAGGTCATTTCATTCCTCCAGGACATTAGGTGTTAACAAGTCTTTCTAACAACACTAATTCTTTGTAAAAATAATGTTGATATGTACATTCAGTGTGCCACATACTCTACACATTGAAGGTGCATGGGTGTTATTTATGTGCCTATAATTCAATGTCTCTGGCTAATGAATTTTAGGAAATTTTTATCCTTGCGATTAGTTTTCAAGAGATAGTAAGGTATTTTCAGATGCAAATACCTTTAAAAAAAAGCAAGCATAGCAGATCTCAGTAGGCCATGGGGGCAAAGGTGAAAAGACACCAAGGTGTCTAAGGTACAGTGATGTCCTGAGCCTCATCAGCTGCTACAGAAGCCCCACTACAGGATGTTGCTACATAACCCTATTACTGAGATTAGAACAAACATCTGTGTACTTCAGATAGGAAACTGACAACAGATCTACCACCAAAGTCTGCTTTGTGAACTAAAGAGTTTACTATAGCTCCAGGGGTAGAAGTGACCAAAGATAAGGGGCATCATCTAAAGCCTACCCCAGCATGAGTGCAGGCTCACAAAAGCTGCAAAGTTGGAGCACAATGCACAATGATCTGCAGCTTTTCTCCGAAGCTCATCTGATGCAAAACTATTTTATAGTGGTCATTACTGCTTTTGTATGCATGGGGAAGTAGGAGCCTAATCAATGTGCTCAATTTCAAGGACTTCCTGAGCATTTAAATTGTTTTCTCCTCAAGCTTAATGAACTTCCTTGGAAAATCGGATGGTTTACTTCCCTTCAGAACAATGGTTCTCAGCCTGTAGGTCATAACCCCATTTGGGGGTCAAATGGCCTTTTCACAGGAGTCACAAAACCACCTGCATATCAGATATTAACATTACAATTCACAAGTCACAAAATTACAGTTGTGAAGTAGAAACAACAATAATTTTATGGTTGGAGGTCACCATAATGTGAGGAACTTATTAAAAGGTTGCAACATTAGGAAGGCTGAGAACCACTGAGTAGGAGTTTCCCTCCTAGGTGGAATGTTTTATCTTAGAGGAAGTTGCTACTCAACAGTTGAACAGAGGAGAGCAGTCAGTAAGAGAATGAGCATAGACCAACACAGTTACTGTTTATACAAGTCTTAAATAACTCAGCTTGATTTGGGAAAGGATGAAAAATTTTGAAGTGACTATTTGAACGTTTATTTAGTTATAAATAAGACAAAATGAAATAAAAAAAGATGGGGAAGGGGCTTTGAGAGACCAGTTGCCAGTACCTCAAAGTTGGAGTGTTATATTTTAAGAGAAGTGTGTTAAAAGTGGTGGCCAGGACTTCTCAAGAAAAGACCCTCGTTTTCAAGGGTGGCGATTTCCCCCTTAACTCTATAACCCGAACCAACAGATGCAATTAGCAAGAGGTTATTTTATTAATTTCACAGGCGTCTGTGGGTGAATCAGCAGGTCTCACCAACTGATCACCCCGATCCAACTCTTTATTCAGCTTTTATAGGTTTACAGGTTACATGGGGGGGGGCTTAGTAACAGTAATTCTATTGGTAGGGGCTTGGGTAATCTTGGGGACAGTCCCATTTGTCTGTTCCCAGGTTTTCTCGCAAGGTATACTTCATCAATTTGACAGCTGTGATAAGGAGGTCTGAGATCTTAGTCCGGTCAGCTAATCTCTTGACCAGATGTATCCCATAAAATACCCTGCTGTGGTGCCAGTTGTCCATAACGGAGACAGTATCTGACCCAAAGGTCACCTTATCTCTGTCTCCTAAAGGTTAGCTCAGTTCACGTCTGTCGTTTATCAGGACTGGCCAGGACACCATTCTAAATTTATAGGGGGGCGGTCTCGTCTTGTAAATGAAAAAGCCAGTCGTAAAATGACCTAAGCTTCCCAAACATCTGAGAAAACAGCTCCCTGTGAGTGAATGATCCTTGATCTGCTAGAAAAGCTGCTGATGGTCTGTTCTCATTCTCCCAGACTTGCAACTATATATATATATATATATATATATATATATATATATATATATATTCCTCATTTTTGGAATCCATATTTATTTATTTATTGGACTCTTCACTTAAGGTTTCTGTCCTTAGTTTTTTGTGGGAAAATCGTATGCATGGTGAAGACAGAAAAACAGAAGTCTATGACTTTTCAAAGATCAAATGGAACATGACTTTAATAGATTTTTTTCAAAAAAGTGTAGTCCTGAAAATTACTGTGGATAATCATAAGATGTGTTATTTTGTAGATTATTCAATGAAAATATTAACCTGCAAGGCTGTGTCCATTTTCATTTTCACAAGAGCTGTTATATATGGCCATTTATTTCAAGAGGCTAATTTACCATAATGCTAAAAACAATTAATTACACTTTTAACTTTCAAAAATGAATATTTAAACAGCAGATACATGATTAGGAAAGCAGTCAAGTCAAAGCAATTGTTGCTTAGTTGGTTGGTTTTGGCTGATTGACCTAACGGAAACAAACACTGTCATTGTGAAAATATATCTTGCCCAGCAGAGTTTCTTTCACAGAAAACATAATACAATTACTCTTTTGCATTTAGAAATTTACTGCACAGAACCAAACGCTGAAAATATAGAATCTCTATCTAAGAAAACAGTTTACAAGGAGAATGAAAGGTATCAGTATCAATGTCAGAAAGGTTTTGTGTACAGAGAAAGAGGGGATGCCATCTGCACAGCTTCTGGATGGAGTCCTCAGCCTTTCTGTGAAGGTAAAGTTATTGTTATTTTCTAAGTCTTTTATTATTTAAGAAGTTGTCCAGTGAGTGGAAAAGAATGAAGGCTGTAGTTAGACTTTTCTTTGGACTGTCAGCTCACACACAAAAAAATTGAAATGGAGACTTATTATTAATTATGAAAGCTCAGTCTATAGCTTAGTCTTATTCCGTTAGCTCTTATAACTTAGCCTGTTTCTATTTATGTACATGTTGTTGTGTGATTCATGGCTTTTACATCTCCTGCTGCTTGTCTGTTCTCTCTGCCTCTGCTGGCAACTATTTTCTTCTCTCCAACTCCTCTCTGTTCCAAGAAGTCCCACCCAATCGCTTTCTGCTTATCTAATGGCTATTCAGTTCATTATTAAACCAATCACATTGACACATTTTCACACAATGTAAAAAAATATTCTACAACAGATAACCACACAGATCAATGTTCAGCTGATAGCATTGAGTCTAACCATTTGTTTTCATGGCATTTATCATTTCTAATCAGAGAAGCAGTATCTGCAGTAGTCCTCTGGCATTAAACCACTTCCATATGTTTAATTCCAGGTATTCTCCTAATTAGACCATTTATCCACTAAAAGATCAAAATATAACCCATAAAATGTTATTTTTTATTAAGTCATTTTCTTGCACATAAGAACTTTTCAAACAGTTATTTCAGCCTCCAGTGAATAAAGAGCATGAAGAATTAGAGCCCAGCATGGTAGAGCACACCTTTAATCCCAGCACTCTGGAGGCAGAGACAGGTAGATCTCTGTGATTTTACAGCCAGTCTGGTGTACAAGGGCTAATTAAAGGACAAACTCCAAAGTTGCAGAGAAAGTCTGTCTCAGAAAAAAAAAAACACAACATAGGGAATTGAACTTTGTTTCATATATATAATTTGGTGTGTAATGACTATTACGCTGAAGCCTAATGCTTCCATATTTTTCTCGGCCACTTAACCACTTAACTAAAGCCTCTTCCTTGGCATTTGTTTGTTTTTAATCTGAGAAGTATGTATGGTTCCCCAAGTGTGCCTTTGCACATCCTAGGTTTGCTTCTTTTGAAAGAGAGAGTGGGAAGGGAAGGAAAGGGAGATTCAACATTTAATTTTCTTTTTAAATATTTCTCAAACAAAATTACAAGTCAAATATTAAATGTTTAACTCTGTGTTCTTGAAGGTCTTTATCATTAAGGAGAGAGTTAATGGAGGGTACTCTCACAAGACAGTAAATAACAGTTTGATAATATAAATATAGAGACCTGCAGTAACTTATATAAGCATGCAAATCTCTTACAATGTGCTTCATTTTGCTGAGTGAACAGAACCTCAATCTCCCTGACACCACATAGCTGAAAACACACTTTGTCACAGTTAGAGTCACAAGAAGCTTGGAATTCATAAGTGATCAAAATTCAAACAAGATAATATAAAACTTCCTTCTAGATATTTGTAACCAGACTAGGGATTTCAAATCAACTTCTAACCATATTTTTCTGCAAAACAAAAGACATAGCTTCCAAATTCAGTATGTTGTTCCATGTAAATCAGAAGATACATTTACTTCAATTAGGAAGGGCTGAGAAATCTTTACAACTGTTCCAGAAGCAAGAAATTGTGAATATTAATAAATAGGCCTAATGAAAGTCTGAGGCTAACAATGACAATCAAAAAAATAGAAAGTACAAGACACTGTTAACATTATATATGATGAAGTTATTGCTGGTTATGGAATCAAGAAGCACTACATGTGATGGCTTCAAGAAAGAAAAATTTTTACCAGAGAGGTGTAACATGAGGGCCTGCTTGTTTGACGTTTCTGTTTTTCCCAGTTCCCATATTCGTTAGGTCCCAAAGAATCCCACAGAAGTCTCCATAAGTTATAAACTGATTGGCCCATTAGCTCAGGCTTCGTATTAGCTCTTATAATATACATTAGCCCATTATTCTAGTATATGTTAGCCACAGATTCAGTACCTTTTTCAGCAGGGCAGGTCACATTCTGATTCTTCGGTGTCTGGACAGGACTGGGGAAAGAGCTTCCTTCTTGTCAGAATACTCCTGTTTTCATTGCCCTGCCTCTACTTCCTGTCTGGTTGTCCTGCCTACACTTCCTGCCTGTCTACTGGCCAATCAGCATTTATTTAAAATATAATTGACAGAATATACACAATTGTCCCACACCATAGAGGTACAAATCCATCATGCGGAGAGAGAGGAAGCCGTACTGATATGTGAAGCATAAGTAGATGTGACATAGATATTTCAATGTCATTTTTACATTTATCAGTGCAAGTAAATAGTATCTGCCATTTAATGTTCATATTCTTCAATTTAATGAGAATTAAATATTCCTCTAGCTGGGCAGTGGTGACACACAACTTTAATCCCAGTTGTCTGGAGGCAGAGGTAGGCAGATCTCTGTGAGTTCGAGGCCAGCCTGGTATGTAAGAGATAGTTCCAGGATAGCTAGGACTGGTACACAGAGAAACCCTGTATTGAAAAACTAAAAAAAAAAGTTAAATAAATTCCTCATTATTTGCATATGTTTCTTTTCAGAAAGGATATGTCATCCTCCTTCTCTTGCAAATGGTGACTACACACCTCACAGGATTAAACACAGAGCTGGTGATGAAATCGAATATAGGTGTAAAGAAGGCTTCTCTCCTGCAACCCGGGAAACTCTTGTCAAGTGTACAAGTACTGGCTGGATCCCTTATCCGAGATGTACCTGTAAGCTATTTTATGTATTGAATCCCCATAATTATTGTAGGAGGCCACTTTTTGGTTTCCTGGCTGCCCAGACTCCCAAAATAACCATACAGAAACTGTATTAATTAAATCACTGCTTGGGCTATTAGCTCTAATTTACTATTGGCTCACTTTTACATCTTAATTTAACCCATTTCTATTAATCTGTGCATCACCACGAGGTCATGGCCTACCAGAAAAGTTTCCGTGAGTCTTTCTCCAGCAGCAGACCCAAGGCTTCTCTCTTTTTACATCTACATTCATATGGGAATGTGATCTGCAATTCTCTTTCTCTGTTGAAGTCTCATGTGGTTTGGGCATCAGGGTTTCTCTGGCCTCATAAAATGAATTGAGCAATGTTATTTTTCTGTGGAATAATTTGAGGAATATTATTAATTCTTTGAATGTCTGCTAGAATTGTGCTCTAAAACAATCCTCTAATTTTTTAAGACTGCATTTATTTCTATAGGGTTTATAGGTCTATTTAAACTGTTTATTTAATCAATTTTTTTCTTTTTTCTTTATTTTTTTTGGTTTTTCTAGACAGGGTTTCTCTGCAGCTTTTTTAGAGCCTGTCCTGGAACTAGCTCTTGTAGACCAGGCTGACCTCGAACTCACAGAGATCCGCCTGCCTCTGCCTCCCGAGTGCTGGGATTAAAGGCGTGCGCCACCACCGCCCGGCTATTTAATCAATTTTGATTTAACTTTGGTAAAATTATAGAGAAATTTTTTTATTTCTTTTAGATTTTCCAATTTTGTAGAGTTCATGTTTTTTTAAAATATCTCTATATGATTCGATATTTTTCTAGGTGTCCATTGTTATATTTCCCTTTTTCTTTCTGATTTTTTGTTTATTTGAATATTCTCTGCCTGCCTTTTGTTAGTTTGGAGAAAGGTTTCTGTATCCTGTTGATTTCCTCAAAAAACCAACTCTTTTTTTTAAATTATTCTTTGTACTGTCTTTTTTGTTTCCATTTTATTGAATTCAGCCTCTGCTTGCTTATTTCTTGCTGTTTTTTACTCCTGTTGAGTGTGCTTATTTCTTTTCATTCTACAGCTATCAGGTGTGCTGTCATGTTGCTAATATGAAATTTTTCTACTTTCTAATCTAGGCACTTACTGTTAAGTACTCTCCATTTGTATTACTTTCATTGTATCCCATAAGCTTGAGTATGCTGTGTATTCCTTTTCATAGAATTCTCTAGTAAGTTGATAATTTCTTTCTTTATTTTTGCCTGGGCCCAGTAACCATTCAACGGAGAGTTGTTCAGATTGCATGAGCCTGTGAGCTTTCTGTTGTTTCTGCTGTTGTTAGATTGACCTTTACTCCACGATAGGATGCATATAGTTATATCAGTTTGCTTGTATCTATTGAGACTTGCTTTGTTTCTGAGTATGTGGCCAGTTTTGGAGAAAGGTCAATGAGTAGATGAGAAGAAGGTATCTTCTTTTATTTCTGGGTGAAATATTCTGAAAGTATTTTAGGGAGATTTGATTTATAATGCTTTTTATGTCCAGTATTCTCTGTTCAATTTTTGCCTGGATGACTTGTCCATTGGTAAGAATGGGGTATGTAAATCCTCAACTCTCAGTGTATGAAGGTCATTATGTGATTTTAGCTGTAGTAGTACTCCTTTTACAAAAGTAAGTGTCCTTGTGTTTGGAGCATAGATATCAAGAATTGAAATGTCACCTTGGGGGATTTTTCTTTTGATGGGTATGTTGTATCCTCAATTTCTTTTTATTAATTTTGGTTTGAAGTCTATATTGTTAAATATTAAAATGGCTATACCAGCTTGCCTTTTAGGATCATTTTGTTGGAATACTTTTTTTGCATCCTGTATGGTGAGATGTCCTTTTTGTATGCAGCAGAAGAATGGCTCCTAAATTAAAGTTTATCTCTTAATCTGTATCTTTTTATTGGGGAATAGAGTCAATTGATGTTAAGAAATATCAATGACCAATGATTGTTTATTTCTGTTATTTTGTTGTCATTGTTGCTAATGACACACCTGCCATGGACTTTTGAGTTGGTTTACAAATACATGCGTGAAATCTGTATACTGCAGTGAACTTCAAACCCAACACCCACAATGCAGATTTCCCCAAAGGTACCTGGTCTGTCTGTTGCCTAAATATATCTGAATCTGAGTTTCTTTCACAGCAGAATTTCTGGTGTTTTGCTGGATAAAATGACAAATCTCCCTGTAATATCATTAAATACCTTTTCTACTTAAAATGTGTAATGCTCTCTTCTCAGGCCTGTCCAATTACTCATTTTTTTTCATCAAATGTTTTTCAGTTTAGGGAAAAAACAGTATAAATTCAAAACTGGAGCAATACAAAGCATGGTGATCATGAATCTTCATTAGAAGAAAATCTACAAATTGATCTTTTGTGCCATTTTGAATCTGAATTAGGATGAAATTTATCAATAATAATTAGGAAATCCTATGATAGATCAAAAGATGAACTGTGCTAGTACTTACTTAAAGCAGTTGAAAATTAGTAAATATATTAATCAATGTTGTGAGTAGCCTGAATCAAAAGTGTGATGAACAAAACCATCATTGCTGAAGGGGTCAAAACTTGCATCTGGAAAAGTGTAATATTCTAATGGGGCAGCTCTAAGTACTGACTACTGCTGGTCATCACGTTGAGAAATATTGACTTGTTTTGATGAATCACTTATAAAAGAGACAAAGACAGATTTGTCTTTGCCCACATGATAATGAAGATTAATTAAAAGTTAGAGGAATGTATCTAAAAGGCTATAATATTCCTAGGTTAAACCATGTCTCCTTTTGGAACCCTTTAAAAGAAATCTCAGCAAGTTAATTTAATTTCTTGATGTCCTATGAAAAGTAAAATTCTCAAATTTTAAAGGACACTCAAGATAAAAAGAATTAAATTTATAAACCATTCAACAAATGTGTGTGTGTGAACAAGGAAGCTATAAGTGATTTCTGTGTTTTGGTATGTATTGGAGGAATTCTTTAACATACCACCTGAGGGTCCCTGAAGGAGAATCATACTACATAGAAAATTATATGCTGTATTAGGAGCGGTGGGCTACTTACCACTGCCCGACTCCTGGCTAGTTTACCAGAAATAATTACATGGAAACTGTATTCATTTAAACACTGTCTGGCCCATTATATCTAGCCTCTTCTTGGCTAACTCTCACATCTTAATTAACCCATTTCTAATAATCTGTATATCACTACGTGACTGTGGCTTACCGGGATGAGTCTAACATATGTCCATCTCGAAGAGGAGAGCCATTGACTCTGCTTTCTTTCTCCCAGCATTCTGTTCAGTCTACTCCACCTATCTAAGCTGCTGTTTTATCAAAAGGCCAAGACATTCTCTTTATTTGACCAATGAAAGCAATACATAGAAAGAAGACCCTCCTATATCAATTATACTATTCTGATATTAAAATATTTATTATTTATAAATAAGAACATGATGAGGAAAAAAATTAATGAAACATTACATATAAATTCATTAATGCAACAAACAACATATATATGAATTTACAAAGATAGTTCATTGCAATTTAATCACATTATATTTCAGTTCTGATAAAAATTATAAATATTCAATTATCATACTGGATATTAACAAATATCCCTGACCCATATCTCTGGTAACCTGTGAGGCATAACTTGATTTCCTGAGGAAAGACATCCTCACATACCTCAGCAGTCTGGATTCTACCTGTCTCCTTCTCTGAACACTCTTAGACTTGCAGTTATTGTAATTATTAGAAACTAATTCATGGATTGAGTGGTTTATCTCTGATATGAGTGTTTTTCTGTCTTTTTGTTTTTATGTCTTTTTGTTTTTATTGCAAGTTCAACCTTGTGATTTTCCACAAATCAAAAATGGAGAACTATATAATGAAAATAGGTACAAACCCTACTTCCCAGCACAAATAGGAAATGAGTACTACTATCACTGCAAACCAAGATTTGTGACTCCTTCAAGAAAAGACTGGGAAAAAATTCGCTGCACTGTACAAGGGTGGGAGCCTGCAGTCCCATGCCTCAGTAAGTCAATGTCTATATTAAATTATGTTTACTTCTGTCAAAGAGTGGAAAGAGAAGATAGCATACATAATTACAGCTGGGTCTGTTCTGTTAAGAAACAGAAGAGTTTTTGAGCAAAAAGACTAGTTTCTGTCCTTTATGAATAGCTCTTCATAAAATGTATGTGAAAAATAGGGACTATGAGAATACCTTTATTGCTTGCATATTTTTACAAAACTAAAGATAATGCTACTTTTTGAAACATTTGGTATTGTTTTCATTTTTGAATGTCACACACACTTATTTAACTATTGTAAAGATAAACTTTAGTTTTTTGAAAAAATAAATGAGTGTTTTTTGTTTTTAGTTTAAGATTTACAGTAAATTTATGGTCCTTAGGATTATGTGAAACCCATTATATAAAGAATGGGGAATTTTTACAACAGAGAGGAAACTACATACAGGATCAGTCTGTAACAGTCCGGTGTTACTCTGGCTACAGTCTTCCAAATGATCAGGACACAGTTACATGCACAGAGAACGGCTGGTCTCCTCAACCCAAATGCACCCGTGTCAGTAAGTACCCATCTCTGAGATCACAAGATGCTCTTGTTTCCCCATCCCATGTATATTAACTGTGTCAAAATGTTTCTTTTTGAATGTGTATAAGTGAATACTATGGATTCTTGGCAAGTATATAGCAGTGTAAACACAACTATCAGCCATTAAAACAAAATACTGAGTAAACTTTGGTGAATTTATAGTTCTATAAACTTTGAAATCCCTTTGTCATTGGATTCAAAATAATTTTTAAAATATAGTTTAAAATTAACCAAATATGATAATAGCTACACACATCTTTCATATATTGAAGTAGTAACATGCCATTTTAAAGAATTGATAATTGCCATTGAATCCCTTGTAATGTGTAACTGGGAAGGAAATTCTGAGATATGGTGTATTTTCTAGATTTTATGTTTTTCTCCAATCTCTGGACTAATAGATTTCTACTGATGGTTACTTCATATTCTATGTTCTTTAAGTGACTGTGCGGTGTCATACCTTATTTTCAGAATCAATGTCTATAAAATGATAAACATAATAGTGCATATTTGATTCTTTCCTTATCATTTGGGTTTTAGAAATATAATTCTAAGCCAAATTGCAAAAAACAATTTTCAGGGGTAGTTTTTTAAGTCAATACATTTGTTATTAGTTTGCTCCAATATTAAGAATTCTAACAATCAGAGTTGCATGTATTCTTTATTTAATATAGATTTTCAACATCTTTTAAATAACTTTGGTTAGATTTAAAGGACATTATTTTGAATTTGCAGAATAATTTTAAGATAATTAATTATATAATCATATTTAAAGGTTTAATCTGTTTTTGAATGTTTGTCAACTGCCTTCTATTGTACCATTTTGTTGATGAGAAACTTTTGTTTGCATTATTTTTTGGTACTGTCCATTATATATTTAATCTCTAAGAAATTGTATATTCAGTAATTAAATTAAAATTTTAAATTTAAATTTTTAATATTAGTGAACTGTTTAACATTTCTACTGAGTTCTTATTTGATAGCCTTTCCACCATGCTGGTTTTGCTCATATTTTTAATTTTATGAATTCTTTCTAGTGTCTTTGTTAATAGTGCTGATCTATATGAAAACACTGATTTTTCATATTTCTGTGTCTTTTCATTTTATAAAAATCCTGTCCAGATAAATTGCTTCAGCTTTATTTCTCCAAGAAATTCAGAGATCTTAAAACAACTGACAGTTTAATACACACTTTCACAGGACTCACCTGTGAAAAATTATTTCTATTCAGGAATAGTTCAAATATGTTTAGAGTTCAGGTCAGTGTTATTGACAAATGAGTGTGCTTATATGAATACAACCCATCAAGTTAAACTAGTCTTAATCTAATGAGGAATTTCTCTTATTCTCTTTCTTTTCCAATCTACCACCATAAGTAATAACATTTCTTTTTGTTACTGTAGTGTTGTGTTTCTACTTCTTTATATCAGTAGATTTAAGTATCATGTTTTCAAACTTAATTCCATGATTTTCAGAAGTATATCAGTGTCATTCTTCTAAGTTGTGACTTGTAAATTAACTGACTTTTATTGTTGAGCAATAACTTTGCATAGATACATAATAATTTAGTTGTACATATCATTTTAAGAAACATTTTCGCTTTTAAATCTTAACAATTTTTGAGCCGTATATGAAAATTTAAAGATATGTCATTGGATTAAAATTGATAATGTAATTCTTTGATAAATATCTAAAACTGATATTTATAAGTAATTTGGCATGTGCTTAATTCAGTCTGTAAGAATCTGGCATATGGATTTTATGGCATATGTAAAATATGGCATAGGGACATATTTTATTCATAACAACAAGGAACAAGCTTCAGTTGACTTTTTTCCCTCTAAAAATCAGGAGACTGAGATTTTATAATCTAAAGACTTCAGACTAGGAGTGTATTATTTACTTTAATTTTATCTTCCTAGTGGCTAAAAATAGTAATTATCTAAGAATATTCCATTTTAGTCGCATGATTTCTTTTATAATTTATTTTATAACCCTTTCCATATCTAGAGTATGATTCCTTTATCAAGTTTGTGAAGATTTTCTTGTATCACATTGTAACAGGAATGGGGCCTGCTTGTTGAGGTTTTTGTCCTGCCCAGTTCCCCACAGCTGATTAGCCCCAAAGAAAATCACACAGAGATCTCTATAAGTTATAAAGCTTATTGGCCCATTAGCTAAGGCTACTTATTAGCTCTTGTAGCTTATATTACCCATTATTCTGATCTATTTTAACCATATGGCTCCATAACTTTTTCAGCTGGCAGGTCACATCTTGCTTTCTCGGTGGTCTGTGCAGGACTGGGAGGAATCAACTTCCTCCTTCCCAGAATCCTCCTGTTCTCATTGCATCATTAATACTTCCTGTCTGGTTTTCCCACCTATACTTCCTGCCTGCCCAATCAGCGTTTATTTAAAACATGATTGACAGAATACAGACAATTCTCCTGCACCATGACATGACTCATGAGTTTCTAGTGGTTATTTCTAGTAACTTTATTTTGACACTCAGAGGCCCAAGTAAATAATTGTGATTTATTTTTGCTTATGTAGGAAATTTAAAAACAATTTTAATTTTTTGAGAATTCCCTTTTTATAGGTCTTTGAAAATTCATAAAATGTTTTATTATATTCACCTATCCCCAACTATTCTCTGTTATATGTCCCTTCTACTACCCTCTGAACTGTGTGTCCTCTTTTCTTCTCCTCCTAAATTAAATATTTAATTTATTAATTAAATAATAATTATTATTTTATGTGTATGAGGGCTCTCTCTGCATGCATGTATGCAGGCCAGAAGATGGCATCAGATCCCATAGCATATGGTTCTGAGCCAATTTGTAGTTGCTGGAAACTGAATTTATGTCCTCTGGAAGAGAAGCCAGTACTCTTAACTACTAAGCCATCTCTCCATCTGCTTTCTTTTCTTCTTAAAAATAATCCATGAAACACAATTTATGCTGTTTCTATTCTTGCATGTGTGGTATTACACTGAAGAGTAGCTGATTTACCAGGGGTATGCTCATAAAGAAAATCATTCTCCCTTTGCCATCAGATGATAGGGGTGGAATCATGTGTTCCCCACCACCAACTGTAGGCAGATACTGCTCTTTCATTTCCCTACTGCTCAGACCCGAATAATCACACCGAAACTATGTTAATTACAACACTGGCCAATGATTCAGGAATATTTCTAGCTAGCTCTTACATCTTGAATGAACCCATTTTCGCAACCACTCAGAACTCACATGTACATTTTCCTTGCTGCGTCTGAAAAATACTGCTTCCCGGTAATCATGTACCTTTTCTGGTCCTTCTACTCTTTCTGCTCCTTGAGACATGGTAATAGAGAATGTGGTAAAGATATCCCATATAAGGCTGAATATTCCAGTCTTATTCTCTGTATGTTGATCACTTCTAAGTATGTGTGTTACATAAAATCAACTACAAATAGAAGCTCCTCTAGTGAGAGTTGTGAGGTGTGTTAATTTATTGAAATTTCATCAAAATTCATCTCTCATGAGCAAGTACTGTATATATCATTTTATTTTCTCTCTTCTCCTATATAGTCCCCTCTTTTCATCCCTCTCAAATTCATGACCTCTTCTTTTTTAAATATAATTGTTCACACACATGTATGCTCACGCATGTGCACACACGCACATACACCCTACCAAGTCCATTTAGGGCTGCTTGAATGTACTTATATTTTGGCCTGGTCACTTGAGATTGAACAACTTATTGGGTGGGATCATTTCAAGAGAAGATTGATTTTCCTCTGCCAGAAAACATTAATTAAGTATAGCTCTTCATCTAGGGATTGAGATCATGAGAATTTCTCGATGTGTATTAGCATGTCTACTTCTCTTGTGCTGAACAACCTTATGAAATTTTGTGAGCGCAGTTTCCTTGTCATAGAAAGGCACTGTGTCATAGTGGACATCCTGATTCTCTGGCTCTTCACAATCTTTCTGTTACTTCTTCTATAATATACTTAAGCCCGAGGTATACCGATTCTCTTGAAGATTAATTAACTGGAGTTTGTCAACCCACAGTCAGTTGTTGTCTGCATTTAGACCTGCTGTGTGTTTCTGTATTAACCTCCTTTTTTGTTGCAAAGACTGAAGCTTCTTTGATAATGGGTAGGAATGAGAGTGCCGGGGACATAGACTGGGATGATGACAGGTTGCTAGTAGCCCTGCCAGAGACCAGGCCTTAGTCTCAGTTTACTAGAACAGTCTGGAGCTGCTCAAGCAGTTCTCACGAAAACCATAATTGAGGGGCCACCAATCAGCAGGTGACCCACAGCCTTCTGCTTGCTAAAGATAGCTTTTCCTATCCTGTCTCTGGAAAGTCCCTAACCACTACAGCCACCTATCAATCCTATAACAACCCATAACAATCCACCAATCAACCCCTAGACTAATTTATCCTCCTTGGAATTCTAACACCATTAAAAAGGAGTCGGGAAGCTTCTCTCAGTATTGCTATTTGCTGCTTTGTCAGGTGGTCAGATGCCTACATGTAGGTAATTTTTAATAACTGCTTTTGCTGATTGCACGCATGATGGGTGGTCTTTTATAGGACATCTCATGGACCTTAACAAGGGCAACACATATCTTTGTGTACAGGTATAAGTATTTACATTACCATTAGAAACAGTACTGGTTTAATGAAGTGGTAGTAATAGGTTCTCCTCTAGAGTAGTTTGCTACATTGATTGCACCAGGTATGAATTCCTGCTTATTGGGACTTAGATCCAATTATACAGTCATTGGTTACTACTGATTTTATATTTATATGTATTTATATGATTTTATATTTATATTTATATTTATATGTATATATATATATATCACTATTTCACAATTAACAATGTCTTATTCTGCTAGTTATTGGGTTTTATAAGCTTTACAGCTGGAGAGGGCTTTACTTGCTTTTCTCCCTTTGCAGGATGAATTTGCTGGATCCTTTGTAGACAGATGTTAGTTTTCTACAGCTGTGACTACCATATTCACACATGCAGATTTTGAGAAACTAGCTTTTTCCTATCTTGAGATTCTAAGCATTTCGTGTTGGCATCTCAGACCTCAGGCAACATAATTGAAAACATCCTTTCTTTTGCTCATTTGCCATCTGCATGTTTTCTCTGAGAAAGGTTCTTCAAAATGTTGCCTACTTTTTACTTCTTTGTTTTGTTTCTGCTCAATTTTGAGATGACTTAGTATACTGTGGCTGTTAGCCTTCTGTAGGCTAGTGCTCTTCACAATATTTCCTCATTGTTACAGCTCTACTTACAGTCTGTCTTTCAGGAGCAAATGTTTACTTTTCACATTTTTTTGTTTCTATTAGTTCTTTGAGAACTTCACAAAACATATTTTGGTCATATTTACCTCCCTCCCCAAATTCCTTCCATATCTGCCTCCTGTTCCCAACCACCCAATTTATCATTTTTAAAAAAAAAATATTTGTGTTGTCCCTCCACTCTTGGGTGTGTGTCCATCCACTGCAACATTGCCAATCCTCTCCCTCTGACATCATGCGCAAGATTTGCACAGCTGAAGTCAGACAAAATTCCAAAATCTAAGTGGAGGTAGACACAAAGTCTCCCCCACTGAGCTATGGCTCTATTTGTCAATGATACTAAGCGTTTTGATGCTATCCAACATACCAAAAAATTTCAATTATTCTTTCTTTTTTTCCATCATCTAAATGTTATTGCTTATGTCAAAAGCAGATGTTTTCATAGAAGTTAATATTTTACATTTCTGTTAATTTTATATCAGTGTGAGAAAAAATTAAAAGTTTATTATTTTTCATTTAAATGTCTAAATGTCAGTGTTTTATTTGATCAAAGATTATCTTCTACCATGAAATAGATATTAATTATTCCTAAATATGTACTAGTTCTTTATGTTTGTTGTTACTGACTCCCTCTTCTCTTCCACTATTCTGTGTGTTTGTACATTCACCAACATCACAAGTATCTTTAGTGACTACTGCATCATGTAAGAGTTAATACTTTATAGTATTAAATTTTCAATTCCTTTCTTTCTGAACAATTTAATTTAAAACATTCAAACATTAAACTAAAGTAAATATTGTAGTAATCTATCATTGGAGAAGTGTGATATTTCTATTAATTTACATATTTTAAAATATTTACATTAGGTTTAAAATATCTAGATAATTGAACATTTAAAAGAATTGTTTCACTGTTATTGTCCCTTGTCATGTAAATTTTAATATGATCTTGCTTATGAATATAGAAAGGTTCACTGGAATAAAATTAGAGACAATTGATATATTATAATTTAATTTTTCTATTGATGATTACAATATGCCAGTATATCTAGTAAGACCTTCAGTTCCTTATAGGACTGTTATGCTGTATGAAGCAGAAATGTCCTTTGTTATTCTGTAAATGTTTAGGTAGTATGTGTTTTTCATATTGAAGTAACTATATTTATATTAAATATTTTTCTTGAGTGAGATGTATAGTCTGTGAATTTTAAACTCCATTAATTTTTAACTTGTCAAATTAATTGACATGGATGTCCATAATATTCCAATTGGTCTTTTAAAATAGGTAAAAATAAATGATATTATTCCCATCGTTGCTGATATTGGTATTTCTACTATTCTCTGCTAAACTTGTTTAAATGTTATTAACTTAAGGATCTTTTTATACCCACTTTAATTTATTTTTTTTTCTTTTTCTATTGTCTTAAAAGAGTCTCAGGTAATTGATATGGGGCTACTGTCCTTTTCAATGTGCAAAATGTGTCTGGTGACCAGCTTCCTCCATGTTCTTTGTTGTATCCCATGGATTTGTTTATGTGATTTATCCATTGATGCTTAGATGCATTGGTGAGCATTACCAAATGCTTTTCTGGGAATTTTTGTTGGTGAAAAGATCTTGCCACAATGTATTTTCTTTCAAATCCACCACAATCTTTTGAATAAATATGCAGTACCTTGTTAAAAATACTTGCTGTTAGTGCTTGGGATTGGATATCTGCATGACTGGAAGCTGAGTTTGATTGATTATTTTGTTTTCTTGAAACTTATTTAGACTGGTTTGGGAGCTTTTTCTTCCAAACTAGTGTGTTCAGAATGTCAATAAACTTCCTCAGAGATCTTACTGAATGATTTGGGTGATCAAAAGGAACTGTTCCACTTTTCTAACTTGAATATCTCACATTGCTGGTGTTCTGGAAACCTTTGAACTCAAAATTTTGTGGTCATTTTTCTTCTGTTCTTGTGCATCACAGACTCTTGTACTGTGTTGTAGTATGCTGACATCTGGCTAGAGAAGAGAGAGGATCGCGATGGAGATCAGCTGAATTCTGCTAAGTGTTTCCTCTCGTCTCTGCCTTTTAATGCCACAGGTCCATTGGTTCCAATCTTTTTAGGAATAGTAATTTTGTTTCTTAAATTCAGTAAAATACCCATTTTTTTTCTAATCAGGATCTTTCTCACTGTAATATTTTCTGAAAACTGCCTCCATATATAAAGCCCCTTGAGCCAGGTGGTGATGGAGCACAACTTTAATCCCAGCACTCAGTAGGCAGAAGCAGGCAGATCTCTGTGAGTTTGAGGCCAACCTGGTCTACAAGAGCTACTTCTAGGACAGGCTCCAAAACTACAGAGAAACCCTGTCTTGAAAAACCAAATAAATAAACAAGACCTCTTTATGATGATCATAGACCTCATTAATCTCTTGCTATTCTCGAATTCTAGTTAGTTCTGTGTTCCTTGTCTCCTACTAGCAGGCATTAGTAATTTTCAACTATATTTATTCGTGCCCTCTTTGTGTCCGGCATTTTGTTTTTCTTTTATTTGCAATTTTATCACATTTTTTTTCAAAAATCATAATTTATTACCTTTCGCTCATTTGACTTCTGTATGATCTCTGTTTACCTTTTTGGGGTTTTACAATTTCTGCCTATGTTAGTATTTACTTCTTTTTCAAATTTAACAAAGTGAAAATTCATTGATTTAATCATTAGTGAATTTTATTTTTTATTATTTTCGAATTGTTTGATGAAGTTTCTGTTTCTCCAATATATTATCTAATGTTTTAATTGGCATTTATATAAAATATTTAGTATTTTCTTCTTTGGTTTCCTACTTATCCAAAAATAAGCAAATGTGTTCTCAGAAGAAATTTAGTAACTGGAAATAAACTTTTATACTTTCTTTTTAAATTACTTTTTTATGGAATATATTTTATCTAATACATTTACCTGTGAAATATTATTCAGCTGATAGAAAAAAATGAAATTAAAATTTTTTTGTTTATCCTTTCCAGTTCAGTTATTCAAGATTGAGGGGAAATCATTTTGTCATGAGAAGATTAAGTTTTTTCTGTTTGTTTCTCGTGATCTTCTTTGAATATTGCATATCCATTGTATATTAGGCATGAGGTTACAAAAGCATTTCAAATTCTTGTCACTGGAGTCTGTAACAATTGTGTAAATAGATTTTACAAGATTTTCACCCAATCCCAGAAACCCTACTTGGGCAAATATGTCTAAGTGCATAAGAGAGCCAATTATTCTCAAGTTTAAAGAAACGGCAGGTAAAAAAAATATTGTTCAGAATTCTGACTCTCTGTAGAAATATGTATACACTTGGACAAAATAATTAACATATTTTAGATGGAATTATAAGTGATTTAAATCTTGCTATGTTAGAAAAAATTCAAACAAGATAATATGTTATCTATAAACCTATGATTTGTTTTCCTGCTTCAGTAATGTGATTGATTTGGATTTTTCCAAGTCTTCATATACAAGTGACTAATGGGTATTTTTAATATATTTTTTTGTATTGTAAACCCTTAAGTTACTGAGAACATACTCAATCTTTTTTTTTTTATTTCTTTCCCTTTTAGAGACATGTTCAAAGTCAAAAATAGAAATTCAGAATGGATTTCTTTCTGAATCTGATCTTACATATGACCTAAATAGAAAAACACAGTTTAGGTGCAAACAGGGATATGTGACAGCAAATGGAGAAACATCAGGAACAGTTACGTGCCTCCAAAATGGATGGTCTGCTCAACCCTCATGCTTTAGTGAGTACTTCAATGTATTGCTACCATTATACTGGTGATGTATAAGGGTTTAGCTTTATTCTCCTTTAAGATGGCTGATGTTATTTCATGCTGAGTTATAATTTCAAGAAAAAAAATTCACATTTTTTTCCTTTTGGACTTATTCTTGCATTGTAGAGTATCTGCTCATTTCCTATTTCAGTGCTTTAAAATATCCTAAAGTTTTAAATCTAGTGAAGGATTCTTTAGAAGATGTTCTACCTTGCATATCAAAGCCTTTGCTCCTAGATATAAAGGTAAAGCTTTAAGTGAAGATCTATATCCATATTTAAATCTCAAAATATGTGATAATCTTATAATATATATTTAACATTATCTGCTTAGGTCCATTTTAGATCTCTCTCTTGGAAATTCTTCCCAAATATCATGATACTGGAATGCAAAAAGTGTTTCCAGGTAGCTGAAAATTTTGGTGTTTTAGGACCTGCAGTTAACCATAGACAGTTTTCTAGGAATAATTATATGTTCAGCTTCTCTTACTTATCAGAAAGCTAGCCAGTGCTATTTTTCAATACCTATTCAATATAACTTAAACGATTAGTAATTTAAGATGCTTAATGCTTTCTTAATTTCTAGTTTTCATTTGTTGTACCATTGCAGGATCTATTTAAAGAAAAAACAATTAAAATTATTCCCATGTAATATTCATGTATATTAAATTATAATCAACAAGACTTTTTAGATTTTCTTATTGTGAAAGAAAAAGATGCTTTGATATAATACAATAAATGCACATGTTTTAAATTTAACTAATTTACTTTTCTAAATTCTATGTTGCATATAAAGTACTAAATATAGGACCTTAATTCACAAAATTCTATTGCAATTCTCTAAATCTAAATATATTCTCCCTTGCCTAGTTATTTACAGTATATGATTAACATAAGAAAAATGAGCCAAGAAACCATTTTTAAAATAAAGTTTAATAAAACTTAACTGAGACAATAAACACTAATAGGAGTGCATTTTTTCTTTAATAACTGTTTCATGAAAATTGTTGATCTTCTAAGGGCATTTTTATACAGTATTGTCATTATATATCAACCGGTAATTTCCTCTGTTCTCATGAGAATTGGTCAGATATTCCATTGTCACATAGAAATGAAATCTTCCATTTTGTTTTACATTAGAGTCTTGTGATAGACCTGTATTTGAGAATTCTGGAACAAAAAATAATAGCACATGGTTTAAACTCAATGACAAATTAAACTATGAATGCCACGTTGGATATGAAAACAGACATAAAAAAACCAAAGGCTCCATAACATGTAATTATGATGGATGGTCTGACAAACCATCATGCTATGGTGAGTAATATTTCCTCTAATTTTTTATAAAGCAAAAAATAAATATTTATTTGTTACTTAAAAATGAATTTTCTAGAATCTTTCTTCTTATATAATGTAAACTGGAAGAGAAAGGATTTGTTTGAGGACTCAGGATTGATCATATTTATATTTATTATCTCATTGCATTCAGTTATTTTTTATGAGCTTCATGAGCACACGTGTATGCCTATGGCGATGTGCACACCATGTTACACGTGAATATGTCAGAGAACTTGTGTGTCTGCTCTCTCTTTTCCTCATATGAGTCCCAGGGATTGAACTCATGTCACCAAGTATGGAGGCAAGCTCTCTCATTGACTGAGCCATCTCAGCGGTGTGATAATCTGTTTTTAAAATAATGTATTCATCAGTTGTAGATATCACATTCTTGTGATTCTTATGACTGTGGAACAAGAGTTTAAGTTTGAGGACATGTTGGACTTCATGTTCACTCTCTGTGTCTATAAATGAACAAACAAGCAAAACATATTAAATTAATTAATCTTTTGTATGACATGTGTATATCAAGTATCTCTGATTAAGTATAATTGTTTCATTATCATTAAAGGCATGCTCTTAGTTATTTAAATGAGGTTTCCATTATTAAAATTATGATTTGAAGTATGGACAAGGTCATGCAAATTTGAAGGGTGGAAAGGAAAGAGATGGACAAAATTGACATACCTGGGTAAATTTCAAGGGGCTACAGAAACTATCCTAGAAACATTGACTCAGGCCTTTTGCTCTTTCCCTAATCCCTGAATGTAATTTGTTGATAAATGGCCCTTTGTTGGGAGAGACACCTGTTTGTCCCTCTCAGAGTACTGAAATGTAAATTCAGTTGTAAAAGTGAGAAAGTTTAAACCTTTCAGGATGAGGTGTTTAATTTGAGCTTGATTAATTAATTTGGGTGAGCTTTTGATCACTGGTCTTCAATACTTTGATAGCTGGACCTTGGTAGTTAGCTTCAGGAGGAGGAAGTGACCAAATAAGAGAATAGACATTGGTGGCTAGTTTATGAAAGTAATCTAATGATTTATAACCAAGGCAGAAGGAATTGGGAGAAGGGCAAGGCCTGCCAGAGCCATGTTTGCCATGCCTGGGCTGGCCAGAATACCTTCAGAAACAATAGCAGCAGAAATTTAAAAATTAGATTTGCAGTATAAAGGACCAAATCAAATATAAATCATTAAGAATATCTACAGCTGGAACAGTGAAATAAGATCTGTAATCCCAGAACTTGGAAGGTAAAAGTATGAGCATCTTGAATTTGTGAAGAGTCTGGGAGACATATGAAGACCTATCATAAGCAAGCAAAAAGATCAAATGCCCCCCAATAATTAGAAGTAAAATTAAGCAAATAATAATCATTAATTTCTCTCTGATTATAAACAGTTCAAGGTTATGAAATCAGGGATTTCTGCAACACAATATTAAAACGGAATGCAAGGGCAGGGATATTAGTTCATTTTGACAATACTTGGCTATCCCAAGACCTTAGGGTTGGTCTTAGCATTCCAAAACTAAAATTAAAAATACTGTGAGATTATTTATGTATGTGACAAAAGTTTTCCTGTGGAGGTGATATATTGGCATCCACCCACCCATCTCTACTAAGGAGTTCAGGACAGATCAACATACAGATACTACCGAAGCCCAACTTGATAATCAGTGAGTTTTATTGGGGTTGTTGAAATATGGGTGAAGAGTTACTGGCAGGAGTAGAAATGAAAATGAAAATAAAAATAAAATAGCTGCATCACAAAGGCCCATCTAGCATAGCTAACAGCTCACAGAAGCATGGAACTTGGAGTACTCTGCACAGCCTGCAGCAGCTCAACAGGTTGGAGAATAAGATTGTTTTGTTTTCCAAGTGATTCAGTTGAACTAAGCCCCTTGTCAGGAGTTGGGCTGGTTTTTGTTTCTTCCAGTCAGTTGATGTGGTCTCAAAGTCTTCTATTTTGCATCTACATTGTCTGAGTATCTCCTTTGCAGTTTTTCCTGTCAGACAATGACTTATCAACTTGTTTTCTTGGGCATAAAGGGCCTACTGAATCTGGTCAGTTTCAGGGACTTATTAAAGCTGTTTAGAGTTCTTTACCTTCCTCCTAGAGGAGTTTCTTTGCAGGATAGGATATTTTAATCTTGGATGAACTATCACACAATAAATTCCCATAGATATTGTGTAGGCCTGGTGCTAAATCCCTGGAAACCTGTAAATAAAGAAAAATCCTCTTTTTATTAAAATTTATTCATGGTTATTGTGAATATCTGAGTGACCCCAGACTTTTAATAACTGTGAGTCTTATAAAGGTTGATTCTTCCCAGATGATCTAAAAAAAAAAACCTCAATATTAAAAGAAAGGAATTATTTGGAGAATATTTCCAGACACTCTAATATGTACCATTCTTGTGTGTTCTATCACCAGTGCCAATGATGTTGGTTATTTGTTTTAGATATTTCTTTTTAAGCACAATTTTCACTTTTGTTGCTAGTAGTGTGTATTAACACTTAATTTTTGAAAGTTGGAGTTTTCTTTTCTGTACAACCCTGCTTTTAAAACTGCAATCTTTAATTTTGTAAAGTAGTAAAAATGCGAGACTTCAAACAGAAATAAATTGTTTCTTTTATTTTTTATTTTGGAATTAAGACATTTTGGGGGGGTTGTTTCTTTTTTAATTAATATTTATTTTTTTATTTTTTATTAAAAATTTCCATATCCTTCCCTCCTCCCACTTCCCTCCCCTCCCCTCTAACCACACCCGTACTCCCTCCCTCTCCAGGCCAAAGATCAGTCAGGGTTCCCTACAATATGGGAAGTCCAAGGTCCTCCCAAATCCCCCCAGGTCCAGGAAAGTGAGCATTCAAACTGAAAAGGCTCACACAGAGCCCGTCCATGCAGTAGAATCAAAACCCAGTGCCATTGTCCTTGGCTTCTCAGTTAGCCTCCACTGTCAGCCACATTCAAAGAGTCCAGTTTGATCACATGCTCCATCAGTCCCATTATAACGGGCCTTGGTGATCTCTCATTAGATCTGTCCCACCATCTCAGTGGGTGAACGCAGCCCTCGCGGTCCTGACTTCCTTGATCACGTTCTCCCTCCTTCTGCTCCTCATTAGGACCTTGGGAGCTCATTCCAGTGCTCCAATGTGGGTCTCTGTCTCTATCTCCATCCATCGCCAGATGAAGGTTCTATGGTAATATGCAAGATAATCATCAGTGTGGCTATAGAACAAGGCCAGTTCAGGTACCCTTTCCTCTGATGTACAAGGAACAAGCTGGGGACATCTCCTTGGATATCTGGGAACCCCTCTAGAGTCAAGTCTCTTGCCAACCCTAAAATGGCTCCAGTAATTAAGATATATACTTCCCTGCTCCCACATCCACACCTCCTCCATCCCAACCATCCCATTCCCTCAAGCTCTCCCCATCCTCTCTTTCTCCCTTCTCTCCCCACCTCCCCTTATCCCCACCTCACTCCCACCCCCGTGCTCCCAACCCCTGACTGGCAATTTTGTCAATTTCCAATATCCAGGAAGATAACAATGTTTTTCTTTGGGTTCACCTTCTTATTTAGCTTCTCTAGGATCACAAATTATAGGCTCAATGTCCTTTATTTACAGCTAGAATCCACTTATGAGTGAGTACATACCATATTCCTCTTTTGGGGTCTGGGTTACCTCACTCAGTAAAGTGTTTTCTATTTCCATTTATTTGCATGCAAAATTCAAGATGTCATTGTTTTTTACCGCTGAGTAGAACTCTAAAGTGTATATGTGCTACACCTTCTTTATCCATTCTTCTATTGAGGGGCATCTAGGTTGTTTCCAGGTTCTGGCTATTACAAATAGTGCTGCTATGAACATAGTTGGAAAAATGTTTTTGTAGTATGATTGGGCATCTCTTGAGTATATTCCCAAGAGTGGAATTGCTGGGTCCTGGGGTAGGTTAACTCCCAGTTTCCTGAGAAACCGCCACACTGATTTCCAAAGTGATCACTCAAGTTTGCATTTCCATCAACAATGGATGAGTGTTCCCCTTACTCTACATCTTCTCCAGCATAGGTGTTTTTGATTTTAGCCATTCTGACAGGTGTAAGATAGTATCTTAGAGTTGTTTTGATTTGCATTTCCCTAATCACTAAGGAGGTTGAGCATGACCTTAAGTGTCTTTTGGCCATTCGAACTTCTGTTGAGAATTCTCTGTTCAGTTCAATGCCCCATTTTTAATTGGGCTAATTAGCATTTTAAAGTCTAGTTTCTTGAGTTCTTTATATATTTTGGAGATCAGACCTTTGTCTGATGTGGGGTTGGTGAAGATTTTCTCCCAGTCAGTAGATTGCCTTTTTATCTTAATGGCAGTGTCCTTTGCTTTACAGAAGCTTCTCAATTTCAGAAGGTCCCATTTATTCATTGTTGCTCTTATTGTCTGTGCTACTGGGGTTCTACATAGGAAGTGGTCTCCTGTGCCCATGTGTTGGAGACTACTTCCCACATTCTCTTCTATCAGATTCAGTGTAGTCAGATTAATATTGAGGTCTTTAATCCATTTGGACTTGAGTTTTGTGCATGGTTCTAGAAATGGATCTACTTTCAGGATACAAGATCACCTCCAAAAATCAGTTGCCCTCCTATACACAAAGGATAAAGAAGCAGAGAGTGGAATCAGAGAAACATCACCTTTCATGATAGCCACAAATAGTATAAAGTATCTTGGGGTAACTCTAACCTAGAATGTGAAAGATCTATTTGACAAGAACTTTAAGTCTTTGAAGAAAGAAATTGAAGAGGACACCAGAAAATGGAAGGATTTCCCTTGCTCTGATGTAGGTGTGTCTTCTATCTATCTGATGATTCCATTGGTTAATTAATAAAGAAACTACTTGGCCTAATAGGTTAGAACATAGGTGGGTGGAGGAGACAGAAGAGGAAGAAGGAAGTGAGGCAGATGGCTCAGACAGTTGCCATGCCTCTCCTTTCCAAGACAGACGCAGGTTTAGATCTCTCAGGTAAGCCACCCCTCGTGGTGCTACACAGATTACTAAATATGTGTTAAAGCAAAATGTAAGAATTAGTCAATAAGAGGCTAGAACTAATGGGCCAAGCAGTATTTAAATGAATACAGTTTCCGTGTAATTATTTCGGGTGTAAAGCTAGCCAAGTAGGCTAAAAAGCAGGTCTGCCTACAGCTCCTCACTACATTGCTCTTGGATTGGGAGGATCAATATAGTAAAAATGGCAATTCTACCAAAAGCAATCTATAGATTCAATGCAATCCCCATCAAAATCCCAACAAAATTCTTTACAGACCTTGAGAGAACAGTAATCAATTTTATATGGAAAAACAAAAAACCCAGGGTAGCCAAAACAATCCTATACAATAAAAGTACTTCTGGAGGCATTACTATCCCTGACTTTACACTCTATTACAGAGCTACAGTAATGAAAACAGCTTAGTATTGGCACAAAAACAGGGATGTTGACCAATGGAATCAAATCGAAGACCCAGATATTTATCCACAAACCTATGAACACCTGATTTTCGACAAAGGAGCTAAAAGTATACAATGGAAGAAAGAAAGCATCTTTACCAAATGGTGCTGGCATAACTGGATGTCAGCTTGTAGAATTAAGACATTTTTAATTCTCATTTTGAAAGCAAAATGTCATTTTCTTTTTTTATTTTTCCATTCAAAAATTTATACTTCTTCCTCTCCTCCCATTCCCTTTCCACTTCCCCACTTCCTCTCCTCCCTCCCTCTCCCTCCTTAAGAGAGGGCAGGGTACCCTGCTCTGTGGGAAGTCCAAGACCCTCCCCACTACATCCAGGCCTAGGAAGATGCGCATCCAAATAGACTAGGGTCTCAAAAAGCCAGTACATGCAGTAGAAACAGGTCCAAGTGCCATTATCAATGGCTTCTAAGTCTGCCCCCATTGGCAGCCACATTCAGAGAGTCCGGTTTGATCACATGCTCATTCAGTCCTGGTCCAGCTGGATTTGGTGAGCTCACATTAGATAAGGCACACTATCTCAGTGGGTAGAACAACCCCTCATGGTCCTGACTTCCTTGGTCATCTTCTCCCTCCTTCTGCTCTTCAACTGGACCTTGGGAGCTCAGTCCATTGCTCTGATGAGGGTCTCTGTCTCTATCTCCATCCATCGCCGGATGAAGATACTATGGTGATATTCAACATAATCATCAGTGTGATAGTGGGGCAAGGACAGTTCAGGCACTCTCTCCTCTGCTGCCCAAGGACCTAGCTGGAGACCTCCCCATGAACACCTGGGATACCTTCCAGAGCGAAGTCTCTTGCCAACCCTAAAATAGCTCCCTTAATGTAGATATCTTCTTCCCTGCTCCTATATCCGCCCTTCCTCCATCTCCACCCTCCCACTCCCCCCAGCTCTCCCCAGTCTTTCCCTTCACCCTTCTCCCTCCCTCTCTCCCCTTTCCCCTTCACCAATCCCAGCTCCAACCCACCTCCATGCTCCCAACTTTTTCCTGGCAATCCTGTTTGTTTACAATTTCCAGGAGGATCTATATATGTGTTTCTTTGGGTTCACCTTGTTATTTGGATTCTCTAAACTTGTGAACGAGAGGCTCAATGTCCTTTTTTTATGGCTAGAATCCACTAATGAGTGAGTACATACCATAGTCATCTTTTGGGGTCTGGGTTATCTCACTGAGTACAGTGTTTTCTATTTCGATCCATTTGCAAGCAATATTCAAGATGTTATTGTTTTTTTACCTCTGAGTGCATATATTCCACACTTTCGTTATCCACTCTTCCATTGAGGGGCATCTAGGTTGTTTCCAGGTTCTGGCTATTACAAATAATACTGCTATAAACATAATTGAGCAAATGTCTTTGTAGTATGATTGAGCATCTTTCGACTATATACCCAAGAGTGGAATTGCTGGATCCTGAGGTAGGTTGACTGCCAATTTTCTGAGAAACTGCAATACTGATTTCCAAAGTGGTTGTACAAGTTTGCATTTCCACCAGCAATGGATGAGTGTTCCCCTTACTCTACATCCTTTCCAGCATAGGCTATCATTGTGTTTTTGATTCTAGCCATTCTGACAGGTGTAAGTGGTATCTCAAAGTTGTTTTGATTTGCATTTCCCTGATCACTAAGGAAGTTGAACATGGCCTTAAGTGTCTTTTAGCCATTTGAACTTCTGTTGAGAATTATATGTTCAGGTCTGTACCCCATTTTAATTGGGTTATTTAGAATTTTAATGTCTAGTTTCTTGAGTTGTATATTTTAGAGATCAGATCTTTGTCTGATGTGGGGTTGTGAAGATCTATTCCCATTCAAGGGGATGCCTTTTGTCTTAATGACAGTGTCTTTTGCTTTACAGAAGCTTCTCAGTTTCAGGAGGTACCATTTATTCATTGTTGCTCTCATTGTCTGTGCTACTGGGGTTATACATAGGAAGTGGCCTCCTGTGCCCCTGTGTTGCAGTCTATTTCCCACTTTCTCTTTTATCAGGTTCAGTATGGCTGGATTTATATTGAGGTCTTTAATCCATTTGGACTTGAATTTTGTGCATAGTGATAGATATGGATCTATTTTTATTCTTCTACAGTTGACATCCAGTTATGCCAGCAACATTTGTTGAAGATGCTTTCTTTCTTCCATTGTATAGTTTCATCTCTTTTGTCAAAAATCAGGTGTTCATAGGTTTGTGGGTTAATATCTGGGTCTTCGATTCGATTCCATTGGTCGATGTCTCTGTTTATATGCTAATACCAAGTGGTTTTCATTGCTGTAGCTCTGTAATAGAGTTTGAAGTCAGGGATGGTAAGGCCTCTGGAAATTCCTTTATTGTATAGGATTGTTTTGGGCTATCCTGGGTCATTTGTTTTTCCATATAAAGTTGATCATTGATCTCTCAAGGTCTGTGAACAATTTTGTTGGGATTTTGATAGGGATTGTATTGAATTTATAAATTGCTTTTGGTCGAATTGCCATATTTACTATGTTGATTCTACCCATCCAAGAGCAAGTGAGATCCTACCATTTTCTGGTGTCCTCTTCAATTTCTTTTTTCAAAGCCTTAAGGTTCTTGTCAAATAGATCTTTCACTTTCTTGGTTAGTGTTACCCCAAGATACTTTATGCTATTTGTGGCTGTCATGAAAAATGAATTTTCTATGATTTCCCTCTCTGCTTCTCTATCTTTTATGTATAGGAGGGCTACTGATTTTTTTTAGTTGATCTTGTACCCTTCCATATCAGTGAAGGTATTTATCAGCTGTAGGAGTTCTTTGGTAGAGTTTTTGGGGTCATTGATGTGCAGATGTATCATATCATCTGCAAATAACAAAAGTTTAACTTCTTCCTTTCCAATTCAAATCCCCTTGATCTACTTATGTTGTCTTATTGCTCTCGCTAGAACTTCAAGCACTATGTTGAAGCGATATGGTGAGAGTGGACAGCCTTGTCTTGTTCCTGAATTTAGTGGAATGGCTTTGAGTTTCCATTTAATTTGATATTAGCTGTTGACTTGCTGTATATTGCTTTTATTATATTTAGGTATGATCCTTATATCCCTAACATCTCCAAGACCTTTATCATAAAGGGTTGTTGAATTTTGTCAAATGCTTTTTCAGCATCAAAGAAATGATGTTTTTTTCCTTTCAGTTTATTTATATGATGACTTACATTGATAGATTTTCATGTGTTGAACCAGCCCTGTATCTCTGGGATGAAGCCTACTTGATCATATTGGATAATTTTTTGATGTGTTCTTGGATTTGGTTTGCCAGTATTTTATTGAGGATTTTGCATCAATGTTCATGAGCTAGATTGATCTGTAATTATCTTTCTTGGTTGAGTCTTTGTGTGGTTTTGGTATCAGGGTAATTGTAGCTTCATAAAAAGAGTTTGGCAATGACTTTTCTGTTTATATTATGTGAAATACATTAAGGACTATAGGTATCAGCTCTTCTTGGAAGTTCTGGTAAAATTCTGCATCAAACCATCTGATCCTGGCCTTTTATTTGGTTGGGAGGTTTTTATGACAGCTTCTATTTCCTCATGACCTATAGGTCTATTTAGATTGTTCACCTAGTCTTGATTCAATTATGGTATATGGTATTTATCTACAAACAAGTCCATTTCTTTTAGATTTTCCAACTTCATGGCATATAGGCCTTTGTAGTAAGACCTAATGATTCTCTGAATTTCTTCAGTGTCTGTTGTTATGTCCCCCTATTCATTTCTGACGTTGTTAATTTGTGTGTTCTCTCTCTGCCTTTTTATTTGTTTGGGTAGGGGTTTTTCAATCTTGTTGATTTTCTCAAAGAACCAGCTCTTTGTTTCTTTGATTTTTTCGATTGTTTTCTGTATTTCTATTTTGTTGATTTCAGCCCTCAGTTTGATTATTTCCAGTCTTCTACTCCTCCTGGGTGAGTCTGCATCTTCTTTTTCTAGAGCTTCCAGCTGTGCTGTTAAGTCTCCAATGTGAGCTTTCCCCGTTTCTTTAGTGTTGGCACTCAGTACTATGGACTTTCCTCTTAGCCCTGCTTTTGTCATGTCCCATAGGTTTGGGTATGGTTGTGTTTATTTTTGTTGCATTCAAGGAAGACTTTAATTTCTTTCTTTATTTTTTCCCTGACCCAGGTATGGTTCAGTAGTTGACTGTTCACTTTCCATGAGTTTGTAGGCTTTCTGGGGGTAGAAATATTCGTAAATTCCAACTTTATTCCATGGTGATCCGATAAGACACAGGTGGTTACTAAATTTTTTTCTATCTATGGAAGTTTGCTTTTTTACTGAGTACAATGATCAGTTTTTGAGAAGGTTCCATGAGATGCTGAGAAGATGGTATATTCTTTGCTATTTGGGTGGAATGTTCTATAGATGTCTGTTAAGTCCATTTGATCCATTACCTCTGTTAGTTCTCTTATTTCTCTGCTAAGTTTCTGTCTGGTTGACCTGTCCATTGGTGAGAGAGGAGTGTTTAAGTCTCTTATTATTAGTGTGTGGGGTTTGATTTGTGCTTTGAGTTCTAGTAATGTTTCTTTTACATATGTGGGTACTTTTATATTAGGGGTATAGATATTCAGGATTGAGACTTCATCCTGATGAATTGTTCCTGTTATGAGTATAAAGTGTCCATCTCCATCTCTTCTGATTGGTTTTAGTTTGAAGTCATATTTGTTAGAAATTAATATGGCCACACCCACTTGTTTTTTAGGACCATTTACTTGAAAAATCCTTTTCCCAACCCTTTACTCTGAGGTAATGTCTGTCTTTTTTGTCGAGGTGTGTTTCTTGTAAACAGCAGAATGTTGGACCATGTTTTCATATCCATTCTATTAACCTGTGCCTTTTTATAGGTGAATTGAGTCCATTGATATTAAGTGATATTAATGACCAGTGATTGTTAACTCCGATTATTTTTTTTGGTGGTAGAGTTTGTGTGTTTGCCTTCTTTGAATTGTGCTGGTGGAGGTCTGTTAGATGTTTGAGTTATTGTGGGTGTTGTTGGCTCCCTTGGGTTGTGATTTTCCTTCTAGTACTTTCTGTAAGGTTGGGTTTGTGGCTATGTGTTGTTTAAATTTGTTTTTATCCTGGAATATCTTTTTTTCTCCTTTGATGGTGAAAGAAAGCTTGGCTGGGCATAGCAATCTGGATTTTTATCCATGGTCTCTTAGTTTCTGCAGCACATCTATCCAAGACCTTCTGGCTTTCATGGTTTCCATTGAGAAGTCAGGTGTAATTCTGATAGGTTTAGCTTTATATGTTACTTGACCTTTTTCTTTTGCAGCTCTTAATATTCTTTCTTTATACTGTATGTTTTGTATTTTGATTATTATATGGCAAAGGGACTTTTTTTTGGTCCAGTCTATTCAGTGTTCTGTATGCTTCTTGTACCTTCATAGGAATATCCATCTTTAGGTTGGGAAAGTTTTCTTCTATAATTTAGTTGAATATATTTTCTGGGCCTTTGAGCTGTAATTCCCCTTCTTCTATCCCTATTATTCTTAGGTTTGGACGTTTCTCGGTGTCCTAGATTTCCTGGATGTTTTGTGTTAAGAATTTATTGGATTTGCTGTTTTCTTTGATCAGTGCATTTATTTCTTCTATTGTATCTTCAGCATGTGAGATTCTTTCTTCTATCTTTTCTATTCTGTTGGTTATACATTTCTCTGTAGTTTATATTCATTTACCCAGATTTTCCATATCCTGCCATCTCGTGGTTTGTGTTTTCTTCATTGCCTCCATTTCAGTTTTCAAGTCTTGAACTGTTTCCATTACTTGTTTGGTTGCTTTTTCTTGGTTTTCTTGGATATCTTTTAGGGATTTATTAATTTCTTCTTTTTGTTAGTCTTCTCATCCATATCTTTAAAGAAGTTTTTCACATCCTGTTTAATGGTCTCTATCACTTTCATGATGTTACGTTTAAAGTCTATTTCTTCTACTTCTTCTGGATTAGTGTGTTCAAGTCTTCCTGTTGTATATTCACTGGATTCTGGTGTTATCATGTTGCTTTTCAGATTGTTAGAGGAATTCTTGCATGGGCGCCTGCCTATCTCTTCCTTCAAATGCTGTTAGGAGAGTCTTGGCAGCTTGGTCTGATCTTTGTTGTGGTTAACGGTGTACTTGGGTGTTTTTCTTGGTCTGCCCTCTCTTAGGTCTCCTCAGCACTGGAGTTAGCTCTCAGATCCTCTCCACCCTGAAGTAGGCTGTGGTGGTGGATCCCTCCAGATGGATCTACTGGTACTGGATCAGGGCCACTTGCTGAGGAAGGACCTCTCAGACAAAACGGCAGGCTTGGTAGACGCCGGCTGAGTGGAACAAAGAAACCCTTGTAGCCTTGCACTCACCACTGTGTCCCCAGACCCTCAGCCCTAAATCAGGCTGAGTTAGGGGATCCTAGGACTCCGCAGATGGAAAAGGGTGCGGGGGCAAGCAGGGGTGGGTACATAGAAAAAGCCAGTAGCCAGGGTGAAGCCCCACTGAATGGCCAGAGAGTTTAGGGGATTGGAGGGTGACTATGCTCCCTTCCAAGGGTGTCCGGCCAGCCAGGTGGGGATACACTTACCCCTCCAGATGGATGGACTGGTACTCAAAAATGTTTCTAACAGTTAACAGTGTCAACATTTTTTTAAAAAATTTATTGTAATGGAGAATGTTTCATATTCTTAATTTGAGTCAGAATGATTAACAGTTAATAATAAAAATTGAAAATACAACAAAATAACTTAGTGGGTCATAAATATTTAAATACTCAACTAATGTTATGGTTTTGTACATATTTCTTATGGTTTTTTATTTTTAAATATACTAATTTTATTTTTCTAACTTCAGATACATTAGAAATTATTTTACCTATTCTGTAGGCTGCCGTTTTGTCTTGTTGACTGTGTCCTTTGCTTTACAGGAGCTTTTTAATTACAGGAAGTCCCATTTATTAATTGTTTCTCTCAGTGTCTTTGCTACTGGGTTTATATTTAGGAAGTGGTCTCCTGTGCTAATGCGTTCAAGTGTACTTCCCACTTTTTGTTCTATAAGGTTCAGTGTGTCCAGCTTTATGTTGAGGTCTTTGACCCATTTGTGCTTGAGTTTTGTGCATGTTGACAGATATGGATCTATTTTCTTTCTTCTACATGTTAATATCCAGGTACGTCAGTACCATTTCTTAAATATGATTTCTTTTTTCATTTTATATTTTTTGTTTCTTTGTCAAAAATTAGGTGATCATAGGTGTGTGGATTAATATTTGGGTCTTTTAATTTAGTTTCATTGGTCCTCCTGTCTGTTTTTATGCCAATAGCAGACTGTTTTCTGTAACCCAGACCCAGAAAGACAATTATCATATGTACTTATTCATAAGTGGTTTTTAAACATAAGGCAAAGAAAATTAGCTTACAAATCACAATCACAGAGAACCTAGAAAACAATGAGAACCCTAAAAGAGATATGCATGGATCTAATATACATGAGAAGTGGAAAAGACAAGATCTCCTGAGTAGATTGAGAGCATGGGGACCATGGGGGAGGGCTAAAGGGGAGGGGAAAGGCAAGGTGAGGAGCAGAGAAAAATGTATATCTCAATAAAATCAATAAAAAAGAAAAATTAATAAAGAAATTATTTTACTTGTTCTACTATCTCAAGTGTATTAAACTGAAATATATTTTGAATATGTCATAAACTTACTATATAACCTTAATTTCAAAAAAGAAAAAATGATTCTATATGGTAAGAATAGGACAGTTCTGAATTTAACATTAATAATGCTTTGCTGATTTCCAGATCTAGTAAAAATAAGTTAATTATTCAATTCTTTAATATATTATAGCAACATACATTTCTCAAAATTTGATATGAATTCAGAGGAGCTATAATATGCAATATGAGCATTTTTCACAAAGAGGAGAGTTTCTAATGTTACTCTGAGAATATACAGGAGAGAGATAAAATTATTTGTTGATTAAATATGTACTCTAATTATTTTACTTTTTAAGAAAGAGAATGCAGTATTCCCTTCCTAGACCAACACTTGGCTGTCAGTCCCAATAAAGACAAATATAAAGTTGGAGATATGTTGAAAATTTTTTGCCGACGGGGACGCAGAGTTGGACCAGATTCAGTGCAATGTTACTACTTTGGATGGTCTCCTAGTTTTCCAACATGTAAAGGTCAGTATCTGTTTTACATTTGGTGAATGAAAATCAGAGGTTTAGTTTTCTTCTCATAATATCTCCCAGTCTTACATTGTATCTACAATTTTTAGCATATTCATAGACAACAATGATCAAGCTGTGTGTTGTGTGACTAATACACAGTTATTTACATGGCTAGTTCCAGGCTAACTTAAAATTTGTTACCAATGTGTTTAAACATGTAGATATGATAGCTTAGAGTACAAAGATATCTCTCATTTTGTCTGTATTTCCATTAATACTGGAATATTAAGCATTATCTTCACATTGCATAGAGAATGTCTAAACTGTATCACAACAGATTTTGTTTAATTCAATATCATTTATTCAAAAAATAAAATGCATTAATCAGATGCCTTCTACAGTGTGAATATTTTTTACAAATGGATAACTGTATGTTAAAAATATTGAGTGAGAAGAATCACTATAATTGTCAAAAACTACAATTGCTGACTGGTTTTCATGCACTTTCAATGTATCAGGTTTACCAAAAATTGTACCACTTTAATATGCTTCAATGATATTCAATAGACACGTTAAAACAGTGAAATGTGAACCTAATATTTATAAAATTGATTTAAGAAAATGTTATAAAAAGTGATATGGTGAATAAATTCTTAGAAGATTTTTCATTAACTAGATTTTTAAATTGCAAGATGAGCATTTTTATTTAGATGTATACAATATTCTGCAATAGATCAAGTGAGATCATGTGATCAACCTCCTGAACTTCTCAATGGGGAATTGATGGGAACAAAGAAAGAACAGTACAGCCATGGTGAAGTGGTGAAATATGATTGCAAGCCTAGATTTCTACTGAAGGGACCCAATAAAATCCAGTGCATGGATGGAAATTGGACAACTTTGCCAACGTGTGTCGGTAATGAAAATACTAATACTTAGACACTGTTTTGCATTTCATGTGATGTCTTAATAATAAATACACATTTGTGAAACATCTATCTACAGAGGAGAAGAGAACATGTACAGATATTCCTAAACTTGAGCATGGCTTTGTGCAGCTTTTTGTCCCTCCCTACTATCATGGAGAATCAGTGGAGTTCAACTGCACAGAAAATTTCACAATGATTGGACATGGTTCAGTTTCATGCATTAGTGGAAAGTGGACCCAGCTTCCCCAGTGTTTTGGTAAGATTATGTGCCTCAAATTGATACTTCATAAAGTGTAATATTTTGGTGACGGTGATATTTACATATATACTTTTAGTTAGAAATCTTCTTAGAACAATCTAGTCTTAAACAATATGTATCCAAACTTTTATTATTTATAATCTTATTTGTGTTTATCAATGAATGAAAATTAATATTATCTATAAATGGCTATTTATCCTAGGTTAAATCCAGTTGCTAGTTATAAATTTTCATGTAAGTAAAATGTAACTAATAATACCCAAGAAGATATGATAATGTTACAAAATAGCATTGCTGTTATATGGCACTTTCCTTTTATATCATGGACAGCTAAGAAATCAGGTTTGTAGAGCACCCATTTCATACTCTCCCATAACAAACTTTCCTCTCCCAGAACTTTTATTATGCTTCTGTCTATTTCTCATGTTGCAAGCTAAAGCCATTGTGATTAAGGTGGGGCCATAGGTCCTCTCATTGTCTATATATATATATATATATATATATATATATATATATATATATATAGAGAGAGAGAGAGAGAGAGAGAGAGAGAGAGAGCTCTTGGGGTTAGGTAGACAACATTATTCCATTGGTGATGTCACTCTGTAATTACCCTCCACATTATTTTGGTGACTGAACATTTAATGAGTAGCTAAAAGCTTCTTGGTGCCTACATTTACTTTTCTCTGAAACTGAGATTTTACGTAGAGTGTTCCTAAATCATTACTTCAGAATATCCTTGATACCCAATATTTACTCTTCATTTGAACTTTAAGTGTTGGTTAATGCCAGAGAAACATGGAGCTCCTTTGGAAAGGACATTTATACCTGTGTTGTTTAGTGATTATGTTCTCTATACACAGAATACCAATCAACTCAAAAACAGTTTGCTATATAAATCAATGGTTTTACAATGAATCATTATATTTTTGCTAAAAAATATTTTTATATCTATATCTTCAGTACTTTAAAACATTCACACAATTGTTTTAAAACTATAACAAATGCATTCATATAGCATAAAATTCAGACATATCAGGAATATATTCTGTTACAAAATTATATTTTATCATTTCTTCAGATTTCTGAGATTTTGTTCTGATGGTTAGTCTGCCTATAGTGACCTTCATATGACCCCCTCAGTTATTGCAAGCTGTGATACAACAGTAGTAAGCTTACAGTATAAACATTTTATTCTTCCAATATACATTCTTAGTCTTCTACATGTTTGTAGCTTTCTCTTAACAAATAAGAGATTTTTATGATACAAATCAATCACAGAGTCACCATTCCCTCCCCTCCCCCAATGATTGGTCTGTCTTCATTTCCCTTTACAGCAATTTTTTGTCTTCCTATGAACCAATCTTAAGTAAGGGATTAATTCTCAGGTGTTTTGAGTTTTTTAAGTACTCTGGTAAATATTTTAAGTATTGTTTTAAAAGAAAATTATAGAACTTTGGCTAATAACTTACATTTACTTACTCTAATCCATAAACATTTCATTCTTCATTTCAAATTACTAACAAATATTACCCAGTACTTATACTGAAATTTTCTCAAATTCAAAAAGGACTCTCATCTTAAGTTGGTAATTATAGCAAACAATATATTAAAAGGTGTATATATAACCCTTACTTAAGTCATAACAGAGCCAAACAGTTTTATTCTTATGACATAGTATTGTTTTATTATAGGATGATTTAGTTTAGGAAATAACTTCTTCTAGACTCTTATGAAGAGAATAAAAAAGAAAGAGATGGTGACTACAAGCATCTAATATCTTATACAAATCTAGCTCTCAAATAATTGTTTTATACACAATATATCTTAGATATTCTCTTCTAATAACACATATATCAAAAAAGGTAATTCAAACTAACCAACCTATTAGAATCTATCAGCTCATGTTTTTATTTTAATATTTTTAACATTATGGACTAATATTAAGATAAGAAGGAAGTAACAGATGTGAACATTTCACAGCTTTCAAGTAGGGGGTCAAAGCTTGTCATGTCATAATTATTTCCTACGTAGAGCATCTGAGACAATGATTTCCTATGCTGTTGTATTTGCTTAGTACCCAAATCTCTTATTGAAACACTGTTTCTGAGAGGTAGCAAACTTGGAATTAGATCTAGTTCTAGCACCATAGACCACTCTGTATGGTGACCTTAGCATTTTAATTGGCACAATTTATAGGTATAAATCATAGTACCATGTACATTGACTCTGTAGTTATTTTAATATTACAACTATCTCACTTCTTGTAATTGTTTTTATTTTTTCCTGAAATTATTTTCACATAGCTACAGATCAACTGGAGAAGTGTAAAGCACCAGTATCAATTGATGTGAAAGCACTTTATACCAATAAGAATGAATTTAATCATAATTTTAGCATGAGTTACAAATGTGAAGAAAAGAAGGAGGATAAACAGTCAATCTGCATCAATGGAAGATGGGTTCCTGAACCAAACTGTACAAGTAAGCTCTTGTTTGCACTGTCTTCTAGTAGTTATTCCAGTCTTTTCTCACCTGTGATAATTGTAGCCTTGAGTTCTTAAAAAACAGTAATTGTTCTTCAGAATTTCCTATGTAAATCCTGTATCTTTTATCATTTTTACCTCTCCACTTCCACTCTAACACCTCCTGTGACCTTGTACTTCCTGTTCAATTTGTGATTCTTTCTCCACACAAAAACACACACACATATATGTAATATACATATATACACATGCACACATATATAAATGTGGATATATATATATATATATAACTTGTATATATGAATTCAGGCTGATGAATCTCTTTATTGTTTTCCCTATGAATATGTGATTAGGACTAAGAATTTTGTTGGCTCACCCAGCCGTGGAGAAAATTGATTCTAGATAGACATTAATTGCCTGTAACTCTTCACCTAGGTCAGTAGTTCTCTACCCTCCTATTGCTAAGACCCATTAGTGCAGTTTCTCATGTTGTGTTGACTCTAACCATAAAATTGCTTTTATGGCTACTCCATAACTGTAATGTTGATACTGTTATGAATTGTAATATAAAGGTTTGTGTTTTCTGAAGGTCTTAAGCAACCTTGATGGAAAGGTAACTTGAAACACAGGTTGTGAACCTCTGATGTAGAAGAAGGGGCTTGTAAAGTTTTTATTTATCCACATTGACATGTCAGCTGGTATTGCTATCATGAAGGTCTTGTATAAGTGACTATGCTTTTCAGATTTCATGGGTTCAAATACCCTGTCATATACGAAAGAAGATACTGTATCATAACAGACATCCTGGAAATATACTTTTTAATACATAAGATGATTTAGAGATTGTTATCACCTTTGTTAGTGAACTGTAGTTTAAAGCATACAAGCAAACTTAATCAACAGGAACTTACCTCCTTGTCTTAATGGTCCCTTACTCACAGAGTTCCATTATATCTAACCATTTTATCACTATAAATGCAATGTTTGCTTCCTATGCTTATGCTTAATCACCATGCAATTCTGTACAGTTATGTGTACTATCAATTTAACAATTTATTTATTCTGGTAACAATAAACCTGTTTACTTAGAAAATTCTGACTCATATGATACCCCCAATTCCAAATAAATAGGCAATGAGTTGATTTCACTAGTTTTGCTTCTCTATATGTATTTATCACTGTTATCTAGAATGCCTGCCTCACTCAATATCTTAAACTATTTCTTAAAGACTAAAATTCACTGAAAGTATTTGATTTCAAAATTAAAACTATTGTATACATTGTAATGGAGGGCACATGCCATTCCGTGGTTGTCTCTCATTTTTAATCCTGTCTGATTTCATTTTGATTAGTATGAAGTAAGGTGATATTTTTTTCTTTTCTGTATTGCTAGCTAGTTGTTTAAAGAATGTAGAAAAATATATTTACTACACAAACATTCATTTCCTTCTAGTCCTTCCACCCTACTTAAGCAAAATAAAAATGATTATTAATAATCACTAGTAAAGCAAACTATGATGTTATGAGTCTGAAAGATAAATCTGAAATGTCTTTATTTTGTAGTGACTTATACAAAACTTTTCAAATAGTGTCAATACCAGTGCTAACTGCTCATTATCCTGGATGCATGACAGCAGTTTCCACATCTCTAACCAGTTCAGAAGAGTTGACATTTTGAATAACATACCTTGAGCCATTTGTGAACATACTCTATACTCTCATGACCAAGAGTCAATGCCAAATTGTTAATCAAAGTGTAATGATTAATACTTATTGTTTACTTGCCAGAATCTACAGTCATTTAAGAAAAGCACTTTTGAGCATGACTGAGAGACCATTTCTAATTTGGATGAGCTAAGGTGGGAGGATTCACAACAAATGTAGGCATCACCATTTTATAGTCAGGATCTTGGAATAAGTAAAAAGGAAAAGGAAGCCAAACATCTGCATTAGAATCTCTGTATGTCCTGACTATAGATGCAGTATGACAAACTGTTCCACACTGTAGCTGCCATGACTTCCCTCTTAATGAGCTAAGCCAAATCCTTTTTTACTTCCTTTCTAAAGTTGCTTTTGTCAGGTATTTTGTTACAACTATGAGAAAAGTCACTACTATACTAACTAAACGTAAGTATCACTTTCTTCAGTACACTCTCTCAAAACTTCTAACCTAATCCAAATTATTACATCAAAGATATTCTCACAAAGTTCTACAGAAATCTCCATGTAACCTTAATTTAATATATTTCAGTTTATAAATTCATTTAAAACATCATAAATGCTAGAATAAATTGAAATAAGTTCTATAAAAATACTGCAAACATTTAAAAAACAAATAAATGAGAAAAATTCAAAGGAAGACAAGAATAGTTATTAAATTACTATACAAGGTGAAAAATATAAAATATACATAATTGTTATGTGCTGTGTGATTTTTTTTCTTTTAGTTTTTTTGAGGATCCCACCACTGAGCTCCCAAATAAATCACACAGAGGTTCATTATTAGTTATGAATGTCTAGCCTTAGTTTGGCTTGATTTTTGTCAGATTTTCTTAAATTATCGTGAATACCTTTTGCCTCTAGATTTTTATCTTTCTCTATTTCTGTATATCATACTTTACTTCTTTCTACATGAATTACTGTGTAGCTAGGTGGCTAGCTCCTGATGCCCTCCTCTCCTTCTTCTCACATTGCACCTCGTGTTCCTAATTTCTCCTTTTATACTACCTGCCTGCCCGCCCTACCTATTCTTGCTTCTGCCTTGCTATTGGCCGTTCATCTCCTTATTAGGACCATCAGGTATTTTAGACAGGCAAAGACTTCAGTTAATCAAATGCAGCATAAACAAAAGTAACAACCCTGAAAATAATCCCCAACAATTATGTGGTCATAATTAATTTGCAATTTTATAAAAATATTGCTTCATTGATTTACAATACTATATTTAGTCAGCCACTCTTGTTTTCTGACTTTTGGGGAAGCAGAGAAAGATTCCTGCCCTCCTCCACCACAGATTCCAAATGCCAAAGTGATGGAAACCACAGTGAAATACTTGGATGGAGAAAAAGTATCTGTTATTTGTCAAGATAATTACATAATACAGAACACAGAAGAGATGGTGTGTAGAGATGGAAGGTGGCAGTCATTACCACGCTGTGTTGGTGAGTAGCTATGATTTATTATATGACATTCTTTATTTAAATACCAAAGAGAAATCAAGTTAATGGGGGATATTGGAAAAAATAGAGCTTAACAAAAACTGTGGAGATATAATCGAAGCCATTAGTTTTTATTTTCCAACATAAACTTTTGAATCTATGCTTCATTATTTAATTTCTGTTCTTCATGTAGCAAAAATTCCATGTTCTCAGCCCCCTGAAATAGACCATGGATCTATTAAATTATTCAGACCATCAGAAGAAAGGAGAGACACAGCTGAGTCCAGAAGTTATAAACACGGCACTACACTCAGCTATGTTTGTGATGATGGATTTAGAATGGCTGAAGAACATGGTGTAACCTGCCACATGGGGAAGTGGAGTGCTCCACCTCATTGTGTTGGTGAGAGCAGCATGAAAATTCAATTCTGGTTTTAGAACAAGTCTTTTAACAATAATCTACTCTCATCAAAACCAAAGAAAGAATTATTTATATTGACATATATAATCATTTATATATATATATATATATATTTCCATAAATTTATGCTTGCATAATTCAATCTATCCTGCTTTTGTTAATTGTACTGGCTGTTTTGAAATCTACCTTTACTCTTGCATTTCTCCTTTTAAATATGATGCATATCTACTGACTTCAACTCCTCATGTGAGTTGTACTGTTTAATTTGTCACCAGCTATTAAACTCCTCAGTGTCTCCCCCCAAGAGTAAATGCTATGTTTCCCAAGATTTTTATTTTTTTAATTCCTTTTGTCACTCATCTTTTATCAGAAATGTTTATGTTAAGTTCTTGCTCAGTATTTAATAAGTTTAACAGATACAAGGAAAAAGAAGGTGGACTTCAGACACACTGTCCACCTCTGCTATGATGGCACATCTTCCTTGCTAACATTTCCCTCTAGTACTACTAAACATAGGCCTAACACATAAATGCAAGTTTCCGAATTAGTGCAATTTGGAATAATTTCACTCTGTTCCTCTCACTGTGTCATTTTCAGGACTTCCTTGTGGACCTCCACCTTCAATCGATTATGGTTTTGTGCCTTATGTACGAGACAGTTACCAGCATGGAGAAGAGGTTACATACAGTTGTTTTGAAGGATTTGGAATTGATGGACCAGAATTTATTAAATGTGTAGGAGGAAAGTGGCCCAAGCCACCAGAGTGCAAAAGTATAGTTTTATTTTCATTATTTGTGTAATAGATTATGTACTTCAAGTTACATATGGTATGAATAAAAAAGTAAGCTGTAATTCAAGCATATCACAAGATTTTGCTGGATGCTGGCAGATAAACACAGTACTGGTAAAACATAGTTTGATCTTTGAGCCCTGTTACTCATTTTCACTTCATGTAGTCTGAGCTATCAGCATCCTCAGACTTCCAGAACATTCTGTTCAAAATGTTCAATACTACAGTAATGGTTTTAGCTGTTACAACTACATATGCTCTAACATTTTGAAATAATAACTATAATTATTATTATAAAATATAAACTAAATTTACATTTGGTGAACCTAAAAAGTAGAAATATATCATATTTTCATATGGGAGAAAAACTGAAGCAAAAGTGAAAATATCTCAAGAATTATATACATCAGTATTCTGTATCCAGTGTCATTTCCACCTCATTTATTTTAAAAATTTAGAACAATTTAATGTAGCTAAATCCAATGAGAAACCTGTAGTATTTATTATATCTACGAAGCCAACTATTCTTTTATATATTGTATATCCTAGAATTTCCTGAAAATAAAACCTGGTATATTCTTTTTCTTTCAGAAACTGATTGTTACGAGTTACCCAGGTTTGAAAATGCCATACCCACAGAAGAGAAAAAGAATTCATATAGGTCAGGTGAACAAGTGACGTTCAAATGTGAACCTTCTTATCATATTAGTGGGTCCAACAGCGTGACATGTGTTAATCGCAAGTGGATTGGAGAGATAATATGCAAAGGTAGTTTGATGCACCTTCAAAATGTATTCGTTAAAGATTTAAAGGACTAATGAAAAAGGTCTAGTGAAATTTAAAAGTGGGCAAAGGTTAGCTTTTAAAAGCATGATGAAACTGGAATTTAAAAACACAATGTCTAAGCTAATAGAGTGATGATCTTCAGAGTGGTTCCATGGCCAAAATCATCAGTATATTCGGACAAGGTTTATAGATGTAAATTTAACACTGAAGAGCTCATCCTAGAGATATTACATAGAAAAAAACATCTATTGGAGAGAAATTGAGTTCACTATAACATCCTCCATAGATTCTGTGTAAACTCAGTCTGGAAACGATTGCTGTAGCTGTAAGCATTTATAAATACATTGTTAAAGAATCACCTTTCTAAAAAAAAAAGCTGCAGAGAAACCCTGTCTCGAAAAACAAAAAAAAAAATCACCTTTCAACTATGGTCTTGTTTATATCTCATCTTTTCTAATCCATTAGAATATTAGGATAATTTGTTTGGTCATCATTTTCTTCTACCTATGTTATTCTTGAAACATTGTCCTCCCCCCTTATGTTGAAAACATTTTTTTCACATAATATATCCTGATTATGTCTTTTGCTCCATCTGTTCCTCTGAGATCCTCTCACATACTGTCCCATTTGCCACTAGCATAGGACATATCTACACATGGCCAAGGTCACGGCCCTAGTAGTTTGGTCATGGGTTTTCCCTGAACTTCCTTCTTGGGCTGCTACGAAACTAGGTAGCTACCTTAAAACTCAGTCAGGTTTTACAGTTCTACACAGCAGCAATAAATCTTACATCTCATTCATCAGTGGCAGCAGATTTGGTGAGAAAATTGGGAATTCATTAAGTCAGGAATTAGTTAAAAGAGACAGTTTTTTTCCACTTTAAAAAACTGGAAGTACAATTACAATAGAGAAAGTTAGGTCTCTGTGCAATTAATTAAATCATGTATATAATGCATGATTTAAATGGAGGGATAATCAACTGGAATTGATATACTATTAATTATCATTTTGATAATCCTTGCTGTCATTTTGATCATTTCTTTTTTTACTTTATTTTTTAATAAAAAACAATCTTTTTTCATTTTACATACCAATCCCAATTCTCACTCCCTCCCCTCCTCTCACACCCTCCACCTACCCCTCTATCTCATCTCCTCCATTTCTCAGAAATGGTATGGGACATTGCCTTGGGGAAGGCTCAAGGCCCTCCCTACTATATCTAAGACTGAACAAAGTATCCATCCAAAGAGAATAGGTTCCCAAAAACCTAGTACAAGCAGTAGAGATAAATCCTGGTGCAAGTGCCAGTGGTCCCACAGTCTGCCCAACCCACACAAACTGTTACCCACATTCAGATAGACTAGTTTGGACCTATGCCAGATCCTTCACTGTCTGACTGGAGTTGGTAAGCTCTCATTAGCTTAGGTAAACTATTTCAGTGGGTGTCACCATCATGGTCTTGACTTCTTTGTTCATATTCTCACTCCTCCCACACTTCAACTGGACTTTGGGAGTTCAACCCATTGTTCCACTGTGAGTCCCTGAGTCTGTTTTCATCAGTTGCTGGATGATGGTTCTATGTTATATTTAAGATATTTTCTGGTGGTGGTGGCACCCAACACTCATGAGGCAGAGACAAGCAGATCTTTCTTCATGAGTTCAAAACCAATCTGGTCTACAAGAGCTATTTCTAGGACAGTCACCAAAGCTACACAGAGAAACCCTGTCTGGAAAAAAAAAGATATTCTTCAGTCCGACTACAAGGCAAGGTCAGTTCAGGTACCCTCTCTTCTATTGCTTAGGGTCTTAGCTGGGGTCATCCTTGTGTATTCCTGATAATTTCTATAGTGCCAGGGAGCCCCATAATGGCTCCCTCAATGAAAATATCTCTTTCCTTTCTCTCATTTCTGTCCTTCCTCCATCTCGACTACCCTTCTCCAAGTTGTCTTCTGCTTTCCCCTTCTACATTCCTCCTCTTTTTCTGCCCTCCCTTCTCCCATGTTCCCAATTTTGTCAGGTGATATTGTCTATTTACCCTTTACAGGTTAATCTATGTATGTTTTTCTTAGGGTTCACCTTGTTACTTAGCTTCTCTAGAATCATGAAATATAGGCTCAATATCATTTGCTTTACAGTTAGTATGCACTTATGAGTGAGTATATATCATGTTCATCTTTCTGGGTCTGGGTTACCTCATTCAGGATGGTTTTTGCTAGTTCCATCTATTTGTATGCAAATTTTAAGATATCATTGTTTTTAACAGTTGAGAAGTAGTCTAATGTGTAAATGTGCCGCATTTTCTTTATGCATTCTTTGGTTGTGGGTCATCTAAGTTATTTCTATGTTCTAAATATTACAAATAATACTGCTATGAACAGAGATGAACAAATTTCCTTGTAGTATGATTGAGTATCTTTGGGTATCATTAGGGACCATCCCAGATATAAACCATTTCTCGTACCAGAGTGGAGGTGTGGGAATAAATGAAGCACAGTTCACATGACAATATCAGGTCAGAGTCTCAGCATTTGTTCAAATCCTGAAGATCACCTATGTTTATTATCCAAACAGATGTAATGTCAAAACGTAAACTGAGAGGGAACTTCATTATCATTCTGTTTCCTAGGTAGCAATGGAACTGATGTAGGTCACATCTATGCCAATTTTGTCACATCCATGCCCATGCTCATTTTGCCACTTGGACTGAAAAACACCTCTTCTCCAGGCAACCTTCTAAATTACAACAGAAGGAGCAAAACGACATTAGTATAACCCGACCACGTGTTTATGATGGTATCTGATTAATTTTAATATCAAAAGGCTAGGCAATCACCTTCTGTGTCAAGGTGCAAATTGAGTCTTGAAGGTCACTCATAATTCTATGATCACCAGACTATGTAGGAATATGGGCCTATATAATTCAGACCCTACAATCTATAGGCTTTAGCCATTGTATGCCTAATTAAAATTTTGTAAACTATCTTCCTTTAAATATAAATTGTAAGTCTGTCTAGCTGATAGAAAATGGAAAAAAGAAAGCATATTAAACTAATAATGCTGGAATAACTGGATATTAACATGTAGAAGAATGAAATATAGATCTATATTTGTCATTATGCACAAAACTCGAGTCCAAATGGATCAAAGACCTCAACCTAAAACTAATCACACTGAGCCTCACAGAAGAAAAAGTTGGAAGTACACTAAAATGCATTGACACATCTCAAACTCAGCCCTAGTGGCAGACATTGAAAGAAACAATTAATAAATGAGATCTCTTGAAACTGAGAATCTTATGTAAAACAAATGATATAATCAACAAGATTAAACATCAATCTATAGAATGGGAAAAGATCTTTACTAATCCACTCCAAAACATACAAAGAACACAAGAAATTGGTCATCAAAAGAACAAATAATCAATAAAATTATATGGTACAGACCTAAACAGAGAACTTTCAACAGATGAATCTAAATGACTAAAGGACATTTAAAAGATGCTCAATATCCTTAGCCATTAGAGAAATGCAAATTAAAAAACTCTGAGATTCCATTTTACCCCTGTAAGAATGGTCAAGATTAAAAACACTGCTGAAAATTTATGCTTAAGAAAATGTGGGATCAAGAAAAAGTCCTCCATAGCTCCATAGGAAGTATAAACTGGCACAGCTACTTTGGATACCACTATGGTGATTTCTCAGAAAATTAGGCAGCAATCTAAGACTCATAAATGCCACTTTTGGTCCTATACACAAAAGACACTCAATCATACCATACGGATATGTGCACAACTATGTTCAAAGCAGAATTATTTTGCCTTAACCTGAATCTGAAAACAGTCTAAATGCACCTGTTGTACACAGATGATAAATGAGTTGAGAAATAAAACAGAGAAACATCAAATTTCACAATCGCTACAAATACCATAAAATATCTTAAAATAACTCTAACCATAACAAGTGGAAAAACCTGTATGACAAGAACTTTAAATCACAAACTTGTAAAGAAAATTCATTACTAATGTTAGGTGTCTGCTTTGCCTTCAGAGGTCTTTGTACTGTAGGCAGATCTAAACTAGCTATTATGGTAGGAAGAGAATTACTCTTCTGGCAAGTGTCCTGGATCCAGAGTTTCTGGTCTCCACGATGGTGAGGTTACCAACTTTTTCAAGCGTTTTAGCTCCTTCTGAATCTCAACATCATGTCCCTGTCTCTCAGCATTGATGATTATTAATGAGGGAAAGGAAGATTCCTCTTCATAGTTCTCTAAGTCATTAGGCTCTGACTGATTATAACTATTCAGTTCTGTAAATGCATCTAGCAACTCCTACAGTGGCGAGTAGGGTATCCTCTCCCTTCTAACTAGCTCAGAAGGAAGTAACTCCTGCTATTCTGGATTTAAGTCCAACATTTCTCGTATTAGCATCCAGAAACAAAGCATATCTGCCCCGGTTTCTATACATATGGACTGATGCCCTCCCCGGTGCTCTCTGCTCCTCCCTGTTCTAGAGATAGCCACTTCTTTTTGTGCAGTGCCAGCCTCATTCCAGAGATACTATGGTGAAGGTCAGAGTGAACAGATTTGGCTGTATTGGATGCCTGGTTACAAGGGTTGCCTTCACTTCTGGCAAAATGAACGTTGTTGCTATCAATGACCCTTTCATCCACCTCAACTACATGGTCTACATGTTCCAGTAAGACTCCACCCATGGGCAAGTTCAAAGGCACAGTTAAGGCTTAGAATGGGAAGCTTGTCATCAATGGGAAGGCCATCACCATCTTCCAGGAGCGATATCCCGCCAACATCAAATGGGGTGATGCCAACGCCCATTGTAGAGTCGACCGGTGTCTTCACCACCATGGAGAAGGCTGGAGCCCATTTGAAGGGTGGGGCAAAAGGGTCATTATCTCCACCCCTTCTGCAGATGCCCCCATGTTTGTGATGGGTGTGAACCATGACAAGTATGGCAATTCCCTCAAGATTGTCAGCAATGCTTCCTGCGCCACCAACTGCTTGGCCCCCTTGGCCAAGGTCATCCATGACAACTTTGGCATCGTGGAAGGACTCATGACCACAGTCCATGCCATCACTGCCACCCAGAAGACTGTGGATAGCCCCTCTGGGAAGCTGTGGTGAGACGGCCATGGCGCTGTCCAGAACATCACCCCTGCATCCACTGGCGCTGCCAAGGCTGTGGGCAAAGTGAACACTTGCAAAGAGATTATAGTAATTTTTGAGACAGATTAACATAAAATATCTCAAAAACTAGAGAATTCAACTTATAAAGACAACTAACTGGATCCTTACATTGTGTGGAAACACCAATAGCCGGAGCCACTACTGCAAAGAGATCAAGAACAGCACGTTACAAATCAGAAAATTTAAGTAAAGTGGATCAAAGCCATTATGATTCTGTCCAAAAGTCAGAATTACATGCTATTCTCAGGGTTCTAAGAATTTTAAAGAACCTCTTAACACCAATTCTCAATATGCAGAAAGAGTTGTTTTGCATATTGAAATCACCAAGTTTCTACCAGATGACACAGAATTAACTTTATTATTTATTCAGTTACAGGATGCAATCAGAAATAGGAATAATCCATATACATAACACATATCTAATCCTATACAGGTCTGCCAGCTTCTGGCACAAAGTAATGTAGAAATTGATCAATTAATTGATAATAAGGAAATGCAGTTTAGCAATTAGTCACCTACTACAATCAAACTTGTCATATTAGGTATGTTTTAAAGGTCAAAGAGAAATATATTTTAAATAGACAGGTCATCTTCACTTCAGAGATCTACAGGAAATAGCATTTAAAATGTTTTAATAACATATATTCTTTTCCTTTTTATGACAATGAAACATGTCTGCTCCTAGCAGCACCAATCTATTTCCAAAAAGATGATGGGTATCAAAGAAACTCCACATAGAGTTTACCATTTTTGTTGCAAAAGTAAGCCACAAAGCAAGAAAATGCCCTTGTCTCAACTGCTGACAGTATGCTGTCCTAATTGGACAAGCAGGAGACAATAAACAGTGACTGCCAAACCTTCTCAAAAAATGCAGGCCAGTTTTTCAAAAAAATTCGCTTCATTGAAATGTCTGAAGAATATTCTAGGCAGATAGCATTAAGATGAGTGCTCCAACATTGCAGAGAAACTTTGGGTGATGTCCAGGCAGCCAGCTGTTTCTGTCATTGCTCACATTTTTTTTGAAGTCACTTTCTTGCACTTCATCCTTTATCAATTACTATTATTTCAGTCTCTGGTCTCTGAGAACGTTGAAGAATTGATAGTTATAGTTACAGTTTTCTTGTTTATGAGACCTGGAAAAGAAATTTACTAAAGAAGTACAAAGCATATAACACTGAGAGATATAAAAAGATAGTTTTGTATGGTAAGGCAAGTTATGACAGAAAGTATGTTAGGTATAAAAATTTTGACTCATCAAGATAGAATAACTAATTATTCTATCAAATAACTAATAACATTAGTTAATAACTAATAATACTAGTTAGCCACAGATGTCAGGCGGTGGTAGTTCACACCACTATCACTAGAGAATAATATAAGTTGGGATAAGACAGAACTTGCTCTCTTGTCAATCTGAAGATCTTGTAGAGAGAAGAGCTCACTACTGGTTGGCTACTTTGCTTTTATGGTCTTCAGCTTGAACCCCAATATCTGTTTCCAGATTTTTGTTATTAAGATCAATTAGAATTTGTGCTATAGTTTGTTTTATTTTGTTTGTTTTTACAAGAGTTATTTGGTTTCTCAGTAGAATTAGGTCCCTGGCTATCTGATCTCAGGTGCTTGGTCACCCAAGCAGTGTCACATATGGGTTTTATCTCATGGAGTAGCCCATAATTCATATTAGATATTCCTTGATAAATCTAACAAGCTAGGAATCTCTATTTTCCTATCATACAATGCAGGCAGAATATCATAGATCAAGGGTTTGTGGCTGGGTGATATTTATGTTTCTACTTTAGTAACATGCAAAGTACTTTCCTTTACCAAAGACACTAACCTGTAGGGCTGAAGTTGCTATATGTAGTTACAGCTCAACTTTGCTGTATCCAGTGAGTTGTAAAGGTATTATCTTTCATAATGTAGCCTTGCCTCCAGTTTATGTAAAACTTGCCAACATCCTAGATATTTTGAACATTCTCATGTAATCTCTTTGGGAACTAAGGGAACTAATTCAACCAGATTTAACCCAATTTCGGTAATGGAAGCTTTCTTTGATGTCAAGGGTTGTTCATTGGGGTTCTGTCTCCCCACGTTGTTGTTTGTTTCATACAGATTGCCTTCATATTTGTATGCATTTTAGGAAGCTTCTACTGTATTATTTTTCCATAATAGCCTTCAAACAATACTTAGTTTTAGCTGACCTTTCCTGTATTCTGTTCCTTTTCTCCCCTTCTCCACCTATAACTATATACTCTACTTTGCCATCCTATGAAAACTATTCCTTCCCCAGGTTTTTTGCTCTATACCTAATATCTCTTATTCTATGGTTTATAGCTTATCTATCATTGACTTAAAGGCTAGTATCCATATAAGAAAATACATATGTATGTCTTTCTGAGTCTGGATTCCCTCATTCAAAATAATTTTTTCTAGTTTCATCTATTTACCTGTGAATTTGATGAATTCAATGTGTGTGTGTGTGTGTGTGTGTGTGTGAATGTACCATATTTTATATCTATTCATCTATTAATAAATACATTTGCAGCCTGGAGGGATGGCTCAGCCATTAAAGGCCAGGCTCACAACCAAAAATATAAGAAATACATTTGGAATCTTATGTGTTGATTGGGTATTTAAGATGAACAAATAGCTAATGATACTTTATTTTTTTCTTAAGATAATTCCTGTAGGAATCCACCACATGTAGAAAATGCTACTATAGTAACAAGGGCCATGACTAAATATTCATCTGGTGTGAGAGTACGTTATGAATGTAATAAACCTTTTGAAATATTTGGGGAAGTAGAAGTAATGTGTCAAAATGGGATTTGGACAGAACCACCAAAATGCAAAGGTAGGTCATCATATTTCCCAATGCTTTTTTGTTTGTTTGTTTTTTGAGGCAGGGTTTCTCTGTAGCTATTGAGCCTGTCGTGGACTTAACTCTTGTAGACCATGTTGGCCTTGAAGTCACAGAGATCAACTTGCTTCTTCTTCTTGAGTGCTGGGATTAATGGTATGTGCTACCATCACTAAGCCCCAATGCTTATTTAGTAAAGTAATTTGGTTACTGTAAATTAGTGAAGATAAAGTAAAGTAATTTTTATGAGAATCATTTTTCTAACTTTTTTTTCTTTTAATAATGAAAATAGATTCTTTACTCATACAATACATCCCTTCTGCAATTTATTACATTCTTCCATCCTCCTCTGAGCTCCCTCCCCCAACATATTCCTCCAGATCCACTCCCTCAGCATTTCCCTTCAGAAAGAAAATGGCCTTCAAGAGATAACAATCAAATGGGACAAAACAAGATAAAATAAGACAAGTCAAAAACCTCTCATATAGAGACTGTTCAAGGTAACTCAATAGGAAGAAAAGAGTTAGAGAGACAGTCATTGCCACTGTTAGAGTCTTAGGAAAACACCAAGCTAACAGCCATAATGTATATGCAAAGCACCTCCTGTAGACGCATGCAGGCCCCATGTTTGCTGCTTCAGTCTCGGAGCTCATGTTAGCTCTGCTTAGGTAACTCAATGGACCATGTTCTCCTGATTTCCTTCATTTACTCTGATTTCTACAATATTTCCTTTCCTTTTCTTTGGTTTCCCCATTCTCCAAGTGAAGGATCCAATATAGACCACCAATTTAGAAAACTCCTAATGTCTGAGTGAGGGTCTCTGCACCCACTCTCATCTGTTCTTGGAGGAAGCCTCTTTTATGGTGACTGGTCAAGGAACTGATTCTATTTCTCTAGGCAGTCCCTTCTTTGGTTCTTTGTGATTTATGTAGTGTGAGGCAGATGTCCCTTAAAGATGGCTCAGTCATTAAATGAAAAGCTCACAACCAAAATAATAGGAAAGTGAAAATAAAACAATATTGATAAAGTTTCAATTCTTTTGGTGAATTTATTGAAGAATTATTGTTGAAATTTTTCAACAAAGATTCTATCAGATTTTAGGAACATTGCCACACAGGAAAAAATTGTCACTTTAAATCTTAAGCCGCTCATTTATTTATTAAATATTGAATGTATAAAATACACTTATATGAGGTTGGACAAAAGATTTTCAAAATATTTACTTTGAAATATTTGAAATTTGCAAATGAGTAGTGTAATAAAATATTTTCATGTAGTTAAATATATTTTCTTCATCATTAGATTCCTTATTTCTTTTTTTTTAATGTTTGATTGACTTTTTGTGGATTTTACATTGCACATTCTGTTCCCACTCATCTCCCTGTTCCCTTGTATCTGCCCTCTATCCTAACATCCTCCCCACAAAAACAAAATTTAAAAGTAAAACCAAAGAAACCAAATCTCAATATTGAAACTGTATTAGTCACTTATTGAATATGAACTCTATATTGTTGATTCATATTTACATCATATCTATAGAGAGACTTCGATCTCTGCATTCAGATCTTTTGCATGTGAAGCAAGTTCTAGTATAGTTAATATCTCTGTTCCTTTGTCAATTTGTGTCTTTGTTCTCTGATTATCAGTCCTATTTCTCCTTTCTTCCCCTTGCTTTGGAAGAATGGTTCTTAAAAATTTTATTTTGTCATGTTTCTTTTCTTGATTTTGAGTACACAATTTAAGTATGCGATCTCTACGTGCTTGCCTCTGGTGATATTTTATATGCTGTAACAAATAAACCTTGCCTGAAGATCAGAGTGCAGAAATTGCCACACTTGTTAGCCATAGAGGCCACGTAGTGGTGACACACAACTTTAATCCCAGCAGTTGGGAGACAGAGGCAGACAGATCTCAGTTATTTCAAGGACACCCTAGGCTACATGAGATCGAGTCAGTCTAAAAGAGAAACAAAGCTCATACCTTTGATCCCAGCAGTTGGTATCATATTCCTTTAAGCACAGCACTAGGGAGGTGGAGTCAGGAGTGATATGGCTGGACAGGGAGAGGACTATAGGGCCAGAGGAGAAGGGTGTTCAGGACATTCAGTTGGAGGATGCATAGGGATCTTCAATCTGAGGATTCAGTAGAGGTAAGAACTAGTGGCTGACTCAATTACTTTTCTGCTCTTTTAGCATTGCCCTGATATATGATTCCAAGTTTTTATTATTAAGACCAATTATAATTCATGCTACATTTTGATATCCTTTACTGATGCAGATATTTTATATTCCTAAGAAAAACTGGAAACTGTACTTACCTTTAAAATCTATTTATGGTTCCCATTTTCTATGTTTTACTTAAAAATTTCTTTAGGATTTCTTGTTATATATCTTGAGTACCATTCTCAAATGCTGGGTTTCATCTCAAATATAAACATAATTTTATTAGCAGAAAGACATCTATTATTTTGCCAGTTACTTTTACCAGTTACTTTTCTCCTAAAATTTTAATTGTTATTTTTATTTCTGTGATGAATTCTCCTACTTAGTTTTTATGAGGAATTCTCTTTGGAGATAAATCCTCTTTACTTTCTTTAATTTGATGTCTTAATTAATGTCGAATTTATTAATTCAAAAGGCTAGCTCCACCAGACGTAGAATTCAAGGCTGACACTCCTCTCCTTTTACCTCCTATGGCCTCATGGTGGTAGAGGGAGAGTTACTTTCTTTTGGATCTCAATCCAGGGTGGATGGTGATTTCATAAAGTTGTGTTTCAAGATGTTTTCTTTAAGCAGTTTCAATATATGTATCCTCATGGACTTCATGGGACTTGTACAGTTTGAGTTTAATCATCTCTAAAACATGTACATGCTGCTTTAAGACCAACTTGTTTTCATTTTCCTCCACACAGAAATATTTTGTTTGGATCTGGAACAATTTTTTTTTGTCTAAACAATGTTGGAGTTCAATTCAGTGTCATGATGTTCCTGTTGTGATCTTATTCAACTGGAAAAATATTAGTACTTCATTTCAGTCTTCTCCTGTGACCTCAGCAGGACAATCAGCAGTACAGAAAAGAAAGAAAGATCACACAGTATTGTACAGTTAGTTGAGTCCTGAATCTCTTAATTATACTTCTCAATGTCTCCCTATTCCTATTTTGCCTACTAAAAATATTATGTATATGAATTTCTGTTATAACTAGCAAAAGTATAGTCATATAGACAACTATATTTACTTTACCTCTATTAGGGACCAAGAATGCCTCATTTTTCTTTTGTAACTTTAAAAGCTTTAAATTTTGGTCGATAAATATATTTCTAAAAATGATAATGAAGATTAGGAATATATAGAACAATAGATATTCCAGTGCTTTAAAGCCAATAAATCCTGCCTGACTTCACTGGAGTCTGTATGTTTAGGAGCTGTTAAGACATATACTAACACGGGAAGGCTTCAGAAAAGACATGCTTTCTTGACTTCAGTAAGTGTTTTAGGTAAGAAGGAAGAACTTGTAACTCTAAGGGTTTTTTTATTGAAATTTCTTTAAGGAATTATTTCTGTAGCCATAAGTCACTAAAGTCTTGTTTGGAAGTGTGCTTTCATTGGTTTTATTTAAGCCTGTACTTTTATTTGATCTCTCAAACATTCAAATGTTCTTCTCATTCTTAGATTCAACGGGGAAATGTGGGCGTCCTCCACCTATTGAAAATGGAGACATCACCTCCTTCCCATTACAAGTATATGCACCATTATCATTTGTAGAATATCGGTGCCAGTCTTATTACCTACTGGAGGGTGAAAGCAAAATAACATGTAGAAATGGAGAGTGGTCTGAGCCACCAAAATGTTTACGTAAGTACCTCTTTCTCATAGATCATAGGAAATTCAGTTTCATGATATGTATATATTTCTCTTAATAAAGAACATCCACAGATTAAAGGCACTCTGTTGCTTAGTGCTTCATTGCCAAATATCACATGTGAGGAAAGCAAGATTATTAGATTCTTTTTATATAGAAATAGTTGACAAATATAATTATGTAACTTATTCTTTATTATTGTGTTTTACTAACATGTATTGATGCCCATAAAACTTGGTGGCAGCATAATATTTCCCTACCTAATGACTCAGTTGATGTTCTGTTGTTTTGAAAAGACCCCATGACCCTAGCAGCTCTTATGAAAGAAAGCATTTAAGTAGGGATTGCTTACAGTTTCAGAGGTTAGTTCATTATCATCATGTGGGGGGAGCATGGCTGCACACAAGCAGACTTTGTGTTGGGGAAATAGCTGGGAGTTCTATATCTGACTCTGAAGGTAGCAGGATGCTATAGAAACTGGGCCTGGCTTAGTCTTTTGAAGCCTTAAAGCCTACACCCAGAGAAACATTTCTAACAAGGCTACACCTATTCACTTCCATATTTCTACCTATTATCAAAGGAAGTAAGTACAGGAACTCAAACAGGACGGGATCCTGGAGGCAGGCGCTGATGTAGCGGCCATGGAGGGGTGCTGCTTACTGGATTACTTTTCACGGCTTTCTAAGACTGCCTTTTTTAGACTCCAGGATGGCCATGGACTGGTCCCTCCCACATTGATCACTAATTGAGTAAAGGCCTTACAGCTTGATGTCATGGAGGCATTTCCTCAACTGAAATTCTTTTCTCTTTGATGACTCCAGCTTGTGTCAAGTGTCAGTTTGACACAGAAAACCATTCAATACAGAGACCACTCTTCTACACTTGTACAGGCCTTGCAGTTATTAAGCCCATGTCCCTCATAGAAGCTCCCCTTCCCTTAGATAAATGATCTAACTCCTACTAATCACTGTCAGGCAGTCTAGAGGAATTTTAGTTTTTCTTTCATCATGTGAGAAAGAACATGGAGGACTTGTATTCCTGTGTTTGGCTCACTTCACTTAAAATCCCTCAATTTCTTTTTCTAACTAAAACAATATCAAACCATATTTGATACAAATATATTATGTTATCTTTATAAGTTCATCAATTGGTGGGGACAAAGACAGTTATCCCATCATAGTTACTATGACATAACAATGTGCAATAAACATATATATGCAAGTTGATTAGGTTGGTTTCTTTTCTTCTGGGTATATATCAAAAAGAGAGATCTAAAAATAGTATATGGAAACTCCATATTATTGTCCATAGTAACTACTCAAACTCATATTCCCATTTATTGATTTCGAGTTTCTTTTCCACTACACAGTCATGAACATTTGTAATTTTTTAGGGTTTCTTTCTGCAATGCCATTATACATGGGTGATAAGGTTGGAAATCTGGCAGTGAAATGAAAGCTAATGATATTAAGCATCTTCCCCCCCCTCACCCACATGTATATTATTCCTATCAGAAGTATCTCTTCATTTTACCCCATTTTGGTAGTCTTCTTTTTGTTTTTAAAATATTTTCAATTCCATTTGTATTTTTGAGATATGAAGCAATTATAAACCCCTGACAATGAATAACACAAAAATTTTCTTCAATTCTATAGGCTGTCACTGTTTTATTGTATTGATTATGTTCTCTGCTATACACAAGCATTTCATTGTGATAAACTCCATTCATCAAGGGTTTTTCTTTGCCTTGAGATTTGGGATCCCATCTAAACATTCAGTGTCCAAACCCAATGAAGTGTTTTTCTGTTGTTTTCCTTGTAGTTTCAACATCTTGTTCTTACATTTATGTCTTTAATTAACTTTAGGTTGATTTTTGCCAAGAAGGAGACATAGGAATCAAATTTCAATTCTCTCCATGTGGATAGTGATTATTCTTGTATCATTTATTGAATATACTATCAGTTTTCCAACATACGTTGGAAACTCTATTAAGATAAACTAAATATAGACACATAGTTCAATTTTTCAAATCTCTTTTCTCATTCAATTTATTGTTCATCCAAGTGTTCTGGCTACTGAGGGGTTCTTGGTGTATATCGAAATAAGGTATTGTGATATCTCCTGGATTTTTATTTTTATTCAAGTTCTAGTTGTCTATACATTTTTATTGTACTTCCATTGAAGAGTTAGGATCCTCCATCCATTTGTATGAAAATGGTATTAGTATTTCAATGGGGTTTCATGGAGTATGCTAATTGGCATGGGAATCATGTACATTTTACATTAATACTGATATTGAGTCTCCCAAAAATTTAACATACAAGATTTTTCCATTTTTGTCTTTTATGTCTCTTTCACCAGTTAACTAATAGTTATGGTTAAAGTCTTGTACTTCAGTTTTAAGTTTATTGCTAAATTAAGTTTTTGATGTTAATGATAATGAGATTGCATTTATTGGTAGTTCACAAAAAATATTGGTCTACAGGAAAGAACTTATTTTCATATAATAACAATGAATATTGACAATTTTGTATACTGACAATGAATGAACTACCTAATCAGTTTTGGTTTCAATTTTCATATTTTGGATAAGTCTCTAAGATTTACCATATATAGAAAGATATATTGCTCAAGTAAGAATGATTTGACTTTTAATTCAATAATTGTATATTTTATCTTCTTACTTATTATAATAATTCAAATTCTGATACTGTAGCAAAATTAGAGAGACTATCTTTTTATTGCTGATCACATAATCATTTTTATTAATTGAAAATAGTTTTTAATACAATATATCATTATTATAGTTTCCTCTTCTTCTACTCCTCTAAGTTCCTCTTCATAACACCTAACCTCAATATCTACTTCCTTTCTGTCTCTCATTAGAAAAGAACAAGCTTCTAGAAAATAAAAATTAAGCATTACAAATTGAAATATAATTAGATGAAGTAAAAATTTTCATAGATGCTGGACATGGCAGCCCAACAGGAAGTAGAATCCCAAGAACACAGAAAAGAGATCTGCTCATTCTCATACTCAGAAGTCCCATAGAAATACTAGGCTAATAGCTATAATAAATATGCATAGGACCTAGTTAAGACCTATGTCGGCCCTGTGTTTTCTGCTTCAGTCTTTGTGAGCTCACATAGGCCTTGCTTAGTTGATTCTCAGGATCTTGTTTTCCTGTTGTCCTCTATCCCCTCTAACTCTTAACAATCTTTCCAACTCCTTTTCTGTGCAGTTACTTCAGCTCTCAGGTGAGGGACTTAATAGAGATCTTCAGTTAATCTCTCTCTCTCTCTCTCTCTCTCTCTCTCTCTCTCTCTCTCTCTCTCTCTCTCTCTCCATAGTGTACATCTATGTGTGTCTGCATCTGTTCCTATCTGGTACTGGAGGAAACCATTCAAACAATGCATATAGTCAATTTTTCAGTACATTTTACATATAGCAAGGAAATGGTATATCAGGTGTACCAACATTTTATGGGATCTGTTGTACTCTCTTTTATATGCTTAAACTGTTCACTCATTTTTAGCCTTGTAGATACATCAAGTTTTCTCAGATGCTTTCCCTGTTTCTACTGAAATGATCTCTTAACTAACTATTCATCCCCATTGATGTAATGCAGTTCAATGCTAATATATATGGGTTGCATTATCCTTACTTTCTTGGAGACAATAAAGTTGATTCTGGTGGACCTTTTCTAAGAATTACTACAGAAATATTATGTATTTATTTATTTATTTATTTATTTATAAAAATATCTTTTCTCATTTCACATACCAACCCCAGTTCCTACTACTTCCTCTCCTCCCACTCCATCTAACTTTCCCCTTACTCCCCATCCACTCCTCCAAGAGGGTAAAGCTTCTCATAAGAAGTCACCAAAGTCTAGCACATTGCCTTGAGACAGGACCAAGGCCTTCCCCACTAGGCTTAGCAAGGTATCCTTCCAAAGAGAATGAGTTCCAAAAAGCCATACAACAGTCAGTGACCCCACATTCTTCCCCAGCCATTCAACTGTCACCCACATACAGAGGACCTAGTCTGAACCTATGCTGGTTCCCTCACTGTGAGGTAAGAGTTGGTGGGCTCCCATTTGCTCAGGTTGGCTGTTTCCTTGGGTATCTTCATCTTGGTCTTAACCCTTCTGTTCATATTATTGCTCCTCCCTCTCTTCAACTGGACTTTGGGAGATCAGCTCAGTACCCTGATGTGGATCTCTATGTTTATTTCTGTCAGTTACTGGGTTAAGGTTCTATGACAACATTTAAGATCATCATCAATCTGACTACAGGGAAAGACCAGTTCAGGCACCCTCTCCACAATTGTTTAGGGTCTTAGCTTGGGTAATCCTTGTGAGTTCTTGGGAATTTCTTCAGGGCCAGGTTTCTTTATAGCCCATATTGCCTCCCTCAAGATATCTCTTTCTTTGATATCCCTCTCTGTCCTTCTTTGATCATTCCGTTCTGTTGTAGGAGTCTGCTTGTTTGTTTCTGGATGCTCAGACCAAAAATAACCATACAGAAATTGTATTAATTAAATCACTGCTTGGCTTATTAGTTCTAGCTTCTTATTGGTTTGGTCTTAAATCCTAAACTAGCACATCTCCATTAATGTGTGTATCGCTATGTGGCTGTGGCTTACTGGGTAAAGTTTCATCCAGTATCTGGCATCTGTCTCCAGTGGGGCTACATGGCTTCTCCTTAACTCAGCCTTCTTTCTGTTACATTCAGTTTAGTTTTGCCTGCCTATCTAAATTCTGCCTTGCTATAGGCCAAAGCAATTTCTTTACTCATTAACCAATAAAAGCAACACATAGACAGAAGGACCTTTCACACCCATTCTCTCGAGTTCTCCTTTCCTCTCCCCTTCTATTCTCCATCTCCCCTGTCATCCTTCCTTCTTCCCTCACCCTGATGCTCTTAATTTTCTCAGGAGATCTTATCTATTTCCACTTTCCAAGGGGATCTATGTATGTTTCTTTTAGGGTTCTACTTGTTACCTAGCTTCTCTGGGGTCATGGACTATAGGCCTGTTGTCTGTTGCTTTATGTCTAATATCTACTTGTGAGTGAGTACATATTGTGCTCATCTTCCTGGAAATGGATTACGTCACTCAGAATGGTTTTTTCTAGTTTCGTCTACTTGCATGCACATTTTAAGATGTCATATATTTTAACACTGAGTAGTACTCCAATGTGTAAATGTACCATATTTTCTTTATACATTCCCTGGTTGAAGACATCTAAGGTTTTCCAGTTTCTGGTTATTCAAAATAATGCTATTATGAACATAGATGATCAAATTTCCTTTTAGTATGATTGCAAATTCTTTGGATACATGCCAAAGAGTTTTATTGCTTGGTCTTGAGTTAGGTTGAGTCCCAATTTTCTAAAAACAAAACAAAACTAAACTAAACAAAAAAAAAAAAACAAAAAAAAGCTATACTGATTTTCAAAGTGGCTGTACAAGTTTGCATTCCCATCAGTAATGGATGCGTCCTTTATCTTACTCTACATCTTGTCAAATATAAGCTATCATTCATGTTTCTGATCTTAGCCATTCTGACTGGTATAAGATGGTATCTCAGAGACATTTTGATTTGAATTTCACTGATGGCTAAGGATGTTGAACATTTCCTTAAGTGTCTTTCAACCGTTTGAGATTCTATTTTGCTAGATATTAGGATAGTTACACCCGCTTGTTTCTTAGGTCCATTGTTGGCAGGGTTTCTATCCTGCTGGGTTCCCGCAATCATTAAGTCTCAAAGAAATCACACAGAGGCCTACGTTAGTTATAAACTGATTGGCCCATTAGCTCAGGCTTCTTATTAACTCTTATAACTTATATTAGTCCATTATTCTTATCTGTGTTAGCCACATGGCTCAGTACCTTTTTCAGCAAGGCAGTCACATCCTGCTTCTTCTTTGATCAGGTTAGAACTGCAGAAGGAAATTCCTTCTTCCCAGAATTCTCCTGTTTTCATTGACCCACCTCTACTTCCTGTCTGGCTACTGGCCAATCAGTGTTTATTTAAAATATAATTGACAGAATATAGACATTTGTCCCACACCAGTCCATTTTACTGGAAAATCTCTTCCCAACCCCTTACACTCAGGTAATGTCTGTCTTTGAGGTGTGTTTCTTATATGCAGAAGAAGGGTGGATCTTGTTTTCATATCCATCTTGTCAGTCTGTGTTTTTCTGTAGGTGGAATTGAGTCCATTGACATTAAGAGATATTAATGACCAGTAAGTTAATCCTTGTTATTTTTCAGTGGTAGAGTTTCAGTGTTTTCCTTCTTTGGGGTTTTCTGGTGTGAATCTATCAGTTGCCTGTGTGCTTGTGGGTTCAACAAGATTCCTTGAGTTGGAATTTTCCATCTAGTACAATTTGGAAGACTGGGTTGTGGATAGGTATTGTTTAAATCTGGTATTGTCATGGACTATCTTGATGTCTGCATCAGTGATGATTGGAAGATTTGCTGGGCATAATATTCTGGGTTTGCATCTGTGGTCTTTTAGTGTATAGAGAATGCCTGACCTTCGGGCTTTCAGGATTTCCACTGAGAAGTGAGGTATGATTCTGACAGGTCTGGCTTTATATGTTACTTGGCCTTTTTCCTTTGCAGATCTTACTATTCTTTCTTTATTCTGTATGTTTAGTGTTTTGATTATTACATAGACTGGGAACTTTTTGGTTCAATCTATTTGGTGTTCTGTAGTTCCTTGTACCTTCAGAGGCATATCCTTCTTTAAGTTGGGAAAGTTTTCTTCTATGATTTTTATGAATATGTTTTCTGTGCCTTTGAGCTGGAGTTCTTCTCCTTCTTCTGGCCCTATTATTCTTAGGTCTTGTTTCCCTCTATTTCTTCATATTTCTTGTGGTCTTTGCACATCAGTATGATCAATTTTTCATGCACTACATTAACAGACACTTTTCTACTGGAGATGTATCTTGAGCTACAGTGCAGGAGTAAATTTATTGAAGGACCTATGGATTATTTGTAATTAACACCTTTGGGCACAATGTGAACCAAGATTTCTGTGAATTATAATGAAACTGGGACACTTATTAGCTCAGGTGAGGTGGTAGAGACAGCATAGGGTACAGTGTGATTGTTATGTCAAACTCCTACACTGTGTATGGTGGCTCATAGAAGATGATGCAGGTTTTCTCGGGATCTTTGATGGACAAATTTGCTACTCTCAAGGTTTTTTTTTCCTGGAAACCTCAGCATAGAATGATCAGTAGAATTTGCCTCTGACTAGACAGTAGTACGAGATCAGATGCTGCACTGGAGGGTGGTTTGGAGAATTTGGTAACCACTCTGTAGCACTTAGTCCCAGCCTTTACAGTAATGTATGATTAGATGCACTGTGGGGGAGGATGGCAACACTAAAGGCTGGAGACAGCATGAACTTGAATATTAAGTCCTCTTGCTTTTCTAGCAGTGTAAGGAAGGCCAGGGTCCCAGGTGGTGGTTGCAGGAGCTGCTTTCTCAGCAGGTTAGTCACTTGTCTAGTGTGGTTTTTTGATAGATATAATTTTAAAACTATGAAAATCAAATTCATAATACAACAATAACTATTCATAGTTGTAGCTTTGTGATTGAATGATGAATATTATGATTGTAATTATGATTTGGTTTGGTAAGAGCAGTAGTTTTCAGTATACTCATCTCACTAAATGTTAGGTCTAAATATCATGTACAGGTCAAGGTTCAAATTTTTTACCTTTGCCCAATACCTAAATAAATGCAAACAACCATGGATGTTCTGAATTTTAAGTGTCTTCTTTCATTGATATTAGGAATCCTTTTTGTTGAAATATAGCTATCTCATTAAAAACATTGTTTTGACACTATTTGCTATCAAATGTGAACTAATTCTACGTGATTGTTGAACAGAGGTTTTTAAAAACTTTGAGGAATTGGACTTGAAAACTGAGTCTATATAAGTGTATGTATTGATAAACTCTTGTTGATTTTTCTTTCAGAGGCATGTGTAATATCAGAAGAGATCACAAAAAGACACAACATAACTTACAAATGGATAAGAGATCAGAAGCTCTATTCCAAATCAGGAGACTATATAGAATTTGATTGTATAAGTGGATATAAAAAGGCAAATGAATCACCTCCATTTCGTACAAAGTGCATTGATGGTCACATCAATTATCCCAGTTGCATAAAAGCAAGTTGGCGTTGGGGATGAACCTTTGTTTATTTAGAAATATCCATGCATATTCTAATAGAGTTTCAATTTGTGTTTGAAGTATTATTTAACTCATTTCTTCTCATAAGTATAAACTCGTGTTGATATATAGTGATTAATTTGGAGCCTGAGAGACAACTGCCATAAATGCAAAACAGTGCATTAAAAACTTTTATGTGCCTTAAAAACCAGAATGTGGTATATAGTAGCACAATAACCAATGGAAAGAAAATAGATGCAAGTACTTCAGTGTCTATTTCTACCTATAACTTTTCAAAATCACTCCAATCTTCAATATATTTTGATCAAAGGTTCTGATTCAATGTGAAAACAAAGCATATTGTTTCATCTTCAAATTAGTATTCTCTCACAAATATTTAATAATCAAACTGTCACACTTAACATTACTTATGAATATAAGGAATTGCTACATACTGCTTTTGTATTAATAAATAAATCAAAGAAACATTTTGTGTATGAATTTTTGAACATGTTAATTTAACACATTAAAATATTCAAGCAATTATACAAAGAAGTTAAAATTGAACTGGGCCTAGTATTCTGTCAGTGATATAAACCTATAAAACCTCTTTATAAAAACCTATATAAACCTATAATAATTCATAAAGGAGCAATAAGAGCATCCAGACATTATGCCCAAATTAATGAAGGAAAATAACAATAAATACAATCAAATTTATCAAAAAAGTCCTCTGTATTTATCTTTAAAATGTATAGTATTAACGGTTTCTACTTAATATCTTTAAAGACTGTTTCTAGCCAGGTGGTTGTGGCGCACGCCTTTAATCCCAGCACTCGGGAGGCACAGGCAGGTGGATCTCTGAGTTTGTGGCCAGCCTGGTCAACAATAGCTAGTTCCAGGATATCCAGGGCTATTACACAGAGAAGCCCTGTCTCAAAAAAAAAAAAAGAAAAAAAAGACAGTTTCTAGTTTACAGTGGAAGTACATTTTAAGTTTATGATAGTGAAAAAGTGATAATTATTCAGAAAATACTGCTAAGATTTTATCTTTATTCCTGGGTTCTCTATATGTATGTAATAAGGCACTGTGAAAAGGGGTGTTAGTAACTCATCATAGCTCCTTTTGATCAAGGTAATCAGGCAACATTGCAAAAGCTCCATATTGGTTTATTATGATGAATAGAACCTTGGGTATTTAAAAGGGATTTAAACTGACAGTATTTTCTGTGTACCTTGGCTATGCAGGATGCAATTCCTGTGTAAACAGTAGAGTTTAAAGTTTATATTTCAGTACCTCTATCACTAACATAATAGGTTTTAAATCATAAAAATAGGCTATTTTAAGAAAAGGATGTCTAAATATTTTTTTAACTTTTCAAATGTTTGGGATCTTTAAGATGAAAATATAGCTATAAATAACAAGGTGAAAATTGAACATATTATCTTATACCTTTCTATTACATGATTTGGATTGTTGCCAGACCGATTACTCAAACATCAAGGAAATACTTATTAGTAAAAATAATACACAAAGGTAATTGTATTTAACACTAGTGAAGATAGTTGTCTGTCAGCACCCTGTAACAAATTACCATAAACCACATGTGTTAACTTAAAAAGCACTCATGTTAAAAATGTCCTTTAGAATCTAAAGGACAGTATATCTAAGATAATCACATAAGATTTGGAGTCTGGTGCTCCTATGTGGGGCTCTGTCATTTTCTCCATCCAATGCCAGGTGAAGGTTCTATGGTGATATGCAAGATATTCATGAGTATGACAATAGGATATGGACATTTCTGGCACCCTCTCCTCAGCTTCCCAAGGAACTAGTTGGGGGAGTCTTCCTGGACACCTGGGAACCCCTCTAGAGTCAAGTCTCTGCCAACCCTAGAATGGCTCCCTTAAGTAAGATATATAATTCCTTGTTCCCATATCCACCCTTCCTATATCCCAACCATCCTATTCCCCCAAGCTCTTCCCATCCTCCACTTCACACTTTTCTCTCCCCATCCCCCCATCCCCCATCCCACCCCACCCACATGTTCCCAATTTTTTGTCCTGATGAGGAGCAAAAGGAGGGAGATCATGAGCAAGGAAGCCAGGACCGCGAGGAGTGCTTTTACCCCTTGAGACGGTGGGACAGATCTAACAGGAGACCACCAAGTCCAGTTGGAATGGGACTGATGGAACAGGGGACCAAATCAGACTCTCTGAATATGGCTGACGGTGGAGGAGGACTGAGAAACCAAGGACAATGGCAATGAACATGAACTCTACAGCATGGACGGGCTCACTGTGAGCCTTGTCAGTTTGGTTGCTTACCTTCCTGGACTTAGGGGGAGCTGGGAGGACCTTGGACTTAACATAGTGAAGGGAACCCTGATGGCTCTTTGTCTTTGGAGAGGGGTGGAGTGGGAGTATGGGTGGCAGGGAGGGGAGGGAAGAGGGAGGAGGAGGGGAGGAGATGGAAATCTTGAATAAAAAAATGAGAAAAAGAAAAAAAAAAAAGATTTGGTGTCTGACTCGCCTTCTCCTTCCTGGATGCATCTTCCTGACAGCACTTTGGCAAGGAAACACTGGTTTCTTTACAATGGAAGTAATCCCAGTAGAGAGGAAAGAACCTACCAATCCAATCACCAGTAAAACCCATTAGCTTTATCATCATGAAGGTGTTGTGGAAGACACAGTTATATGCTGTAGGAAGGTTACAACTAATACCTACCCTCCTACTGGGGTGTGGCCTCAAGGACCATTTGCCTGGATGCGGAAGCACATGTGGCCCCCTTCCTTCCTCTCTCTGCCTGCCCCTGAAGTCCCGTTTTGGCTGTTTTGTTTGCTTTGGATCTGATCTTCATCTATCGTTCAAGCAGAACATCCTGACTTTGTAAGTCTACCCTTTAATAAACACTGTTCTCTTAGTTCTGAGCTAGTGTGGGATTCTTTTGATTAAGCGCCCAATTTCTCCGCCATCACTTGGCGCCACGTGGGTTTGAACCCCCCGCCCTCTGGGCTAGAGGTTGAGCCCTCACACAGCCTGGACAGATTTGCTTTTTCCTAAACGGTATTTTATTGGTAAAATACCCATTACCAGAGAGTTTGCAGCATGAGAGTTGGAGCGTGATTAAAAGCGATGTGCTGTTTGCTAGTCGCTAACTACTCCCGGGGGCAACTCTTTGTAAAACTCCCTGGGATGTACTAGCAGCTAAAATAGAAGCACTGTTTGAAATCCCTGCCACAACAGAGCTGAGCACCACCACTGCAGCATTTGCAGCATGACTCTTTGTCCCAGCGAATGCAGTATAGGGACGCTGGGTGCAAGGTCAGTCTCTCTCCGAGCGGCTGTGTCACAACCAAATGCATTGGGTCAGAGCCTTGATCCCCAGTGGAGCAGCAGGGCAGGAGCCTGTGGCAAGTCGCACTGTTTATGAGCTACTGGAAGCTCCCTGGGTTTTTGTACTCTGTGCCTGGACTCTGGGATTTCTCCCTCTGTGTACTACATCTAGCCTCTCAAGTGACTCATTTTTCCCCAGTTTTTAAACAAATATCAGGGCAGATTTTACCACAAGGTCTATTGTGACACTGCTGCATCGGTTAGAGTAGCAACTTGGAAAGAGCGCCATCTGCTGGTTAGCAGGTAAAATGGCAGATTTCGTTTCTAATGGGACTTTTGCCACACTCCTTGCTACCACAATGGAAGAAATCACACAAGGCCTCCATGAATATGGAGGTACCTCGATTTACTGGTTATTAGGTCTCAGTTTTTTTCTCCATATTATATCATTATGGAAGTATATGGCGCTAATTGATAGGATTAATAACATGATAGGCAAAATTGACTCCATATCTAAGGGTAGTAGGAACTTACCTGAAAGGGTCCACGCTGTTGAATTTGACATTCAGAAGTTATCACAGAGTTTTGATAAGGTAACAGACAGAATATACCTCCAGGATGGTAATTTACACGATATCCAGGAGCACTTTAAGGAGGTGATATTATCTTTGAAAAGATACTTTAAGACCTTGGAATCACAGGTGCACAATGGGGACTAGAAAATTGATACTGTAGGGAAATCACTAGAAATATTTGAAGGTCAGGAGATTCAGGCCTTACATGAGACAGTGATTAAGAGATTTGAAATGATTGAGGAAATTATTGGAGCTAATGAACAGGGTGAGAAGACACAAGGGCAGGATGCAATGCCACCACCAGCTGTCAGAACTGGTTTACCCATGGTTTTAGCATCATACCCTGTAATTCATTCTGACAAAGCGTCAACTTATGAAGGCTCAAAGGGAGCCAAAGAAGGTATATGGATGCCGATAGGAATGAATGATCTAAAAGAAATTAAGGAAGCTGTCGTTACTTATGGTTTGGACTCTACATTTGTTAAGGAAATGATAAGGACTTGGGCTTCTAATGTCAGGGCTATCTATGCCCCATGATTTCTCCCAGTTAGCACCAGTGGTGTTAGAGGATGGACCTTCCTTGATGTTTAGAATTTATTTCAGAGAAGAATCCAAACATATGGAACAGCAAGAGAGAGAAAGGTGTGTGGAGGCGTCGCAGGATCAAATTCTTGGCATAGGAGCATCTGCTGATCCACAGGTCTAAGCTCTTTATGACAAAGAGGTATTGTCCCTATGCCACAAAGCAGCCTTGAATGCCTGGGATAGAATACCAGAACTAGGGGAGAAGGGGGAGTTATATACCGAAATAACAACACACAAATTGTATTCTTTTAAACCCTGTCTGGCCCATTAGTTAAAGCCTTTACTCACATCTTGACTAACCCATATCTAATAATCTATGTAACACCATGAGCGGTGTCTTACTGGGAAATATTCAGCATGTCTGACCTGGTAGCTGGCTTCATAGCATCTCTCTCTCTGAGGAAAGGCATGGTGGTCTGTCCCAGAGAGGAAAGGCAGGGCAATTTATTAACTTCCCTTCCCAGCATTCTGTTCTGTCTACTCCGCCCACCTAAGGGCTGGCCAATCAAATGAGCCAGGCAGTTTCTGTATTAACCAATAAAATCAACTCAAACAGAAGACCTTCCCACATCATACCAGGGTTAGGCAGGGACAGGGAGAACCCTATACTGACTTTTTGCTAGGAATAATTAAGGCTCTGCACATAAGAGTAACAGAACCAGATGCTAGATGAATAATTCTTGAATTGCTAGATTTTGAAGACACAAACTTAGAATTTAAAAAGATAAATTGGACTTTACGGTCTAGATCAGCACCTATGGAAGAATGGATTCAGCATACCATGAATTTTCAGACGTTTAATTATGATGATGAATCTTGGGTAGAAGAAGCAATTTCCAAAGCAATGCGGGGTAATCAAACTGCCAAATGTTTTAATTATGGAAAATTAGGACACCTAAAAAGGGATTGCAGGCAAAAAATTTCTATGAATAATATCTCATCTGGGAATGGCAAGAATAGGAAACCTCAGCCTTCAGTTATATGTAGTAGGTGTGGTAAAAGACAATATTGGACCAATAAATGATGATCAACAACAGACAGACAAGGCAACTTGATACCATCAGGAAACTCCTTGGGGGACTTCTCACAGGCCCCCAAATCAAGAGTGGCCCAGTTGTTTCCAGTAACCGTGGAGGATATGTCACACCAGGAAAATTAAAATCTCTAGAACCTTCTGTGAAAGATCATAAGGTTCTAAGTGATGTCAATTACTAGGAATTGGAACTATATCTCGAGTTAAACAAAGCACGAGATGGGTTGACTGTATTGGGCCAGAAAGTCAAAGAGGAATGCTAAGGCCATATGTAGCTGATATTGCAATAAATTTATGGGGCCATGACCTGCTACAGCAATGGAATACACAGATTAACATTCCTGCAGTCCCAGGAACTCATAATTCTGGGAAGGATGTAATAAGGCACTATGCACAAAGGTCACCAGCCATTCAGGCTATACAAGAACATAAAGCTAACGTTTAAACCTTTAGAGGTACCAACAGCCCTCCCTGCCTTTAAAATGGCTAACTGAGAAGCCAATATGGGTTAAGCAATGACCTCTAAATGAAGATACATTGCAGGCTTTAGAACAATTGGTACAGAAGCAATTAGATGCTTGATATTAAGGAATCAACTACCCCTTGGAATTCTCCTGTGTTTGTTGTAAAAAATAAATCTGGTAAATGGAGAATGGTGACAGATATAGGGATGTCAACATGGTAATTCAATTTGTGGGCCCTATAAAGTCTGGAATTCCTTTGTCTTCTCTGTTGCCAAAAGGATGGCCTCCTATAGTAATTGATTTAAAGGATTGCTTCTTCACTATACCTTTACACAGTGCCTGGATTACCCTGATGTTTGAATACAGACAGATGGTAAACATTACTACACAATAAGAATAAATAAGAAAATCAACTATGTTCCATAGGTAAAAAAATGTTCAAAAAATATATACATTTGTGTATTTCTATTCATAAGTATAAAGAGCTGGTTTTGGAATTGGACTCTGGCTCAGTCCCTCTCTAATTCCAAGCCTGTTGTTAAGAGAAAAACTCAGAGTTTCTGTCTCATATCAGGAGCCATAATATGGGACAGAAGGAAAAAAGAATTTAGAAAACATCTTTGCTTTTCTTCATACCTATCATTAAATATATATGTCTGTGCATGTCTATATAATTAATGTTTAAGTTTTCCACAATGAACAAGGAATTTTCCTGCAATAATCTTTGAAGCTTCCAGGAAGAAGTTGGGGCCCCATAACAAAAACTCCACCTGGTTGATATGATGTCATAATACTGATACCACTACTACAAGACCTTTTTTGGGGTACCAGATGGTTTCAACTTGGTTAGCTGAAATGGTGCACATCTTTTACAACATTCTGGCCAGACCTCCACAAAATACTCAGAGACTATTTGCAATATTACCAGACATTAATCTTAAAATTTAACCATCATTTTACCTTCACAGGATCCCCTAGAAAGAACATCACCCCCATGACAGCTGTAAGTAATTCTAGAGGACGACGTCCCCTCTCCCAGCAAAGTCTGTCCTCAGACTTAGGGACATCATTTAGGTGTTTATTATAATTGGTATACAGTTGATGGTTGAGGGAGGAATTTTATAAGCTCGGGGATCTTTTTGAAAATCAAAAAAAGGAAAAATTGGATGATGGGATAATAGATCGATATTTGTGAGTTATTGTTTATAGACAATTACATTGGTATAGATTTTTGTATATGGATACAAAGTTAAATTATATTGAATATTATATGCATGCATGCTTCTACCTCTGTTTAAAACATTTTTATGTATATATACCATATTGCAGTGTACATTTCTACCTCTGATTAAGATACTTACATATTATTTATGTATTTATATATAATATATATATATATATATACCATATTGCAGTGTACATTTCTACCTTTGATCAAGATACTTATACATTGTTTACATTTGGAGGTCATTGTCCTCATTTATTGCACAGTTGTTTATTGTCTTAGTCTTTAAGTTATATAGGTATTAAGAATTATAGATCAATAGTCATCTATGCTTGTCATACTTTTAGTTAGACTAATCAGGTTCTTTAGATACATAGAGATTATATTCTGTATAGATAGATAATCTTCAACCTCTACAAAGAGTTGTAGAAAATGGCATTTAATTTAAGTTAGAGTTCTGTGATCATGAGACACAATTGCTCCTGGCAACACCGAACTATCCCCGAGAGATTGTCGAGCAACAAAGACACTCCACTTGCAGCTTTTCTTCTTCTTGGCAAAACAGGCCTTTGGGCAAGGAACTGCCCATACCGCAACCACTGACAGAATACATAGTATCCAGAAATGGATAAGCAGAACTGTTAAATCTTGCCAAGACAGGGTAAGACAGTTTTGAAAATGTCTTGCCTTTAAAAATAATCTGTCAGTTATTCTAGGCCTTAGCCAAAGTTAGTTGTTTCAACATTGCAAACATGATTTTGGTTGATTTCCCAGGTAGCCAGTTGTCTCTGTGATTTGTTGCATGTTTTGGAATTTGTCTGATTATACTTCCTAATTACTTGGGTAATGTTATTTCCCTTCTTGGATCTTCAATAGGGTTGAAGACTAGATAAATGTAGTTACTTTTCTCTCATTACTTGGCCAAGTTATTTATTATACTAGACTTAAACTAGTAAGAATAGAATATCTGTTCTTATTGAATATAGTTTTATAGCAGGTTTCAAACTCTCTTATTTAAATAAAAGGGAGAGGTTCTGTGAGAATGTTAACAGCTAATACCTACCCGCTTACTGGGTCATGGCCTTATGGACTATTTACCTGGATGTGGAAGCACGTCTGGCCCCCTTCCTTCCTCTCTCTGCCTGCCCCCAGTACCCTGTTTTGGCTGTTTGGTTTGCTTTAGATCTGATCTTTATCCACATTCAAGCAGAAATCCTGACTTTGTATGTCTACCCTTTAATAAACACTAAACACTGATCTGTTTTCTTAGTTCTGAACTAGCATGGAATTCCTTTTATTAAGCACCCAATCTCTCCACCATCATTTAAAAGTTGTGGAGAAACCACATTAAGACATAGCAGAGGAATGAAAACACAGAGTGCATGGACATAAGAGGCAAAAGACAGGATGTGACTCGCATCAGACAAAATAGAGCTTAAAAACTAATAAAGCAATGGATGGTAGTGGCACATGAACTTGGGAGGAAGAGGCACGTGGATCTCTGTGAGTTAAAGACCAGGCTGGTCTACAAGAGCTAGTTCCAGGACAGGCTCCAAAAAAAGCTAATAAAGGAAAAAGGAAAATGAAGGTCATTGTGTAATGATAAAAGCCATTTCTCTAAACACATATATCAATTAGGTAAGTGTTTAACTAACTTAATATAAGAAACATATTTGTAGACCTGACAGAAGAAGTAAACATAGGTATAGTACCCACTGTGTTCTTCTCTAGCACTATTTTAAGTGTGAATTGGTCAGATAAACAGAAACACAAATCAATACTAGACTTGAAGGATATGTTAGACATATTTTCTTAATAGTCAAAATTGATTTACTTCAAAACCATGTAAAAGCAAAGTGGCACATTTCACATTAATAATGAAATTAATTGAGTGAACCTGTCAGATATGCAGATTGTATGCTGCCTAACAAAATAATGCACACATCCTTTGCAAAAACAAAAAACATTCTCCAGGATAGATCATGTGCTACACAATAAAAATAGTCTTTAAAAATAATTTTCCGAATCCAAAACACCTGCCATCTAAAGATTTACATTAATTATAGCATTACAACTCTGACTTCATGAGGACATGAATTTGAACCCCGGTACATATAAATGAGCACTCTGTTCAGCCTCCTCTTACCTTCTGAGACACTGACAGCATAATATGAACTCCTGTGCTGCTTTATACTCTTTGTGCTCCACTGATCATTCACACCTTGCTTGGAAGTGAGGCAGTATGCTTGGCTTTCAGAGGCACAAGTAGCTCCACCATGCTAGACTGGGTAGAGCAAGCGGGCAGTACCTGTATTTAACCAAGGACTATCACACCTTAGATTGTTAAGTGCTTACCATTTTAAAAGAGCAAAGCAAAAGCACTCCTAGACAGTGAAGAATTACAGATAATGCAATAATGATGTGGGAGTCCCTCTGCGTGTTGCTTATATTGGTTAATGAATAAAAAAACCACTGCCTTGGCCTTATATGGCAGAAATTAGGTAAGCAGAGAAAATATAACTGAATTCTGGGAGGAAGGAAGCAGAGTAAGAGAGACATCATGAATCTGCTGAAGCTGGAATTTTATCCAGTAAGCCACTGCCATGTGGCAATTGGTTAAATTAAGATGTAAGAATTAGCCAATAAGAACTTAGTGCTAATGGGCCAACCGGTGTTTTAATTAATACAAATTCTGTGTGGTTATTTAGGGGCTAAGCTAGCAGAATGGCCAGGATGAAAAAGCAGTGGGTCCTCCTTGCAACACAATAAGGACAGATTCAGGCCTAAAAGAACTCTGAATGGATCACAGGATTGGATAAATGTATATAGGCTTGGGAGAGAGCAAAAGGGTATAGAGAGTCAAAATAAATTTAATCCTTTAAAAATAGAGTAAAGTCTTTAAAGAGACAGAGTACAGATAGCCATAGATTGAAAGGAATAAATAAAAAGAAGCCACGTAAAAATGGATAATTTACAGAGAGTCTGGGTTATGTATATTTTGTGTTTTCTTTAAATTTTTTGACTGTGAAGGAGCTAAGTACAGAGAGATACTTCATTTTATGAACTGCTACGCTAAACCAGCATATGGGTTCTAAAGGTATTTTGATTCTAAAATTTGAGTCTAAGGATATGTTGTTTTGAAAAAGAGGCTTTTCTTTTCTTTGTTTGGTTACTTCCAGACAAATATGGTTTGATAAACCATGTCCCCATGAAAGGTTGCCATGAACACGCTCAAAAAATTACTTCCCCCAACTGCTGACTGAAATGAACCTAGCACATGGGATACATCATGAAAGACTTGATTAACAGTGCCCCCAAATTGCAGGAAGCAGTATGGACAAAACTACATACATATTCCCAAATATTGCTTATAAATATTCTTTTACCTTTAAAAGGGGATATGATATAGATATGAATAATTTGCATTAGTATGGATCTTGGTTTATTGATACAAATATAAGGTAAATTTTGTTATACTGTATCTGTTTATTTCTGCTTTTGATTGATTCTTCTTTTTTTCATTGTTTCTTCTTTTTTGATTGGGGCATTTGTGATTGTGTAGCTCACTTGAAAATGTAATGTATAATTAAAAAATACAAATTAATAAATAGTCATCCATAATAGTCAAGATTATAGTCATGTTGGTTAGATTTTCTAGATGTATAAATAGATATTTCAGTTAGATAGGTATTCTTCAAATCTTTCAAAGACCTTCAGAATATGGTATTTAAATGTTTTAAAAATTTAGGACTTTTCACGACAGTGAGACACATCTGCTCCTTGTAGCACCAATCTACATCAAGAGAAAGATGGGCATGCTTGAGCCTCCTTGTGGAGTTTGTTAGATGAAATAGACATGCAGAATCCACAGAGAAATGATTGCTGAACTTGCCTATAGGTGAGATGATCCACCAGGGTTCCTGCTTCATGAAATAGTCTACGAGACATTCTTCACAATACAGAAAAAGCAACTGGCAAACTGCTAATATAGGTGGAACTGTCTTTGAAATTTCCTGCTTCATGGAAACATTTGCTGGTTACTCTGGGCCAGTAGGCTGAAGATGGATGCCCCAGCCCTGCAAGCTCTGTAAAATCCTGCTACACAGCTTGCTCCAATAATGAGTAGACCTAAGAGGTGAGTCAACAGTGGTCCTATGGCCCTGGATGCCCAACTCCCTAGGACATCCATGTGGGAGAAAAAACAGGGTCAGCTCCCCAGCTCCCTGGGCTTTCTAGCTGTGAGCAGGAAGTTTTCCTGCTAGCACTCAACCCACCCCACACCAAAACAATCATTCCCTGTGAGCTCCATGGTAACACAGTCTGCTCCAATACTGAGTGGACCAAAGTGACAGGCACAGCAAGGATTGGACCAAGAAGCCAAGACACTACCTGCCTCATTTGAAGGAAGAGACACCAGAAACCACACAACAGGAAGACTTGATAATCCAAATTCAGAAGAAGTAGAAGAAAATGACTTTAAACGTAACTTTATGAAAATGAGGGAGATCTTTAAAGAGGAAGTAAAAAACTCCCTTAAAAATGGAAGCAAAGACATACAAAAAGCTGGAAGAAATTAATAAATCCCTCAAAGAAAAAAGCAATCAAACAAGTGAAGGAAACAGTTCAAGACTTGAAGACTGAAACAGAGGTAATAAAGAAAACACAAACCGAGGGAATACTGGAAATGAAAAATCAGGGTAAACAAAGAGTAACTACAGAGACAAGTTTAACCAACAGAATATAGGAGATCGAAGAAGGAATCTCAGGCACTGGAGATACTATTAAAAAATAGTATCATTGGTCAAAGAAAACATTAAAGCCAAAATAATCTTAACCCAAAATATTCAGAAAATCTGGGACATAATGAAAAGATCAAACCTAAGAATAATAGGGGTAGAAGAAGGAGAAGAACTCCAGGTCAAAGGCACAGAAAATATATTCAACAATATTATAGAAGAAAACTTTCCCAATGTAAAGGAGGCTGTTGCTATGAAGTTACAAGAACCTTAAAGAAAACCAAATAGATTGGATTTAAAAAAAAATTCCCTTACCATATAATAATAAAAACACAAAGCATACAGAATAAAGAATATTGAGAGCTGCAAAGGATAAAGGTCAGGTAATATTTAAAGGTAAACCTATTAAAATTACACCTGACTTCTCAAAGGAAACCATGAAAGCCAGAAGGTCCTGGATAGATATGCTGCAGACACTAAGAGGCCATGGATGCAATTCCAGTGTACTATACCCAGCAAAGCTTGCATTCATCATTGATGGAGAAAATAAGGTATTCAATGACAAAAACAAATTTAAATAATATGTATTCACAAACCCACCATTTCAGAAAATACTAGGAGGAAAACCTCAGTCCAAGGAAGCTAACTATACCACAATAACAAAGAAATCTGATAACCCACCACCAGCATCTTTGATAACCCAAAGAAGAGAAACACACATACACTACTACTGAAAAATAACTGAAGTTAACAACCACAGGTCATTAATATAATTTAATATCAATGATCTTAATTCACCAATAAAAATACACAGGCTAAAGAGAATGGATATGAAAACAGGATCCAGCATTCTGTTGTTCACAAGAAACACACCTCAGCCTCAAAGACAGACACTAACTCAGAGTAAAGGGTTGGGAAAAGGTTTTTCAATCAAATGTACCTAAGAAACAAGCAGATGTGGCTATTCTAATAGCTAACAAAATTGATTTCAAACTAAAATCAATCATAAAAGTTGGAGAAGGACACTTTATACTCATAACAGGAACAATTCATCAAGATGAAGTCTCAATCCTGAATATCTATGCCCCTAACACAAGAGCACCCACATATGTAAAAGAAACACTAACACTTAAATCTCACACCAAACCCCACACACTAATAGTAGGAGATTTCAACACTCCTCTCTCACCAATGGACAGGTCAAAGATACAGAAACTTAACAAAGAAATAAGAGAACAAATGGATGTAATGAATTAAATGTACTTAAGAGACATTTTTAGAACATTCAACCCAAACAAAAAAGAATGTATGTTTTCCTTGGCACCTCATTGAACCTTCTCTAAAATTGATCACACACTCGGTAACAAAGCAAACATCCACAGATACAAAAAAAGTTGGAACAATCCACTGTGTTTTATTGGATCACCATGGAGTAAAGTTAGAATTCAAGAGCAATACTACTCCCAGAAAGCCTACAAACTCATGAAAACTGAACAGTCAACTACTGAACCAACCCTGGGTCAAGGAAGAAGGCAAGAAAGAAATTAAACATGTCTTTGAATTCAATGAAAATTTTTTTTGGTTTTTTTGTTGTTTCTTTTCGAGACAGGGTTTCTCTGCAGCTTTAGAACCTGTCCTGTAGCTAGCTCTTGTAGACCAGGCTAGTCTCGAACTCACAGAGATCTGCCTGCCTCTGCCTCCCCAGTGCTGGGATTAAAGGCGTGCGCCACCACCACCTGTCCTGAATTCAATGAAAACGAAAGCACAACATATTCAAACCTATGAAAGCAATACTAAGAGAAAAGTTCATAGCACTAAATGGCCACATAAAGAAAATGGAGAAAGCTCACATTAGCACCCTAACAGCACACCTGAAAGCTCTAGAAAAAAAAAGCAGAATCATCCATAAGGAGTAGAAGACAGGAAATAATCAAACTGAGGACTGAAATCAACAAAATACAAACACAGAAAATGATACAAAGAATCAATGAAACAAAGAGCTAGTTCTCTGAGAAAATGAACAAAATTGATAAGCATTTATCCAAACTAATCAAAAGGCAAAGAGAGAACATCCAAATTAACAAAATCAGAAATGAACGGGGGACATAACAATGGACAATGAAGAAATTCTGAGAATCCATAGGTCCTAAACAAAAACCTTTACTCCACAAAATTGGAAAATATAAAAGAAATGAACAGTTTTTTAGTTAGATACCATATACCAAAATAAAATCAAGACCAAGTAACCAATGTAATAGACCTATAAACTGCAAAGGTATAGAAGCTGTCATCAAAAACCTCCCAGCCAAAAAACGCCCAGGGCTGGATGGCTTTAGTACAGAATTCAACCAAAACTTTCAAGAAAAGCTAATATCTTATACTTCTCAAAGTGTTCCACATAATAGAAACAGAGGGGTAATTGCCAAACTCTTTTTATTAGGCTACAGTTACCCTGATACGAAAACCACACGAAGAAACAACCAAGAAAGAGATTTACAGACCTATCTCACTCATGAACATTGATGCAAAACTTCTCAATAAAATACTGGAAAACTGGATCCAGGAACACATAAAAATATCATCCAGAGGCCTGCAAGGAGGGAGGGCAGTGGCTGGCCCAGCAAGTGCAGGAGCTGGAGAGGGACAAGAACCTCATGTTGCAGCGCCTGTTAGCTGTACTTCCCTCAGGAATGGATAAGAAGTCGGCTGCGTGCAGCTCCCAGCTTGTAGGGTCCCCAGATCCCGAGTCTCCAACAGCTGCATCTTCTGGAGAATCTGTGAAAGGGTCCCTGACTGTCTTGCTCAACAAACTGCAAGGTCTGAGGGAGGCCATTTCCCGAGAGGAGGCTATTTGTCCAGATGACATCCAGAACCCTACGTGCTGCCCTTAAGGCCCCTGCTGCCAGGAGGGGCAGTGAAGCCAGCATGGAACTGGATCTCCTGGGAGTGTGGCAGGGGCCAACCTGGCCTGTTCCCCAGCAAACCTTTTGGCCCCAGCTCCCACCAAATCTGAATTCTGCAATAAATAAAGATGGCTAGCGGGGAAAAAAAAATCATCCATTATGATCAAGTAGGCTTCATCCCAGAAATGCAAAACTAATTCAACATACAAAAATCTGTCAATGTAATTCATCATACAAATAAACTGAAGGAAAAAAACATATGATCATTTCATTAGATGCTGAAAAAGCATTTGACAAAATTCAACACCCCTTCATGATAAAGATCTTGGAGAGATTAGGGATACAAGGATCATATCTAAATATAATTAAAGCAATATACAGCAAGGCAATAGCTAACATCAAATTAAGTGGAAAGAAACTCAAAGTGATTCCACTAAAATCAAGAATAAGACAAGGCTTTCCACTGTCTCCATATCTCTTCAATATAGTGCTTGAAGTTCTAGCAATAGCAATAAGACAATATAAGGAGATCAAGGGGATTTGAATTGGAAAGGAAGAAGTCAAACTTTCGTTATTTGCAGGTGATATGATAGTGTACATCAGTGACCCCAAAAACTCTACCAGAGAACTCCTACAACTGACATATACCTTCAGTGATGTGGCAGGATACAAGATCAACTCAAAAAAATCAGTGCCCCTTCTATATACAAAGGATAAAGAAGCTGAGAGGGAAATCAGAGATGCACCACCTTTCACAATAGCCGTAAATAACATAAAATATCTTGGGGTAACACTGACAAAGGAAGTGAAAGACCTATCTGACAAGAACTTTAAGTCTTTGAAGAATAAATTGAATAAGAAACCAGAAAATGGAAAGATCTCCCATGCTCTTGGATAGGAAGGAGCAATGTAGTAAAAATGGATATCCTATAAAAAGCAATCTATAGATTCAGTGCAATCCCCATCAAAATCCCAACACAATTCTTCACAGATCATGAAAGAACAATAATCAACTTTATTAGATGGAAAAACAAAAAACAAAAAAACAAAAAGACCCCAAATAGCCAAATCAATCCTGTACAATAAAGGAAATGCTGGAGGCAGTACCATCCCTGATATCAAGCTCTATTACAAAGCTACAGTAATGAAAACAGCTTGGTATTGGCATAAAACCAGAGATGTTTACCAATGGAATCTAATTGAGGACATGGATTTTAATCCACACACTTATGAACACCTGCTTTTTGAGAAAGAAGCTAAAATTATACAATGGAAAAAGAAAGATCTTCAACACATGGTGCTGACACAACTGGATGTCAACCTGTAAAAGAATGAAAATAGATTCATATCCATAACTATGCACAAAACTCAAGTCCTAATGGATTAAAGACCTCAATGTAAATCCGGCTACACTGAACCTGACAGAGGAGAAAGTAGGAAGTAGCCTTCAATGCATGAGCACAGGAAACCACTTCCTAAATATAACCCCAGTAGCACAGACCACAAGAACAGCAATAAATAAATGAGACCTTCTGGAACTGATATGCTTCTGTAAAGCAAAGGACACAGTCAATAAGACAAAAATTTAGCCTACTGCATGGGAAATAATCTTCACCAACCCCACATCAGACAAAGGACTGATCTCAAAATTTCTCAACAGGTTACAATGTGTTTAAAAATATACATAGCTTGGGGCAGAAATGAGAAAGGATATATATACAAGTATAGAATAAAAAAAGTTTAAAAATGAAAGTAAAGTCTTTTGAAAGCAAATATTTTTTAAAAGCCTATAAATATATAAAATACACGAGAAGCCTAGAATCTGTATGTTATGCTAACTTTAGAATTTCTGATTGTTATTCAAGGGCCACTTTTGGCTTGGGGGCCTGAGAGAGACCCCTCAAGAAGTTTCCCAACGGTATAAGGATGCCTTGTCTGTCTGTTGTTGATCTGCATTCATTGGTCCAATGTCATCCTTTACCACACCTCCTACATATTCCTGAAGGCTGAGGTTTCCTATTCCTGCCATTCCCAGATGAGGTTTTATTCCTAGAAATTCCTTGCCTGCAATACCTTTTCAGATATACTAATTTACAACAATTAAAACATTTGGCAGGTTGATGTCCCCTCATTGCTTTGGAAATCACTTCTCCTATCCAAGATTTATCATCGTAATTAAAGATCTGAAAATTCATAGTATGCTGGATCCATTCATCCATAGGTGCCGATCTATACTATAAAGACCCAATTATCTTTTTGCAGTCTATGTTTGTACCTCTTCATCATAAAGAGCTTGGACCTGTGAATCAGTGCATGCTCCTACACCAAGAATTTGATCCTGTGAAACCTCTACACCTTTTGTTCTTCCTTGCTGTTCCATATGTTTGGATTCTTCTCTGAAATGAACTCCAAACATCAAGGAAGGGCCACCTTTCAACACCACGGATGCTAACTATGAGAAATAATGGGGTGTAGCCCTGACATTAGAAGCCCAAGTTCTTATTTCCTTAACAAATGTAGAGTGCAAGACATAAGTAATGACGGCACACTTAATTTATTTTAGACCATTCAGTCCTATTGGCATCCATCTACCTTCTTTGGCTCCCTTTGAGCCTTCAGAAGTTGATACTTTGTCAGAATAAATTACAGGGTATGTTGCTAAAACCGTGGGTAAACCAGTTCTGACAGCTGGTGGTGGCATTGTATCCTGCCTTTGTGTCTTTTCATCCTGTTCATCAGCTCCAATAATTTCCTCAGTCATTTCAAATCTCTTAATCATTATCTCCTATAAAGCCTGAATTTCCTGACCTTCAAAGATTTCTAGTGATTTCCCTATGGTATTAATTTTCTGGTCCCCATTCTACACCTGTGATTCCAAGGTCTTAATGTTTCCTTTCAAAGATAACATCTCCTCCTTGAACTGCCCCCCGGATATTGTGTAAGTTGCCATTCTGGAGGTGTATTCTGTATTACCTTATTAAAACTCTGTGATAACTTCTGAATGTCAAATTCAACAGCGTGGACCCTTTCAGGTAAGTTCCTAGTACCCTTCGATATGGAGTCAATTTTGCCTATCATGGTATTAATCTTATCAATTAACACCATATACTTCCTTAATGACATAATATGGAGAAGAAAACTGAAACCTAATAACCAGTAAATTGAGGTACCTCCAAGGTCATAGAGGCCTCGTGTGATTTCAGCAAAAACCTTGGCTAGAGTCCCATTAAAAACGAAACCTGCCATTTTACGTGCTAACCAGCAGGTGGCACTGTTTCCAAGTCGCAACTGGAATCAATGGAACCGTGTCAAGATAGATCCTGTGGTACTCAAGAAGTTAGATGTACACAGAGGAAAAAAAAACCCAGAGTCCAGGCACAAAGAACAAAAATCCAGGGAACTTCCAGTGGCTGATAAACAGCACCACTCACTCCAGGCACCCACTCTGCTCTGACCTAATACAGGGAATCATGAAACAGCTGTGAGAACGGCTGACTGCCCACCCAGTGTCCAAAGGGTAATGGTGCAAATGCAAACGCTTTGGTGGGGATTTCAAACAAAGCTTCCTCAGGATGTGGCAACAGCTTGCACTCTGACTCATGCTGCCCAAGCACTGTGCTTAGAAAAGCAACTGCCCAGAAAAGATCAAACCAGGCAGGCAGAGACTGTCTGGGCCCGTGGATCCTGGGAGGCATGGAAATTTTAGCTACTGACTCCACTCACTGAGGAGGGCCACAGCTGAGGGAGGGCTCGTGCCAAGCCGAGCTGGCGGCAGGCAGCTGAGCCGGTGGGTGGGAGGGGTGAGGGGATGGGAGGAGTGGTTCTGAAACCAAATGTTGGGTGCCAGATAAAGCGCAAAAAAATCCCACACCAGTTTGGAATTATTATTAAAAGTGTTATTTATTTGAGGGGAAAAAACTTACAGAATGCCATCCTACACGACCAGGAAAGAAATCTAGTAGCCGGAACCAGAGTCCAGAGCAAGAGAGCGAGAGGAGCACTGCCGCTGTTTTTTTAAAAAGAAAGAGACCACGCCCCAGTGGGCTGGTATTTCAAAGGCTATTGGCTGAAGGAGCAGAAGGAGCTCCTGCAGCATAGAGAATGATGTACACATTCCCAAGAGATGGGGTATAGGTAGTTTGGGGTAATCCAATGAATTATAGATTTTTGTCATTTTTTAGAGTGGGGTTGGTCAAAAGTTGTTATTGGTCATAGTAAAACAAAGCCAAACTAAAGAATTCAAAGTAAGACATAAAATGTTCATAGTAAAACAAAGCTAAACAAAAGAATTCAAAGATCTCTTTCTAAAGGGAAAAAGGGGTTGTGATATAGAAATTATGAGATAAAAGGGCAGAATATTGAATCTACTTTAATCCATAAAACAACCATTAATCTCAAAATATTTTATATTGGTATGAATTTTTGCCTGTCAATACAAATTTAAAGTTAATTTTGTTACACTGTATGTATTTTTCTACTCCTAATTGAGGTATTGTATTTGTGCAGCTCTTTTAAAAATGCAATGTATAACTAAGAAATACAGACTAAAAGTCATCTACAATAGTCAAAATAGTAGAGATGTTAGGTTTGTTTTGTAGGCCATACACAGATATATTTAGATAGATAGATGGCCTTCAGACACTACAAAGCCTAACAGAATATGGCATATAATATGTTTAATAGTCTAACACTTTTTATGACAGTGAGACACATCTGCTTCTTATAGCACCAATTTAATTCAAAAGAGTATAGTGGGCATCAAAGAACCTCTGTAAAGAGTTTTCTTTATGAAAAAGTTAGTCATTTGGTCAAAGAAACTGTCCTTGTGGCAGTTTCTGTTAATATATTGTCCAAATTGGACAAATAATATGTAAAAATAGTGCCAAACTTTGCAAGGATGAGATATGACAGTCCTTCAAAATTCCCTATTACTCAGAAATGTCTGTCAGATAATACTATGCTTGTAGACCAAAGTTGAATGCCCAAGTTACAAAAAAATTTTGGGTGAATGTCCTTGCAGCTAGCTGTCCCTGTCCTTAGGTCATGTTATTCCCTTCTGGGGCCTTCGAGGGAGTAAAAGGCTAACTTATACTTTTCCTTAGTAATGATAAAAATTATATTAGGTATAAATCTTTATAATAAGATTTATAATAAGATAGGTAATAGAGCTAGGTAATAGAGCTAGAGCATTTTTTCTAATTTTTCCAAATACAAATGGACTGAATATTACAAATGTAATTCTAACTTGATAACTGTTTTTATCAAGTAAGTATAATATAATATATAGTTTTTATGTTAAAGTTAAAATAATTTTTAATTAGACAAAAAAGGAGAAATTCTAAAGTATAAACTTTTTGTACATTGTGAAGATGAGTTTTGCCAAAATGCCTTCTGATTTGTTTAATGAAAGATATGATGGCAGATCTCTGAGTTTAAAGCTGGCATGGTAGCCTGGTATACAAAGCAAGTTTCAGAACAGTCATAATTAAGCAGTGAAAAACAGAAAACTGATGAAGGTGTAATTAAAGGAGGGGGCCATATTCCAGCACTAGTAAGCAGCAGAACTTGACAGCTTCAGCCGCATGGTTCTGACTTTAAAGATAAGGATAGAAGAAAGGAGCTATGGAATAAAGCCACTAAGGCTAAACTTGTTTCATGGGTGTTCCTGGACTGAGGAAGTATAGAGAGAAAATTGTGTGAAGCTGTGAAGTTGAAATCTGATTTGCCTTGGAGAACACAAGATGTTTGAGATGCCAGAGTTGTGTTATACCTGCCAAGGAGAGCTGCTAACAGAGAGTAAACCCAGCCCAAGAGAAAATAAAACAGTGCAGTCAAACCTGAACAGAGATGGAGATCTGAAGAGCATTTTGATATCAGACACGGAGATGCAAAGTTTGGAGCTTTTCCAGATGGTTTTCAATCTTGCTTTCATCCAGGATTTCCTCACTGTGCTTTCTTCCCTAAACTCGGGAATGGTAGTGTATATCCTGTACCATTATATGTTGGAAATACGAGATCTGATTTTTTATTTTGATTTTAATGAGAGTTACAGTTAAGAGATTGAATGAATATCAGGAGAGACTTTAAACTTTGAATTTAAACTGTGATTTATTATTACAGGGAGCTCTGAAATTGCACTAAATGTATTTTGCATTATATCATGGCTGCGCAACTTTTGGGAAAAGGGAGTATAATGTAGAGGTTTGAAAGAAAGTAGACCCTAAAGGAAGTAGCACTGTTTGGAAGTATGGCCTTTTTGGAGGAAGTGTGTCACTGTGGGGTAAGGCTTTGAGGTCTCTTTTGTTCAAGCTTCCCTCAGTGTGACAGTCAACTTCCTCTTGCCTGTGAGTCAAGATGTAGGACTCTCAGCTCCAGCATCACGTGAATGGAAACAACCTAAAAGTCCTTCAACTGATAAATGGATCATAGAAATGCCTGACATATATGCTGGGAATCTCCACTCAAGCCCCACTCAGTCCATTCCAGACCATGACCCTCATAAAACCCACCAAAGGCCAGTTCCTCCCCAGAAGATGATCAAGGACACAGTTACAGGATATTTAAAAACTAAAACCAACTAACACACACACAAATAATAGGCAAGAGATGCACACGCTTTTGAGTTTTTGGTTAGGCTTATCTTACAGTATTCAAAATATTATAAACTAGTGCTATTGACTGTATTTGATTATCCCCCAAAAGGAAAAAGATTAGTTCATATTGTTGAAGATACAATTACTTCGTCATTGACTTAAAGCACCCTGAACTAGAGCTGCCCTGAAAGTCTCCTCTTTGAGAATTAGCATTCATGGTATCAAACATCACCTTGTCGGTCTCAAAAAAGAGAATCAGCCAACAGTCCTTGCCCAGCTATGATACCTAGAAGAAGACAAAAAAAATAATCTTTTATCTTCATTTCTTAATAACTTGATTTTATATTGATACTGATTGAATAGGATACTGGCACAAATAAATTGAATGATATTTTATTGTTAAATAACTGTAAAATGATTAACTTAGAGTATTAATGTGTAAACAAGATTAAACATTGTTTATTTTGCTTCTCCTTCTGTGACCTTTGATATTTACCAAACTAGCTGCTGGTAATACAGTGAAATTGAAAGTCATGAACAGTACTGTTAATGACAAGATTACCAGAAACCCCACTACTGGAGACCTCTAAGATTTAAAAAATGGGATGGTCTAGCATATTGCTCTTAGGCAATGTTCTAATCCTATGGCTCTATACTGCCAAAGGAGAAAAAGGTAAGTGGAAAAAAATTTGATTCCTGTAGTTTCTAGTCAAATGTGTTTATCTGCTGTATGTACATGAGAATATTTTTAATTCATTTTAATTTTTAATATAATATTACAAACTGAAAATAAACTATCAAATGTTTTAAGTGAAGACAGAAAACATTTTGAATGATAAAATACAACCTATTTATGGAAATAGCTTCTGATAATCAGTAAGAGAAAAATTGAATGACAGGGGATTTTCCCTGTTTTCTAAACTACAAATTGTGAATAGCCTCTAAATATAATTTTGAGAGAAAAAAATTCATTTTTAAAATGTGTAAATTTTAAACATAGTAAGATAAATTATCAAAATGAACTTATAATTAAATTAAACAAAACCACTGGCCAGGGAAAAGCTCCTGACAGACTTTAAACACCTCTGAGTCTGTGTAAGGTTGATTTCATCTTCACAGATTTCATAACTTTTAACTTCCTAGTCATTAAAATGACTAACTTTTTCTTGTTCAATTAAATCATCATTCATCAAATATAAGTATTTTTAATAAGAAAATAAGGATTACTGTTACTTTTGTTATAAACCACCAAAGTGCCAAAAAATTGCTCATTTCTGATCTCTCCAATGTATGTTGAAAGTAGGAGATTATGATACCTCTGTATTAACATTGTGTCTAAAAAAGATTTATTAGCTTTCCCTTAATGCTTCATAAAGTCAACACATAAATCCACTAAACCCACAGAATCACAAATAATGATTTAAACAAGGTATAGGATTGTGGAATTTAGTCATTGTGCTTGACCCTGTTTTCAGGAAGTCTTTTTTTTTTTTTGGTTTTTTGAGACAGGGTTTCTCTGCAGCTTTAGAGCCTGTCCTGGAGCTAGCTCTTGTAGACCAGGCTGGTCTCGAACTCACAGAGATCCGCCTGCCTCTGCCTCCCGAGTGCTGGGATTAAAGGCGTGCACCACCACCGCCCGGCAGGAAGTCTTTATTTCTATTTGTGGTCAAATTTTGTAACATTATTTCAGAAATTGAAACTCATTTTGTTGTGCTATGACTTTTCATTTTTAGTTGTAATCATGAGTAAGCATTCCTCTAAAAATAAAAAATCCATCCTGCCAAATGACAGAAAATTTTTCTTTCAAATTTTCAAGATTATATTACAATTATATTTATTCTGTTCTTTTTTCCTTTCTAACCATCCTATATTTTCCTCCTTGTTCTCTGACTCATAGTCTCTTTTTTCATTGTTTCTACATACATGTATGTATATTTATTCTTATATATACATATGTATATGTGTATATATTTTATAGACATATATTATGTAACATACACATATAACTATGTAATATGTATATTTATATATTTTTATGCACACCCTGCTCAGTCTATTCAATTGACTGTAAATACTGTATATCTGGTATTCAGCACAGTCTTGATAATGACTTACTATATGTAGTCCCACTTTTCCTTTTGAACTGAGTTTACAACATGTACAGGAAGAAAAGTAAAAGAATAAATAGCAAGTACAAGGTACATAAAAAAATGACCGACAGACACACAGACAGAAAAACATTATTGCAGGCTCCAGATGTCCTGCATTAATCATGTAAGGTAGCAAATTTAGGGCACTTATCTGGACTTCACCTCTGAGAGTCCCCTTGAAGTGACTGGTAAGTAATAGAACAAACAGCAACAAATAGAGATCATATGAACAAATGAGATGCTTATAATTTCCAGCAGAAAATAACTAAAATAGTTAAAATAGTAAACTGAAGTTTCCAAATGTTCACCATTCCCACTTCATGATAAACTTTCTTTGGCCAGTCTCTCAATTTTTCTGTTTTCCTGGGAATTCAAATGGGGAACTCTTGCTGGCTGACTCAGATATGATTCCTCAATTTCTGTTGGATATCTCCAAGAAAATTGATGCTGTTATTTTTATGATATTGTTGTTTATTACTTAAAAGCTTTGTGCACTTGGACATTTCTTTGTTTTTTGGTATTCTCTGCAGCCAGTTTGATGATGATTTACCAGTCTTCTCACTTGCCTGTCTGTCTGTCGGTCTATCATCCATCTTTCTATTCTTTAAATGTATTCTTTTTCTTTTTATGAAAAAGAGATTCTTTTCCCATGCAATAGATCTTGGTTACATTTTTCTTCTGCCTCTACTACTCCAAGTTCCTCCCCAGTTCCCTCCCCCACCAAATTCACACCCTTTTTGTCTCTCATTAGAAAAAGAGGAGGATTCTAAAAGTTAAGATCAAAATATAACCAAATAAATATAATACAGTAAAACAAAAGTATTACACTGATTTTGGACAAGGCAATGCAACAGAAGAATAAGAGCCCAAAAGAGGACCTGTGTTTAATGTTTCAGTCTATGATTTCATATGTGTTTTTTATTTATTTTTATTGAACTCTACATTTTTCTCTGCTTTCTTCCCTGCCTTTCCCCTTCCCTTAAACCCTCTCCCAAGGTCCCCATGCTCATTCTCCAAATTTACTCAGAAGAACTTGTCTTTTTTTACTTCCCATTTAGATTAGATCTATGTATATCTCTTTTAGGGTCCTCATTCCTGTTTAGGTTCTCTGGGACTGTGATTTGTACACTGGTTTTCTTTGCTTTATTTTAAAAATCTCTTATGAGTGAGTCCATATGATAATTATCTTCTGTGTCTGGGTTACCTCACTCAAAATGATGCTTTCTAGCTCCATCATTTGCCTGTAAATTTCAAGATGTCATTATTTTTCTCTGCTGTGTAGTCCTCCATTGTATAAATGTATCACATTTCCCTTAATCATAATTTGGTCCAGAGGCATTTAGATTGTTTCCAGGCTCTGGCTGAGATTAAAAAAAAAAGCTGCTATGAACATAGTTGAGCACATGTGCTTGTGGCAAGATTGGGCATCTTTTAAGTATATGCACAAAAGTGGTATTACTGAGTCTTGAAGGTTGTTTCCTAATTTTCTGAGGAATCACCACTCAGACATCCAAAGGGTTGTACCAGCTTGCCCTCCCACCAGCAATACAGGAATGTTCCCTTAACCCCATAATCTCTACAGCATAAGTTGTTATCAGTGTTTTTGATCTTGACCATTCTTACAGGTGCAAGATGGCATCTCAGAGTTGTTTTGATTTGCATTTCTCTGATGACTAAGGATGTTGAGCATTTTCTTAAGTGTCTTTAAGCCATTTTAGATTCCTCTGTTGAGACTTCTCTGTTTAGGTCTGTACTCCATCTTTTATTGGATTATTTGTTTTTTGTTTTTGTTTTAGTTTTTTTTTTTTTTTGATGACCAATTTCTTGGGTTTTTTGTATATTTTGGAGATCAGACCTCTGCCTGATGTGGGGTTGGTGAAGATCTTTTCCCACTCTGTAGGCTGTCATTTTGTTTTGTTGACCATGTATTTTGCTTTACAGAAGTTTCAGGAGGTCCCATTTATTAATTGTTTCTCTCAGTGTCTGTGCTACTGGGGTTATATTTAGGAAGTGGTCTCCTGTGCCAACGCATTCAAGTGTACTTCCAACTTTCTCTTGTATGAGGTTCAGTGTGTCTGGCTTTATGTTGAGGTCTTTGATCCTACTACAGAGCTACAGTACTGAAAACAGCCTGGTATTGGCATAAAAACAGACAGGAGGATCAATGGAACCAAACTGAAGGCCAGGATATTAATCCACACACCTTGGAACACCTGAATTTTGACAAAGAAGCAAAAAAATCAAATGGAAAAAATAAAGCATATTTAACAAATGGTGCTGACAGAACTGGTTGTCAACCTGTAGAAGAATGAAAATAGATCCATATCTATCACCATGCACAAAACTCAAGTCCAAGTGGATTAAAGATCTCAATATCAATCTGAACACACTGAACCTGATTTTATCACTCTTTTATTTAGGAACAATAGTATTTGGTTTTATCTTAGGTCTCCGGGCTATCTACCCTCTCTGGTTATCCAAGCAGTGCCGATATGAAATTCATCTCCAGAAGTGGTCTTTAAGTCAAATCAGGCATTTTTGGTTAGTCCTAAAAGTGGCATGTCTCTCTCATTTTCTCTCCCTCTGTGCCTATCTCTCTGTCTCTGTCTATCTCTCTCTCTCTCTCTCTCTCTCTCTCTCTCTCTCTGTGTGTGTGTGTGTGTGTGTGTGTCTGTATAAGTTTATAAAATGTCTGGTTTTTGATATTTGTAATTGTTCCCATTTGCTGCAGGAGGAAGGTTCTCTGATAATTGCTGAATAAGGCACTGATCTACCAGTATAACAGAATACCATTCGAAATCATTTTATTACTCTAAGAACTGTATATTTGGTTTTACCTTTTCTCTCTGGGATATCTAGTCTCTGGCTCTTGTCATCCAGAAGTGTTGGTATGAGTTCCATCTCAGGTAGTGGTCTTTATGTAAAATTAGACATTGTTTGGTGACTCCTAAAAGTGGCATGCCACTATTGCCACTGCATAATTTGCAGGTAGGACAGTATTGTATATTAAAGGTTTTGTGTTTGGGATAGTGTATATGTTTTTCTTTTGATATCCTGGAGTGTAATTTCCTCTACCAAAGTCAATAAAACATAGGCATGCAGGTTTTATGTAGGCGATAGCTTGTCGTCTCCATGATCAGTGAGTGGTGTGGGTGTTACCTTCACCAACGGTGCCTTTTCATCAGTTTGGGGAGAGGAACCTATCGCCTTAACAACAGCTTGGGTTGTTAGGGACTTTCCATGGGACCCACTAGTCCAACAACTCAGTTGGATGTAAACCAATCCCACAACTGAAGCTTCCCTGGGTGACAAGAAATGGGACTCCAGCCATACAATTTGGGAACTTCATCAGGATCATACACATATCTTTTAGGACGATTGCAGTACAGTAAATATCCATACCACCCTTCAAATACCCCTCAAATTTAGCTGTCTCTCCTTGCATTCCATTCCCTTCCTACCTGATCCTCCATTTGAGTTGACCCTGGCCCCAATTTCACCCATAAAATTTATTCTATTTTCCCTTAAAAGGAAATCCATGTGTTCCCCATAATCTTTTTCTCTATACTGAATCTATATGGATCTACATATTATATCTTGATTATTATCACGTAATGACTAATACCTACATATTAGTGAATACATACTATATTTATCTTTCTGGTTTATAAAAACATGTTGGAATTTTGATGGGGATTGCATAGAAACTATATATTCCTTTTGGTAGGTTATTAATCCTACTTATCCATGAGCATGGTAATCTTTCCTGTTTTGATATCTTCTTCAATTTCTTTCTTCAAAGACTTGAGGATTTATCATACAAGTCTTTCACTTGTATGGTTATATACCCCAGAATATTTTATATCATTTGAAGCTATTGTGATCAGTTTGCTCTGTGATTTCTCTATGTGTCCATTTTATCAAGTGTGTATATATATATATATATATATATATATATATATATATATATTTCTTTAGGTTCTCTAAGTTTTTGAAGTATTGGTTTCATATATATATATGCTTTTTAGTTAATTTTATACAGCTTCTTTGCTGAAATTGTTTATCATCTGTAGGATTTCCCCCAGTGGATTTTTTAGTCACGTATGTATACTATGATACCATTTGCAAAGAAAGATACTTTGACTTCTTTCTGATTGGTACCCCCTTGATCTACTTCAGTTGTCTTACTACTCTAGCTAAGACTTCAAGCACTGTATTGAATACATATAGAGAAAGTGCACAAACTCTTCTTGTTCCTGATTTAACAGAATTGCTGCTCTACTTAAATTAAAGCTAGCTAGGGATTTGATGTTATTTGCCTTTATTAGGCTGATTTATGTCCCCTTTATTCATAATCTCAGAAATTAGATTTTTTAAGAAATTATTTTTCAACTAGTGAGATAATCACATGGTTTCTTTTAGTTAATTTATATAGTAGATTGTAATTATTAACCTACATATGTTCAACATCCCTGTCTGGGATGAAGCCTGCTTGATCACACTGGGTGATTTTTAGATGTTATTGGAATAGATTTACAAGTACTTTATTGAGTATTTTTGCATCTATGTTCAGAAGGAAAACTGGTTTGTAATCCTCTTTCTTTATTGAATCTTTGTGTGGTTTGGGTTTCAGGGTAACTGTGGCCTCGTTAAATGAATTGGACAGTTTTCCTTTTATGGAACAATTGGAGAAGTTTTAGTCTTAACTCTTCTTTGAAAGTCAGGCACACTACTATGCTAAAACACTCTGGCTCTGGGCCTCTGGCTTGTCCGATTTTAATGAATTTTCTATTTCCTTTTGGGTTAGATGTTTATTTAAATTGTTTGCCTGATCTGGATTTAACTTTGGTATCCATTTCTTTAGGTTCTCTAAGTTTTTGAAGTATTGGTTTTATCTGGACTTCCTTGTTGTCTACTGTTCTCTCCAACTTTACATTAATGATTTTGCTAATTTTGATGTTCTCTCTTTCCTTTTTACCAATTTGGCCAAGGTTTTTACTACTTTCAGATTTTCTCAAAATACAAACCCTTTGTTTCATCGATGCTTTGTAATCTTCTCTTTGTTTCTATTTGATTGATACCAGCCCTGAGTAGATGGCAAGAAATAATCAAATTTAATATCTACTCCATTTTGAGGAGATTTTCTTCTTTGATCTAGAACTTTGAGTTGTATTGTTAAGTAAGCAGTATGATATCTCTCTATGTTTGTTTGGTATTTGTTTTTTGTTTAATGTACTCAGTGCTATAAACTTCAGTCTTTCCTCTTAGCACTGCTTTAATTGTGTCCCATAAGTTGGGTGCACTGTGTTTCTATTTTCTTTGTATTCTAGAAAGTCTTTAAATTCATTCTCTATTTCTATCTTGACATATTTTTCCTTCAGTAGGGAGTTGTTTAGTTTCCATGAGTTTTAAGTTTTCTGTTGTTAAGATCCAGCTTTAATCCATGGTAGTTTGATAGAATGAAGGGGGTTATATCCATTTTCTTATATCTGTTGAGAATTTGTGTCTATGTATGTGGTCAGTTTTGGAGAAAGTTCTATGAGTTACAGGGGAGTAAAAGTATATTCTATTATATTTGGGTAAAATGTTCTTTAGTTACCCAATAAGTCTGTTTGTATTATAACACTTGTTATCTCTAGCAATTTTCTATTTAAGTTTTGTCTGGATGAACTATCTATTGCTGAGAATGGGGTTTTGAAGTCTCCCACTATCAGTGTGTGAGGATCATTATGTGACTTAAGTTGTACTATTTTTCCTTTTACAACCTATGGTGCCCTTTTGTTTGAGGCAGAAACATTAAGAACTGAAAAGCCATCTTAATGAAGTTTTCCTTTAATGAGTTTGTACTGTCTTTCCCTATCTCTTCTGATTAGTTTTGATTTGAAGTCATTTTGTAGATATTAAAATGTCTACACAACTTTGCCTCTGAGGTCCATTTGCTTGGACTATCATCTTATAACCTTTGACCCTTAGAAATGTCTATACTTGATGCTGAGGTGTGTTGCTTGGTTGCAGCAGAAGTATGGATACTGTTTTTTATATTCATTCAGTTAGTCTGTGTCTTATTATGGGGAAACTAGACCATGACATTGAGAGGTGTCAGTAAACAATGGTTTTTTTTTTATTTTCTATTATTTGTGTTTTGGTGGTGATGGTGTGTATGTGTTTCTTTCCTTCTTTTGATTTTGATGTGCTGAGATTATTTATTTCTCATTATCATGCTAGAACTGAGCTGATAACTGAGATGGGCTAAAGTATATTATGCAATACCTATTTTTTTTTCAGAAACCAACTTATACTTTGATGGTTAACAAAGGCTATATGGGTAAAATTCTTATGAGTTCAACATGTATGCAATCTCAAATACAAGCCCCACATCTAAAAAGAAACAAATTTTCCAGAGAGGCATATAAAGGATAGCTTAAACATTTAATTGAATAACAAGAGCAAGAAGACAAAGGAAGGAAATCTGAAGGAAACTAAGGAAATTCACTCCTCTCTGCTGTACTAGAAAGGAGCATGGAAACACATTCTAAGAACAATTCTATGTTTTGAAAAAATAGAGGTCACAAGACTCTTGTCTTGTTTACTTGGGGTGTTCTCACAAGCATTAAGAATTCTCCTCACAGATAACCATTTCTAGACTGCGTTCCAGAAAATTTCCTGATTTCATTGTTGTAATTAACCTCTTCAAGTTGTAGTTTTCATTTTTAAACCCTCTATTGAACTGTATTTGGAAATAGATCTTATTTAAATTCAGTTTGCCATGGAAATACTTATATACCTCTATTGTGACTGAAAATTTTGCTTGGAATATTAGTCTGGGATGATATCTAGGGTCTCAAATACTCTGAATCACATTTGTCCTAGCCCTTTTGACTTTTAGAGTCTCTATTGAGAAGTTGACTATAATTCTAATAAGTCTGATTTCATATTTTACTTGGTCTTTTTCCCTTGCAGGTTTTAATATTCTTCCTTGCTCCTTGTGCAGCATTTAGATTATTATATGCTAAGGGGACTTTCTCTTTTGATTTAAAATTTTTGGTTTTCTGTATGATTTTTGTAATTTTATAGTAATCCTCTTTAGGTTAGGAAATATTTCTTCTATGATATTGTTGAAAATATTTTCTATAACTTTGACCTATGTCTTGCCTTTTCCTTATTCCTATTATCGTTATATTTGGTCTTATCACGGTGTTCTAGTTTTCTTCATGTTTTTGTCAGAAGATTTTAGATTTCACATGTTTTGATGTGCCCATTTCTATTATTCTGTCTTCAATGTCTGAGATTCTCCATTCCATCTTTTGGATTCTGTTAGTGAAACCTCTGCAGTTCCTATTCAAATTCCAAATTTTTTTATTTAAAAAATTCCCTCATTTTGGGGGGTTTCCATTTTCAGGTCTTAAAAAGTTTTATTAATTTTTTTCCTTTCACTTTATTAATGTTTTCAAGGATTTCCTTATTTTTTCATTTTCTCTTTAAAATTCTCTATTCTATTCATTCAGTTTTAAAAGATATTTTTCTTCTGGTTCAGTATGTTGTAAAACTAAGAGTCTATTGTGGTAGGGTTGTGGGGCTAGTGGAGATATATTGTGCTAGCAGTTATGTATTGTGCTTTTTCTGTCACCTAGGATGTGAGATTTTGAAGAATATAGGAGCAGGTGCTAATTTCTGGTATTGCCTTTGTTCGGTGCATTTTTATTTCTTCGTTTCTGTTTCTTTTCTGGATTTTAGGATAGTGTGATTGCTATCCGTTGCTTGTTTGGAAAATTTCTGTGAACCTGATAGCTATAGCCACTGGGAATTCTAGGTATAATATGTTTCTAGATATATGGAAAAGACACTTAGAATTGAGAATAGATTAGGGATATAAGGGGTTCACAAGAGGGAGAAAAGCAGAGTGTTGCACCAGGATCTACTTATATAGTCCCCTTGGAATGGGGGCAAATAGTGAAGACAGGTCACCCCCAGAAGGTCTACTATAGAGCTGGGGATAAAACCAGGAGATTTAGAGAAAGCTGAAGATCTATAATTAGCTTACTTGCTTGACTAGCAGGAGTGGCCGGTGGGTTAGCAGGGATTGCCTGCTGTAGTTGGGGTTGAGATAAAGCAATGAAGGGAGAGCAGGAAGTTAGATAGGGAAGGTATATGGGATCCACTAGAGATGTGGTGGATGGAAGCTGCCACATATGTTCTGCTGCAGAGCTGTAGATGAGACTCGGTGATTATATTTGGAGAAACAGAAAATGTGAAGATCTATAGTCAGCCTACTTGCTTTCATAAGAAGAATGACATGAGGATTAACAGGGAGTGCATGCAGGAGTCTTAAGGACTTCCATAGGACACCCAGTATGGAAGCTATGAGGGGAAGATTTACTGGATTCACAGGTGATGGGGAGAAAAGCTCACATAGGTAGTATATGACTACTGTTTTCCATAGCTTGGGGTGAGACTTGGACATGGAATCTGGAGCAAAGGAGATAGTAGTGGTTGTGAGAGTATTCAGTTGTCTTGTTTTCTTGGCCTAATCATATGCTGTGTTCCAGGGAATGCCTGCTAGTGTTGAAGGATGAGAAAATAGATCATAGGATATGTGGAGAGAAGAGTGTTGGAGGAGAAGATCTTTGTGATCCATTGGGAATGGGCCCAAAAGGAAAGGGAGACCAGAACAGATGATCTGCTACAGAACTAGGGATAGGACTGGGAGCCTGGATTTGGAGAAGTGAAGTGATGTCCTTGAACTCCTGATCTTCATTCTTCTACATTTTTGAGGCCATGAAATGAGATTGCATCCTGACACTGTGCCTGGCTTTTACAGCTACGCTTTTGAGCTAAATCACATGGGGGTATAGTCTCTGGAACACAGCACATTCAATATCTGAGACCTGGGATGACAGCACAGAAAGAGAAGAAGAGCAAGCCAGCACTAGCTGCCCTGGCTCTCCAACCAGAGCAAGAAGAGACTTACACGTACAGAGGAAAGACTGCAAAGAGAATCCTGAATGAGGTGGCTAGGATGACTCAATGGGCAAAGACACAGACCCTCAGTCTGACGAGGGAGGAAGTGAAAGAGTTCAAGCAAGAAAAGAAGGCGTCAAAGCTTCTTATTTGCAGACAACATGATTTTCTATCTGAAAGACTCCAGCGCTCTACAAAGAAGTTTCTACAGCTGACAAACACTTTGAACAAAGCAACGAGATACAAAATTAATATATGAAAATCAGTAGACTTCCTATATGCAAATGAAAAACATATTCAAGAAAAACTTAGGAAATTTTTGCCTATCACAATAGCCTCAAAAATTAGAATAAAGTATATTAAACTAATTAACCAAAAAAGCAAAAAGCTTGCAAAATGTAAAAATGAATGGGAAGAAAGAAATCTAAAAAGACATTAAAAGATGGTATGACCTTCATTCTCAATGATTTGGCAGGATTAAGAGATATAGAACATATAGAATATAAAGAATTTAAAATTATAAACTATGTATCAAATGTTTAGAAAATTCTTGAAACTAAATTAAAATTAAAAGGAAGCTATAAGAAATTTGTGTGTCTTTGTATGTATTTGTAAGCCTTCTTTTAATATAAATATGTGATGTTTTCTGAAGTAAAATCATACTTTATGAAAAAATTAATACCATTATTTAAAATATTAATTATTTAAATATAAGAACATGAAAAGAACAATATTAAGTATGAACATGTTAATACAATGAACAATATAGCATTTCAATATTAAGCTACATGTATGACTCAATATGATTCATTCATGTTTTTGAAGTTCCAGTTAAAATTATGAATATGTTGTTATCATATTGGTTATTAACAAATATCTCTAATCCACTTCTCTGGTGAAATGTAAGAATAACTTGACTGATCTTCTTCAGGTTTCTGAATTCCTTTTGTTATTTTGTCCAAGATACCCTCTGACTTCTTCTATAGTTATTTTAATTAATAGAAAGTAAATTCACTTATCAAGTAGTTAATTTATGATAGAAGTGTTTTCATTTTGAACCTTCACCTGGCATTGGATGGAGAAAATGACAGAACCCCACATAGAAGCACCGGATTGAGCTCCCAAGGTCCTGATGAGGAGCAAAAGGAGGGAGATCATGAGCAAGGAAGTCAGGACAGTGAGGAGTGCGTTTACCCATTGAGACGGTGGAACAGATCTAACAGGAGACCACCAAGTCCAGTTGGAATGGGACTGATGGAACAGGGGACCAAACCGGACTCTCTGAATGTGAGTGACGGTGGAGGAGGACTGAGAAACCAAGGACAACGGCGATGAGCATGAACTCTACAGCATGGATGGGCTCACTGTGAGCCTTGTCAGTTTGGTTGCTCACCTTCCTGGACTTAGGGGGAGCTGGGAGGACCTTGGACTTAACATAGTGAAGGGAACCCTGATGGCTCTTTGTCTTGGAGAGGGGCGGAGTGGGGGTATAGGTGGAAGGGAGGGAAGGGAAGGGGTAGGAGGAGGGGAGGAGATGGAAATTTTTAATTAAAAAATGAGAAAACAAAGAAAAACATCAAGTAAAAATAAGTGAAGATTACACTATATTTTTCTTCTAGGTGTAATATATAGTTTTCTCATAAGGTAGTTTTCCTCTGTAGGTCAGAGGACACATTTACTTCAAAAAGAAAGGGGTGTGAAGTCTTCACAACTATTCAGATGTAAAAGTCTACAAATATCAATACATAAACTCAAGGAGAGTCAATTTGGTAATGTAAATCAGAGAATTAGAAAGCAGAAGAAATTGTTACTGTTTTATATGGTGACAGTATTGCCGGTTATAAAATTATGAAGAGAGAAGAATATCATAAAGGTACAAATACACCAGGCAGGGAGAGAGGAAGCCTGACTGATATTCCAAAAATAATTTTACAGTTATCTGTACAAGTAAATAATATAAAATAATAATATAGTAGTAAATGAAACTTTGCCATTTCGTTTTCATATTCTTAAATTTAGTGTGATGAAATAATTCTTACTTATAAATGATTATTTATAGAAATAACATGCAGACCTCCTTCTATTGAAAATGGTGACTACTCACCTAAAAGGATCAAACACAGAGCTGATGATGTAATCAGATACAGATGTGAAGATGGCTTCTATCCTGCAACCCGGGAAACTGTTGCAAAGTGTACGAGTACTGGCTGGATCCCTGCTCCAAGATGTAGCTGTAAGTTTATTCACATCTTTAAAACCTATAATCCTGAAATCACACTTTTAAAAAGACACAGATGGAGGAGATACGTTAATAGCAAATATTTTACTTTTTGCTTGTGTACAACCCTTAGAAATATTCTACTTTGCAAAGTAAGTATTTTAGTTAATATTAAACTTAAAGTAATATTAATATTTAAGATATTTATTTAAAGTCTTAGATATTTTATTTAAATAAAGACTTTTATTATTATTTATAAAAATGCAATTTAAAAAGATACTTAATTTACTTCTACTCAAATTTATGTATATGTACATATACAGTTTTCTAATTAAACTTTTTCAAAGATTTTCAGCAAATCATTGGATATGAACATTGTCATGTAAGACCTACTTTTAGTTACTTTGTATCACAGAATATATATATATATATATGTAAGAAATATATTAGACATATATAAATAAAAATATTATGAAACAAGTTTACTTTGTAGATAATCTTTGTTGTCTCCCCATTTCTATGCTCCAAGTTTGAGGATGACTTGGCTACTGTCTCTGAATGACTGTGGACCTGTCAGTCATTCAGCACTGGCTGTCAGTCATCAGGAGCATTTGCTGGGCATTAGGCCCTATGTCCAACACGTCTCTCAAACAAGGCTTTGGCAAAAGGCCTCAGTTCCTTATCAGAAAAGTGTCTGCATGTATTACTTGATGACAGCTAACTTGCTCTAAAGTTACTGTGGCAGCAAAGTACCAGTCTATGATCTACTTACACACAATTGTGTTTGGCATGGTAGTTCTTCATGTTCTAAGGCCAACTCACACATGAAGACGGAAATTGTATTTCCCTCTTTGGATACAATTTCTTTGAAGGACTTCAGCGTCTTCTTAAGACACATGTAGCACAGTGTCAGTAGAGTCAGGAGTATTTTATTTCTGGTATACTTTCTTCATTCTTTCAGGTTTTTGCCTATCTGAATCTTTCTTTCTATATAGCAGTATGTGGTGTGTGTGTGTGTGTGTGTGTGTGAGAGAGAGAGAGAGAGAGAGAGAGAGAGAGAGAGAGAGAGAGAGAGAGAGAGAGAGAGAGAGAGAGAGAGAAAGGAGTCACCACCAAGGGTCTCTTTCTTGTCATCTTTTCGGTTTTGTCAATATTACTAATGTTAATAACTTAGAACAAGGATTTATTCAGTTTTTGTGACTCCCATCACTTTAGACCTGAAACAGGGAGAGTCAAGGAGTGAGTGCTAAGGCAAAGATGCTTGCCTCTTGTCCACCAGAAAAAAAATAACTAGAAAGGAATAGCCAACATCCAAATATCCCTTCAAAGGCACAACCCTAGTGCCCTAAGCTACTTAAACTAGATCAGCCGTTCCTGAACTATATACCATTTCCCAATAGGAGAGAAACTTAGGAGCCAAGTTTCTAACTGATACAAGATTTTGTAAAATATATCAGATCCAAGTAATATAAGAAACTATTTTCAGTAAGAAATATAAGAGAATTATAAAGAAAGCATTTAATAATTTTTATATTTTAATCTTTAAAAATTTGGTTTTTTTGACAGTTTCTTAAATGTGTATTATACTCTGGATATTCTATCTCCTCACGTTTCCTTACATCCCCCTTCTCCAACAACAACATTCTATCCTTGCTTATGCTTTCCCAAGATTCATAAGTTTGAGTTTTGATGTATTATGTATTTGCTTTAACCAAGGCATATTCATAACATCAAATCAAAACTGTCTTTTGGAATGTGGTTTACTCATTAATGGGTAGGTACAGACCTCAGTGCACTAACACGGCTTTTTCATGAACTTGTCAGCATGAGACCTTACTTCACTCAAGCCTCAATGCTTAAAACCCATTCTTAAGCAGACTCAGTGCAGGAATCTGTGGGTTTTGAGACTTTATTATTATATGTCAGTATACAGCACAGATGATATGTCACAGTCATGATCACTACATCTAGATCTTAGCATGATTGTGCCCCTTCTTTATGTTGTCAGAACCATGGATGGGATGGTGTAAATGACTTGTTTACTACTGAGCACAAAACTCTCACTATTCCCAATATCTTTTATATTATTAAATCTATAGGTTCATTGTAGTTTAATGTAAAACAGATACTTTTATAATTAATGTTGACACTGTATATTTTCTATAAATACAAATATTTTAGAGGATTGTTCAGTAGTCAAATTATCTTGCTACAGAATAATTTATCCCTAGATTTTTAATGCTTTTATTGATTTTATTGAGCTATGCATTTACTCTGCTCCCCTCCCTTCCTTTCCCCTCCTTTTCTATCCTCTCCCATGGTCTCCATGTTCCCAATTTACTGAGGAAATCTTGTCTTTTTCTACTTCCCATGTAGATTAGATCTATCTATGTCTCTCTTATGGTCCTCATTATTGTCTAGGTTCTCTGGGATTGTGAATTGTAGAGTGGTTTTATTTGCTTTATTTTAAAAGTCATTATGGGTGAGTACATATGACTTTTGTCTTTCTGGGTCTGAGTTACCTCACCCAATATGATATTTCTAAATCCATCCATTTGCCTGAAAATCTTAAAATGTCATTATTTTTTTCTGTTGTATATAGTACTCCATCATGTAAATGTACCACATTTTTCTTATCCATTATTCAGTCAAGGGGCATTTACGTTGTTTCCAGGTTCTGGCTATGACAAACAATGAACATATTTGCTATGAACATAGTTGAGCACATGTCCTTGTAGTTCAATTGAGCATTCTTTGTTTATATACCCAAAAGTGGTATAACTGGGTGTTGAGGAAGGTTGTTTCCTAATTTTCTGAGAAATCACCAAACTGATATCCAAAGGGGCTCTACCAGCTTGCACTCCCACCAGCAATGCAGGAGTGTTCCCTTTACCGCACATCCTTTCCAGCATAAGTTGTAATCAGTGTTTTTGATTTGGCCATTCTTACAGGTGTAAGATGGAATCTCAGAGTTGTTTTGATTTGCATTTCTCTGATGGCTAAGGAAGTTGAACATTTCCTGAAGTGTCTTTCAGCCATTTTAGATTCCTCTGTTGAGAGCTCTCTGTTTAGGTCTGTACCCCATTATTTTATTAAATTATTTGTTCTTTTAATCACCAATTTCTTGAGTTCTTTGTATATTTTGGAGATATACCCTCTGTCTGATGTGGGCTTGATGAAGATCTTTTCCCATTCTCTAGGCTGCTATTTTGTCTTGTTGATCGTGTCATTAGCTTTACAGAAGCTTCTAAGTTTCAGGAGGTCCCATTTATGAATTGTTTCTCTCTGTGTCTGTGCTACTGGGATCATGTTTAGGAAGTGTTTGCCTGTACCAATGTTATTACCTGCTTGCTATGGGTTAAATTTATTAACCATGTATAAGATTTTGAGATTTCATGAAAATTTTCTCTTTTAAAACAAAAAAAGAATGACAAAGCCATTGGAAATTTGTGTGCTTTTGTTAAATATTTGTTGGAATTATTATAACATATTGGATGGGGTTTCCTGGGGTAGAATCACCCTCCATGTAAAAAATTAATGTTATTCTGATAATAACATATTATTTCTTTATAAAGAAGAACATAAAAGGAAAGATTTAAACAATTCATATAAACTTGTAAATACAATGAACAATATAGCACATAAATATGAATTTATAATAGCTCACTATAATGTAATCACATTATCCTTCTGTTCAAATTCAAGTTATAAATCAGCAGTCATCATATTGGTTATTAAATATCCCTGACTCACTTCTCTGGTGATCTGGAAGGGATAACTTGATCTCATGAATAGGATATTCTCACATACTGCAGTTGTCTGAGTTCCATCTGTCTCCTTCTCCCAGACACTCTCTAGACATAGTTATTTTGATAAAAAGCAATTAATTATTCAAATGGTTTGTGCCTGAGCATTTTCTGTTTTTTTTTCTATTGCAAGGGAAACCTTGTAATTTTCCACGAATCAAAAATGGAGGTCTAAATAATGAAGAGAACCACGGATTCTATAGGTACTACTTCCCAACACTTAGAGGAATGAAGTTCAGTTATTACTGCAAAAGAGGATTTTTGACTCCTTCAGGGACAAAGAGGGACTACATTCGCTGCACTGCACAAGGTTGGGAGCCTGCAGTTCCATGCCTCAGTAAGTCAATGTCTATATTAAATCATGTTTAATTCCAACAATGAGTGGAAAGGAAGAGTACATGCGTAATTATATGTAAATTCCTCATGACAAAAATAAGACCAGCAGAAGATTTTATGAGCAAAGAAAGACTCTTTGTGAGCAGCTCTTCATGAAATGCAGATCAAAAACAGGGACTATGAGAATGACTTGATGGCTTGCACATTTCATTTATAAAAATTAAGAAAAGTTGCACTCTTTTAAACATTGAGTATAGGTTTTATTTTGAATGTCACACATGTACTAAATATTGTAAAGGTAAGCTTTAATTTAGTTTTTTGAATAAATGAATGTTTTGATGTTTTTAATTTATCATCTTATGGTTCTTAGGACAATGAGGTTTGCATTATGTAGAAAATGGGCAATTTTTACAACAGACAGAAAACTACATACAGGACCAGTATGTTAGAGTCCAGTGTTACTCTGGCTACAGTCTTCCAAATGGTCAGGAAACAGTTACATGTACAGAGGCTGGTCTCCTCAACACAAATGCATCTGTGATAGTAAGTAACAAGCTCTGATATCACAAGAAACACTTGACTTCCCATCTCATCTATATTACCTGTGGCAAAATGCTTCTTTTCAAGAGCATATATGAGAAAATTTGTATATAGCAAAGTAAACACATCTAGTAAACATTAGACCATAATACAACAAAACATTGAGTAAAATGTGTTTAATTTATGGTACTATAAACTTTGAAATCACTTTTTTATTTTACTCAAAACAATATGTGACTATAGTTTAAAATTAAACAAATAATATGATAATAGCTATATACATCATTCATATATTCAAGCAGTACCCTGCCATTTTAAAGTACTGACAATTGTCTCTGGATTCTCTGTGATGTGTAACAGGGAAAGGAATTCTGGGACACTGTGCATTATCTTGTTTTTACATTTTCTTCAAAATCTGTACTAATATATGTCTGTGTCAAGTTTTTCATGGTCCATATGTTTGAAAATGAGTGCAGGATGTCACATTTTATTTTCACAAATAAATGTTAATAAATATTACAATACGATACTGTTGATATGCATTTTTTAATTATGATTTGGGTTTCCAAAAAGCAGTCCTAGGTTAATATAGAGGTAATAATTTTAGTTTTTCAAATGCAATTCTTTTTCTAATTCATACATTTGTAATTAGTTGGCTGGAATATTAAAAATTCTAAAAACCAGTCTGTTTTAGTTGTATATATCACAATTGTGTTCTTTGTTTATTTCCGTCAGCTTCCTTTAAATAACCTTTTAAGATTTGATTGATATTATCTTGAATTTTCAAAACAAATTTGAAATAATTAGTCATATAATAATATTGAGTTTTATACATCTAAATGTGATATGCCTTTAAATGTTTAATCTGGTTTTGAATTTTTGTCAAATGCTTTCTCTTACACTGTTTGGTGTAAGTGGGAGTTTCTATCCTGCCAGCAACTCCCAAATACTCAGTAACTGCTTCCCAAATTACCACACAGAGATTTATATTAATAATAAATGCTCAGTTGGTAGCTCAGGCTTATTACTAACCTGCTCTTATATTTAAACCAACCCATAATTCTTAACTATGTGTAGCCATGTGGCTTGGTACTTTTTCTCAATGTGGCATTCTCATCTTGTTTCTTCTGCATCTAATTGGTGACTCCTGATTCTGCCCTCCTTCCTATCATTCTGTTTGGTTTGCCTGCCTAACTCCTGCCCAATTATCAGCCCTTCAGCTTTTTATTAGCCAATGAAAGTAATACATATTCATAGTGTAGAAAACAATTGATCCATGCAATTTTGCTAATGAGAAACTTAGCTTTATTCGTTTTTAGATAGCTTGGTCATTGTCTTACATAGGATTTCTATTGCTATAAAGGGACATCATGATCATAGAAATTCTTATAAAGAAAAACATTTCTTAGGGTGACTCACAATTTCAGAGGTTTAGTCCATTATCATCATAGTGGGACATGGCAGCATGAAGGCAGATATGGTGTTGGAGAACTAGCTGAGAGTCCTACATGTTGTAAACAACAGGAAGTGGTTTGAGTATCACACTGAGGGAAGGTAGGGGAAAAAGAGACCACAAAGCCCACTCCCACAGTAGCATATTTCTTCCAATAAGTTTACACCTACTTCAGAAAGGCCTCTCCCCCTATAGAGCGAATCCCTTCTGGGGTCATATTCTTTTTTTTCAAATCACCATATGCTACTTCCTGGCCTCCAAAGGCTTAAAGACATATCATAATACAAAAATGCATTCATACCAACTTCAAAAGTCCCTATAGTCTATAACTTGATGTGGGAGGGTCTTCTGTTTTGTGTTACTTTCATTGGTTAATAAAGACACTGCCTTGGGCTTTTAATAGGACAGAAAATTAGGTAGGCAGAGTAGACAGAACAGAATTGTGGGAGAAAAAAAGCAGAGTCAGGCAGACACCACAGGCAGTCGCCATGCCTCTCCTCTCCGAGACAGACACAGGTTAAGATCTCTCCTGGTAAGCGACCACCTTGTGGTGCTACACAGATTACTAAATATGGGTTAAAGCAAGATGTGAGAATTACCCAATAAGAGGCTGAAACTAATGGGCCATGCAGTGTTTAAATGAATACAGTTTCCCTGTAGATGTTATAGAGTTCCTAAAGAGTTCAAACTTGTTCTAGTTTGGTAGGGTTGTATTCATAAAGCACACTCGTTTGTCAATGTCATTGATCTGAACACTAAATATGTATGGACTTAACTGATTCTTGAATAAAAATCATTTTTCAAAGATGAGTCCTTAGAAGTGAGCATAATCATTTACTGTTGCCTGCAACATGTAGGACTCCCAGCTACTTCTCAAGCACCATGTTTGCCGATATGCTGCCATATCCCACCATGATGATAACGGACTAAACTTTTGAAACTGTATGAGAGACACCTCAATTAAATGCTTCCATTTATAAGAGTTGCTATGATCATTCTGACTCTTCACGGCAAAAGAAGCACTAATTCAGACAGAAGTTGGTACCAGGGACTGGGGTACTGCTGTAATAAGCCTAACCATATGTTTGTTTGGAGCAATTTAGACTTTTGTTCTTTGGGTTAGGAAAGCTTAATCACTGCTTAAAGGGTCATACTAGTAGAAGCATGGAAGACAGTGGTACTAAAAGTTATATAAACTGTGGAGAGCTGGCTCCCTTTACTATGTTTTGGAACAGTATTGTATATCCTGTGCCATAATATACAGGAAGAATGTGATTTTAAGTAAGTTTGAGACAGTTATTGTAGTGTGGAGGCGGGCTGCGTCCTGCTATCCGGCTAGCTTTATTCCTAATATCCTTTAAATCCCTAGGAAATATTCTCATAGCCACACACCTGCCATAGTTCTAATTTATTTGATTTCATTTCTAGATATCTATCTAAAGGTATTTATAAATTAAATACAATGACTTATGTTTAATTTTCATAAGTAGCTCAAAAACTGTCATAATTATAAAACCCAAAATTTAATTAAAATTATATAGTTTAATTATTACATATGTATGTGAAGATATATCTTTACATAATAGAAGTTAGTTACTATACATCTCCTAACATTGGAGTTAGAGACCAACCTGGTCAACAAGAGCTACTTCCAGGACAGGCTCCAAAGCTAGAGAGAAACCCTGTCTCGAAAAACCAAAAAAAGAAAGAACGGAAGAAAGAAAGGAAGGAAGGAAGGAAGGAAGGAAGGAAGGAAGGAAGGAAGGAAGGAAGGAAGGAAGGGAAAGAAAGAAAGAAAGAAAGAAAGAAAGAAAGAAAGAAAGAAAGAAAGAAAGAAAGAAAGAAAGAAAGAAAGAAAGAAAGAAACTATCAGTAGTATCAGGAGGGCCACACAGTTCCTTCTGCATACTGAAATCTGAGTTTGCCCATGTTTAATTTCTATACACCATACACTCTTATACTGCCATACAAAAGGGGGAAGAAGGCAAAAGACCGGGGTCTTTCTAGAGGATGAAGGTAATCAAAAGAATCAATTCTTCCACCCTCCCAGTTTGATTATCTCACAATGTTGGTGTTCTGGAAATTATTTACCTTACTATTTGGGATGGTTTTTTTATCTCCTGTTCTTCTGCATCACATCATTTTATATTGTGTTGCTCTATGCTGACATATGGCCAAAGAAGCTAGAGGATAGCTGTGGAGATCTGGAGAGTTCTACTTTAGTTCTACTTTCTCTTGTCTTTGCTTTGTTATGCCACAGGTTTCAGTAGCACAAACCTCTTTGAAAAGAGTGATGTTTGTTATTAAAATATCCAACTTTTTTCCTGACTGGGTTCTTTCTCACTATGTTATTTTCTGGAAAATTCCTCCATTTATAAAGCCAACTTGATAATGAACCTCATTAATTTATTGATACCTATGAAATTTTAGTCCAGTACTCTTTGTCTTCCTATAGCTGACATTGGCGGTTTTCAGTTATAAACCTCTGTTTCTTTGTTTTTTTTTTTTTATGTCTGACACTCTGCTTTTTTTTAAATTTATAATTTTATTACCTTTCTTTACAGGATCATACAACTTCCTTACTTTTCCTTGTCTGGATTCTGCTTGATCTCCCTTTGTTTTTTTAGGTTTTCAAAATTTGAATTTATGTTGCTATTTACTTTTTTCTAAGTATAAAAATTGAAAAAAAATATTAAATTTTTTTCTTTATTCTTTTTCATCTGTTTCATGATGTTCCTATCTCTTCACTACTTAGTGTTACCTCCCAATGTTTGATCTTATGTTTTCAGTAAGATTTAAAATAGTTAACATTTTCTTCTTTCATTTCCATAAACAAGCAAATATGTGTACTGGAAGAAATATAGTAACTGGAAGAAGTATACTTTTATACAGTCCCTTTATGTTAATTTTTATGTAATATACCTTTATCTAGTTTATTTCACTTTGAAATGTTACTAACATAAAAATGAAATTAATAAATTTACTTTTACACTTTTAAGTTCAGTTTCACATTTGAGTAGGCAACATCTTGGCATGAGAACACTGAATAAATGTATTATTTGTTCTAAACTTCTTTGAACTTTGAACATCCATTGTTTTTTAGGCATGCAGTTAGGAGGACATTTCAAATTCTTTTAACAAGAGTCTGTAACAGCTATGTATTTTCCGAGATCTTCACCCAAATAAAGGAAATCTACTTAGGTAAATGTCTATGTATCAAAGAGAGACAATTTACTCTCACCTTTTAAAAAAAAGTACAAGAAAAATTTAAAAATTAAAAAATAATATATTTTCAAGAGTGTGACATTATGAAGGATTATGGATATACTTGGATAAAACATAATATTTATGAGTGAACTAAACCTTGCTTTTATAGAAAAAAATTCTGACAGTATTATTGTGTATTTTTAAAACTATGATTTCCTCTCTTTTGCATAGTAATGTGAATGGTTTTGATTAACCAGGACTTCACACATAGATGTTAATGGCTATTTTTAATATTTTTTATATTGTGAATCTTTAAGCTACTGTGCTTTCACTAATGCTTTTCTTGTTCTTTTCCCTTTCAGAAGCATGTTCAAAGTCAGATATAGAAATTGAGAATGGTTTTTTTTCTGAATCTGATCTTGCATATCATCTAAATAAAACAACACAGTATAAGTGCAAACAGGGATATGTAACCGCAAATGGGAAAACATCAGGACCAATTACTTGTCTACAAAACGGATGGTCATCTCAACCTTCATGCATTAGTGAGTACTTCAATATAATGCTGCCATTATACTGGTGTATAAGAGTTCAGGATTTTTTTTTCTTTTATGTGGCTCACGTTATTTCATTCGAAAGATAAGTTTTTAACTTCAAGAAAAAGTATGCACAACTATTTGTTTTCCTTTATAACTCCTTCCTGTATGGTAGTATTTCAGTTTATTTTGCCTTTCAATGCCTCAAAATATATAATTTTAAATCTAGTGAAAGATTCTTTGATTTAGCCGGGCGGTGGTGGCGCACGCCTTTAATCCCAGCACTCGGGAGGCAGAGGCAGGCGGATCTCTGTAAGTTCGAGGCCAGCCTGGTCTACAAGAGCTAGTTCCAGGACAGGCTCTAAAAAAGCTGCAGAGAAACCCTGTCTCGAAAAACCAAAAAAAAAAAAAAAAAAAAAAAAAAAAAAAAAAGATTCTTTGATTTACTGCCTTTTTAAAAAAGTGTTCTGACTTGAATGTCAAGGCCTTAGCTTCTAGATGTAAGGTGAAGATTCTAATGAATACTATCTCCATGTTCTAAACCCCAGAATATGTAATAATGTTAAAATATGTATTTAACACTATCATTGAAGGTCCATGTAGAACATTTTTCTCTTAGAAAATGTCCCCAAATAACTTGATATTGGAAAGAAAGAAAGGACTCCAGGTAGCAGCAAATCATGCTGTTTTGGAATTTTTCCTTGTCTTAGATTTTATGAAGATTTTTTTAAAGAATAATATTTAGTTCATTTGGATATATACATAAAAATGATATTGCTGGGTCTTAAGGAAGGTTGTTTCCTATTTTTCTGAGAAATCGCCATATAAAAATCCAAAGGGGCTGTACCAGCTCACACACCCACCAGCAATACAGGAGTGTTCCTTTTACCCCACACTAAATTCAGCCTAAGTTATCGTCAGTTTTTGATCTTGGCCATTCTTAACATGTGTAGGATGGAATCTCAAAGTTGTTTTGATTTGCATTTTTCTGATGACTAAGGATGTTGAAAATTCAGCTTATCTTATCAGAAAGCTAGCCAGTGATATTTTTAAAGAATATTCAACATACCTTAAATGAAAAGGCAATTTAGGATAGCCTCTAATTCCTTAATTCTTCATTATTTAAATTTATTGCATTTTTACAGGATCTTGATAAAGGAAAGGCAATTAAGATTATTCCCATGTAATATTCATTTATATTAAATTACAATTAAGAAGACTTTATTGGATTTTCTTATTATGGAAGAGATAACTTTTGCTGTAATACAATAAATGCATCTGTACTAAATTCAACTAATCAACTTTTCTATATTTTCTGAATCACTTTAGCTATTAAATATGTGACCTGAATTCACAAAATGCTATTATACCTCACTAAAAAAACCACACAGGCACTTATGATAAATATAAAAAAACTGAGCTGAGAAACTATGTTTAAAATAATATTTTACAAAAGCTTAGGTGACGTTTCATACGCAATACTGTAGTATAGTTTGCATTTTAATAATTGTTTCAGGAAAATTATTTACTGTTGCTCTTCTAAAATGTTTTTAGACAGTATTTAATATGCTATCATATATTGACATATGAATATTTTATTCCCATTGAAATTACTCAGATTATCCATTGGCACATTAGAAATGAAATCTTCCATTTTATTTTGCATTAGAGTCTTGTGATAGGCCTATATTTGAGAATGCTGGAACTCAAAGTAATAGCACATGGTTTAAACTCAATGACAAATTAGACTATGAATGCCATGTTGGATATGAAAACAGACATAAAGATACCAAAGGCTCCATAACTTGTAATTATGATGGATGGTCTGATAAACCCTCATGCTATGGTGAGTACTATTTTCTATTGAATTTTTAAAAATAAAACTAAATATTTATTTGTTAATTTAAAATAAATTTCCTAGAATATTTCTTCTTGTTTAATGTAACCTGTGAGAAACGAAAAAAGAAGGCCAAAGGTGATCGTATCTGCTTTTACTATTTCAGCACATTCATCCACTTATCCTGTGTGCGCATGCGTGCATGTGTGTGTCTATGGAGGTGTGGACACTGAATAAAAGAATGAGGACATGACGGCTCTTAGGTATGGGTGGAAGAGAAGGTTTATTGTAGATATGAGGGAGAGCATAGCCAGGGGTGTATAAAAGGGTCCAGTCTGAGCCAGGCACTGAGAGTTGTAAGAGAGCAAGACAGGAAAAGAAGAGAAAGGGAGCAAGGATTCTACCTGGAAACCCAGAAACCCAGAGACAAAGAGACAGCATAGCCAAAATGGCTGGGTTATATATGAAAGAGTAGCTGGGACAGAAGCAGTAAAACCTAGTATCTGGAGAGGATGGGGATAAGGGGTGTGGTGGGAAGCACTGAGAGGAGCAAGGCCTCTGTAACAAGTATTGGTGATGTCAACATCTGCTTTGATATGTTAAGTAGGCATCTCAGCTCGGCATTCTTCTTGAGTTTGAGAACTAACATGTACCACATTGCATAAGTAGATGTCAGAGAGCCTGTGATAGGCATCTACCTGTCTTCATCTTGGACTTCCAGGGATTGAAACTAGGTCACCAGACTTGGATGCCAGCATTGACTCTGACTGAACCATTTCACCGCCCTGATAATCTATTTTAAAATAATACTTTTTTCAGGTGTTGATGCCACATGCTTGTGATTCCAGCATTTAGGAGCCAGGCACAGGAGGGTTTACATTTGAGGACATGTTGGGATACATAGTGAGTCTATGTTCCAAAATAAGAAAACTAACGAACAAAATGGGTTAAGGATTCCTTTGTATGACCGGTGTATATCACATATCTCTGATTAAAATATAATTGATTTATTATCATAGATGCAAGCTTTTAATAATTCAAACTAAGTCTCAGTTACCAAAATTGTGATTTGAAATATGAAACAAAGTCATGCAACCATGAACAGTGTGATGGGAGAAGACAGGATAATTGGAAGAGTAGAAATGAAAAATTAAAAGGATAGTAACAGAAACTGTGAAACCAGATTTGCAGCTCAAGAATCTCTGAAACTGAAGTCATTAAGGATGTTTATGCCTGGCAGGGTGGTGCACACCCTTCATTTTAGCACTTAGGAGTTAGAAGTATTAGTGTCTTGAGTTCCACACCAGTCTAGGTGAAGGTCTAACCACCCTAAGCATTGCATACAATGCTTTGCCAGGTCTTGCCCTTCTCCCCCATTCCCTCTGCCTGGCTAAAAACCATTAGGTTATATTCTTATCTAGCTACCAAGGTCTAATTACCTCATTTGGTCACATCCTCCTCCTAAGGCTGACTACCAAGTTCCGTTATCAAAGTATTGAAGTTCAGCAATCAAAAGCCCTCTTTGGCTCACCTAATTAACAAACCCAATTAAATTTAAACTCTTCTTCCTAACAAGGGGTTTCTCCTTTTACACTTATAAATCACCATCTTCCTATAAGCCAAGTCTGTCTTCTTTCTATTCAGAGGTAGTCCTTTGTCTCTGTTACCTCTAAAACAAATACACTTCCCCCTCTCTCTTCATGCCTTTGTTCCCCACCCTCCCTTGTCCTCTGTCTTTTATCTCTTGTTTTTGTCTCCTTGCTCCCTGCCTCTCTCCCCTCTGGGACAAATAAATCTCCTTTGTGCTGAGAACTTGGTCTTGATTGTCTTGTGCCAACTTCAACGTTCCTTGCACTGGTCTGCATGGGAAGAACTATCATAAACAAAGAGAAGCAAGTGACCCTGCCCCCGCTTCCCATGCCCCAAATATCAAACTAAACAAATGGTGGTCATTAATTTCTGTCTAATTATAAGCAGTTCAAGATTATAAAATCGGGACTTGAAAACCAGGGAAAAAAAAGAATTACAAATATAAATTGTAAAAAAAGAAGGGGGTGTATTTTTCACTTTAAGATAGAGTATTATGTTATGCTAATAAGATAATTTCTATAAATAAGGTGAAACACATAAACAGGCACAGACAAAAAGAGCATCTTTAAATTATTGTAATTCTAGAATAGAATAATTGTGGTAAGTCTTGTTCTGAACAATTTTTTCCAGTTAATCTAAAACTCAATATTAAAAGAAAGGAATTCTTTGGGGAGGGTTCCCAGAGGATTTTTTTCTCATACACTTAGCATGTGCCATTCATCTGAGATCCATCTCTATCCACATGTAAGTATTTTTTAGTATGATTAACCATGTGTAGTAAGTATTTTTAATACTAGTTTCAAACCGTGACTTTCAAATCTGTTGCTGATTGTATACTAACAGTTAATTTTTAAAAGTATGAATTATCTTTTATGTATCATCCTAATTTTAAAAAAGTGATTTTTAATTTATAAATTAGCAAAAACAGAAATATCAAGGATATAAAATATTTATCTAGTTGTGTTTGTAACAACAATGCCAAATATTGAAGAAAAATTTTATTTTAATGCTGTAAGTTATACATTCTAATTTGAACCAGAATAATTAACAATTAATTATGAATAAGAACTATATTCATATAAAGTATAACAAAGTAGTTTAGAGTAATATAAGTGTTTTGCAAATGTCTTTTACTTCTTTAATTTAAAATATACTAATTATATTTTCCTAACATCAAATACATTAGAATTGATTTTGTGTGCTATATTTTCTCAATTATATAGAACTGAAAATTTTTAATATGTGATTTAGATATTGTATAGAATTAATTTCAAATATGAGAGAATACTTTATGTTGTGAAAATAAGAAAGTTGTGACTTTAGCATTAATAACACCCTACAGAAAATCAGATCCTTAAAAATAAGTTAATTTTACAACTAGTATATTGCACCACCTTACATTTCTCTGAGACTTCCATATAGATTTGAGTGCTATATAAATGCATTTTTAGTAAGGAAGAAAGTTACTGATGTTTCCTTGTGACTGTACATGAGAGGGATAAACCTACTTAAAAGTAATTAATTGTATATTATGATTATCTTACTTTAAAGAAAGAGAATGTAGCATTCCCCTACTAGATCCAAACTTAATCGTCGATCCCAAGAAGGAAAAATATAAAGTTGGAGATTTGCTGAAATTTTCCTGCCGACCAGGACACAGAGTTGGACCAGATTCAGTGCAATGCTACGACTTTGGATGGTCCCCCAGTTTCCCAGCATGTAAAGGTCAGTATCTATTTTGCATTTAAAGAATGAGGATCAGAAGTTAATTTTCCTTCTCTTAATATCCCCCAGTCTTCTAGTATGCTATAGTCTAAAGCATATTCAGAGATATTGACAGCCATTATCAAGCTGTGTGGCTAATACACAGTCACTAATTTACCAAATTAATCCCAGGCTAATTTACTTGTTACAATGTGAATCAATGTGTTTACACATGGAGACATGACAGGGGAGACTACAGAGACTTCTTTCTTTTTGTCTAGAGTACCATTAATGCTGGCATTTTTATAGGATACGCCTTTTAGCCCATTGCACGGAGTATGTCCAAATAATATGAAAGTTGATTTTGATTTTTAATAATTCAATAGCCTGTAATAAACAAACTTAGACAGGTTGAATAGGTGATTGCCACTGTGATGGTATTTTCTACAGAGTGATAACTGGATGATAAAATATTGTCAGAGAATGTGAAAATCTTTATAACTGGCATAAGTACAATTGCTGACCTATTTGCCTGAATCTTCAAGATATCACATTTATAAAACCTTTTTCTACCTTCAGTATGCTTTCAATGCTACTTCAACAGGAATGTTACAGCTTTGAAATGTGTTGTTAGTGTATTTACTTGATAAAATGATATCAATAGGTAATGCAGTTAAAATTTTTAAAAAACAATTTTCCCCATGGACTAGATTCTTAGACTGCAAAATGTACATTCTCATTTATATTTACACAATACTGTGCAATAGGTCAAGTAGGATCATGCGTTCCGCCTCCTGAACTCCTCCATGGGGAAGTTAAGGGAACAAAGAAAGAAGAATACGGCCATGATGAGGTGGTGGAATATGATTGCAAGCCTGGATTTCTTCTGAAGGGACCCAATAAAATCCAGTGTGTTGATGGAAAGTGGACAACCTTGCCGATATGTGTTGGTAATTAAAGTGTTAATATTTGCACACTAGTTTGTGTCTTATGTGCCGTCCTAATCAAAAATACATGTTTGTGAAAACAACCACAGCGGATGCGAGAATGTGTGACAACGTTCCTGAACTTGAGCACGGCTCTGTAAAATTTCCTATGCCCTCCTACCGCCATGGAGATTCAGTGGAGTTCACCTGCTTGGAAACATTCACAATGATTGGAAGCGGGGCAGTTTCATGCATTAGTGGAAGGTGGACCCAGCTTCCTCAATGTATTGGTAAGTCTGTGTGCCTTAAATTTAGACTTCATAAGTTTCATGTTTTCATTGCAGAGATATTTGCTACTATACACTTCTGAAATTAGTATTCTTTTTGAAAATATCGAGTCTCAAACAATTTGGATCCAAAATTTTATTTTTTATAATTTGCTGTATGTGTCCAGATGGTCATGAAGATAATGCCAAAGAAACGTGGATTGCCCTTAGAAAGGTCATATATACCTGCGTTCTTTAGTCCTATGTTCTCCATACACAGAAGCCCTATCAACTCCATAACAGTTTTTCACATAAATCAGTGCCTCTACTGTTTATTAATCCTTAATCATTTGGTAAATAAATGAACTTTGTAAAATCACTTTCTTCAAGACATTCATCACTTCTTTAAAACTAACAAAAACTTTATATGGAAGAAAATCAAACATAACATCGGGCCTGAAAACTCAATTCTGCATTTTTTTTTACAAGCTTCTGCTTTACCATTTGTTCAGACATCAGAGATTTTGTTCTGATGGCTGCTCCACCTACAGTCACCTTCATATCAGCCTCTCCATTTATCACAAGCTGCACTACAACATTAACCATACAGTGCAAACTTTTTCTACCTGACACATTCTTATGATTCTTCATATGTTCTGCTTTCTCTTGATGAATAAGATAATCTTTCAGAAACAAATCCATCACACAATCACCATGCTCCCTAGACTATAGGTCTCTCCCCACTTACCTTCATAGAACATCGGGTTTTCTTTTCCTGTGAGGTAATCTTAAGGAAGTGAATAATTCTTGAGGCTCTTGAGTGCATGAAATGCAGTGATCATTATTACTTTTATTTGCTCTATCCTCTCTCTCTCTCTCTCTCTCTCTCTCTCTCTCTCTCTCTCTCCATTTCTAACTATGAACAAATATTATATATGACCTATACTGAAATTTTGTCAAATTCAAAAAGGACTCTCATCCTCACTGAGTAGTTAAAATATCTAACATAAATTCTCTATATAGTTCGTACTTAACTCATAACACAACCATACAGATTTATTATTACGACATAATATTGTTATATTATAGGATAGTCTAGCACATGTAACAACCTCTTAAAGATTCTTATGAAGGGACTATAATAGAACATACAAGGTGACTACAAGTTCCTAATTTCTTATACTAATTCTCTTGCTAAGAAAACATTTTTAAATAGTTGTTTTTTACAAATGTACCTTAGATATTCTTTTCTTATATCACATCTATCAAAAAGGGCATTTAAAGTAGAACCTTCTCCCACCAGTAAAGCAGGATTGTTCCCCCTCCCCACAACCTCTCCAGCATAAGTTGTCATCAGTGTTTTGGATCCTGGCCATTCTTAGAGGTGTAAGATGGAATCTCAGAGTTGTTTTGATTTGCATTTCTCTGATGGTTAAGGATGTTGAGCACTTCTTTCAGCGATTTTAGATTCCTCTGTTGAGAGTTCTCTGTTTAGGCCTGTACTCCATTTTTTATTGGAGTATAAATAATAGTTTCATAACTATTTTTTAATTATTATATAGCAGCTAACTCACTTCTTGTCTTTATTTTTTCATGGAAATATTTTTCTGTAGCAACAGATCAACTGGAGAAGTGTAAAGCACCGAGGTTTAGTACAGTGGGGTCAAAACTCCCTGAGAAGAGTGAATTTAATCACAACTTTAGCATAAGTTTCAAATGTAGAGGAAAGCAGGAATACAAACATTCAGTCTGCATCAATGGAAGATGGGATCCAGAGCCAACCTGTACAAGTAAGCATCTTTGCATTGTCTTCCTATGACTAGTATAGTCTTTTCTCACCTGTAATAGTAGTAGCTTTGAGTCCTTAAAACAATGTAAGTTTTAAGCGTTTTATATCTGAATCCTGTATTTTTGTCATTTCCAACTCTCCATCTTCCTCCTCAAACTGGTTTATATATTTGAACTGGATAAAACCATCTAGTGCTTCTTCATTGTGTATGTGTTTAGGAAGAAGTGCTTAGGATTGGATATCATATTTTTTGGCTCACTCTTCTGTGGAGAAGTTGATTACCCCTCTCTACATGCCCATTTAATTACCTGTAGCTCTTCATCTAGGAGAAGAGCCTTGTAACATTTTTCTCTATCTATGTTGACATGTCAACTGGTATCATCATCATGCAAGTCTTGTTTAGGTGACCATTCTTTTGAGATTTTATGTGTTAAAATACCCTGTCATGTATGAAGACACTATCTCATAGTTGACATACCAGAAAAATACTTCTTAAAGCAAAGATGATTTAGAAATTACTGTGTTGAATCTGTTATTGACCTTTAATATAAAACACTCAAGCAAATTTGATGAAAATTAATTCACCTCTGTGTCATAATGATTTCTTACTCTTAGATTCCCTTCTAATTCTTTCATCACAACACAAGTGCTATGGCATTTGTAGGTCTATGCTTATAATCATCATGCATTTCTCTATGAGTGTACATAGTAGTAATTTAATAATCCAATCATTCTTGTAATCGATCTGTTTTGTAGAAAACTGACTCATTTAACACCTCCAAATTTATGTAAATAGCAAAGATTTTATTTGACCATTTCTGCTTCCCTATATGTATTTGCCAGTGTCACTTTGAATGCCATATATCACTTGGTATTTTATAACATTTCTGAAAATTTTTCAAGGAAATTAATTCCATGTGATTCAAAAATCAACCTATTATGTACATTTTCATGAAATGCATGTGTTGATTTGTAGTTCCTCCTGGTTTAATCATGTCTGATATAATTTTGATTACTGTGTGAAGTAAGGTGATATTTATTTTTCTTTCCCACATGGCTAGCTAAGTGTTCAAAGAATGTGGGAAAATGTATTAATGATGGAAGTGTTAATTTCTTTCTAGTAGTTTCATTCCACTTCAGAAGAAATAGGAAAAAATTGATTATTAACAACCACTAGTAAAGAAGACTTTCCTATTATGAATCTGAATGATAAATATGAGGTATCTTGATTTTATAGTTACTTAGACAAAACTTTCCATAAGTATAAAATAAATATAATTATTACATTGTCATAATTAATATTTAAAAATTATTGCTTTAATAATTTAACATACTATCATTAGTCAAAAACTCTGATGTTGAATTTTTTTAGGAATAGAGAAAAAATCCTGCCCTCCTCCACCACAGATTCCAAATGCCCAAGTGATGGAAACCACAGTGAAATACTGGGAGGGAGAAAAGGTTTCTATTCTTTGTCAAGACAATTACCAAACTCAGGACACAGAAGAGATGGTGTGCAGAGATGGAAGGTGGCAGTTGTTACCACGCTGTGTTGGTCAGTAGCTATGACTTATTTTAAAACATTGTTTCTTTGGATACTGAAGAGAAATCAAGTGAAGGGGATGACAGTGAAAAATTAGGGCTTAACATATATACTGTGGAGACATGGCCCAAACACTTTCTCTTTATTTACCAATGTAAAATTTTCATCTATGCTTCACTATTTTCTTTTCTTCATATAGCGAAAATCCCATGTTCCCAGCCCCCTGAAATAAACCACGGATCTATTAAATTACCCAGATTGTCAGAAGAAAGGAGAGACACAGCTGAGTCCAGAAGTTATGAACACGGCACTACACTCAGCTATGTTTGTGATGATGGATTTAGAATGGCTGAGGAGCATGGGGTAACCTGCCACATGGGGAAGTGGAGTGCTCCACCTCGTTGTGTTGGTGAGAGCAGCATGAAAATTCAATTCTGGTTTCAGAACAAGTCTTTACCAATAATTTTTGTCATGAAAATCAGAAAAAGGAACGATTTAGAATTGTACATAGAATTTTATTTTATTTATTAACCATAAATTTCTATATTCATAATTTGATATATCCTGATTTTGTTAATTGTATTGATTGTCTTGAAATCTACTTTTATTTTTCAACTTTGCTTTTAAATATGAAGTGTAGTCTACTGTCTTCACCTGCTCATGTGAGTTGTACTGTTCCACTCGCCACCAGGTGTTAAATTACTGGGTTCCTTTTCCCCACAATATGCTGCACCTGCAATATATGTTTCCTGAGATTACTATTTCTTGCTCACCTCTTCCTTTAGCCACTCATGATTTTACAGGCATTTGGTGTCAAGTTCTTGCTCCGTGGTAAAGCGTTTTAACAGATTCATGACAACAGAAAGTGTTCTTAGGACACACTATCCATCTCCTCTGTGATGGAACATCTTCCTTGTTAACATTTCCCTCTAGAACTACTACACATAGACCTAACACATACAAGTGTGCTCTAAACTGGTAAAATGTGGAATCATTTCACTCTCTTTCTCTCATTGTGTTATTTTTAGAACTTCCTTGTGGACCTCCACCTTCAATCCGTCACGGTATTGTGTCTCATGAACTAGACAGTTACCAACATGGAGAAGTGGTGACTTACAGTTGTTCTGAAGGTTTTGGAATTGATGGATCAGCATTTATTAAATGTGTAGGAGGAAAGTGGTCCCAGCCACCAGCTTGCATAAGTATAACTTTATTTCATTCATTTCATAATAGATTATCCAACTCAAGCTACATGTGGTATAAATAAGAAACTAAGCTGTAGTTATATCATATCAGAAGGGTTTGCTGGAATATTCTGGATGATGGCAGTTAAACACAGAACTAGTAAAACACAGTTTGATATTTTGAGCCCAATTATTTCATTTCCACTTCATGTGTCCTGAGCAATCAGTATCCTCAGAATTCTAGAAAACAATGACTCTATTCAAAAGGCCCATCACTACAGTGATGGTTTTAACAACAATACTACTACAACCACATATGCTCTAAAGAATTGAAATAGTAATTATAATAAATTTACCTTTGATGAATCTAAAAAGTAGAAATATATCAGAGGGGTGGAAAGTATGAGAGATAAAATTGAATACACAATAAAATATCTCAAGAATTATAACTATCAGTATTCTGTATCCAATGTCATCCCCACCTCATTTATTTTCATAAATATGGGACAATTCAGTGTAGCTAATCAAAATGGGAAACCTACAGTATTTATTGTTCTCAATGAACCTTACTATTGTTTCATATATTGTATGTTCTTCAATGTCCTGAAAACAAACCTGATATATTCTTTTTCTTTCAGAAACTGATTGTGACATTTTACCCAGGTTTGAAAATGCTGTACTCATAGAAAAGGAAAAAAAATCATATAGGTCAGGTGAACAAGTGATGTTCAAATGTGCACCATCTTATCAAATGTATGGATCCAACAGTGTGACGTGTGTTAATCGCATGTGGATTGGAGAGCTGGTATGCAAAGGTAGTTTGATGCACTTTCAACATGTATTTATTATAGTTTTAGAGGATTGATTAAAAAGGTCTAGCAGGATTTAATGATGGACAAAGATTATCTCTTAAATCAAGCCAAAGTTGATTTATGTTTAAAATAAAATCATGATGTTGAAAACCCAATGGCTAAGAAAATGGAGTACTTGTCTCAAGAATGTGTTTCTGTGGCCATCATCATCGTTATCTTTGGACCAGGTTTCTGAATGTAATTAATACTGAGGAGCTCATCCTAGAGATCTTAAACAGAAACATCTAGAGGGGAGATCTTGAGTTCACTATAATGTTTCTCAGGGGTTCTGGGAAAACTCAGTTTGGAAAATATAGCTGTAAACTGTAAGCATTCGTAAACGCATTGTTAAAGAATAATCTTTCATTTAATATCTTCTATATATCTCATTTTCTCTAATTGTTGGAATATTAGAATATTTTATTTGATCATCTTTTCCTTATAACTTTGGTATTCTTGAAACAATGTTTTCTTCCTTATATTGAAAATAGATATTTCTCACTTGTATATCCTTATTATGATTTTTTCCTCTCCACCTCTTGTCCCATCTGAACACACACCCTTACTGTCTGTCATTAGAAAATAAAAGCGTTCTAAGGAATAATAAAAGAACAAAACAAATAATAAACACATCAGAATGGGACAAAATAGACTGTTTAAAGGGAAAGAGCTGAAGAAAAGACACAAGAAAGTAATACAAAAATAAAGTTTCACTTATTTGCATACTCAGGAATCTGCAAAAGTAGTAATGGAAACTATGTAAATGACTTGTAGGGTAAAAAGAGAGAAGGAAAAATATAAACAAAATAAAAATTAAAGCAAAATAAAAATAATATGGAATTTAAGAAAGAAAGAAAAATTAAAGACCTGACAGTACATTATGAGACAAGGAACTTACAAATATGCCCTTGAATTGTTTGATGCAGACTACCCTTAAGAGTAGTTTGTTTTTCATTTGATACTTCCTTGGAGAACTCTAGATTTTCATCTGCAAGTAGTTCTCAATTGGAGATTGCTTCTGGGTTGGGAATGTGTGCTTGTGCCACCTTCTCCTTTCAATTCTAAGACCTCATCTGGTGCAGATCGGGCCCTGTGTGTGCTCCTCAGTCTGTTAGTTTATAGGCACATCAATCTTGTTGATTTAAACGGCCTTGTTTTTGTGTCCTCTATCCCTTCTGGTTCTTATACTCTTTCTGTTGGCTCCTAGTCTGCCTGGTTCCCTGAGTCATACAAGAAGGAATTTTATACCCCAATACAATAGAAGTGGAAGGCAAAAGACTGTCTTTATATGATACAAAGGACAACTACAACAGTTGCTTGCTTCAATACTTGACACATCAAGCCATTAATTAATAAAAAAAAAAATCATTCTGTTGTTTAGGTAGTGAACCCACCCTATACCAAATATCCTGAAGGCAGCAACTCCCTAGCTCAAATCTATTAATTCAAAAGAAGGAGCAGAAATATGTTTGAATTCTCTGACCTTTGGTCAGGTCTACCTATTGGGCCATCTTAACATCCAAAAGACCAAATAACTATACTCTAGATCAGTGTGTGTAGCCACACTTGTCAACAATCTCTCTAACCTTCAGACAAAGTGGAAATAAGCTCACATTTTGGGGGCCTCTACAGTTTTTAAGTTTTCTTTTTATTTAACTGAAAAATTTTTTTCTCATAATATATCCAGGCCACAGTTTCCCTCCCTCTACTGCTCCTAGTTTCTCACTCTCCCCTGTACTCTAGATGCACTCCTCACCTTTTCCTTTCAGAAAGGAAAAGGCCTCCAAGGCAATAACTTAACATGCCAAAACAATCTACAATAAGACAAGATAGATAGCTTTATAACTAGGCTGAACAAGGCAATCTGACAGGAGGGAAAGTGTCCCAAAAGCAGACAAAAATATTAGAAACACAGTCACTCCTACTGTTAGGAGTCCCACCAGAAAAAAATCAAGTTAAAAACCATAACATGTAGGCAGAGATCCTGGTGCAGAGCCATGCAGGCCAAGTGTTTTCTGCTTCAGTCTCTGTAAGCACATGTGAGCCCTGGTTCTGGTTAGTTTATTCAGAGGGTCATGTCCTCCTGGTTGTTGTTGTTGTTTAAATAGAATGCTGCAGGTCCCCAAGTGGCTGCAACAGACAGCGGGTCCCAAGACTACACTGCAGGTTCCCTAAGTGGCAGAAGGCAGCAGGCAGTGGGTCCCAAGAGCAGACAGTACTAGGCAGGGATGGTGCAATTTCCCAAGTGGTTGCAGTGGGCCATGAGGGGCCAGTCCCAGGCAGGGAGCCATGAGGTGGGTGAAAGACCTCAATGGGTAGCCAATCCCATGAGGAGAGACAGACAGATGGTTATACCAGGAGACCATGGCTCAGGTCTCCAAAGGCAGCTGGTCCCTGGCAGGGAGTCTCCCAGTTGGTGAAAGACAAAGACATGGATAGACACGCCACATAGAGTGAGGTTGGCTATTTATTTAGTGGGTTATGGACGGGGAAGGGGAGAAGGGGCAGAAGAACAGAAAAAGAAACAGAGAGAGGGGGAAGAGGAAAGAGAGAGAGAGAGAAAGAGAGAGAAAGAGAGAAAGACAGACAGAGAGAGAGAGAAAGACAGAGAGAGAGAGAGAGAGAGAGAGAGAGAGAGAGAGAGAGAGAGAGAGAAAGAGAGGGGTAGAAGGGGAGAAGTGGAGAGAAGGAAGAGACAGAAGCTGCCTCTTGAAGGAAAAGAAGGGACTCAGGGTGGAAGCTGAAGATCAGCTTGCCTCGGCAGATGGGGCAGGGGAGTAGGCCTGGCTTGTCTCTCTTTTTTTTTTCCTTTTTTAAAAATGATTTTTATTGAGCTCTACATTTTTCTCTGCTCCCCTCCCTGCCTGTCACCTCCCTACTTCAACCCTTCTCAAAGGTCCCCAAGCTCCCAATTTACTCAGGAGATATTGTCTTTTTCTACTTCTCATGTAGATTAGGTCTATGTAAGTCACTCTTAGTGTCATCATTGCTGTCTACGTTCTCTGGGATTGTGGTTTGTAGGCTGTATTTCTTTGCTTTATGTTTAAAAACTACCTATGAGTAAGTACATGTGATAATTGTCTCTCTGTATCTTGGTTAACTCACTCAAAATAAGGTATTCTAGCTCCATCCATTTTCCTGCAAATTTCAAGATGTTATTATTTTTTTCTGCTGTGTAGTACTCCATTTTGTAAATGTACCACATTTTCTTCAGCCATTATTCAGTCAAGGGGCATTTAGGTTGTTTCCAGGTTCTAGTTTTGACAAACAATGCTGCTATAAACACAGTTGAGCACATATCCTTGTGGTACAATTGAGCATCCTTGGATATATACTTAAAAGTGGTATTACTTAATAAACTTTTTTTCTCATTTTTTTATTCAAGATTTCCATCTCCTCCCCTCCTCCTCCCCCTTCCCTCCCCTCCCTTCCACCTATACCCCCACTCCACCCCTCTCCAAAGACAAAGAGCCATCAGGGTTCCCTTCACTATGTTAAGTCCAAGGTCCTCCCAGCTCCCCCTAAGTCCAGGAAGGTGAGCAACCAAACTGACAAGGCTCACAGTGAGCCCGTTCATGCTGTAGAGTTCATGTTCATTGCCATTGTCCTTGGTTTCTCAGTCCTCCACCACCGTCAGCCACATTCAGAGAGTCCGGTTTGGTCCTTTGTTCCATCAGTCCCATTCCGACTGGACTTGGTGGTCTCCCATTAGATCTGTCCCACCGTCTCAATGGGTAAAAGCACTCCTCGCGGTCCTGGCTTCCTTGCTCATGATCTCCCTCCTTTTGCTCCTCATCAGGACCTTGAGAGCTCAGTCTGGTGCTCCTATGTGGGGCTCTGTTATTTTCTCCATCCAATGCCAGGTGAAGGTTCTATGGTGATATGCAAGATATTCATGAGTATGACAATAGGATCTGGACATTTCTGGCACCCTCTCCTCAGCTGCCCAAGGACCTAGCTGGGGGCGTCTTCCTGGACACCTGGGAACCCCTCTAGAGTCAAGTCTCTGCCAACCCTAGAATGGCTCCCTTAAGTAAGATATATAATTCCTTGTTCCCATATCCACCCTTCCTATATCCCAACCATCCTATTCCCCCAAGCTCTTCCCATCCTCCACTTCACACTTTTCTCTCCCCATCCCCCCTCCCCCATCCCACCCCACCCCTATGTTCCCATTTTTTGTCCAGCAATCTTGTCTACTTCCAGCATCCAGGAGGATAACTATATGTTTTTCTTTGGGTTCACCTTCTTATATAGCTTCTCTAGGATTTTTACGAATTATAGGCTCGATGTCCTTTATTTATGGCTAGAACCCAATTATGAGTGAGTACATCCCATGTTCATCTTTTTGGGCCTGGGTTACCTCACTCAGGATGGTGTTTTCTATTTCCCTCCATTTGCATGCAAAATTCAAGATGTCATTGTTTTTTACCGCCGAGTAGTACTCTAATATGTATATATTCCACACTTTCTTCATCCATTCTTCCACTGAAGGGCATCTAGGTTGTTTCCAGGTTCTGGCTATTACAAATAATGCTGCTATAAACATAGTTGAACAGATGCTTTTGTAATATGATTGGGCATCTCTTCGGTAAATTCCCAAGAGTGGGATTGCTGGATCCTGGGGTAGGTGGATCCCAAATTTCCTGAGAAACCTCCACACTGCTTTCCAAAGTGGTTGCACAAGTTTGCTTTCCCACCAGCAATGGATGAGTGTACCCCTTGCTCCACATCCTCTCCAGCAAAGGCTATCATTGGTGTTTTTGATTTTAGCCATTCTGACAGGTGTAAGATGGTATCTCAGCGTTGTTTTGATTTGCATTTCCCTGATTGCTAAGGAGGTGGAGCATGCCCTTAAGTGTCTTTTGGCCATTCGAACTTCTTCTGTTGAGAATTCTCTGTTCAGTTCCGTGCCCCATTTTTTAATTGGGTTAATTAGCATTTTAAAGTCTAGTCTCTTGAGTTCCTTATATATTTTGGAGATCAGGCCTTTGTCTGTTGCGGGGTTGGTGAAGATCTTTTCCCAGTCAGTAGGCTGCCTTTTTGTCTTAGTGACAGTGTCCTTTGCTTTACAGAAGCTGCTCAGCTTCAGGAGGTCCCATTTATTCAATGTTGCCCTTAATGTCTGTGCTGCTGGGGCTATACGTAGGAAGCGGTCTCCTGTGCCCAAATGTTGTAGAGGACTTCCCACTTTCTCCTCTAACAGGTTCAGTGTGTTCAGATTGATATTGAGGTCTTTAATCCATTTGGACTTGAGTTTTGTGCAAGGTGATAGACACGGATCTACTTTCATTCTTCTACAGGTTGACATCCAGTTATGCCAGCACCATTTGTTGAAGATGCTTTCTTTCTTCCATTGTGTGCTTTTAGCTCCTTTATCAAAAATCAGGTGTTCATACATTTGTGGGTTAAGATCTGGGTCTTCTATTTGATTCCATTGGTCGACTTCTCTATTTTTATGCCAGTACCAAGCTGTTTTCAATACTGTAGCTCTGAAATAGAGTTTGAATTCAGGGTTGGTAATGCCTCCAGAAGTTCCTTTATTGTATAAGATTGTTTTGGCTATCCTGGGTTTCTTTTTTTTTTCTCATTTTTTTATTCAAGATTTCCATCTCCTCCCCTTCTCCTCCCCCTTCCCTCCACTCCCTTCTACCCATACCCCCACTCCACCCCTCTCCAAAGACAAAGAGCCATCAGGGTTCCCTTCACTATGTTTAGTCCAAGGTCCTCCCAGCTCCCCCTAAGTTCTAGCCATAAATAAAGGACATCGAGTCTATAATTCATAAAAAAATCCTAGAGAAGCTATATAAGAAGGTGAACCCAAAGAAAAACATATAGTTATCCTCCTGGATATTGGAAGTAGACAAGATTGCCGGACAAAAATTGGGAACATGTGGGTGGGGTGGGATGGGGGATGGGGGGATGGGGAGAGAAAAGTGTGAAGTGGAGGATGGGAAGAGCTTGGGGGAATAGGATGGTTGGGATATAGGAAGGGTGGATATGGGAACAAGGAATTATATATCTTACTTAAGGGAGCCATTCTAGGGTTGGCAGAGACTTGACTCTAGAGGGGTTCCCAGGTGTCCAGGAAGACGCCCCCAGCTAGTTCCTTGGGCAGCTGAGGAGAGGGTGCCAGAAAGGTCCAGATCCTATTGTCATACTCATGAATATCTTGCATATCACCATAGAACCTTCACCTGGCATTGGATGGAGAAAATGACAGAGCCCCACATAGTAGCACCAGACTGAGCTCTCAAGGTCCTGATGAGGAGCAAAAGGAGGGAGATCAAGAGCAAGGAAGCCAGGACCGCGAGGAGTGCTTTTACCCATTGAGACGGTGGGACAGATCTAACGGGAGACCACCATATCCTGGGTTTCTTGTTCTTCCATATAAAGTTGATTATTGTCCTCTCAAGATCTGTGAAGAATTTTGATGGGATCTTTAAGGGGATTGCATTAAATCTATAGATTGCCTTTGGTAGTATTGCCATTTTTACTATGTTGATCCTCCCAATCCAAGAGCAGGGGAGATCCTTCCATTTTCTGGTGTCCTCTTCAATTTCTCTCTTCAAAGACTTAAAGTTCTTGTCAAATAGGTCTTTCACTTCCTTGGTTAGAGTTACCCCAAGATATTTTATGCTATTTGTGGCTATCGTGAATGGTGAAGCTTCTCTGATTTCTTTCTCTGCTTCCTTATCCTTTGTATAAAGGAGGGCGACTGATTTTTTTGGAGTTGATCTTGTATCCTGCCACGCTACTAAAGGAGTTTATCAGCTGTAGGAGTTCTTTGGTGGAGTTTTTCAGGTCGCTTATGTACACTATCATATCAGACAGATGAGGGTTAAAAGCATCATTAAAATGCTGCACCAACAAAGTTACAATTCTGAAAAACAGAAGAAATATGGAAAATTTCTCTAGAAGGCAGAACATGAAGTGATATTTATGAAATGATCAATTTTACTATTATTTGAAGAAATTCAGAATAAGATTTGATATTACTGTTAAACATTCATTTCATCCCTACTCTGTATAAAACTCATCTTTAGACTATCTCAAATCACCAAGGCAGAAAAGGTTTATTCCTTTCCCTGTGAGGAAATGTGCAGTCTAAGGAGTTGTCTAAGGCTAGCAATGGGGAGTGGTCAGTCCTGCATGTAGGTCTCTTAACCTGTGTGTCCAGCTCTGCTACCCACAATGCAATGCTCATGTTCATCCTCTTTTCTTTGCCTCTTTCACTTTTTGCTGTAACTTATTTATAGACATATGTACAGAGGAGAACTTATTTCAGCACGTAAGTAAAATAATGCATATTAAGCCTTGAAAAAAAATTAAATAAATAAATAAATAATTTTTAATGTTGAAAAGCTAATTTTATGTTTAAATACATATTTTGTAAAACATAACATTGTACAATTTTCTCTAAAATGATCTATAGATTCCATTTAATCTCCATAAGATCGTGAGAATTTTGTGGACTTGATGGTCCAATTCTCAGTTTTGATGGTGATACAGAATGTCTAGAAAATCTGAAATAATTTTGAAAATGGATGAATGTCTACATTCATTAAAATCACTAAAATGCCTGATGATTTCTGATAATTAAATATTAATTAGCTGGTTGAAGAGACAGAACAATTCAAACTCTTGTACTATTCTATAAAATGATACCTCAGAGAATTGTTAGTGATTTCACCAAAAGAATAACAGACTTTCTCATATGCTTGGCAATTTGGCCAGCAATTATATATAAGAGGGTAGAAACTACTTACACACAAGTATTTGTAAATTCTTGTCCGGAGAATCTTTTTTTCCACAAGAGTCAAGAAGTAGCAAGACTTTGGATGTGAGCAAAGAATGAATAAATACATAATGATATGCTTTTACTCCTTATCATCATACTAACTGAAAATCATAAGGCATGCTAACATTATATAATACTCAAATGCAGATACAAATCTAGATGCAGTGTAACCCATGCTTATAAAATTTTCCTTAAAACAAGCAAACAAACTAAAAGACAACCACTAAAATTCCCATGCCAAAATGTTGCCCATACAACATTAAATATGAGAATTATTAAACATGAGAATTAACTTTCAAGTCTTAATATCTGTTTAGAACTGTACCTGTCTAGAATCAAATTGTCTATGTTTGTCCAATATTAATTGTCTAACTTATAGTAAGCAAATGATACCTGAAAAAGATCATTAAAAACTAAAAGTAAAAATAACATGTGGTTTTAGATAGGAGGTATGCCTACCAGTACATCTCATTTATCCTAGCTCTGGATTTTACTCGCCTGTACCCAGAGGATCCAGGTATTAATCTTGGATCTGCAGTTAATTAGCTTTGTGACCTAGCATATGTTGTTCATTTCTCTTAACATATTAAATGATGGACTATACTCTCCTAAATGTCCAGCTATCTCTAAAATCTTGAATGTAAAATAAATATTTGAAACTTCAAAAAAAAGTGGTATTACTGGGTCTTGAAGGTTGTTTCCTAATTTTCTGAGAAAGCACCACACTGACATCCAGAAGGGTTTGTACCAGCTTGCATTCCTACCAGTAATGTAGGAATGTTCCCCTTTCCCCACAACCTCTCCAGCATAAGTTGTCATCAGTGTTTTTGATCTTGGCCATTCATACAGGTGTAAGATGGAATCTCAGAGTTGTTTTGATTTGAATTTCTCTGATGACTACTAAGGATGTTAAACATTTCCTTATGTGTCTTTCTGCCATTTTAGATTCCTCTGTTGAGAGTTCTCTGTTTAGGACTGGATTCCATTTTTTTTTTATTGGAGTGTTTGGTTGGTCTTGTTCAAGGCCTCTGAATTCTGCAACACTATTGATACTGGGCGTCCTCTTAGACATTTTTTTGTTACCCTGTGTCATGGAGATTCTGAAGCTTTAGATCTGCAAGAATAGCTCCTTCATGTGCTTCAGCAGTTCATAGATAGAATGGAGGTTCTGGTTCTGGTCGTGGATGGTAGCTGGGTTGGTCAGCCAGGCAACTCTCCTTCTTTCTCATTACCAAGAGGATCTCTCCAGCACTGCCCAGATGGCCCACCCAAGTCAGCAAACAGCAAGAGATGGAGCAAGTTCTCCTCTCCCTCCCTCAGGGCATGTTCACTTTATTCATTCCACTGGGCCAACTTTGTTTACTGTGCTGCCCAGGTGAGGAGCAGAGCCCACTCTCCCAGATGCAGTAGCCTGTAAGGGGCAAAGCCAAGGTTTTCTACTTCCAAGACCCAAGGGCCAGCTCTGATGTCTGCCATATGTGATAAGGGGCAAGGGACTATGGGATTTCCTTTTTTCTTACATGTTGATTTAAAAATATGAGACTTTTATGAGTACATGCCAAGACTTAATTTTATGAGTACAGAAATTTCCAAAATTACTTCAATTAGTCATTTAGTATTGAATGTGAACTATGTATTTTTGATGCAAAAATTTACATCATATCTATAAACAAACTTTAACTGCCTAGTCCACTGCTCAAATTCTATTTAAGATTATATGCAGGTGAAACAATTACTAGTATGTTTGATTTATCTGTTCTTTTGTTAATTTGTGTATGCTTTCTCAGTTTATCAGTCTTATTTCCTTTTTCTTTGAAGACATATTTCTCAATACTTTTTTGGCAAGCATTTTTATTGGTTTTGAGTACACAATTTGAGTATGCTATCTCTGTTTCCTAACTGTTATAGGAGGTTGCATATTTGTTTTCTTGCTGCCTGGCAACTCAGCCCCAAAATAATCACACAGATTATATTATTTAAATCACTGCTTGGCCCATTAACTCTAACTTCTTATTAGCTAACTCTTACATATTAATTTAACCCATTTCTATTAATCTGTGTATTACTCCTTGGCAGTGGCTTACCTAGTAAAGTTCCAGCATCTGTCTCCAGTGGGGCTACACGGTTTTTCCCGGACTATGTCTTCTTTCTCCCAGCATTCAGTTTAGTTTTCCCAGCCTACCTCAGTTCTGCCCTATCAACAGGAGAAGGCAGTTTCTTTATTAACCAATGGTATTCACATCATACAGAGGGGAACCCCACATCACCTAACTACTTGTTACTGAAGTGACCCTAGGTATTTGTGTGTGTGTTTGTCATCCTTTACTAATGATGGCATTTTATACTTCAGTGGAAGCTGGAAACTGCACTCAACCTTAGAATTTACCTATAATTCCTACTTTCCATGTTTTACTTAAAGATTCCTGCTATATATACTGAACACCATTTTCAAATGCTAGGTTTCCCCTCAGACATAAACATAATTTAATGAGCAGAAAGATTATTTAGTATATAACCCTCATTTTACCAGTTACTTCTCATTGAAAGTCTTAACTTTCATTTTTATTTCTCCAATGAATTCAGGTAGTTAGTATTTCTGAGAAACTCTCGGTCTGAGATAAATCCTTTTTATCTTCTTTTATCTGATAATGTCTTCCTTGAAAGGGCTAATACCACTGGGCAAAGATTTCAAGGCTGACTCTCATTTTCTTTCATCTCCTATGGCCTCCATGGTGGTAGATGAGAAGTCACTTTCTTTGAATCTTCATCCAGTGTGGATAGTGATGACTTCATACAATTCTTTTAAAAAATATTTTCTTTAAGCAGTTTCAATGCATGTGTGTGCATGAGCTTCATAACTTGTTCTGTTTGAGTTTACTCAGCTCTTAAACATGCATAATTATGCCTTTTACCCAACTTTTTCCATTTTCCTTCATGGTATAACATTTTCATTGGATCTTAAACATTTTATTTTTCTTGTGAACAGCATTGGAGTTTAGTTCTGTTTCATGATGTTTCTGTTGAAATCTTACTCAACAGATTATACAACCAGTACTTGATTTCAGTTTTTTCCTGTGATCTCATCAGGACAATCAGACACCCAAAAGAAAAACAAATGGTATACAACACTGTACAGCTAGTTGCAGTCTGGATTTCTTAACTAGAATTCTCAGTCTTCCCTCTTCCTATATTGTTTACTAAATAGATTATATCCTAGAATCCCCGCTGTACCTAGCAAAAGTATAACCTCTAGATACCAATAAATGTTTCCCCTTAAGGAAACCAGAAAGCCTAATTAGCCTTCTGTAGCTTTATAAGCTTTAATTTCTTGTCCATAAATGTGTGTTTCTACAAAAATTATCATGAAGATCAGAAATATATAAAGCAATAAATACTCCAGTGTCTTAAAAACAAAGAAACTCTGAGTGTCTACATTAGCATTTGCATGTTCAGAAGTTGTTAAGATATTTACTAGCACTGGAAGGCTTCAGAGCAGATAGGCTAGCTTCAGTTCAGTAAGTACTTTAGGTGAGAAGGAAGAAAAAAATGTGTAACTTTTTATTTGATTGAAATTTCTTAAAGTAATCATTTCTATAGTCAGAAATTACTGAAATCTTTTAGCACAGAACTTTCATTACTTCCGATTAATCCTTTACTTTGATTTGATGTCTCAAACATTGAAATGCTGTATTTCTAGATTCAACAGGGAAATGTGGGCCGCCTCCACCTATTGACAATGGGGACATCACTTCCTTCCCTTTACCAGTATATGAACCATCATCATCAGTTGAATATCAGTGTCAGTTCTTGTACCAACTGCAGGGCAACAAGAAAATAACATGTAGAGATGGAGAATGGTCTGAGCCACCAAAATGTTTACGTAAGTACCTCTTTCTCATAGATGATAGGGGATTCATTTCCATGATATAAAATTTTTTGTTAATAAAGAATGTTCACAGATTAAAAGCAACGTTTTTGCTTAGTGTTTCACTGCCAAATATCAGACAAATATGAGGAAAACAAGGTTACTAGATTCATTTTTATATAAAATTGAAGTGAAATTTTGTCAACTATTTGACTTTCACTTCAATTTTGCTAATCATAATCAAAGGAAGTCAGGACAGGAACTCAAACAGGGCAGGATTCTGGACTCAGGAACTGATGAAGAGGCCACAGAGGGGTTTTGCTTACTGACATGTTTTTCATGGTTTCCTAAACCTGCTAGAATCGAGGACTACAAGTCTAGGGATGGCACCACCTACCATGGCCTGGTTCCTCTCCCATTGATTACTAATTGAGAAAAGGACTTACAGGTGGATTTCATGGAGGCATTTCCTCAACTAATACTCCTTCTCCAATGAGTACAGCTTGTATCGTGTCATTTACACATACAAAACCATTCAGTAAGAGGCCATTCTTATTCAAATCACCACACCTGTATTTAATTTAAATTCTAGCACCTCATGTAACCTCTCCTTCCCTTAGATAAGTCATTTAACTTGTATTAACCACTTTCAGGCATTCAAGAGGAATTTTATTTTTTCTTTCCACCATGTGAGAAAGGAAACAAAGGACTTGTATTCTTGTGTTGGGATCACTTCAATTAATGTCCCTCACTGTCTTTTTTCTAACTAAAATAATAAAAATTACCTATAATGTCTGAGCAATATTTCATATAAAAATATACCACATTTTTCTTTATTAATTTATTAATTGTTGGGCACCCAAACAGTTTTCCCTTCTTAACTACCATGACATAGAAATATGGATTAAAAGTATACTTGCAGGTTGAGTAAGTTGGTTTTATTTGCTCTGGGTACCAAAATAGGGATACAGGGATAGTATTTCTAGATTTTTTTAATGAAACCTCTATAATTATAGTAACTTCACAAACTCATGTTTCCCATCAACATCTCTCCAGTTTCTTTTCCACCACACACTCACAAGCATTTGTAAATTTTAGTGTTCTAGAATACCATTCTAGCTGGGTGGCATTGGAGATATGCTTGTCAGTGAAATGATAGCTAATGATTTTAATCAACTTTTTCCACTCACTAACATGTATATTTATTCTTTTGATTTCTGTTCATATTATTCAGGTGTGAGTGACTCACTTTTCTTTCTAATAGTATTTTCAATTATTTATTTATTCTTGACATACGAAGTCCATTATATAACATATATAAACCCCTAACAAGGAATAACCCACAACAGTTTTCTCCAAGTATACTGGCAGTGATTCCTTAATTGTATTGATTATGTTTTCTGATAAACACAAGTATTTCGTTGTGATATACTCTATTGGTCAAAGTTTGCTTTTGTGTCTTATGTTTTGGAATTCCAGTCAAATATTCACTGTCCAAAACCAGTGAAGTCTTTCCCTGTTGTTTTTCTTTTTTTTCCAGTTTATTTATTTTTTATTAAAAATTGCCATCTCCTCCCTTCCTCCTCCCCCTTCCCTCCCCTCCCCTCCATCCACACCCCACTCCCTCCCTCTCGAGGCCAAACAGCCATCAGGGTTCTCTACACTATGTTGAGTCCAAGGTCCTCCCAACTCCCCCCAGGTCCAGGAAGGTGAGCAACCAAACTGACAAGGCTCACATCCTAGAGAAGCTATATAAGAAGGTGAACCCAAAGAAAAACATATAGTTATCCTCCTGGATACTGGAAGTAGACAAGATTGCCGGACAAAAAATGGGAACATAGGGGTGGAGTGGGATGGGGGGAGGGGGGATGGGGCGAGAAAAGTGTGAAGTGGAGGATGGGAAGAGCTTGGGGGAATAGGATGGTTGGGATATAGGAAGGGTGGATATGGGAACAAGGAATTATATATCTTACTTAAGGGAGCCTGTTGTTTTTCTTGTACAGTGTTTCTGTTCTTATATTTGCCTTTGATCAACATTGTGTCAATTAATGCCCAGAATGAGAGACAGGAATCAAATTTTAATCATGTCCATGCAGATATCAATTATCCTTGTATCATTTATTGAATATGCTATCAATTCTCTAGCATAAGTTTTAGAAACTCTTTTAATGTCAATTAACTATAGATGCATACATCAAGTTTTCACATCATTTTTCTCATTCTTTGGACTGCTCATCCCAGTGTTGTGGTGGTCTGGTTACTGGTATACATTAAAATAAGGTATTATGATATAATCTTTCTTTATGATTTTATCTTTGCTTAAGTTCCAGTTGTTTTCCAATTCATTATACTTCCATCTGAATTGATCCCCACCCCCATTTGTATTGTTATCCCTGCCTTAGCCCTAAGTCTCCATGGCAAGTTGGTCAGTCTTAGGACACAGTGGAAAACAGAATCTACAGTGTCAGAAAGCTAAGAGCTCTTAAGAGCAGAAAACCACTTGGGAGACTGAGTCTTGGGCAGTTTGTTTATTGGGGTAACAGGCTTGTTTATATATAGTTTGAAGATTAAGGAACAAGCAAAACACACCTAGTTTGCATACAAAGATCAGATTGGGGACAGGCAGGCATCTGTCTATAAGTTCAAATACCAAAAGCTTCCAATACAGGGTAAAGAGAAAAGAGGGAACATGCAGAGGGAAAAATGCAACAAATACTTCAGCTTATCAGCTGGCTGGTTATCAGTAAAATAACATATGTTGCTACCAGTTTTCTGGTGGGGAGGAAAAGACTTGCTTACTTTTAAAATGATGTGACTTTTGCCCTCATGAAGTGGATCCAGAATTTTTTGACCTAAATCAGGAATGAACGCCTGATTCTTAGAGTAAAAATTCAGAGAGATTACAGGGTGCAGGCCCATGTCTCCAATTTGTTTGATTCTGTAAATCCACATATCTGTATAAAAAAGCATTATTGGTATTTTATTTGCATTTTATAGAGTATACTAATGCCATGGGAAACATGAACATTTTAATATTAATATTTATTCTTCTGATCCATTAGTATACAAATTTCTCCATTTTTGTTTTTTCATGTTTTTATACCAGTTAATTGATATTAATGATTGAAGTCTTTCACTTCGGTTGTTAAATTTATTGCTAAATTAATTTTTGAAATTACTGATAATAAGATTACTTTTTTGGTTAAAACTCAGAAAAATGGAGTTGGTCTATAGAAAATGAGTGATTTTGTATAATGATAATACTTTCACTACTTAATCAGTTTTGTTTCAGTTCTTATATTTTGGGTGTGTCTTTAGAATTTACAATGTATAGAAATGTTTAATGCTTATGTAATGTATTGATTTCACTTTCTGCTCAATAATTGTATATTTTATCTTCCTAATTATTATAATTCAAATTCTGAAACTGCAGTAAAAAGACTAAGGCTAATGGACACTTGTTATTTATTGCCAATCATATAGTCATTTTTTTCTTTTATTGAAAATATTTTTCATATAATATATCCTTATTAGAGTTTCCCATCCCTCTATTCCTTCCAATTCCACCCCACTTCTCCTCCTATCCAGACCCAATCCCTTTCTGTCTCTAGAAAAGAACAGGCTTCTAGGAGATGAAAAACCAAGCATGACAAAATAATATAAGATGTGACAAAAACTATCACTTAAATGTTGGACATGGTAACCAACAGAAAAGTCCCAAGAGCAGGCAAAAGAGTTAGAGACCACTTGTTCTCACAGTCAGGAGTCTCATAAAATTCTAAGTTAATAGCTATAGTATATAAATAGAGAACCTGATTCAGATCCATACCGGCCCCATGCCTTGCTTGCTTGAGTCTCAGGATCTTGTTCTTCTGGTGTCCTCCATACCCTCTGAATCTTAAAATATTTCCAGCACCTTTTCTGTGCAGTTCCCTGAGCTCCCAGGGGAGTGATTTAAGGGAGACATGCAATTAGACTCTCCCTAAATCTTTATAAATTCTATGTATTAGCCCCTTGTCTGAAGTGTCGACACTGTAGGCTGAGTGTGCTCTGCTGGGTATTGACTTTGCTATGCAGAAACTTCATTTTCAAGCAGTTCTGTCTGCTGATACTTGGTGTTAGTTTTTGTACTGTTGGTGTTATATTTAAAAATTCTCATCTATTCCAGTATCTTACAGAAGTAATGAAACTTTGAAGGGCTCTTGCTGCCTTCCTTTTTTTTCATATTTCGTGTGTGTGTGTGTGTGTGTGTGTGTGTGTGTGTGTGTGTATCTGCTGGATAGATTTTTTTTAAACTTCCTTACTAAGGAGCCTCTACTAGAGATGTATATTGGGCAACAGTGCTGGAGTTATTTCCATGTAGCACCTATGGGTTGTTTGCACGTAATTAACACCTTTGTGTACAACGTGAACCAATGTTTTTATAAATTAAGCTGAAAATGTGACACTTATCAGCTCAGCTGGGTGATAGAGAGAGCTCAGGGTATAGGATGATTGTTGTGTCAAGATTCCTTCAGTGGCTGGGGTGGATCATAGAAGATGATGCAGGTTTTCTCAGAAACTGTGATTGGCCAGAATGCTACTCTCAATGGCTGTTATTCTTGGAACCTTCCTCAGAGAGAGGTCAGTAGAAGTCCCCTCTGACTAGACAGAGACGTGAGACCAGATGCTGTAATGGGAGATAGTTAAGGAATTTGGTACCCACTCTGTAGCACTTAGTCCCACCCTTTACTGTAGTCTATGCTGAGATGCGCTGTGGGGCAGGATAGCAACACTAAATGATTGGTTGGAGACAGCACAAACTTGGTCATTAAGTTCTCTTGGTTTTCTAGCAATGTTAGGAAGAATCTGCTTTCCAAACAAGTCACTCACTTATTCAGTGATATAATTTGATAGATTTATTTTTAAAGCTATGAAAATCAAATTCATAACACAATAACCACTATTCAGAGTTACAACTATTTGAGTGAATGATGAACGTTATGAAGTGGCTATGATTTGGCTTTCTAGTAGCAGTATTTCTCTGTATACTCATCTAACTGAACATCAGATCTGAACATCATACACTTGTCAAGGTTCAATTTTTTTACCTTATCCAATAACAAAACCAATGTAAACATGGATGTCCTGAAAATTAGTACTTTATTGACATTAGGAATCCTTGCTGTTGGAATATAATTATCACATTAAAAACATTGTTTTGTCACCATTTGCTATACAATATGAACTAATCATATGTGTTGGTTTAATACAAGTTTTTAAAAATTTTAAGAAATAATGCTTCAAAGCTGAGTCTCTGTAGGTTTATCTATTAATAAACTTATGGTGATCTTTCTTTCAGATGCATGTGTACTATCAGAAGAGATCATGGAAAGTCATAATATAACTTACAGATGGAAAGAAAACCGAAATATTTATCTTCAATCGGGGGATTATGTTGAATTTATGTGTAAATATAGATATAGAAAGGCTAATACATCACCTCCATTACGTACAATGTGCATTAATGGTCACATTGATTATCCCAGTTGCTCAAGAAAAATTCTTGGCTTAGTAGATGAATGAACCTTTGCTTAGAAATGTGCATGCATATTACTTACATTTTATCTTACAATTTACATTATACTTATAATTTATCTTTCATGTATTGTTTAACTCATTTCTTTATATAAATATATACTTTTGCTAATGTATGATGATTAATGTGGAGCCTGAGACCACTGCCATAAATGCAAAAACAGCACATTCAAACACCTTAACCAGAATGTAATGTGTCCTAGCAAAATAAACAATGGAGAGAAATAGAAGTAAAAACTTCAGTGTCTGTTTCTAACTATTACATTTCAAAATTTCTCCAATCTTCCTCTATACATTTTGATGTAAGGATCTAATTCATGGTGAATTGAAGACATATTGCTTCATTTTCAGATTTGTATTATTGCTCATATAAATAATAATCAAACTGCCATGTTAACATTAGTAATGAATATAGGTTAATGTTACATACTACTTTTGTATTAATAAATAAATCCAAGAAAGATTTTACTCATGAACTTTGGCACATTGAAATATTCAAGCAATTATAGAAAGGAATTAAAATTTAGCTGGGTATAGGATTCTGTCAATGACATAAACCTATAACTACTCTGTATAACTGATAAGCAGGCAATGAGCAATACATTCTTTGTGCAAATTTAAAAAAAAGGAGAATAAAAATAAATGCAACAAAGTTTATAAAAAGAAATACTGAAAGAATATATGTCTATTCATTTACAAATATGCATGTAAATAATAACTAATGAACAGAAAGACATAAATTCAAAACATACTAAAGAGTGGTATTGGGCTGGAGAGATGGCTCAGAGGTTAAGAGCACTGGCTTATCTTCCGGAGGTCCTGAGTTCAATTCCCAGCAACCACATGGTGGCTCACAACCATCTGTAATGAGATCTGGTGCCCTCTTCTGGCCTGCAGGCATACAAGGAGGCTGAATACTGTGTACACAATAAATAAATAAATCTTTAAAAAAAAGTGGTATATGGGAGAGATTGGAAGGAGGGAGGGTAAGGAAGAAATTTAACTACATTATAATGTCAAAAATAAGTATATGTACTCATCACTGTGATTGGCCAAATTCTTTTTTGTTTATTTTTTTTGCAAACTTTTCAACTTTTAATAAAAATTTCTTTTAAATCACCATACAAATTTATAATTTTGTAAACAATTACATAGAATCCCAGGTGTCCCACATGCTCTGCCACACTTGCTATTGCAGTGGGACAACTTCAGGTTTGGTGTCTTCTGTGCTCTGAGGCTGTCCTTGTCTCTCTTTTGCTGCTCTGAGAAATGTCCAAATGTAAAGCAGCTGAGAGAAGAAAGGTTTTTGTAGCAAGTTTTCTTGTCAGACTCTTTAGATCATCGGCCCCCAAATGACAACATGGAAACTTATAACTAATTATAGACAGTTTGTGATTTACAGTGAATGTGTATGACTTACTAACTTCATGAAAGTGAACAAGTGACAAGTATCCAACAAGAACTGCTAAGATTTTGTCTTTATCCCTAGACTCTTTATATGTAATATGGCACTGTAAAAGTAGGTTGCATCAACTCACCACTGTATGTATTTGGCGAAGGTAAGCAGGCAACATTTCAAAACCTCACATGTGTTTGCTCTGATTAATAAAACATTGGGTATTTAAAATGGGTTTATTCTGACATTGTTTCCAGCGTATCTTAGCTAGTCAGGATGTAACTCCAGTGTTCACTGAGGAGTATTTCTTTATTTTTCAACACCTCTACCATTAACATAATAGTTTTTGACCTATTAAAAATAGATTATTTTAACAAAAGAAAGTCAAGATGATCTTTAACTTCTCAAAGTGTTTGTACTTAAGTATTTGAGCTTCTCAGACACAGCCGTGGCTAACAAAAGTTGTGTGTTTCCAAATTTAGAACATTATTCAGGATAGATCATATGAAACAATGAAACTCATCTTTAGAAGTACTTGGGATTTTATGGCCACCTTTTCTCAATCCCAAGCCCCTACCATCTGAAGGTCTGCATGCATGGGAGCACTTCACAGCACTGGCTGCATGAATACTTGCATTTGAGGTCCTGTGCACTACAAATGAGCACTCTGCTCACCCTCCTCTTACCTACTGAGACCCTTACAGTGTTATCTAAAGTCATGTGCTGGTTGTCACTCTCTGTACCCCATTGATCACTCAGACCTCCTTCTTTATTTAACCTTCAAACCTCAGCCTCTCAGCAACTGTAGTGACAGGCTTCTTTTGTTTTGATTAAAAATATTTTTTTCATAAAATACACAGATCATGATTTTCTCTATCCAAACACCTATCATATCCTCAAACATACCTACCCATGAAACCCATGCAACTTCTATCTCTTTCTCTTTAGGAAGCAAATTAATGGTAAACAAATGGAAAACCTTAAATAAACAAAACATAAAAATAAGAGGTACATAGACACATAAATAAATGCATATGTACACATATATGCACACACACTATGGGTATATACATATGTATGTATGTATGTATGTATGTATGTATGTGTGTATATATATATATATATATATATATATATATATATATATACACAAAACCCATAGAAACAAACCACATATAGAGGCAAAAGACCAAAAGGCAAATAAAGCTCAAAAAATAAAATAAGAAGTCAAAAATCTAAAAAAAAAAAATTGAGTTTGGTGTGTAATTTATTGCTGGACATAGTGCCTAAACTTAAGTGTGGTTAGTATACCCTACAAGATTCCATTGATGAAAACTGAGTTTTCTTTTGCTAAACTTGTCAATTGCAGATAACATAATGGTTATGAAAGAAAGTCCATGTCCACTTCTCTCTCAGCACTAAAATGGCTTCAGAGAACATCCTGTTCTACCCTTAGTTTAGTGCCTTTCTCACCTCTAATAGAGAAGCTTCCTCTTGTAGTGGATAGAAACTAAAACAGATCTACAACTGGACAATGAGCAGAATCCAAGAGATTTTGCAACACTTAGTCCTCAGTGGAATGTCTTCATCAAGTCATCCCCACGGGGCTCAGGAAGCTATATAGCAGAGGAGGTGGGGAGATTAAGAACCAACTGGGATGGATGACACCAAGAAAACAGTGTCCTCAATACACAAAATGATTGAGCACATATGAACTTACCAAGATTGCGACATCATGCAAAGTTCAGGGACAGGTTCAAGTCAGAGTGGGTGGCAGTGACGACTTTCTATGCAGAGATTTCATTTGTGTAGAGAGAAGCTTTGTCTTGCACTATTGTGGCTCAGACTACTTTTGATACCACAATTTGACATCAGCAATGAATAGCCCCCAAAATGAATTTAAAGCACCATCCGTATGTTCCATTACCTGCCAAGTCAAGGTAACAGAAAATGCAGTTCCAAATGCCCACTAGACAAAGGTGAGACAGATATCCTTACCAAAAGTTAAAACCAAAAATCTAACAAAACATGCTCAGATTCAATTTCAAAAACAGAAACATGAAAAATCAAAATGATAGGCATGTCTCCTCCATAATAAGTACTCCCATACTAATGTTCCTTGATAAAGCCAATTCAATGACACAATGACTGTGAACTCAATTCATCAATTGTAGGGTTGGGAGATGGGTCAGCAGTTTAGGGCATGTGCTGTTCTTTCAGAGGATCAGCGTTTCCTTCACTGCACTCACATAAGGAGGCTCAAAACAACCTGTGTCTCCTGTTCCAGATTTGATGCCTTTCTTTGGCACACACATGCACATAAATCACACACACACACACAACACACACACATGCACACACACACAGAGAGAGAGAGAGAAATATAGAATAAAATACTGTTTAAAAATATAACATTTATAAATTTGTTTAAAAAACTGAAAGAGGATATGAGTAAATAATAAAATAAAAACCAAGAAAACACAAACTAAATGTAGAATAACACAAGTAAGACAATTCAGGATCAGAAAACAAAGAGAAAGAAATCCTGAAAAAATTACACGCCAAAACAAAACTGGAAATCAAAATGTCAGTAAGCTTCACTCTGCACTCAAATAGGGGATGCAGTATCCTAATAACATTGATGACACCCATTGTTATAAAGACAGAACCTGCAAATGTACACATTACTTTGATTTGCACTTGACTGAAGAATAAAAGTCAATTTGTTAATTTTTGTATAGTTCAAATAAATGTCAGTAAACCTGACAAAAAACTAAATGGAAGGTTTTACAGGTAGAATGGATGAAGTGAAAGCTAGAATACCTAGTCTTGAAATCAAGGTGGATGAGTTAGACAATTCTGGGGAAGGAAATGATAAATACAAATAAAACCCCAGAAACAGAATATTCAGGAACTCTGGGATTGTCTGAAAAGACACACTCTTAAAACAAAGAAACAGAAGAAGTCCATATAAAAAACACAAAATATTTTCATTCGAATTACAGAAGAATATTATCCAAATCTAAGGAAAGACATCTATATCCAGGTGCAAGAGATATAAGGAACAACTAACAAATAGACTAAATCTTCTGTTTCATTAAAGCTATAACAGTAAATGTATAGAAAAAAAACATGTTGCAGGCTGAAAAATTTTACATTACATGGAATGTTGTTCCAATATATTCATATATATAAGTACATTGTAGCATTTAACAGAATCAACAGAAAACGCATGGTCGTGTCATTGGTTGTAGAAAAGCTCTTGACAGAATTCAACATCCTTCATGCTAACAAACCTTAGAAATTCAGGAATAGGAATTTCAGATATCAAAAAAATTGGCTATCCATGATGAACATCCAGGATTATCCTAAATGAAAAAAATAATTTTCTCATATTCAATCTAAGACAAGACTGTCCAGTATCTCCACTCTTGAACAATACAATACTTGAAATATCTGTGAAAGCAATAAAGGAAAAGATAAAATGAATGAGATACTCAAGGTGAATTTTGTAAATTGCATATATTATGATCTTGTACTTGAAAGCCACTGGTGATTCCTCCAGAAAATTTTAATATTTGATAGCCAATTGCTGTATAGATTTATAATGCAGAGTGAACACACAAATAACAGTACTTTTCATAACTTGAAAGTAATGACTTCTAATTAATATACCAGGAGAACTTCATTTATAAAATCCATCAAAATTATATAAGAATATGCATGAATCTCCTTCAAAAGGGGACAGTTGAGGACAGAAACAAGATGGATCAGTTTGGGAAGTATGTAGGGAGATAGTACTGGAGGAGACAACTGGAATGGGGATGCATTTCAGGGGTGAGGTAGAATCCTAGTGCAAAGGAAACTCCCAGGAATCTACAAGGGTGATGTTAAGACTTCTAGTAATGGAAAATATGAAGCCTCAACCAGCCATCTCTCCTATAACCAGACAACACTTCCAATGGAGCGACTGAGTGGGACACCAAACCTGCCACAAAATCTTCTACCTACAATTTGTCTTGCCTGCAAAATGTGCCGGGGAAAAGGTGGAGCAAAACTTCTAAGGGTGGTCAACAATGACTGATACATCTATGTCAAAGAGAGGCAGTCCACCTCTGACACTGTGTGGAGGGCCAGAAACCAGAGGCTGGATATCCAAGCCCTAGGATAGAACCAAACATGACCAGAAAAAGTCAACAAAATGATTCTGCTATACTGATAGACAAATACATAGCATAAATGTCATCAGAGATGCTACTCTAGCAACTAATGGAAACAGATGCAGAGACCCAAAGCAAAACATTAGGTAGATCTCAGAGAATCCTGTGGAATTGGGGGAGCGAGGATTATAAAATCCAGGAGTGCTGGAGTCCTGCTACAGTCAGAGAAACTAGACAGGAGATGTGGAGATGGCAGCTAAACACACTCAGGAGACTTATGTGATGGAGCAAAATGTAATTCTCTGTCATTATGTTTCTCTTATCCATTTTTTATATCACCTAAGACAAAAATTTCTACACAAAAAGAAAGAAATTACCACATAACCATGTTATATATATATATATATATATATATATATATATATATATATATATTCTAAAAACAAATTAAAATCTTTACACAGGAAGAAATGACATTATGATCACAAGTTATATATTTTTCTTAGAAATCCAAATGTAAACATTCTTTGTATTAATGTTTCCACCATAACATCTTCACTCCAAAGCAATGATTCTTTTATTATTGATTAACAAAGTTTTAAGCAAGTCAAGTATATCTCAGGCAGTTCCTTTGTACTATAGGCAGCTGTAGGTAGAATTTTTCTTTAAGATTGCTGGCTCCCCAGTTACTACACAGAGACTTATTATTGAATTTATTATTGATTGTAAATGCTTGGCTGATAGCTTAGGCTTGTTACTAGCCCACTCTTACAATTTAAATTAACTCATATTTCCTATCTACGCTCTATCACTTGTAAAGCACTTTTTTTCCAGCATGGCATGTTCTTCTTGCTTCTCTCTGCATTTGGCTGATGACTCCCCCACCTCTATCCTTCTTCTTCCCAGAGTCCTCTTAGTTTAGTTCTCCCACATAACCACTTCCTGCCTATCTATTGGCCAGTCAGCTCTTTATAAACAATGAGAGCAACAAATCTTTACAGTGTACAATATGATTATTTCATATCTGATGTTAGTTTGCAGTTTCAGTGCATCAAATTTTTCTATAAAATCTTACTCAAGTAATCTAGCTAACCATCTATTTTTCTTTTTTCTTTACCCACAATATAATTATTTAATTTCCTTTCACAATTTCGTTTTCTCAAGGTGTGCACCAAAACCTGTGATTAATTTTGTAAGCTACTTGACCAAGGAACTTAGACCTATCTTGAGTATAAGGGCATAATTGCTTTTTTTGATCATCAGCCTGTTTTCCACAGGTAAGATTCATAGACCTATAAGGTGTGCAATTTCCTTGTTTTCATTTTCCATCATTAGTAAGTCTCACATCTCTAAGTAAGTATCATTACTCTATAAAAAAATCTTCATTATGATCTGCAAGAAAAGGGCCTAGGGAGGAGTGGGATTTTCCCATGAAACAATCACACTATTAGAGATACAGTGGGATTCTTTACACTATACTGAATTTAGTAAATATACAATTGCAGCAAGCAAGAGAGTCACAGCAGGAGTTTCTGGAAACAAGCCCCCCAAGAGGATGATTTGTCCCCCCAGGGTACACTCATAGTAGCTGTTCCAATGCGTGAGGAGGACTCCACAAGCTCCACTACAGATTACAGCTGCTCTGGCATGGCCATCACCACAGAGGCATCAAGGATATCACAAAGAAAGACAGGCAGAATCACCTAACCTGGGCTCATAGGATCTCAAAAAGACGATCCAACAATCAGGGAGCCTACATGGAGCTGACCTAAGCCCTATGCATATACATTATGGTTATGTAGCTTGGTCTTCATGTGTTGTTTCTAACAGTAAGAATGGGTGTTGTCTCTGATTCTTTTACATTTTTCCCTCCTACTTGTTTGCCTAGACCAGCTTTAGTACAAGGGGTGGTACCTAGTCTTTTTGCAACGTGATATACCATGTTTGATATTCCTGCCCTCTTCTGAAAGGAAATGAAAGAGGAGTGGATAGGAAGTTAGGATAAACTGGTAGGAGAAGAGGTGGGGAAAATTGCACTTGGGAAGTGATATATAAGAGAAGAATAAAAAGAAAAGTTACCTAAGAATAGGTCCGGGGTAGAATGAATTAGTCAGTGAAGTGTCTGCCATTTAAACATGAAGATTTGAGCTTGATTTCCCAGTGTCTGTGTCAAAAGTTGGATATGACAGCATAAGTATCAAATCCTGGAATTGGAGAGGCAATACATTTGATTCCTATAGCTTACAGACCCCCATATCTGCATATATTCAACACAGGCCCTAACCCATTGCATTTTTATCATAATTAGATAAAAAATGTAATGTTTATAAAGAAACACAAATAGTCAAGACAATCATGAACAAATAGAGCAATTCTGAAGGTAACATAACACTGATTACAAATGATATCTCAGACCATGCAGCTGACACAGAAACAGATGTCAAGACCAATAGGAAGAGTGGGATATGAATGGTCCCATGAAGCTATAACCGCTTGAGTATTCATGGAGGAGATAATACATCTTTTGGAGGAAAAATTAAATCTGTAATAAATGGTGCTGGAACAACTTGATCTCCACACCAATTTGGTAATTACCAAATTACCTTATATCCTATGGGAAAATCCCCTCAAACAGCACTAAGGACCTTAATATGTGGCCTGAAACTTCCATACTGATGAAAGGAAATGTAAGATAATTTCTAATAAATACATGTAGGTCATTGCTTTCTGGTAGAACCCAATAGTTGAGTAAATAATGTCGAAGATCAGTAGAAAAGATGGTATTACATTCAATGGTTTCTTCACTACAATGAAGAAAATGTTCTGCAGGGAAAAGAGACAACCTAAAGAACCATGCTTTTCTAGCTATTCAGATGGCAGTGCATTAATATATAGAATATATAAAGGTTTCCAAATACTAAAGAACCGAAGAACGCAAAATTTATTCAAAAGTTGGGCAACTGAATTAAATATGCAGCTTGCAAAGCAAAACATTGAAAATATCAATTTACACATGGAAGATTAGGAAAAAACCCTTCTGCCATTATGGAGGTGAAAGCTGGAAGTATAATTGAAATTCTACCTCACCCCAGTTAGGATGATAATCACCAAGGAACTATGAAACATTAAACACTAGTGAACAATCAGTGTTGGGGAACTTATGTTGCCTTTATGAGAATGACTTTAGCAGTTTTCTTGGGTTTCTACTTCTGGGCATGTGGCTGAGGTAAGCAAGCAAGAATATAAACACAGGTTCCTCCAACTGCGTGCTAGAGTTCCCCTCAAAGTCATAGACAACCTTAGTTCTCCCAAACAGTCACAGAATCAGAATAAAGAAAATGTGATGATTGTATATGATGTGGGATGCCTCTCTTTATGTTGTAAATATGTTTTTATTATCATTGGTTAATAAAGAAGTTGCTTTGGGCTATGGCAGAGAAGAATATAGCTAGGTGAAACTTTTTTGTTTTGTTGTTTTGATTTATTTTTCAAGGCACGGTTTCTCTGTGTAGCTTTTGAGCCTGTCCTGGAACTGGGAACTCATCCTGCAGACCTGATTGGTCTCAGTCTCACAGAGGTCCACCTACCTCTGCCTCCCAAGTGCTGGAATCAAAGGCGTGTGCCACCATCACCCAGCTAGGCGAGTAATTTAACAGAGATTCAGGGAGAAAGAAGGAGGCATAAAGGATACACCAGCAGCTGCAGAAGGGGTAAGTTGTCAGAGCATTACTGGTAAGCCATGGGGTATAGGTGATATACAGATTATTAGAAATAGTTTAAGTTATATGTAGAAGTAGCTAGTAGGAGGACTGGGCCATCTGGCAAACAATTATAATTAATATTAAGCCTCCAAAGAATTATTTCATAGCAACTGTGGGGACCGGAAGGCAGTAGAGAAACCCGTCCAGTGGTACTGAACAGGAGAGAAAAAAGACTTCCAGCTACAATCCATCCCCACGACCTCAGTGGCTCCCTGGCACACAGACAGGAACTGCACAGAGTGGACCAAGAGGTGACTGACCATCCTCCCAGCTGTGCATCCCAGTCTCTAGGCCCTAGACCCAGAGCAAAACTCCAAGTCCCTCCTCCACGGATCTCAGATGTACTCCCTGGTCAGCTGGCAAGGTTCCTACAAGGCAAGCTGTTCCACCAGTCCACAATAAAACCCTATAATCTTCAAATTCCACTCCAACCCCAAACCCACACATCCCCTGTGACCTCAGTGGCTGCCTGAGATGCAGACAAGTGCACGGAGCAGACCAAGAGCGGCTCCATGAAACACAGACAGCAACTACACCAATTGGTCCATGAGAGGATCCCTGAGACACAGACACCCAACTGCAAAGATCAGACCAAGAGGCAAAGACTACCTGTACCAATTGGGGAAAGATATGGGTAGACAGCAATGCAAGAATACATTCAACAACCTGAATAGCAAAATGGGACCACCAGGACCTAGTGGTCGCACGACAGGAAGAACTGAACTTCTTAACCCAGAAGAAAGCAAACTTAAAAATAATTTTATGAAGATAATAAAGACCCTTAAAGAAGAAAAAAATCCCTTAAAGGAAAGGAGGAATAGATGAATGAAAATTGGAAGACTTCTAGCTATATGAATGCATAGTACAGAATTATCCAATCTTAAATAAGAATGAATGAAATTACATTGTCTACAGAAAAATGGATAGAACTGATGATCAATAATAATCACTCTTTTAAACTGAGTTTATTGAGAACTTATAATTGATATTTTTGAGATTTTTTTCCAGTTCCCAGAAATAACAAATGAATGCTTTTGTAATTAAACTTATTGCTGCCTATTTGTTGGAGGAACACTTGTTAATTTGCTTACATAATCTTTCTTGAAGTCCTGTAAAACCAAAATAAATTTGAAATGTAAAAAAATATGATGTATTATTTAGAAAATGTATTGTTAATTAGATTTTGAAATATGTGTAAGAATAAAAATGTTTTTGTGAGAATATAGTCACTGTCAGCTCTAAAAGGACTTTGCAACTATCAAAGAGGTGCTCTTGAGTGAACAGAAGAACTAAAGACCCCTGTTTCATTGAAAACGCTGTCCTCCAAGAAAGAAGGAAAGCAATTTTAGTCTCTCCTCTCCTTTCTCTAGCACTTCAGTCTGAGGCACTAAGAAATTTGCACGAGAATTGACTGTGGTTACTTTGCTCAGTATATATAAAACAATGAACTTAGAGTGTTACTGTGGAAACATTGAATGAACATTGATTGTTTGCTTGGTTAGCTCTTCCTATGAACCCTGATTTTTACCAAACTAGCTGCAAAGATGCACTGAAAACCAAAGTAACACATAGTGCTGTTAATAACAGGATTTCCAGAAGCACCACTACTGACAGACAGCTTTATGTTTCAGAAGATGGGATAGTTTAGCATGTTCTTCTTTTTTTAAATATTTATTTATTTATTATGTATACAGTGTTCTGTATGAATATATGCCTGGAAGCCAGAAAAGGGAGCCAGATCTCATTATATATGGTTGTGAGCCACCTTGTGGTTGCTGGGAATTGAACTCAGGACCTCTGTAAGAGCAGTCAGTCCTCTTAACCCCTGAGCCATCTCTCCAGCCCCTAGCATGTTCTTCTTAGCCAATGTCCTTCTAACCCTATGGCTTTCTACTGTCAAAGATCAATATAGGTGGAATCAGATTTAGTTATCACCTGCATTTATATGTTGTTCATGAATAAGAATATTTTAACTAAAAAATTAGATAACAGCCAGGCGGTGGTGGCGCACGCTTTTAATCCCAGCACTCAGGAGGCAGAGGCAGGCGGATCTCTGTGAGTTCGAGACCAGCCTGGTCTACAAGAGCTAGCTCCAGGACAGGCTCTAAAGCTGCAGAGAAACCCTGTCTCAAAAAACCAAAAAAAAATGAGATAACATTTTGAATAAGTGATCAATAAAAAAATCTTTTTATAGACATATTTCCAAACAAGATATTAAAGAAAAAATCACCATGTATAAGAATAAAATTAGACCCATATCTATTACCATGCACAAAATTCAAGTCCAAATGGACAAAAACCTCAACATAAAGCCAGCCACACTAAACCTTACAGAAGAGAATGTGGGAAGTACACTTGAACACATTCACACGGGAGACCACTTCCTAAATATGACCACAATAGCACAGACACTGAGAGAAACAATTAATAAATGGAACCTCCTGAAACTGAGAAGCTTCTGTAATGCAAAGGACACAATCAACAAGACAAAATGACAACCTACAGAATGGGAAAAGATCTTCACTAACCCCATATCAGACAGAGGTTTGATCTCCAAATAAACAAAGAACTCAAGAAATTGGTCATCAAAAGAACAAATAATCAAACAAAAAGTAGAGTACAGACCTAAACAGAGAACTCTCAACAGAGGAATCTAAAATGTCTGAAAGATACTTAAGGAAATGTTCAACATCCTTAGTTATCAGAGAAATGAAAATCAAATCAACTCTGAGATTTCATCTTACACCTGTAAAATGGCCAAGATCAAAAACACTGATGACAATTTATGCTGCAGATGTTGTGGGGTAAAAGGAACACTTCTGCATTGCTGGTGGGAATACAAGCTGTTACAACCCCTTTGGATGTCAGTGTGGCAATATCTCAGAAAATTAAGAAACAGTCTTCCTCAAGACTCAGTAATACCACTTTTGGGTATATATCCAAAGGATGCTCAATTGTGCCACAAGGACATGTGCTCCACTATGTTCATAGTAGCACTGTTTGTCATAGCAAGAAACTGGAAACAACCTAAATGTCCCTCGACTGAAGAATGGATAAGGAAAATGTAGTACATTTACACAATGGAGTACTACACAGCAGAAAAAAATAACGACATCTTGAATTTTGAAGGCAAATGAATGGATCTAGAAAACATCATTTTTAGTGAGGCAATCCAGATACAGAAAGACAATTATCACATGTACTCACTCAAGTGGTTTTTAAACATAAAGCAAAGAAAACCAGCCCACAAATCACAATCCCAGAGAACCTAGACAACAATGAGTATCCTAAGAGAGACATATATAGATCTAATCTACATGGGTAGTAGAAAAGACATGATCTCCTGAGTAAATTGGGAGCATGGGGACCTTGGGGAAGGGTTGAAGGGGAGAGGAGAGGCAGGGATGGGAGAAGAGAAAGGTGTAGAGCTCAATAAAAATCAATAAAAAAAGAAAAAAATGAATAAAATAGTGTATTTTCTGTTCTCTAAACTTCAAAGTATGAATAGCATTTAAATATAAAAATTAGAAATAACTGAAATTGTTTTTAAAAATGTCAATAATAAATGTAACAAGTTGAAGGTACAGTGAAATTCAACTTAAAAACAACAAAGATACTGACCAGTAACAAGTTCCCAACAGATATAAACACCTCTGAATGTCTGTTAGTTTGATTTCATTTCCATTGATTGCATTTTTTTGCTTATTAATTTTTTTAAAGTTTTGCTTATTAAATTTTTGGTTAATAAATAATTCTTCCCTTCTCTTTCTTTCCTCCAATCCCTCTCATACTCATTTTCTCCAACCTTCTTCATGTACAACTTTCTTCATGTACAACCTTCTTCATGTCCAACTTTCTTCATGTACAACTTTCTTCATGTACAACCTTCTTCATGTCCAACTTTCTTCCCTCTAATATCCATCGCCTTTTTTTCTATAAGTGTTGTTTTACACACACACACACACACACACACACACAACATGCTAAGTTTATTTAGTTTTGTTGGGGTATATACACTTTTAGGGCTTACAATTTTTCTTGAAACATCATTTAAAGAGTTAATTCCTGACAGACGTTAATTCTCCCACTCTCAGAAGCCGTTAGTTGCCTGGAGTGCTGTGTTTGGTGTAGAGTCCCTTTAGATTTGTCGGTTGATACTATCGCTATTTAGATTTTGTTCAGGGAGTCACATTGTTGTGATATCATCTATATAGCTTCCTTGTCATTTATAGGATACGTTTCACAACAGACTTTTGATCTTGTGGGTCTTATAGTCTTTCATTTACCTCATCAGTATTATTTCAGAAGCCTTAGGTATAGAAGTTGTGTTGTAGATTATCCACTGTCCTGGGCTTTCATTGATCCATTGATTCCTACTTTATGATGAATTGTGGTTTTCTGAAATAGTCTCTGTTTATTGCAAATAGAAGCTTCTTTGATAAGGGGTGAAACATATGTGTATCTCTGTTTATAAGGATAAGTTTTAGACTGAAGTTAGATATTATCTTGGATAAGTAAAGTAAGAGATTCTCTTCTAAGATCCATGCCCTCACTAGCTCCAAATAGTAGTCTATATTTCTGGTCCCATGCATGATTTCCATATATTGAACTTGCCATAAGTTCAAATAGGCAGCTGTTTGTCATCACCAACAAATAGGTGAGTGTCACTGTTACACTTAGAAATCCCTTACCATTCTCATTAGTGTTATAAGTCATTGACATTCCAACTAGAACTATTGATTGCTTCCCTCTATTGGCAGATTACACAATTGTCCCTTATGGGATTTCACTTTCACCAATTGGATAAATTTTAACTTCATAATAATTGAAATGTGTGATTTATCCATTTCAATTATACTAAGAGGAAAAATTCATCTAGTGGAAAAATTTTAATATGACAGTAGAGAGTATTACTAAATTATTTAAACCAACAAAATATCAAAATAAGTCTTTTTGATCTTTTTAAACATAATATTGCATGTTTAAATTCAAACTGCTATAACAGTTTTTATAAAGACACCGCATCTACATATTTGCAAATTGTTTTTAACAAACTCTGGATACTGTAATCTCCTAAAGCTAAAAAGCTTTTGTATGCTGCTTAAGCTTTTATGCTGCTTTTGTTTGTTTGTTTGTTTGTTTGTTTGTTTGTTTGTTTGTTTTTTAGATCCTGTCCTGGAACTAGCTCTTTTAACATGAACAAAAGATACAATCATCCAAGAAAAGTTGCAGACTGTGGAGTGGAAAAAATTACTTCTTAAAAATGGACTATACAGTAACAAATATACAGAGAAAGACATCATACACACACTCCCAACAACAGAAGCCTCAACGAAACAAAATATCTAGGAATAATCCTAAAATTAGTAAGGAAATTCTACTATGAGAATTTTAAATCTCTGAAAAAAAAACAGTGATAAACACTGTAAAAGGGAAAGGCATTCTTGGATTGGGATAGTTAAGACATAAAAGACCATTTTACCAAAACTATTTTCATAATTAATGAAATTCCAATCAAAATCCCAATCTCATTATTTACAGAATTTTAAAAAAAATCATTTTGAATTTCATAAAAGACCTTAGGTACCAAATTGTTCCTGAGCAAAAAGAACAATGCTGATCTTAAAATATATTACAGAGTTATTGTAATAAAAACATATTGTTACAGGCTCAAAAACAGAAATGCAGCCCAGGAAAGTAAAAGCAAAGACCCAAACATAGTTACTCGTAACATAAATCACTTGATGTTTGACAAGTATGTGAAAAGCATGTCCTAGTGGAAAAGAAAACATCTTTGACAATGACGCTGGGAAGAATGGAGTGTGCAAAAGAAAGAAATTATACCCAAATCTGCCACCTTCCTTAAAAATGTATGAAACACCTAAACATGAAAACTGACACATTGACAATGTGAGATGAAAACATAGACAATATTCTAGATGATATAGATGTAGGAATAGACTTTCTGATAGAACTCTATTTAAACAATAAATAAGGCCAACAATTGACAAGTGAGACTTCTAAAACCTAAAAACATTTACATTGATAGAGAAATAATCAATAGTTGAAATGGAAGCCTATAAAGCTTTGAGGGTGGGTCTTTGTCAGCTCTATATATGACAGAAGATTAACAGCTAGAATATATAAAGTACTCAGAAAAATAAAGAATCAATAAAACAAAAATAAACAACCCATTGAAAGAATGAGCCTGGAATAAGCATGGAGTTCACAAAAGATAAACAAATGAGAAGGTTTGTGCCTAGTCTTATTAGCATCTTGTTATGTCCTGTTTGATTGATATCCTGAGAGACTTGCCCTTCTCTGAAGGGAAACAGAGGAGCAATAGACCTGAGAGAAAGGGAAGTGGGGGGAAACTGGGAGCAATCGAGGGAAGGGAGGATACTGTTGGAATATATAGCATGAAAGATAAAGAAAAAGAAAAGAAAGAAAAGAAACAGTGGTATTGTTGTTTGAAAGAAAACAGCCCCTAAAAGGAGTGGCCCCTAAAGGTGTGGTCTTATTGAAAAAGCAGCCACTGTGGAGCCAGGCTTTGAGGTCCCTTTTCCTCAAGCTTCGCTTGTTATGCCTATGCCACAAGACCACCCCAGAGCCAGTATCCGATGCAAACACAAAGGGTTTATTGAAAGAAGTCCAGATTTAGGCAGAAACTCAGCACTTAGGAGACAGAGAGCGGCCCTGAGCATTTCCAGGGTACAAGTTATAAAGGGAAAACCCACAAAGGAAAACTACAAGTGGATCCCAAGCTTTGTCAGAAGGTCTTGGGGAAGATGGCATTTAAACTGATTGGTTGTGGTGAGGGCAAGTACAGAATTGAAGAGTAGAATAGTTAAAAATATATCAGGCATAGCTGAGGTCTGCAGTTAGTAGCTGTCATTTGCCATGTGGTTAGTAGCTGTCGTCAACCATACCCACATCAGTCATACCCAGAGCACAGTTTGACTCATTTTGGGGATTGGAGGAACTTGGGAACCTGGAGAGGACATAAAAGGGGTGATCTTAATTTATTTCAAATTTGACAATGACACCCTCATTGTGACAGTCAACTTCCTGTGTTCTGTGACTTAATATGCAAAATTCTCAGCTCTAGCATCATGTCTGTATGCACACCTCCATGCTCCCCACTGGGATGATAATTGACTGAACCTCTGAAACTGTGAACAAGTCCCCTCAAATTAATTTTTCCCTATAAGAGTTGCTATGATTGTGGTGTCTATTCACAGTAATAAAAACCTAACTAAGACAGAAGTAGGTACCAGGAACTAGGGTATCATTGTGATAGGTTTGAAATGGTTTTTTTTTTTTTTTTTTTTTTTGAGAAATTTTAACTTTTGTACTCGGGGTTTAATCTGAAGAAGCCCGCACTCCCTTGCAGGAATCCTCAGACCTGCCTGGAGGCCAGAGTCTGACCCCTTTGGGTGGGTGGCCTTAGAACAGGAGCAGAACACCTGAGAACACTAGGGAAAGCTTGGGAGAGACAGGGACGGGAAAACAGAGATAAGCCTGCAGAGGGAGCTGGGGGGAGGGGGTCTGTGCTCTCTTCCAGGGCAGGTTGCCCCAGGGTCCGCATTCACTCACCAGTTCAGATGGAATGTCAGGGCACAGGATCAGGGATTCCAGGCAGCCCAGGGTCGCAGCCCAGACAAAAGGGCCAAGGTGGGGGCAGGGCGGGATGGATTACCACACAGCGAACCTGGCAGCACAATCTGAAGGAGCCCGCACCCCTCCGCAGGAATCCTCAGACCTGCCTGGAGCCCAGAGTCTGACCCCTTTGGGTGGATGGCCTTAGAACAGGAGCAGGACACCTGAGAAAGCTAGGGAAAGCTGGCAGCACAATCTGAAGGAGCCCGCACCCCTCCGCAGGAATCCTCAGACCTCTGTACTCGGGGTTTAAAAAGCAGTGGAATGCTTTAAGCACTGCTTAATGGGCCATACTAAAAGGAGTCTTTTGGACAATAGTGATGATAATAACTTAAAATGTTGGGAGCTGACTTTCAAATAAGAATTTTAGAATATTGCCTAGAAATTTTCCTATGATATTTTGGTGAAGGAAGTTGTAACAAGAATAATAAAAGCCCAGAGATAGATATTGGGTTTCAAGCTAAAGATCAGAAAAGCAAAACAGCCAAGCCACTAGAGAAGTCTTACTTCTACCAAGTCTTGGACGATTGAAGACTAAGCTTAGAGCCTCTGTCTCCACCCATCCTACATTCTCCTCTAGTGTGAGGATTAAAGGAATGTGACTCACTGTTGGCAGAGACTGCTCATTTGTGTCTCAGCCACCCAGATCTGAAATAATAGCACAAAAACTCTAACAATTAAATCACTGCTTGGCCAGTAACTTGTGCATATTTCTAGCTACCTCTTATATCTTAAATTAACCCATTTCTATTAATCTATGTATTGCCATAATTCTTTGGCTTAAAGGGTAAAATTCCATGGCATCTGATTCCTCCATTGGCTACATGGCATCTCTCAGTTTCTGTCTACATTCTCTGAGCATTCAGTTTAGTTTTCCCACCTTGCTCTATTCTGCCCTATCACAGGCCAAAGAGGCATCTTTATTCATAACCAATAAAAGCAATACATACAGAAGGGAATCCCACATCACCTCCCCTTTTCTGCCTAAATAAAAAGAAAGGTTTTAATTTGAGCATAGTAAAATTGCATATAAAAAACAGGTATCAAGCAAGAATTACAGTTATATTTATATTTACTTTATCTTTTATCATAACTAAAGAAAACTATAACTATCTGTTCTACAACTTGATCAAAGACCCCAGAAAGCTATAATATCACCTAAGTAAACAGGAAGAGCACTGTAAGCAGCTTCCAAAACTCTAGAATTGACACAGGCATCTCACTGCCTAAACAGTCACCCAAAGTTCTTCTCTAACATTGGGGCATCCAATCTTCAGCCTACAGGCGCATAGTATCCAGCAGACTTTTTGATAAAGCAGGAAATTTGAAAGACTGTTTCACTTCTATTGACAGTTTGTAGATCACTATCTTCTGTGTCCTGCAAAATGTCTGGCAGACTCTTTCATGAAGCAGGAAAACTGAAGGGCTACTTCTACTTTAGACAACTTCAGCAGTCATTTTTCTGTGGGTTCTGCATGCCCAGTTTATACAGCATATCATCAAGCAGTCTGGAACAGAGCTGTTTCTTGCCCAAATGGCTAACAAAGAGGCTTCAGAAGGAGCTTCTTTAATGCCTATTATCCTCTTAAAGTAGATTGATGCTGCCTGGAGCAGATGTATCTCAGTGCCATAAAAAGTCCTAAGCTCTTAAAACATTTTAATTGCCATTATCTGTTAGTCTTTGAAAGGTTTAAAGTCTAACTGAAATATATCTTTGTACATCTAGAAAACCTAACTAACATGACTATAAGTTTGACTATTATAGATAACTATTAACCTGTATTTCTTAATTGTGCATGACATTTTTAAATGAGCTGCACAAACACAATAACCTTAATCAAAAGCAGAAATATACACATACCTTAAATATACACATACCTTAAATCTTTATCCATAAACCAAGATCCACACAAATGCAATTATTCATCTCTATAGCATATCCTCCTTTAAATATAAACATACATTTATAAACAATATTTGGGAATTTGGGCATAAACGGCTTCCTACTTTTTGTTGGGCGTTATAAACAATATTTGGGAATTTGGGCATAGTCCATCTAAACTGCTTCCTACTTTTTGTTGGGCAAAGTACTTTTTGGGGCTGGGGTGGGGTCACAGAGATCTTTGGAGGGGACTTGGTCCATCAAACCAGATTAATGTGGAAGGAATCCAAAGGTTCTCATCCTCTGTAGAAACAAAAGTAGAACTTCTTTTCCATAGCAACATAACCTTAAACCCAGATTTGAAGTCAAGATAAATTTAAAGTATATATATTGGTTTGGCTTAGCAGCCCACACAATGAAATGTCTCTCTGTACTTGGCTCATTTGTAGTCAAAAATTTTAAAGAAAACACAATAGTACACATAATCCAGACTCTGTGTACTTTCCATCTTTACATGGCTTATTTTTCTTTACTCCTTTAATGAATGGCTGTCTGTGCTCTGTCTCTTTAAAGACTTAGCTTTATTTTTTTAAACCATTTACTTTTTTATGTAACTATTTCTTCTCTCTCCCAAGCCTACATACATTTATCCGACACTGTGACCCATTTAGAGGTCTTTTCTATCTGAATTTGTCTTTATCGCCTATTTGTAATGATTATCTGACCAGTAGCACTTTTAAAATTGTAACAGCATGGTTCCAGCAGCCCTAGATGCTGGTTCCACCTCTCTTAGGCTTTCAACAAGGCAGAAGAAGTTCACTGCTGGCTCTGGGATGGCTGAGTTGGAGTCATCCTCACCACCTTAACTCTGCATAGCACTGTACACCATATAAACCCGTTATATATGAGTAAAAGCTAAGTTTGCCATGCAGCACACTGCAGAGCCTGGAAATATCTCTGTGTATGGCATAATAAATCAAATATCACTATAGTAAGTGGCCACATTTTGCCCTTGTTTGAAGAGTTTGACTGAAGCTAAACTGAAGATTTTTTAGATTAATTTGGTTGGCAGAATAAATCTCAAAACAGCCTAGTGTAGAATCTGTCATGTGGGTATCAGTGGTAACTCTAATGAAGATTTATAATTAAAAGGAGCAAGCTATGCAAAGAAAAATATTTATTTGAGGAGAAAAAGAGAATCCAAACATAGTGCAGATAAGTTCTTTGTTCAAGGAAATAAACAAATTAAAATATTGAATAAAGGGAATGGTGGTCACAGGGCAAGGTTCTACCCAACTAAATTTCCAACTTATGAAAAGAAATTGAAGAAAAGCTTAGAGCTGGTTATAATGGAGCACACCTTTAAGACAAATGCTGGTAGATCTCTGCATGTAAAGCCAGCCTGGACAACAGAGAAAGTTTTGGAATAAATAAACTAGGTCAGTGAAAAACCGAAATCTGGGGAAGATGTAATTGAATGAAGTGGCCATGTGCTAGCCCAAGTAAGCAGCCGAATTTGGCAGCTTCACCCACATGGTTCTGGCTTTAGAGTTAAGGACAGAATAAATGAATGATAGAATAACACTGTCAAGGCCAGGCCTGTGTCAAGGGTGTCCCTAGTAGAAAGGTTATTGTGTGAAGCTGGGAAGCTGAATCCTGGATTGCTTTGGAGAATGCAAGATGTTAGACATGACAGAGTTGTGGAGTACTTGCCAAAAAGAACTGCTATCAGTGAGTAGAACCAGTCCAAGAAAAAAAAAATATGTTGCAGTTAATCCTGAATGGAGGTGGAAGTCTGAAGAGGGTTATGACATCGGACATGGAGGTGCAAAGATTGGAGTTTGCCCAGCTGGTTTTTGGTCTTGATTTTGTCCAGTATTTCTTTACTATGTTGTTTCCCTACATTCTGGAATGGTAATAAATATCTTGTACTATTAAATGTTGGAAGTAGGTGATCTGGATTTGGATTTGGATTTTATAAGGAATTACAATAAGAGAATGCATGACTCTCAGAAGAAATGTTGAAGAATTTTAAACATTTTGGAGACTGTGGTAGATTATAGGATCTTTTGAAATTGTACGAAATGAATTTTGCATTATGATATGGCTGTAAGTATTTTTTGAGCCAGGGGGTAGAATTTGATGATTTGGAAAAAATGGCCGCTAAAATGGGTGGCACTATTAGAAAGTGTGTTGACACAGGTTTCTGTCTTTCTTGTTTCCGCAATTGTTCAGTTCCAAAGAAACACACAGAGATCTACATTAATTATAAACTGGTTGGCCTATTAGTTCAGTCTTCTTATTAACTCTTACATCTTAAATTAACCCATAATTCCTGTCTGTGTTATCCACATGGCTTGTTACCTTTTATCAGTGATACATTCTCATCTTGCTTCCTCTACATTTGGGTGACAACTGCAGACTGAGCCTTTCCTCTTTCCAGCATTCTCCTGTTCTGGTTGCCCCACCTATACTTCTTATCTGGCTACCGGCCAATCAGCATTGTATTAAACCAGTACAAGTGACAAATCTTTACAGAACACAAGACATTTGCCCCATAGCACCCCCCTCTTTAAAAAAAAACAAGAACTCTTAATCTAATCTCCTTTGTTTAGGCTTTTCCCTGACCATTATCCATAATAACTTATAACCAACTCTTTAAACAAAAACAGACATCCATAAACCATGTTTTGGGAATGTGGGCATAGTTTTATAGGCTACTTCCTGCTGATTGGGTGTTGGGTTCTCTGGCAGAAAGAGCACGGGCAGAGCCTGACCTGCCAGACTTTTCCTGGGGCTGAGCAGGATGGTAAGTGTCAGATAACCCAGCCCCACCCCTGACCCCAGCCACAGGGGATAAACACACCCTCTGAGCTCTGCGTCAGGAGTCTGCCAAAGCAGGATCTCATTTAATGGTATCAGACAAGAACTTATATAGGGTTGTGATGGGGGTGGAGAAGCTTGGGATGGGTGAGGCAGAGTAAGAAACAAGGGTCAGTAATATTCTGCCATGCTAGTGGTGGCTCGGAAGAGGCTGGTCTAGGTCAGGATATGCTCAGTCACATACATGCAGAAGTCATGACCAAAGACAGGTCTCCAAACTCAAGCTAAAGAAGTTACAATGGTCCTCACACCAACTCAAGTTAAGCTCAAGAAGTTACACTGGGCCTCATGAGGCCCAAAATCTCCCCCTTTTGTTTTTGTCATGACAGTGGAAGACATGGTCCCTTTCTTAGGTCAAGTGGAGGATGGAGGAGTGGTGTTTATATGAGGATTACCAGTCATACAGTCATACTAGGGGTCCAGACTCCCGAGTGGCAAGTATATCTTGACCTGATGTAATTCAACTGACTCCAATCTTTGATAAATAAATTGTGTGATCTTATTGAACACACAAGGCCCAACAGTAAGGAGGATAATAATATAAAAGGAAGGGTCTGAGCAGGGGAAGGAAGCCAGGTAAGAATCCATGAAAGCCCATCCACAAAGGGTTGTCCTGAAGGTCTTGCCATCTCTTCTCTAGGTCTCATCAGGATAAGCAACAGTATCCACATTTTCAATTGTTTCTGTGGAAGAATCAGAGAGGCACTCCTCAGGGATGGGACACTCCCTGAAAACATCATTATCATTATCCCCTTGTTGGAATAAATATTTAATATCTCCAACTAAAGTTAAAGTAACTACAGATTCCAAATGCCCACTCAATGAATGTGAGAAACATAACCTTACCAAAAGTTACAACTATGGACCTGCCTCCAGAATCTCAGGTCCCATTGGGAAAAAAAAAAAACCCTACATGCAAAAAAAAATAAAGATGATATGTCCCTCCAAAATTAGTGCTCTCATATTAATCTTCTCTAAGAAAGCAAAATAGATGACAGAATAACAATGAACTCAAATTAGCAATTATAGGAGCTGGAGAGATGAGTCTACAGTTAAAAGCATGTATTTCTCTACCAGATGATCAGAGTTTTCCTCACAGTACTTACATAAGGAGGCCAAAGCCACCTGAACCTCCTGCTCCAAGAGACCTGATTTTTTTTCCTGGCACACATGTACATATAAACACAGAAAAGAGGCAACACTATTTCATACAATTTTTTCTTTAATCTCATGTGAGGAGATATTTTCATAAATAGATTCTCTTGTCATAACTTATTCAAACTGTTATCTATATTTTCACTTAAAATATCCTTATACATATATGAAAGATAAGTGATTTGACAAACAACTAAATAATCAACTCTGATTACAATTATATTATTCTTAGAAGTACACAATGAGGTAAGAAGAACATTGCTTAACACAAAGTCGACTTGTTTCTTTTTCTATTTATTTCTTCTTATTTTTCTTTTCTTGTGGGGGAGAGGTCATGGAGAGCAGACATTGGAAGACTGGGAAGTGAGTGGGATCGGGATGCATGATATAAAATTCCATACTATGTTAAAAAAAATTCAAGAGCTCTGGATCTCTGTGAAAAGGCATAACCTCTTCATCAAAAACATAACAGAATAAATACAGATCAAAGTAACAAAATATTTTCAGCCAAAAACAAAATAAAATTACCCAAATATAGGTAAAGACAGCCATATTCAGGTGAGGATGGCCAGTTCCTATAGCCATACTGATGAATTTCTTGCATATCACCATAGAACCTCCACCTGGCGATAGATGAAGAAAATGACAGAGCCCCACATTGGAGCACCGGACTGAGCTCCCAAGGTCCTGATGAGGAGCAGAAGGAGAGAGAACATGAGAAAGAAAGTCAGGACCGTGAGGGGTGCGTTCACCCATGGAGACGGTGGGACAGAACTAACGGGAGATCACCAACTCCAGTTGGATTGGGACTGATGGAACATGAGACCAAACCAGACTCTCTGAATGTGGCCGACGGTGGAGGCTGACGGAGAAGCCAAGGACAATGGCGCTGGGCTCTGATTCTTCTGCATGGACGGGCTCTGTGGGAGCCTTCTCAGCTTGGTCGGTCACCTTCCTGGACCTGGGGGGAGTTGGGAGGACCTTGGTCTTAACATAGAGTAGGGAACCCCGATGGCTCCTTGGCCTGAAAGGGAGGGAGGGAGGGTATGGGGGGAGGAGAGGGGAGGGAAGGGGGAGGAAGAGGGGAGGAGATGGAAATTTTTTAAATAAAAATAAATAAATAAATTTAAAAAAAAAGAAAATAGAACAACAAAGAGACAAGGCCAGAAAAAAAAATCCTCTGTTTTATATAAGACACTAAATGTACAGAACAAATAAAAAATTGAAATCTGCAAAGTATTTTCATTACAGGAAATGTTGTTCCAATATATGCATAATACTGTCCACCAGCCCAGCTTGACAGAAGGAACTAGAAGAAAAAAATCAGTCTAAGGAAGTTAACTACACCAAGAAGTACAAAGGATGACTAATTCCAGAAGAGTAAATCAAAAGTAGGGGAATTCTTCCACCATCACAAACAAATAACAAGAATCAATAAGCCCTGATCAATAATACTCACCATATCAATAGTCTCAACTTTTCAGTCAACAGGTACAGACTAATCAAAGTGATAACATAATAAGATCCAGAGTCCCATCCCCAGCCATGTAGAAACTTTCAGAAACCTATCCTCTTTCTCTGACTCCACTCCCTCTAGACTCTACTGAACCTCATGTAAAAAAAAAAAAAATCTTTTGTCTGAGAGTGGACATTTTAAGATCCTCCCCCTACTAATATCACTAATCCTGATTGTCAATAATGATTACTCAGAATCATTTTTACCTGGTGAAACCAGTAGCCACACCTGTTAGCTAGCACTACTGGGAAATACAGGCCACCACATGTCTCTATGATCTAGAGAAGGCAATAGGAAACAAGGTGGAGGAGGACTGAGAAACCAAGGACAATGGCGATGAGCATGAACTCTACAGCATGGACGGCCTCACTGTGAGCCTTGTCAGTTTGGTTGCTCACCTTCCTGGACTTAGGGGGAGTTGGGAAGACCTTGGACTTAACATAGTGAAGGGAACCCTGATGGCTCTTTGGCTTGGAGAGGGAGGGAGTGGCGGTATGGGTGGAAGGGAGGGGAGGGAAGGGGGAGGAGGAGGGGAGGAGATGGAAATTTTTAATAAAAAATGAGAAAAAAACAAACAAAAAAAGAATATGACACCCATGCAACAAGACAAAATACTAACACTTAAAATTAAAACCAACCCAAATTCAGATGCCTTGACACCAGCACAAAAGACAACAAGTAGCACCCAAAAGAGTGTCTCCACCAGAACCCAGACACCTTACTTACTATGGGTGGCCCTGAGAAATGCAATACAGCTGAAGCACAAGACAGGACTTCAAAATAAATAACTGTTATAAATATGTTCAGGAACCTTAAAGAGGATATGAGTAAATCCCTTAGTGAAGTCAATGAAAGTACAAACAAACAGTGGAATGAAATGATGAAAAAAAGTTCAAGACATGAAAGGTTAAAAAATTACTAAAGTTTTAGAGGGATGGCTCAGTGGTTAAGAACACTGGCTGCTCTTCCAGAGGTCCTGAGTTCAATTATCAGCCACCACTTGGTTGATGGCTCACAACTGTACATAATGAGATCTGGTGCCCTCTTCTGGCCTGCAGAAGTACATGCAGGAAGAACACTCCATACATAATAAATAAATAAATCTTTTTTTCCAAACATTTACTGAACACAACACCATTTTTCCTTTTACACAGCAAAGTTGTTAGTTTCAAATTAGCTGAGCCATTAGGACTGTCAACTGCCATGAAATGAAAGGTGATTCTGCATGTCAAACTCAAACAGAAGACATCATGCAATATATAAATCACTGATAGACCTCAGGTGCAGTCAGCAAGGTTATTTCTTTCTCATAAATAAATCTTAAAATAAAAACACTAATGTTCAAACAATAGGAATAAAGCCTGGCCCCACTGCCAGTGGTCCCACAGACTGCCCAAGTCACACAACTGTCACCCACATTTAGAGATCCTAGTTTGATTTTATGCAGAGTCCCCCATTATCATTCCAGCATCAGCGACCCCCCCCAACTCATTCAGATCAGCTGTTTCGGTGGGCATCCTCATTATAGTCTCGACCCCTTTGATTATATCATCGCTCCTCCCTCTCTTCAACTGGTCTCAGTTGAGTGTTTTACTGTGAATCTCTGCATCTGTTTAAATCACTTGATGGATGAAGGTTTTATGATGGCAATTAAGGTGGTCAACAATCTGATTAAGAGGGAAAACCAGTTCAGGTACACTCTTGACTATTAATTAGGGTCCAAGCTGGGGTCATCCTTGTGGATTTCTTTTTGGAGCCCATTCCTTTTGGAGAAATACCTTGCTTAGCCTAGATATAGGGGGAAGGAACTTGGTCCTACCTCATAGTGATGTGAGAGACTCTATTGACTCCCCATGGAAAGCCTTACTCTCTCTGAGGAGTGGATAGGTGGTGGGAAGGAAAGTGGGGGAAGTGGGAGGAAGGGAGGTTATTTTTGATACCAAAAACCACACAAGCACTCAAACAGAAGTTGAATATTAACATAATAAAGGCAATTTACAGCAAACAAGAGGAGAAACTCAGAAAATTTTCATTACAAGTAGGAACAAGACAAAAGTGTCCTATTTTTTACACATACTCAATGTAATATTTGAAGTCTTAGCTAAATCAATAAGAAAAGTGAAGGATATAAAATTAATACAAATAGGATAAAGAAGTAAAAGTACCTTTGTTTGTAGATGAAATTGTTTTATATAGAAAAGACCCTAAACATGCTCACCCTCCTTAGCTATCAGGGAAATGAAAATCAAAACAACTTTGAGATACCATCTTACTAAATGTTTTGATTGGCTAAAATCAAAAACACCAATGATAGCCTTTGCTGGAGAGGTTGTGGGGTAAGGGGAACACTCATCCATTGCTGGTGGGAATGCAAACTTGTGCAACCACTTTGGAAAGCAGTGTGGTGGTTTCTCAGGAAATTTGGGATCAACCTACCCCAGAACCCAGAAATTCCACTCTTGGGAATTTACCCAAGAGATGCCCAATCATACTACAAAAGCATCTGTTCAGCTATGTTCATAGCAGCATTATTTGTAATAGCCAGAACCTGGAAACAACCTAGATGCCCTTCAGTGGAAGAATGGATGAAGAAACTGTGGAAGATATACATATTAGAATACTACTCAGCGATAAAAAATGATGACATCTTGAATTTTGCATGCAAATGGATGGAAATAGAAAACACTATTCTGAGTGAGGTAACCCAGACCCAAAAAGATGAACATGGGATGTACTCACTCATAATCGGTTTCTAGCCATAATTAAAGGACATTGAGCCTATAATTCATGATCCTTGGGAAGATAATAAGAAGGTGAACCCAAAGAAAAACATATAGTAATCCTCCTGGATATTGGAAGTATACAAGATTGCCGGGCAAAAATTGGGAACTTGGGGGTGGGGTGGGACGGGGGCAAGGGGAAATGGGGAGAGAAATGCGTGAAGGGGAAAATGGGGAGAGCTCGGGGGAATGGGATGCTTGGGATATAGGAAGGGTGGATATGGGAGCAGGGAAGCATATATCTTAATTAAGGGAGCCATCTGAGGGTTGTCAAGAGACTTGACTCTAGAGGGGTTCCCAGGTATCCAGGGAGATGCCCCCAGCTAGTTCCTTGGGCAGCTGAGGAGAGGGAGCTGGAAAAGGCCAGATCCTATAGCCATACTGATGAATTTCTTGCATATCACCATAGAACCTTCACCTGGCGATGGATGGAGATAGAGACAGAGCCCCACATTGGAGCACCGGACTGAGCTCCCAAGGTTCTGATGAGGAGCATAAGGAGGGAGAACATGAGAAAGTCAGGACAGTGAGGGGTACGTTCACCCATGGAGACGGTGGGACAGAACTAACGGGAGATCACCAAGTCCAGTTGGAATGGGACTGATGGAACATGCAACCAAACCGGACTCTCTGAATGTGTCCGACAGTGGAGGCTGACTGAGAAGCCAAGAACAATGGCGATGGGCTTGGATTCTACGGCGTGGACAGGCTCTGTGTGGGCCTTGTCAGCTTGGTTGATCACCTTCCTGGACCTGGGGGAAGTTGGGAGGACCTTGGACTTAACATAGAGTAGGGAACCCTGATGGCTCCTTGGCCTGGAGAGGGAGGAAGTGGGGGTAAGGGTGGAGGAGAGGGGAGGGAAGGGGGAGGAGGAGGGGAGAAGATGGAAATTTTTAATAAAAAAATGAGAAAAAAAGTTGAATGAACAGAAAAAAAACAAAAACAAAAAATGTAGCATTAAACTATTATTTTGTAAAAAAATGTAGAATTAGAAAATTTCTACATTTGATAGATATTGCAACACTGTAATCGTAGACAAAACTAATTTACAAAAGTCAGTAGCCTTCCTGTACACAAATAAATAAGAAAAATGGTGAGAAAGAAGTCGTGAAAACCTTATGTTTTTCAACAACAAAAAAAAAGGAAGGAGGAAGGAAGGAAGGAAGGAAGGAAGGAAGGAAGGAAGGAAGGAAGGAAGGAAGGAAGGAAGGAAATGTCTTGATATCTTGGGGATAACTCTAACCAAGCAAGTGAGAGACTTGAATAGTAAAAACATATAAACATTGAAGAAAGAAATTAAAGAAGACATCAGAATGTGGAAAAATATCCAATGATTATTGATAGGTAGGATTAACATTATAAAAATAGCAAATGCTGCACTCGGGAGGCAGAGGCAGGCGGATCTCTGTGAGTTCGAGGCCAGCCTGGTCTACAAGAGCTAGTTCCAGGACAGGCTCTAAAAACGCTGCAGAGAAACCCTGTCTCGAAAAACCAAAAAAAAATAATAATAATAATAACAAATGCTTCTATATGCAATCAACAGATTTAATGCATCCTCCCTCAATATTCCAGCACAATTCTTCACAGAAATTTAAAAAATACTCTTCAACTGCCTTCATAAAAACTAAAATCTCAAGATGACTGAAACAATCCTGAATGATAAAAGAATAGCTGGAGCTCTCACCATCCCAGACTTTAAGTTATATTACAAAGTGTTAGTAATAAAATAGTATGGTATTGGAATACTTTCATAAAAAGAGACACATTGATCAAAGGATTACAATTGAAAACCCAGATATAATTGCACACATTCACAGATCTGTGAACTTTTGACAAAGGAGACAAAAATACACACCTGAAAAAGTTGACATCTTCAGGAAAAAATGTTCATTTGGATAGCTCTATGTGAAAGATTGCAAATAGAATTATGTCTGTCATCCTTTGAAAAATGAAAACTCCAGATGTATCAAAGACCTCATCATAAGTCTGGATACCCTGAATATCATATAAGGAAGAGTTGGGAATTCACTTGAACTAATTGGCACAGTAGAGAATTCTCTGAAGAAGACAACATTATCATAGTCAATAGCACACTTTAGTGAAATGGGATCTCCTAAAACAAAGGGGCTTCTGTAACAAAAGCTACAATCATCTAAACAAAGTGACAGCCAAAAAAATGGGGAAATGTTTAAACATACAAAGAAAGAGATCATATTCCCAATCACAATAACCTAAAAATACTTAGGAATAAACCTAAGCTCAGGTGTATAGGACTTGTACTGTGAAAATGTTAAACCAGATTCGATTTATGGGTAAAAAGCATAAATACCCAAAAGTAATTCAGAAACAAAGCAATTATAGAGGGAATACCCTTCAGATTTTAAGAAATATTACAGTCACTATAGTAAAGACAGTATGTTATAAGCACAAAACAGACATGTATACTAGGAAAACAATATCAAACATCAAAACATAAGAACATGTAACTTCAAGCACTTAATATCTGACAAAGATATGAAAAACATATCCTGGAAAAATTATTTTCAGCAAATGCTACTAATAAATCCTGATGTCTAAATGCAGAAAATTATGTCAGTATCTACCACCTTTTTAAAAATCTATCAGGCATAAAAGACCTAAACCTACAATCTGAAGCAATGAAACTACTAAGAAAAGAAACAGAGCTTGTATCCTACATAATATAGGTATAGAAATAGTCTTTCTTTATAGTACTACATTGTCACAAGAATTAAGAATAACAATTAGCATGTGGAATTTCATAAAACTTATTTCTCTATAGTTAAAGAAACATTCAGTGGGATGAAGAAGCCCACAGAATAAGGAAAATATTTGTTAGCAACCCTTTAAATTTATATTAATTACTACACAATATTAACACATATTACTTAATATATTTATATATTATTTTGCTATTTATTATGTATGTATATATAAGATTATAAATATATATATATTATTAATATCTGAATACAGAAAGAACTCAAGGACAAAAAAATCAAACAAAAACATACAAATGACCCTTTCAAAATGGGCCTGTAATCTTCAGGGAGAGTTCTCAAAAGAAGAAAAACAATAGCTAAGAAATATTAAATGAAATTTTCCCTATTAGGCTAACAATACTTGCTCTAAAAACCAAACACAATCTAAGAAATACACTAAAACTAGGCAAGAGAAACAGTCTTCTGAGTTGTTGAACCCAAAGCAATACAGACTATTGTTAATTACAGCTGGTTGTCCCCAAAAGATGGAAGATAGGTCTCTACCAATGAAGAAAAACACCATGTTGAAACACAGGGTCTGAGGGACCTGAGCTGGGCCAGCATTAATGACACCAGAAGTTGACAGGCAAACTTCGAGAAAAAAAGCAACCAACAGTCCCACCAGCAAAAAAGAAAAAAAAAGTTTAATCTCTCATCTTTTTTCTCTCAATACTTCAGTTTGATCGTCTAGGAGACTGGCTCTTTCATTGTTTAATAAATGAAAATGATTAACATAGAGTACTAATGTGAAAACAATGAGTAAATATTGTTTGTTTTGCCCTTCTCTTGTGACCTTTGATATTTACCTAACTAGCTTCCAGTAATACACTGAAAATCAAAGTCATGCACAGAGTCCCCAGAACACCACCACTACTGGAGTGCTTTACGCTCTAGAGGATGGGGTGGTCTAGCGTGTTGCTCTTAGCCAGTGCCTATCTAACCTTGTGTCTTTCTACAACCAAAGGAGAAGGTAAGTGGAGAAAGATTTGAAATATCTACTCGCTAGTCAGATGTATTTTCTGCTATATGTACAAGAATACTTTTTAATTTATTTTAAATTTTATTAAAATATTAGAAATAGAAAATAAACTATAAAAGTACTTAAGCGAAAAATAGGAAACATTTTGAATTATAGAAACAAATTTATTTATGGATATAGTTCGTATAAGCAATTAAAGGAAAAATTGAATAAAGGTGGTTTTCTCTGTTTTCTAAACTTCAAAGTGTGAATACCCTCTAAATATGATTTGGAGAGAATAAATTTTATTTTTCAAATTCATAAAGAACTAATGTAACCAGATGAATTCTCAAAATTAAACAAACATTGACTAAGACAAAACTCCTGACAGACTCTAAATATCGCTCAGTCTGTGTGAGGTTCATTTCATCTTCATAGATAGGATAGTTTTTCACTTTATAGTCATTTCACTTTATAGTAACTTTTTCTATTTCAATCAAATCCTCATTCATCAAATAGAAATGGTTTTAATAATACAATGAAGAGCACTGTTCTTTTTGTTTTAAGCTATCAAAAATGCCAATTATTTGCTTTTTTCTGATCTCTCCAATGAACGTAAAAAAAAATAGAATGAAATTATCTTACCTTTCAACTGACATTGTGTCTGAAGACAATCCCTCAGTGACAACTCCACAATATCTCCAGAATCACAATCCCTGAAAGACGCGTTGGATTCTAAAATTTAGTCACTGTGCTTAACTCTGATTTCAGAAAGATTTTATCCTGCTATTTGGGTTTTGCTGATCTTTACATATAATGAAGCCTAAGTTAGACAGTTCTGCATTTCTCACACAAGTAAAAAGGATAGGAACAAGATAATCCTTTCTAGAGTCAAGCCTCTGCCAACCCTAGAATGGCTCCCTTAAGTAAGATATATAATTCCTTGTTCCCATATATATAGAGGGGTTCCCAGGTGTCCAGGAAGACGCCCCCAGCTAGGTCCTTGGGCGGCTGAGGAGAGGGTGCCAGAAATGGCCAGATCCTATTGCCATACTCATGAATATCTTGCATATCACCATAGAACCTTCACCTGGCATTGGATGGAAAAAAAGAAAAAAAAAAAGATAATCCTTTCTAAGATTCACCCTTACAAGATTTGTAACATTATTTCAGAGACTTAAAGATATTTTATTTATTGTATTACCACATTTCTCTGTGAGTTATAGTCATCCTCCCTAATGAGAGAAAAATTATATCCTGCCAAATGACAGAAAATATTAATTTCATTTATTTTACAGTAAAATTTTAGTTTGTATTTCTTTCTTTCCTTTTCTCCTTACAGACCGTCCCATAGTCACCTGCTGGTTCTCAAACCATGGCCTCCTTTTTGATTAGTTGTTATTGCATGCATATATATATATATATATGCATATTTGCATGATATATATACAATAGCTAGCCCAGATCATATTATTGTATTGGTGGATACTGTGGGTCTGATTCTGTACAGACTGGAAAATGACCTACAATAGTAACACCTTTGATTTTGAATGAGTGAATTTACTAAGAAAGAAGCAAATCAGAATAAAAGAATAAGTCGTATATAAGAGCTTGACATATAGATGAGAGATCAGCCAACAGAAAGATAAACAGTCAGCAAAACATTATTTCAGGCCCTGAAGAAATATGAGGCAAGCTTTGGCATTAATCCTCTAAGGCGGCTAATTTATGACAGCCATCTCAACCTGCCCTCTGAGAGTCTTCTGGGTTGATGTTTCTATGTAAGAACAAATAGAAACATAAAGAGATCACATGCTCAAATCAGGTACTTCCAGCAGAAATTGTCTGAAAAAGTTGAAACAGTAAGTGGAGTTTCCAAATGCACCCCTCCCAGTAAAGAAATTCGCCATGGCTTATCTTTCATTTGTTTTCTCTGCTCTTTTTAGGAATCCAGAGGGGGAATGCAGCTGGCTGCATTAACATGATTATTCAGTTTCTGTAGAAAATCTACACACTAATTTGAAGATGTTATCTTGCTCGGGTTTTTTGTTTTGTTTGTTTGTTTGTTTGTTTGTTGGAAGCTTCATGGTTCTATGTTTTGAAAGCAACCTGACTGGAAGAAAAAAAAAGATTGCCTCATGTTTCTTCAGGGTATTCTAGTCAATAAATTTGGTATTTTGTTATCAGCCATTTTGTCTTTATATCATATATATAAGGTATATATATCATCAACCTAACTATCCATCTCTTGCAATTTATTATTTTACTTTGGCTTGCCATATTCTTGGTCAACTACATTAGTTGAAACATAAGATATGGATATTATATATAATTTTCCAGACAGTACAGCTATCCTGGTAAGCCTGAAATGAAGGGCAGATGTTCAAAGACCATCACTCATCATCTATATGCTTTAAACCTCAGTTGGAGATGGTGTTAAGAAGGAATTTATAGGAAGGGGAGAAGAAGATGGGGGAAATATAAATTGTATAAATGATATAAGGACTTTTGATATCCCCAGAAAAGAAAGCTGAAGGAGAAGTTAGGGTCCTGGGGAGGGGTCATGAATCTCTTTCACAAGTGTCTGAAGCAAATACTTGTGTGAACTGCATTTTTGTTACCTGTTCACATATTGACCAAACAAAAAATTCAATACACTAAAGTAATATTTTTATATAAGCAAAATCTTTACATACTTACAGCAGCAAAGCATTTATGTATTACGCTTCATTAGGCACCAAGGAGTTTAATCCACAAACAGGACACACTGTGATATGCAAAAGAAAGCAAACACATAAACAGGCAAATTAACCCTAAGTAAATGAATATGAAATGTTTCACTATTCGTGAGGATATGACTACAAAATATTATCAAAATTTCTAGTATACACTATGTAATCTAGGTAAAAGTTAAATTGGTACGAAGCTGTGCAGTGTGCATGTAAGAGCAGCATATGATTTTTGTGTTCTATTAAAATTTCATGTGGAATAACTTTCCTAAAACAAGTCTAAAAATGTTTACCTGTAGAAAATTGTAAAAATTTGATAAAAGACCTAACAATTTACATGTCAACTGTTTTAATGTATTTATGTCTTTATATGTAGATATTGAACATACACATATAATTATCCACATTATTCTAGAAAGTTGTATCTAACAACCTAATGTCACCAGAATTAAGCTATATTTATATTAATTGGATTGATCTTTTTGATTCTTTGTGCCTTGCTAATTTTAATGAAAGTACATTTATCAAGAAACCCGACAAAATAAAATTATGTTCCTATATATTATACTAAACTAACTACTCAATATATTTACTACTACCATGAAACATACACTAGTGACAATCCTGGAAGACACATCAATGATATCCATAAGAAGAACAAGGAAGGATGGCAAAGCACAGCCTTCTCATCCACCCATAACTATGCAGTCAAGTTTCTATGCTTACATCCTATTTCAGGTTTTAAAAAGTCTTGTCAGGCTACCTTTTTGAATACTTCCAAAAACTTTATAGTTCATATCAATCCAAAATGTAAACTTCATGTTTATTAATACTAACAGTCTCAAATATTCACATACTCAAGGAGTACTGGCTAATTAAACACAGCAGTGGGTTGATAGAGAAATTATTATACTTATGAGCTTCTTGGTGATCATTGTTCTTCAGTGATGAAATAATACACCAGAAGACACTTAAACTATATCCACTTAACCTATCTGAAATAAAAATAATCATCAAATACAAAAAATTGATGTTTAATTAGTGATGATTAGCATTTGCTTTTTTGTCTTTGTTTTATTTTTCCAGAGAGACTTTGTGATTTTCCAAAAATAATCCATGGAATATTATATGATGCAAAGAAATATGACCCACTGTCCCCTGTTCCTAGTGGGAAGGTTTTATACTACTCTTGTGAATATAATTTTGTGTCTCCTTCAAATTCCTTCTGGACTCGCATAACATGCACAGAAGGAGGATGGTCGCCAGCACCAAAGTGTCTCAGTGAGTAAATGCCTATTAGAACAATACTGAGTGATAGAAAGAGAAGAAGGGTTCGTGGGGTCCAGAATATGACAGAGTTGGGCTGTGGAAGGGTCAGGTACAGTCTTTATTTTGTGAACTATTTTTCTTAGGAAAATCCAATGGAGAACATATTGTCAACAGGTGATCTACAAAAAATAGTTACTAACTGAAAGCTGATTATGACTATATTTGACAACTAACATATCTTGTCAAACATCTACTTAGTAGCAACTTAGCCATGTTTTTTATGTGTAAAAATAAAAGTCACTTTGTGTATCCATTGTGTTTGGATTATCTTTTCTCTCAAATATTCTGTTTTAAACTGTTTTTATTGAGCTATATATTTTTCTCTACTCTCCTCCTCTCCTCCCCACTCACCTTCTACCATATCTTATGATCCCCATGGTCCCTGTTTACTAAGGAAATCTTGTCAACAAGACAAAGCAGCCACCAACAGAATGGGAAAAGGTCTTCTCCAACCCATATCAGACGGATGACTGATCTTTAAAATATACAAAGAACTCAAGAAATTTGTCATCAAAAGAACAAATAATTCAACTAAAAATTGGGTACAGACCTAAACAGAGAACTATCAACAGATGAATATAAAATGGCTAAAATATACTTAAGAAATTCAACCTCCTTAGCCATCAGAGAAATGCAAATCAAAACAACTCTCAAATATTCTATGGAAAGATATTTTACTTTTGCACGTTCCAAAGCTCATTATATCCTTAGACTTGTCATCTATAATACATCGATCCTTTAGTGAATGTGTGCTGCACACCCTGGGAAGACAGGTGTTTTAAAAGAAAATGATAGGAAACAGGATAGGTCAATACAGCAGACAAAATCATCACTTGTTGAAGAAACATCCAGAAATAAAAGAAAATAAGTATATAAAAAACTATTTTATATAAATGTCTTTCAGTTAGAAAATACTGAATTTGGAAAGTTATTTCAAAAGTAGAGACATGGCATCCCCGTAGAGAACTCACACTATAGACCGCCAGCAGTTGGCAAGCTTCAGGAGCTTTATTCGTATAGCTCGCTTCAGGTGTGTCGGTCTTCTAACAATCCTTTAATATGCAATCTAACATGCTCTTAATATCTCCCATAATGTGAATTACTCTCTTTTTCTTCCTAAGGGATATGTTTCTTTCCTTTTGTGGAAAATGGTGATTCTACATCTTCAGGACAAACACACTTACAAGGTGATACTGTACAAGTCGTTTGCAATCAAGGCTACAGCCTTCAAAATAATCAGAGCAGCATTACATGCACTGAAGAGGGCTGGTCCATTCCTCCCAAATGCATTTCCGCCAGTAAGTACCACACTGTGCTCTCATTTCCTGCCATTGTCTGTAGTGTTTAAAATCAAGTTTACTGATATGGGTTAAAGGTCTTTTTTCTGACTTTTGCCACTAGTCGTTTCTACTTGATTTACAGATGCATCTAAAGGGATATCCAAATATACTGGTTTATGTGTCTATTTCAAGTGGATGTAATAAGTAGAAATATCATAGGAGTACATTTTGAAGACATACTGCTCATGATAAAGTCAAACCATTTTCTGTCTGCAAAACCATGATTCATAGGAATCAAGACATTTTTTGAATGATTAAATATACATAGACATTTTAAAATGTTCCATCAGTTTTAACATTACTTTTGGCCTTCTATTTTTTGTTCAGTTTTGTTTGATTTTTTGTTTGTTTGTTTTTTGGTTTGTTGAGACAGTGTTTTCTGTAGATTTGAAACCTGTCCTGGAATTCCCTCTGTAGATCAGGCTGGCCTCGAACTCACAGAGATCTGCCTGGCTCTGCCTCTGCCTCCAGAGTGCTGGGATTAAAGGTGCGTGCCACAACCTCCCAGCTGGCCCTCTAGTTTTTAAAACTATTCTTGCAATTATAACTTCCTAAACTACCATCTGGTTAAATTTTTTTTGATATAACATAAACTATTTTTTGGGGGGGAAGGTTTCAAAACACAGCAAAATCTAAATGTTCAAAGCCCTTGTGCTTTGAGTTTAAATCCCATATATGTTCAAAATGAACATGGGCAGGGGGCTGGAGCTGGACCAGCACTTAAGAACACTGACTGCTCATAGAGGACTGTGTTTTCTGTCCCATGTGTCAGCTCGCAACCCTCTGTATCTCCAATTCTGGATTTTCCAGTGTCATCTTCTTACATCTCAGGATACCATGGGTACAGGTGATGCGTGGATACACATTCAGAAGAACACTGTCTGCACATAACAAAAATTAATGTAATAATTTTTAGCATGGTTGTCATTTTTAAACCATTGCTGAAAAAGAAAACAATCAGGTTTGATTGCATGGGATATGTTTGTAAACATCAGTTGATAATATTTGTTAGAGGAACACAAGAAAACCTTTTTTTTCTAGTATTAAACTCTCACAAAATGGCATATCATTGCCTTGGTACAACTGGATTTATTTCTCTGACTACCATGACAAGTCACTACAAATTTGGTGGAGTAAAACAGTATAATCTATTCCATTACAACTTTGGAGACAAGAGATCCAAGGCATTGCCTCTTGGCTCCAGTCCAAGTGTTGGCCTCCATGGTTACTTTATTTTCTCTAAGAGCAGTTCTATTCACCTGCCTTTTTAGTAGCAAGATTCTACTTGTTTTGTCTGGTGAGGATCATCTTCCTCCAATTTCAAATTCAGTAGTTTGTCATATCTGAACATTTTCCTCATGATTCCTACCTCTGCCATAGCATTGTCTTCTGCCATAGCAGATAATAAAGATAACCACCTCTTTCAAGATTCTTTTTTTTCTCATGGTTTATTTTTTTTATATTTAAAAATTTCTATCTCCTTCCCTCCTCCTCCCCCCTCCCTCCCCTCCTCCTCCCCCTTCCCTCCCCTCCTTCTCCCCCTTCCCTCCCCTCCCCTCCACCCATACCTCCCCTCCCCTCCACCCATACCTCCCCTCCCTCCCTCTCAAGGCCAAGGAGCCATCAGGGTTCCCCACTCTATGCTAAGACCAAGGTCCTCCCAACTCCCCCCAGGTCCAGGAAGGTGATCGACCAAGCTGAGAAGGCTCCCACAGAGCCCGTCCATGCAGAAGAAAATCAGAGCCCAGAGCCATTGTCCTTTGCTTCTCCATCAGCCCCCGCTGTTGGCCACATTCAGAGAGACGGGTTTGGTCGCATGATCCATCAGTCCCATTCCAACTGGAGTTGGTGATCTCCCATTAGTTCTGTCCCACCATCTCCATGAGTGAACGCACCCCTCTAGTTCCTGACTTTCTCCCTCATGTTCTCGCTCCTTCTGTTCCTCATCAGGACCTTGGGAGCTCAGTCCAGTGCTCCAATGTGGGGCTCAGTCACCTTCCCCATCTGTCGCCAGATGGAGGTTCCCTCACAGTCCTGACTTTCTCATGTTCTCTCTCCTTCTGCTCCTCATCAGGACCTTGGGAGCTCAGTCCGGTGCTCCAATGTGGGGCTCTGTCATTTTCTTCAACTATCGTCAGGTGGAGGTTCTATGGTGATATGCAAGAAATTCATCAGTATGGCTATAGGAACTGGCCTTTTCAGGCTCCCTCTCCTCAGCTGCCCAAAGAACTAACTGGGGGCGTCTCCCTGGAAACCTGGGAACCTCTCTAGAGTCAAGTTTCTTGACAACCCTCAGGTAGCTCCTTAAATTAAGATATATGCTTCCCTGCTCCCATATCCACCCTTCCTATATCCCAAGCACCCCATTCCTCCGAGCTCCCCCTGTTCTCCCCTTCACACTTTTCTCTCCCCATCTTCCCTTGGCCCAGTCTTGCCCAACCCTCAAGTTCCCAATTTTGCCTGGCGATCGTGTCTACTTCCAATATCCAGGAGGATTACTATATTGAAGAGGATACCAGAAAATGGAAGGATCTCCCCTGCTCGTGGATTGGGAGGATCAACATAGTAAAAATGGCAATTCTACCAAAAGCAATCTATAGATTCAATGCAATCCCAATCAAGGTCCCATTAAAATTCTTCACAGAGATTGAGAGGACAATAATCAACTTTATATGGAAAAACAAGAAACCCAGGATAGCCAAAAAATCTTATACAATAAAGGTTCTTCTGGAGGCATTACCATCCCTGACTTCAAACTCTATTACAAAGCTACAGTATTGAAAACAGCTTGGTATTGGCATAAAAACAGAGAAGTTGACCAATGGAATCGTATAGAAGACCCGGATCTTAAACCACAAACCTATGAACACCTGATTTTTGATAAAGGAGCCAAAAGTACACAATGGAAGAAAGAGGGCATCTTCAACAAATGGTGCTGGCATAACTGGATGTCAACCTGTAGAAGAATGAAAGTAGATCCATATCTATCACCATGCACAAAACTCAAGTCCAAATGGATTAAAGACCTCAATATTAATTTGAACACATTGAGCTTGATAGAGGAGAAAGTGGGAAGTACTCTACAACAAATGGGCACAGGGAACCGTTTCCTGCGCATGACCCCAGCTGCACAGACTTTAAGGGCAACATTGAATAAATGGGACCTCCTGAAGTTGAGCAGCTTCTGTAAAGCAAAGGATATTGTCACTAAGACACAAAGGCAGCCTACTGACTGGGAAAAGATCTTCACCAACCCTGCAACTGACAAAGGTCTGATCTCTAAAATATATAAGGAACTCAAGAGACTAGACGGTAAAATGCCAATTAACCCAATTAAAAAATGGGGCACGGAACTGAACAGAGAATTCTCAACAGAAGAAGTTCGAATGGCCAAAAGACACTTAAGGTCATGCTCAACCTCCCTAGCTATCAGGGAAATGCAAATCAAAACAACTTTGAGATATCATCTTACACCTGTCAGATTGGCTAAAATCCAAAACACCAATAATAACCTTTGCTGGAGAGGTTGTGGGGTAAGGGGTACACTCATCCATTGCTGGTGGGAATGCAAACTTGTGCAACCACTTTGGAAAGCAGTGTGGCGGTTTCTCAGGAAATTCGGGATCAACCTACCCCAGGACCCAGCAATTCCACTATTGGGAATCTACCAAAGAGATGCCCAATCATACAACAAAATCATATGCTCATCTATGTTCATAGCAGCATTATTTGTAATAGCCAGATCCTGGAAACAACCTAGATGCCCTTCAGTGGAAGAATGGATGAAGAAACTGTGGAATATATACATGCTAGAATACTACTCAGCGGTAAAAAACAATGACATCTTGAATTTTGCAGGCAAATGGATGGAAATAGAAAACACTATTCTGAGTGAGGTAACCCAGACCCAAAAAGATGAACATGGGATGTACTCACTCATAATCGGTTTCTAGCCATAATTAAAGAACATCGAGCCTATAAATTTGGGATCCTTGAGAAGATAATAAGAAGGTGAACTCCCAAAAAAAGATATAGTAATCCTCTTTCAAGATTCTTAATCACAATTCTGAAGTTACTTTGACTTACAAAGTCATATTTTTTTTTTTTGCTTTTGGAGCATAATATATAGAATCAGGTGGGGATATCATTAAACCTACCAAAGTAATTAACAATAAAATATCAAGCTTGTAATTACTTTATAAATATTTTTAACTGAAAAGATTTATTTTTCATTCAATACACAAATTCCCTTTCCTCATCTTCTCCCAGATCTTCCCTCATCCTAACCCCAAAACTCTTCTCCCTCTCTCTCTTATGAGAAAACAAAGAGACATTTAAAAATATGAATAAAATAAAAACAAAGTCAAGTAGGACAAAACAAATAAACAAACAGAAGAAAAAGAGGCAAGGAAAAAATGAAAGAAATACAGCTAGCCATAGAAAAATGGTGTGGAATCTCTTGTATGCTGTAAATATTTACCATTCTAATTGGTAGCCAAGCAGGAAGCATCTGCAGAGTGACCAAACTAAGAATGCTGGTAAGAGGAACAGCACAGTCAGGAGGCATCAGTCAGACACCAAGGAAGCAAGATGAGAATGCTTTATTGAAAAAAGATACCAAGCCATGTAGTTAAACATAGATAAGAATTATGGAATAATTTAAGTATAAGAGCTAGTTAGCAATAAGCCTGAGCTACCAGCTGAACATTTATAATTAATATAAGTTTCTGAGTGATTATTTGGAAGAGGCTATGGGATGGGAAGGAACAGAGAAACAAAAACACACATTGTAAACACATTGTAAGGAGGCCACTAGTTAGTTTTCCGGTTGTTCAGCCCCAAAATAATCACTCAGAAACCATATTATTTGCAATACTGTTTGGCTAATAGCTTAAGCATATTTCTGGCTAACTCTTCTATCTTAATTTAACCCATTTCTAGTAATTTGTCTATTGCCACATGGCTGTGGCTTACCAGGTAAAGTTCCATCTGGCGCCAGCAGCCTACATGGCTTCTCCCTGACTCTGCTGCCTTCTCTCTCCCAGCATTCAGTTTAGTTTTCTCCACCTAACCAAGTTCTGCTCTATTAACAGGCTAAGGCAGTTTTCTTTATTAATTAACCAATCGTATTCACAGCATACAGAGGGTAATCCCACATCACATGCACAAAGAAATCTCATAAACACAAAACTGAAAATGATAATATGCAAAAGACTTGAAAATTTTATTTTTTTAAAGGTTTGAAAATGTCATTGAGTTTGTTTTGTGCTAGCTATCTGCTGCTAGGCATGAGATATGCTATTACCATGATTTGTATACTCAGCGAGACTACCATGGAGAAAACTAAAATTTTTTTCTGTTGTGAGTTGTAATCAATTGGAGATAGATTCTGGGCTTGTGTCTACTTCTCTCTAAAGGACTGGGGCCATATGTAGCTTTGTTGTAGGAGGCTGCTTATTCATTTCCAAACCACTCTGACTCAAAATAACCACACAGAAATTTGTATAAATTGCAATACTGTTTGGTCAATAGCTTAAGCATATTTTTGGCTAGCTCCCATATTTTAAATTAACCCATTTCTAATAATTTTATATTTTACCATGAGATTCATGGCCTGCTGGCAAGGTTCTGGCTGGCAGTTCATGTCTTTACCATCTGGCAGCTTCATAGTTTCTACAGACTCTGCCTTCTTTCTCTGAAAATTCATTTTAGTTTTCCCTACCTAGCTCCACTCTGATGAGACATTGGCCAAAAGCAGTTTCTTTATCCATTATCAAATAAAAGCAGCACAAATACAGAAGGACTTCCCACACTATTTCCCCTTTCCTGTTTAAATAAAAAGGAAGGTTTTAACTTTAACATAGTAAAATTACATATAACAAAACAGGTATCAAACAAAATTATAGTTACAATATTTCTACTTACTTTATCTTTTTATAACTAAAGAAAACTATAACTATAACTTCCTATTCTTCAATTCCATCAAAGACCCCATAAAAATATAATATTACTTAGATAAACAGGAAGTACATTGTAAGCAACTTCCAAAATGTTCTCTAATTGTTATGAAAAGTTTAAGTTCTTAAAACATTTTAAATGCTATATTCTGTAGTCTTTGAAAGATCTGAAAAATACCTATTTAACTGAAATATATCTCGATATATCTAGAAAACCTAACAAGACTACAAGCTTGACTATTATAGATAGTTATCTATTAACCTATATTTCTTAATTATACACTACATTTTTAAATGAGCTTCACAAACACAATACCTTAATCAAGAGCAGAAATATACATATAACAAAATTGACCTTAAATTTTTATCAGTAAACTATGATCTATACCAATGCAAATCTCTATAATAGCTCCCTTTAAGTGTAAACAAACATTTATAAGCAATCATTTAGGGTATCTGGGCATAGTTCTCTCCAAACTGCTTCCTGCTTTTTGTTGCATGAAGTAATTTGGGGGTGTTCACAATAATCTTTCAGGTTGTCTTGGTCCATCAAACCACATTACTCTGAAAGAAATCCATAGGCAAACAAAAGAAGAACCTCTTTTCCAAAGCAACAAATTCTTAGACCCAAATTTCAGAATCAAGATACTGATTGGTTTAGTTTAGCAGCCTATACAATGAAATGTCTCGCTGTACTTAGCTCCTTCGCAGTCAAAAATTTAAAGAAAATACAATAATATACATAATCCAGACTCTGTATATATTTAATCTTTATGTGGCTTATTTTCTTATTCTATTACTTTTTCTACAAGTTTAATATTTATTTTGTTATCTGAACTCCTTTAATCTATGACTATCTGTACTCTTCATTTACTGTGTCTTACGCTTTTTCTTCTCTCTCCCATGTTTATGTACATTTTTTATGCACACTGTGTCTTGTTTAGAGGTCTTTTATGTCTAAATCTGTCCTATTGTGTATCTGAAATCCTTTTCTGTCAAGGAATGCTTCTCAGAGGTATTCCTAGGACTAAGGCTGCTTTGCCTTTTGCTTCCACCCAGTCCACATGGCAGAGATCTGGTCACTGTCTTTTGTGAACCTTGCACACTGACACAGTTCCAAGTATACAATGGATCTATGTAGCACCATTAAGCAGATTGTAAATGCTACTCACAAACCCTATTTGAGGGCATGACCACCCTGAAGGAGCCAGAGCTCGTGCTGGCAGCACAAAACAGGGAGCTACCATTTGGAAACCATGCAGTTTTTTTTTCCTTTTACTACTGCCACTGAATCAGGAAGACCTCTCTTAAAGGAGTCAGTCTCTGCTTGCTGTCAGAAACAGAGCAAGAATTTGCTTTAAACTCTGGTTTATTTTGTCTAGAATAAAATACTGCTCTCTCAGGTTTTTCTGTGGATTTAGTTACCCACATTGGTGAGCCATTCTGTTGGAGGACACCACTTGTTTATTTCCCAGCTATTCTAACCTGAAATAACCACACAGAAGTCTGTATAAATTGCAATACTGTTTGGCCAATAGCTTAAGCATATTTTTGGCTAGCTTTTATATTTTAAATTAACCCATTTCTAATGATTTTATATTTTACCATGAGACTCATGCCCTACTGGCAAGGTTCCAGTTGGTGGCTCTTATCTTTCTCTTCTGGTGGCTCCATGATTTATATAGACTCTGTCTTCTTTATCCCTGAATTCAGTTTAGTTTTCTCTGACTAGCTCCACTCTGACAAGCAATTGACCAAAAGCAGCTTTATTCATTATCCAACAAAAGCAACACACACATAGAGGACTTCCCACACCATAGCTTAGACCCATGCATGTTCTGTGAATAATGTCACACACCCTATGTGTTTACATGTGCCTAATGTGTTTAGAAGTCCTTGTTCCCTTGGTGTCCTTCATCCCCTCTAGCTCTAACAGCATTTCATCCTGGTCTGCCTCAGTAAAGATAGTTGAGCTAGTCAAGCTGTTTGTTTTAGAAAAGAATTAATAACTATTATTTTATAGAATTATATGGTGATATATAAAGAGAATAAAATAAGTAAAACCTATTTTAAAATACATTAATAAAATACACAAACCTATATGAAGTTGTTTTAACCTAGTCAGTTGTACCTTTACACTACTTCAAAGAGATCATTTCTCCTCTGATTTCAATCTCATTTCTTAAGGAAAAAAATTAGATAAAAGAAGGAAAAATAAGAGAATGGAGAGTAAAGGGTAAAAAGAAGCTAGATAGGTGTCTTCATCTTGATGTTATAAATAAGATATTTGCAAAGTTTTCTTTGCCATTTAAATTATATGTGTTCTATAGTTTGTTTATATTATCTTCATAAAACTGTGGGTATGGTGAGCATATCCACAGTGCAGTTCTAGAGAATACCCTAATCCTAATGTTTTACTCCATAATTTGATAATATAGAGAATAAACAAGTGTAGATCATCATGGTTCAGAAATAGATGTGAGAAAAAGCTGAGGTGTTAGGCTTTGGTTTTAAGAAATTAAAGAATAGCAATTGGTGTCTGATTTTATAATCTCAGGGGAAAATGCTATATCTTGTGCAATGTACAAAAATTGATTTAAGGGGAATGAAAGGAAAAAAAGTAACTTTGCTTTCTATTAAGCTAATCCTGCACCATACACTTGTTATCTCAATGTGATGATGAGTATTGGTTGTCAGCAGGAATCACCCAGTCAACAAGCATCTGGATATGTCTCTGAGCATATCTAAGATAAATAGATTGGGGTACTGCATGGGAAGGAACACCCTGCACTGGTAAACATTGTTCCATGTGCTGGAACCTCTAACTCATAAAAGGAGAGAGTACGCTGAGTAACAATAGTAACCTCTCTCTGTTTCCTAACTGCAAACACAGTCTGAGAAGCTACTTGTGTTCTCACTACTATGAGTTTCAGAGCATAATGACTGGACCCTCCAATTGTGAGGCAAAGCCAAAGAGCAAAAAAAATTACCTTTGTAAGTTCCTTTTGCCAAGTGTTTTCTCATAGCAACAATATCAGTTACTAATGCATTCTGTGCTGTTCATTTAAGGTGGGTTTCCACTTAACTATATTTTTATTTTCTTTCACTGTTTTTCTTCTCAAAGGTTCTTCATAAATAAATATAACATGTATTTTCTCTGTTTAGGTAATTAAACTTTCTTCAAGCAATAATTTCTGTAGCCACAAACCACTAAAACCTTGATACTATGTTTAATCTGTACTTTCATTGGTTCTGTTTGAGCCTGTACTTTGGGTTGAACTCTCAAATATTCAAATATTGTGTTCTTAGATTCAACAAGGAAATGTGGGCCTCCTCCATCAATTGACAATGGAGACATCTCCTCCTTCCTTTTACCAGAATACCAACCATTATCATCAGTCGAATATCAGTGCAAGTCCTTCAATAAAATGCAGGGCAACAACAAAATAACATGTAGAAATGGAGAATGGTCAGAGCCACCAAAATGTTTAAGTAAGTAACTCATTTTCGTAGATCATGGGAAAGTCAGTTTCATAATTGGGATATTTTTATCTTTATAATAATACATTCATACATTATAATTACTGTTGTCTCATAAGCACAATTACCAAATATCAGCATGTAAAGAAAACAAGATTATTAGATTTTTTATATAAAAATAGTTAACAAAATTACATTATTCATTATAGAAGTTAGCTCAATTCGGGAAATAACCAGGGTAGCTAAAAGATAAAATAATTATATTTTATATATTATAAGGGGAAAACTCATGAAACAAGAATGAGATGTCCAAACTCAGCTGTGCTGAGAGAAAACCACATAGAGAGAGGGCACCTGGGCCACATGCCATTTTTCTCTGGGTCCCAAAAAGCCACACACTAACTTGGTCCTACTTCTTGAAGATAATTGGTTGACAAAGATTCCCCATCAATTCATTATTGAGTGCTTATTAACATGTATAGATATTCATAAATTTTCATGCCAGCATAATATTTCCATACCTGTCTACATTTTGCTGTGACTAAATCTAGCATCTCTCATACACCCTGCCCTCCCCTTAAATATACCATCTAATTCTACTATTCACTGCCAGGCACTCAGGAGGAATCTGTTTTTCTTTCCACTGTGTGAGAAAGATCACAAAGGACTTTTATTCTTGTGTTTGTCTTATTTCACATAATGTCCCTCCACCTCTATTAACTCACCCTCCCATTCATACCACTCAAACGCTACCACTGCTACATATTCAGGAGGACATTTTTTTATTTTCACTGTAAAAGAGAATACATAAAACTTATCATCCTCTCTTTGGCTCATTTCCACTTATTGTCCTGCAGTCATTTTTCTCATTCAAATAATAAAAAATTATCTATGATGTCTGAAAAATATTCTATCATATGAATATATGACACTGTCTTTATGCATTCATTAATTGACGGTAATCAAGATGGCTTCCCATCTTAGCCATTTTCAGCACATTCATTCTGAAATATCTCAAAGGGACTTTTAAGAGAATGTTTGCACCTATATTTACTTCTTCCCCACACTTGCTTTATGAATCTTCTGCTGTGGTGAGAATTATATGTTCTCAATGTTTGATATTGGCAGCTATTTTTTTTTTCATTTTTAAATGTTGCTCTAACCAGAGAATATTATGTTATGGAAGCTATGTTAGAGATACATTCCTTCAGTTTTTTTTTATTTTCTTTAGGATTTTTTTGTTGGCTGCTTATTTTCTAGTTTGAGTCAGACTTATTGTATTACACAGGTTTTTCAAATAAAAATAATGCTTGAAAGCTGAGTTTCTGTAGGTTTATGAATTACTTAATAATATTTTGGTATTTTTTTCTTTCAGATGCTTGTATAACATCAGAAGAAATTATGGGAAAACACAATATAAGTCCCAAATGGACAAAAATTCGAAAGATTTATATCCAGTCAGGGGACTATATAGAATTTACATGTAAACATGGATATAAAATGACAAATACGTCACCTCCATTACGTACAATGTGCAATGATGGTCACATCAGTTATCCCAATTGTACAAAAAGAAGTTGATTTAGTGTATGAATGAACCTTTGTTTAGAAATATACATGCATATTACTCATACCGTTTCAATTTATGTTTGAAGTATTGTTTAACTAATTTCTTCTCATAAGTATAAACTTGATTAATTTGGAGCTTGAGACATGATTGTTACAAATGCAAAAAAAAGTACATTCAAAATACCTAAACCAGAGTGTGGCAAGTCCTAGTACAATAAACAATGACAAGAAAGTGCAATGACGTCAGTGTCTGTTTTGACCACTTTTCAGTTCTCCAATTTTCTTCAGTACTGGGAACCTAATTCCCTGATTCGCAGTTAACTGAACCCATATTGTCTCAGTCTCCAAATTAGTATTATTTCACAAATATATGTCAACCAAACTGTCATAACACTGATAATTAATATAAATAATGCTACATAATATTTTATGCTAATAAACAGATCTAAAAGTATTTTTATTATTTCCTGAGCATATTAATTTCTCAATTTAAATATTCAATAGTTACACAAAGAAATTAAAATTAACTGGGTATATGATTCCATAGCTATCATAATGTCAATATTAAAAACTATAATTATTCTGAACAGGCAATAAGCACACATATACTTGTACCCAAAGTAATAGAAAAGGAAATTAACAATAAATACAATAAAATTTATTTAAAGACTATATTTATCTTTAGAGGTAATAGTGTTAAGGGTTCCTATTTGATATCATTAAAGACAATTTCTAGTTTACAGTACCAAACATAACTTGTGTACCTTATGACGGTGAAAAAGTGATATATATTCAGCAACTGATGCTGCAACCTTATAGTTTTATTTCTGGGCTATAAATATGTAACATGACGCTGTAAAATGCATGGCAGTAACGCACCATAGCTCCTGTTTGACCAGTGAAAACAAGCAACATTTCAAAAGCCCTGTGCTCTTAACTCTGATTAATAAAACATTAGTATGTAAAATGAATTTTAAACATTGTTTTCAGTGTACCATGTCTAGTAAGGATATAACTCTTGCATAAACTGAGGAATATAGATGTTTATCTTTATTTTTCTATATCTCTATCATTAATACAATCAATTTAAAACCATAACAATAAGTTACTTAAGACAAGAATTTCAAAAAGGTTCACTAATATCTAGGAAATTTATAAAGATGTCAGTGATGATTTTAATATCAAATAGAAGTTCATTGATTTATGGTTTAGAATATTCTGTTCGGCATTTCAGCATGTAATTCTGGGAATTTCAAATACATAATTTAAGGTGATCTTTTTCACTCATCTTAAACAGCCCTCCTTTAATTACTTTTGGCAAAAACAAAGTCTAACGTTTCAAAATGTTGAAATCTAAAAGATAAAAAGAGCAGGTTTCTTGTATATTATATAATATTAAACAGTGGACATACTGTTGAAATGCCAAGAAAATGCTTAACTATTACTAGCTTAAAATAGTTTTTAGAATAATCGTATTGAACTTTAACACTTGTGAAGGCAGTTGTCTGTCAGCACCACTGTAACAAGTGGCTGTAAACTGGATTTGCTGCCTTTAAAGGCACTCATGTCAGAAAGTTGTACAGAACGGCACATCTAAGATTATGGCATAAAATTTAGTAACTGCCCATGACATGTTTTTTTTTTCCTTATGTAGGTGCCACTGAATGGCAGCATATGGCAAGGAAATGCTCCACAGTGTCTTTTTATTTTTTATTTTTTAATTATTATTATTATTATTATTTCAAATATTCACCTCCTCCCCTCCTCCCATTTCCCTCCCCCTCCCCCATTCTCCATTCCCCTCCCTCTCCAGTCCAAAGAGCAGTCAGGGTTCCCTGCCCTGTGGGAAATCCAAGGTCCTCCCCCCTCCATCCAGGTCTAGGCAGGTGAGCATCCAAACAGACTAGGTTCCAACAAAGCCAGTACATGGAGTAGAATCAAAACCCAGTGCCACTGTCCTTGGCTTCTCAGTCAGCCCTCCATGTAAGCCATGTTCAGAGAGTCCGGTTTGATCACATGCTCCATCAGACCCAGTCCAGCTGGCCTTGGTGGGTTCCCATTAGATCGGCCCCACCATCACAGTGGGTGGGCGCACCCCTCGCGGCCCTGACTTTCTTGCTCATGTTCTCTCTCCTTCTGCTCCTCATTTGGACCTTAGGAGCTCAGTGCAGTGCTCCAATGTGGATCTCTGTCTCTAACTTCATCCGTCTCCAGATGAAGGTTCTATGGTGGTATACAAGATATTCATCAGAGTGGCTATAGTATAGGGACAGTTCAGTTGCTCTCTCCTCAGCTGCTCAAGGAACAAGCTGGGAACATCTCCTTGGATATCTGCGAACCCCTCTAGAGTCCTGTCTCTTGCCAACCGTCAAATGGCTCCCTTAATTAAGATATGTACTTCCCTGCCCCCATATCCACTCCTCCTCCATCCCAACTGTCCCATTCCCCCAAGTTCTCCCCATTCTCCCCTTCTCACTTCTTTCTCCCCATCTCTCCTTACCCCATCCCACCCCCACCCCCAAGCTCTCCATTTTTGCCGGAAAATCTTGTCTACTTCCAATATCCAGGAGGAAAACTACATGGGTTTTTTTTTGGGTGGGGGGTCACCTTCCTATTTAGCTTCTCTAAGATCATGAATTATAGACTTACTGTCCTTAATTTATGGCTAGAATCCACTAATGAGTGAGTACATACCATATTAATCTTTTTGGGTCTGGGTTACCTCACTCAGGATAGTGTTCTCTATTTCCATCCATTTGCATGCAAAATTCAAGATGTCATTGTTTTGTACCGCTGAGTAGTATTCTAATGCATATATATTCCACTCTTTCTTTATCCATTCTTCCACTGAAGGGCATCTAGGTTGTTTCCAGGTTCTGGCTATTACAAATAATGCTGCTATGAACATAGTTGAACAAATGCTTTTGTAGTATGGTAGGGCATCTCTTGGGTATATTCCCAGGAGTGGTATTGCTGGATCCTGGGGTAGGTTGATCCCAAATTTTCTGAGAAACCACCACACTGATTTCCAAAGTGGTTGCACAAGTTTGCATTCCCACCAGCAATGGATGAGAGTTCCCCTTACTCCACATCCTCTCCAGCAAAGGCTATCCTTGGTGTTTTTGATTTTAGCCATTCTGACAGATGTAAGATGGTATATCAAAGTTGTTTTGATTTGCATTTCCCTGATGGCTAAGGAGGTTGAGCATGACCTTAAGTGTCTTTTGGCCATTTGAACTTCTTCAGTTGAGAATTCTCTGTTCAGATCAGTACCACATTTTTAATTGGGTTAATTAGCATTTTAAAGTCTAGTTTCTTGAGTTCTTTATATATTTTGGAGATCAGACCTTTGTCTGTTGCAGAGTTGGTGAAGGTCTTCTCCCATTCAGTAGGCTGCCTTTTTGTCTTAATGACAGTGTCCTTTGCTTTACAGAAGCTTCTCAGTTTTAGGAGGTCCCATTTATTCACTGTTGCCCTTATTGTCTGTGCTACAGGGGTTATATGTAGGAAGTGGTCTCCTGTGTCCATATGTTGTACACCGTTTCCCACTTTCTCTTCTATCAGGTTCAGTGTGCTCAGTTTAATGTTGAGATCTTTAATCCATTTGGACTTGAGTTTTCTGCATGGTAATAGATATGGATCTATTTTCATTCTTCTACAGGTTGACATCCAGTTATCCCAATACCATTTATTAAAGATGCTTTCTTTCTTCCGTTGTATACTTTTAGCTCCTTTGTCAAAAATCAGGTGTTCATAGGTTTGTGGGTTAATATGCAGATCTTCTATTTGAATCCATTGGTAGACTTCTATTTTTTTTTGCCAGTACCAAGCTGTTTTCATTACTGTAGCTCTGTAATAGAGTTTGAAGTCTGGGATGGTAATGCCTCCAGAAGTTCCTTTATTGTATAAGATTGTTTTGGCTATCCTGGATTTTTTGTTTTTCCAAATAAAGTTGATTATTGTTCTCTCAAGATCTGTGAAGAATTTTGTCAGGATTTTAATGGGGATTGTGTTGAACTTATAGATTGCCTTTGGTAGAATTGCCATTTTTACTATGATGATCCTACCCATCCAAGAGCATGGGAGGACTTTCCATTTTCTGGTATCCTCTTCAGTTTCCTTCTTCCATGCCTTAAAGTTTTTGTCAAATAGATCTTTCACTTCCTTGGTTAGAGTTACCCCAAATACTTTATGCTATTTGTGGCTATCATAAAAGGTGAACTTTCTCTGAATTCCCTCTAGCTTCTCTATCCTTTGTGTATAGGCGGGCTATTGATTTTTTTTGAGTTGATCTTGTAGCCTGCCACTTCACTGAAGTTATTTATCAGCTATAGGAGTTCTTTGGTAGAGGTTTGGGGGTCACTAATATACACTATCATATCATCTACAAATAATGAAAATTTGACTTCTTTCTTTCCGATTCGAATCCCCTTGATCTCCTGATGTTGTCTTATTGCTATTGCTAGAACTTCAAGAATTATGTTGAAGAGATATGGTGAGAGTGGACAGCCTTTTCTTGTTCCTGAATTTAGTGGAATGACTTGGAGTTTCTCTCCATTTAATTTGACATTAGCTGTTGGCTTGCTATATATTGCTTTTATTATATTTAGATATGACCCTTGTATTCCTAACCTCTCCAAAACCTTTATCATAAAGGGGTGTTGAATTTTGTCAAATGCTTTTTCCACATCTAATGAAATGATCATATGGTTTTTTTCTTTCAGTTTATTTATATGATGGACTACATTGATAGATTTTCATATGTTGAACCAGCCCTGGATCTCTGGGATAAAGCCTACTGGATCGTAATGGATAATTTTTTAATGTGTTCTTGGATTCTGTTTGCCATAATTTTATTGAGAATTTTTGCATCAATGTTCATGAGTGAGACTGGTCTATAATTCTCTTTCTTGGTTGTGTCTTTGTGTGGTTCTGCAATCAGGGTGACTGTAGCTTCTTAAAAGGGTTTGGCAATGACTCATCTGTTTCTCTTATGTGAAACACATTAAGGAGAATAAGTATCAGGTCTTCATGGAAGTTCTGATAAAATTCTGCATTAAAACCATCAGGTCCTAGGCTTTTTTTTTTTTTTTGGTTGGGAGGTTTTTTATGGCAGCTTCTATTTTCTCATGACTTATAGGTCTATTTAAATTGTTCACCTGGTCTTGATTTAATTTTGGTAAGTTGTACTTATCTAAAAACAAGTCCATTTCTTTTACATTTTCCAACTTTGTGGCATATAAGCTTTTGTAGTAAAACCTAATGATTTTCTGGATTTCCTCAGTGTCCGTTGTTGTGCCCCAATTTTCATTTCTGATCTTGATAATTTGCATGTTCTCTCTCTGCCTTTTGATTAATTTGGATAAAGGTTTGTCAATCTTGTTGACTTTCTCAAAGAACCAGCTCTTTGTTTCATTGATTCTTTGGATTGTTTTCTGTGTTTCTATTTTGTTGACTTCAGCCCTCATTTTCCAATCTTCTACTCCTCCTGGGTGAGTCTGCTTCTTTTTTTTCTAGAACTTTCAGCTGTCCTGTTAAGTCTCTAATGTGAGCTTTCTCTGTTTTCTTAATGTGGGCACTTAGAGCTATGAATTTTCCTCTTTGCACTGCTTTCATAGTGTCTTATAAGTTTGGGTATGTTGTGTCTTTATTTTCGTTGAATTCAGGGAAGACTTTAATTTCTTTCTTTATTTCTTCTCTGACCCAGGGTGGTTCAGTAGTTGACTGTTCAGCTTCCAAGAGATTCTAGGCTTTCTGGGGGTAGAATTATTGTTAAATTCTAAATTTATTCCATGGTGATCCAATAAGACACAGGTGGCTACTAATATTTTTATGTATCTATGTATGTGGTCAATTTTCAAGAAGGTTTCATGAGCTGCAGAGAAGAAGGTATATTCTTTCCTATTTGGGTGGAATGTTCTATAGATGTCTGTTAAGTCCATTTGATTTATTGCCTCCATTAATTTTCTTATTTCTTTGTTAGGTTTCTGTCTAGTTGACCTGTACATTGGTGAGAGAGGAATGTTGAAGTCTCCTACTATGAGTGTGTGTGGTTTGATGGCTGCCTTGAGTTCTAGTAATGTTTCTTTTACATAACTGGGTGATTTTATATTAGGGGCATAGATATTCATGATTGAGACTTCATCCTGATGTATTATTCCTGTTATGAGTATAAAATGTCCCTCTCCATCTCTTCTTATTGATTTTAGTTTGTGGTCAAATTTGTTAGAAATTAGTATGGCCACACCCACTTTTTTCTTAGATCCATTTGCTTGATAAACCTTTTCCCAACCCTTTACTCTGAGTAGATGTCTGTCTTTGTGGTTGAGGTGTGTTTCTTATAAACAGCAGAATGTTGGATCCTGTTTTTGTATCCAATCTCTTAGCTTGTGCCTTTTTGTAGGTGAATTGAGTCCATTGATATTAAGTGACATTAATGACCAGTGGTTGTTAACTCCAGTTATTTTTTTGGTAGTAGAGTTTGTGTGTTTCCCTTCTTTGAGTTGTGCTGGTGAAGGGTTGCTGGATGTCTGAGTTATCGTGGGCATTGTTGGACTCCTTTGTTTGTGATTTTTCCTTCTATTACTTTTTGTAAGGCTGGATTTGTGGCTACATATTGTTTAAATTTGTTTTATACTGGAATATTTTGTTTTCTCCATTGATAGTGAATGAAATCTTGTCTGGGTATAGTAGTCTGGGCTTGCATCCATGGTCTCTTTGTTTCTGCAGTACATCTATCCAGGACCTTCTGGCTTTCATACTTTCCATAGAGAAGTCAGGTGTAAATCTGATAGGTTTACCTTTAGAAGTTACTTGACCTTTTTCCTTTGCAGCTCTTAATATTCTTTCTTTATTCTGTATATTTTGTGTTTTAATTATTATATGGCGAGGGGATTTTTTTTGGATCCAGTCTATTCGGTGCTCTGTATGCTTCTTGAAACTTCATAGGAATATCTTTCTTTAGTTTGTAAAAGTTTTCTTCTATAATTTTATTGAATATATTTTCTGGGCCTTTGAGCTGTAATTCTTCTCCTTCATCTACCCCTATTATTCTTAGGTTTGGTCTTTTATTGTGTCCCAGATTTCCTGAATGTTTTGTGATGAGAATTTGTTGGAATTGCTGTTTTCTTTGATCAGTGCATTTATTTTCTCTATGGTGTCTTCAGAATCTGATTCTTTCTTATATCTCTTGTATTCTATTGGTTATGCTTGTTTCTGTAGTCTCTGTCCATTTACCTAGGTTTTCCATATCCAACAACCCTTGGTTTGTGTTTTCTTCATTGCCTCCATTTCAGTTTTCAAGTCTTGAACTGTTTCCATTATCTGTTTGATTGTTTTTTTCTTGATTTCCTAGGATATCATTTATGGATTTACTCATTTCTTCAAACTTTTTGTTATTCTTCTCATCAATTTCTTTAAGGGAGTTTTTCACCTCCTGTTTAAGGGACTCTATTACTTTCATAAAGTCAATTTTTTTTTACTTCTTCTTGATTAGGGTGTTCAAGTTCTCCTGTTGTAAGTTCACTGGGTTCCAGTATTTTCATGTTGTTTTTCAGATTGTTGGAGGGATTCTTGCATTGACACCTGCCCATCTCTCCCTCCGAATGATCCCTAATGGATCTTCTGGTTCAGGATCAGTTCCCCTAACTGGCCAGGGACCTCACAGACAAAAGGCCTACCTTGCTGCAGGCAGGCTATTGAAACAAAGGAACTCCTGCCTGATTGAGCTCACCACTCCGTCCCAGTGCCCAAAGGGGCTGAGATGGGGGATCTTATGGCCTCCGAAGGAAGGAGGAAGAAGGGAGGGGGTTTTTCTGCAGTGTCTTTTTAATGAAACTAACTCCATTAGTGAGGAAAGGCTTCTGGACACAATCACCTGGAAAACCCCACTATGGTATCATTGTACTGTGAAGATGATGTGGAAGCAAAATGTATTATTAGGGAGACACCACATTAAGACTATAGCAAATAAATGATAAAGGCATTCTATGGAAACAGGAACCAAAAACAAAGCAGGATGGTTATTCACATCAGACAAAATAGAACATAAAGCAAAAAGTAAAAATGAAAAATTAAGATAATTGTAAAGTAGTAAAATAAATTTACTAAGTATATATATACATAAATTAGATATGTGTGTAACTTATTTAATATATGAAACATATTTATAAATCTGAAGAAGAAATACATTTAAGTGAATAAACAATTGAGTTCTTCCATAGCCCTCTTTTAAATGTGGATTATTGAGACAGACACACACAGTAAACAACACCAGACTTGAATGTTATACATACATATTCTCTTGATCTTCAAAATTTACATTAGTTCACAATTAAGTGAAGCCAAATGGACACACTTCACACTACTAACAAATATAGGTAATTGAACTTATTTTGAAAATGCTATATAAATAGAGTAGTATACACATCAAACGGCATATAAAACACTGTCCAGGGATAAAGCAGACACTATGCAAGGAAAATCAACTTTAAAACCTAACTGAGATTTTACTCTCACCTCCTCACAAAGCTACTCCATGCCATCTGAAGATCAGCATTTTGAGCCTCTGGAGCCACGTGCATGTCCATTCCACAGGTAGCATTTCACAAGCCTGGGACCCCAAGCCCTGAGTGGAAAATGTCTTGCATTTCACTCCCAGGTACACTGCAAAGGAACACTCTGCTCTCCCTCCTCCTATAAATTGCAAAACTAACAGTGTCATCTGAAGTCCTGTGCATGCCTGTGTGCCCTATTGATCACCCACACCTCATTTTTAATTCCTTTTATTTTGAAGGAAACATAGTGACAACCTTCTTGGTTTTTAATGGAACAAATATTTTTCAGCCAGTATCTTCTAATCATGGTTTTCTTTGCCCCAAGTTCTCCCAGACACTCAAAGCACTATCAACCACCCAATCCACACACGTTTTCCTTTATCTTACAAAGCAAACAAGCCAAAAGAAAAAACAAGCAAAAGAAAAAGAAAGAAAAAAAAACATAAGAAACCAATGCATATATATAAACAAAAACAATAAAAACACAATTTTAGAAACCACACTATAAAAGCAAAAGGGCAGTAAGACAAAAGAAATGCCTCCAAAAAAGAAATCTAAGATTAAAATCTATATAAATATCATTGAGTTTGTTTTGTGTTGGCCATCTAACTCTGGGCGTGGGGCCTACCTATTAGTGTGGTTAATGATGAACTCTAGCAGGCCCAACTGTGGCAAATCTGGCACCAACAGGTCTTGCCCTCCTGTTCCATCTCCTTTGCTGAACCTTCGGTTGCATTCCTAATACTAGTCACTGTGATCTATTTGGCCACTGTGTTATGCCTGACTCCTTCCTGAAGCTGATCACAAAAATCCAACTATCAAAACATCTAGGTCCAGCAATCAAAAATTCCCATTTGGCTACCCCAATTAACATGTCCAATCAGAAGTTAACAACCCATCTTAGACCATTCTAACACAGACTGCCCCTTTGTCCCTCTTAAAATTAACACCTGCAAAGCTATTTGCTACTGTTTCTGCCTGATTCACATTCAAACACCTTAAATCCCTTTGTTTTGGAAACTGGTGTTTGAGTGTGGGTTGTGACTAATACTGGTTCCAGAGGGGAGCACCCTGTGGTCTATGAGTCTCTTCAGTTAACATTCCCAAGGAAATATGATTGAGAAACCATTTTGTGCAGGTAGATGTCACTTCCCTTTCTCAGCACTGAAATGACTCTTTAGGACATTTTGTTCTTTGCTCAGCCTCTGGCAGTGGATGGGAAGTAAAACAGAGGTCCACAACTAGACAATATGCAGAGTCTGAGAAATTTGGGAACATGAAGTACTAAATGGGATACCTTCATCAAATCACTCCTCTCAAGGTTCAGCGAGCTATGCAGAAGAAGAGGTTGAAAGAGTGCAAGACCCAGAGGAGAATCATGATGCCAAGAAAACAATGTCCTCCAAACACAACAGGATTGATGCACATAAGAATTTGTAGAGATTTTAGCATCATGCACAAGTTCAAGCCAGACAGGGTCCTAGGATGACCTTCTTGCTCTAGTCCCATTGCAAAACTAAAAAAGACATGACAAAAAAAGATGATACGTATTCTCTAAAATTAGTACTCCAAAAATAATGTTCATTGAGAAATAAATAACACAAAAACAATGAACTCAAATTAACAATTATAGGAGTTGGAGAGGGGGGTCAGTATCATGTACCACTCTTTCAGAAGAATAGAATTTTTATTTTCATGGTACTCACATAAGGAGGTTAAAAATCAACGTCCCTCCTGCTCCACATGATCTCATGCCTTTCACAGGAACAAATGTGTATGTAAATAAAACACACAGAAATACACACACAGAGAGAAACAGGGGGTAGGGAGAGATGTGGGAGAAATAAACTTTTAAGAAGTAACATGTACAAATTTGTGTCAAGAACTCAAAGAAGATATGACTAAACAATGGAATAAAAACCGAGAAAACACAAACCAAGAGTTGTATGAAATAAATATACAATTTGTAATCTGGAAATAAAACACAATACAAAGAGATAAAAATCCCGAAGAAAAACAAACAAAAAAAGTAAAATTTGCAATGAAAATGACAGCATGTCTGACAGAAAGCTGAATGGAAAGTCTCACAAACAGAAGGGATCCATGGGAGGGAGAATATTAGGGCTTGAAGACAAAGTAGAGGAACTGAACTACTCTGAGACAATAAATGATATGTCTAAGTAAAATGCTTGAAACTGAACATTCAGGAACTCTGGGACTTTATGAAAAGAAATGATCATATCTTCTAGATTGTCCAATTTATTCACGTAATGCTTCATGGTAGTCTTTCTTGATCCACAGCTGTGGTGGAGATTTTAGGAAATTATGCCACAATGTTTCCAATACAGCCCTTCCCATTGCTTAATTATCAACCTTTGTCATAAGTTTGCCATTAGTTCTAGGTAAGAAGGCCCCTCCTTAAGCCCCTCCTAATCATGGTTACCAGTATTTTCAATAAAGTTCCTGACATCCTCCTCAATGGAGCCTGCTGAAATGTTCCCAGTCATACTCTCTCCTATGGTAGAGATCCTGCACTGTAATGGAAATAGTATCACAGTATCAGTGTGTTGACTCTGGAACTATTTCTGGTCTATCAGTTTTTGTTTCCTCCTTGATGGCTTCCAGTGTCAAGTTTAGGTTTTAGAGTAAGAGTTTAGCAGTAAATGTCTCTAATTTTGTTTTAGTTTTTGTCCCCTCTTATAAACAGATACTCCTTGTTCATTTCCTGACCACCCAGACCCAAATAATGACACAGGAACTATATTAATGACAATACTGTTTGGCCTATTCACTCAGGCTTCTTATTAACTAATTCTTACATCTTAAATTAACCAATTTCTATTATTTTAAATTTTATTACAGGGTTCATGGTTTGTTACCTCTTTTTTCTTGGACAGCTATGTGGTATCTACCTTGTTTGGCAGCTTCATGGCATCTCCTTTACTCTGCCTATTCTTTCTCTATGTCTCTTCCAACCTGGTTATATTCTGCCCTGCTATAGGCCATAGTAGCTTTATTCATCAACTAATAAAAGCAACACACATACAGAAGGACATCCTACATCACCCTTTTATTAAAAATAGACTCTTTTATCACCTAGTCTATTTTAATTATGGTTTCCCATTCCTTCACTCCCCCAATTTTCTCCCCACCTCCTCTCCAGGGCCATTCCCTTTCTGTCTCCCATTAGAAAAGAACAGAATTTTAAGAGAAAAAAAACATAACAACATGAAAGACAAGATGATGCAAAAACTTTCATATTGATGTTGGGCAGGGTAAGCCAACAGGTGGCGATGAGTCCCCAAAACAAGAATAATATTCAGAGAGAAATGTATTTCTCAGAATCAAGATTCCCATGAACACACACACACACACACACATACACACACACACACACACACACACACACGTGTGTCTGTGTGCGTGTGTGCGTGCCCCCAGTGTAGACAAATGTAGGCTTTTTTCTTGCTGCTTCTGTCTCTGTGAACTCATATATACCTGGCTTAGTTGATTCAGAGGGTTGTGTTCTCCTGCTGTCCTCCATCCCCTCTGGCTCTTACAGTGTTAATGCTTCCTCTTCTGCAGGTTCACTGAGTTCTGAGGTGAGGGTTTTGATAGAGACATCCTATTGATATTCTCTTCTCATAATATCTGGCTGTGAGTTTCTTCATATATTCCCATATTCATATATTCTATTGGAGAAAATTTCTCTGATTATGACTAGATGAGGCACTGATCAGTGATGATAGAAAAATCATTAGAAGTCATTTTATTGATATATTTTACATCAGTAATTCTAAGCCATCTAGTCTCTGATTCTTGATTACCCAAGCAATAAGACATATGGGTTCCTTCTTGTAGAGTGGGCCATATGTCAAATCAGACATTGGTTGTCAACTCCCACAAGTTCTATCTTGTAGTAAAGCCACTTGTTTGTTTCCTGGCTGCCCGGCAGCTCAGACCCAATATAATCACAGAAACTATATTATTTAAAACACTGCTTGGCCCATTAGCTCTAGCTTCTTATTGGCTAACACTTATATTTTAATTTAACCCATTTCTAGTAATATGCTTATTGCCACGTGATTGTGGCTTACTGGGTAATATTCCTAGTGTCTATCTCTGGCGGGGCTACATGGCTTCTCCCTCACTCTGTCTCCTTTCTCCCATCATTCAGTTTAGTTTTCCCCACCCACCTCTATTCCCTATGCAGGCCAAAGACAGTTTCTTCATTAACCAATAGTATTCACAGCATACAGAGGGGAATACCACATCACCTCCCCTTTTCTGTTTAAAAGGTTTTAACTTTAACATAGTAAAATTATATATGACAAAAGTTATCAAGCAAGAATTACAGTTACAATATTTATGTCTACTTTATCTTTTATCATAACTAAGGAAAACTATAACTATAACCATTTATTCTTCAACTTTGTCAAAGACTCAAGAGGGATATATTACCTAAGTAAACAGGAGTGCATTGTAAGCAATGTCTAAAATTCTAGAATTGATAGAGACATATTGCTGCCTGGACAGTCACCTAAAGTTCTTCTGTATCATTAGGGCATCCATCTTCAGCCTATAGGCCCATAGTATCTGGCAGACTTTTCCATGAAGCAGTAATTTTCAAAGACAGTTCCACCTGTATTGGCAGTTTGTCAGTAACTTTCTTTTGTGCCTTGCAGAATGTCTTTCAGACTGTTTCATGAAACCTGCAGGATGGTCTCACTTTTAGTCAAGTTCAGTAGCCATTTCCCTGTGAGTCCTGAATGTTCAGTTCACACAGCATACCAGGAAGTATTACAGGCAAGACCAGTTTGTTTCCCAACTGGTTAACAAACTCCATAAGGAAACTCTTGATGCCCTTCTTTCTCTTGAAGTACATTGATGCTGACAGGAGCAGATGTGTCTCATTGTCATAAAAAGTCCTAAGTTATTAAAAAAAATTTAAATGCCATATTCCGAGGGTCTCTGAAAGATTTGAAGAATAACTATTTAGCTGAAATCCCTCTCTCTCTCTCTCTCTCTCTCTCTCTCTCTCTCTCTCTATATATATATATATATATATATATATATATATATATAGCCTAACTAACTTGAGTACAAACTTGACTATTATAGATGGTTATCTATTAACCTATAGTTCTTAATTATATATTACATTTTAAAATGATCCACACAAATACAATATCTTAATCAAGAGCAGAAAAATATATATACAATATAATAAAATTGACCTTAAATTTGTATCAATAAATAAAGATCAATACCAATGCAAATCTCTATAGCATATCCCCTTTTAAATGTAAAGAAACATTTATGAACAATATTTGGGACTATTGGCATAGTTCTCTCCAAACTGCTTCCTCCTGTTTCTTGGGTGAAGTAATTTTTTGAAGTGTGTTCAAGGCAACCTTTCAGAGGGTCTTGGTATAACAAACCACATTAGTCTGGAAGTATTCCATGGGTTATCATCCTCTGTAGAGACAAAAGAAGAACCTCTTTTTCAAAGCAACATATTTTTAGACCCAAATTTTGAAATCAAGATAACTTTAAAAGATATATATATTAATTTAGCTTAGCAGCCTATACAATGAAATGTTTCTCCTTATGTAGCTTTTTCAGAGTCAAAAAATTAAAAGAAAACACAATAATATACATAATCCAGATGCTCTGTGTATATTCCATCTTTATGTGGCTTATTTGTTTTTGTTCTATTACTTTTCAATATTTATTTTATTATCTTTACTCCTTTAATCTATGACTGTTTGTACTCTTTAACAAATTAACCTTCTTAAAAAATACCATTTACTTCTTTTTATAACTGTTTATATTCTTTTTCTTCTCTCTCCTAAGCCAATGAACATATATTCAACACTGTGACCCATTTAGAGGTCTTTTCCATTTGAATCTGTCTTTATTTTATATTTATAATTATTTTCTGAACAGGGCTGCTTCTTAAAATGCTAAGTGCTTCTTAAAACCTAAGCTGTGGCAGTGCTAGAGCAATTATGGCCCAGCCTTCTTGCTCCACCCACTCCATTATGGCAGAGGTGTTCGCTGCTTCTGAGAGCCATGTACACTGCCCCAATTTGAGGCACACAGTGGGTCTATGTCACCATTAAGCAAGTTGTATCAGTCTGCTCATAAACCCCATTTAAATGCTCCACAGCTGGCTCTCACAAAAGAGTTAAAGTTTATGCTGGCATCGTGGCCCAGAAAGCTGCCATTTTAAAGCCATGTGGCTTTTTTCCTGCTACTGCTGAATCAGAGAAACCTCTCTTAAAGAAGCCATGCCTATTCTTGCTTCTAGCAAACAGAGCCCACTCAAGAAAATGCTGCTACCAAATCATGCTTAACTCTGTTCTTTTGTGTCTAGGATTCCTTTTTAAGCTTTATCAGGTTTTGAGTGGATTTAGTAGAGCACATTGACATTTTCAGACATATGTAGTTCCTATTAGTGTGAAAAGATACCATGACTGTGGCAATTCTTATAAGGAAAATTGATGTAGGTAGGTGTTCTCTCTATCTATTGTTTCATTGGTTAATTAATAATGAAAACTGCTTGGCCTGATAGGTCAGAACATAGGTAGTGGGGGAAGACAGAACAGAATTCTGGGAGGAAGAAGGCAGTGAGGCAGATGTCAAAGCTCTCCTCTCCGATATGGATGCAGGTTAGAATCTTCCCAGTAAGCCGCCACTTCGTGGTGCTACATAGATTATTAGAAATGGGTTAATCAAGATGTAAGAATTAGCCAATAAGAGGCTGGAACTAATGTGTCAGGCAGTGTTTAAATGAACACAATTTGTGTGTTGTTATTTCCGGTGTTAAGCGAGCCGTTCAGGAGCCGGGCAAGGCGAAAAGCAGGCCTGCTCACCTCATCACTTCAGAAAATATTTAATTGGGGTGACTCACTTACAGGTTCAGAGTTTCCATCTATAATCACAATGGCAGGGAGCATAGTGAAATGCAGACTGGCATGATGCTGACTATATCTTGATCGAAAGACAACAGGAAGTGGACTGAGTCACTGGGCATAGCTTGACACATAGGAAACCTCCAAGATCACTCCCATAGTAACTTACTTCAAAAACCACACCTACCTCAAAAAAAGCTAACCTTCCTAATAGTACCACTCACTATGAGCTTATGGGGGAAATTGCTTTCAAACTAACACGAGTTAAACTGCTGTTAATTTCCAAATTTATGTTGAGAACTAGTCAAAACATTTTATGATAATCTCCATTGTCTTCTTCAATTCTTTTAGTATTTTACTCTGTTCCTTAGAAATTATAAATTTTTGGCTTTTTTGCCATCCATGTTTTGTTCTATCCTAGGTCTCCTGGGTATCCCAGCCCTGAGTTCTGGCCCTCAGTGTTTGTTCCCACAATTTCTGTGCCATTTTTACCCCACTATATCTTGTAGGAAGGACAAATTATACGTTGAAGGATTTGTGAATGGGTTGGTGTCCACTGTAAGTCTTTCCTGGTAACATGAAATGACAAGTTCAGGCTCTGCATCCCCCATTGCTAGAAGTCTTGGGTAAACTTACCCTGATAGATTCCATTGCTTTAGGTTTCTAGCTCACCCCAGAGATGCCCCCAGATTCCAGTTGTCTCTCCCAGTACCCACTAATGATATTCCGCCATACTCATAGATTAGTACCTAACCTAAATGTCATCAGAGAAGCTTCACCCAGAAACTGTTGAAAACAGATGCACAGCCAAACATTAGGTGGAGCTCCAAGAATATTGTGGAAGATGGGGAGAAAGGACTCTAGGACTCAGTGGTGTCAAGGGCACCACAAACACGCCCACAAAGCAAACTAACAAGGGTTCACAACAGCTCACAGAGACCAAACTGACAACCAGGGAACCTGCATGATCTAGGTGCTCTACATATGTGTTTCAGTTGTGCAACTTGATTTTCATATTAAACTCCTAACAGTGAGATCAAGGGCTGTCTCTGAAACTCTTGCCTGATTTTAGGACCCATTCCTCCTAACAGATTGCCCCATGCAGCTTTGCTATCCATAGAGGTCCTGCCTGTGTCTGAAGAGAAAAAAAGGAAGTGGAGTAGTTGGGGAGGGGACAGGAATTGGGAAGAGGGCAGGGAGGGAAACTTGGTTGGGATGCAAAACAAACATGCAATAAAAGTTTTTTAAGTAAATAAATTTAAATTAAAAAGAAATTTAATCTCTTGTCCTCCTTTCTGAATTTTTGTTTGATTGTCTAGGAGACTGGCATAAAGAAATTGGATGCTTGCTTTTCTTTTTTTGTTATGATTTTGTTTTCAGGACAGGGTTTTTTCTGTAACAGCTCTGGCTGTCCTAGAACATACTTTGTGGTGTAAACCAGGCTGGCCTTGAACTCACAGAAATCTGCTTGCCTCTGCCTCCTAAGTGCTTGGGAAATTGGATGGTTTTTATTGTTTAACAAAAGTAAAATGACTAAATTAGAGTACTATTGTGAAAACAATGTTTGAATATTGTGAAAACAGTGTTTGAATGTTATTTATTTTATCCATCTTTCTGATTTTTTTTTGATATTTACTGAACTAGCTTCCAGTAATGCACTAAAAATCAAAGCCACACGCAGTATTGTTAATGACAGGATTTCCACAAGCACCACTGCTGCTGGAGAACATTAGGCTTTAGTAGATGGGGTGGTCTAGCGTGTTACTCATAGCCAGTGTTCTAACTCTATGGCTTTCTACTGCAAAAGGAGAAGGTAAGTGGAGATAGTTTGAAAAATATACTTTCTTATCAAATGTATTTATCTGTTGTGTGTATGGGGATATTTTTTGTTAATTTTAAACTTTTTTATAAAATGTTGGACATAGAAAATAAACTATAAAAAAGTTTTAAGTGAAAAATTAGAAAAATTTTTAAATACTAAAAACTGATCAACTTATGAGTTTCTGATAAGGAATTATGGAGAAAATTTTTAACAAAATGGGCTTTTCTCTGTTCTCTAAACCTCAAAGTATGAATGGCTTCTAAATATAATTTTGAGAGACAAAATAAACTCTTTCAATGTATAAATAATAAATATAGCAAGATCAATTTTCAAAATGCTATTCAACTTAAATTAAAGAAAGCCACTAAACAAGACAAAACACCCAACAGACTTTAAATATCCCTGTGTCTGTGTGGGATTGATTTTATTTTTTCAGGTTGTACAAGTTTTAATGTCATAGTCACTAAAATGAGTAACATTTCCCATTTAAACAAAATTATCATTCATCAGATATAAATGTCTTTTAATAAGTCAATCAAGAATATTTATACTGTGAATGTAAGGCACCAAAGTGCCAACAATTGGCTCTTTCTGATCTCCAATGAACTTAGAAAGTAGGAGATTATGTCACCTCTGTATTATTACTTTGTGCTTTACCAGAATTTTACATCTGTCTTTCAGTGTTTGAGAATGCCATCATATCTAAGGAATCTCAAACTATGCCTTAAACGGGTATAGGGTTCTGGAATTTTGTCACTATGCTTGACTCTGGTGTTAGGTACTCTATATTGTGTTATTTGTTGTTTGCTCATGTTTACATATAATTAGGGTTATACATGTAACTTGCCAGTCCTCTCACTCATGTGAAAAAGCTAGGATCAAGACAATTTCAAACTTTTAAAAAATTCACCCTTTAACATTTTTAACCAAATTTATACCAGAAATCTTAAACATTTTATTATGCTATGACATTTCACTTTGGTTGTGGGAAAGCAGTCACCTAATGAGAGAAAAATCCATCCTGTCAAAGAACAGAAAATGTTTACTTTAAATTTTTTTACAGTTTTATAATATTAAGATTGATATAACTACATTTCTCCCTTCTTTCTTCATTCCAAACTGTCCCATATATCCTTCATTTTTCTCTGTCTCATGGCCTCTTCTTTTACTAATTTTTATTGCATTCATGTGTGTATATTTATGCATCTTTATGTGTATATATATATAAATGGAATATATGTAAATATATATGTACACATGTATGTGTATGTGCATGGAATATGTGTGTATATGTGTATACATACATGCTCAGTCTATACAGTACTATTTGTAAAAAAGTTTGTCTGGTATTCTGTACAGACTGGAGAATGACCTAAAGTACTCATAATTTCCCTTTTAAATTTACTTTTAAGTTTACTAAGTATACAGCAACAAAAGTAGAAGAATACATAGTAAATAAGAGGTAGATAAATACATGAAAAACAGGCAGGCAAGCAGGCAAGCAGACAGTAAAACAGTATTTCAGGTCCTTAGATATCAAGTCTTGGTCCTCTAAGGTGACTAATTTATGGCAGGTATCTGAATTTCCACTTTGAGAGTCCTCTTGGATGAAACTTCTAAGAAAAAAAAGCAAATTCCAACAGACTGAGATCACAACATCCAGCGGGAACTTACTGGAAGAGCTGAAACAGTAAACTGGAGTTTCCGATTGATTCCTCCCTCCTCTCCCATCCCCACCCCGCAGATAAACTTTCCAGGGCTCATCTTTCACTGTTTTCTCTGCTTTTCCTGGAAATCCAGATGGGAAACTCCAGCTGGCTAACCTTACACGTGCCTCCTCAGTTTATGCTGGATATCTGCGAGAATATTTGATGGTATGACCTTTCCATTAGTTTTATTTTTGTACTTGGAAGCCTCCTGTAATGGGAAACTGTTCTTTGGCACCCTAGCTGGCTGCAATAAATGGCTTGCCTCATTAATGTCTTCAGGTTATGCTCTGGAGTCCGTTTAACAAAGTTTTCCTATCAGTTTTGTTGTCTCTCTGCCTAGATACCTTTCTGCCTCTCATTTTGTCTATCACATATGTAAAAATCTTTTCTCATTCTGTAGGTTGCCATTTGGTCCAATTAAGAGTGTCTTCTGCGTTATTGAAGCATTCAGTTTCTGTAAACCAGAACATGGCTCCCTCATAGTAGTATGTCCCATTAAGCAGTGACTAAATCATCCCACTGCTTTCCTAAACTAAACTCCCGAAGTTCAAATTCCTCTAAACAAAAGCATGATCAGGCATATTGTAGGAATGCCCCAGTCTCTGTCTCCAACTTCTGTCTTAGTGTTCATATTACTATGAAGAGATACAACAGGCATAGAAACCCTTATAAAAGAAAACATTTAATTGGCATAGGTTATAGTTTCAGTGGTTTAGTACATTATCATCAAATGACATGGTGGAGTGCAGGCAAACATGGGTGCTGAAAAAGGAACTGAAAATTAGCACATCTTTATCTGCTGATAATGAAAAATTATGAATGGAGCTTGAGCATAGAGACCTCAAAACTCACTCCTGCAGTGACACACTTCCTTCAGCAACGCCACACATACTCCAACAAAGCCACAAATGCCGCTCCCTATGAGCTTATGGGGGACAATTGCATTCAAACCACCATACGTGGCATACTAACTTACACTAAGGCTAAGCACGTTCCCTCATATTAAGGCTGAATGGGGCAATCAAGTAGGAGGAAAAGGGTAACAGTGGCAGGCAAAAAGAGTCAGTAACCAGGAACCAGGTACTTGATAGCCCAGAGACCTAGGATAGAACCAAACATGACTGACCCAAAAGAAAAAAACGTCAATGAAATGATTACTAATGCGATTCTATTATACTCATAGACCAGAGCCTAGCATAACCGTCATCAGAGAGGCTTCATCCAGCAACTGATGGGAGCAGACACAGAGTCCCACATCCAGACATTAGAAAAAGCTTAGAGAATCCAGTTGAAAAGAGGAAGGAAGGATTGTGGAGCCAGAGAGGGAAAAAAAAAAAAAAAGAAAAAAAAAAAAAACCACCACAAGAACACAGCTTACAGAATCAACTAATCAACTTTTATTATGTCTTTTACTTTCTTGGTTAGAGTTGTCCCAAGATATTTTATATTATTTGATGCTATTGTGAATGGTAATGTTACCCTGATCTCTTTCTTAGTCCTTTTGTCCTTTGTATATATGAATGCTACTGATTTTGTGAGTTAATTTTGTATCCAGATACTTTGCTGAAAGTGCTTATCAGACGTAGGTGTTTGTGGTGGAATTTTTAGGGTCACTTGTGTATACAATCTTATACATCTTTATATATAAAATCCTATCACCTACAAATAAAGATAATTTGACTCCTTTTTCAATCTGTATTCCCTTGACCTTCGTAAGTTGTTTTGTTGTTCTAGCTAAGGCTTCAAGTGCTATATTGAATAGTACTATATTGAATATATAGAAAGAATGGACAGCCTTGTCTTTTCCTAATTTTATTGGAAGTGCTTTGAGTTAATCTCCATTTAAGTTGATGTTGACAATGTGTTTGCTAAAAATACCTTTATCATATCAAGTTGTATTCCTAACCTCTCCATGATTTTATCACGAATGGGTGTTTGCTTTTTGTCATAGGTCTTTTCTTCATCTAATGAGATGATCCTGTGTATTTTTTTCTTTCAGTTTGTTTATATGGTGGATTACATTTATTGATATTTGTATACTAAACTATCCTTGCATCTCTGGGATGAAACTTCCTTGATCATGGTGGATAATTTTTGATGTGTTTGTAAATTCAGTTTGCAAGTATTTTCTTGAGTATTTTGTATCTATATTAATAAGGGAAATTAGTTTCTTACTCAAATTTTTGGTTGTCCTTTATATGCTGTGGGTATTAGGGTAACTGTAGCATTATAAAATGACTTTGGAAATGTTTCTTCTCCTTCTATTTCTAAATAATTTAAGGAGTATTGACAATAACTCTGCCCTGAAAATGTGATAGAATTCTGTGCTAAAACTTTCACCAGAGCAGGAGCAAAGCTGCTGCATTTCGGCTGGAAAACTCTCTTAGAGCAGAGCAGAACAGAGCAGAACAGAGCAGAGCAGAGCTGTAATGGCTTTCCAGAGAAGACCAGAGCTGCTATATTGCTGTAGGGAAAACATTCCCCACCAGAACAAACCTGTAGGTATAGCCTGGCTTCTCATTGGCCTACTTTTCCCTCCAGACCTGCAACACTTATCAGACACCTGATTGACATGTCAAGCATATAAAGATGAGCTCATTAAATGTCTTTTGTATAGCTTTCAGTGCACATAATAGTATCAGTCAGTTTTCCATTATTAATCATAATGAGATTAAATTTTCTCCTAATTTATATATCCTTCTTTTCAGAAATAACATGCACTCCTTTTATTGAAAATGGTGACTACTTACCTCATAGAATTAAACACAGAGCTGATGATGAAATCAAATATACATGTAAAAATGGCTTCTCTCGTGCAACCCGGGAAGCTATTGTGTACGAGTACTGGCTGGATCCCTCCTCCAAGATGTATATGTAAATTTATGCAGAACTTTAATCCCCATAATCCTGAAATTATTATTTTAAATATTCACAGAGATATATTACTAGCAAATATTTGACATTTTCTGTATACAACCCATAGAAACACTCTACATTTCAAAGCAATATTTTTGTAATATATTCTTTATAAGTAATATTAAAATTTAAGATTTCAAGAAATATTATGGTCACATTTTAGAAAACAAAAATTCATAATTTACATATTCAAATTTGGTATATGTGTTGTGTGATATTTTGATTGTGTTCTGGCAAAGCTTGCTTGGAGTCAGAGGCAAAGATAGCCACTAACTGACCAAAATTAACCACTGAGGTTCAGAGGACTGTAGACAGACAGGAGACAGGAAGTAGTAAGGTGGGCCTGAGAGAGGATCTCAGCATTTATGTAGGAAGAAATGAAAGAGGTAAGAGGTGACTGGTAGCTGCTCCTCTGATTTTCTGATCATTCTTACCTCAATATCTGACTTCCAATTTTCTATTGATAAAGAACAAATAGTAAACGCTTCATATATTTTTCTAATGATAAGCCTTTTCAAAGATTTTTAGCAAATTATATGGTAAGGATACTGTCATGGAAGAATTAGTTATATTTATTTTGCAGCAAATATCCATAAAATATATTTGTTTCATAATGAACTAATGTGGTATCCCCCATGTGGTCCAGAACTGAGGATGGCTTGGCTACTGGCTCTGTATCAGTGAGATACTCTCAGAGACTGCCATGGCTGTTAATCATCAGGAGCTTTTGCTGGGTTTATGCCCTATATCCAACATGTCACACTCATATGGCTTTGGTAAGAGGCCTCACTTCCCTATGAGACAAGCTTCTGCAAAAGATTGGATGATGACAGCAAACTTGCTCCAGAGCTGCTCATCAGTGACAGACAATGGGGCACCAGAACCTGTCCCATGATCTACTCACACACAGTTGTGTCTACCATGGCTGGTTTTCATATACTAAGTCCACTATCCCAGTTTCCCTCTTTGGAGGTAGTTGTTTTCAAGGATATCAGTGGCTTCACAGCACAGTGTCATTTGAGTCAAGAGTATTTTATTTCTGGGATACCCCCTTCATCCTTTTCAGATTTTACTTATCTGCATCTATTTTTTTTTCTTAATTTCTATCTAGCAGTTCAGCCCATGGTAAATATTTTTCATACTTAAGCCTAAGATTCATACTTAACCATTAGCAAGAAAAAATGACAAATGAGTGGCCAAGGATCACTTCCTGTCACCTTTCTGTCTTTGTATCAATATTATTGAAGTAAGTAACTTACAGTTTCAGTAACTTGAATTTATTGTCAACTAGTGCCATCATTTTAAGTCTGTGACAGAGTATTAGAGTATTGTGTCAAGACGTGAGTTGTAAGGCAAAGCTGTTGCCTCCTGTCCACCAGGAAACATAGCTAGAAAGGAATGGCCGACATCCCAATACCCCTTCACAAAGCCATAGATAGCCTCAGTGACCTGAATTATTTCAACCAGATCAGCACTCCTCCTGAACTTTACACCATCTCCCAATAGGAGCAGCACTGAGGAACCAACCTTATCTGACATGAGATTTTAGAAAATATATGAGATCCAAATAATTTAAGAATAGAAGAAGCTATTTTCAGTAAAAATTGAGAACCGTGTGCAACTATATATATATATATATATATATATATATATATATATATATATATATATATATCTTTAATTATTCTACCTCCTTACCTCTGTCACATCCATCCAACTCTATCAACAACACCTCATCCTTGCCTGTTCTTTCCCCAGATTTTTAAGTTTGAGGTTTTATATGTAGTGTATTTAATTGAATCCAGGCCACATGCATAACAGTGAATTAGAACTCTTTTGTGGAACCTTTTTTGGTCACTGGCAGTTGATTTCCAAAGGCACTGGCTGCACTTTTGCCTGCATCTATCAGCATGAAACAGTTCAGCAGTGAGGGCCATGGTTCCATAAGACCTGACTCCGTTCATCCCTGGATGCTGGTAGCCCATTCTTAAACAGACTCATTGTGGTGTCTGTAGTCGTTGAGTGTTTGTGATTACAATGGTTGTACAGTCCAGAAGATATTACACAGCCCTTATTACTAAACTCTAGCTCTTATGTCTTTGTGAACTTACTCCACATATTCCTTAAATTTTGGATGTGATGGAGTAATGTGAGGTTTTACAGTGATCAAACACTCACTATTACCAGTACTTTGAGTTTTAATGAATCTCTGCCTTCATGATAGTGACTGGAATAGAATGGCTTCTGGGATTAATGTTCAATATTATATAAAACATTCTCAATACCAGAATTAATTACCACGCCCTCTACTCATTATAATACCTGCCATGGCTTTTGGATAGGTTTAAAAGCACAATTATGCAATCAGTGTAGTGAGGTGGGCCTCAAACCCTTTTATTCTACAATGTAGATCTATGACATAGATTTGCTAAACATATCTGGACTGTCTATGGACTAAATTTACCTGAATATGAATTATTTCACACCTGAATATATGATGTTTTCTTGAATAAGATAAAGATGTTAAATCTCTCTGTGGTTTCATTAAATCACTTTGTTCTACTTAAAAGGTATAGTGCTCCCTTCTCAGATCTTTTCAATTACTTATTTCTTTTATCAGATGGTTTACAGTTTAGAGGAAAGCACAATAAAACTTCACTGCTGGAACAATATAGGGGATGATGATCATGAATCTACATGAGGAGATTCTACAAATTTATCATGTGTGCCATGTTGGATCTGTAGTGGGAGGAAATTTGTCAATAATAACTAAAAGCCCAGGGATAGATCAAAAATGAGCTGTGTTAGTACTTATTTAGAACACTTGTGAAAATGGTAAATATATAAATCAATGTTGCTAGTATCCAGAGTCAGCACTGAGATGAACCAACCATCACTTCTGATGGGGCCACAGCCTGCATCTGGAGAAGTGTAAGATGTGAGGTGGGGCTATTTTAAGTAAAGCCCACCTCTCTTGATCATGCACTTTAAGGAATACTAGGTATATTTTAAGGAATTGCCACTAAAGTAGACAAAGACAGATTATCCGATGCCCATATAAGAAGGATGATTACCTAAGAGCTAGACTGTTGTAGGTAGTAATGATATTCTTCTTTGAAACCATGTGACTTGTTGGTACCCTTTTAAGAGAAATTTCAATGAGCTAGTCTTATTTAATGATGCTCTATGAAAAACATAATTCTCTAATTTATTGAAGACAAACTCTTATGATAGAAAGCTTATACATTTGTAAACTATGTACAAATGTACATTAAAATTTTGAAAATTTTCTCTTATAAAAGAAAACTAAATGGACAAGGAAGATTTAAGAAATTTTTGTCAGCCCAATGAGGTTTTATTGGGAATGCCTTATCATAAATGGAATTTTAATGCAGCATATCCTGGCGAAAGGACATACATAAACCAGAATATGCAATAGGGAGGAACTCAAAGCCCAATAGCCTCATTTCATAAGTGAGAAAATTTGAATGTAAGAAAGAACAGCTACAGTATTGAAAACAGCTTGGTATTGGCATAAAGACAGAGACGTTGACCAATAGAATTGAATTGAAGACCCGGATATTGATCCACAAACCTATGAACACCTGATTTTTGACAAAGAACCTAAAATTATACAATGGAAGAAAGAAAGCATCTTTAACAAATGGAGCTGGCATAACTGGATATCAACCTGTAGATGGATGAAAATAGATCCATATCTATCACTTTGTACAAAATTCAAGTCCAAATGGATTAAAGACCTCAATATATATCTGGACTACAATGAACCTGATATAAGAGAAAGTGGGAAGTGAGCACAGGAGACCACTTTCCATGTATAACTCCAATAGCACAGATAATAAGAGCAACAATGAATAAATGGGACCTCCTGAAACTGAGAAGCTTCTGTAAAGCAAAGGACACAGTCATTAAAACAAAAAGGCAACCTACTGAATGGGAGAAGATCTTCACCAACCCCACATCAGACAAAGGACTGATTTCCAAAATATATAAAGGACTCAAAAGCTAGACATTAAAATTCTAAAAAAAAAATTAAAAAATGGGGTACTGAACTAAACAGTGAATTCTCAACAGAACAATTTCAAATGGCCAAAAGATACTTAAGGACATGTTAAACTTCCTTAGCTATCAGGGAAATGCAAATAAAACAACTTTGAGATACCATCTAATACCTGTCAGAATGGCTAAAACCAAAAACAACAATAATAGCTTATGCTGAAGAAAATGTTGAATAAGGGGAACACTCATCCGTTGCTGGTGGGAATGTAAATTTGTTCAACCACTTTGGAAGTCAGTGTGGCGGTTTCTCAGAAAATTCGGAGTCGACCTACCTCAGAATCCTGCAATACCACCCTTGGGAATATACCAAAGAGATGGCCAATCATACTACAAAAGCATGTGTTCAACTATCTTCATAGCTGCATTATTTGTAATAGCCAGAACCTGAAAACAACCCAGATGCCCCACAATGGAAGAATGGAAAAAAAGTGTGACACATCTGCACATTAGAGTACTACTCAGCAGAGCTGGGAGGTGGTGGTGCATGCCATTAATCCAAGCACTTGGGAGGCAGAGGCAGGCCGGTCTCTCTGAGTTTGAGGCCAGCCTGGTCTACAAGAACTAGTTCCAGGACAGGATCCAAAAGCTGCAGAGAAACCCTGTCTCGGAAAAAAAAAAATAGTACTACTCAGCAGACTCTGAAAAGCACTAAAAAACAATGACTTCTTGAATTTTGCATGCAAATGGAAGGAAGTAGAAAACACTATCCTGAGTGAGATAACCCAGACCCAAAAATATGAATATGGTATGTACTCACTCATTAGTGGATTCTAGTCATAGACAAAGGACATTGAGCCTATAGTTCGTGATCCTAGAGAAGCCAAGTAATAAGGTGAACCCAAAGAAAAACAAGATCACCAGGCAAAAGTTGGGAGCATGGGGTGAGTGTAGGGGAGAAGGGGATGGGGGAGAGAGACAGGAGAAAAGGAGGGTTATGGAGAGCTTGGGGATGGGATGGATAAGATGGAGGAAGGACGGATAAGGGAGCGGGGAAGGAGATATTTTAATTGAGAGAGCCATTTTGGGGTTAGCAAGAGGCTTGGCTCTGGAGCAGTTCTCAGGAGTCTATGGGGATGAACCCAGCTAGGACCCTGGGCAGTGGAGGAGAGGGTGCCTGAACTGGCCTTGTCCCGTAGTTAGACTGATGACTGTCTTGAATATCAACATAGAACCTTCATCTGGCTTCGGATGGAGATAAAGACAGAGACCCACATCTCAGTCCTGGACTGAGCTCCCAAGGTCCAGTTGAAGAGCTAAAGGAGGGAGAATATGAACAAGGAAGTCAAGACCAACATGGGTTGGTTCACCTACTGAGACAGTGTACCCGAACTAATGGGAGCTCACTAACTCCAGCTGGACTGGGACTAAAAGAGTATGGGATCAAACTGTACGCTGTGAATGTGGCTGACATATGGGTCCGACTGAGGAGCCAATGATAATATCACTGGGATTTATCTCTACTGCATGAATTGGCTTTTTGTGATCCTGTTCTCTTTGGATGCATACCTTCCTAAGTCTTGATGTAGCGGGGAAGGCCTTGGGCTTCCCACAGGGCAGGGTACCTTCCCTCTCTTAGGACTGGAGGGGGTGGGGAAGAGAGTGGAGGGAATGGAAGAGAAGTGGGAGGAGGGGAGGAAGTGAAAATTTTGATTGGTATTATTTATAAAGTTATAAAAAAGAAATTAAAAAAGAAAGGACAGAAAAATCTTCATGTAAAAAAGATTTTATTATTTTTTTAAAAAATAAAGAATGTGTGTCCTTTTGTCAGTTGTGTTTGTTGAAATTCTTTTAACATATTTCATGAGGTTACATGAAGTAGAATCATACTTCCTCAAAAAATTCATACTATTTGATATTAAAAGTACTAATTATTTATAAATAAGAACAGGAAGAGAAAAATTTAATGGCACAATTCCATATAAATTCATTAATATAATGAACAATGTAGTACCACAATATGAAGGTACAAATATAGGTCAATTTGATGTAATCATGTTAGATTTAGTTCCAATTAAAATCATGAATAAGCAGGTATCATAATGAATATGTATTCTTGTCCCAGTTCTCTGGTAAGCTGTAAGGTGTAACTTGATTTCATGAAGAAAAACATTCTCATATACCGCAGCAATCTGAATTCTATTTGTTTCCTCCTGGACACTCAGAGACATTGAGTTGCTTTAATAGTTTAAAAAGTAACTCACTGATCAAGTAGTCTACCAAGTATGATATGAGTATTTTCCTGTTTGTTTGTTTTTATTGCAAGTGACACCTTATGATTTTCCACAAATCAAAAATGGAGGTCTAGTTAATAAAGAGGTTCAGATCCTACTTCCCAGTACCTGTCGGAAAGCAGTTCATTTATCACTGCAACAGAGGATTTGTGACTCCTTCAGGGACAAACTGGGACTACATTTGCTGCACTATACAAGGGTGGGATCCTGCAGTTCCATGCCGCAGTAAGTCAATGTCTCTATTAAATTGTGTTTAATTCTATCAAAGACTGGAAAGACAACCCGTACATAATAATACAGTTAAGTCTCTCATGACAAAAATAAGAAACAGAGGAGTTTGTGAGCATAAAGACTAATTTTTGTTCTTTATGAGCAGCTCTTCATGAAATGAATGACAAAAATGGAACTCTAAGAATGCCTCTATTGTTTGAATGTTTGATTTATAAAAACTTAATTTAAATGCTACTTCTTAAAACATTTTCTTTTGGTTTTTTTATGACACACGTGCTCATTTAACTATTATAAAAATAAATGTTAGGTTTTATTTAAAAAATCAGTTTTTTAACAATTATTGTAAATTTATGAACCTTAGGGCAATGTAGTTTCCACTATGTGGAGTATGTGGAGTTTCTGCAACAAAAAAAGGAAATTATGTTCAGGATTACTCTGTAAGAGTCCGTGGTTACTCTGGCTACAGTCTTCCAAATGGTCAGGACATAGTTACATGTACAGACAATGGCTGGTTTCCTTAACCAAAATACATCCATGTCAATAAGTAACAGGCTCAGAGAAGATCACAAGATGCTCTCAACTCCCCATCCCATCTGTATTAACTGTGGCCAAATGCTTCTTTTCAAGTGTGTATATATGAATACTGGTGTATATCAAAATGAACACACCTAACAGATATTAGGCCATAACACAACAGAGCATTTAGTAAACTTTTGTTTAAATTAAAACAGTATATATTTTGAACCCACTTTGTCATTTGATTCATAACAATTATAAAAGAATAGCTCAAAATTGAACACATATGATAGTAGCTACACACATTCATATATTCAAGAAGTAACCCATTTTATAGAAATGTTGTCTCTAAATATTTTGTGATGTGTGATTGAAATGGAATTTCGGGATATTTGACATTGTCTAGTTTTCATGGTTTTCTCCAATTTCTGTTGCAATATTAATTTGTGTCGTTACGGGTTTCTTCTTGTTCTAACCCTTGCTGATGACTGTGTGGTATCACACTTTATATTCAAAATAAAAGTCTATAAATACTACAGCATAATAATTTTCAGATATTCTTTTCGCTAACATTTGAAAGTTTAAAATGTAATCCCAAGAAATTTTATAGTTATTTATTTTAATTTTCAAATTCAGTCTTTTTCTAATTTATATTATTTTGACTTTTTCTTGGAATCTTAAGAAGTCTAAAAATTAGTATCTTTGAGTTACATGTATCATAAATATGTTGTTTACTTTGGACCACCAACTTCTTAAAATCATCTTAGTTTTATATATTATATTATCATGACCTTTCAGAATCACTTTGAAACAATCAATCACATGGTATTGAATCTTCATATTTATGAATGTGATACATCTTTAAAAGTTTAATCAGTTTAAATGTATGTCCGTTGCCTTCTATTGTACCAGTTTACTCATGAGAAACTTTTGTTAGTATTATTTTTGTGATACATTTCCTTAATTTTTTCATCTTTATGAATTTTTTGTCTTTTGTGATTTAAATTTCTATATGATAAATATTATTGACCTGTTTAAAAATTATACTGAATCTTTATTTGATAGTCTTTCTTTCATGCTAGTTTTGCTTATGTTCTTAATTTTACAGATTCTTTCTGTGGTCTTTGTTAGCTGACCTGATCTATATGAGGATACAACTTTTTCATACTTCTGTGCTTTTTAAAGATATTATTTCAGCTTTATCCCCATAGATTTCTTTAGCTTTATTTCTTTTTACATAGATATATACTAACTTCCCTTTCTATACCATGTTCACAAACAGAAAGCTATTTTAAATTCTGGAAATTTTTAAGACATTTATGAAGATTTGAAGATAAGCCATTGCTTTCAAATTATAAAGTAATTCTTAAAACCTAAAATGAGAACTATGACATGTCTATAATTCACTCTGTAAGAAGCTAACATGTAGATTTTCAGGATGTGTGCATATTTTGTACCAATGACAACAATGAGCAAGTTGACTTGTTTTCCTCTAAAAATCCCAAGAATCACATTTTAGATTCTAAATGAATCAGCAAAAGGAGTAGTTCATACTTTACCTTCATATTCATGGTTGTCTAATAATAACAATCACCTAAAAACCCATTTTAAATAAATATTTCTTTTAATTTTATTTTACAGTTCTTTACATATCTAGGATGCAACTCTTGAATTTTTATGACATGACTCATCTTACAAATTTCTAATTGTTATTTCTAGTCAGTATATTTTAACACCCAGTGAGGCCCAAGAGATACTTGTGAATTATTTTTGTTTATATAGGACACCTAAAAATAATTTTAATTTTTGAGAATGTTCTTTTTGTTATTATTTGAAAATTTCATAGCATGTCTTTAGATCATATCAACTACTCCCAGGTATATGCCCTTCTACTAGCCACCCAATAACTCTACTCATCATTTTTCATTGACCAAGAAGATAATTTTGTCCTATTTTTATTTTGTGGTATTACACTGGAGAATGGCTGATTTATCACCCCTCTCTGTGATAGGAAGTGGCCTAACTCACACTTGTATAGGCCTTGTGCATGCTCTCACAACCACTCAGAATTCATATATGCATCTTCCTTGATATTTCTGGAAAATATTACTTCCTGGTAGTCATGTACCTTTTCTGACTCTTCTACCAATCCTTCCCTTTCCTCTTTAGTGTTTCTTGAAACTTGGTAGGAGAGCATGAGATAAAGATATCCCAAAAGGTTATGAACATTTCAGTCTCTTACTTTCTGCATGCTGATCACTTTTAAGTATTAGTTTCAAATTAATTTTACTACAAATAGAAGCGTCTCTGGTGAGAGCTGATAGATGTGCTAATTTACTAAAAGTGCATCTCTCGTCCATGAGTACTGTATTTACATCACTTCATCATCTCTCTCCTCCCACTGACTCCTCCCCTTTCCTCCCCTCTCATATTCATGACTTCTCCTTTTTTAACTATACTTATTTAATAAACACATGGAATCCACAAACACACACACATACACATGCACACATAACTTACTGAGTCCATTTAGTGCTGCTTAAATGTACAAGTGTTAAATGTTTTAAAACAAAATTACTCAAGACTGGATAAGTTATCAGGGCCAGGCTCATTCTTATGGAAAATTGATTTTCCTCTTTCAGCAAACATTCACTGCATATAGTTCTTCTTCTAGAAGTAGTGATTGCCAGAATATCAGAAGTAGTGAATATCAGAATATCAGAATATCAATATGGGTTGTATGTCAACTGGTATTGTGCTGAACTCATTTAGATCATCATATTTTTGAGATTTTTATGGGTATAGTTTCCCTGTACTAAGTAGAAGCCACTATCTCACAACAGACATCCTTGTTCTCTGGCTCTCATAGTCTTTCTGTCCCTTCTTCCATTTTGATCCTCAAGCCTTGGGTGTAGAGGTTGTCCTAAAGATGAATTATTTGGATTATTCAACAAATAGTCATTGTTCTCTGCATTATGACCAGTTGTAGATTCCATTTACCACAAAAAGAAAAGTTTCTTTTTTTGTGGGGTAGGAGCAGAACATATCTGTGTACACAAAAATAAGTATTCAAAATTCCCTTAGAAATTGTAAATTTTTTATAAAGTGGTAGTAATAAGTTTTTCTTAATTTACTTGTTTTGGTTTTCACAAATTGCCTCTTGTTGATAGTGATATAAGTCTACATACATAGATATAGAAATAGATATAGATATAAATAGATACACATATACACACATATATCAGTTGATACATATATAAATGTTATACATATCTTTTGAATACCATATAAACATATAAATATATAAAAAACACATATTTGTGTACATATAGGAATAATGATATAATCCACTATTGCACAACTAAGAATATCTAGCCTTGGTGGTCATTGCTGTGGTTGATAGGAGGTACTCCAGGGTAGGGCTTGATTTTCTCCCTTGGCAAATTGACTTCCTGGATCATTTGTAGATGTATGTTAGCTTTCTGTGTCAGTACACTCTATATTCACATATGTAGACTCTGGAAAAGTAGTTGTTTCCTGGCATTGTGATGGTAAGTCTTTAGTGGTGGCATCTCAGTCCTGAGGGAACAAAGCCAAAGAGCATACTTTCCTCCTCTCATTTGCCATCTGCATACCTTCACTGAAAAGGGTTCTTCAAAGCTTTGCCCACTTTGCCTTTGCTGTTTGCTTGCTTTTAATGGATTTTGAGACTAGTTAGTATATTGATGCCATCAGCCTTCTATAGGCAAGTCTTCTTCACAAGTACTTCCTCACCAAATGTAAGCACAGTCATACTTACATTTTCTTGGTCTCTCACACGCAAATGTTTACTTTTTACCATCCTCCTTTTTATTGGTACTCTGATAATTTCACACAACATATTTTAGCCACATTCACCTCCATTACCTCTGTTGCTTAACTCCTTCCATGTCCTTACCCATCCAACTTGTGTTCTTAAAAAATATCAAATCCAATTTGTGCTGCCCATCTACTTCTGGATGTGTGTCCATGACCAGCCCTCTCTGTGTGACATCTATTCCACATTACCACATGCACAAGACCTTCACAAGCTCAAGCTAGACAAATCCCAGCATTGGGAAGGTAGGCACAAGGTCTCACTCCTAGCTGAGGTGCTATTTGCTTGCTAATATTTGCAAATAGCACCTCAGCTAGGAGTGAGACCTTGTGCCTTCAATTATGTTATTAAATGTATAGAATATTTTCTGAAGACACACTCTGTTGTTAAACCCCATCCACCTCACCAACCTCCCTATGGTCACCCCTTTTCAGCAATTCCAGCAGACTCCATAGGCACAGGTGCAGCCCATACCAATTTGAAGAACAGGTGAGTGACTGGCCTCCCAGGTGTGTTGCCCTGAAATGCCAGGAATTCTGGTGACTAGCATGTCTTCAGGTCCAGTAGGTATCTTGGCTGAGGTTTGTGGAGGTATGGGTGCATAGATCCAGCCTATTCCCCTGTTCTATTCTACCTGTGCCTATGAAGTCTACTGAAGTTGTGGTAAAGGCTGGTCACAGAGAGGGTGATTAGGTCAGTGGTTTCGTGTGGCAGAGTGGATCTTCAGGAAAAAGAATCCAGTGGGTGGCAGCAGTGGTGGTCAAGTCTGCAGGCTATTCCTCACTTCCTGACTGGATGGTGGAGAGTACACTAGGGCAAGGAATTCCACAAGTTTGGGGCATATCTCAGCTGCCTTGCTCATATTGATATTGGAGGGGGAGAAGCATGGGATGTGCCTTAGGACCTAGAATCTGAAAAAATTGGGGCAACTTCTTCTTGTGGACTTTCTAAAGGATCATGAGGATGCAAAGGAATACTTCTACTCTACCAGTTTGAATACCTCACATTGTTGGTGTGCTGGGAACCTTCAATCTTACTATTTAGGGTGGTTTTTCTTCTCATGTCCTTTTGCATTACAGTCTTGTACTGTGGGACATACTGGCTTCTGGACAGAAGCTAAAGGATGGCTGTGGAGATTGGAGAATTTTACTCAATGTTATCTCTTCTCTGCTTTTCTGTGCCATAGCTTCCAATAATTCCAATGTCATTGACAGCAATGACTTTTGTTGTTTAAATTCAGTAAAATACTCACTTTTTCTGGTTGGCATCTTTCTCACTGTGCTACTTTCTGTAAAGTCCCTCCATATGTAGTTGATAAGGGACTTCATTAATCTATTGCTATCTGGAATTCTAGTCTGGTATTCTTTGTCTTCCAATAACAGGCATTGGTAATTTTCAACTATATTTCTCTGTTCCCTTCTTGTTTGTGTCTGGCGCTCTCTTTTTCTTTTCTTTACAGTTTATTACATTCCTTTACAAAAATTACAACTCATTTCCTTTCCTTTATTTGGCACATTCTTGATCCCTCCCTCTGTTCATCATTTTAGGTTGTCACAACTTGTGTTTATGTTAGCATTTGCTTCCTTTTCCAATTAACAAAATGAAAATGTTTATTGAATTTTATTCTTTATTATTTTATTCTTTTCCATCTGTTTGATGGTGTTCCTGTCTCTTCAATACTTAGTGTTTCCTGCCAATGTTTTATGCAATGTTTCATTGGCATTTATATAAAATATATAAATTTTTCTTCTGATTTTATGCCTGTCCATAAACAAGCAAATATGTGTACTGAGAAAAACTAATAATTGAAAGAAGTATACTTTTATAATTTCTTTTTTAAATTGAATTTTTATGCAATATACTTTGATATGGTACATTTCTCAATGAAATATTATTCGGCTTATAAGAAAAATAAAATTAAGAGATTTATTTTGCACTTTTATGTTCAGTTGCAGAGTAGTTGAGAAAACATCATCTTGGCATAAGAAGATTAAATAAGCTTACTGTTTCTTCTGATCTTCTTTGAACTTGAACATCTACTGCATTTTAGGTATGCAGTTATGATGACATTTCCAATCTTTGGCACTGCAATCTATATCAGCTATGTAGATACATTTTCTGAGATCATCACCCAGCCCCTAAAATTCTAATTAGATAAATGAGTCTAGTTTCCTACAAGGGTCAATTTACTTTTTAGTCTAAAAAAGTGCAAGAAAAAATGTATTGTTCAGAGTTCTGATATTCCATAGGATTATGAACAAACTTGGGCCAAGAAAAAGTTTAATACATTTTAGAAAAGAATATGATTTAGAAGATTTAAATCTTGCTTTGTTGGAAAACATTCACAGAGGATTATGGTGTATCTTTAAACATAAGATTTGTTAGTAATGACAATGATTTTGATTATTCCAGGTCTTTGTGTATAATGACTAATGGTTATTCTTAGCACCTTTTCATATTGTAGATCTTTTAGCTACTGAGCATGCATTCATCTTTTTCTTATTCTTTTCCCTTTTAGAGATATGTTCAAAGGCAGATATAGAGATCGAAAATGGGTTCCTTTCTGAAATTCATTATAAATATTCATTAAATAAAACAACACAGTATAGGTGTAAACCAGGATATGTAACATCAAATGGAGAAATATCAGGATCAATCACCTGCCTACAAAATGGATGGTCAGCTCAACCCTCATGCATTAGTGAGTGCTTTGTTGTATTGCTGCCATTATACTGGTAATGTATGAGACTTTAGCATTGTTCTCCTTTGAGGAGACTGTGGTCATTTCATTTCAAAGATGAGTTTTAAACTTCAGAAAAAAATTCACACGACTATTTGGTTTTCCTTTTGGACTCATTGCAATACTGTAGAATATCAGTTCATTTTCCTTTTAAGTGATTTAAAATATCATATAATTTTAAATCTAGTGAAGGATTATCTGATCAGCTGAAATTTTAAAGATGTTCTGCCTTGCATATACAAGCCTTTGTTTCCATGTGCAATGGTAAAATATTTTAGTGAAGATATATATTCACGTTTTAAATCCCAGAATATATGAAAACCTTTATAATATATATTTGCCACTGTCAGTTAAAGTCCATTTTGTAATGTCTGCCACCTAGAAAATCTTTACGAATATCTTGATATTGGAAGGAAAGAAATGCTTCCATGTAGTAACACACTTTGCTGTCTTGAAATTTCCCTTGTTATAGGACCTACAATTAATGAAGCTTTTCTAAGATTAATTAGTTCATCTTATCTTATTTATCAGAAAAACAGCGATGGTGTTTTACAAAAACCACTAAACATACCTTAATATTAGAAAGGGATCTTTCAAATATTCATTACTTTCTTAATTTCTATTTTCTCTACTCATTGTACTTTACAGGATCTAATTAAAGACAAAGCAATTAAAATTATTTCCATATAATATTCATTTATATTAAATTAAATTATAATTAATAAGCCTACATTGGATTTTCATATAGTTAAGAGAAAACCTTTGATATAATACAATGAATATATCAATTTTAAATTCAGCTAATCTACTTTTCTAAATTCTGTTTCATATTAACTACTAAATATGAAACCTCAATACACAAAATGTTATTATACATTCCTAAAAAATACTTCTGCACTTGTCTATTTATTTGTAATATGTCATAAATATAAAGAAAATTGAGTTATGAAATGATTTTTAAAATATTAATTTTGGAAATCTTAAGTGAGGAGATAAATGTTATATAAAAACCTATTTTTCATTTTAATAAATGTTTTAGTAAAATTATCTACTGTTGGTCTTCTTAGATGTTTTTATACAGTATTTAATCTGTTAGCATATATTAGTCTATAAAGCCTTTTGTTCTTGTTGTGGGAATTACTGAGATTATCCATTAACATATTACAAATTAAATCTTCAATTTTATTTTGCATAAGAGTCTTGTGATAGGCCTATATTTGAGAATGCTGGAATCGAAAATAACAGCACATTGTTTAAACTCAATGATAAATTGGACTATGAATGCCATGCTGGATATGTAAACATAAACGTACCAAAGACTTCATAATATGTAATGATGATGGATGGTCTGATATTCCTTCATGTTATGGTGAGTACTGTTGTCTCTTGAATTTTTCTTTTCACGAAAAAATAAAGATTTATGTTTTACTTTAAGAAATTGAATTTCCTAAAATTTTCCTTGTGATTTAATGTAAACTAAGAGAAAAAAAAAACTATTTGGAAGTCCAAAGATGAGTAATTTTGTTTTTATTAATTCATTACATTAATTTATTTATCCTGTGTATTTGCATGCATGTGGGTGTTAATGGATGTATGTGTGCCACATTGCACATGTAAATGTCCCATGTCTACGAGAGTTAGCTCACTCTTTTCACCAAGTAAGCCATTGGGATTGAACATAGGTCACAAGGCTTGGAGGCAAGCACTCTCTGTGGCTAAGCCTTCTCATTTGTCAATAATCTGTTTTTCTCATAGGACATTCATCAGGTGTGATGGCACATATTTTGATTCTAGCAGTTAGGGCCTTGAAGTAAGATGTTTTAAATTTGGGAATGTGTTGGCCTACATAATGAATCCCTGTTTCCAAAAACAAATGAACAAAATATTAAATTAATGACTCATGTGTCTGACCTGTGTATATCCTATATCTGTGATTAGAATGTAATTGTTTTGTTATCATAAATGCCAGTTCTTATTAAAGGTATGTCGAGATTATCAAAATAATGATTTGCAGTAGGAAGCAGGGTCATGCAAACTTGAACACTGTGAGGGAAGATGAAGGACAATAACAGAGTAGAAACTTTGAAAGGATAGCAACAGACGGAGAAACTTGATTCTCAGCCCAAAGGCCCATTCAAATTTAATTCATTAAGGATGTCAATATCTGGCAAAGTGGCACACACCTGTCATTGTAGAACTTGGGAGACAGAAGCATGAGTGTCTTGAATTCTAGACAAGTTTGGGGTTTCTTTGAATACTTATCACAAACAAACAAGAAGAAACCTGCGACCCCTAAAATAAATAAAAATCAAACTAAACAAATGGTGCTCACTAATTTCTCTCTGATTATAAGCCTTTCAATATTATGAAATCATGGCTTTCTTCAAAACAATGCTAACATAGAATGCAAGGGTAGAACTATTAGTTCATTGGGACAACATTTGGCTAAGCCGTGGCCTTAGGGCCATCTATGAAAATAAGATGAAAAATAATATGAAAGTATATGTACAATTCTGTTGCATGACAAAACTTTTCCTGTGCATACGATAAACAAGTAGCTAATTGCCCCAGATAAGGAGACCAAAGAGACCAATGTACAGCCAACACCAAAGTCAAACTTGGTGAACCATGAGTTTTAGTGAAGTTACTTATAGAAATATAAGTAAAATTTGACTTACAGGAGTAGATATGACTCAAAGAAAGCTGTATTACCAAAGCACTCTCCCCCATCATAGGTGACAGCTCACAAAATATGGGTCATGAAGTACATTGCACCGTTTCTGGCAGCTCAACAGGCTGGAAAATGTCTTTTCCATGTGACTCAGTTGATCTAAAGATCTACCCAGGAACTATGCTGGTGCCAGCCTCTTCCAGGCAGTTTGCAGAAAAATATAACTTAGAGATACCTATACTCACCTTGACCGTATCAGGAAACCAGCAAGCCTTATCTACCTCTTGTCAATAAATGTGTATTTCTACAAAGTGATGATGAAGATCAAGAATATGTGGATACAGGAACAGTGTCTTGAAAACAAACTCTGTCTGTCTGCATTGACGTCTGTCTGTTCAGCACTGTTCTTAGGAGCACTGGAAGGTGTCAGAGCAGACACGCTTGTTCTAATTCAGTAAGTGCTTTAGGTGAGAAAGAAGGGAGAAATTGCCCTTTAACTCTCAATTTATATGATTAAAATTTCTTCAAACAATCATTTTTGTAACCAAAAATCACCAAACCTTAATATTATGTTTACCACCTCACTTTTCTTGGTTTTTGCTTTAGTCTGTACTTTGACTTGATCTCTCAAACACTCAAATGTGTGTTCTTAGATTCAACAAAGACATGCGGGCCTCCTCCACCTATTAACAATGGGGACATCACCTCCTTCCCCTTACCAGTATATGCACCATTATCATCAGTTGAATATCAGTGCCAGTCCTTTTACCAACTTCAGGGCAACAAGAAAATAACATGTAGAGATGGAGAGTGGTCAAAGAAGCCAAAATGTTGCTATGTGAGTACCTCATTTTCAGAGATCCTGGGAAAGTCAGTATCCAAATATGAAGATTGGAGTCAACTCATTTTATTTCAAAGTATATATTGTCCTATGTGGTAAATCCTGAAGAGGCACCCAAATATAAGAACTGAAAACAAATCTGATAAAGAAACAGTATGGGTATCATTATATAAAAAAAATCAGTCTTTTTTATATACCAATCCCATTTTTATGAGAAGTAACAATAAAAGCATTATTATTCACAGTAATTTAAAAAGTTATCTAGCAATAAATTTAACAGAATTGAATGACTTCTGAATTCTGAAGTTAATTGATAAAAAAACTCATAAAACAAGATAATGGAGAAATTTTATATATTATTGGGTTGGAAGAATTAATATTAAAATTACCATGTTTCCCAAAGCAATTAGTAGAATCTATGAAACTCCACTAAAATATGGACAACATTCTTCACATAGATATGAGAAATAATTTAAAAATTCTTATAGAAGTACAATAAAAAGCTTAAACAAAGAAAAACATGGACTTTTATAATATCTTGTTCCAAGATTCACCAGTAGCACAGCCACTAAAACATTATGATATTTGGATAACAACTGATGCACAGAAAGAGAATAAATATTTGAGAACTTGATCTATGCATCTATAGTTAATTGACTTGGATAGAATTCTAATAAGAGATATTGGAAAAAATAATAGAATATTCAATAAATGATATAAGGAAAATTGAGATCCACATGGAGATGATTAAAATTTGATTCCTGTCTCTCATTCTGGGAGAAAATCAACTCCAAGTGGATCAAAAGTAAGTACAAAACACTGAAAGTACAACAAAAACAATGGGAAAACAAAGAAGTGGGTTTAATCACTAAATTTTGGATGGGATCCCAAAACACAAGACACAAAAGCAAACGTTAGGCAATGGAGTATAAGACATTCAAATATGTCTGTATAGTAAAGATCAGGATCAAGACAATTATTACACAGACTCTAGAATTGGAAAAAAGATTGTCAGCCACTCATGGTCAGTGGTTTACATCTGTAGTATAAGGGTTTCCTATATCAAGGATACATGAAACAATTTAAATAAATTTTAAAAGATAAGTGAATCTACCAAAACTGGAGAAAAATGAGCAGACATTTACCAAAGAATAACTATGCATGACAGTGAGGGAAATAATGCTTAATTCCATACTTTTCATGGCACTGCCAATCAAAGCCACAATGAGATACCATATCATCCAGTTAGAGCTGTAACACAGAAAGGATTCCTTAAAATAACAAATGTTCGTGACTGTGTAGAGGGAACGAACCTCTTAATCTGATGCTAGGAATGTGATTTTGTACAGTTACTATGGAGAACAATATAAAGGCTGCTTAAGAATCTGAAAATAAACCTACCTTATATCATTCCTATATCCCTTCTTTGGTATATGCCCATAGAAATAAAGTCAGCCTACTCAGTCTTCAAATATATGTTAATGCACATACTACTTCATAGATCCTAAGATGGGAAATTTGTTACATTCCTGTCAATTGTTGAATGCCGAAAGACAATATGGTATACTTGTATGATGTAAGCCCAGGGTCCAAGGTAGTGGTTGGTAATCTAATTTCCACCAGGATTGCCACTTGTACAGTTTGGTTATTCAATAGATAAATAGAAATTTCTTTTAAAAAGAACTTTCAAAATAAAATTCACGACACATTCATAGTTACTACTTTGTGAATATATGATGAATATTGTGAATGCAATTATGATTAGGTTTTCTAATCACAATATTTTTTAAATTCTTTTAACTTTTATTGATTCTTTTTGGATTTCATATCATGCTTCTGATGCCACTTATCTCCCTGTCCCCTCACATCTGTTCTCTACCCTTGCAACCTCCCCCATCACTACAAAACAAAATCTAAAAGAAAAGCCAAAAATAAAACCAAACAAACAAAAATTAAGGAAAATCATCTCATCATGGAAGCTGTAGTGTGACCTGGTGAATCACACAGTTTATCTTTATGTCCATTCATCTTTCCTTTAAAGAGTTCATTGCTATGAACCATTGGTCTGGCTTCTGCTACACTACCAATAAGGAGCTGTGGACATCAGCAGAACATTCACAGTATTTTTAATGATTGTCAATCACTGAACATTAGATCTGATTATCATACATGTCATGGCTCAAATTGTATAACTTTGCCCAATACCTAAACCAAGAAAACAAACATAAATATCCTGAAGTGCAAGTTACAGATGTTAGGAGCACTTGGTGATGAATCTAATTATTATATTAAAGCTATAACTTTTACATCATGTATTATTCTCTATTTACTTAACTTTATGTGCTCCTTTCATTGTTTTAAGAATTTATCAGTCAGGTTGCAGTAACACACATCTATAATTCCAGCACTTGGGAGGCAGAGGCAGGCAGGTATCAGTGAGTATGATGCCAGCCTAGTCTACAAAGCAAGTTTCAGTACAACCAGGATGACTATACAAAAAAAAAACTATCTCAAAAAAGCAAACAAATAAAAACAGCTTAGCAAAAAATACCTTAAACATAATAGTTTCTATGTGAAAACTAAATCTCTGTAGATATATGTGTTGAAATTTTATGATATTTTTTTCTTTTAGATCCATGCATAGTATCAGAAGAAATTATGGAAAACCATAACATAATTTTCCGATGGAAAGAAAAACAAAAGCGGTATTACAAATCAGGGGAGATGCAAGAATTTAAGTGTAAAAATGGATATCACCTGGCAACATCTCAACTATTCCAGACATTCTGCATCAACGTTCACATCAATTATCCCACTTGCACAAAATCACACTAAAAGCATTAGTAGAATTTAGTCACATACCTTTGTCCAGTTAAGGTGTGTGCATATAATCAATAGTTTTAATTTTACTTTTGAAGTATTGGGTAACTAAATTTCATTTATAAGCTTGTATTGATGCATTGTGACTAATCTGGCAGCAGAGCATGCTGACACACAGGCACAAGCAGTTTATTCAAAGTTCCCAGAACATGATGCGTCTTGGAATAGACACAATTGCTTTCCTATCTTTCTCTATCCACCACTTTCCCAAAGCTTCTTCTATACTTTCTGATATACAGTTCTGATTTGCAGTGAACATGAGACATAGTGTCTCAGTCCTCAAAAATGTAACATTTCATAAATCTGAAAGAACAAAATGTCATACTTTATATTACTAATGAATATAAGTAATTTGTGCATTTTTGCTTTTGTTGCTAATTAATAAATAGGAAAAATTTAATGAATTAACTTCTAAATATACTACTTTTATAAGTTTAAATATTTCAGTAATTATAAAAAAGACTTAAATTTTAATTGGGTAGAAGAATGCATTGACTAACACAATATTGACATTAAAAACCTATGAAAATTTTGTGTAACTTGTAGAACAGGCAAGTTTTGCCCCCAAAACAATAAAGAAAAAATAATATTAAATATAATAAACATAAAAGCCAAGTTTGTCTTAATAAATGGCAGTGTTGCAAGTTGCTGCCTCTCCTCCCAGCCTGCCTCCATCCCCTTGGGACTTGGCCTCATGGTGTTTCCCCTAATCCCTCTAGTCATTAGCTTCTATCCATTCCTTCCAGTCTCCACTCCTTTGTGACTCCTTATAGACCTACTGCACAGTTTTTTGCCGCCAGCACACAAGTCTGAAAATTGGAGATCCTAGAGCCACTACACATGGCTACAGTTCAGAGTGGGCAACAGCAACCCAAGTGTGAAAGTCCCACTCAACAAAGGTCAGATGAAATATTTGCAGCGAGGAGAATGTCAAATGGCATACCTCTTGATGTCTAGATCCTAGCACAAAACACAAGCCTGAATAAACAAGACAATATGCTTTCTCTAGAAGTCAGAGGCCCCATCGTAGAATGCCATGAGAAAAGCAATAAAGCAAGCTCTTCACAGGAGCAACTGGGAGTGTGTTGGAGAAACTTAAAAAGATTACCAATAAATAATAAATGAAGGCAGTGAAAACACAGAAATGGTTGAATGAAATAATGAAAAAAATCCCAGATATAAAAGGAGACAACAACAAAATAAAATCACTAAAGAATTGTCAAACTCCTGGGCAGTTTGTGGGGCCACTGGCAGTAGAACTAGTATTTCTCCTTAATGAATGAACTGGCTTTTTAGAGTCCATTCCCTATGGAGGATACCTTGCCCCACCTACATACAGGGCATAGGGTCTTGGTCCTGTCTCAAGTGATGTGACAGATTTTGTTGACTCCCCAAGGGAGGCCTCACACTCTCGGAGGAATGGTAGAGGATTAGGAGGGCAGGAAGTTGGGAAGAACAGAGAGAGGGGAGGAAGGGGGAACTGGGATTGGTATGTAAAATGAGAAAATTCTTTTAAAGAATTTTTAAAAAAATAAATGCCAAACTGAACTAAAACTCAAAATAAAATCCAAACAAAAACTCAGAGGAAAACCTTTTCAAACTACTGAATAAAATTAAATAGAGAATTAAGTCTTGAAGACATGATAGAAGAAAAATGGATAGCTCAGTCAAAAGAAATATTAAAAAGGGAAGAAAGGGAGTAAGGAAGAAGGAAAGGAAGGAAGAAAATAACAAAGGAAAGAAGGAAGATAAAGAAAGGAAGGAAGATAAGAAAAAGGAAGGAAAGAAAGAAGGAAGATTCAGGAACCAATTATTAAGAAAATTTTTGACTCTATAAAAAAAGACCCATAAACAGAGGAAAGGGAAAAAACAGATAAAAGGCATAGAAAGTAATTTTAACAAAGCATAAAAGAAAGTGTACCTTAATCTAAAGAATGATGCTTTCAAGGTATAAAAGACACATAGAAAAGGAAATAGATAAAAACCAGAAAAGAAAATCCCCATGGCACATGATAAAAGTTGAAACAGATAAAGACTGTGGGACCCTCACCCTTTATTCTCAAAGGGGCAAGAAGAAATTTCCTAGCAGAATGTTTTCCCAGGAAGATAGTGGCCTTCCCCTCTCCCACCCAGGAGATTCTGAGCACAAGGTCACTTAGCTCAGCCCAGCCAGCCACCTGGTACAGGCTGATAAAGGTGGCCTAACTCATGAACAGTGGCGTTGCTCTAAAAATAAGAAAAAGAATGGGAGTGAGCAAAAGTCCTTCTACCAGAGCCAAAGCATCTTCAAAGATTCTCTTTGTAGTTATGCCTCTAAAAGCTTACCCCACAGAGGAGATACAACTCCTCTCTACCTTGTTGTATTGGGGATGGAGATGAGTTCCAAACATGTTTGTATTATGCTGATTAAACCTTGCTTATTACAGTCTGGGCCTCTCTGGTGGTCTCTCTCTGGGGGTTATAATCTGGGCACAACAAAGACCAAGTCAAACATAAAGGCAAGCACATTAAAATAACACTTGACTTTTCAATAGAGACTCTGAAAGCCAGAGAATATTTTTTTCTCATTTTTTATTAAAGATTTCCATCTCTTCCCCTCCTCCTCCCCCTTCCCTCCCCTCCCTTCCACCCATACCCCCACTCCCTCCCTCTCCAGGTCAAAGAGCCATCAGGGTTCCCTTCACTATGTTAAGTCCAAGGTCCTCCCAACTCCCCCTAAGTCCAGGAAGGTGAGCAACCAAGCTGATAAGGCTCACAGTGAGCCCGTCCATGCTGAAGAGTCCAAACCCATCGACGTTGTCCTTGGTTTCTCAGTCCTCCTCCACCGTCAGCCACATTCAGAGAGTCTGGCTTGGTCGCCTGTTCCATCAGTCCCATTCCAACTGGACTTGCAGGGAAGTCAGGACCGTAAGGGGTGCGCTTACCCATTGAGACAGTAGAACAGAACTAACGGGAGCCAGAAGAATATTGATGGATGTTGGGAAACTGAACCGCAGATGCTGATCCAGACTGCATGCCCAACAAAACTATCAATCAAAATCATTTAAAAAAGAAAAACATGCACAATAAAACCAAATTTAAAGACTTTAATCCTTACAAAATCCTAACAAATCTTTACAGAAGACACTAGAAGGAAAAAAATCAGTCTTAGAAAGGAGATTAACTACACCAAGAATACACAAAGGATAAATAATCACAAAACAGTAAATCAAAAGTAGAGGCATACTTACTACCCTACAACAAAATATCAGGAATCAGTAAATACTACTTAATAATTACTTACAATATCAATGGTCTCAGTTGCTCAATCAATAGATACAGACAAATTGATAGAATTAGAAAACAGGTATGTCAATTGATCGTGACACATCCCAGCACTTGAGAGGTAAAGGTAGGCGTGTCTCTGAATTTGAGGCCAGCCTAGTCTACAGAGTGAGTTCCAAGATAGCCAGGACTACAAAGAGGCACCCTGTCTCAAAATAAAAAAATAAATAAATAAAGTAAGAAAGAAAAGAAGAATTGGGAGTCTCATTCCCAGCTCTTCACTTGCAATGAGCTGTCTTCCTTTTTTGACTACACTAACTGGGGACTCTACCAACCCTCCTGGAAAAAACCTGCATTCCTCCTTTTATTGAGTGTTTCAGCCACCATTCCTTAGTGTCGACCACCAATACCCAGAACTGCATTCTCCCCGGTATTCCCATTGGAGATACCTGTAAGGCCCTATCAGGTAATAAAAGTCTATATGTGTTCCTAGGATCTAGATACAGCAACATAAAGCAAGGAATTGGACATCCACCCAAAAGCACAAGACGTATCAACACTTAGAAATCCCAAGCATCCCAATACAAAAACACAATAACACTCAAGACAATGTAATACCAAAAGCCAGCAACCCTTCTACAAGTGGCTCTGAGAAATGCAATATAGCTGAAGCACAAGAAAAAGACTTAAAAATAACTACTATGAATATTGTCAGGGACCTTAAGGGGGATATGAATAAATCCCATAGTAAGATCTGAGAAAACACAAGCAAACGGTAGAATGAAATGATTAAAACAATTCAAGACATAAAAGAAAGGTAACTGCTAAAGAACACTCAAACTGAGATAAAACTAAAGATGAAAAAAAAATAAGAAGTCAAACAAAGACCTCAGAGGTGAGCCTTTTCAACTGAGTGCAAGAGATGGAAGAGAGAATTTCAGGCATTCAAGAACAGAGAGCAGAAAGAGATATTTCAGTCAATGAAAATGTAAAATCTTTAAAAATCCAGACATAAAATGTTAATAAAATCTGAGACATTATGGGAAGAACAAATCTACAATTAAAGAGAAAAAAAAACAAGTCAAAGGAACAGAAAATATTTTCAACAAAATTGTAGAACAAAATTTCCCTTACCTAAGGGAAGAGTTAAATATCAAGGTAAAATAAGCATACAGAATGCCAAATAGACTGGAGCAGAAAAGAAACCCCCACAGCACAAAATGATCAGAACACAAAATGCACAGACAAAGTTTATTTAAAGATGCAAAGGGGAAAGACCAAGTAAAATATAAAAGCAGACCCATTAAAATAACCCCTAATTTCTCAATGGAGTCTCTAAAAGCCCGAGGGGCCTGGATAGATATTCTAGAAACTCTAAGAGACCACAACCCATATTTGTTGTGGGAGTTTGATCCATTTAGCCAATGACATTTGGGGTGACTAGACCTAGAGTGTGTTTTTCCGAATAAAACTGAGAAGGGAATTGTATTGGCTATCTTTTAAGTAGTCAGAGCCAAAGCAAGCACTGAAGAAGCTGCTTGCAATTGGTCCTCTTCATCCTTGGACTGAACAACTGGATGAAGGCAACTGGATCAGCAGAGGCATCTACTTTGTACTATATTCGTGAGTTTTGTTTTTCCATTACACCCTGAATAAATTATTAAATAGACTGTTGTGGGTTTTCACTTCACATATTACTATACCCAACAAAACTTTCAATCACAACGAATTTGAAAAAAAAAATGTATTTTTTGATTTAAAAACAAAAACAAATTTAGGTAGTACCTAGTTACAATTCCAGGTCTACCAAAGGCTCTAGAAAAAAATTACCTGAATAAGTTAATTTTACCCTTTAAAAAACACAAGGAATGAACAATCCCAAATTAGCAATCAAAGGAGGGAACAAACACAATAACAATAAGAAATAAAATAACAGGAATCTATAAACACTGCTGTTTGACAACTCTTAACATCAGTGTTCTCAATTACCCAATAAAAATATACAGACTAGCAGAATGGATGAAAAAAACAGGTTCCATTCTTCTGCTACATCCAAAAATCACACCTTAACATCAAGAATAGATACCACCTCAAGGTAAAATGATTTTTAAAAAGTTATTCTGAGGAAAAAGCTGGTGTAACTATTTTAATATCTGGCAAAATAGACTTCAAACAAAGACTAAACAAAGGCATAGGAAAAGATACAGTAGTCTTAAAAAGAAAATCCAACAAGAGGATATTACAGTTCTAAATACAAGGTCACTCACTCTGAAACTTAGAACTACATAGGCACTAGAAGCCATCAATGAAAAGACAAAAACTTCTTTATTGGTTTTTTTTTTCAAAGTGGTACAAAATGCACATGGTACCTTCTAATACAAGACCCTGTTATTATTAAGACCCAACAATGTCCTCTTACACCTTCTTGCCTTTCATTGACGATGTATTTATCTAAAGAAGGACTTTTGCTCCCCGAGACACTGGTTTTGATAAATATCCTGTTTTCTATGTATGTTTTGAAAGTCCAAGAGAGATTTAAAGGAGACACAAAATACCTTTGGGTAAAGAGACCAAGAATAATGCCAGAGAAAGCAGGAGTCAACACATCAATACCATTTCCGGGCAGAGCAAATTCTCTACATAGGAGAGAGTGTGGTTGGGACAACTTCAGCAGGCTTCACTGAGGAAGATGCCAGTAATCTTATTACAGATGCTGATAACAAAACAGTGAAAGAGGCTATTACTGTTATTACTATGACGTTGCAATACCTTAAGATCTGGAATAACCTTGAAAGGAGAATTCTCAACTTTGTATGGAAAAACAAAAATCTCAGGATATCCAAAATAATCCTAAAAAATAAAATAACTGCTGGAAGTATCATCATCCCTGATGTCAAGTTGTATTATAGAGCTGTACTAATAAAAATTTCATGGCCTTTGCAAATAAACCAAAAAAACCCAAGCAAACAAAAATCCATACATAGTGTTCAATGAACTTGAATTGATGACACAGACATAAATCTACACACATATGGACACCCAATATTTGATAATAAAGCCAGAATTACACATTGTAACAAAAAAGCAACATCTTTAACAAGTGCTTCTGGTCTAACATGATGTTGCTATGTAGACAATGCTAATAGATCCATATTTTTCACCCTGCACAAAACTCAAGTCCAAGTGGATCAAAGACCTTAAAATAAAACCAGATACACTGAACCTGGTAAAAGAAAAAGTGGGGGAAAACACAGGAGATGACTTTCTGAATAGAACAATAGCACATGCAAAGATCAACAATTAATAAATTGGACTTCATGAAATTGAAAATCTTCTATATGGCAAAGGATAAAGATACTACCATGAGAACAAAATGGCAGATACAGAACGAGAAAAGATTTTCAGCAACCCCACATTTGACAGAAGGCTAATAAACAAAATGTATAAAGAACTAAAGAAACTATAGTCATCAACAAACCAAAAAACCCAATTAAAAATGGAATACATATCTAAACAGAGAATTCTCAACAAAGGAATTTCAAAAGGCCAATAATCACTTAATGAAATGTTCAACATTATGACTCATCACAGAAATGCAAATCAAAACTAATTTGAGACTCCATCTTGTGACTGTGAGAATGGCAAAGATCAGCAAGTGATAGCTCTTGTTTGAGAGGATGTGGAGGAAGAACACTCCTCCTTTGCTCCAATGCACGGAGATCTTAAGTAAAACCAAACACTACTAGTCTTTAAAAATAAAAAGTATCTAACCTACATGGGAAGTAGAAAAAGACAAGATCTCCTGAGTAAATTGGGAGCATGGGGACCTTGGGGGAGGGTTGGAGGGGAAGGGGGATGCAAGGAGGGGAGCTGAGAAAAACATAGAGCGCAATAAAAATCAATTTAAAAAGTATCAATAAAATGACTCCTAATGATATTCTGTAATGCTCAGAGATCAGTGCCTTATTCAGTCATCATCAGAAAGGCTCCTCCTGCAACAGAAGGGACGAGATGCAGAGACCCCCCAACCAGACAGTATGTGGAATTGAGTCTTTGGAATACAGTTCTAAATGAGATGCCTCCATCGAATCCCTCGTCTCATAACTCAGAAAACCTGTGGAAGAGGAGGCAGAAGGAATATAAGAGTCAGAAGGAATGGAGAACACCTAGAGAACAAGGCCCTCTGAATCAACTCAACAAGACACATATGAAATCACAGAGAGTGAAGCAGCAACCATAGTGCCTGCACAATCCCACACCAGGCCTTCTATGTGTATACGACAGCATTGATTTTAATACTTTCCTGGTAAACCCAAGTGTAAGAATGAGTGGTTCTCTTACTCTTGTACCTGCTCTTGGGACTTTTCATGCTGTTGGGTTGTCATGTTTGTTTATTATCTCTTAGAAGCCTGTTCTTTTGTAATGGGAGAAAGAAAGAGAGTATATCAGTAGGGGAAGGGATGTGGGGAGGAACTGGAAGGAATAGATGGAGGGGAAACTAGAATTTGCATCTTTGTATGAGGAAGAATCTATTTTCAATAAAAGTGCAAAAAGACTCAAAAATAAAACAAAGAATCAACAAAATGAAAACAAATGACCCGTTCAAGAAATGGGCCCTAGCTCTGCATAGAGAGTTCTAAACAGGAAAATAAAATGGCTAAGAAATATCTCAAAAAAGTTTCATGAGGCCGGGCGGTGGTGGCACAGGCCTTTAATCCCAGCACTCGGGAGGCAGAGGCAGGCGGATCTCTGAGTTCGAGGCCAGTCTGGTCTACAAGAGCTAGTTCCAGAACAGGCTCTAGAAACTACAGGGAAACCCTGTCTCGAAAAACCAAAAAAAAAAAAAAAAAAGTTTCATGAACCCTTGCAAATAAGGAAATATAAAGGAAAATAACTTAGATTTCATTTTATTCCATCAAAAGGCAAAGATAAATAGCAATGAAAAATACTGCAACACCTGATGGAGGGTTATAAACAGAAAGAGGGAATCCTCACTCAGTGTTATCATTATTGTAAACTGGTACAGACACATGGATATCAATATGGAGAATTCTCAATACATCTAAAATATATCTATCTCATAGCATAGCAATACCACACCTTGGCATATTCTAAAATGACTTAACATCTTAACCCACACATAATTACTCAGCCATGTTCATTGCTTTTCCCTGTTCTCAGTAGCTAGTGAATGAAAACAAGCAAAATATCCTTCAGCTGATGAATGGATCATGAAAATGCCTGGCATACACTGTGAAATACCATTCAGCTGTAAAAAAATGAAATCATAAACTTTTCAGGTAATTGAGAGTATTAGAAAAGATAATATTGAGTTAGGTAATCTAGACACAGAAAAACAAATGTCACATGTTCTCTCACATTGGAGATTCCTACCTCCAAATCTTCACAAGAAAGTCTATATCCTGGAGTAACTGCAAACGCCAGGAGAGTAGAGTCGGGCAATAGTGGCGCACGCCTTTAATCCCAGCACTCGGGAGGCAGAGGCAGGCGGATCTCTGTGAGTTCGAGACCAGCCTGGTCTACAAGAGCTAGTTCCAGGACAGGCTCTAAAGCTGCAGAGAAACCCTGTCTCGAAAAACCGAAAAAAGAAAAAAAAAAAAGAAAAACCAGGAGAGTAAACACAGACCATTCCCAGAGTAGTAGGAAATGTGAATACCAAGGTAAAAATGACCTGGTAGGGAAAAGGAGAAAAAAGGAGAAGACTATAATTAGGGAGATAGGAGATAAATGCAGAAAGAAGAGGAAGAACGGTAAAATAATAGTAGGGTTGTAAGGGAGAGTCTTAAGAAAACATACCAATAATTATCTACCCCTATATAACTATAATTCATGTAAGTCCATGTATGAATAAACATATATAGTTAAAATACAATTTTCTATCATAGGCTAATAGTGCTTTCTCCACAAACCAAAGACCATCTAACAAAGACAGCAATACTAGGCAAGAGGAGAACCCTTCAGAGTTATTGGTCATGATTGTCTTATCAAACCAAGGCATAACAGACTACTATTATTGCAGTTCATTGCCTCCAAAAGGTGGAAAGTACAGCATTATTGCTGAAGACACCATGTACTTCCACACAGGGTGCAAACATCTGTGAGCTGGAACTGTCCCCAAAACCTCTTCTCTGAGGACTCACACTCATGGTACCAGTAGTTGCCATACAAGCCTCCAAAGAAGAGAAGCAGTCAATGCTCATATCTGACTATGATGCCTATAAGAAGGCAAAAAGAAATTTAATTTCTCATCTTTCCTTCCAAATACTTTAATTCTATTGACTAGGAAATTGGCACAAAGAAAACAAATGTTATATTGCTTAATAAATGTAAAACGATAGGCTCGGAGTAGTAACATGAAACACTGATTGGACGTTGTTGGTTTATTTTGATACTCCCTCCGTGAACTTTGATGTTTACCAAATTAGCTTCCAGTAATGCATTGAAATTCGAAGTCATGCACTGCACTGTCAATGATGGGATTCCCAGAAGCACCGTCACTGCTGGAGAGCTTTAGGTTTATAAGATCAAGGTTGTGTGGCATGTTGCTCTTAGCCAATGTTTTCCTAACCTCATGGCTTTCTACTGCCAAAAATCAAAGTAAGTAGAAACATTTTGAAACATGCACTTTCTAGTCAAATGTATTCATCTTCTGTGTGTGTTTTAAATTTTATCTAAACGCATTGGAAATCAACAATAAAATATAAGAATGTTTTTAGTGAAAGAGTAGAAAACATTTTCAGTGTTAAAAACCAATCTATTTATGGAAGTTGTTTTTAATAAACTACTAAAAGGAAAATATGAATATAATGGGTTTTCTATGTTTTCTAAACATCAAAACTTAATAGCCTATAAACCAAATTTGGAAAGAGAAAAAGAGAAATTTTTCTTTAAAATGCATAAGGAATAAATGTAACAAGATAAAATTTCAATGAAATTCAACTTAAATTAAGTTCAACGCAAAGCCATTGACCAGGATAAAACTCCCAACAGACCTAAACATTTCTGAACCTGTGTGGAGTTGATTTCTTTTTCACAGACTGGAGGGTTTTAACTTTATAGTCATTAAAATGAGTAATTTATCCCACTTCAATAAAATTATCATTAAGTAAACAGAAATGCCTTTTATAAGACAACGAAGAATATTGTGATTTTGTATTTAAGTCACCAAAATGCCAAAAATTTATTCTTTTCTGATCTCTGCAATGAATGTAGAAGAAGATTATCTTACCTCTGTGTTAGCATTGTGTCTAAGGAGGATATAATAGCTCTGCATCAGAGTTTTATAACTCCCTTACTTCCAAGTCACCAGCAATACCTTAAATAAGGAGTGGAATTCTAGAATTAAGTCACTGTGCTTGATTCTAGTTTCATGAAGTCTTTATTTTTCTCCTTGTTATTTGCTAATGTTTACATATACTTAAGGGTTATTTAGATAGTCCTTCAGTCCTCACATAGGTGAAAAAGATAGAAGCAAAACAATTATTTTTGTTTTAGCCTTCACCCTTTCACATTTTGTAGCAAATATTGTAGCAATATTTCAGAGATTTAAACTCATTATTATTCTATAACATTTCACTTTGAGTGGGAATCATGGGAAAACAGACACATAATAAAAGAAAAATCCGTTCTGCCAAATGACAGAAAAAATGTTTGCTTTCAATTATTTTTTAAAATATTTAAAAATTTTTGAGATAATAATTATAACATTTCTCTGTTTCTGATTCTCCCTCCAAAATGTCCCATATGCCCTTTCTTGTTCTGTAACTCCTGGTGTCTCTTTTTACTAACTGTTTTTGATATTAAATAGCTATATCTATGTGCATATACATACATATCCCTAAATAGATCCTGCTCAGTCCATGCAATATTACTTGTAAACACTGCATATCTAGTATTCTATGCAATCCAGTGAATTACCTAAAATGAGTGAGTCAAAGAAAGAATATGTAGCAAGCAAGAGGAAGATAAACAAAATGACAGGCAGGCAAACAGAAAACAAAACATTATTTTAGGCAATCAAGATGTCCAACATTGATGCTCTAGGGCAGCTAATTTAAGGCAGCCATCTAGACTCCCTCTGAGAGAACCCTTGGAATCCTTATTAATTTTGATGGTATCCATAATTTTTCTTCTTCTGTAGAAACAAGAGCAAAACCCCCTCCCCAAACCAGCACATCTCCTGTCTTTATCATACCTTTCATTGAATATATATGTCTGTATATGTTTATATAAATAACGCTTAAGTTTTCCACAATGAACAATGAATTTTCCCACAGTAATCTTTAAAGTTTCCAGGAAGAAGATGGGGCTACACAACAACAACTCCACCTGGTTGATATTATGTCATGATGCTGATACATGACATGATGCTACTACAGACCTGTTTTGGGTACCAGCTGCACTTGGTTAGCTGAGTGGTGCACATTTTTACAACGTTCTGGACAGACTGCCACCAAATACCCAGAGACTATTTGAAATCCTCCCAGACATTAATCTTGGAACTTAATCATTATTTTACTTTCACAGGATCCCATAGAAAGAATGTCTCCCCGTGACAGCTGGAAGTAATTCTAGAAGACGACATCCCCTCTCCCAACAAAGTTTGTCCTCAGGGTTAGGGACATCATTTAGGAGTTGATTATAATTGGTATAGGAAGTTGGGGAAAAAATTTTATAGGCTCAGGAATCTCTTTGAAAAAAGGGGGGGATGAAATTGGATGGGATAATAGATTGGTATGAGCTTACTCACACTAATTATAATTGTAGAAGGATGGCGGGCTGTGTCCCACCACCCGGCTAGCTTTACTCCCAAAATAATTACACGGAAACTGAATTCATTTAAACACTGCCTGGGGGCTGGAGAGGTGGCTCAGAGGTTAAGACCACTGACTGTTATTCCAGAGGTCCTGAGTTCAATTCCCAGCAACCACATGGTAGCTCACAATCATCTGTAATGAGATCTGGTACACAGGAGGAACTCTGTGTACATAATAAATATTTAAAAAAAGAACACTTCCTGGCCCATGTACTAAAGCCATTTCAACCCAGATATAATGAATTTGGAATTACAAGTTTTGAACAGAATACTCAGATTTATAGATATGGGAATGATGATCCATCTGTATACAGAAATGTGGAGGAAGTATATTTGGAAAGGTTTCAGAGATTGGGTGCCCTCTTCTGATCCCTAAGGTCACTGTATTCACTTATGTACAGGGACACAGATCTCTCTCTCTCTCTCTCTCTCTCTCTCTCTCTCTCTCTCTCTCTCTCTCTCTCTCTCCTCCTCTCTCCCCCTACTCTCCTTCCCTCCCTCCCTCTCCATCTCCCCCTACTCTCTATATACCATCTCTCCCTCCCTCCCTGTCCCTGTCCACCTCCCTCTCTCTCTCTCCCTCTCTCCCTCCCTCCCTCCCTCTCCCTCTCCACCTCCCTCCCTCTCTCTCTCTCTCTCTCTCACACACACACACACACACACACACACACACATACACACAAAGGAGGAAGGAAATAGGAAAGGGTTAAGAAAGAAGGAATTGAGAAAATAATAGTATACAAATGAGCACGCAAGCTTTAGATAATAACTGTCTGGCCAATTGTGGAAAAAATTTTCAACAATAACTTAATGTTTCTTCTTTCAAAGCATTTACATTTACAACTACCACACTATAAAAACAAGGACTAAATCTTTAAGGATGGAATTTTAAAACACACTGTAAGTAGTTTTAAACAAGAAAAATGCCACCCTCCTGAGTATTTGCTTTCCAAATCTCTGCTGAGAACAGTTCTCTACCAAGATTAAAAAGTACTCCACAGTAAGTGATTAAAGACATAGTTCTGTAAGATCAAAACATGGCACAGGCTTTTAAACTAATATGTCTGACTAGGATTTCAAAGGATTATTCTGTTTCTCACCGCCAATTCTGTCCTGCTTAAGTTGTCAGCCCATCAGAATCCAGGACCCTTCCAGGTCTGCAGTCAGCAAATTTTCCAAGCCAGTATTCAGTTCTTTGCCACGAGCTTTTTTTAATATTAAGAAATACAACTGGAGGAGTCATTTTAGACTCTGCTTAGATGCTTTTCAGAGAGAGTAAGCTGCTTGGAATAAATTCTGTAGGACTGGGAGGTCATTAGAAAGCACTGTTTCCGAAGTGAAGGAAATTGAGCTAACTTTTCATTTGGTAGTTTACACTAGGTTAACTATTGAAGCCTTCTCAGTAACTTTCCTACTTCAATCAACAAGAACTCTGTGGAGTTCTTGAAGAGTGGCTAGTCAGCTTGAGCATGGCAAACATAGCTCTGCAGGCCTTACCCTTCCCCCATCCCCTCTTCCTACTCCAGTCAGACACCAAAGTCTATTACTTTATATGGCTGCTTCCTCCTTCTGAGGCTGACCACCAAGGTCCAGCTATCAAAGTATTGAAGTCCATCAAACAAAAGCCCCCTTTGGCTCACCTAATTAACATGCCCAATTAAAACTACACACCTTATCCTAACACAGGGTGGCCTTTTTTACCATCTATCGATGGGCCATGTGTCTCTCTCTATCCAGGGGCAGTCCTTTGTCCCTTCTCCCTCTCCCTTTTTACTTCCCCTTCTCCCTAGTCCTCTATCTCCTGTCTTTGTCTCTTAGTCCCTGTCCTTTGTCCCTCTAAGGTAAATCTCCTTTGTCTTGAGAACTTGGTCTCAGGAGTTCTTGAGCTGACTTTGAGGTCCCCTCAAGTTTTCATATACAAAATTATAGAACATTTATAGAGGCAAGTTTCCTTGATGGTTATACTGGCCATCCAGTAAGCAGCACCCCTTTTTGGCCTTGGTATCAGCTCCTGGCTCCAGGTTCATGCTCTGTCTGAGTTCCTGTTCTGAATACCTTTGATGATGAACTATGATTTGGAAGCATAAGGTGAATAAACCCTTTCCTTCCCAAATTGCTGTGGTTGTGGGGTTTCATCACAGCTGTAGTAGCCGTAACTAAGACAACGACGTGAGTGAAATGTCAAAAAAAAAAAAAAAAAAGGAAGACTTGTGTAACGGAGGTGGAGGAGGTAGAAAGGCATTTGTTTATTGAATCCTGTAGTCTGCGGATGTGGGTATTTTTACTCAGGGTGTTCTTAGAGGAATGGAGAGCTCATTCCTTTCTGACTGTAATTGGGTTTGTTGAGACTTGAACATGAGTGGTAAAGTAAAGGATTGTGAACATCCCAGTGAAAAGTTAGGCAGGCAGGCAGGCATATAAAGTTCTGCTTTCCTTTCCTTTCCTTTTTCTTTTTTTTTTTTCTTTTTAGGAAAAAGAGAGCTGATTTCTATGTTATCAACAGCCATTCTTAAACGTGAACATGCATATGTAATATTCTATGAACATATCACAGTTTTTTAACGTTAGTTAATAAAGGTTAAACACACAACATACATCCTTACCAAAAGAATTCAAACTGTCAATTTAAACCTTTAAAATAAAACTTAGTAAGTAAAAAAAAAATGTTTGTGTTGAGCACCATTTGTACAACACAATTAATTAAAACAATTCACTTGGCTGGACATGAAAAAGCTGTAGTAGAAAATAAATTCATGAGGCTTTTAAACAGCACAATAAGCAGTTTTGCCATGCAGAAGGAGCAATATTAAAAACTACTTTTAAAATACACATTTAAAACTATTTAGTTCAAGTCACAGACCTTTTCTCAGTAGAGACTTCAATGCAATGCATAATTAGCTGCCTTAGATGGTCTGTTTGGAAAGCACAAAACCCCTTTCAAATTACGACTTTACTGATTTCGGCACAGAAAAGAAGTCTTAAGAACAAGAACATGATTTGAAAAGTAGGAGGAGAAACGGAGGAAAGAAAGAAACCCAGGCATGAGGAGATTTAAAGGCAATCACTAAAGACTGCATTCTCAGCCACCGAGGAACACAGCTCCATCTGCACAGGGCTTGCTGCACAGCTTTTACTGCAGCGGGGACCTCATTTCCGTGGAGGGAGTTCTCGTCACTGAAATGTTTTGTTGTATACTTGAGTGCGCTGAGAAGACCTTCTACACGATCAGCAGACTGGTCCTTAGGAACTTTGAAACAACCTTTCACATCAACTTTGGAAGTTTTGTCAAATGCTCCCCCTGGATGGATATAGTCATAAAGTACTATGACACCCACCATTACCCTCAAGCAGAATGATACTGTCACTTCATTGATAAATTTGGTTTTGTATTCTGGTGTCTCCAGCATGACTCTGCACACACTTGACATGGGGCCTACACGATCCCTGGTGTTTTCTATTGATAAATTTTTATCCTCCGATACAAATTTTGTTGTTGCATCGCTCGAGGGTTTCAGCGTCGGGGTGGCCTCGGCATAAAACAAAGACATTCGATTTGCCAATTCATCGTTTACTTCAGTTTCTCCTTCTGTCGGGACATTACTACTCATTTTCTTGTTTGCTCTTCACCTTCCACTCTACCTTTGGTCTTCCTATTCCCCAAACTCTCCAATATCTCGGCTACACTTTCTCTCTATGGCGTCACTTTCATAGGGCCTTCAGCCTGCTATGGTGTTCGCAAAAAGAAAATGCGTGAGAAATGTAGAGCAAAGAACATTCAGGTGGCAGTGAGATCACAGGTAGTTTCACTTAACAGGTAAACGCATTTATTGGTAATTTAAATTCTCAAAGAGAAACCATTATTCTTACAAGTACTAAACCAAACAGAAAAATGCAAAAGAAATTATTAATCTATAAAAACAATCTAAGAGGAAACGCGGGATCAAAAACCTAACCTGTTCCTGGGTACAGAGGGATGCTGGCCCCAACAAGGGTGAAGTCTTGGCCAACCCTGCCTTCTAAAACCAGCTCCAGAGGCAAGTGCTAGCATTTTTAACGGTCTCTTGCCGCCCCCTGCTGGGCAGCCGCAAGGATTTAGGTCTTGCCGCCTGTGGACGCAGATCCGATGACGACTTCAGCCCGCACCCGGCTGGATGCCGGAACTTAGTCTTTATTTCCACTCTCCCATCCCTCCTGGTCTCTTAGAAGCATAAGTAGAAAGCATCAACGCCGAGTTTTGGTACCGAGCATGAGTCCTACGTATGGCTCCGAGTGAGCCTGGGGGCTGCTGTGGTGATTTTAAGTGGGCCGCCTATCTGGCTCTACAGTGCGATTTCTAAAGGCAATTGCAGAATTACGCTGGAGATAAGGAAATTCTGTGATGAGGAATTAGGGTGGTTTTGAGTGTAGACTCATCAAGCTCTCTACACTTAGATGGTAAAGGAGTTCGAATTGTGTCAGAATTTGTAACTTTAGTGACTGTCTCCACCCTTTACGTTGCTGTTTTTGTGGGGGATTTAGAAGAAAATGTATATGAAAAGTTGAATTCGGGTTACCCATTATGATTTCACTACCTTTTCTCCAACTTGCACGGAAGTAGGCATTTTGTTGCCGTTTTCTTTTCAACATGAGTGAGAAATATTTAGTTTGCAGGAAGTAGTGGGACTCACACAATCAATCTCTTTATTCTCTACCTCACTGGTGATATCTTGCCTTTTCTTTTCCAAATGGAGGTGCAATGGTAGAAACATCCGCTCCTTAGCTTTCTTGGAGATATTCAAAATATCCCATTGTAAGCAAATAAGAAGTGAAGAAGTAGTTCTGTAAAAAATTTCTATACGTATGTGCTATGTCAAAGGATTAGCAGGATTGTAGTACCCCAGTGCCAGTAATTACCTATTTTCTTTAAAAGCCCATTAGCTGTCCATCTGTGGAACAGAACATAAATCCTCCTCCTCAGACCTCACTAATTACAGTCACCAATATTTTCATGATTTTCACTAGCAGATAGCAGATAGAACACCACCCCTGGAAGAGAGAGGGAGAGGGAGAGGGAGGAGAGGGAGAGGGAGAGGGATTATTTGCCACCCAAATAATCTCTAAAGATGAGACGATATCATTATGGAAAAATTAAAAACTTGGAATCATATGTACATGATGAGAACCAGATATGTATTGATTTGATGAATTAAATAGAAATATTCACAGGTCAAGAGATTAAGACTTTACAAAAGACAGTGATAAAAAGATTTGAGTCAATTGAGGAACTTGTCAGAACTGATAAGCATGAAGAGGAGGTACAAGCAAAAGACAATAGTAAAGATTTAGCATCATCAGTACCTCTCAGAGTCAGAGATGACGTCCCAAGAGTTTTAGCTATTTATCCTCTTACTACTTCTGAAAAACCAGCAAATATTACATACCCAAAGGATATACATAGTGTAATTGGGAGTCTATACATATGAAAGATCTAAAAGATATTAAGCAAGCAGTATTTCTTACGGCATGTGTTCACCATATATGAGGCAGTTGGTAAAGACATGAGCTTCAAGAAATAAGGTTACTCCACATGATTGGCTTCAGTTAAGTTTAGCTGTATTAGATGATGGTCCACAGCTTCAGTGAAAGAGTTACTAGAGAGAGGAAGCTAAGGCCCTTGAACATCAAGGTAGAGTCAGAGATTTTAAGACCTCTCAAGATAAAATTCTTGGTGAGGGCCCTTATCCTGATCCAAATACTCAAGCTACATACCATGAACATATATTGTCCCTACAGAAGCCTTGAATGTTTGGGAAAAGATTGAAGAAAAAGGAAAAAGAAATCAATCATATATTAATGTTTTATAAGGCCCAAGAGAAGTCTTTAATTACTTTTTGCAAAGATTAACTAAAGCTGTACAAATAGGGGTAGCAGATCCATAAGCAAGATGAGTATTCATTGAATCTCTGGCTTTTGAAAATGCTAATTTAGAATGTAAAAAGATACTTGTGCCCTTAAAGGTCAGATCAGCACCAATGGACAAATGGATTCTACATACAGCCAATGTTGAGTCCTTTGACTATAACGCTGATGCTTGGGAAGAAGAAGTGATTCACAAAGGTGTACAGAGACATTAAAATACCAAATGCTTTAATTGTGGTAGAATAGGACATCTGAGAAGGGACTGTAGACAGGGCATTCCAAAATATAGTATTTCTTCTGGGAATCACCTAAATAGAAGGCCCTAACCATCTGTGTTATGCAGAAATGTGGCAAAGGCTGACACTGAACAAATGAGAGTAGAGCAAAAGGTGACAAACAAGACAACCTGTTATCATTGGGAAATTCCTTGAGCGGCCTCTCACGGGCCCCCAAGTCAAAAGTGGTCCAGTCATTTCCAGTCACTATGGAGAACACACTTCCCCAGGAAAATTAGAAAATCCAGTGCCTGTTATAAGAAAACCATACTGCTCTGAATGATAGAATAACCACAGAGGATGAATCAAAAATTCAAACAGAAAATAGAAAATGTATATTTTGGCAGACTTCTATAAATGATAAAATACAAAAGCTGGTAGTATTAATAAATAACATTATAATAGAAAGCTGATCAGCCATAGATGCAGATGTGACTATTATTACCCCAGAATCTTTGCATCTGAATTGGTCATTCAGGAGGAAGATGTTCAGTTCTTAAGAATTGGAACCCTATCTCAGGTAGAAATAAAGTACGAGATAAATTGAATACATATAACCAGAAGGACAGAGAGGAAGGCTAAGGCCGTATATAAGCAATGAGTCTATGTGGTTGTGATTTGTTACCACAATGGAATACCCAGAAAAACATTCCTGCAGTCTCAGAAACAGATCATAGACCAATTCATGTTTCTAGGAAGAATATTATAAGATACTATGAAAATAGACATTGACCATTCAGGCTGTACAAAATGAACAGCTGGTGAACTCTCAGACATACCAAAGGCTCTAACTTTAATGGTTAACTAAGAAACATATATCAGTTAAACAGACTACTCTAGCCAGGATTTGAGACAAGCTCTGTACTTTCCCATTATACATAGACTGTACAAAAACTAATACAGCTACTTCTCCCAGAACTTGACAATTAACCCAGTTTTTTGAGAATTCCATAAATATACCATCACTCCCATTTAGCAGGAAGTAAATTTAAGAATACAATGTTCACATTCTCATGAAGTGAAGTAGATGGTTTTTGGTCATTCAATGGATTATAGATATTGTATATATATATATATATATATATATATATATGATATTGTGTATATATATACATATATATGTATATATATATACATATATATATTGTATATATATATATGATAAAAAGGTAGATTATTGAATCTACTTTTAAAAAGCAACTATTAGTTTTAAATGTTTTATGTTGGATTGTACTTTCATATATTGTATACAAATTTTGTATATTGATATAAATTTGAGATTAATTTTATTAAAATGTACTGCACATACATTTCTAAACTTGTTCAAGGTATTTTACCTATTCAGCTCATTTAACAATGTAATGCAAATCTCTAGTTCTTGAAAATTATTATTACCAACTGTTTAGGATAAGAAAATATAGGTTAGTAGTTAATCACATAGTACAATCAAACTTGTAGTCACATTAGGAATGTTTTCAAGGTCAAGATATATTTTAAGTAGTCAGGTCATTTTCAGACTCTTAAGAGATCTACAGAATATGGCTTTTAAGATGTTTTTAATAACCTAGGTTCCTCTTTTCTTTATGACAATGAGACATGTCTTCTACTGGCAGCACCAATCTACTTCAGAGAAGATAATGGGCACTGAAGAAACTCTAAATGGAGTTTACTTTCTTTGTGGCAAATGTAAGCCACTTGGCAAGAAAATGCCCCTGGCTTGACTACTGACAGTATGCTGTCATAATTAGACAAGCAGGACACAAAAGAAAATTATGACCAAACATTGTCAAGACAAGGGGGGGACAGCCTTTCAGAATATCTTGCTTCATAGAAAAGTCTGTCAGATATGCTAGGCCTGTAGGCCAAGGATGGATGCCCAAGTTGAAGGAGAACTTTGGGTAATTGTCCCAGCAGTCAACTGTTTCTGTCATTACACACAGCTTTTGGAAGTCACTTGCTTGCACTTCCTGCTTACTCAGTTAATATTATTTCCTTCTTAGGTCCCTGATGGAGTTGAAGACTATATAGTTATAGTTACAGTTTTCCTTGTTTCTTAACACAGAAAGCAAGTTATGATAGAAAGTAAATTAGGTTCAAGACTTTGGACTCACCAAGTTATTATAGTTATAGAGTGTTTTCTCTGAACTTGTAAAATGCAAATGGACTAGACATTGTTGATGTGTTTATTGCCTGTACATACTGTATATGCTTATTTCACTTATTATATATAGTTTTTCCTATATTAGTTACAGCCTTCTTTTTTATTTTAGACAAAAAGGGGAAATGTAGCATCATTTCATTTTTATTTTAATAAATAAAATTTATTATCAGAAAAGAAAAAGTAAACAGTCACACTGTCCAGCCTTACAGATCAGGCAGCAATGACAACCACCTTTAATCCCAGTAGCCACACCAGCTTGCCATAGAAACCAGGTGCAGGCCCTTAATCCCAGAATTAAATAGGATTATAAAATTGGAGGAGACAGCTCTCAGTCTCAGTTTCATTTTGAGATTCTTAGAGGCAGGATTGCCATTTTGAACTGAGGTAGAGGTAACAGTGGCTGGCTGCTTTGCTTTTCTGGTCTTCAGGCTGCACCCCAATATTTGTTTCTGGGTTTGTATTAATAGTGCTTCAAAGTAGTTGTGATTCTGTTGTTCAGTTGTTTTAGGAACTAGGAAATTTACAAGAGGACTGAGTTTTTCTTATTCTGTCTTGGATACAAAATGACACACAAATAATTACACGAAAATAGTCATCATTAATACAGGAAGCGCAAATCAGAGAGTATGCATGAGAGACAATGGAGAAAGGTTCTATTTGTATACATCTGTGGAAGCAAAAGGCATGACTGTTGGGAATCTATAGGGAGATTACTTTTGAATTTTCTGCCAATCTTTTTAAAAAAACATTAATTAATTTATTTTACCTGAGTGTGTCTATACATAAGTGTATTATGTGAACCACATGCTTGGAGAACCTGCAGAGACCAGAGGATAGCATCCTATCCTCTGGAATTGTAGTTACAGACAACTCTGAGTAGTCGTAGATGCTGGGAACTTTAGTCTGACTCTCTGGTGGATTAACCAGCACTCTTATCCATTGAGCCAACTCTTCAGCCACTTGGTTAGATTTATTAGAGCCACATGTTATCCACTTTTCCTCAAAGAACTCAAGCTGAACTTCCTGAATTTGTTTTAATATGTAATGTTTTCTAGTATTTGATCTTTCTTTTTTATGAAGAAAAAAGTAGATATCTATGAATTCTTAATTTACTCTTGAAAAATTTAAGTTTCTATGTGAATAACTGAGCAATACCCTTTTACACTTTGTAACACTCCTGGGTAGTCATCATGCCAGTGCTTCCTTGATCTTTAATCCTTGTACTACAAAGATAGTAAATTGCTAAGCAAAGTTAGCTTTTTTCATATTCTTCTTGATGGAACTTAAAACAAAAGGCAAATGATGACTATTATAACTTAATTTCAACAATTAGCCATCTTGATAATTTACTCAAACTATTTCTTTTTATTCCCAAATGTATCTTCTATTGATTTTTAAAATTTTTTTATTTGAAAGTTTTTTCATTCTATATACCAACTACAGTTCCTCTCCCTCCCCTCCTAATTCCTACCCCTACCTTCTCCCAACCCAAACCCTCAGTAAGGATAAGTCCTCCCATGGGGAGTCTACAAAGTCTGGCAAATCAAGTTGAGGCAGGACCCGAGTCCCTCCCCCCATCTACAGTCTAAAGTTCCTACAATCCTGTTTCCTGTGAGGGAATCCAGACCTTAAACAGTATTTTTAGTTTCGTCTCTACTGATCTTCACGGAGCCAATCCAGCCATTCTCTTCACATCCCCATTTTCATTCTCCACTCTGTCCCCAAGCACTAAGCAGTGCATTCCTACCTTTGTGCCGTCACTTCATGTGAATCCATTCTCAGTTATTTTATTCTCTCATTAATTCAGAAACTGGAATTAAATCAATAGGATTTGCAATAACAATTCAAAAGATATGTAATTATAACTTGGGGGTTAAGTAATGTCTTGTAAATAAGAAACTAACATCTGGAAGTAAAAGAATAGGATAACTCTTCTTGGACTAACAGCCAGTCCTGGTGGGGATACCATGATCCTGATGGTAATGCTACATGCCTGCGAATGAACAGAATCACAACTGGAAATACAGCCCTTGTTTGAGAAAGGAGGTAGCAGTGTTGCTTTTGAAGGTGACCCACTGAACTAGGTAACTGATATGATTGCTTTCCCGGCAGAACCTCTGCTTTTACAATATGTAATCTGCATGACTCCACCAACTCTCTGACCTTAAGCTGTTGTGCAGAAAGTATAAACTATTAAAACAACAAAAGTCATTATTTGAACAAGTAGGTATGCTACACTATAATTTGATTATTATCCTTGTAGCATATATTAGGCTTAACATTAATTACATTTTGAAAAGTAGTCTCTTCCTCATTTTATAAAGTAACTCTTCTACTTTATCATGGCAGCTGCTTGTCTTTCCAGTGTGTTTTTCTCTGATATTAATATAAATATTGAATTAAAAGTAACAGAAAACCTTAATTTTAATGAAAATAATAAAGACAAATGTATTTTCCATAGAAACTTAAGAAAACAATATAGTCTGGCAATGATCTGGAAAATGGAAGGATTTGCTGAGTAAATCAAATTTAACAGGCGAAAAGAACAATGAAGTTCAGGTTAAATGCGAAATCAAACTAATATGAAATGTATTGCTGCTTTGATTCATCAATAAGGAAAATGTTGAGCACATTTTTATGCAGAGATAAAATGCAAAGACACCGGACTCAGCACAGTCTTCCTAAAGCTATTTTATGCAGGATTCTTGATATGTTGAAATACACTTTATCTTCCTTCCATTTGCTTTTATGTCTGTGCAGCTTCTTGAAAAGACAGACTCCTTGATGAGAAAGGGAGAGAAAGAGAAGAAAATGTAAAAGAATGTTAGTCATTATTCACTGCCTATTACAATTCATATGTGCAATGCCTTAAGTAGAACCCACTCAGAGCAGGTAACCATGCTCAGTTAAGCATCCTTCTGATTCTGTTTGAAAAACTTTATGCTGTTTGTTAATGTTGTTGACTATATTAACACCAGGTTTATAATTTCTTCAAATTATTTGCTTTTTTCCATCTTCAAAAGGGTGATCCCAGTTACCAAAACTTTTAATATTAAACAAAAATCTTCTACTCCGATTTTATCATAATTAAACATAAGGGGTATTTCTAGGCAAGCACACTAAGCATTTGTATAGGGCACATAGATACACTTTAAAGATCATCCTTCTGCAGTTCCCAGGATTGTCTCATTATCTGCAACATACACATATTTCCAAAATTTTGTTGTATGTGAACTTATGACCAGTAAGAAGTTTGATAAATGTGTTATTTTTCTTATTTCAAAATATAAGACTCAAATTTTGCACATTTAAATTTTGTATATAAATATGTGTTTCTTTTCCAACTGTCAAAATATCACAGATATCAAATGGTAAACAGCAATTTGACTCCAGAAAACTCAAAAGTTTCCAGCATTTATGGGTTTAAGATTTGAAAAAAATATGATTTTCCTTTCTGATAGACATAAATACAGAGTACTATAGAGCATGATATTTATAGAATTTATAAAATAGTAAACCTCTTGAATAAAATTAGACAAAAATATCCTAAGGACATTTTCTTACCTTTCTCTTGGAGTACACTTTGGATATTTCAGCCTTCCTCTGTCACACTGCACTCGAAGTTCAGACCCACTAACAGATGTCTCAGTTATGTATGTATCTCTCTTACACATAAATTCAATATACTCGCCATGGAGAATGAGTGGTCTATTGTCAAAATTCCATTTCAGCTGTAAATAATTCTTATCCATTTCAACAAACGACAATGGGCAAGGCTCTGAACAAACACAAGAAATTAAGATGAAAACCGTATTGATAACATCTTGTACAAACACTACATTCAGTGTTGCCTATATGGGATAACCTTACACTCCATAGAAAGACAAGCAAGTTGGTCAGAATTATTGTTGGAGTCTGAAAATATGTTCACTCCTGGTCAAAGGAACTTATGTGACATTCCCTCCTCTGGTCAAAAGAATACTTGGATAGTTATAAAAATTCTTTTACAGTCCCTTTCCTTTGCTTCTTCAGAAAGTTTAAATGTGTCTGAGAGGTCACTCAGTGATAAAGGGCTACCTAACATGGGAAAATGCCTGTCCTGTGTTCAAACCCCAGCAAGCCCATATATGTGTGTGTATATATATACACACATATATGTACATATACATATTCACATTGTCATCATAGGTTCCTTGGATTAGTTTTTTGTCTGTGGTAAGTAGGCCATATATTTTACCATTGGTTAATTTTCAATATGCATAGTCAGTTATAAACACAATTTCCACTTTTATTATATTTTCAAAAGGTCAGAAGTCTGAAACCATGAAATAATTTATATCATATGTAATAGTCCATTAAATAATACATATATAATATTTTCAAGATAAATCATTAATTACTAATAAGATGGCAATATAGAAACAAGCTAGATTTTCAACAATAATCCAAATGTTTCCATCCAAAGCAGCGGACAGTTTTCTCTCTTTTAAATTTCAAGTTGAGGAATATAGAGACTAGATTCTATTTTAAACACTGATCAATGAAAGTTTTCAGGTTTTCCTTCAACTATATATTATCATAAAGCAGGACAAAATATAAATAGGCACGCATCTCTGATTTTCCCCATATTAAAAATAGCATTTTGAAAATCTTCAAAATAGGGTTTTTTGAATCTCATTTGCCCCCTGAATGACTTAAGACCAAAGGAAGCCTTCAGAAGTAGATTAAAGATGTCCAGAGTTGATAATGCAACACATCAACCATAAATTGTTAATATAGAACAAATTAATTCATGCAGACACTTTTAAAGAATTCATTGACTATCTATAGGTCAAATGTTATGTGAGACATACTACAAGCAATATGCTAAGTAAAAAATAATTGGAAAGAGTCATCAGAATCGCAGGCTCTCCATTAAATATTATTTTAATGAGGTCAAACTGAATTGCAATGTAAATTAGTATTGAAGTAGAATAAAGTAGAAAGTACCAATTGTTAGATACTAATGTACTGATATATTTAGTTATTTGTTTGTATTGTTTATTGCCAAACATGACTTCACCTTGCTACCTAGAACAGAATAACCTGGAAAACTAGATGAAACACAATAGGTCATTGCCCTTAGCTGCCTGATCACAAAAGCTTAAAAAAATATGTCCTTGAATGCAAAAGCCTCCAAGCTTGCAGCTGCTTATGCTTCTGGACAGTCCTCTTGGCTTGCCAGCTTGCCCTGCCCTGAAGTTTAGAATATAAAAGGAGAGTGTAAACTAGATGTGGAATCACAGTCTTCCAGGCTATGTCCTGGCTTCTGTCCACTTGTGAATACGTCTCTCTCCCACTCTCACTGGTGTCAGCGAGTTCTTTCCAGAGACGTCCCCCAAACAGCACTGTTTTATAAACCCTGAGGTTTTATTTAAAAATGATTCTCAGACTTTCTGCTTTCACTATGACCAAGAACCCTATATAAGACCAAAAATATAGCAAAAACTAAAGCATTTTAAAACAAGTATGCCAGGGCACCTGAGAACCACATAGGCAGCCAATGATTTGAAGATACTAGAAAAAAAATTTTGGTGTGTTTTTGATTCTCAATTCAGCTGAAAGACTTTGTGTAAAATGACCAGTAACAGGCATATGACAAAGTTTTTGACAATCTCACAGGGCTGAGAGCAGAAAGAAGCATGAATGGGTCTGGAGTTGGTGACTGAGGGGTTCAGACTGTAGCTAACTGAGCTTGATCCTCTAAGTGCTTTTTTCCCCTTTGAAGTATTCATCGATTTGTAGCTGCTGCAGGTGAATGAGTCATGGTAGTTAGGCTGACAACTGCGCTGCATATTTTGCAATCTTCACAGGTACTATTGTCAGTCTAGAAGGAGGCATAGAAACAGAAGTCTCGGCATAGAACCATAAAAAGCAAACATCCAATTCCAATTGGACCAAGCCCAGCTACCTCAGTCCTATCAGTCCTAACATTTAGGCAGAGGACTGAACAAGTATTCCATTGAATAGATCATGGAGTCCTAAATTCCTAAATTTGCTCACATATAATGTTTACTATTCAGTCGATTATCATATAAATAATGGTAAATTAGGCTAGGAAATAGATTTGTGTCTTTGTGGATAGGGACTTCAAGATATGTGTGATAACTAGGGTCAAAAAAGTTGATGTCTAGCCAGGTGGTGGTGGATCTCTGTGAGGTCAAGGCTAGCCTGGTCTACAGAGCAAATCAAAGATAGGCTTCACAGCTACACTGAGATTATATATTATATATATAATTATTATATTATGTAATATATAACATGTATTATATTCATGTAATATATAATGCATACATACATTATATTTATATTATATACATCTAAATAATTTTGTATTATATATGATGTTTAATTTATATTAAGTATTAATTAACTCAAATTTAATCAGAGTGCAGTTAGTTACTCCATAACAGCAATGCCATTTTTTTGCAAGTTGGCACAACTTATTTAAGAAGTTGGTCATAGACCACAGAATTCACAGTTGGATGAGACCATTCACGTCCCTCCCAGCAGCCTTTACTGTATCTTCTGTGACTATAAAAGCTGGCCAGTAAGGAGGACATTCCAAGTTCAGTGCTAGCTTGCTTTTGCTGTATCATGCATCTGAGGTATGTGATGCTTTCAGCAATAAGGTCTCCTCTTCTTCTGGTAGGCAAACATAAGTTGTTCAGAAGGATCTGTGTATTTACTTATGTCCTGTGTTCTGTCCTTTTCTGTCTTTCTCTGCTCCTTACTTGGCCTGTAACCTCCCCAACCCATAGGCTTTCTTTCAGCTCTGATTACAATAATAGCCATGAATCAGCATTCAGATCCAATCACAAAGCAGCTATTAACCCCCAAACAGCCATGCCACTAATAAACCAGCGCACCTATATTCTATCTGCAGAGTTGAGTGATTGGTGACCCTGTTGATGTGTCCCTCCTCCCCAGGAAGCCTGCATAGCACCTTTGGGCACAATGAAAACTTTAGCTACTACATTTCCATTTCTACAATGTCCATTTTTAATCTTCTTTGGTAGATTTGAGTTTCTCAACAGACATCGAGTTGTTTTCATATTTATTTATTTATTTTCATCTTTTAAGACAGGGTTTCTCTGTGTAGCTCTGGCTGTCCTGGAACTCACTCGGTAGACTAGGCTAGCCTCAAACTCACAGAAATCCACCTGCCTCTGCCTCCCTGACTGCTGAGATTAAAGGCATGTCCCATCACCTGGATAGACATCAACTTTTTTGACACCACCACTCGGCTAAACATTACATTTATGTTTATACTCAAAAATATATGCTGCTCTCAGCACAAATCAATGAATCCTTTCTTTCCAGTGAATGTTGGTACATGCAAATACCAGTACCTATGAGGTGCTGAAAATAGATGGATGAGTACTCAATATTAAATAAGTCATTTATATCATACCCTCTAAGACCTAGGCAACAGTCAAGAAGGTAGTGTAGAAAGAAATAGAGAGGAGTGCTTCAAAATGTCATCTCATGGGTAGACACAGCCATGGCAATTATAGAAGCTCCAGATGTGTGAGCTGAGTGCACAATGATGAGCCCATCAACGGTCAGGCTGGATGGAGGAGGGCCTCTGTGACTCTACCCCTCACTGCTGGACTATTGCTACTGATGGATTCAGAGAGGGGAAATCCTTGTCTTTAGTTGTACGCCCAGTAATGACCCCAGCAGACTCCAGTAGACAGTCCAATATAAAAGTCACACAGATGACCTTGGTTAAACTAAATAAGTTACAAAACTAAAAAGCATGAATCTGCAAAGGAACTTTCAGAGATGAGGGGGTTGATAGAGCTGGGAGGAAGGTAAAAAAGAGGGAGGGGCAATGTAACGAGAACACAGCATAAAACATGTGAAACTGTCAAATAACTAACTTCATCACCAAAAAGTGAAACAAGAATGTCAGACAAAAACAAGGGTAACAGTGTCTCCAGGACTTCAACTACATGCAGAACTAGAAGGCACAGCACGTTAAGACAGCGTGTGGAAGGAGTAAGAAAATGGATAGTGTCCTAAAATCCGAACCCTGATGGCTCCTTGGCCTTGAGAAGGAGGGAGGGGAGGTATGGGTGGAGGGGAGGGGAGGGAAGGGGGAGGAGGAGGGGAGGGAGGGGGGAGGAGGAGGAAAGGAGATGGAAATTTTTAAATATAAAAAAAAATAAACCATGAAAAAAAAAGAAGAAGAAATAAACGAATGATTTGCATGAGATCGCAGAAATCTGTGTCATGATATAATCTCCGAGAGTAGGTAAGGGAGAACTAGACAATAGCATAAGCAAACTCATAGAATCATAAAACAAAAAGACTAGTTTTAGCCTTAAATTAAGAGAAAAAATGCTATAAACCAGGTAGAGTATCTATGAATGTGGTAAACGACTTTATAACGCAAGTGCGTCAGTAAGTACATTTTTATACGCCAGTGATTTAAATATTTTACAACAAAGAAAAATATTATCAGATTGTATGTTTTGAAATAAACCAACTGGACATTGTACGTAGGAAATACACTTAAAATACAAATCCAGATGGTTGAAAAATCAAAATATGAAAAAAAATTTAATGCATAAGTGAATACACTTCTCTCTGTCTCTCTGTATCTGTATCTCTCCCTAAGTCTCTCCTTTCCTTCCCAAAATCTACAAGCATGAACTAAATGAAAGCGAAAGTTAGTAGGTGGAGATGGGGGGAGCTGGTAGAGGTGGGGGAGAGGAAGAATCGATATGGCCAAAATATATTAAATGAAAAAGAATAGAAATAAATTTCAAAAGTTCGCTCTGTAAGGTAGGAAAGTTGGCCACAAGAGTTTAAAGGCAAGTATTTTTATGGATAAAGGAGTACTGTCTTAAAATTACATAGGACAACCAGCAATATTTTAGCTGCTTTGGGTTTTGTGCATCTAAGAAAACAGCATCACTCTACAAAAGAAAAACTGAAAGATGTAAAATGAGAAAAAATTTGAACATACAAAGAATTCACAGCATTTCTTTGGCTACCTGACAACAAAACACATACTATGAAACCTTAGTCTCTGTGATTCATTATAATTCATTCTTTTGTTCTTTAGGCCATTCCTATGGACACTTGCCCATTGCTTTCTCCACCACATACTGTGTTAGTGTTCTGTGTCCCCTAGGTCCACACATGGTTTAAGGCCTGGAGATATTATTAGCATTACCTCTGTCTGAGAACATTTTTTTTTCATTTTTAGCGATTAATTCAGCTATTTGACAATTTCATACATGTATATATTCTGAATACTCTTCCCTATTTTGTATTATAGTATCAATCGCACTGAATAATAATTTCTCTATGACATTATGGCTTAATCATCTTAAAACATAACAACAGAATAGTATGTAACTTACTGTTTACACTTAATAAGCACCGGTAAGAGTAAATGGACTATAGTTATTCATAATACAGAGGAGAATCAGAAGCAAATGGTCGTATTTGAGAATCAATAAAACAAGAAAATAAAATGTTATGTCTCTGTCACATTCCCTCTCAAGAGCAGAGTGAAACAGAGAGCTGTCTAGTGAGCGGTACATACCTAAGCACAATGGTGGTGTGGTCCACACTCCATCTACACAATAGGCCTCCCTGGACCCTTGCAGGAAATGGTTCTCAGAACACCGGTATTCTACTGAGGAGCCATTTTCATAGGCGCTGGCTGCTGAACTAACAATGATTCCATTTCTTATCAGTGGGGGAGATGTACACCTCCCTTTAGATTCTGAAAAATATGTTACAGATTGCAATCGCTACAATGAGCTTACAGTGTTTGATGATTGCTACAAACATAATTGTGATTATTCACTGAAATAAAAGTATCACTAAAGCAATTACCGATACTTTCTGATATTGAAGATAATTCTACAACAAATATCATGCTACATGACATAATATGAAATTAGAATTTCATGCTGTAAAGCTAGAATACATAGTTACAACAATCAAAATGTTAACAATATGATTTAATGGTTTCCTTTTTAGTCAAGCCAAAAGCATATGCCTTCTATATGTGTTACCTTGCATTCCTCCTATTAAAAAGAAATAGGCCCTAGATCCAGGGAATAAATAAAATGCCTTACATTCTGAGTGTGTATGCAGACTAGAAGCAGAAATCAGGGTCATGTCCAACTGTGGCTAGAAGATAAGGCTGAAGATGCTAATGGAGCAACATGCCCAGTGTTATTCCTTACCTCTTCTAACACACACGGGGTATCTCACATCTCCTCTATTGCATTGCACAGACACCTCAGACAGCGGGGTTGTCGGAGACAAGTCATATCCCTGTTTACACACAAAATCTATTAGGTCTCCGTGTAAAACCTTGCCCTCATATTTCCACTTCATCTGTATGTTGTTTCTGTTCATGTGATCCACATCAATAGTGCATGGCTCTGAAAAACAAAATGCTCTTTTAAAACAAGCAGTCATCTGACAAGTATGTGAATAATATATTTTAAAATAAAAACTACAATAGGAATCTGAAGTAATATTATACATCTGACATTCAACATTATTATAGCTCATATATCCATGTTAGATGAAGAAGTAACACGTGTGGAGACACAGACAGGAAATGAGGGGTATTTCCACACTACACTGAGGACTCACTTGGCTCCAGGTTTCAGCACACAGGCAAGTACAGGAGTTCATGGGACAAAACAAATTGACTTATGTTTATAACTTTTCCCTAGGGTGTGAGTGTTCTTGGGTAATATATGGGTTTACTACTGGGGATTCTGACCTGGGGAGTTCAACCTTGGAAACGCTTAGCTGGGAGCCTTGGAATAGGAAGCTTGAACACAGCTCAGAGCTGTTTTGGAATTAGGGCTACAGAGCTGCCTGGGGTGGGAGGCAGAATAAGAAACATTTTATGTGTCCTTTCTCCAGCTGTAGGAGTCAGAGACTAAACCACAGAAGAGTCGTGGTAGATCTCCTTGGTGGACAAGAGGGGAGTGGGCTTGCTTTCCCACCACAACACGGTCCTGGCAGTTCATTGTCTCAAGGCTCAGGCCATGTAAGTTACTCTAGCTCATCTTAAACCATAGGCCCATGATATGACAATATCAATAATAAAATGCATTCTTTATTAATTAGTTATATATTCCTTAATTTCATGAGGTTATAGATTTGAACCAACTAGTTTTTCAAAGTTAAAAACATTATTTCAGGTCACTAACCGGCAATGTTAAACATAATTTTTAAATTAACTACTGACCTTGAAACAGAAAGTGCATTTAATTGATACATATTTAAAGAGAAACTGCCATTCCGTACATACCCATCAATAAGAACTCATGGAGCTCATACTGAAACAGAAACCCCCACAATGAGTCACAAATGTAATAAATACATAAATTGCTGTGGCTGGAAACCCCCTGACAGCTGCACTGTAATTTAAGGGGGGTGTATAGGAAGTACTATCAAAAGGCTGAAGGAAAGGGGTGTGCCCTCTGAAGTAAGAAGATTCCGGTAATCCTAAATGAGAAGTACACGTGATCAAGGATTTTAAGGCTTAAACCTTGCTATTTTCAGATGGGAGGGAGAAATCAATATAAAGAACTCAAAAGGAAATTATGGCAAAGATAAAGAAAGCAGTATTGGTGGAGCATTGGGAGGACGGGGAAATGGGTAAGATGTTAGCAGTATTGGTGGAGCATTGGGAGGACGGGGAAATGGGTAAGATGTTAGGGAGACTCATACTAAATACTGCCACGGATGGAGAACTGCACCCCTTACGCAGCTGTTTGGGCCTGCAGTGGAAGAACTGCCGATTCTAACAGATAACGAGAGGGTAAGACTCTCTCCTCGTACCCTGCTCCTGCTCACAAAGGTGACCCCTTGTTCAGTGTATGCCTTGATTCGCTAGTGTTAGGCCAGAACGTCTTATGGCAATTGTTGGAGGAGCAGGAGGGAACGTTTTGAAGTTGTTTCATTGCCATCCTAGTTTAGTCTCTGTCCACAGAGACTACATTTCAGTTAAAAAAATCAATTACATCACCAAAACTTCAATATCGAAGCATTTATGACAATATAACAGTAACAGAAAGTTGTAGTTGAAGGTGTATTTGATCTGATGGGCACAGCATTCTCAGAATGACTTGAAGGGTAAAAGCGACAAAGGCTAAAACTGAAGGTATCTATGCTTTAATAATAATAGATTCAAGAAAAATATTTCCAATGTATGTGATTCTCAATGGTTAATATTAATTATATTGCTATAGTGTATAAGAAAGTAGGAAATGAAAGCTAAGTGACGACAAATGATTCAGGAAATAACAAACCTGAGCCACCAGAAAACTGAAATCTGCCTAAGTTATACTTCAAGAAACAAAATTAAAATTACTATAATTATTAGATTAACAAAAGCATGATAATAAAAATATCCAAAGTTTAACAAAGCTTAAGAAAACTGTAACTTCAATTCCTTAATGGAAAAATTATAAACCAGAAATAAATATCTGAATGATGATTCTACAATTAAGAAAAAAATTTTCAGATATTTCATCAGAAAATATAAATTCAGAAAATATGAAAAAAAATATGTAAGAAAATAATAGAAGCCCGGCGGTGGTGGCACATGCCTTTAATCCTAGCACTTGGGAAACTGAGGCAGGCTGATCTCTGTGAGTTCAAGGCCAGCCTGGTCTACAACAGCTAGTTCTAGGACAGGCACCAAAAACCACAGAGAAATCATGTCTCAAAAAAACAAAAAAAAAAGGACAATAAAAGAGTAAAACTAAATGTAAGTAGCTTTTTAAAGAAAAATATAAGCATTTTAAGTACAAAAATGTCTTGCTGCAAAATTTATTGTTGTGTAAAAATGTTAAACAGTAAATTATGTCAATGAAGTGATTATTTGAATTATTTATGGTGAACAGACACTACGGAATACTATGCAGACATAAAAACACAAAGTAAAATTTATACTACATTTTAAGTGGAGAAAGCATATCCCATACAAAGAATAAAGCATATTTGCGTTGTGTTCATGTTTGCATATGACAATATTATGTATATGATCTAAGTCATAAACAACAGTTAGCTCAAACAAGATTAACAAAATTGAGAGTAACAAAGGTGACCATTTGAGTAAGGAAGTGGATCAAAGTCATCAATGAGCCCTGCCAAAAAAGAGGTGCCCCTCTCTCCCAATGGTGATATGCTGGCACTACATGGAAAGACAGTGAGGTCCACAGAGGGGAATCTGCAGCCAGGCAGCACACGGTACACAATGGAACTAGGCACAAAGTTCAAATATCGCCACTGGATTTTAACTTCGTCAAAAGTGACCAATTATATGCTATGTGCATATTAACAATAAAATTAATATGCAAAACACTTATGTAGATCCATACTAGAATATAACAAGTCTCCTGTTTAAATAAAGCAGGGTAAATGTATAACAAACATTATTTTAAAAAGTACTGACTAAATAAATTCACTTATGTGTACTCTTGCTTACCCAAGCAAACTGGTGGAGATGACCACTTTCCTTGTTCACAGCGAGATGTTTTTGATCCCCTCAATAAGTAATACTCATTGCATCTGTACTCCACGGAGGATCCTGTTGTGTAACTTGCCAGTAACCCATCAACAACAGCACCATTCGCTATTTCAGGTGGAGGCTTACAGTTCTCATTATTTTCTAAGAAAAGGAATTGAACAAACCCATAACAATACAATGATAGTTATCCAAAACATGATCCTAATATTTGTACTATCACTTATACAACTGTTTCTAAGTTAATCAGAAATTCCAAAGGTTTTAGCTTAAGTATTTTTTAAAATGTATTAATAAGAACAAATAGCAAGAAAAAAATCAAGCATGTTTCTTCTTTCCTTGATGGTAAAGTGGCTGCGATAAGGATGTTCTGAAATGCTTGGAAAGACCCTAAGGGTCATGGTCCACTCTAAAACTACAGTGGGCATTATCCACTCCTGTATTCTTCCTTCTCTTTTTCAATCCTATTCTCAGTTAACGCATGAATGAAAGATATGCTCTCTTCCAGTTTCTCTTTTTTAGTTAATGCTTTTAGCCTCTTTTGTGGGATTTTTTCTTATGTAATAAATAGGTAAGTATGTTTGGGGAACTTTTTTCAATATCTAATCAAAACATGAGAAAGATGGTAAGAAGGGAGTGATTTTAGCCTTGTGATATCCTTGAGTAAAATCAAAATCAAGAGTGTGCTTCTTAGAAGCTGCAAGGTTTAGAAGGGTAAGTTGCAAAATTCCAATCAGCAGGATTAACCTGCAGAGGAGAGAAAGCCAGTACACGCATGCAGAGGGGAAGCAGTCATACTTATGGCCAACCACTAACACTACCTCCATCTGTTACTTCTTTAATGAAACACACCTCACATATGTGTGGCCAATTAAAGTGCAAGATTTACACTAACTCGGCTTACACAACAACCTAGTAATAATGTACTTTAAATGATGTTTCGATTCTGAATTATTAATTTGGTCTAAATTCTCCAAAGACATCTACATACTCAAAATACATACATACAGTAGATTCAATAAATATGTGTCTCTAAATTTTGCAAGCATTAGCATCTGGCCTTGCACAGACAGATTGAAAAGAGCACCGTAGGCATGAATATTAGAAGTAACACACATACCAACACATTCAGGTGGCAGCGTCCATTGGCCACGACTACAAGTTATTGTACTTGATCCCCGGAGAGAGTAGCCCCCTTCACACCTGTATGTCACTTTATCTCCACTGAAGTAAATCTCGGAGTGTGTTTGTGCAGCGCCATTTTCAATGGAGGGTGGTCGCTCACAGGCTACCTTCTCTTTCTCTTCTGTGGAGGTACAATGAAAGGAAGAGACCACTGAGCTACATAAGCATTTTAGGAGACCCTGGGTCAGGATTTTACCAAGACAAGAGAGTAGCACAGGGCAGGCTGTGAATAAGAGCAAGTGACAGTGATACATATGCTTGAGAATGTCCCAATAAAATCCATTATTAAACACTTAAAATATTAATACAAACTAACTTTAAGAATTGTTACCAACCAATGCATTTGGGAGGTTCTGTCCACTTTCCATTTTCACAGAGTAGTTCTCCTGAACCCTGAATCACAAAATTAAGTTCACATTCTATGCGCACTGTTTCCCCATGGCGGTAAGTTGTTGAATGCGGTTGAATTTTGGAATGTAGAGGCACGGGTGGAGGAGGACATCGATTTCTTCTTCCTTATGTAAAAATATCAGCCTATTTAGTCATGTAATTACAAAAAATTATAAAGATTTATTGGTAATATTTATGGTGCAAAGAACCATAGAAAACATGGTAGACAGGCAGCAGGAAAACCCTTTTCTGACAGCTCTCTGACACGGCATTCCTCTCCGTGAGTGGGACCTGTCAATGTCTCTTGAAGAAAGATGGTGAATTAGTATGTGGTTATGTTGCATGGCCAACATAAATTCACAATGCCGTTTTTCCTGAAAGACCCTCTCCCTACTGACTTTAATGAATCAACCTGCTGCACTATCAGAGTCCAAAGAAAGGAAGCCAGAAGGCAAGGGATAGAGGGCTACTTCAGCCAAAGGTCAGCAAGACTGGCACACCAGCCTGTAAAGCACAAAACCGACCAACACCCACAGTGAATTTCAACTACTACTGTCAAGCCAAACCTTCAGGTTGGCACTAGTACAGCTCATCAGCCAGTAAAGCCATGCGATTTCCATATCCACCTTCCTCTTCTATCGTCAATTACCCTTCCAGACACCTTTACAAGGACACCTGTCATTGTATTTAGGGACCAATAAATAACTTCAGATAATATCCACACCTCAAGATCTTTAGTCAACCCCTGTAGTTCTTTGCCACATAAATTTACTATGCTCGCTCTAGATTAGGATGAGGATATCTAGGGTTGAGAAGTATAGAGCTCAATATATTCCTCTTCCACACACAATAACAATTATTTATAAAACTACAGACATGATGCCATGTTAATTTGGAGTGGGGTGCAGAACACGCAATGAATCTGTCATGCATTTTTCAGACAATATGCTACAGACAACTTGCTAACAACCCCCATACTGTTATACGAAGGCTGTTGGGTTCAACTAGAGAGTTGCTAAAACTTCAAAGCAATTGCTCACTGCACTGCAGAGTTATGATAGGTATAGGCACTGCCATCCATGTCCTGTCCAGACACCCCTTTCCTTACTGCTGGCATCTAGTTCAATTACACTTTTTTCCATATTACTCCCAGGTCATGGACCGGCCTGTCAACAATAACATTATTTCCTATAATACAGCAGAAATGGTGCCCATTGTACCTTTTGCCTCTCATACCTCACCAAATCCTCAGATTTCTATTTCTTTTTCAGAACCAGTTCAAATATTATCTGTCATTTCTACAAATATAGACAAGAGAATTCTCTCACAGAGTACTAATCAAAATCTTGAATGCATACTCACACACTTGTACTTAATTTCCTCTGCCACATGAGGCCCCTCTATGGCTACGAACTAGTATCTTCTGAAGATAATCATAGCACTTCTTTGAACACAACCAGTGATAGAAATCAAACCTTACCTATTATATGTCTGGACTGCTCTAACTAAATTATCGACCTCTTTTTCCATTTTCCCTTAAGGTTAGTATTCTTCTGCTCTTTGTGCTTCTTATTTTATTATTTTGAAGATGGAATTTTCAGATCAAGAAATATGTGGCCAATTAAGATAGTGTCTCAAGCAGCTACAGATTGAAAATGTATGACAGAGGCTTTAAAATAGGGCTAGGGATATAGTGATACTGATAAAGTTGCTTGCCTTATAAATGGGGGTGGGGGGGTAGAAAGGGTCCTATGTATGATTCCTAGCATATGTGTAAAAGCTAGGCACAGTGAGAGGTGCCTATCATCCATCACTAGGGAGGCAGAGATGGAAGCAACCTAATGCTCATTACCTAAGCAAACCAACCAATTCAATAAACTCAGGTGCAATGAGAGGACTGTCTTCAAAAACTAAGGAGGAGAGGGGCCAAAGGAGAAACCTGGCATGAACTGCTAGCTTCCACATGCACACAAGCACACATGCACCCACACAGACATATGCACACACTACACACACATATATGCATGTTAAATACAACATAATCCTTACTATACAAATGCATACGATGCCTAGTTTTTTAGATAGAATAATTCATTGACTTGCTATAAAATGATTATTTTAAAAATTGTTCTGAAACTAGAATTAGATGTGATCATTCAGAGATCATAGAAATTAAAGCTAATTTTTAAGCATGAAATTTTAAAAATTACCTTCACATATGGGAGATTCTGGATACCAGCCAAAGTTATAGCACTGAATTAAATCAGATCCACTTAAATAATAATTTTCATGACAGAAAAATTGGACTACATCTCCTTCTTCATAGGTTTGCTTTACAGGATGAAAATAGCCATTTTCTATTAATCTCAAAGAACTGCACATTAATTCTAAAAAATGAAAGAATAGATTAAAAATAACAAAACATGTTTATTTTTCGTAATAGAATTTTACTACTATTTACAATTCATATTAAAACATTAGCTATATTTTGTTCTATAAGCTTATTAATATATTTTATCTTGTTAAATATCAGCAGGTTTAAATGAATTGAATTACAAGTGCTAAAGAGAGGTTTTCCTGTTTGAGAACTTGAAGTGAACAAGTTTACTATTAACTGAATTACAGCCGAAGACAAAGCTAAGATGCATGGAATGTTACTGGCAAGACAACTTATATGAGCTGAACTTCTGCAGCCAAGAAGTTATTACCGAAGTGAGAACCTACTGTTGCACTGTGGTGTGAAGGACCACCCGTGTGCGTGGCACTCCACTTCTTCCGCCTGCTTCCCCGTAGCGGTGTAGTAGCCAGAAGCACAGGAGTATTGCGCTTTGTCCTTCACTTTAAATATTCTCTGCATCGTGGAATAATTCCCATGATACAACTCAGGGGCCAAGCACGTCTCTGAAATGTTAAACATTTATCTTATGATCTTTGATAAACTCCATCAATACCCTGGAATATTAAAAAAAAAGTCCCAAATGGCATCACATTGAATATTAAAAATATGTGGCAAAACCAACTGTTGCAAAACTGAAAACATCACTTTGCCGTTGCCTCTGTGATTTACGTTTTATAGTTGTGTAAACCACCTTATCAGTCTCTTACTCTGAGATATTGATCCATTGTACTTAACCAAAGACCTCATTTTAGATGAAGTCTTGTGAAGAAATAATTTGATTGTCTTCTGTGGATTTGCATAATTTAAACAACTTATGCTGTCAAATTATCTAGAATTGAAAATATTTGCATTGAATTATACAGAAAACCTAGTAGGGTTCTTTCACTTTGAGCATCTCAGCTCTATCTTATTAGTCCAAAGTAAGGTCTGATGAGGCAGAAGACTTGCTGGAGTTGAGTAAGATCTGATGAGGCAGGAGGCTTACTCCAGTTGAGAACACGTGGATTAAGAAAACATCAAGCACGTGAGAAAAGCAAAATAATGTCACCTTCTCATATAGAAGAGACATAGCGGAAAATCAATTATAGAGATTAAAACTGTCTCTTGAGCGACGCGTAACCTCATAGGAACTTATACGTACTTCAGGAAATAACATTATTGTATGCTTACCTTGCTCCTTTCTGCAGGATGGTGGAGAAGACCATCCTTCAGGAAGACACTGGACCACCTCCTCATTCTTTCCTCCAGTGGTTTTATATCCTGAAGTGCAACCATAGCGCATGGTCTCTTGAATTTTGTACAGTACTTTCCCATCAGAGACATAACCATTCCTTAGGGCAGGCTTTAGGCATTTTTCTGTGTTGTAAAAGTAAAGGTGCTTTAGTGTCATAAAGAAACTACAGTAGCAATTTGCCTAATAGAAAAATTTAGATTGTGCTTTTCTAAACTGAAAAATAACACAAACATATAATGCTACTCTTAGTTGGAACTTTGAGGAGTAAAATTTTCACTTCATAGTTCCCTGATATAGTTTAATTTTGGAAATATCTTACATGCCCTGCATAAAACTCCTTTGGAAATGTATTCACTTTGACATTAACTGCTGTGGGATAATGCTCTTGTACACTGTAAGAATTTGTCACTTGTATTTATATGGTAAAATGCTGATTGACCATTAGCCAGGGAGGAAGTATAGGCCGGGTAACTAGAGTAGGAGCATTTTGGGGTGAGGAAAAGAGAGACACAGGAACCAGTTAGACACAGAGCATGCAAGATGAGAATGCCTCACTGATAAAAGGGACCAAGGAACGTTGCTAACACAGTCAAGAATTATGGGTTAATTTAAGTTATGAGAGCTATTTAATTTTAAGTTTGAGCAAATAGGCCAAACAGTTTATTTTAAATATAAGCCTCTGTGTATTTCTTTGGAACTGAAAGGCTGTGGGACCAGGTGGGACAGAAACTTCCATGTACAACTAACTGTTTTTGTACAAATTTTGTACAAATTTCAATTTTGTAAAAATTTCAATTTTTATAGCCACTCCTACTCTTACCACATCTTCTTTTGGAAAATGCTCCAATAGCTTTTCACTAATTGTCAGTAATCATAAGTAAAATTAATCTCTTCTTGATCTATTTCATGTTTTATTCCATTGTTTTATAAAATAAAAAATACTTAATGGACAATTAAATAGTTCTAAAATAACTTGCTATAATTCATTCATGCTTTCAGAAAATATTTCTGGATCACCTCACTGCACAGAATCCAGGAGTCAGTGTATGTAAACTGACTAAGTCATACATATGATCCCAAAAACTTGTGAGTCCACAATCAAGTCCTTTGTAAATATGTGCAACAGTAAGGTACAATACAGTAAAAATTACTATCACAATTGCTATCATTTTATATCATATTTTTGTACCTTTATGACAAAATAATCTAGAAGAGTTAGGAAAGTTGCCCAAGGTTAATATTAACAAAAGCACATTTACTACTAGCTGTGTGGCAAACACTCTATACAAAAGTTTCTACTGAATCAGTATTAACTCCATTTTTTGCATAAAAATCAGGCTGAGAATTTTCAAATCACTTTCATAGAGGTGGTGCTAAAATCACATGCAGTTAGTTGACGCTAGAGATTCTCTTTTCACCGTTATGCTCTCATACCAATCTCTGCAAAGTTCTATTTCTTAAGAGAGCAACTTCAAAGTTCTGTGACTTTCCTCTATGATTTTATAGTGAGATTTATATTATAGATCTATGTTCTACATTAATAGAAAAATGTTAAATTAAATTCTGGTCTGTCCTGAACTCACAGAATGAGTATATTATGTAGCTCTGTTTAGTAGGCGTATCAACCACAGCTACTACTATACCAAAACTCCTCTTCTGAATGGAAAGAACAAAATGTAATTCCTTTACTTTGGAAGACAGGAATTCAGGGGACTCTTGAGTTAACGACATTTTACCTAAGCCCAGAGAAGCCAGGGATAAAGGAACACACCATCCCGTGAAGCGATGCAATGAGCCCTTTATGAAACTACTCCCAAATCTGGAGTTGATTTGCAGAAAACTGCAGCTTTCACTGGATAGGAAATGGGCATGCAGATGAGCGGTAAGTGTACACATGAAAAAGCACTAGAATGACTCATCCCTTATGAAACCCAGTCTTACATCTTATTCTGATTCCCTGTTAAAGATTATGGATATGATAAACTCTCCTTACTTAAAGTAGCCCAATGTACCTGTCATTTGCAGATAATTCTTCACAAGTGCTATTAAAAAAAACAAATGAAGTGACTTATTGATATAAAAGCATCATTTACAGAATTTCATATGTGGTATTTTATAACAGTAATTTTAATATATATATATATATATATATATATATATATATATATATATACAAAGCTTAATCACCATTCACATTTAATATGGGTAAGCATTCTCTTCCCAGGAGCTAGTTTCTAAGCATTGTGCTGACAGCATGCGCTGACTTACTGAAGCACCTTGGCTTTGGAGACCAGCCTTCTGCTGTACACCTGACTTTCTCTTCTTGCTTCCCACTTTCGGTTGCATAGCCAGCCAGGCAAAAGAATGATAGTGTTTTGTTTATACTCATTGGAAAGTAAAAGCTTTTAAATGTATAATAATATTGGGCAATCCTTCCATTTTCCACGGCAGGAAGATCACACTGCTTCTCTGAAATGAGGAAAACTCAAGCTGAAAATGGAAAAACATGTAAACCCATGAAACCTATGATCAAACAACATCCCTAAATATTTTTTTTGCAGATTCTTCACTTTGTACTTATTTTCATAAGCTAAGTTTAGAAGTGATACTGTGATGATCTAAATATCTAATATCATGCCCTCCCCTCTTTATATCTGCTGGCAATTCTGAATAGCTGTGTCACTCAGAATAACTAACAGGCGATTTTATCCTGGAAACCTGTTCTGGCTTTGTAGAACAACACTCTACTCTCAAAGACACATCATGACATCACATATGCAATATGCAATTTTAACCTTTCTGAAAGTTACATTAGTAGAAGTAAAAATAAAAATAAAAGCTTGGTTTGTTTTAATCATAGGTTTTATTTAATCTGAGGTATTAAAATATTTTCTATTCTTTGTTCTTACTCTTTCAATCCAGCAGGCATTTCACTCACAGAACAGCTCTCCTTGGTTCAGCTATGTTTCCATGCTCAGTAAAAGTTGACACTTTACCGGCAGGAAGTCGATTTCAAAGCTCCCCTGGAGATGTCAAGACCCACAGATGCTCCAATCTCTTAATTAAGTAATTAAAATCTGCATATACTCTACACACCTCCACCCACATCGTTTGAATGATCTCTGGACGCTTAGACTATTTAGTACATTGCCTGCCCATCATTTTATGAATGTAAATTAAAACTCAATTTTTGTTTCTGAGGCCTTCCTGCAACTTTTTCCCAACTAATTTCTATCTGAAGTTGAATGGAGCCACAAATGGGGACCCAGAGATGCAAGCTGCCAAGCTGTGTGACTAGCGTCTACTACATCAGAGCAAATGAGGTTGCTGAGATACAGAAACACATACAACTGTGAAATAAGTGGCCTTTCTTTTAGAAAAGGAGCATACAGTGAATTAAAGCTTTGAAAACCAGAATGTCTAAGTGGCCAGAGGGCAAATATTTAGCTTGATTTGTGATTGGAATATTCACATCAGACCGCCATTATATTACTGCAATACCACTAAAATGACTGAAAGGAACAAGCCAATTCTCACAGTGACTGGAGAAACAGGACCTCTCGCACACAAGAATGCACATTGGAGATATTTAGGAAAGCAAAACCCATATGAGACACTTCATAGAAAGGCACAGAGTGAGTTCAAAGAGACAGCACTTTGATGTGATCATTGTTCATAACAGCATCAGACTGCAAAAAAGCCTAAGTCCCCTTTAATGGCAGAAAAGATAATGGTTAAAAAGAAAAGTTTAGATCAGCGGTTCTCAACCTTCCTAATACTGCAACCCTTTATTATTTACAATTCCTCATGTTGTAGCTACCCCCAACCAGAAATTTATTTTGTTACTATTTAATAACTATAATTTTGCTAGTGTTACAAATCATAATATAAATATCTGATATGCAGGAATCTGATATGTGACTCTTTGGTTGAGAACCATGGATTTAGACAATGACACCACACAGTGAACTAGATAGAAACCTACAATTTTCAAATCATCCTCGAAAGCATAACAGTGAGTGAAAGAACCTAGTTGCATACAAATCATGTGACTTATTAAAGAGGCAAAGTAAGCCATAGTAAAGAAGTCATTAACTCTGTGGTTGGCTGCCTTAGGCAGATAATGATGGCAGTGCCATCCAGGGCTGAGGAAAACAGAACAAAAATCATAGGCACCATAGTACTGCCAGCATCTAATGAAACACATACAGTAGAGTCCCCAAGAATTCTAGCATTTTCCATTCCCAAGAACCAGGAGTTTACAATGGAAGGACCCAAAATAGCTGTATTATGGAGAACAGTGATGATCCCAAGGGCGACTGTTATGGACAGAGACAATGGGTAGACTGTCATGAGTTATGCCTCATGTCCCCTGTTCTGGACATGCTCTGCCGACACCAGCAGAGGTAACAAACATGCCTTGATGAATGGAAACTAACCAGAAGAGAGTCAGGAAGTCATCATGATAAAAGAGTCAACAGGCTACAAAATCAATATTAGCTGAAACATGCTTTGTAAATAAGCACAGAACTTCACAATTGCACGATCGGTATCCTAGCCATATAAGGAAAGACACTGGCAATACAGACCAGAAGAAAACAGAGCTACTGGAGAAGAGGCAAGTGGCTCCAATGAACATGAAAATACACAACAGAAAAACCTCTCAAATATATAAACTAGCAGACTAGTTTTAGGGAAAGAACTAATAAATACAATAAATGTAGACATTTACATTTTCTTCACGACAGTGTAGTTCCCATATTGTATAATTCTAGGGGCTTCAACCACATTCTGGCTTCAGAGATGCAAGAAGAAAACAGAAACTGTGAGACGAATAATGTATTTTATAATATCAAAGTCAGGAATTACTCTGGATAAAAATCACTGTCCATGAAAAATACACATAATGTTTGACAAGGGATTTGAAAGATCAAAAACCACCAAGAAGTTACAATTTAATCATCTACAAAAGGCTCCCCCAAAGTCAGCTATCAAAAGGCACAAAGCAAGATAATTAGAAAAATATAGGAAATTGCAAAAGTCTTAACATCCAAAGAAATATAGGCATAAACGTGAAAACTTACTAAGAAGCAAGGACTAGGAAGAAGCAACACTGAGACAATCTCACTAGATGACAAAATGCCCCCGCATAGGATAATTTGAAGAATTCATAAAAATGATAAGAGGCAAGAACATCACGTTAACTTTTGGGAGATTATAAGCTCCGAAGCAGAGATAGGATACTGTTTTACAAAGTGTTCTGTTGTTAAGTACTGTAGAAGTCCAGCAGAGGTAAGAGATGAAGTGATTGATCACACAGCCATCCTGATTTCAGAGCTGTTCATGGGTGAGTTGGAATTAGAATAACTATATGCCCATCACTAGAACAGCAGATAAAACATGAAATTCTACAACAGTTGAAAACAATGTCAAAATAACAGTATCTCATAAAATAAAACATGTAGAAGATAAAAGTCTACACTAAGGTTTCATTATTATGAGGGCAAACTATAGTGATATGTATAGTAAAGCCTTTGTGTCCGGCTTTGAGAGAAATATTTCAGCAAAGCCTTTGCTATGCTTGGGTTAATCAGTAGAGCCTGGAATATTGTTTTGAGATGGTTTAAACCTTGAAGAAACGTTTCTCTGGAGAATCTGTACTTGGTGATACGTGAGAGTTTGCAGCTTTACCGACTTTGGTCCTCAGGCACTTGTGGCAAACCTGGAGTTCTGTTGTTTATTCACATTTATTACAATATTTTTGGGATGTTAAGATTTCTGTGATTTCCTATTTTTTATTTTAATTATCTTGCTTTGTGCCTTTTGACAGCTGGATTTTGAGGAGTCTTTTGTAGACTACTAGATGTAACTTAACTGATTATGGTAACCCATAATCATTGGTATTGAGATATACGTAGGCTTCTGCTCTCAAAGGCGGCAAAAGCAAGATGACTTTGGTAGTTGGGACATTTCCTAGTTCTAATTCACCTTACATGTGTTTGAATAAAGTAACTGGAGAGAGCTAGCCGAGTGTCAGTCTTTCCCAAGAAGGCTGTACCCCTCTGCTCCTTTGGAAAATGAAGGCTTAGCAACTTGTTGGTGAGCTTCTCTCTCTACTGTGGCACCTATGACCCAACATCAATAGCAAAACTCATTTTAAAAATACATATTTTACTAAGCTATTTTCATATGTAAGAGCATGCCCAAACTCTAGAGTGGGTCCTGGGAGAAATGGAATTTGAGAGAGATCATGGGTAGAATTAATTCACTCCTTATCCATGAGCTTCTCAACTGGCCGTGTGACTAGCATAGGGATATTGCTCCTGTGTGCAAGCAGATCACTTCCTTTACTTGTATGAAATGAGAGTAATATAGTTTCACCTGAATAATGTTGTTGGTAAAAAATTGTGTAAACTGGTCAACTAAAACACAATTATAATTATAAATGTTAATTTAGAGAAGCTCTCGCGGATCACTGACTCATCCGCCTAACCTAACCTTACCATCTTATAACACTTACTACATCACTAGTAATTCTCACTGGTACACTGCCCACCTTCCACCCAAATCTGTTTTACACTCTAGCAAGACTACCCACAAAGCACTGTAATAGAAAATCTGCAGTAGCGATATCTCTGGACAATTTGATTTATAACATTATTGTGACAGAATCACCTCTGTAGCCTTTCTCTCCCCCAGTGCTCCTGTTTCTATAATCAACTATATTGCCCTCAAATTAATCACTATTTCATAGCTCCAGACAATGAACACCATGAGTAGAAATATTGCTAATGACTTTGTTATTCTTCAAATTTCCCAATTAAACTCTCGCTGTAAGAGGAAAGAACTAAACTATGCAAGTATTAGTATTATGCATGGATTCTTACCTAAAACTACAATTAAGGCAAATATACACCTTCCAACCTGCTGTATTTTAACCAGAAAACCCTTTAAAGTCATTAGATCCTGCCTGCTTATGCCCACAAATCTAGAAAAATAAAGTTGGCTTTTATTGTCCAAGTTACACTACTATAAAAATACCACACCAGTTTTGTTCAAAGAAACATTAACAAATTTTAAAACATTATTACATTTATTTAAAGCATGTGTTACAAGATTGGTATATTGAAATAAAATATCAGGTTACAATTCAAATAATATGACAATTAGACTCTCAGTTTTCTCTTTACATTTTAGAGAATAAGGAATACTAAAGGAATTAACTTTACCTTCTGCATAGACGTCTCCTGAGATGAATAATATAAAAATAAATAGCAAGTATCTCAACCTCATCTTCAGTTGCTTTCCTCATGAAGATTTTTAAAATCCTAGAGCACCCGGGATCTCATCACTGAGTACACAATACTTCTGACAAAACAAGTTAATAATTACAATGTCTGTCTAAGTACCTTTGGAACAAGCTAATATTTTGCTTAACACATTCTCAAACAATTCAAAATAATGTACTTGTACTGGATGACAATATTTTTCATCCTGAGTTCAACAGAAGCATACTAGGCAGCAGAGGCAACAATGATAATAGTATAAATAATGCATACAGTCTGAATAAAGAAGGGTACATTTTAAGTCAGATTCCCAACTGTATATTCCTAGGGCAAAGTCTACCTGCCCACAGCTGTTTACCAGCTTTGTCAGAGCAAAGATGAACTTAGGATCGTGAGGTAATGGAGCCCTGATGTGAAAATGCATTATCTGGACTGCAGTCTCCAAAGACATGAATGATTTTGTCTCAAACTATGACAGGAAGAAATCAGAAACAGTAAGGCACAACATGCAGAGTGTATGAGCTCTGTGGGAGTGGGCAGATGGATACCATTACAGCACCACTTGTGTATGGAAAAGTTTTGAATGGCCACGATGGGCATGTCTTCATGTCCTTGTCTCCACAGCCTAGATGCTTCCCACTAGGCCTCACATCTGAAAACAACTGTGTTGTGAATATAAAGGTACTACACATAATCATTTGGAAGGCATATCCAACGCACAGTAGTGCCCACTATTGTGCTGTTCTTCCATCTTTCTGTCATTGGTGTGGTAAATTGATTAGGTTCCTTAGTTAACATATCCGCGTGTCAAGAGCAAGTCAGTGATGTACACTCCATTCAACGCATTTCTGCAATTACTAGCTCCCCGTTTGTGCTTATCAGGGATATTCTTATCAGACTTTGGTATCCTTTGATGTTGACTTTACAGGAGTTTGGAAACTTCTTTGCTTCTTTCTAGGTGGCCAGGTATAATTTAAGTGAGATTGGTTTAGTTCAGCTCAAAACATTTGGTAGAAACCACTCATGTATCCATCTAGAAAACCTTCCCTTTGGAAAATTTTCTGTTCTCAATTTCTAATTCAGTTTAAGTCTGTTTAAATTGTTCTAATTTTTTCTGATTCAGTATTAATGGGTATCTACTAAAAAAAAAAAAAAAAAGCATTTATTTAGTTCAGCTCTGAAAGCCTGAAGGCCTGTTGCTGGTTATCAGCATATGACTGTTATATTTAAATTCTATGTGACTGCTACAGTCACGCGTCCTCCCACTGGTTAGCATTTGCACTCAATGTCTTTGTTCCCTTCATTGTCAGTCTGGCTGTATCTTTCAATCACTCTGAGTCTCTCCCAGATAACAGACAGGATAGTTGTGGTTTTATAAAATGCATTTCCTTTTTTATTATTTTTAAGATTTTTATGTATATGTCTCCCTACCTATTCCCTATATGTACATCATATACATGTATGCTTTATGTCCACAAAGTCCAGAAGAAGGTCCCTGGAACTCTAGAGATGGCCATGAATGGGCCTGGTAAAACAAACCCAGGTTCTGAGCAATGGCAGAAAATGCTCTTATCTATTGAGCCGTTTTCTCCAGTCCCTATTGTTTTTTAAATAAAAGACTTTTGCCTATTTTCATTTAAAATAATTGAAAGACATTAGTTGCTATTGTAATGGATGAAACGAAAAAAATCATACTGAGGTTATGGGATGCACAGTGGACAAACCCCACCTGCTGTCTCATGTTAAGTCCTAGCTTTGAATCTTGTATGTTGAAGCCAGAAATCTAGAAATGGGCCACTGTGGGAACGGCGGGGGTTCTTGAGCAAAGGGGAGGGGGGTAAAATGAAAGCAGAGAGAGGGAGAATGGGGGCAGGAGCAGAGAGCTTCAAGCATAGAGATGTTTGTGGGCTGTGGAAAAGAGGTATTGGCAGAAGACTTAGCCAAATGAAGAGCACACAAAGGTTAGATGGAGATCTATGGTGATCCAACTCAAGGAATATTCAGTCAAAGCAAATAGTAGGACACAAGTGACATGAAAGGAAAAGGAGAAAATACTAGAAGTAAAGGTTTCAGTGGAGATCAGGTGGTTGGAGATAGACGGTACACAGTGGATTAGCTACAACTTAAAGGGTACATGGTGACACACCTTATTGAAATCCATTAGTTTGTAGGCTAATTATGTTTGTGTGTATGTGTGTTAATGAAGTACCTATGTGGGTACCCAATACGGCTCTCTAAGACATGAGTCATTAAATGAAATCTCAGTGCTAGGCATGGAATATAACCCTGAGTTATTGGTCACTGAAACGTAAGGTACCCTCAAACATAGGCTATTGCCAGGTCTTGGTGGCCCACCATAATTAAATAATAAGACTATAATAACAAAATTGCCATTACAAAATAGCATATATGAGATTTTGTAAAGAATGCTTTTATACCAATAAGTCATTTCATGTTTTTAGTAGTACTTGTGAAGAAATATCTAAAAATGTTGTTTTTCATGCTGCAAATGACAGGTACATTTGGGCTACTTTAAGTAAGGAGAACTTATCATATCCATAATCTTTAAGAGGAAGCCAGAATAAGATTCATAAGGGATGGGTCATTCTAGTGCTTTTTCATGTGTACACTTACCGCTCATCTGCATGCCCACTTTTCTTTTTCCTATCCAGTGAGAGCTGCAGTTTTCTGCATAGCGACTTCAGATTTGTGAGTGGTATCATAATGGGCTCGCTGCATTGCTTCACGGCATGGTATGTTCCTTTATTCCCGGCTTCCCTGGGCTTAGGTAAAATGTTTTAAGTAGAGCGGCCCCTGAATTCCTGTCTTCCAGGCTTCCATTATGTCCTTTCCATTCAGAAGAGAAATTCTGGCCTGGTAGTAGCTGTGGTTGATATACCTAGTAAACAGAACTACTTAAGATAGTCACTCTGTGACTTCAAGACAGACCAGAAGACAAATATGTATGAGCATGGTTGACAAAGGATTCTGGTTGTAACAGAATATAACATGTTCCAACACAGAGGAGGTTTAGTAAGATTTACGGAGTTATACAGCAAAAGAAAATCATAAAGGAGTTAAGTTTACAGCAAAACCCAGCTGTGAACACAAGATGTTTCTGATGGAGTTTTAGCTTCTAAGTTGCTAGAAGCTAGTGGTTTGCTATGAAGACATCCCAAAGCTTTACCCTAGAGGGAATAGGATGTTAGAATACATGTAGTGGTTGGCCATGAATGGTATAAGGGGTTTAGAGGTATTAAATGTAGTAATATGAGCACAGGTCCCTTTGTTCTGTCCTGCCTGGCTAGCTTACATCCGAAATAACTACAGAGATCTGTATTAATTAAATTGCTTCCTGGCCCATTAGCTCTAGCCTCTTATTGGTTAACTCTCACATCTTGATTCAACCCATTTCTAATAATCTGTATGTCATCACGAGGCCGTAGCTTACCGGGAAAGATTCAGCATGTCTGACCTGGCAGCTTCATGGCGGGCAGCTCTCTGCCTGCCTTCTTCGTCCCAGAATTCTGTTCTGTCTACTCCACCCACCTAAGGGCTGCCCTACCAAAAGGCCAAGGCAGTTTTCTTTATTCAACCAATAAAAGCAACACATAGAAAGAAGACCCTTCTACACCAGTTAAAGACAAACTGGCTCCATACCTGCGACTTTTGAACTCTCATGGTCCTAGAATGATAAGCTACTATTAAAAGAAAACCGTTTTCAAAGTCTAATTGCTTTCAAATTTGAACCCCAATTCATCCATAGTTCAAATTTTAGTCTAAAAAAATCCAGCTGTGGGGGCTGGACGGATAGCTCAGAGGTTAAGGGCATTCCCTCCTCTTCCAAAGGTCCTGAGTTCAATTCCCAGCAACCACATGGTGGCTCACAACCATCTGTAATGAGGTCTGGTGCCCTATTCTGGCCTGCAGGCATACACATAGACAGAATATTGCATACATAATAAATAAATAAAATAAAAAAAATCTAGCTGTGATATTGCAATAGAGAAATCTTGCTCATCTAATTGAATGCTTTGCCATTGAAAGATACAAATGAGAGCACCTTCTAGATTTTAATAGTTAATCTCAATTGTCAACTTGATAAGACCTAGAATTACCTGAGATTAATAGGAATAGGGCATTCCTATTAGGTATTGTTAATTGCAGCAACTGAGAAGACCTACGCACTGCAGACAGCACCATTTTCTAGGCTGAGATCTTAGACTACATAAAACAAAAACAAGCACAAACATTTATCATTGATCTCTGTTTCTTGACAGTGGATGAAACATGACCAACTGCATCAATTCTTGCTGTGGCAGCTTCCATAACCATGATTGATAGATTATAGTCTTGATGTGCAAGCCAAATAAAGTCTCTTGTTTAAGTTACTTTTTGTGGGATAATTTTATATCAGCAATAGCTTTCATATGCATAGGAGAATGCCACCTCGTCATCTCTGAAAACATGCATACAAGTGATATAATAGGGACTTAACATGTTGCATTTAGAATATACATATATAGAAATACATATATACATACATAATGATTAGTGAAAAGCTATGAATTTGAAGAAGAGCAGGAAGCTGGGTATGGAAAGGTAGAGGAAGAAAATGGAAGGAAAAAATGTAATGAAGTTATAACCTCAATAATTTAAAAAAAACAGTAAAAATGAAAAATAAACAATTTAGTAATAATATATATTTTTATTTTATACAAAGTCATATTTAAAAGTTTACACTGAAAGGAAAAGCTGCTCCATGTATCCATGATTGGCACGACTTTTTTTATAGTCCTACACTGAAAACGTTTCCATTTACTAATAAGGAATGCCAAGGGTATCCATCACCAGTTGAATAGCTTGCAATGAATCTGTGATTTCTTCCATATTATCACGCCTCAAAACCCTCTGTGAATTAAGTCTGTTTAAGAAAAAAAACCAGCATTAATGAAGTTTCTGTTAAAAAAAGTTACCTTCAAGAAATGGGCGAGCTTCTCATTATAGCTTATTACTATCTGTATATTGTTTCTAAAAGCCGATGCTGGCCTCTTTGTGGCTTACACTATTTGTCTCCACCAATGCCTTTTTTGTTCATCTACCAAACTCCCAAGGTGATATTCTTGTTGAAACTGGCTAAGTCTTTTCTCAGTTTTTGCCACCGTTCTTAGCAGCATCCGCATCCATAAATGATCAATGTTATGCGCCCTGTCACCCCTGTACACTTTCTCACAGGCACAGATGAGGTTTTGTCTGCAGAGAAACTGCATGGCCACTGAACCTTAGTCTCAATTTAGACTTCCATTCTGCAAACCTCACCTCTGATTTCCAGCATGCCACATGCCTCTAAACAAAGTTTTCCACCTCACCAAGGTGGAAAATCATTCAACCTTCAGCATACACTACAGTTAATAAGGATATCAGCATAGGTATGTCAATAATCTTCTGTGAAAATGCTATCACCTTTTTTCCTCCCCTATAACATGGCTGGAAAATCCAACCATGTTCCAAAACTGAATAAAAGTGTCTGCTTTCCATTCCTACAGAGATGAATGCTGGTAATGAAACACTAGACGCTGGCTTGCATCTGGGCTCCAGCCCATGTTTTAAGAGGGACCTCTGCTTTTATTTCCTAACCCACTGCTTCTTTCTCTCCACAATGATGACCACTTTGGTCCTTGCTTCTTTGCAGATGTCTCTACTCCCTCTCAGGCACTTCTGCATTTGAGGTTATAATCACATACATCAGTCACTGAGAAAATGGGGAGGAGGGACCACATATCCTCTCAAATCCTCTCAAAGAAAATCCTCCTATCTGCATTCCTATCTTATTGCTCTTTCCTATATAGTAACTAGAAAATCTGGACACTGATAAGAAGACCAAATGTGATGAAAGGGAACATGATTCTAACCTGGAGTCACTTTCATCTGGCCTTAATGCTACAGAGATCCTGAAATAAGGATACGCTGGTTCCTATCGCCGCATTGGCTCTCCTGCTCAGTCACGGAGCTGGCTTTCTAATGGCTGATTGACACTTCGCTTTGAGATTAATGGTTCTCAGGCTTGCCCCAAACAAATCCCATGGTTTGAATGCCTCCCATTCTGTCATATCTTCTTCAACCTTTTCTTTAGTTTTCATTTTTCAGGAACTCAGTGTGAACACTATATACCAGCGACAATTACTCTAACCCACGTTTCTCGTAATTCGTTACAGCATTCCACAAAACCTAATACAAAGCTTTACAAAGATCTAACCTAGAAGAAGAAATTTGGAAAGTAATTATGGGTAATTATGTAAAGAGCAGGGATTGCCATTTTGGCCAAAAGGGACTTTTGACAGTTGATACATAATGTATTTTTCCTTTAATATAGAAAACAAGTGACATAATTATCACGACCATCCTAGCATGCTTTTTTAGCTCCTTAAAACAGGGTATGTTTTGAGTAACTAGGCAATGCCCAAAGCCATAGCAATGATGGTTTACTGTGTACTTAGATCTTCTCCACTCACCCAGTGTTCGCCTCCTGTTCAAAATGTAAACACTTATTAAATGAATCCATCACGCACGAATTGCAGACGGCATTTAACCACTTACCTTGAAACTATTCGGGTCTTCACAGATCTTTCTGGTATAAAAGGAAAGGCTATATAGGGATTCTTCTTCTGTTTATCAAATAACCCTTCTGTATTCACTTTATGCTTAGGAACTGTACATTTGTAGAGGTGACAAATACGATCAATAACTTTTGTTCTACTTTGAACATCCTTAAAAAAGAGAAAATTACAGTTGTTAAAAACTGGCAAGAATTAAATTTCTTTCTGCAGGAAATCATGAATGATCAATACTATGCTTTTTAGCTTTTAAGAAAGGAGCAAAGCTCTCTAAATTCAGCAGGCAGATTGATTTAAATTATTAACTAATTTGCAAGTTAGTTATTATAAAGACATGCACTCAGAAGGTTACACATGGAATACAGAAAGTAAAGACTTTAGTCAATCCACCCATCATGTCCAGACACCAAGACTTGTCCATTTTTCCAAAGAGAACCTCTTCCTGTCACTGATGCAATCCCAGATGATGTTGGCACATCTGCACTTGCCTCTTTCCTAAAGTTTCCTTATCCACCCATCCTCTCCCTTCTGTAGTGAGGCGCTGTGGGCAGGGCTGCTTTTCGTCCTGCCCGGCTCTCGGCTTCCTGGCTAGCTTAGCCCCAGAAATAATTATACGGAAACTGTATTCTTTTAAAGACTGCTTGGCCAATTATTTCCAGCCTCTTATGAACTAATTCTCACATCTCTTGCTTTAACCCATATCTAATAATCTGTGTAGCACCACGAATGGTGTCTTACCGGGAAAGATTCAGCACATCTGACCTGCTGGCTTCATGGCATCTGCCTCACTTAGGAGAGGCATGGCATCTGACTGAGCCATCTACCTCACTTCCTTCTTCCTGTTCTGTCTACTCCACCCACCTAAGGGCTGGCCAAGGCAGTTTCTTTATTAAAACAGAAGACCCTCCCACATCATCTCCCAAATTCATTCTCTATCAGAATGGCATAAAGCTGAACGGGAGGGTGAGCATGGTAACACAGCCTGTCTCCAGTCATTCTAGATCAGCTAAGGCTACACAGTAAGATTCTGTCTCAAAACAAAACAAAACATACACCAAACCAAAATTAAAACAAAACAACAACAAACCCTCACTGAAAATCCCCTCTGACATAAAACCTTAAATTGTTCTCCAATCTACTCAGAAAAGAAAAGAAAAAGCCACAATCTAGGGTACAAGCTACAGTTACTGTGTTAACAGCTGTAGCTAGAGGCTCAGTAGTCTCAGCACAAGGTAACAGTGACAGCAGCAGGGCAGGGTCAGCGGGACAGGGTTGGCAGGGCAGGGTCAGCAGGACAGGGTCTGCAGGACAGGGTCAGCAGGACAGGGCAAGGATGATCAGGCACAGGGTGAGGCCGGTCACACAGACCTGCCTTCTACCATGCAGGGGTGTGTCAGTCTCCCCAGAGAACCGCTTAGATGGATGCAATAGATTCTGCTTTCAGAGTTAACTTTCACCCTTTTACAGACTGTGCTTCAGGGCCATGTGCATGTCAAGCATGTGCTCTCCTAATGAACAGTTTTCCAGCCCCAGAGTCGGCTTCTTTATGATTAGACAAATGTTTGTGTGAATTCTTTTCTATCATTGAACAAAGCAAGTCTGAATACATATAAAGCTCTACTTTAGTGTGGCAACTAAAGAAAACATACAAGTCAAAGACATTAAAAATCTTTCTAGGACACAGGTAACTGATCAGTACTCACAGAAGCGCAATGCTCTGTCTTAAACAGCACAGCCAGTAAACAGCAAGTTTTTGTGAAGATGCTCGCACTCTTCTCGGCCACTTTGTCACCCGGCTTCTGCTGGTACACTTGCAAAAGCTGCAGCAGCGTGTCCACACAGTTCTTAACTTCATAGACTGCTGAGGTTGTCTTCTCATACTTAAACAGACCAGAATGAAATGAACACTTACAAGGAATACATGGCTTTACACTATCTAACCAGAAAATAAGGTCAGAGCCAAATCTTTGGAGCCTCTGCAGCAAGTGAAAAAGATCTCATGATGACATTTCATTATTGCGGATCCTGTGTTACAGACACATCCCAACTTTACCCCACCCATTTTTACAGGGCCTAAACTGAGAGAGAGAGAGAGAGATAAAAAGAAGCTTTTAAAGATTTAAAGATCATGGTAGGAAGACTCTCACAAGATAACTTTCTGTGATTACAATAGGATAACAGTAGAGAAGACCTGGAAGACCTAGTTAGCTTCTTGAGAAGATGAAATTGCTATAAAATAAAATGATAATTTTAATACTGGGTCTATAATACATTTTTAATGGCTTATTTGTTCAACAGTGTCATTATATTCACACTGAAATGTGCACCATCCTAAAGTAACAAAGCATCCATAGGTAACACCGCGGTCTCTGGAGAAGCCTCTGGTGTGATGGCGGATGGCCTGAGTAATAAATACCAGGGCGGTCCTGGACGGCACTCATGTTACATGTGGACAGCACGAAGCACAGACACGCTACATACGCTGCAAAGACACAGAGATCTGGGACCAAAATCCAGACTCTGGCATGGAGTCTGCTCCTTTTCATCACCTCTCGTCAGCGGGAGCGTGGTTCAGGAGATGGGTCGGTAGGGAATCTCCTCATGATGCGCGGACTGTGTGAAACTTAGTACGTCCTATTGCTATCTATCCTCGGTAAAATGCTACAGAAACTACTGTAGAGACTTAGACAAAATTAAATAACTCAGAAATTACCAGCACGTAGATAGTAAATGGTAAACATGCGATGAGCAAAACAAATGAAATCATATAAAAACTAGCTTGTCCATATACAGTTATGTTAATAAATGTTTTCTTTTCTCCCAGAAATACTCTTGTGCATAACTGAATTCAAAAGCAGAAGCCTGATCTAATAATGAGTGAACATAGAGTGTAATTTGCAGGGCCATACTTCTTGACAATGAATATTTTACTATTAACATGGAAAGCTACCTTTGCTACATTCAGCAACACTTGGACAGCATATCCAACAACTTCCATACAGGGAACACTTCGATTACAACCCCGGATCACATCGAAGATGGTAGAAGCGGCTCCACTTTCGGCCATGCTCTCACAGCAGCGAGGAGACAATCTGGTGACGACCTCTGAGGGGAAACAAATCATGAACAAGAAATTCACTTCAGCATAACAGAGCTTTAGGAGACACTGTATTATTCCGCATTCCTAGGGAAAATGTAATCTACTCTTAAGCATGGCATTGCTACTGGAAACTAACCCAAGTGCTTCAAGGCCTCCAGGATGGCAGACAAGTGCTTGTACGTCAGCAGGTAATGCAGCGCGCGCTCAGTTCTTCTGTAGAGCTTGTTCTCCTCCTCAACGTTCTTACTGACAGCTCTAAGACTTAGTCGTATAGCTTTAATTTCTGTGCGATCATTTTTCTTCCTCCAAGAATAGCCTCTCCACAAAGCCTTAACAAACAGGTATGGCAGAGTCATTGAAAAATGACAGCCAGTAATGCATGTAACATATATATCAACTGAAGCTGAAACCCAGATTATAACCTTGGGCTAAAACTAGCTTGAACTTACCTGAATTCTAGTGGCGCTGCTATTGATTTTTTCCTGTCTTCTATGCAGTAGAAAGTGGCGTACTGCCTTCTGGATCACTGATGCAGCCCTGTCCTGCCGTTGCTGACATTCTTGAACTTCACGGTCAGGTTTTATGATCTGATGATGCTGTTCAATTAACTTCTTTTGTTGTAATCTTCTTCGAAACCATCTCTATTCAAAACATGGTTTTTCACTTTTATTTCAGAATATATGTGAGTAAGCATATACATACACATGTCCATGCATGTCTGTGCATGTATGTTCATATATGTATGCACACATATATGTATGCATATACATTTATATGCAAAAATGAAAAGAATATTGATAGACCTTTTGACCCTACTTTGTGGCATCATTTCCCTACTCCACAGAGCAAATCCTAGCTCTTGTTGGATATATGTGGGTACAGATTACAATGTATATGAGTCCTATCAAACTCTGCTGCATTTTGTAACTTGTTTTCTACCCAAATATTTTATATATAAATATATATCAGTATATACCAAAAGAAAATTTTCCCCTACAAATTACAATACAGATATCAAATAGAAAATAGGCTAAGTGCTTTAAAATATTTTAAATAGTAAGAAATACTCATATAGGGATTTAAATGACTAATAAATTTGGGGAAAAAAATAGAAATGACAGTAAACAACTAAACCCAAACAAAGATATACTTCCATTCCCATTCATTAGATTGGAAATTTCCGAATGTCTTCTGAGGCCACTGTTGGACAAGGATGTGGAGAAACAAGTATCTACAGAGTGAATGAGTACAATTACATCAGTGGATGAACACTGGCCCACAAAACATCGCCCAGGTTCTAGCCCTTAGTGCACCCTGTGAGCTAACAGTCTAATATTCTGTGACCTTACGTCAGTGCATCAAAAACTGTGTGCAGAGGACGAGCTAACCTGAATAGAGATGACTGAATTAACACGCGCCTTAGCATTCCTCACAGCCACATGGGTCCTATAGGCTCGCTGGATCCTAAGGGCACACATGTGACAGTATGCAGCCGCTGTAAAGTGGCGAACTCGAATTCTGGCTTTCTCTTCTGAAGCCTAAAGCACAGAAAGAAAACATTTCAACAGAAAAATAGGAAAATACATTAAAATAATTTAAAGCAGAAAATATATAGATAAAAGTATTTTTATCTCAGCATATAACATTATATAAACAAATGTATTGACTGTAACTAGTAGTTATTATAATTCTTTCCTATACTGTTGTATGGAGGCTGCTTGTTTGCTCCTGGATATCAGACCCAAGAGACTCACACAAATCCCATATCACTATTCAATAGTTCTGATATAGTAACTCATATAACAAGACACAAAAGCAGAATTTTGAGCCCTTTACTAAAGAAAAACAGCTTTTAGCTTACTGGAAGACCGTTTTAAGGTAGATCTGTAGTTCTCAGGGAGAGGCAGGTAAAAGGTTTGTAAAGATTACAGCACTGCAAGCAGAGTTGTTAAGATTCAGAGACATGGAAGCTGACAAATTTCATCTCTCCAGCACTAGCTACTGCAGCATGAGGTCGGGGCGGAGGTCTTTCTCCAGCATTAGATACTGCAGCATAAGGATGGGGGAGGGGGGTGGGGTCTTTCTCCAGCATTAGAAATGCAGCATAAGGACAGAGCGGAGGTCTTTCTCCAGCATTAGAAATGCAGCATAAGGACAGAGCGGAGGTCTTTCTCCAGCATTAGATGATGCAGCATAAGGACGGTGGGGTGAAGTCATGTAAAAGCTTTCTACTATGACATTTGACTTTACATTTCTTTCTTTCTTTACCTTTTTTTTTGAGGGGGGTGTTTTTCGAGACAGGATTTCGCTGTAGCTTTGGAGCCTCTACTAGAACTAGCTCTGTAGACCAACCTGGCCTTGAACTCACTGAGATCTGCCTGCCTCTGCCTCCTGAGTGCTGGGATTAAAGTTGTGCACCACCACCGCCAGGTTTGACTTTAGATTTCTAATTTTGATCTAATGAATGTAAGATTTCTCCCTTTAAAGTTCACATCTAATTATCTTTCTCTTTGCAGGAGTTCACATATCCTTAGCCCCAATGTCACAGCCTTCTTAAAGGAAAAGAATCCTTAGTGAAGATGTGGCTATCACAGGAACGGTTCTTAGAGTTGCTGGGGAGGCAAAAGGCTGCTTGTGTAAATTAGCCTCCTCCTCACAAACTCCACACCCTTGGCAGTTCTTTTGCTAAGTGTTATTTCATTAAAAATCAAAACAAAAGAAAACATTTTGTATCTTTGGTGTGACCATTTGTGCAAAGAAATAGGATAACAGGATCAGAGAACAACAATAAATCTATGACACCCAATGACCCTGTTAGATGGCTATGCGAGCTGAACTGAGTTAATGATTGTATTAATTTGATTGAGTTAATGCAAAATCCAAAATTTGTCACTGCTTAACATCAAATCCTTTTAATTTTACTCTACAATACTTACTCCTTTCCTTACTAACCAGCCACGTAGCAATGCTTGTAGAATAACTAGACTTTTAAAAATTGAGATTTTATCCTTTCACACTTCCCTGTCACCCTGGCTCATACGTCACTCTATGTGAGCAAATGGATCTCTGCTGTAGAAAGGACTGCTCTCCCTTATAACCTCGAAAATGGGCTTGTATCAAACAAGCAGGTCGATGTCTTCATGAGGAAAGAGGCACAAGGATTGTTAACAGGTAGGAATAAGACTTTCAAGCTGTTAGGATCTTGGATTTCTCACTGTAAAGTGAGCTGCAATACTCAGAATATTCCTTACTTTCGTATTTTGAGAATGCCCTATTTCATTGACATGGGAAAGTGGCAAAAACATTACTTCTAAAACCATACAAATCTACAGCAAAAAGCAAGGTACAAGGTAGGGTCAATAGCTCTCATCTTCTTGATTCTTTCCACTCTATGTGGGTGGAGGAAAAGATGATGATGATGATGATGATGATGATGATGATGATTATTATTATTATTATTATTATTATTACAGGACAAACACACTGGATGAGAGCACAAGCTAAAGTGTGAAATGTGCAGTAGTCATCAGAAATTAACCACAGAAAGAGCAGTTTGTAGCTTTAAGAACTACAAGGCACACTGGAGAGATGGCTCAGTGGCTAAGAGCACTTGCTGCTCTTACAAGGCCTGGATTTGACTCCCAGCACTGACGTGGTTGCTCACAATTTTCTACAACTCCAGTTTCAAGTGATCCAACATGTTCCTGTGACTTATACGACTCCTGCATGCCTGTGGTGCAAATATACACACCAGGCACAGACATATACATAGAAATTTGGTAAATATTTTAAAAAGAACACCAAAGAAGGTCATCTGCCTTCCTTAGATTGCTCAATTATATAACATCTTCAGAAACAAGTTTACATAATTAAAAGTGTATGATTAGAATCCATTTAAGCTAAGCTGCCTTTACAAATGTCCACATACCCACAAAACAGTCATTGGCGAGTTAGCACTGCAAACGGTTTCTCGACTTTCATTTGATCACAGCAATAGCAGCCACCACCTGAGTCTCTTATTCAGTGTCTGCCTGGCATATATTCAGTCTCAGTAATCAGAGTAAAAACAATTGTTGCTATATAGCTAGAATGAATATTATATGAGCATAAATCATGTCTGAAAAATCTAACTTTGATACATAGAAATTTTTAAAAGGTATATTTAATAACAGGTCATGGCCATTCCAGTTACTCTAAACAGATCAACTCTGGCTTATAAGAAGCATGTTATAAAATAATTGACTTATACTAGACAAAATAAATTTTTTTGCTCTTTCCAAACATAATTGACTTTCATTGTAATCATGAAAATTTTAAGTTTGAGAATATATTACATAAATATATTACATATATATCCATAATATATATACACACATAATATTCTGGAAAAATCATGTTGTTATAAGTGAATATAATTTTAATGGACTGAAACAGATGTGTACCAAACAAATGCACAGTTCAACCTTTAACATCCTTCTTGCGTTATTTCCTGATGTGGGTCTGGGAAAATGGGTTGACTTTTATTTACACTTACTTTTAAAATCAACTTCTCACGAGCTACTCTTGCAGAGTGTGCAGCTCTCCACTTCCTCTGAATTATAACTGCTGATGCTCTCATCTTCAAGAACCTGAAAAGTAGATTAGAAAGTAACTTAAATCAGTTTAATCTGGTCAGCGCTGCCCCCACAATACTGAGGAGAAAGAAAATATAAAGAGAGCAATGAAGCAAAATGCAGAGTGTGCCTCGAGCTTCAGCCCCAGCAGTCAGATTTCACACACAACCCCCAGGTTTGCAGCAACAAACTTCTACTGCATAAAAATAAACTCTGAACAAAGAACTTTGTACATTTTTCAAAAGTCTTATTAGGAATTAGAAAATTTCTTGGATGAAGGAGGTGGTAACTGAAACAGTCCTCGAAGGAGAAAGGGACAGTTACTGGGAAGGAAAGGGCAGCATCCCATGAACGTGATACAGAACAAGAGCAACGACGAGCTTTTCGCACCACGATCCTCAGAAAACAAGGCTGAGCTTCAAAGAAAAGAGCTCACCATTTTGGTACAGGAAACACAACCATATACCTTAATACTGACAGTAAACATTACCTACATAATAGCCCATGTCTCCAACAATATTGGTCAAAAGTTCCTCAAATTCTGGCGGTCCCCTTTAGTGCATTTTAAGCAATACCAGATGCAGTGGCTCATCAATTCTGGATATAGAAAATTTTTACACTATGGCATAAAAAATAATAAAAGGATATCTAGTAAAATTTTATGAAAATTTGAAAAATGAAATAGGAATAGGAGGATAAATTCTATACAGACAGGCTAATAAACAGGCTCCTCATCATTAAGGATAAAGTTGACGGAAAATAATACACCCGAAAACAAAAACAAAAACCGGACTGCTCAATCAGTAGAGTGTCTGCTGGGTGCAGATCATGGGTGCCCAGGTAAAAGCCAGCCATAGCTGAGCAGCTGTAAGCCTAGCACAGAGGTGTGGAGACAGGCAGGTCCTGAGCTTGCTGGGTACTCACTCTAGCTAATGGGTGAGTTCAGTCACAGACCCTGTCCCAAAAAATAAGCAGACAGAGATCGCCTCTGTCTCTCCCTGTACTCACATATACATCACACACACAAAAGTCAACAACCGTTGCTAGTGGCTAAATCAACAAAGAAAGCAGATGTCAACACTAAACCTGTTCACTCACTTTCTAATCTGTTGTCCTTATATTCATCCTTTTGGATTGAATTAATCACATAAATACTTTTTACTAAATTATACTATCAAAGTTATACTTTATAGAAAAAGATAAAAGGACATATTTTGTAAAAGCGCACTATTTTTAAGAGTTGATAAGTTGAACATATCAACTATTTAAAAGAAAACAAGCAATATTACTTTACCTAGGATCCTACACACTTCCATAGGGTTGTAATACCTTACCTCATTCTCTCCAACTTGGCACAGAAGTAGCCTTGAATAATTTTAGCAGCTTTTAATAAAGCTATATATCTCTTGCGTGTTATCCAACACCTATACCAAGCTTGAATCCTACAGGCAGCTTCCACTTTGGATAAGTATTTTCTAGCTTTATGCTTCCTCCATACAGCCTATATCAAACATATAAATATAATTAGGAAACAGTAATGGTCTAAGGTTACAAACTAGAAAGATCTTATGCAGTTAATGTTATATTAATTGCATATATAAAACAGTTAATATACAATTAATGGAAACAAAATGTTAATTGTAAAAATCAAGTTGAACTACACCTCTTTACCAGACAGACACACACTGAGCCTTCTGGCAGCAGTGGTTAGTACAAGAGTGTATGTGCAGTATACTCTTGATAATAAATACCACGTGGCTGGCTGCCAGCCCACTTCAGCAGTCTAATTGGAAGTTTAAAGTTATAAGCTATGAATGATTTGTTTAAAACCAGATAAACACACACTGTCCTCAATACACCCGGAAGAACAGAAGTAAGAGAAGCTCTACTTTCTGGAGAGAGTGCAACAGCTCCCGCTCCACAGTCATTTGTCATATGCTCTGCCTGCAGCAGAATTTTGAAAGAATAGTCAGATTTTCTCATTTCAGCAACATTAACATAATAATTCCTGTAACTTACTCAATTAAAAATTCCAAAAATGATTCATCTTTATAGCAACAAAATATAGAAATCATGGACCAGAGAAGTTAAATAGCTGTTGAACTACAATTCAAATGGTACAAGGACTATTATAGTTAATATTTATAAATAACTTATGAAATGAAATACCTCCCAAGCCTACTTATATAAAATAAAATTCAGTTGACTTTCCGTGAGACTAGTTTGGCTTTTCTGTCATGTAGCTGATGCGACCCTTAATTGAAAACTAAAGCCTACTGTTTCACAGCATCTGGAATTTGAGCACACTTCCTGTTCTCCCCCAATCTTTGGCTTCTTGATACCAAGTTCTTAGCTTACTTATTTCTTAGGATCATATAGACTTGGCTCAATACTCTTATGCCCTCCAGATCCAAGCCTTAGGCTCTCTTCTTCCTAGACATTCTTCCACAGGTTCAATGATCAGAATGTGAGAAAAATGTATAAATCAAAGTAAAACACCCACTGCTCTTCTGACCTCCAGAAACACTGAGCTGCCTTAGTAAATATCCTGCTGGGATACCTGTGTGCTCCACACTGAGCTCCTCAGCATCTGATTCCTGTGGCCATGAAGGGTATGTCTGCAGAACTGCTAGCATTTGTGTTTCCTTTCAAAACTGATCTATAATAATGTCATGCCACCACTGTGTGTGTGTGTGTGTGTGTGTGTTTCTTTGCTCAATAAACAGCTTCAGCACATGCATTTGGCGGAGACTCTAGTGTGGTAGGCAGGAGCTTCTGTGACACATTACTTACCTGGTAGCCTCTTTCAGCTTCCACTTGCCTCCTTGCTTTAAAGGCTCTGAAATGCTTCTGTGTAACCACGGCAGCCTCATGCTGCTGCTGAATTTGTTTTGCGGTGTTCAAATCCAGAAAATGCATCTGAATAGTTGTTTCTTCCTTACTGGCACTGAGCAGAAGAGCTTGCTGTCTCTTTTTATTTGCTCTATATTTTTCTTGTATTACTTTTGCCGCCCACCGAAGCTGCTGGTAGAAACGGTACTTCCTATGCATCCTATATGTGCTTTGTATTATGACAGCAGCACTATGCTTTTCTTTTAAAAGCTGGCTCACTTTCATTCCCTTATGTTCAGCTTGAATGGCCACAGCAGAATCCCACTGTCCGATTGGTCTGGTAAGTTTTTCTCTTTGTAGTTTCAAAGCTCTGTATGTTCGATAGTGCTGCTGGATTATGATCGAGGCACGTTTCCACGTGTGAAACCTAACATAGGTTCTGTGCATTCTAAAAGTAGCCTGGATAAGAACTGCAGCCCTGTGCATTTCCTGTAACTTCTTTTTGACCACCAGTCTTCGATAAGCTGACTGCATTGTAATGGCTGCCTTCCGTAAATGCAAGAATTGGTGCAACTTACGCTTGGTGCAAATGGTGGCTCGATATTTCCTCTGAACAAATATAGCAGCGTTTCTGAGAGCAATGAATCTCCTCCTTACTACTAGGGCTCTAAATTTACTCTGAATAAGGACTGCAGAAGAATGCATAGTCTTCAACTGACTTCTGGTTTTCATTCCCCTAAAGGCGGCCTGTAGGATCACAGCAGCATGTCTCTGTCGGACGAAAAGTTGCCTCTGCAGTTTTGCAGCTCTGTGTGCTTGGTATTGCTTCTGGATCACAGCTGTGGCCTGTTTCAAACACTGGTACCTCACACGGGCTCTGCGCATCCTGAAGGTGGCCTGGATCACAGTGGCAGCCCTGTGCATCCTTCGCAATCTTTTCCTCACTACCCATCCTCTGTATGACGACTGGATCTTAATAACTGCCTTTTCCCACAGAAATTGTTGCTGACACTTGCTGTGAAGATTTGCACGGTATTGTCTCTGAATCCAAATAACAGTTTTCCTGAGAGAGAGGAATCTCCTTCTCATCAGTAGCGTTCTGTATCTCCTCTGAATGAGAGTGGCAGCTAAATGCATAGCTTTTAGCTGTCTCCTAGCTTTCTGTCCCCTAAAGGCAGCCTGAATGACTATTACTGAATGTCTCAGTCTATGGTACCTCTGAGACTGAATGTGTCTTTCTTTCACTGCTCGGAATCTCTGCTGCATCATTTTCGCTAGCCTCCGTAACCTACGGAAGTATGTTTGCTGTCTGTATCTTCGGAAGTGAGACTGAATGAGTGTCGCTGCAACCCGCATCTTTCTTACGGTCTGCCTCACTCTTGCTCCTCTGACAGCTGCCTGAAGGGTTCGAATGGCCTGCAGAGTGGTCAGGAACTTTTCACGCTGAATTTTCCCGAGACAATACGCTCTGTATCTCTCTTGAATCACTACAGCTGCTGCCCTCATCCGCTGGTACCTGACTCTCGACTGATGCATCTTAAACGTGGCTTTAAGAAGCGTGGCTGCCACGCGCATGTGTTGAATGTGCCTTCTCACTCTCGCTCCTCTGTAAAGAGCTTGAACTTTAATGGCTGTTTCCTTTAAGTTAAGATACCGCTGATGTTGCTGGGCTGTAACTTTACTACTCCGGTACCACCTCTGGATTACAACAGCTGAAGTTCTATAGCTCGCGTACTTCTTTCGGCTTCTGTAAGCTCTAAACGTAGACTGCAGAGTGACTGCTGCTTTGTTGCATTCTTTTATTTCTCTTCGCACCTTCATACCACGGTAAGCGGACTGTAAAATTATCACAGCTGCTTTCATTTCTAAATATAAATGGCGCTGTTCTCTCCCGACTTTGTAAGTCCTGTAATGCACCTGAATCTGAAGAGCAGCTGCTTTCATGGTCTTCCACTCCCTTCGCTGGACATGCATTCTGTAGTAGGACTGGATGAGGGCAGCGCATCTGTGCTGCCGCTCAATCTGTCTTCTCAGCGTCTTTCTTTTCCAGGCAGCCTGAAACACCAGGACTGCACGGCGGAGTTCAGCGTACTCCGAGCGCTGCCTCTTTCCTGCAGCCCATGCTCTAACATGCTGTTGGAGGACTATTGCTGCTGTTCTCCATAGTTTAAACTGTTTCTGGGCCAGGACCATTCTAAAAGTAGACTGGATCTTCACTGCGGCCTCACGTTCCCTCCTGAGCTGCTGCCGGACTCTCCAGCCACGGTAGGCAGACTGGAGGGAGACCACAGCCACTCTTGTCTTGAGAAATCCGGTTCTCACATCACAAGCGATCCTGTGTGCCCTGTACCGTCTCTGAATCTTCACAGCAGACTGAAGCACAGTTTGGAACTTCCTCCTCTGACTGTAGCCCCTAAAAACCCTCTGAATTGTAAGGGCAGCTGTAGACTGCCGCTTGATTATCTGGCGGACTCTGTGGCCTCTGAAAGCTGCCTGCAGACAAACAGCTGCTCCTCTGACCTGCAGGAATTTCTCCCTTTGTCTGACTTGGGCTTTGTAGGCACAGTAGAAATTCTGGATGACAGTGGCGGCCTTCCACATCTTCAGGTACCGCTGCCTCATTCTCCTCATTCTGAAGTAAGACTGGAGAGAAATGGCGGCTCTGTTTTGCAACCTCATCTGCTTTCGGACCAGGTAGCCTCTAAAATACGCCTGCAGTTTGATACAGGACTCACGCATCTGCGTGTATTCTCTTCTCTTCCGCACAGCCATCTTTTGGGAACGGTACCACCGCTGGATAAACAGTGCAGCCGCTCTTAAATGTAAATACCGCTTACGTGTTTGTTTCATTCTGACAACTGACTGCAGCTTTATTGCAGCCTTTCTGGAGTTCTGAAAGCTCTTTCTTGATACGTAAGCCCGGTAATATGACTGAATCTTTATAACAGATGCTAAAGTGTGACTGAACATTTTCCTAGCTCGCATCCCTCTGTAGGCAGACTGCAGGACGATGACTGAAGATCGTGTCTTCTGATAAGACGCTAGAGCCTTTCTGGCTGAAACGGAAGCTCGGAAACGAGTCTGAATTACAATAGCTGCTTTTTTTATCTTCTTGTATTTCTGTAATTGCTGATGTTTTCTTATGTGTGCTTGCAATCTGATAACAATCCTTTTAAGGTTTAAAAATCGACATCTTTCCTGTCTCATTCTCCAATAGGACTGAAGAACACAGGCGGCTCGAATTTGCCTGTGTAAATGGCGAGCCTTCATCCTCCTGAAGGCAGCCTGCAGTTGGAGGGTGGCGGCTCGCTTCTGCAGATAGTCAGAGCGTGCTAGCTTCCCCTTCTGATATGCCCTGAAGTGCATCTGGAGAGTCAGGACAGCGTCTTTCCTTCTCTTATATGACTTTTGGGCTTGAAAGCACCGAAACCTCCTCTGGATGACTACCACACAGGATCTAATATGAATATACTTCTGCATTTCCCGGTGCCTTCTATACCACGACTGTATCACAACAGCGGATCTTTCTCTCACTTGTTTCCTGAGATGCCATTCTCTGAAAGCTCGCTGCAGGGTCAGCACAGCTTTAGTTTGTAACTGCAGCTTGCGCCGCTTCCACCTTCTGAACATAAACTGGATGACAAGACAGGAGGATTTCAGCATTTTGAATCTTTGCTTAACTTGTTTTCTTCTTAAACACGCACGCCAACGCCTCTGGATAGTAACTGTGGCCCAACGATAGCGTTTATAAGATGTAAGAGCAATTTTCATTCTTATCCTAGACTGAAGGATGACTGAATAGTATTTCAACTTCAAAAACTGTTTTCTGGTGGAGTATCTTCTCCAATAAGCCTGAGAAAGGTAAGAACAGAAAAGAAGTAAAATATTCGTAGCTTTCTGAACTTACCATGCGAAAATGCTCATTTTTCTAGCATTCTGATTTAAAATAACCATGCTAGCTGAAGAGATAGCTCGGCCACCAAGGTCCATACAACCCAAGTTTGGATCCAGCACCCACGTCAGGCAGTTCACAATTTTCCAAATGTTAAAATGTCCCAGAAGGAAAGAAAAAAAAGAAAATGTGCTTAATGGCTACAGGTTTTTTTCTCATTTCGTGACATAATGCTCTAGACATTAAAGCCAGTAACTGTTGACGAGTTGACGAGTAGTCATTGTAGGAGGCGGTCCAGAAATGCAAGGTAACACTGGTTGCTGTGAAAATGCAAAGACCATGCTACTTTATAACAATCTTGTCCATATACAGAGCTTTGGCAATGCTAGGGACCTGGAACAAATTCTCTGTATATAAGACATACAGATGACTGTATAAAAAGTCAAAGAAGTAAATGGCTACAAATTTACTGGCCAGTACAGTCCTTTGTGAGGCCCCATGCCTAGTGAAGGCACACCCTACAGAAGGGTTCATTCTGTTAACTCCTCTACTATAAGCGTCATTGTCTTTTTTCACGTGGGCTTTGCCTTTCAAGATAAGACAGTCTGTGTACTATCTTGTTTTCTTCATAACAAGATGTGTGATTATCATATCTAGGTGCACTCTAGCTTGTTTGTGGAAAATGACTTTAAAAGTGACTAGCTTTTTAGAAAGCATTATTTCATTACTATAATTGAAAGGAAGGCAAAATAAAGCAGCCACACTGCTCAGAGTTGCAAATATCAAGCTTTTAATCTACATCCCTGACAGATATTTGTTGCTAAATTCCTTAAACTAAAGAGATTGAGGAGTGTGGACAGCAAGCTGTGTAGCAGCTTCAACATCACTGTTAGAATCTGTCATTAAAATGCTAGCGGATATTATATTAAGGAAAGTTAAGTTAATGTCCTGTCTTAAGAGCCATGCTTATTAGCACAACGGAAATTTTATCAACATTGTGTGTGTCAACTAAAAATAGCTTACACTCTCAAACCAGCAGGATGCCTGCATAGAACAGACATACAGGCCAAAAACAGGACAGGGGAAATAGAAACCTGTGAACCTGTTGCCACCAGATTGTGAACCGTGATGTTGAAACATACACGGAAGAAAAGACTTGAGCGAATGGTGCTGAGAAAACTGGAAATCTACAAGTAGAGAAGCAAATCGAGACCTTTGCCTCTCAACCCATAAGAAACAATTCGAATAAGCAAAGCCCTGAGTAAGATCTGACTGATGCTACTAGAGGAGGGAGACTTGCCCGGTGGGAACACATCAACTTAACAAGCTTCTTCACAGCAAAGGACAGAAACAGAGAGAACAGTGCAGAACTGGACAGGAAGTAATATCTAGACTAAAAACCCAAACATGGAAACACCCAGACTCCAGACTGTCCAATCAAGAAGTGCACAAACAAACTAAACAGGTGGTTCTCAAAAGAAAACAAATGATCAATAAATACATGAAAGCAGCTTTAGCAACATTCTGGATCGTGAGGAAAAGGGCAAGTTTTAAATGTGAGCCAGATTTAGAATACTCGTTAGTTAGCTCAAGGACAATGAAACAATGGGAGAAAGAGGAGAACAATATAGTCCATGTACTAGTAGACAGAGACTGCTGTCCCAGATCACTATAGCCAGCAAAACTGTCATGATTAAAGAAACAAGACAAAACAAAAATACAAGCTGAAAGAATTTATGACCACTAAATCGCTACTACACAAGATACCTACAGGACAAGGTAATCCAGCACAGGGAACAGGTTCCCAAAAGCCTAGTCTTGATGCGATGGGAGGAGTTTGGTCCTGCCTCAACTTGATGGGCCATGCTTTGTTCTAGCCCATAGGAGGCCTGCCCGTTTCTGAGTGAAGACAGAGGAGGAGTGGATGCGCGGGATACACACACATGGGACAGGGACACGGGGGACAGGACTGTTTAGTATGTAAAATAAATGAAAAAATGTGATTAAAAAATACAGGAATTCTTCAGACAGGAGAAAAAGATCAATTTATTTAGGAAGCTGTAGGATAGAATACACCATTCTAGCACATATGATAAGCAAATGAGAAATAGGAATAGACCAAACACTAGAAAGCTATTTAACTGACAGAAATTAACACAGTTAATTAACCATTAACAACTTTGAAAGTTAATGGCCTTAATTCCCCTGTCAAAAACTGAAAACTAAGAGGCTGGATTGATCCTCTTCCTTCCTGCCTCTAAAAGATACACCTCACCATTAAAGACTGATACTATCTTTGGGCAAAAGGATGAGCAAAGTAATTCTAAGGAAATGAAAGCGGGAAACAAGCAGGCATCTCTCCATTCTCTGACAAGGTAGTCTTCCAAAGGATGAGATAACTCTAAACTTAAAGAGTCAGCAAATGCAGCTGCACTAATTTCTCAGAACAAACTCCACTGGATATCACCATAAATTAATCCCAACACAGAACTAGTGAATAACTTCAATATCACATCTTACCAAAAGACAGGTCATTCTGATAATATATCTACCAATGGACATACCATAAACAAAGCATTCTAAACCAAGCATGCAGAGCCCATTTTCTTTTCATCAGTTCATGGAACTTTCTCGAAAATACATCATATACTAGGACACAAATACAGTAAAACTGAAATAATTTCTTATATTCTATCTCTCCAGTATTGAACAAAGCAAGAAATCAAAAGCAAGAGAAACAGAACATATGAAAACTCCTGGGGACTGAACAAACGAACACATGATGATGGGTACTATATAGCTGGTTAGCTATTTCTTCCAAATCAAAACATCCTATCAGGAAGGAAGGCTAATTAAGACTCAGGAAGTAAACAAAACTAATAAGTTTCAGGAAGCTCCTGAAACTTACAAGCTCACAAGGCCCCTCTCTGAAGTTATATAAGGAGCAATCGTATTACCCATAAGCCTCCTATAAACTCAATGGTTCTTTAAACTAGACTAGGCTGGAATAGTTTTGGTCTGCTGTCAGTGCACTAGCTGGGATGAGTAGACATTAGTTAGGCACAGTCACACAACAATCAGACCTCAAAGAAATTAAGGAAGTTGGGAGGTATGAGGGGCACCCTGGGGAGGTGTGAGAGAGAAGTATTGATGGAAGAAAATAATTACAAACAGACCTGTTTCCCAATAACCTGGAAAAACATGGATGATCTAGACTCAATGGAAATTAAAATATCAGAAAAACAATTTAACCAGATCTATAACAAGCAACAAGATCGAATCAGTATTTTAAAATCAAGTTTAGGTCTAGAGAGAAAGCTCAGCAGTTAAGAGCACTTGTTTCTGGTACAGAGGACCTGGTTTTGGTCTCAAGCACCCACATGGTGACTCACAACTGTCCATAGTTGAGTTCCAAGGGATCTGATGTCCTCTTCCAGCCTCTAGACACACACATGACAGCATATACTTTTACACATAAAATAAGTTTAAAAAAAAGATCGTTTAACCAAAACAATCCAAGTTCAGATGGGTTCACTGTGTGATGTGACCAGAACTTTAAAGAATCAATAGAAATGTTTCTCAGAGTATTCCATAAAACTGCCAAGTTCCTTCTGTCTACGAATCCTGATCACAAGCCAAATAAACCCATATCGAGACCAATGTATTTATAGGTCAGTCTTCTCAATGGACAGAGATGAAAATTCTCAATGACATGTAAGCACAATTCAAGAACACATCAAAATGGAATCTTTCTGTTTTATGACTTGTCATTTACTGTCCTGAGGATTCTACATGCTCTATGATTTCGTATTTAAAAGTTGGACCCATGATAAAATATGTTTGCTTTGCAAAGTATCTGCAAGAAAATAAAGACGACAAGCTAACAATAGGAAGAAATTATCAGCCAGTCACTGACAAAGCCTTGAAGTTCTAGCTACTAGCTGTCCAGAGCTCAAGTGCAGCTATAGAGCAAGTCCAAATAGACAAAAGGGATCAACAAAACAGAAGAAAAAAATATACTAGAGAAAAAACACATCAAGAATAGCTCAATCCTCACTGCCACAGAAAAATGCAAAATAATACAAAGGTCACTGGGAACCAGGGAGAACAGTGGCGATTTCAGCAGAAACTTCAGCCAACACTGCATGGAAAAAGGAACACGGAGAACACTAGACAGAAACTTGTAGAGAGGGACTCAAGGTAAAAACATTCCTCAACCAGTTTACAAACAAACATGAAAATCATAAAATAAGATAAAAGCCTTCTGTCGGGGGAAAAGTGAAACAAACTCAAGGTCAGGGAGAACAGTTGCAGAACATACTGCCAGTAAAGTTCTCAAGGCTGGACTACACAAAAACCTCTAAGTCGACACGAGACGAACTAAAAAATTATGAGACTAGAAATAACACCACATAAAAGTCCAAAAATAGATGTTCAGCATATTATCAATAATATTAAATTAAAACTGTTCTGTATCCTAATATACATCAAAGTTACTAAGAAACTTTCTAAGTATTTACGTTAGTGTGAAATTACATGCTGTGTTAAGCTCCACCCCATCCCCCCAAAAAACCACCTCCACAGTTGTACTTCCAGGTATTCACTGAGCAGGATGAAGATATGTTCACACTAATAGGCACAATCAAACCACCTTTCAGTTATGTTAGTTCAGACAATTTATTAAACTTATCTAGCATTTTGAGTAGACAGAAACTAAGTTTTTAAATTTCTAAAAGAGATAACATTTGTAGGTTAAAGCTTCCATAGCATTTATAAAGGGATGAAGGTAATAGCATACCTCACTAATGTTAGAACTCATTATAAAAATTAATGGATATCCACGTATGGAACATTTTTGTCTTTAACGGATGGAAAACCAGGACAGCCAGGGAGGGGCACAGAGATTAACTGTGTCAGCCAGATACAGCAGCTCTCAGCAGAGAGCAAGATGTCAAGAGTTAATTGGGCAGTCAGCCCCTGTATCCTCCAGGTTCACATCCTTGAACTCAAACTAACAACAGATGGAAAATACCCAAGGAAAAGAGCAAGTGTCTGGGCCGAATGTGCAAAAATTTTCCTTGTCTCTGTCCCCTGAGCAATCCACACAACTGCAATCCACACAGCATTTAGATAGTACTAGGTCCTATAAAGAATCTCTGGATAGTTTGAACTATATGGGAGGAAGCGCAGAAGTTATATGAAAATATCTCCAGATGTGGGTATCTGCATGCGGTTCCAGGACCAATCCCATCCTGACACACCAAGGGACAGCAGTATTTGAAAATGAATCTCGAAAGATGGTCACTGAAAATTCTATCACATATTTCCTTTTAAGCTTAAAAAGAAGCATGAAGATGTTTTCAGTTTAAATACAATTCCAGAATATCATACCTGAATAAGTGATGCTGATTTACTTTGAAGTTTGGCCAGTTTTTCATTTTTTAACATTAGCAACTTTCTTTGTGCTGAGATTCTTCGCCAACATTTCTGAATGACCAGAGCTGCATTGGCCTTTTTTCGCAATCGTCGTCTGGTCAGAAAATTGAGAACAACTGACTGAATAATTCTAGCAGCTTTATCTCTTTCCTTTAATGAAGAAAAGAAAAATAAATAAATTTGAGTTAAGCATTACTTTAAGACTTAATTCTTTCTAAATCAATGAATTTGTACACATTAATCATATTGGTAATTTATACTGGAAAAACCCTTCCTCACTCTAGGCTTCCTATGTTCATCCTGGGGGTACAGATGCTTCTGAGCATGTCGAAAAGACAAGTATTTGGGAGAAACAAAGATTCCTAAGGATTAAGCTAATATAAACTTCACAGACATGTTTGATCTATCACAAATCATTTGCAGAGAACAAGACAAATTGTAACACAATTGTTCTGATGTGGATTCCATGAACTCAAAGGAAAAGAGCTGCACGCATGAAACAAAAAATGCTTTTCAGCATAAGGCAGTATTTGCTTTGTTACAACTTGAAAAAGCAATACACATCTTCCTTGGGCAGCTGAAGAGAGGGAGCCAGAAATGTCCAGATCCTATTGCCATATTCATGAATGTCTTGCATATCACCATAGAACCTTCACCTGGCGATGGATGGAGAAAATGACAGAGCCCCACACAGGAGCACCGGACTGAGCCCCCAAGGTCCTGATGAGGAGCAAAAGGAGGGAGATCATGAGCAAGGAATTCAGGACCGTGAGGGGTGCTTTCACCCATTGAGACGGTGGGACAGATATAACGGGAGACCACCAAGTCCAGTTGGAATGGGACTGATGGAACAGGGGACCAAACCAGACTCTCTGAATGTGGCTGATGGTGGAGGAGGACTGAGAAACCAAGGACAACGGCAATGAGCATGAACTCTACAGCATGGACGGGCTCACTGTGAGCCTTGTCAGTTTGGTTGCTCACCTTCCTGGACTTAGGGGGAGCTGGGAGGACCTTGAACTTAACATAGTGAAGGGAACCCTGATGGCTCTTTGGCTTGGAGAGGGAGGGAATGGGGGTATGGGTGGAAGGGAGGGGAGGGAAGGGGGAGGAGGAGGGGAGGAGATGGAAATCTTTAATAAAAAACAAATGAGAAAAAAAAGTAAAATAAAACTCATAAGAAAACGTAAAAGCTCAGAAGTAAAAGTAAGAATCAGAGACATGAAAACAATGATTTAACAGGGATGAGAGTGAGGGTAACTCCAAGTTTATTCTTCCCAAACTTACAAGCAGAGAAGTGATCTATGACCTCCAGTGGATTATGAGGAGAGCAGGTGGAAGATACTTGTATCTCTGCATCCCCAAACTACATGTAATTAGTAAGCTTATCGCAACCATAAATATTTGTAAAACTCACTGGACTTCTGGGCATCACTGTTCTCAATTTCCACAGTTACCTGATGGTGTTTTAGGTCTTTTTTTAGTTTATATTTTCTCCATGTTGTTTGTATAAGTCGGGCAGCTCTTATTTCCTTACGGAGATCCAAAAGCCTTGCACAAAGAAATGACAAATAGGTAATAACCACCTAAGGAAAATACAAAAGAGGAAAACGGAGGGTCAGGAGGGAACTATGGCTCACTACCAATTCTGAGTCTCATTAAGACTGACTCTAGGGGCTGGAGAGATGGCTCAGCGGTTAAGAGCACTGCCTGCTCTTCCAAAGGTCCTGAGTTCAATTCTCAACAACCACATGGTGGCTCACAACCATCTGTACTGAGGTCTGGTGCCCTCTTCTGGCCTGCAGGCATACAAGCAGGCAGAATACTGTATAAATAAATAAATATTAAAAAAAAAAGACTGACTCTATCAGTTGGGTGTGGTGGCGCATGCCTCTAATCCCATCCTTCAGGAGATGGAAGCAAGCTCTTTGAGTTTGAGGCTATCGTGGCCTACAGAGCAAGTTCCAGAACAGCCAGGACTACCCAAAGAAACCCTGTCAAACAAAACAAAACAGTGATTATGAGGAAATCATTCACTAACCTTTTCATCTGGAATTGTATTTGACATGTCTGCAAGGTGAATCATATCTGGTATTCCTCCAAGATCTCGAGCTGCAGATCTCACCAAATGGAAATTTTTCTTTTCATTTTCTAGAAGCTCTTTGTATAGTTCCGGAGTGTTTTCTATTACATAGACAAGTGACAAGAGATGACTGTAGCTAACAGACCCGGCAAAGCAGGAGCATACTGAACCCAACCAAAGGGACCAACCATGATCAAGGGCTTCAAGAGACAGGTCCAGACAACCTCCGTCAGACTCAGATGAAGAATTTAACACCACTGAACCAGTCTGTGCGCAGGCCACAGACTGAGTAGTGCGCTGGCATATAGCATCAAAAGGCACGTAGCATGGGTGGTAGTGGTGGATCAGATAGCACAGCACACGGCCATCGGAGAAAGACACTGTGAAATTCTCCACCTGCATGCAAACACCAGAGAAGCGATCACTTCTAATTAGACATTAGGATAAATATATGCTAGCCTTTTACTTCCTTCTAGGAACTAAAAGAATATTAATTTGATAATGTAGAAAGCATTACATTAGTCATGATCAAATTTTCAGTTCTTAATTAACAGTTCAAAAGCAGGGTTTGATTACAGGTATTATTGTCCTTGGTTAGACAGCATCTCTCAAAATATCATGACTCTTCCCAGAACCTCAGAATATGGCTTTATTTGAAATACCAAACACTGGGTAAAGGCAAATGAAGAGACTGAACTAATAAAGCTTCAAGCTAAAGAAGAAACAGGGTGGCTGTCTTGTACCAGGACAAAAGGGAAAGGTAGCAGCTAACAGCCTTTCACGAGACTATGGACTGGCCAACACTTCGCTTTTAGACTTCTGTCCTCTACAACTGTTGAAAGAATAAAATTGTGTTAAGCCACTCAGTGCACAGTCATATATTAGGGCAGGCACTGGGAAACTATACGAATTATAGTCTAATGGCACATGCCTTTAATCTCAGCTCTCGGCAGGCAGATCTCCATGAGTTCGAGGCCAGCCTGATCTACAAGAGCTAGTTCCAGGACAGCTAGGACAGAGAAACCCTGGCTCAAACACACGCACACACACACACACACACACACACACACACACACACAAAAAAAAATTATAGTCAATCCTCATTACTCATGAACACTAAATTTGGAAAAACGTGAACCAATCTCTTAATGGAGAAATGTGGTTACATTCCTACATTTCCATCAATCATATGTTTCCAGAATGAAGTGACATTATCCTCATGGCCCACAGTACCGGAAAGGATGCCAACACGAAGCTGATAGAGTCAGTGGTCAATCTGAAATATGACAGTCTTCCTTTAGGAATGTTACTCGGTGCTTCAGCACATGTGAGGACCATTTTAAACAAGAAAATCAAAAACTGCAAAAGCATACAGACCATGAAAAGGACAGAGAGAGAAGATGCAAGAAGGCGGTGTCATGGTTTGACCTCAGCTGAGAATGAGCGCCTCAGCACGTGCAGTGAGCAACCAGACAAACCGCCAGTACTGATTTCAGAAACAGAAATATGCTTCAGCTCCTTACTAAATGCATAAGAAATGATTAGTCACATCTTTAATGCTACAGGATTTGATAAAACATAGCCACCCATACAGCTATCAATGTTCCCAGTAACATGCAATCTGTACTGCATGGTTAATATGCCTCTTCAAGGAGCTGGAATGCATGCAGGAAAGTTTTTCAAGTATTTATACTTAAAAGGATGTATCATATAGAAAATATCAACCTGACCAATTATAAAAACTCAACCAAGGTCGGTTTCTCCTTTCTGCATGATGTTTCTTCAGATGTTACTGTATAGTAAGGTCAGGATATCCATGCCCCATTCCTATAAAGTATCTTCCATCACATTTTTCTTTAATTTTGTGAACGTATCATTGTAGCCTATTTAGCCATTCCTCCCCCGACTATCACTGTCCCGCCTATTCTACAGTCCCTTCTGATTTTGTTTCAAACATGTATATATATATATATGTGTGTGTGTGTGTGTGTATGTGTGTGTATGTGTATATATAAATATATTGTCATATATATGGATTAAAATATAAATTTAGCATAGAAGAAAATGCAACATTTTTATACTTGCATATATTTGGAAATATAATACAAGATTATTATATTTCTTGTGATTACTGCATACTATTAAATTGATAATTGTATAACAGATTATATAGACACTCATAATGAGTGTGCACAGTATGTGTGTGTATGCATACATACTAAATATTTAAGAAACTGAAAAAGATTTATGCATTCATTAGACTTTAGCCAAGATAAAATACATTAAATTAAAACAAAAGCAAGAAGACTAACCTGTTTATTATAGAAGGCACACACGGCATTGACCCAGTCCATCAATAACCTGACACTGTCACTACAGTGTTCACAGGAGCCACTGTGTCTTCTGTCCTTTTGCTTATTAGTAACAGCTTGAGAATGGCATGATAGGGCAGACATTGCTCTTTTTATATTGTACGTGTGTCTTAGAAAATCAATTTCTTCCCGTAATTGGTCTAAATTAAGGGAAATATCCACCTGAAAAGTACCAAAAGATTAAATACATTTTTATGCTTGTCATAATTCATTTTTAACCCTCAAAAACTAAAATAACTGTCTCTACATAAAGAAACTGCAGAAGATAGAAAAACAAAGATAGGAAAACAGCCTAATCAGACATATTCACGGAAGTGGCTGAAGGGACAGCGCAGAAGGTAAAGGCCCACTGCACAGTCAGGAGACCTATGCCTGGATCATCAGCACCATGGATAAGCGTCACCCCAGGCTAGGGGGCGGGGACAGACTTGCTAGCCAGTCAGTCTCAAAAAAACTTCCTGAGTCATATGTTCAGTAAATGACCTTGAACCAGAAAATAAAATAAGCAACTGAGGAAAACATCCATCATTGTCTTATCTCTCCACACACACACACACACACACAGAGGATTTTTTCTTAAAGCCAACAAAAAATACCTAAAATACATATTTAGCACAAAATCTCTATATTTTTAACAGCAAGTAGTTTCTACACATAAATGACAGAAATGTTTAGTGGTTAAAAATATGGAATCTGGGGCTGAAGAGGCGGCTCAGCCATTAAAGGTTAGACTTACAACTAACAAATATGGAATGTGGGTCTACATAAGTCTGGGCTATACATTTAGCTCCATTTCTTCTAAGATAGAAACTTCAGCTTCTGTTCTTCTATGAGGGGAGAAGCAATATTTACATTGTCCATAGTATAAAAGATTAAATTGGGAAACATAAAGCAATTATCACAGTTCCTAGCATAAAGTATAAAAACTGACAGTGACTAGCGCTATTCTTCATCTGATCAAAAATAATTTTAGTAGTCAGCATTCAAAATTGATCTCAAAAAAGTATGTCGAACACACAGTACCTGAAAAGCAAATGCTATTTTCCAAAGTAACCCAAGTGTTTTCTCTCTGTGCCTATCCACGATATCTTTAGACAAGATGGTGTTTCCTGCGAGAGAAAGGGAGCCCGTTAGCACAATGCGTGCGCACATCAAGGTTCAGCAAGGACGCTGAGTTTTATCCCTGTTCACTCTCACCATGCTCATCAGTTAGCTGGACTCCTCGTGATTTGAGAACCTGCAGAACAATATCCACATTGTGCATCTTCTGGATGCGACTTATGGCAGGAATCCTGAGTCTCTTGGACAGATTCCAGTTCTGTGTGAGAAGTTCCATGGTTCGCCTAACAGGAAAGAAAATTTCAATGAAGCTTCTACATAAGTGTCCAAGAAAAAGTTCATTAAAATAGTTACTGCCCACATAAGTCACAAAACCATAAACACATGTAGGACAAAATGACTCCCAGAAACTCTTCCAAGTTTTCATTGTTTCAGTTAACAAGTGGAATTATTTCTCATTTTAAGTCTGGAGGTTAGTAGTCTACAAATACATGAGAAAGAAAAATGCAAGTCATATGCATATGTGAATCAATCAATAGAGTTCTACACAGTAAGACAGAAGTGGGGGATGAGCTCAGGAGGAAAATATGCAGCAGGTATTAAGATATGCGCATTCCACATACCAAGCAAGTACTTGTTTCTCTTATTTTACATCAAGTGAAACTCATAATTAAGCAGGAACTGTTCTTAGTCTTTTTCTTTACAGAAGGTTGAGCAAACTTAGCCACATAGCTAGCAAGGAATGACAGAAGGAAGATGGAAGCTGAAATGTATTATCAGTTTCCAAGTCAAATGACAACATCTAAGTACCTAAGAGGGGTACATCAGAACTTGAAATCTAACTCCTGATAGGATGTCTATTATTCACTTTATCATAAATAAGAATATGAATACAATTAAAACCAGCATGAAAATAAACTCATGAAGGCACTGCTGACACAAATGTTATTAAGTATGCAATGTTAAGTCAGTTTCATGACTACTATTCTTAGACATTGGTAGCTCCCATCCACAGATCCTAGTCCCATAACAGCAAAGATAACAAAAAGGTATAATATAACTCATACATCACTTTTCTCAAAGATAAATCTCAGGTATTTTTTTTAAATCATGAATTATATGACAGACTATCAGGACAGAGAATGAAACTTTAAAAAACAAAATTATCCTAGCGCATTAAGTAAATTCGTAACTTATACTTACACAAGGCGCACCCCACATTGCAGGTCCACGGCAAGATTCGTGACAGCAAAATCAAATTCATCAAGTGCTGTCTGAACATGGCTCACAGGTAATCCCAATAAGCTAAGGTGACGAGAAAGGTCACCTTCACCACTTAGGAAATCTCGTGAAAAGGCTAGCAGAAGTTCTTTACTAGCCTATAAACAGGGAGCAAGTATTACGTTTCAATACTGTAATTGTATTTATGATAACAAATCTTCAAATCATTCTGTGCTTACAGAAATAATATGAGTAATATAAAGAGATTGCCTATGACCAAGGCAAATGCATATTCATATTTCCAATTGAAGACCTTGTGAAAAACTATTCACAATTAACCTATGACTTGAAGATATTTCCTCCAAAGTCAATTCTGCAGCAGCATAGTCTAGTTTATTCTCAAACCAAAATTAAAAGTAAAAAATGAATGGAAACTGTCATTCAACTAAGTCTGGCAATTTAAGTTTCAGGGTTTGAGGTCTACAAGTACATTATAAGAAAACAATGAGACACGTATATATGGATAAACTAAGCCTTACGCATGAAAAAGGAATAAAGAAAGAGTGAATACACAGATTCTCACTCCTATTCCACTTCAGAATGTGTTCACTGAACACAAACATTCTTATGACAGAAAACATACCACTACAACAAGAAAACATTTTATAAGGAAAATGAAAGAATGATACCTTGAATTCAGCATCTTTACAAAAGAGACAAGGGTCGTGATCAATAAGTCTGGAAATTTTAGCGTAGTCAAGGAAACAGATCAACAACAGTAATTTTTTCAATGTGAACTTAGACAAAGCTGCTTCGTGACCTTAAAGTACAAACAAACAAAAAAGGAAGTTTATCCATGAAAGGAAATGACAAACAAGTCATCAAAAATAGCAGTAAGCATACCTAAATCTCCATGGACTTTCTCTTAGTAACTTACAGGCATGAGTCTATCAAATACTTCTATGGACAAGTACTATTTAATATGTCTAATCCATGGAAGAGACAACACCGTGACAGCAAGGACATTTAACTGGTCTTCTGCAACAGGTATTTAAGGAACACCTACTACATGCAAGCGTCATCCTCTGTGCTATATAGTTAACAGCAACTAAAATAAATGCAGTACCCATAGTTCATACAACCCACTGGCAAGAGACAGTGGGTGCAGATGACAAGCATTATGAATAGTGATGGAGGAAAGGCAAGGAATGAGGGTAAGAGAGAAGTCAGTCAAACAGAAACCTATTAAAATTGATTGAAGAAAGTAAAATGTAAACTGGGAGGGGCGACAGCAAGGCATTTTGCAAAGTGTGCGGAAATACTCACCATCGCGAAACAGGAGAGGAACAGAGGGGTGTCTATATTCAGCTGCTATATCGGGATTCCAAAGCAAGCGGTTCAGAACGAACACAGCCAACCCAGTAACATCACTGTTGCCTGCCAGAGGGATCAGTTCACCATAAACTGTCTGCAAAGAGAAGAAGGCAAGGCTGGGGTTACAGCAACCCTGAGAAGGAAGAGGACACAATTGGGGGAGAGCAGATTACTGCCTTCTGAGGAATATGAAAGAGCCCAGAGGTGACAGAGCTGCTAAGTCATGTCCTTAAGCTGTGTCTAAACCTGTGTGCATTTCTAGTGTGTACGACAAACTTCAAAACAAACTTACTCATCATCTGAGAAAGCCATTAACAGTTTAAACTTTCTCAACTAAAGACCTACCAAGTATAGGCACACTGATCAAATTTAGTAATTGTTTTAAAAAGCATGCCATTGAAATAAAACAGAAACCAAATTAAATGTTTACATCGTTAATGTGAAAAGTTATCTATAAAAAATATAATAATTGAGAAATAATGGTATGCACATAACTAACTACAAATGTGAAATTAGTTTAACATTAACATGCTGACTGATTATTTTCAAAACAATAAGAAAAAACTAAAAATATACTGACTTATATTTTGTAAACCTATATGGAAAAATATGGAAAGATAAAAGCAGAGAAAAGTAGTAATGTAGGTAAGAGTCAAAAATAGAGAAATTGATCTCTATATTTTTAAATTTTTGGCGTTTGAAGACTTTGTATCATCAAATATCATGCCCATTTGCAGAATCCCAAGGTCTGGAAGTAAAATAAAATATACTAGGATTCCATTACCACTACGCCCTTTCCCTGTGAAAGGATTGCACATTCCCACTGCCCGTTGCTGGGTCAGTTACTCCTGCCAGGCTGTGCGCTTGGACAGATATTATTCTGTGATCAATTTAATATGGATGGAAGCGACACAAAGTACATCTAGGCAGTTTTCCAAGGTCATTAGGTTGGAGTGAGAAGTTCCGGGCTGCGGTGGCACAGCAGGGTGACGATGGTTATTAACAGCAACAATGATGACATTTCAGTCAAAATCCACAAAGGATTTTGAAAGTTTCAACATAAAGAAATGATAAATGCTTGAAGAAATAGATATTAAAAATTAATGAGACAATATATAATGTATACATACATCAAAACAACACAGCACCATGTAAGTTTTATATTTTATGTATAACCTAAGATAAGTTTAAAAATAAAAAAGGTTAATTTAAAGCATCAATTTGAAAAAGGCATTGCAAGTTTATGTCTAGTAATTTTGTTCATGTCTTTCACCACACACACACACACACACACACACACACACACACACACAAAGTGTAGATCCCAAATTTGGAGAAGGGGAACATCATTTACTTCAAATGAGACTCCAGAATGATTATTTGACATATGAAGCAGAGCCAGCTGATGTGTGATTTATTTAATAATGAAAGGAGAGGGAGCAACTGGAATAAAACATTTCAGCAATGTCGCTGTCATGCAATGGTGCTATCGTGCAATCTCTTAGAATTAGTTTTCTTGGAATCGAATTACTAGCACAGTTACTGCTTTCTGTTCAAGATTGCTGTGTTGTGACGCACGCCTTTAATTCCAGCGCTTGGGAGGCAGAGGTAGTGGATCTCTGTGAGTCTGAGGACAGCCTGGTCTACAAAGTGAGTTATAGAACAGGCTCCAAAAGCTACCCGGAGAAACCCTGTCTCGAAAAACAAAAAACAAAAACATAAAATGGAAAAAAAAAAAAAAAAACCTGAAATAACAATGAATCAAGTCAACCAAATGACTTGATTTTTTAAGCAAAAAACACATTTTATAAGAGTGTATTAGACTAAAAACACATAATCTTTAAAATAACTATTTTCTAAAACTGAAAACTTACCTCCAGGCCAATTCGAAGCCACAACGGATTATAAGACAACAGCCAATTCAGGACTTTCTGGCGTTGTCCTGAAACATAGGTTAAAAGAAAATTAGCTGCATATTACAAAACAGAGACAATAAATAAACCTCTTCAGAGACTACAGAGTGCAAAACAGAACCAATGAGTTACATTTCTTAAACACAGGATCAACATTCATATATGTTAGATTTTAAGCAAAGAAATGTGGCATCTCATTGGCCATGTATGGGAAGGAACTAAAATCAGTATCTAGATGAGGTAATTCCATGTTTTTTGCATCAATATTCATGTTATACAACTGATACAATCTTAAAGTGTCTATAGCAGATGAATGGATAAAGGAAACACACTTTATTCATATACAGACCTAGACATACTGATACACACACACACACACACACACACACACACACACACACAGGCATATTAATCTATTCTAAAGAAAGATAAGTCCTGCCATTTTTCTAATGACATGGACGAACCTGAAGGACATTAACTAAAATAAGCCAGGGAAACACAAATTCCACATAATCTCAACTTGTATATATCTTCTAAAATCTTCACGCCCACATAAACAGAGAAAAGTGATTGACAGAGACAGGAAGATGCTAGCTAAAAAATCACAAAGCTTTGTTAAGTAAGGGAAGTAAATCTTGGAGATGTGCTCTATAGCAGACCTGATAAAAAGTAATGCAGAAATCTTTACAATACTTTGAAGGAATGAATCTTGAGATGTCTATAATCTTACCAATATCTTTCCAGAGGTGTCTATCTTTCCGTACAAGTAACCGTCCAACTTCAATTTCAATTTCAAGCTTTTTGATAGCTTTAACCATGTTTTCAGAAGTAAACAAGGAACAAGCTGTACGGCGTAATCTATTCATCCTGCAGCTGGCCGTGTAAGCTCTGAGAGAAACTTCATCTTTAGTAGGTGCTTTCGGGACACTTATTTTGTGTTGGTTCTCCACTCCCAAAACAAGGGTGGCAGCATTTACTGGATAAACACGAAGACAATGCTTCTGGTTACGCATCATCTCTACACCTTACTAAACCCAGCAATTGGATGCAAGGTAAGATAGATGCTCAAAAAGACCTATTTGCTTCACCCTCCAAATCCTCTCCTGAGTTTCTAACAATCACCTGGTGCTTACTAAGAACCTTTGACCACGCTATGTCTACAGAGTGCCTACCAGGGCAACCTCTTCACATTAACTTCACGTACAGCTTCAATCAGCATTTCTAACCCAAACAAGCAAGATGACCTCCCAACCAGTTTCTGTCTCTATCTCCTTATAAATGAATAAAAGGTAAGCTCTGAAGGTTCTCAGCCTTCCTAATGGTACGATCCTTTAATATGGCTTAATAGAGTTCCTCATGTTGTGAACTCCAATCATAACTGTAATTTTGCTACTGTTATGAATTGTAATGTAAATTTCTGATAAGCAGGATATCTGATATGCGACCCCTGTGAAAAGGTCTTTCAAGCAAAAGGGGTCACAACCACAGGTTAAAAGCCAGAATTCTCAGGACTACGAGTTAACTGAATTATGACATAATTCGAATTTTGTGTGTGAACTTATATGCATGTGCCTGTGTACATGTTGAAGACAAGAAGACTTCTCAGGTGTCCTCTACCTTCTTAAGGATTTTAGAGATGATTTCCCACTGGCCTGGAGCTGACCGAGTAGGCTAAGCTAACGGACAAGTAAAGCCCATGGATTGCCTGTCTACACCACCCCAGCATGCTCTGGGCTGCTTTTGTGTGGCTTCCAGGAACTGAACTCAGGTCCTCACGATTTGCACAGCAAACTCTTTGCCAATTGAGCTATCTTCCCATGTATATCTGAAACTTTTATAAAACACATTGTATCTTAAGAAAAACAAACATTAGAAATTTGATGTTACTTTTTTTGGAAGAAAAAGAAGTACCATGGTAGAAAGCATGTAATTCAAAGAGCCCTTTAATGGAGAGATCCCAGGGAAGTCTCTCTGACAGCTAAAACAGCATCTGTCTGCAAGCACAGTGAGGAAAGCACTTCACAAGGCAAGCTACAGCTACAGTAGCCTGATCTGTTACTGTCTCTGCCTGAAACCAACTCTGTCGAGCTTCCATCTCTTTCTCAAGAGATTCCTCCAACTCTTTCCCAGTCTGCACTCATTTCTCCCTGCAAAATAAGAACTAGGACATTTTTAAATTCCTCATGAACTGGTTTCCAGGTTCCTTGGAACTACATAACTTTTATGTACAATCCTAAAATTAGTACGACAGTGAGCTAGCAAATCATCATGAAGTACAATACAGCGCAGCATGTGTAACGCAACACCGCTTACCTTCAGAAACATGCGTTTTCACAGTGAAGTCATCAGGCGTCAATATGTAATTTAGCCACCAAGTAAAGCCCTGTTCCTGCTTTTCCTTCCAGCGTTCATCATAAAACATGTTCTTTGCAGCAAATGGCATTGGGTGTCTAGGAATAGCTAAGAATATACTCAATTACTACATAAGAAATTTTCCTTTAAATTATTTTTTAAAATAGATCAAAAGGATTTTTGTACTAGCAAAATCATCTTTAAAGACTGAACGATGTTTGCTTTCACTGCAGAGAGTTGTAAACTTCTGAAGTGTGATACATAATCAAAGCAAAGGCTAAATGTGTTATTTCCCTGTTATCTCATTTTTCAGTCTGTTAAGTACAAAACACTTTGTTAAATAGAAAACACTTGCCTGCTTTTATTGGCTTTATGAAGGTCAGATGAGACTGCGCTACAGCAACAATGGGCCGTGTCCTTTTCTTTGTTTTAGAAAGCGGCGTTTTTAATACTGAGGAATCTAAAAATGGTAGAAAAAACAATAGCATTAAAAAATAAAATAAATTTTAGAAAAAAGATAACTAATTTCCAAATCAAATTTGAGTTCTTCAGAATCATATTCATTAAAGAGATACTTAATAATGTCTATGTTCTAGGTGCTAATGTTATAAACTTCAATAATCAAACCAACCAACCCGTGGGGGCTGGAGAGATGGTGCCACAGTTAGGCGATCTTGCTGCTCTTCCAGAGGACCTAAGTTCAAGTCTCAGAACCCACAGGGATCTACAACCACCTGTAAGTTCAGCTCCAGGAGATCCACTGCCCTCTCTGGCTTCTATGGACACTAGCATGCACATCACCCACAGACATACACAGCAGGCAAAACACCCACAGATGTTAAAGTTCCCAGACCACAAACCAGAAATGACCTGTAGAAGTTAGCATCCTGATGCAACCATAGCCTAGTGTGTGCATACTCCCAGACTGTGCTACGTGCAGGGAAATGCAGAACTGACAGGCATGGTGCCAATTATTAGGTAGCTGTCAGCCTTCAGCGGGGTCAAAATGCCTTAGATAGCCCTCTAAAGTGGAATTCAGAGGTTCACTTAAGAAACACGGTCTACTGGCAAAGCTGCAGTAAGGATGAAGCTAGAATTACAAGTGAAGAAAGGCAAAAAAAAAGGGAGAGGTCAGCAATATTAATAACAATGGCAACTGGTATTTAAATATATTGTGTCTGGAACTATCAAATATTAAATTCAAAGTCTTATTCACATGTGCAATACATTGAAGTATTATAGTCATCCATAATTTATATAATCAAGATACCGGGGCTTAGAGCAATTTTGTAGTCAAAGTTACAGAAGTTAGTAAATCAAAAATCTAATGCATGAAATTCTCTTTAAATCTAGCATAAAGGCTTTACTGAGCCTGCTGCTTCAAACGAACAGTAGGTTTGAGCAACCAAGTTTCTATGGTCATTTGTGGATTTATTCATGAATTCACTGCTTCTCTTTATCACTTATTGTCTATTCTGTAGGTTAAAATCAATACTAAAATCAAAGAATTTCTTTGTCTAGACCATATACATACATACATACATACATACATACACACACACACATATAATTATGTTTTATATATATGTGTATATATATATATAACAGTGAGGCAGTGAAACTCCATTAACGGACATGTGCAATTTACTTATATTTGAAAGTATAACTAGAAGGACATATTGGCCTCTAAGTTCTGATGCGCTGATGCAAACAGTAATAAATGGTACTTCCACTTCCTATGCAAGACACCTACATGATTTCCTGCTAATACCTCATGACATCAGCTAAGGACATCCACTGTGTGATCTGTTTCTGCAGCCTGATGGCCTTTGATTCTGCAGCTGATATTAGTTGTGGATAGTCTTCTTAGCATTCTATGTATCTTACTAGCATTTGTGTTTGTTGACTTCTTGGCAATTCATGTTCTTATTTCAGGTATTAAAAGGTTAACTTTTGTTAATTCCACTACCCTCTAGTAACATTTCCAATATAAATAAATATTTAGAATTAGGGCTGCACTGGAATTTACATAGATAGCTGTGGTTCTGTCCCACAATTTCAAGGTATTTTTCCCAAGCAGTGAAAAATTTAGCAGCATTATTCACTGAGGCCTGTAATGAGTAGATAGGAAAGATGTGACTTTGTACAAAGCAAGTGAAAGAGACTCTTGGGGAGCCGAGCAGAAGCATCATATTGACTGTAGGTCTACATATTAGCAGTCCATCCTGAAAACTATATACATGAGGATGCATGTGCATAGCTAGCATTCAGAACTGTGACACAGGATGGCACGATAACTTCTAGGAGAAAAGAATAAAAAGGGGCACCAGTATTGTAAGAAGTACGACAGTGACGTAAGAAAAGCATTCCAGGAAGGCAAAGGTTCAAAGTTATAAATGTTGCTAACAGATGATCAAGTTGATTTAAGAGACAACTACTGTATTTACAATTTGGATGTCATCGATCATATGTCCCTGTAGGCCGTGCTTCAGTCTCCTGCTTCTTTTAAGTAAAACCTAGAAAAACCAACATTCCCTGAGTTATGTCCTTGTCTGTGTATGTTTCTGTGTATGGGCTGTACTTGCATTAAAAGATGTGCTCTGAAAGGCACTTGTAGTGGCAATTTCTAATTCCTCCTCTGTCTACCAGATGAACCTTAATCTGTTCTGAGTACTCTACAGATACTCCACAGACATGTCAAGTTCAATGATCATAGGTTTGGGGGGACATATTCCATCTGTGGGGACTGAGATAAAAAATACCCCCCATAGGCTCATATATTTCAAGGCCTGGTTCCTAGTTTATATTATTTGGGGAGGTATAGCCTTCCCTGAGTAAGCACATCCTTGGGGTCAGGCTCTGAGTGTGTGTCCTTGTCCACTTAGAGTGCACACACTCTCTGTGCTTTATGTCATCAGTTAAAGAAGTGCTCCCTCGGCTTCCTGCTGCTGCCGCTGCCGCCACATCTTCCAGGCCATGATGGACACTCCCTTCTGAACCATAAGCCTAAATACAAACTTCCTTCTATGTTGCCTTGGTCATGATGTTTTCTCACAAAGGAAAAGTTACTAACACACTATCCTAAAGAGAAGACCATCTGCACTTCTATTCCTTAAATAAAAAGAGGTTCCGAAGACGAGCTTGAGACACTGTGTCAGGTGGAGCATCAGCTCTGTCACTAACTCCATCAACTCTGGGAAAACTACTCAACTTTTCAATGCACCTATTTCCCATCTGCAGAACTGTACTACAGGTAAAACCAACACCGACTTCACAAGAACATTCTAACTACTAATGGAGGACATAGTGAAGCACATACAACTGTGCCTGACACAGAAGTACTTAATAAATGTTAGCTAATGCAATCTGACACGAAGGGGTAAAAGGACTTCAAACAAAACTGAGGAATAATATAACACAATCGAATGCCAATTTTTCCACCCAGAAAAATACAGGCAAAAAGAAAAAAGGAAGGAAGAAAGAAAGGGAGAGAGGGAGGGAAGGGGGGAGGGAAGAAAGGGTAAGGATTTAGTAGTTAGAAATCAGGAAGACCTACTAAGACAAGTGAGATTAGCTTAGACAGGTCAGTTGTTGGTTGGAATCTGTCTGAAAGTACAGGAAGGAAAGCAAGTAAGTGAAGTTCTTCTGAGGAATTAAGAAATTCAACCTAAATAAGGGAAGGACAGACACTTTGAGAGGGGCTATGGAATCAAAGTTGGACTAAGGAGTGGACTAAGGAAAAGTACAAAAGTGAGGGAGTCTGGCTCAAGAAGAAATGCTGGAATCAGAGATGGCGACCTGCACTTGAGATGCTTTTAGCAAAGCAGATCCCGCAGATGACGTATCTAAAAAGACAGGTTACTAGAAGACTCCTCCACAAAGAGTCCCTGGAGAGAGTATCGTGAGCCAAGTTCACTTTGAGAATAATTAATTACTCACTGTAGCAAGGAAACATGAGTGACAGTCAGAAAGATGAGCTTTGAGCTATTTTTTGTTTGTTGAAGAAGAAAAGAGAAATAATACTTTGGAAAGAGATATGAAAAGCGGATATAACAAGCGGAGATCCAAGGTCATTTGTATGCAACATTTTTGAAGTTATAATTTATGTAGAAAATTCATGAACAGAATATGATATTTAAACTGAGGTAGGATTATAATTATTTCAAAGCACCACAGTGCAAGTATCAACAAACCGCTAAAAGTACAAATGAATACAAGCCCATCAATTGCAGATTTACTACCTCAGAAAACTCACTAGAACAAAATAGAACAAAAAATATGTTCTTCAAGTGCACTTACACTCAAGATATGAGGGACAACTCACCAGTTTTCTTCTTCAAGCTTGATTTCTCCCAGTTGCTAAAATGTACTGAAGTGAGTGTTTCTTTCCTTTTGGTTCTTGCAATAGTTGATTGTACAGATTCAGGAGAAAAATGGATTCGTTTGATTTCACAGAGGCCTGCATGTTCTGCAATAGCTGGCTTCCCATTTGTGTCTTCCAAGCTTCCATTGCTCTTCCTTTTACGGGCAACTAAAACTGTACTTAAGGGTGTTGTTTCGTTTGTAAAGCGCTGGGATTCACTTATTACTGGCTCTACAACTGGACGGTAAGAATGACAAGCTTTCTCTTTTAGGTTACCCATTTCATCTCCACATTCACCTACCATTCCTGAGAGACATCTTTTTGCATTTGGCTTATCAATCTCCGGGAGCTTTTCTCTGGCATTGGTGGGCTTCCTTTTGGTAACAGTGGCAGAAAGAATTGGGCGTCTCTTTGGTCGCTTATCCTGGTTCTTAAGGGAAGCATCTTTAAACTCAGAAACATTGGGATGTTTTGTAAAATCACGATTATGGGACTTTATTTCTACAAGGTTTTGTTTTTTGAAACGAACCTTGGGAGTTTCTGAATGCAGACACTCGAGGTCATATGTCAAACCTTCATCTGTTCTCCGGTCCTGGGAAGTTTTATCTGATAATGCTGATAACTTACATGTTTGCTGACCTGTGTGTACCATGTTATCTTTTACAAACTGTGTTGGAGATAAAATGGGATTGACTGAATCTGATTTGAGAGCTTTTGGAAGTCCATAATTGTCATTTAGAAAAGACTCTGGGCTTAATATTGTTTGGTAAACTTCACATACAGTTTGGGATTCCAAACACAGAGACTCTGAGCTTTCTTTCCTAAATGTTTCTGATAATACATTTCTCACTAACCCTAGACCGTTATTAGATTCATAGCTGTTGTTTACAAAAGAATCTGGACTTAGAAAATGGATGTGGCTTTGTGTAATATTCAAAGGTGAAGAACAGTTTGGGGCAGGAGGAAGTTTACTATTCCCTTCACTTTGTTCACTAATCCTTATGGGATTAAGTAAAGTGTCATTTGTGACTTCTTCATTAAAACTGTTTGAACTTTTAAAATCTTCTACTTTTAAATGTGCATTTTTGGATCCGTGAAGAGATGAATAGGCAGTAGACCTGCGGAGAAACACTGGCAAACAAGTTTCTTTCTGGCATTCCTTAACAGGGCTAGTAGATGAGTCGGGTATTTTGTTTTCTTCAAGGGACAGAGAATTGTTTTCTGTTGGAGAACAGCACTCACTCATAGCCAGATTTTCACAGGCCTGCAGTGGGCTCCTAATTCTGTCATCTTTTTGGGAAATATTAAATGCTTCATTAAAATGTTGGCTTTTGGAAGTCCCTTTATTAAGTTTTGAATGGGCTGGAATCTTCTTATTGGTATTCCAAAGACTTCTCTGTAAAAATAAATGAAAAACACTAAACATGCTGGAAGCTGCTCTCTACCACTTTTAAACAAGCAATGTTATACATGTTGCTTCCCGCCTTCCCTCAAAATCATCCATCCTTCCAGTAAATCACAGAATGGGTAAGACACTACCTTTTTCTTCCTATGCTCTTCCGCATTTCCTAGTAATATAGCCTGGTGCTTCAGGAAATCATTTACAAGAAATGTCACAATCTCCCTTACTCGTCCTTCTTTCACTGGGGTCCAGATAACAGAAACAGTAATTTTTTCTTTAGGCTGAAAGAAGAATACATTTTAAATGATTATGATATTATAATTATATAATAATCAAATGCACTATATATAACTTAGTTTAATAACTGATAGTTACCACACTCTATGTTAAATTTTTTTCCTATACTAGCTCATTGTAAGAAAAAAAAAGCCACTAAGAATAAAATTCCACAACAAAATAAAACTATAAGTATAACGAAAACCATAAAATTATAATAAAAGCTAATTGCACAAAAGTAAAAGAACTGACAATCTACAAGTCATTTTAATTGAGCTGTTTTAAAAACACAGTTGTGGGGACTAGGAACCTAGATCACTGGTAAAGTGTGTGCTTAGAGCAACCTAAGTTGCCAAGCACATTGGCAAGAACCTTAAGTGCAAAATATAAGCTTTTCTTGAAAAGTAGAAATCATTGGTTTTGTTTAACCAGCTGATTAAAATAATAACGAGTTTTCCTCTACAAGCCAGAACTTATCCTTAAAAAAAAAAGAACAACCAAGAATTTTACTTCTATTTTATAACAAAATAGAGTAAGTACAAGAATTGGAGAGAGAAGAGTCTTTCTATAGACAGAAATCCAGGCAGCTGTCCATCAAAGGGATCAGCAATGGCTCAGGAAGAGCAAGTGCGCAAGTGCGGGAACTCCTGATGATGCAGCCCACCCACCTCAGTTTAGCCTTCCCCTGAAGACTTTCCTTACAGTTACTGGGCAGTTTGTGCAGAACTCCTCAGCTAATTGTTTTCACAGCTTTTCAAGTTCTACTCCATGAAAAGGACATTAATCGAATGAAACGCTTTTTAACTCTACATTGGCAGCAAATTAAAAAAAAAAGTAAAATAGAAAGGTGTGCCACACATCACAGTATACACACTGAGGATATATCTAAGTAAGGATGCTTTTAGGGTTTGTCTGGCTATTCAAGCAAAACAGTTCATTATCGAAACAGAAATGATGTCCCACCCAATATAAACATACATATGAAAAATAAAATGCATATTAAAATGGCTAAAAGGAAGGAATTAGAAAACGTTCATCAGTGAACAACTCCAGTCTCAAAACACAGAACGCTAGCTTCAAACATTTTGCAATGACTGCCAAGTCTATTAAAAACGTGTACAGAAAAACAAAAACAAAAAACAAACAAGCAAACAAAAAAAAGTGTAACAGAAACTTTCTGAAATGCTTCTAAGGACGCGCTTTGATTCATCATCCCGAGCAAATTACTGCCCACTTTTGCCATGTATTCACACAAATTATACAGTGCCAAAGCCCGTCCACAGTCAAGAGAGGGAGTTGACTTGGTGTTGGGGTTCTGTTCTATCCCAGCCCTACCCAGCAAATGGAAGAGTCCCAGAACCAAAACAGGAAGCTGACCTAGTGTCGGATTCCCAGCCCCATATCTGCAGAAGCCCCCACCGTCAAGACCGGGTGGGAGCTGACTTAGTTTTTCTTCGGGTTTCTCACTGCAAGCCAAGGGGGCCACGCCCCGCCGACTTGCCCGCACACCCACCTTCAGCTCACAGCGGCTCGGCACCACGCTGAAGCCCTGGTCTGCGGCCCGCAGCAGGGACAGCTCCACCTGCAGAGGCTCCTCGTGCGGGTTTTGCAGAATCAGAGACCGTGTCCGTGTCGCGCCCACGCGGACGTCCCCAAAGCAGAGGAAAGGAGACGGGCAGAAGTGGCTGAGCAACAGCACCGGCGGGGACGAATCCCCGGCCGCCGGATCCCGGTGCACGCGCCGCCCGCCTTCATCCAGGTGGTAAGCGGCCTGCCGCGTAGCCATGGCAGCCGCCCCGCTCTGGGCGGTCTGGTACCCGCTGCCCGCGTCCCTCCGCCTTCCCAGAATGCGGGGATGAGGACAAAGATCAGAAAGCCAGAGACTACCAAACCCCGAGGAAAGTAGACTAGCCGCTTTTGCTTCGGTTCAAATATCTCGCCTCCACCAATGGCAGCTGCGAGAACCGCCTTGCTAGCGCACCAATCAGCGAGTAGATCACCGCCCACAGCTACTAAAGAGCCAATGACTGAGCGAACGCTCCTGGCCAATGGGACCGCCGCGCTTTGTTTAAATGATGGCTCGGCTGTCACGGCCGCCTGGAGAGGGGATGAAAAGGCCACAAAGTTCCATGGATTGGCTCAGAAATGAAATTGCCTCTGTTGTTTTAAATACGCTACGAGGACGGAAAAGAATCATCACTGTGTCCAACCCACGGCTGCATATGCTCCAGAATCGCTGAGTGAAACTTGTAAGCAAAGGTTCCCGGGAAGAAAAGGCACCTTCAAGGCGTACGGAGCAAAGCTGAGAAACTGATTAGAAAGTCAGTGATTGTGGCGAAGTTAGAAATTGGAGGTCAAGTCTAACAGTTATTGGGGAACATCGTTCGCACTCAATCGCCATGTCTTGTCATCCTTTTAAGTGGCCTATTAGCATTGTGACATGTGCAAATTAACTGTGTTGTAAAGAGTACTGGTTTTCCAAGTACTGCCAGCATCTGGGGCTATATAGGGTTTCTCTTTTGCCTTAACATTCAATGCTTCCACCTATTATTTGAAAAGTGTCTTTGAATGCTGTAAAAACTTAATCATTGTTTTACCACTTTGGAAACTTGAATTTGGGATAACCTAAATCTGTGTCCCTAGGCCATGTTTACTCATATTTGACTTCTGAATACTCTCTGATAAAACGGGACCAAAAGGAGACACTTTTGAGGTGAGAGTTTTGACTCAGGGCAGTTAATATGCATTTTGCTTTCTTATAACTTGTATGGTTTACCAGCATTTTGCCACTATGTCATTAAGTTTGACACTCTTGTGTGCCACACGTAACCAGACACAACTGTTAAGTGAGCCGAGAAATTTTATATAAACCATGGTTTTTTGTTGTTGTTTTTGTTTTTTCGAGACAGGTTTTCTCTGAAGCTTTGGAGTCTTTCCTGGAGCTAGCTCTTGTAGACCAGGCTGGCCTCGAATTCACAGGGATCCGCCTGCCTCTGCATCCCTAGTGCTGGGATTAAAGGGGTGCGCCACCACTGCCTGGCTAAACCATGACTTCTTTCTTATATGATAGGCCTGCCCAGAATCAATCAGCTTTACTCTGTACTCTGTAAACAGTTTACTGGGCTGAACAGAGATGTAAAGAAAACTGTTAGCATGTTGTTGGGCTGTTTTGTTTTTTTAGATAAGGCCTTGGTCCATAGCCATGATCAAATAATGATAACCTACTGAGGGCTGTAACAGAAATGGAGATGAGTTTGTAAGGTTCTGGTAGTAGGCCATACAGGTATTAACATTTTACAGCAAGCATTTCTCCCAAAAAACTGAATGAATTATTGCAGGAATGAGCAGGAGAGAGGTTAAGAGTGCCCATTCTTAGTTTTATATAGGGTATCTTACTTTACTAATAGAGTTTTGCTACACTTCAGACTTAATCTAAAAGCAATATGACTGCTTCAGACAAAATGGTCACCACTGTTACTTGAACTCATATAAAACACTTAAGATCTATTAATACATTTAATAATATACATAAATATATGTTTTAAATGCTATGTAATTTATTAGAATTATAGGTTTCAAAAATGTCCCCAAGATACTTGGTGTTCTACTTGCTCATGGTTTTTGTTTTATAGCGGAATGCAGACACTGCTTGCTCCCGTACTCTGAAAACATTATTTGAAAAGAACCTGGATATGCTTTACTAGGGCCAAAGAACTCTGTTTATTTTAAATATCAAAATAACACAATGAATGAATTCAATATGCAAGATGACAACTACTACTCACAAGGAACTGAATTTTTTGCTACAAAGACATTTATACTTAAGAAACACGAGACAAAGTAGCTACTAAACTCGACATTTAACATACAATGGGAAATAATCAATTTTGATTTTAGATTTTAATTACTTTTAAAACTGTCCTTAATTAAAAAACAAAAATAATGATTTGAAACAGAAAACAAAACCATTTCCATTTTAATATACATCATCCCTCCCTTAAACAGAACAGTTTTGACACAACATGGAGCAACTAAATACCCAGCTTGTGTAATGTTTGGCAATCACTCTCATCAACTGTAATAGAGCTTTACTTACAAGGAGAAAAGTCTGATTGATGAATAAAGGAATTCTATAATTACACCACAGGACATTACTCAACTCTACGCAAGCAGGAATATCAAACAGAGAGGCATGGTGACAGTGAGATGTGCGCATGCTCTTCATCAAGAGACGTTCAGAATCTCCAGCAGGAGCACAACTATTGGAATTACTTGGCTTTACTTAAGAATTTGAAACATTTTTATAAAGGTTTCCATCTTTGAATAACATCTATTCTCCAAATAACATCCTTAAATTCTCTCTAAATAAATGGCTGCAGAGACTAAGTGGTTCTGGATCTTTCAAAGGACATAGACTTTAGATAAATATACAGCAAGTTAAAACATGAATAAGCAAAACATAAACACCCCCTCTACCAAATCATTCCTTCTCTCATCTTCCACACAATCTAATCCTATTGCTTTTATTATTAGTGATCTACTTCCTCAGAGGAAGAGCAGAAAGCATGCTGATACCAAAGGGGAAAGTATCGTCAGCAGAAATTTTATAAAGATGGGAGGATACCAAAAAAAGCACACACAGGGTACTTAAAGGGAAATGTGCAAAAGAAATGAGTAGCATATATAGAACTGTCTAGTTCCTATAAGCTGTGTAGAAAATAATCCCCATCCATTATTCACACTAATAGCTGGTAAGATTTAACATAATTCTACTTAAAGATTAAGAAACACTACTTACTCCTTACTAAATAATGCATTTTCAGTCTTTTTAAATTTGGCACTAAATCTTAAAATGTTCACACATGACTCTGTTGAAAGGCCGTGCTTTTTCCTGAGTCATCAACTCAAGTCTGTTGACTGAGGTCCTGCCGCTCCCTAGGAGCGGCTCTTCTCACACCATCAGTCATGTTGAGTTCAGGAAGAGTGAACTTAGTCTTCAGTGCAGAGCTATGTGCTCACGGGAACAAGTTACTTAAGAGAGCAATCAGAGATAGAGAGCGGCATGAGGGGCAGACATGCTATTCCTTCTGTCAGATTAGTAACTCCAGTAACTATAAAGGCCATAGCAGAAACTTGAAAATAAAAAAAAAATGTAAATTATAAAAACCAATGTTCACACTATCACTTAATGCCAATTTTTCTAAGTTAACATAAAATAATGTAAAATAAAAGGCTGTTGCCCAGCCAGCAGGCAACACAAACATAAGACTCAGAACCAAAAAAGTATAACAAAACAAACAAGCCATTTATTTACCAGTACACTATAGGTAGTCAAAAAACAACACACTACACAACTACACATCTCTGAAAAAGTACAAAGTATTCAATCCAGAAAAGATGGTCTAAAAGAACACACTAAAGAAAGAATGCTCAAAACGTCTCCGGTCAGTAATAAGTTAAAGTAATATGGTAGGGACAACAGTCTACCAGGGTAAACTGGTTCAATCAGGCTGTGCCCGAGTGAAAAGCAATGGGTGGTATTTGTTAGCCCTTAACACTTAGATCACTCTGTAAAGGCGTCTCTGACACCTTTAAAGTTGAGAGAAATGAGTGTACTTCGTTTATGCTACCATCACTTAAAAGGCAGTCACTTTATTAAAGCACCAGTTTAAAATGCTATTTTATTCCTCTTTTCCCCAGCAGTAGAGATCTAAATTAAAGGTCCACAAACTGTACTGTGTTTATAGTTGCTTGAAGGTATTCTGCTGGCATAAGGAACAAACCCTATGGTTAAGTGGTATTTTAGGCTGCCAAAACGAAAGGAGTTTCTTATAAAAATAACCTCAACTTGATCTTAAAAAAAATCTAAGGCAGAAATTATTTTTATAACGTAGTGTAAAATATAAGCTTATTATTCCATAGTGTTCATTAAAAAACTGCACCCAACTAAACTGAGAGAAATGGGTATTCTAACTTGTAACTGGTTGGTCAGTGTGACTGTTCCCAGAGTAGTTTCCCTACTTACTTTATACATATAAACACAAACATTTAATACTTAATCTCAGTATTCAAACTAACAATTTATCTTTTAATCTATTATCCAAGGACTTCAACTGTGCTTCTTTGGACAAAGATATAGTCAAACAACAAAGAATTTTAATTCTTTTAAACTATCCAATACCTACTCAAAATCTTTGGTGCATTAAGTCAGAGACAGTAAGTTAATAAATTTCTGTACTCAATAACTTATTCAATTTACAGATTAAGTGCTAACTGTTATCTATCAAAATTTAATTTAAAATAATAAATTATACTCACAAAATAAAATATTCACAATGAGGCTACCTTAGTTGTGAGATTCAGATTTTTAAGCTTAGTTACAAAATGATTTTACAGTCATAGAAGGGTGAACTAAGAAGATGGGGCTCATCTTATAATTTTTGTGCCAACTTTGAAATTACCCAAATCCATGTTCTTACATTTTTGGAAACTGGAGAAAGCAAGGTAATTTTCCCATTATTGCGATTTTATTTAGTTCTTCCTCAGTATTAACTGCCTACCTCCAGACTACATTAAGAACAAGAGAAAGTAGTGCCTGGCACATAGTGTGCATTCATTAATGCTCTGTCTCCTCCTTCCATTAACTGCCATCTGCCACAAGAGTTAAAATGAGTCCTTCCTCTCTAACATGGAAATACATCATTCCCTTTCTGTTTCAGAACTGCTTACAAGGTTCAAATGAGAAAATGTGTGAAAATGTTTTAGATAATACAGTATTCCAGCTTGTCTGAAATAACAACTAACTACAATTATACAACTGTATTTCACTTTACATAAGAACTATATTCTTGAAAAGTCCTATGTAAACCAAGTTCTAAAATTAAATCATATATTTAAAGTATTAGAGCATCATTATTAAAAGAACCTTAAATACCTTCAAAACCCAAGGTATTATTTTCACTGTGAAATGCTGTATCCTCCTTTTCTGCCAAAATATACAATATATCATGCACATAACACACATATATATCATTTGCCTTTTTTGATAAACCCAAATTTTCCTACATTAGCTTATCTCTAAGGCAAAGTATATTTATAGGTATGATCATTTAATTTCAGTAAGATATTCAGTTAAAAATCTTTATCTCCTTTAGGATAAAAATCATAAATCCGTATTCTTGACATTTGATTTGAAAGTCATAGTGCCTTAGAGCCCAGTTCCATCATTAGTCCCCATAAACATTTCCACACTAATAAGAATGCTTTAGCAATAAGAAATAATATAAAATTCAGTTTACTGGTTCAAAGACAATTACAACCAAACTTTTATAAGTGAGGCAAAACTAGGGTCACCTTTATTATTTATATCAGCTACTTTGGTTAATGCCTCAATTTGCAACATGCTCTTTGAACATTAATATGGCAACTGTTCCTATAAAGTACCTTCATTTCTTAAGTGCTTAAACAATTTCCTCATTATTGATTATGTTTTATTCACTAAAGTTCATTACTTTATGCGTGATATGTGTTCAAAACCCACAAGGGCTAGGCAAGACTTAACAGTTTACACACAAAAAAGTGCTAAAAGCAATTAGGAGTGTAAACAAATTGAAATAGAAAAATTTAAAAGCTGCTAATTTCCCAGTAGTTTACATACAAATTGAATGTTAACAGCAAGCCAACCCTGCCTAGTCTAACCTTCCAGCAAGCTCACCAGGAAAACCTCATCCTAGGTTAAGGGGAAACCCAGCTGAAAAAAAAAAAAAAAAAAAAGCAAAGTGCACATCTTTATAAGTCTGGCAGGCTTTTTCTTCAATTAAATTTAATTAGTGAGGTGTTTCTGTGATTGCTATTTCCTTTCACCAAGCTGTCCACTATTGTCTCATCCAAACACAAGAATGAAAAATAGAGACAAATCTCAGAAGGAAGAAAAATTAAAGTTCTGGCTTGAGTATATACAAATAGGAGTGTACTTGGCTAAAAACTAATTATGCTAAATTGAGCAAATTTGAGAATGGGTTTGGCACCTTTTCTGACAATTGTATATGAAATATCTAGGTTCTGTTGCCCTGTTTCTGCCAGCAAAATTTTGTAAATAAAACACTAAATACATTATTTAATCACACTTTCAGTAAGTTACAGCTGTCCCTTCTTTACTCATCTAGATGCTGAAACATACTATGAATGTAGAATGACCAAATACAAATGTCTTAAAGGTAGCTAGGTAAAACTGTCATATTTTTCATTAAAATATATTTAATTAAATAATTTAATGCCTAGATCTGTTGTATTTATTATTCATCATAGTTGAGTATAGGTCCAATTATCTGGATTAAAACAATCTTATATTTTATTTAGCATCCTAATCTTACACTTGTTAGCTTTTAGCTTTCAGCTTGTGAAACCCCAAGTATGATGACAAAATGGATAGATGACAGCACAGATGTGTCAAGACTTTCTTACATAAATATGTAAGAAATTTCAAATCTCAATTTTGAAAATCTGAATGAAATGATATTTAATTAGCATTAAAAACTTGCAATGCTGACATATGCTTACATTCCTTTCTATAGGCTACATGGTTCTTAAAACTCCATAGCAATGTGGGTAGCGAGAAAAGAGATGACTAAAAGTAAACTTTGGCTTGGGGCTCACACCTGGTTGGCTACGGCAGAAAGATTGCCACAAATTGAGGCCACCCTGGGCTACAGTCTAAGACCCTGTCTCAAAAAGAAAAGGGGAAAGAAATAGAAAAATTCCATTGATGATTTAAAAAAATACCTCCACCATTGTCAGCAGCTAATAATCTGAAATTTAAAAATCCATTCAAAATTAGTACTAAATAATCTTTTAAAAAATCATACTTCAAATATTATGTCAAAATGTGTCCAAGTATTCAGTCAATAGAAATAAATTTTTCTTGATTTGAAGCTGTTCTGAAGACTTGAGAAATTAGGGGGAAAAAAATGGAAAAAAAAAATAGCAGCCCTACTAATTGAAAAGCCAGTAAGTAGCTTCTGGCTGTCAGCATATAAGCATCAAAAGGTCTATGGAATGTTTACTCATGAGCGATGATCACTACTGGACATATTCTGGACAGCAGTTGTGCTATCAAGGCCCAATAATGTTCCAAGGTAAGATGGTTCTCTAGGATCTAGCATCTGGTCAGGTCGGACTGGGTGCACTATGTTTGCAGGCTGAGGAGTAAGAGTGTATTTTTCCAGAAAAGCTAGATCTGCTGCCCGTGGATAATCAGTTGGCTGCGGCTGTGGTGGCAGCATCTCGTGAGATGGTGGGGGAAGTGTAGTGGTATGAGGCACCAGGTCGCTGGATGTGTCAGGCATTTGAACTGGAACCAACGTTACAGGAACACATACTTCCGCAGACACATTCTGCAGCATAGTCTTGGCTTCTGGCTGATAAACTTTGGGCTGGTCCAGATACTGTTTTGTTTCTGCTTGAAAGATCTTATCATCAGATGAGTACTCTATTGTTGGCAAAGACACAAGTTTCTCCTCAGATGTACTGAGAGAATCCTCAGGAGACTTTATCCCATGAACATGGTCAATGTGGTATTTCAGCTTGTCTTTCCGCTTAAATGTTGCATTACAGTGTTGACAGTTGAAAGGTCGGGCATCAGAGTGAATAACCAGGTGTTTTGTTAAAGTTTTCTTAATTCTAAAAGACTGATTGCAAATTTGACACTTGTATGGTTTTTCACCTGTATGAACAAAAATAAAATTAATGTATAATGTACTTTTCATAAGATGGAATTTAAATAGCAAATTCATCACATGCATACCTGTAAAAACAGTAGTATTTTATGCTATCATAAATGAAGACAGCCTATCAAGCTCATAAAGATAATGAATTAAACATCAAAATGATCTGGGCTTAAGTCCTGGGTAAACCATTTAGTAGCCCGGTTCCCTGTAATGTAGAACAACAAAAAGTACCTATTCTCAGTATGTTGTTAAGTGCTTAATAAATCTTGATGCTCACTATTACTTTATTACTACTAAAAATTAAAATAAAGATTGGTTAAACTAAAAACATTTGATTTACTTCTATTTACAAATTATATAAAAACCAAAAGAGCAACACTAATTAACTTTTTTTTTGGGGGGGGGGCTGAACAAAAAGTAGTAACATTGGTTTCTATCAAGAGATCAAAACTTTTAAATTTCATTGGGGAAAAGAATTAAGAATGCCAAATCAGTTCTTAATTCTTCTGCAGTCAGGTTCTTACACTATAGTTTTATTTTGCTTTTTTTTTGCCTTTTTTTATTAAAAATTTCTATCTCCTCCCCTCCTCCCTGATTTTTATTTTAAAAAAAATCCTATTAAAGCCAAAGTGCTAGGCAGAATAATAACCCCTCAAAGGTATGTGTGTTCTAATCCACAGAAACTATGAATATGTTATTTTACACAGAAAATAGGCTTTGTAGTGTGCTTAAGACTTTCAAATGGGTAGATTGATTAGATTATCAAAGGGGCCAAGTAAGTACAGGAGACCTTAAAAAATGGCTGATAACTAATGAATGGTAAATTGGATATGACAGAACTCACCTCCAAATTGCTGACTTTGAAAATGGAAGGGAGCAAGGAGCCAAGGAAGGTGAAAGCCACAGTGATAACTGTGTTTACCAGGCAGAAGGTGGAGAGCAGGAGTAACACAGGAAGGGGACAGCAAAAGCTAGGAGTGCTTAAGCTTGTACTGGGATGCAGAGTGGCAGAGCACTTGTATCAAAAATATAAGGCCCAGGATTCAGTTTCAAGAGCCCCCTCCACACCCCCAAAAGCCCTTGTATGTCCCATGTACTATTAAAATTACTATAAAATTAAAATCTATACAACATATGTAAGAAATAGAAGGACATTAAAAGGCACTTGAGCACCCTGAAAAGTTATGATCTTATCTATTTTTCCTAGAGAGCAGACATTAATCTAGGAAAAAGAATCCACCTATAAAACAAGAAAAAAGGTAGACTCATCACAAAAAATAAAAATGAAAAGGGAATAAACATAGTAAGATTACATTATATAAAATTCAAGCAGGAAAACTTAATTTCTGGTAATATAAACCAAAATAGCCATGTCTTTCAAGGATGTCACCTGTTAAGAGCAGTCATGAAGGACAGCCACTACTGTTCTAGAATTGGATCTGAGTGACAACACTGATGAATTATCACAAAAGTATACTGGGCTTTTCATTAAGATCTGTGCACCTTATGAGCTATCGTCAACAAAAATAGTTCATAAGAAAATATATGTTGAACCTCAAAAACAAAAAAAAAGAAAGAAAAAGAAACCAAAACCAAAAATCAAGCCCTAAGCATCTTGTCATCTTTATGCCAATTCTAACTAATCCACTACATTCCAACAAGGTCATTGTGAGGAGAATGTATGTATGCATGCATGCATGGATGTATTCTGAAGACTGCAAAAGCCAAAAAAAAATGGGAGAGAATTGTTTCTCAACTAACTTCCCTCATTTTTGTATTTGAAAGCAAGATTAGACATTAGTCACAGGAAAGCATGATAAATTCAAGCTGAAAATGACCTAGATTGTACCTTGTCTGTAGAAATGATGTACTCAAAGATCACAAAAACTAAGTAAGGAGATTCTGAAACCCAGCAACATGTAAGGCCCTAAGGATTTAAAGACTTAAAAATAATCTAGAGAACAAAATTGTTAATTGTCTGTCTGTATATGCATAGATATTCATGTGGGTACAGGTGTGTATTTATACATATGTGAAAGTCAGAAGTCAACTTGGTCCAGTCTGTTTTGGGGACAGTGTATTTCACTGGCCTGAAGTTCTCCAGGTAACCAAAACTGGACTTGGGACATGCCTGTCTTCATTTCCCTAACACCACTTCCTCTGGTAAGATTATAAGTGGGTGCCACAGCACCAGCTTTCATATACGGGTTCTAGGAATCAAAATTGGGTGCTTCTGTATGCAAGGCAAGGACATAATCAACTAATTGATCTCCCAACCAGGACAACAAAAACTTTTTGGTCATCAAAGGGGCACTGCTAGTTACTTCAATGAGTGTGGTTTAATATTCTTCACCATCCCTCTAGTTAAACAAACCTATAAAATTACTATATAATTGGTAATTCCTCCCTCTCATAAATTTTGGAATTTATTTTCTGAATAAGGGGTCTCTACCTAGTAAACATTAAGAGCTCATTTCTGGAATGTGTGTTGATAAGCTGACACTTGGGATAATGTCTTCTCAATGATCATCATGTGACGTGGGATTCCCCGCTACACAAAATATTAACTCTCATACACAGATAACACGGGGTTGTGGATTTAGGAAACTATGTGATCAATTTCTGGAAGAGTTATTTTTGTTAAGTCCTGTCTGGGTCTCAGTGAGTCAAATCTAGAATGATGGCTGTTTTTATGGTTTTACTGAACACAGATGAAGCCAGTTGTAATAATACCTACAGCTAGCTACTCTTGTGCTACAGCAACATAGGCCAAACAGTGACCAAACTATGACCAAGACAGTCTGGAGTATCTATTTACTATCTGGCTCTTTACATATACTTGCTGGCCTTTACTTTAGGTTATTTCTTCCCTTATATTCCACCAGGGCTACAACAGTTGTTTTACTTTACGGTAGGGTTTATTCCTCAACTTTCAAAGAATAAAAGGATATCTTAAATTCACACCATGTATAAAATAACCAGATATAATTCAGCTGCTATGGATTAAACTATCAATAAGCTCAATTTAATTTTCTGTGGGTTCACCATCTATTTCATGAGTTCTATATGCTTTTTACTTATAATCGAGGAGAAAAACAGCATTAACAGCAAAATAGCCTGGGCTATTCACCACAGAAAATAATTTCCCAAATTCTTCAAATTGAAAAGAAAGCAAAAATGCTGCTTATTCATGATATGAACTTTTATAAAAATATTGTATGTAAAAATTTCAGTCAAGAATAACACATATAGACATGTTGTACTATTAAATAACTACACAAAGATCTGCATTGATTACCCTTAACTTTTACCTGAATGTGTCCGAAAATGCATTTCCAGACTTGATTTTCCTTTAAAAATCTTCTTACAAACATCACACTGATGAAATGTTGCTTTATATCTAAGAAAGTAAATGGTTCATCTATTTAATCAATAATAAAAAGTAACTGACAACTCTAAAACTATACAGACAAATGTCACATCAATAAAGCATACAAGCCTGGAGGAATAGGGTACTTTTAAACCCAGACCTAGCCTCAAGGGTCTTTCTCCATTTATATTTAACAGAACTTTTTAAAAGACACTTGTAAGAATAAAACTTCAAAATGTTTTAAATCAGCTCAACTTTTAATTAGTTATTAAATACACAAAGGACAGAATACAGAGAAAAGAATAGAAAAGACATCACTACTGGGCAAAATGAGAAAGAGGTTTAGAGCATAGAATTTGTGGTAACAGAATATTCTACATTCTGATGGCGATGATGATTACCAGACTGTAGGGAATACACACTACAAAGAGTCTCATGTTAAGTAAACTTAAATCAGTTAATTGAAGAGATAGATACTGAGCCTGACTAAAAGAAACTTAAATAATCTCAAAAGCTGCATTCATTGAAGTTGGCATGGCTCTCATTAGTTCAAGCCTAAAGAAATAAAATGTGAATCTTTTGTTTTTATTACACATAGATATACGTAATCTATAATTGGTCCAAAAGTTACATAGTTAGCAGCATAGTGGAATGTCTAACAAATATTGTTAAGGTCAAAATCAAATTTTAATTGTCAGGACTATGACATCCGTAGAATGAGTAGCATTTAAATGTAAGTCAATGCCTATCACTCCCTAGCCTTTGAGTCAAGTAATAACAGTGATCGTGTGTGTGTGTGTGTGTGTGTGTTTGTATATTTCTTTTGAGACTTTAGAGGAATATAGAAACCAAAGAGAGATAATTAATCTACTGCAAATTAAACAGAATAACCAAGAAGTGTGAGTTGTTCTCTACCCACGATGCTGCCAGCAGTAAAGAGGAAAGCTGCATCCACTCACTTTTGCCACACCTTCTCCCCTAGATGCACACTCTTGTAGTGAACCGTGAGATGGTCCCTCCGACCAAAGCACTTCCCACACTCTTCACACTGATGAGCCTTCTCACCTGAGAACAAAGGCCCACATATTTCTTTTAAAATAACAGGCATTTAAGTTTTCTCTTTTTTTCTCCAGAAACAATGACCAAACAGTAAATTCTTTTAATGGGACACCAGGAAAGCAAAGCCACCCTTTAATCTGGGTTATTTCTTTTATAATATTTATTCAATTATCTTTCCCAAAGAACTCAAGCCTAATTTAATGAAAGTGGATATTTTGCTCACATGAAAAAATTAGTGACCTTATATGGTAGACATCTAATCTTACCTTTCAATGTAGCAGAACAAGAAAATAACTTCAAACCCAGGATATTGATTAGAAATGCATAACTAGATATGAAATACCTCAAATAAACATACATTAAATTTAGATGAACTATTTCACTATTTAGAAAAAGGACTTGAACATTTTCAGATCTTTGTATTTTAAAAATATTTTTCATCTATAGGGATTTCTAACATTTGCAATGAGCCAAAATATAAATACCATGAAAAGTCCAACTGATTACCTATTATTACACTGCCATGCAAAGGTTGGTCACTGTCTCAATTAATTGCACAATTAATACATGTGGCTTCTAGAATTATACACTTAGAATTCCCTTACTAGAAATGAAAATGCACAATCTCAGTTAAAATGTCATCAGATCTTTAATCTCTTAGAAGTAAGGAGAGCTGCAATTTGCCTGGCTATGATCATTAAGAAAGTCATCTGTCACACTTCATACTTCAGGACTGTCTATAATACTGATGATAATCACCTGTTCTACTGTGCGCATAGAGATGGCTCTTTCCCATTATTGTGCTCACAGAGTTGACTCTCTTAGTATTTCCTGAACATCAATCTGAGACGAGAACATGAAAGAAATCCCCAAAGTACAAAAATTATAATGAAAATATCTGAAAAACTGGTCAGGACTATAAAGGTATTCTTTTCCAAATATAAGGCTTCAAAATCTACTACAATATAAACTTTAACACTCAGTTATAACGTCACTTTAAAACCAAACTTTCACTAACTTCTCAAATACAATCACAGTGAGAAATACGGTTCTCTCTTTAGGGATGTACCAATAGTATTGCTGCATACATCATCATATTATGCAAATTAAAGTTTGAGAATGTATTCAAAACTAAATTTTAAAATTTCAGGAAACATGTTGTGATTATTTACCTATTTCAAGATGCTTTTACAAAACAGGTCTTAAAACCATCATTATAAAGGGGTAATCAGCAAATGTCAACTATTAAAACCACAGCTAGCAAAAATAGAAAGCGGTATTATGTTCTCTACAGTGTTTTTAAATAGTTTTGGAAAGAGAAATACAAAATAAAACTTACCTGAATGTATTTTCTTGTGCTTTGTTAGGTGGTCGTGGCGAATAAATGTCTTCCCACACTCATCACACTCATATCTCTTATCATCGTGATGTACTCGTAAGTGCAGCCTAAAGATAAAAGACAGCAGACTGCTCAAACTGGCGTGGAATGAAAGTACTTGATAATGATTTAGTGATAGAAAAGAATGAAAACAGGCTGGATGCTCGAGCACCCTCGTATATCATTTGCTCTGCATGTAGCACTTTCAGAGTCCTTCTGTCTTTTAAATAAGATCCTGAGGTTACTATTCATTTCTCCCAAAAAGGCACTTCGAAATATGCATATCCCATATAATTCTAAATACTTCCTAAGTTCTTAGATATTAAATCTACCTCACAGACTCTTCCAAATATTTGTGGATGTTATTGATCAGAGTCTCAAGGATATATTTAAGGAATTAGAATTGTTCAAATGGATAAGTATACAAATAACTACAAGATAATGACAGCTAATGATTGATAGTAACAACTGATGATTATATTATTCTGGAAAGCTGATATTATATACAAATTGATAGCTGGCAAATTGTAATATTTTAAAAGACCTCAGGCTTATAAAAATAATATTTTAACTACTTCACACGAAAAAATGGTGATTTAAATTCAAAGATAAACAATAAAAGGTTTGGATTATTGAAATTTACCTAGTTTGAATCACTTTTTCTCCTACAATATTTTGTGTATACCAAAGTGAAATGAACACTCTTTCCACTCAAGTTTCTAAAATAAGTGTTGACTTTATATTAACTAAAACAGCCAAGTGACAAGACAAAATAATCTCTTTACAGTTAAAGAGATAATAAATGAAACTATGACTATTAAGGCCATAAGATTATAATTCTAGAATTTAACATATTTCTTCGTAAGTACCTATTTAGGGAGAAATTGAGAACCTTCAGTTGCAGTCATTCAGACATAAGACAGACAAGGAACAATGCCCAGAAGGCCATCTAAAACTGAGAATTCCAGAATCCTTAATCTTATTTCCATACTAAATATACTCTTCTACAATGAAGGATGAAGAAATAAAAAAAAAAACTTGGAACACCAGTGTTTTAATACTATTTTCACCCAAAGACAAAATAATTTAATATTTAAATAATGAACGTTTAGTAAAGACTCTGGTAAAGTTGATAATGAGGAAATATTCAATGTTTTATACAGAGAACAGAAATAATTAAAGAAAAATTAGTAGGTTTTTCCCAGATGCATATAATGAGTCTGAAGAAAGGATTTAATTGAACAAAGCACTTATAATAAAATAGAATTAAAACAGACCTGTAATTTTATCTCATTCAGTACAAGGGAAGATAACTCACCTGTACGAGCTTCCATGACGAAAACTTTGCCCACAGATACTACAAAGATGAGGTTTTTCTCCACTATGGATTCTTAAATGTTCTTTCAAGGTTGTCCTATGTTTAAAAATTTAAAACCACATATATAATATATATATTCCAGAGTTCTTAATTTTATATTTTCTGACATAGATAACACATTATATTCCTTTTAATGTCAGTATACATAATAAATGCAGAGTTCGAACTCCTTATTAAAACAAAGGACTGCAGTTTAACCATCCTTCAGCAAGCACTTTGCTAGAACACCTGTAGTTCTTTTAAAGTTTTTCTACACACCTAAAGTTCTGAATCAGGGTGAACAAAGTTATTTAAGGAGAGAGTAGTAAAAGGAAGTGTCCCTGACTTCTGGTGGCTTTTCCAACCGTTTTGGTTTGGTTTTCATGTCAATCTATCAGGTGACTTTGAAAGGCAGACATGAGCCGAAGCCCTGCCAGCAGATGGTGCTCATCTATCTACAAGAACCACCAAGCCTGACAAGTGTAAATCAGGAGAGGATAGGATGCCAAGCTCAGTGGGGGAAAACCCTGTAGATATTTCTAAACTTAAGTAAAAGACAACTACAGTAAACAGAGAAGTGTTATCTTCGTTTTGTTCTGTTTTTCCCTCTTGGCTCATTTGATTATTTTGTTTTAATATAAGGGGGAAAATAAATTCATTACCCACCTAATAAATTTATAATTTTCTAACCTATAAATATGATTTTATATTAAGTGGCATAATGATTTTCCAACTCTCCTACCACATTCATAATTTATATTATAAATTTGGCATTTCTAATTCTAAGTTGAAGACCATAAAGCTTAAATACACTGAAGGTTTTAATTTTTGCATAGTGTTTCACAATGTAATCCAAGCTGATGACAAACATAAGCATCCTTCTTTGCCTTCCGAGTAATGGGATTGCAGACATGTGTCACTAAACTTGGCCTCAAAAATATATAAAACTTACACCTGTTTTTCAAGAACAGCATTAAACATATGCTCAGGAACTGAAACATTATCATACTGTCAGGTCCCTCACTTATCCTATTTTCTTTGAATTTTTTGACTGTGAAGGAAATAAGTACAAAAAACATTTCATTAAATGGGCTGCCAAGCCGAACCTGAATATATTTTCTAAAGGTATCTTGACTTCAGAATTTGGATCTAAGGATATTATGCTTTAGAAAAGAGTTTCTTCTTTTGTTTCACAGAGGATGAGACCCTGTGGAATGCTTCTATCCCAATATGGTATGATAGACCACACCCTCCTGAAAGGTTGCTGTGAACACCCTCAAAAAAAATTACTTCACTCAACTGCCGACTGAGATGAACCTGGCACACAGGTTAAACCATGAAAGATCTGATTACCAGCGCCCCCATTCAGCGCGAAGCAGTTTGGAGAGAAATAACTGGGCCCATATTCCCAAAGATTGTTTATAAATGTTCTTTTACATTTAAAGGGGGATATGATATAGATATGAATAATTTGCATTGGTATGGATTTTAAGGTCAATTTTCTTATATGTATATGTATTTCTGATATTGATTAAGGTATTGTGATTGTGCAGTTCATTTAAAAAATGTCATGTATAATTAGGAAATATAGGTTGTTAGTAGATAATCATCGATAATAGTCAAGCTTGTAGTTATGTTAGATTTTCTAGATGTACATAGATATATTTCAGATAAGCATTCTTTATATCTTTCAAAGACTACAGAATATGGCATTTAATGTTTTAATAACTTAGGGCTTTTCATGACAATAAGACACGTCTGCTCCTGGCAGCACCAATCTATTTCAAGAGGAAGATGGACATCGAAGAAGCTCCTTATGGAGTTTGATAGACATTTGGGCAAGAAACTGCTCTTGCCTGGACTGTTGCATAAACTGGACACAAAGAACCCACAGAAAGAGGACTGCTGAACTTGCCTAAAGGTGAGATGGTCTTTCGGGGTTCCTGACTCGTGAAAGAGTCTGCGAGAAATTCTGGAGGACACAGAAGATAGTGACTGAACTTTCTTTGAAATTTCCTGTTTCATGGAAATGTCTCTGGATACTATGAGCCTGAAGGCTGAAGATCGATGCCCCAACAGTACAGAGGAACTTTGGGTGACTGTCCAGGCAGCGAGATGTCTCTGTCATTTCTAGAGTTTTGGAAGTTGCTTATTTCTTGTTTACTTAGGTAATATTATATCCTTCTGGAGTCTTTGATGGAGTTGAAGAATAAATAGATAGTTATAATTTTCCTTAGTTATAATAAAAGATAAAGTAGATATAAATAATGTAACTGTAATTCTTGCTTGATTGACTGTTTTGTTATATGCAATTTTACTATGTTAAAGTTAAAGCCTTTCTTTTTTGTTTAAACAGAAAAAGGGGAAAATGTAGGCAGGTCTTCTATGTGTTACTTTCATTGGTTAATAAAGAAACTGCCTTGGCTTTTTGATAGGACAGAAAATTAGATAGGCAGAGTAAACAGAACAGGATGCTGGGTAGAAGACAGTGAGGCAACCGCCATGAAGCTCTGGCCCAAGATGGACATAGGCTACAATCTTCCTGGTAAGCCACAACCCCGTAGTGACACACAGATTACCAGATATGGGTTAAAACAAGATATGAGAGTTAGCTAGTAAGAAGCTAGAGCTAATGGACCAGGCAGTGGTTAAATCAATACAATTTGTGTGTTTTTACTTTGGGTGTAAAGCTAGCCGTGCAGGAGCCGGGCGTGATGAAAAGCAGGCCTGCTCGCCTCCTCACTACAATCCTATTCCCCTTTCTCTCCTCAGATTTTCCAAGAGTTCACAAGGCCACCCTGACATGCCAGAAAAGTGACAAACAAACAGGATGTAGAAAACCAACCATCTGAACCTGCAAACCCTGGCTTCTATGATGTCTTTGTCATTTACATTTTAAACTAAAGTATAATCAGAGTACTTTATGTCCTGAGTTATCTACCTCCTATAACACTTATTAATAATTTATAACACATGTAAGTTCTTCAACGTTTCTGAGTGTGCAGATAATTTTACCTTTCTCGTACTGACTTCCCACAAATGAAGCAAGTCCATTTTCTCTTTCCACCATGAGTACATTCTATATGGCGTTTCAAATTTCCAGTGTCATTGAATTGACGACCACATATATCACATGGAAAGGGACCTATAAAAAGCATGTATTTGAAGTTTAAAGATAGAGATAAATACTATGCTAAATTCAATAGAGCTAACACAAATTTGTTGCTAGCACCAACAGGAGCATACGCAAAATCTGTAATATTCTGAAATTATTTATTTATATTCTCTTCCTTCCTAGGTTGTTTATTCCCAAAAGGCATTTCTAGCACTTAGGCCCAAATACAAGGTTTTATCTACAAAAAAAAAAAAAAAAAAAAAAAAAAGGTTGCCATAGTGACATACTGACCTTTCCTGGTTCTGACTTCACCATTTTACCAAGTAACTAACTTAAGACAATTAAGTTCTACTGAACATCAAGCTAAGAGAAAAACATGGTGATGGCTGCACAGCAGACACAGTTCAAGGAAACCATCCACCTGTAAGACGGTGTCTCAGAATTTGCAAGAATAAATTGAAGGAGGAATTATGAGGAATATATCATAACAGCACAAGGAAAAGAGACAGAATTTGGACATGGACTCAGAGAAGATTTAAAGAAAAACTGATCCAAAAATATAGGAAATTTCTACATTAGAAATGAGGCAAGGTTTGAAAAGTTGTATCACTACCATGCACGCTTAACATATTTAAATCTGTATTTCTTTGAGAATGGAATTTTAATGTATTACTCATGTATTAACTAATTCAACAAATATTTGTTAATTCATTTTAAGTACCACTGAAACTCCCTCCTCAATCCCTGCACGGAGAAAAGAAAAGGTCTCCAAACAGTTGGGAAAGAAAAGGCAGTACTAGTGAAGTTGAAAATAAACCAATAAGCTGTAGAGCAAGAGGAACCTGCCATGACAAGCGTGAGTTGAGTGCAGCATAACCATCTATTCTTAACATCTCCTAGCCTGTTAACTCTCTGTACACTTGATGTACCCAGCAAGGAGAGGAAGAAAAGAGCATCCACCTGCATGGTCAGTTACTTGTTAGGGTTCCTTGACAACTTTTCATTTTTTCCAACACTGGATGTTCAGTTTTGCATGTCGTCAAGCTTCTCTCAACTCTCTATTTCATGAAGCTAAGCTAAAATCTTACCTTTAAGCAGAACTTCAAAATAACCATACACAGGACAGAATAAGCTTCATGTCATCTACAAAGCTACTTTACCCACATTATTCTTACTTCCTATAAATTATTAATTAAGCTGTCAATAAAAAAAATAAACCTGAGAAAAGACTTCCATGTGGGATGATAAGGATAAAATTACCAAGCCATACTTTCAAATTTAAAATCTAACTCTCCATCTAGGCCATAAGATTTAGGTAAGAAACTCAGACAACATTTTATTCCAAATATACTAAGTATATTCATTCAGGAAAAGGTTTTATAAAATCAAATGCCCCGTGTCACACTCTTAATCAGAACTAATCAATGATCAACTGTGAATTGTTTATAATCTGATACTTTTGCTATTCAAAAAAAAAAAAAAAGACCAAGCCATATTTGCTGATCTACAGGAACTGTAAGTACAACTCCCTTTGCCCTAATTCAATACCCACAGTTCATCAAGTGTTTCAATAGTCCTCCCGAAAAAAACAGCTTAAAAAGCCTTACAGTACCAGGAAAGATATAAAGATGAGTAAAACAAAAAACATCAAATGACAAAACTTTAATGAAAATAAATAACTGATATCCCATGTTCATAAGCGGGAAGACTCAAGAACATCAGGACGTCTACTTTAATAGACAGGATTAATAACATCCCGATCATTCCTGACAAATTATTTGAAGGGTATCAATAATTGAATTTGTTTTTTCTTTAACATGGTCTCTCCATGTAGACAAGGTTAGCTTAGAGTCATTATGCAACACAAAGTTTGCAAAATTATGCGGACCCTCTTGTCTCAGCTCCTAAGTGCTGGGACTTGGGCATGAGCCACCAAGCCCAGCCTGAAAAGCTGATATTCATCTTTATGTAGAGACAAGAAATCCAGACTGGACAACATAATACTGAAGTCAAAAACAAAGTTAGAAGACCAATACTACCAGACTTCAATGCTTACTATAAAGCTAATAATACAGACAGTACACAGAACAGTAGATAGACTCACACAAACACGAACTGAACTAACAAAGGAGCAAAGGCCACACAATGGTCCTTTAAATAAAGAAATGGCGCTAAAACAGTTTGACAACCATGTACACAAGAAAGAGACTAGAGAACCTCACAAATATAAACACAGTCTACAAATTGTGTCCTTTGCCAAATGAACTCAAAATAGCTCACAAACCTAAATAGATAATTACAAAACTTATACAAACAATATAGGCAAAAGTCTAGGTGATACTGGGTTTGACAATGTTTGGAATGACACTCTTGAAAGTTGAGTTTTGTTCTATGGCAGAAACGTGTCAATGCAATGAGTGACAAGCCAGATTTGGAAGGAATAACTAATAAAGTAGCATAACACAAAATACATAATGCATTCTAAAGGGACTGAAGAGACGGCTAGGCGGTTAGAGCACATACTGCTCTTCCAGAGGATCCACTGGGGTCCCAACAGGCATGTTGGACAGTTTACTACCACTTGTAAATTCAACACCTCACCCTCTTATGGGCACACACAGTATGAAAACACAAACACAATTAAAATAATAAAAATAAATTCTTAAAAAATAAAATATTTTCAAGTCAGAGAGATATAAAAACGCACACACAAACACAATTAAAATAATAAAAATAAGTCTTTAAAAAAATAAAAGAATTTCCAAGCCAGAGAGATGGTTCAGATGGTAAAGGTGTTTGCCACTAAACTTGATAACCTGAGTTCCATCCCTGAACCACATGGTGGAAAGAGAAACAAACTCCTACAAGTTGCCCCAATACCTCATCATAGACATACACTGTGACACGTGACACGCACACAAAAATACCTAGGTATTTTTTAAAAGAAGTCTCAAAAAAAACCCTCAACAATAAACAACGAAACAGCCACACTAAAACATAGTTAAAGACTTAACACAGATCATCAAAGACAAATAACAAACACATGAACAGATGTTCAACACCACATCTCCAGTAAAATGCAAATGAATTACTGATATAGTAAGCAATTATTACGGTGGCTGAAACACAAAATTCTGACAATACTAAATGTTAAATGCTAAAGTAACAGGAGTTCTAATGCAGTTGGCATAATCATTTTGGAAGACAAGATGGCAATTTCTTTTTTTTTAATTTTAATGAACAAATTTATTTGAAGAAAACTGAATTAAGGACATGATAAGCTTATTAAAAGATGGCAATTTCTAACAAACAATGTATTCTAAAAATCCAATAGACCTTTTCTTCATGTTCTTAGGTTTTTATCCAAGCAAACTGAAAATTTATGTACACAACAAGACTTGTAAACAGATAACTACAGTCATTTTATATTCAATCAACAAAACTTGGACATTCATTGCTTTTTAAAATGTACCATGAGGTGGGGTGCTCTGTGTGTACAGAGGTTGACAGCCATGTGCAGGGAATGCTCTGTGTGTACAGAGGCTGACAGCCATGTGCTGGGGATGCTCTGTGTGTACAGAGGCTGACGGCCATGTGTTGGGGATGCTCTGTGTGTACAGAGGCTGACAGCCATGTGGTGGGATGCTCTGTGTGTACAGAGGCTGACAGCCATGTGGTGGGATGCTCTGTGTGTACAGAGGCTGACAGCCATGAGGTGGGTGCTGATGTGGGATACCCTTTATACACAGAGGCTGGTAATACAATAACTACCTGCACCTTCTCAATTTCTTCATTTACTTAAAACTACTCTTTTAAAAGAGACTTCTTTTAAAGATCATAATATTATTACTTCATTTCCCCCTTCTCTTTACAATCTCCAAACAATGGAGATTTTTTTTTTTTTAGAGGAAAAAGTACAGTTTAACAGTGGTAAGCTCTTTTAGATTCAGATAATCAGAAACTAGATGACTGCTTTATGAAAACACAACTTACCCAGATGGAACTTCTCCTGATGCTTTAACCGTGCAAATCGGGATTTGAAATGCTCTTCACAATAGGTACATTTAAAAGGTTTATCTTGTGAATGCAGAATCATGTGTTCCTCCAAGTGTGGTCTTCGAGTAAAAGATTTCTTACAAATCTAAATGAGAGTGTATATAAAATGTAGTTACCTTAATTTGAGCCTAAATTAAAATACAAAGCTCATAATAAAGATAAAACATACAAGTTCAAGTAAAGATAAACATCTTTCAACAGAAAACTTACCTAAGTATTACCAATCTTCTGACTATGTTAAAAAGGGGGTGGGGAATAAGAAACACTAAAAGAATTATAGTTCAGAATTGTTAAATTAACCCTAAAGTTAAAAAAACTTCCAATCATTCTTTAGTTAACATGACTATAACATACTCTTAGTATCTTAATTCTAGATAGCAATTTCTTTTTTTAAAAAAAATTATTTTTAATTTATTCATGTCAGTGTTTTGAACACATATGTGTATGTGCATCACATGCATGCCTGATGCCCATGGATGTCAGAAGAAGGCGTTGAGTCCCCTGGAGCTGATGTATGGATGGTTTTCAGTGGGAACAGGATCTGGGTCCTTTGCAAGAACAGCCAATGTTCTTTAAGCAGGTGAGCCCCCTCTCCACCCATGGATATCAATTTTTTTTGTTTTTGTTTTTGTTTTTGGAGACAGGGTTTCTTCTGTAGCTTTTGTAGACTGTCCCAGAACTAGCTCTTGTAGCCCAGGTTGATATCAATTTTTTTAATCCACAAAATAAAACCAAATTTATATTAGGAATAAAAGGATTTCTTTATTATTATCACCATATATTTAATTAGGATTATCAATAATTATATCACAGTAAACCCCTCAACTTTTATCTCAGTTTTCAGAAATAAGAAAACACTGTATATAAAAATATGATATATGGCCAAATGGTGATGGTGCACGCCTTTAATCCCAGCACTTGGGAGGCAGAGGTAGGAGGTCTTCTGAGTAAGGCCAGTCTGGTCTACAGAGTGAGTTCCAGGGTAGCCAGGTCTAAACAAAGAAACCCTATCTTGAAAAACAAACAAAAAGTTATCTGGGATTTAAAAAGAGTGAAACTGCAGTAGCAAGAGACAGCAGTACCAACTAGGCACAATTCTAAGATTATTTCATTTAATGCTCAAAAAATGCTACAGAGCAAACATAACTATTAATATCATTTTTAGAGTTGAGGATGATAAAACTTTAAAGTAAAGAAGACATTATCTTGTGTAGAGTCAAAGAAATTAACTTCAGTGTTTTGAAACTGCAATCAGAGAAGGAACAACTCCGGAAGTGTGCGAATATATATATATATACACACATACATACCTAGACATATAGAAGATAGATAAATAGACAGATAGATATATATGTTAATCTTTAGATTAGCAATGTAAATGATAAGCAATATTAAACATTAAACTATATACAACTAAATACTACAAAAAGAAATCCTTAAGGGTGTGACAGATTAAACAGATTTCTTTTGCTATTACTCCCACTGAATTCTTCTCCCATCTACTTTGTTCTAGAACTGACCATTTAACCAATAGCATGTGGTAGAAGTTGTGACCTGGGACTTCTGAGGCCTTGAGTAGGCTTCTTGGCATGCACATGTACGCAGACATACACACACATGCGCGCGCACGCGCGCGCGCACACACACACACACCTCCCCCATCTGTCTCTACCGGTATGCCCACTCTCTGTCTCTCCATCTCTCTCTCTGAACCTAGCTACTAAACTAGAAGGGTGGAGGAAGCCCAAGCAGCTTCAGAAAGAGCAAGAAGGTAATCTCTTGTTCCCTGATCCATCCTTACTAACACCAGTCATCAGCATCACCAAGTTGACCGCTATATTAGTAAGTCACTGTGAAAGTGTCCCCAAAACAGAAAAAAATCATCCAGTACTTTATAACAACCCAGTTACTTTGATTAACATAGCACAGAATCAAAGAAATACCTAGTAAAGCCCTGTCTTCAGTTTGGATACCTGACACACAAAAAGATGAAACAGTAAAAAGCAGTTTAAGAACCCTTGAACTTCAACACGGTTTATTATACAACAAAGGACAACCAAAAATGGAGAGTTTAATTTTAACATCTACATTCTACCATAACAATGTTAGAGATCATTATACACAACTCTCAATACAAAGCATAGTGATTTTGCTAATTGTATGCAGGGACAAGATCAGGAAATAATAAAAACCAAAACAGAATCTCCATTACTGAGACCTACTATCTGGAAACTACGCTTGCAGAAGAAATTTTTTTAAAAAAAATTCAAATAATTTGATTAAAAAAATTCTAAAAGTGAGATAAGTTCTATTACTTTAAACCCAATTACCTTTGTTTCCCAAAAGACAACATTACATTTGCTTTGATTTTCTAATAGAAATTACAAATTCTTACTTCACATTTCCAACTTTCACTTTTAGTCTTCTTGATGGAAATAAACTCTTGTGCATTTTCAGGATGAAATCTATGAAGAAGAGAAAACATTACGAAATTATGCTAAGTAAGTCTATATTTCACATGAATCTATCAACAGTGATCTCAAGAATCAGATGCTAGCCCAGTGTGATACATGCCTCCTGGAACCTTACACTCAGGAAGCTGAGGCAGGCGGAGCTAGTACTGGTGGCCAGCCTAGGCTACAAATCAAAACTCTGCTTCAAAACACAAAGAATGAAGTATGATTTGTTCATTTTTGTTGTTGTTCTTACTGTTCTCATTCTATAGCCCAAACTGGCCTTAAACTTACAGCAATCTATCGGCCTCAGCCCCACATGCTGGGATCAGGGTCATCAGCAACCTTACCCACCTTAGGTCTCAATTTTTCTTATAATCACAGGTACATTTAGTAAGAATATAGGTTCCACCATTTTAAAGATTTTATGCATATATCTAAATTACAAAGAAATTAAGAAAATATATGTAAATTATTCTTAAATAAAATCTGCATGTGTGCAGACTTCAGTTTTTAGAGTTAATATTCAACACTGTATGACTCACAAACTTTTCCACACTAAAGGTGAATGTGAAAAATAAATTTCCTAAGAGTTTCAACACCACATATTTCTGAAGACTTACTTGTTGAAACCAAATTTAAAAAAAAAAAAAGGATAATTAAACTGCATCATAAACTGTACATTAGAGGCCATGTTCTTGTTGCGTGGCCAAAAGGCTTCAACAGAACAAACTATGAACTATATCAACAAACTAACCCTGGCTGTTGTTTTGTTGATTTGTAAACTCTGCAAAACCATAAAGCAGTGCCAGCATTGGAAATAAGCACCTTGTAGACATTTCCAGTGTACTTGTGTTTCCATTAGAAGGCACAATGACATATACAATGGAAGCAAGACAATACTTGCCTCTTGACGTGCTTGGCTAGTGTCTTCTTGCTCGCATGAAGCTTATTACAGTAAGGGCACTTGTGCTCCTTCTTGTGAAACTCTACTTCATTACTGTGCTTCTTTCTGTGAACAGTTAAGTTAGACTTTGTCGAATAACGCTGGTGACAAATATCACACTCAAAAGGCTTCTCACCTGTGTGCACACGGGTATGACTCTCATATTTCCCTACAATGAAGAAGAAAATTAAGTTTAACAAATCTGCTGTGCTGCAACTAAAATTTCAGAGTGGAATAAAAACACACAGTTTAATAATATATACACCCAATTCGTATAGGAAACTAAAAAGAAAAATATTTACCTAAATTTCTAACTCAAATGAACCTCAAGCCGGGCGGTGGTGGCGCACGCCTTTAATCCCAGCACTTGGGAGGCAGAGGCAGGCGGATCTCTGTGAGTTCGAGACCAGCCTGGTCTACAAGAGCTAGCTCCAGGACAGGCTCTAAAGCTGCAGAGAAACCCTGTCTCGAAAAAACAAAAAAAAAAAAAACCAAAACAAATCAAATGAACCTCAAGACTCGGTGCTTCAAGCTTACTACTTAAAGTATACTTTCCCTCAAAAGCTTCAGTAATAAAACATTTACTTGTTCATGTATTTTAAAAATCCTAATGCTCCAGGCTGTGGTGGTATATGACTTGAATCCCAGCACTCAAGAGGCAAAGACAGGCAAATCTCTAAATTCAAGGGCAGCCTGGTCTACAAAGTGAGTTCCAAGGCAGCCAGGGCTACACAGAGAAATCCTGTTTTGAAAAAACAAAAATAGTAAAATAGATCTTAATGTCTGAAATTTTCCTGAAAAAGTGTTGACAATTTCTGAATATTGAAATGTACTTTTTAAATGTAAAAGTAACATTTAGAAAAATATCTACTCATTTAACATTATATCCACAATTTACTTTTCCTATGCATACCCACAAACTCAGTGTTCAAAATTGGGAGATCTTATTCAAATATTACCAAAACTGTTTACTTATTTTGTTATTTTTCATTTCACAGGAGGCATTCTGGAAAGAATGCAACAAAGTTAGAAGAGTTAACAAATAATTAACAATACAACTCATTTATATAAGAACTCCTTAAGATACAAGAAAATAAAGTACAGCTGTGTGAATGAAATGCTACATCCAGCACATGCAGGTAAAATCTGAGCAAGCAGGAAAAGATGAACAGGCATAAAAGGCAGCCATCATACTGTGGAACGCGTGCCTAAGATCTTCATCTACTCAGAATGGACAATACAGGGATCCTAATAGAAATAACCAAGACACTGTAACACAGACAACAACAAAAGAAAACAAGAAAAGTACAGTGAAAAAGAAAACAAATAGATGCTTACAATTGGTTTGATTTATTTCCATTCTTATTTAGCATAAAGTTCTTTATATCATTATGTAAAATATAAATGTCTATGTTTCTGGGGCAAAAAAAAAAAAAATCACAGGTAAATACAGGCCACGTTGGATCTTTGTACCAAGACACAAATCCTGTCTCCTTAAATTGTTGAATGTATGACTTGGGACAAACAACTTCTCTGCTTCAACTTTTCCTCATCCAAACAACAAAATATGCATAAAATTTTCTGCAAAGCAGTCTGTATCCTCTTTTATATACATTTGTCCAGAAAACAAAGACTGTTACCCGCTACCTCCTCAGATAGCTGTGTCCTAATTAAGCGAAAAATTTAGCCTCTCAGGACCTGAGTTAGAAAAACTTTATGTATATAATAAATGAATATATAAATGACACTTAAAGCATTCGAGTACCTAGTAAACACTAATAAATATTAGTCATTATTACCGCCAGCATCTTTAGTACAGAGTCTCAGAACTGGAAACAACATATCAACTCTCTAATATACAAATTTCAGTTTTGGTTCCAAATGGAACCTAAAAATATAAGGTATAAGAAAAATTTTGGACCAGTTGCTTACTTTCTATAAACATATTACAGTTATAAAGATCTTATACTAGTATTAAGTAGCGTTTTTATTACATTTGCAATCAAGACTTTTTTCTACTTGGAATAAAACTTAAGATATATACTGAATATTAAAATCATAGAATAGACAGTTAATTTTTTAAAATTAACTATTAAACCTCGCCTTCTTAGATCAGTAGTCTTAAAAAGATTAACAGAAAAAAATTAAACTTAAATAGCTCAAAGTACTGTGTGTGCATACATACATACCTATATACATGCATGCATACGTGCATGAATGTGTGTGTGTGGGGGGGGTGTGGGTGTGTTGGTGGGGGTTGCCCATACACACAGAGCCAGAGACCAGAGCAAAGCACTGGGTGACTGGGTGTTCTCCTCAAGGCCCTCCACCTTGTAGTCTTGAGACAGGTGGCTCAATGTACAGTAAGCTTGCCCATCAACTTATCTTCTAGAAGGACAACTCCAGGAACCCACCTGTCTCCACTTCTCAATCTGAGACGTATAGGCACATGCAGCCATTTTCAACTTTTTATGTGGGGCTCAACTGAGGTCCTCAAGGCTTCATATCTGTAGAGCTACTTCCCCAATCCCCAAACATAAAGGTTTTTAAAAAAAATCTTTTGAAGTAAATATAGTAAATGTGATTTTTTTAATTTGCAAGATTTTTATAATAAAATTTAAATAATTTACAAAAGAAAAATAATAAAATAAATATAATAATGCCAAAAGACTGAGATAAATTCCTATAGCATAACGAATCACAGAAATGAAAAACCTTAAGTTACAAACTCAGAAGTTTATGCACATCCGTATCGCATAGCCCATTGTCTCCAGGACCTTGAAATTCTGAACAAGAACAACAGAAAAGCTTGAGGGAAAGCTTGACTCAGAAGATCCAAGTACGTCTCCAGAGATTTATGAAGAAAAAAATATATAACCCCCCAATAAATCTCATGCTTAAAGCAACTGGCAGGAGTGTGGGGTGTGAAAGGGACACCCCTCGGTAGAAACAATATCTACAATCTACATTCATTTCTTCATTTCTGTGTGAAGAGGTTCCCATATCAATGTATAAAATCAGCACGTTCTCTTCAAACTTAACAGTCTATTTAAAAAACAGCATATAGTGGAAAACTGTGCAGTCATCTTCTGAACCAAATCTCAATATGAATTATCTCAAAGTTAGAATTGCAAACCAAAGATGTTTTCACATGAATAAATTTGTCTTGATGTATTTCAAAATTTACTCCCTCATATGGCTCAGGTTATTATTTTCAATTTTACATGCAGTTTTTGTGAGAAGCACCACTGAATGGCCCTACCATCTTTCATATCGGATAATGCTACTCTCAAGTGCACTTACTCATACAACACACCTTACCTTAAAGAGCACATAAAGTATTCTGCAGAGAATTACACCACTGTCACAATTCACTAAGAACCAAGGAGGGTCCTATCCCAACAGACCATATAAACTCATGTGTAAAGAGGGAGAGGGAACACAAAATGTTTTTGTCTCTAGAGGAGATTGTGATTTACTTCAAACAAAGATTTTAGTTCTGTGTAGGAAACAAAAAAATATAAATTATCCAAATTTTCTCTTACCCCATCTGTCATCTCTTTATTTTGCTTTTTACCCAGTAGGTTTTTGGTATACAGGGCAGCAAGGTCAAAGGACTCTTATTTACATGAGAATCGGATGAGAAATGGACAGCTGGTAGTCTCTGCAAAGACTTAACTAGATCAAGAGTGCTACTTGCAGCACCAGAAAGAATAAAAGATCCAAATAATGGAATAGAATTTTTTGGTCATGTATTGTACAGCTAATGGTTCCAGCAGAAATCTCAGAGTGTATCTCTTTAAGGCAGCCAAACAAGAAGATGATAAAGAAGCCTAACAGGGTCCGTCCAAGCCAATGGAAATCCAGATAACACCCTTTAAACTTATTTCAAGCCTGTAAGTGCTTGCTGCCAAATGTTAATGACCTGAAACATGCAAAGCACACTAACCAAGCACAAAGAATATAAGTTTCAGCCTCAATTTAGTTAGACCAGCAAATGATAATCAAAAATTTGAGAAGGATTTTTGAAAATCCTGTAAAAGGAATATGCATGAGAGAAAAATGACAGAATACAGCTATAAAGTTGCTTTGCGATTAGCAGACAAAACATTTACAGTGTATCTTCTACCACTCTTCTCTACCTGTCACCAATTGCTCTGAGGACATTCACCAGAAACACTGCTCTATCCTCATCCCCCTGTTCACTGCCAGTGTCACTCAGCAGCATTATGCTTCCGCCCCTTTGTTATATGCTCCTTCTTGCCTCTTTGGTTTTCTCATTTCCTTGCCCAATTTCCTTCTTCACACTGAAGACAGTATGGCTGTCATTCTCTTTTTAAGCTTCCCCTCACCAGTAGTTTCATCAGATAAAACATACTCCTCTGTATAGCACTGAAGCCATCCCAAAGCTGGCTCTCCTTTACTTGCCTACTCTTAGTGCCTGTCATTTTTCCTATGCCTCTTTACTTATTTGAAAGACAACCACACAATAGCAATTTCTAGAACATACCATACCTCACTACCTTTACACACTGACCCTTCTATCTTGTAAATGTCACCCTATTCTGTAAGTTTCAGGTTCAATATTACTAGTTCTGTGAAGCCACTCATCATTTCCCTGATCCTCCTGATAACATTAACTTTATTATACTAGGATAATTTTTGCATGTACTCAGATACTTGTGGACAGAGAATCACTTCCTATCTGTTTAACAGGGCTTGAAAGGCATCCAATGTTAATAAATACCAGGAGCAGCTAATACTCTTGTATACCTGCATTCTGTGTAGTACTTAAGTGGTTCTGCAGAACCATCCCATATAATTCTCACCATAATCATTCATATTATTAGCAACACATCAGCATCAGCTCATTTCACTTATGAAGGGGGAAAACTCACAGATTAAACAACTCACACAAGGCCTAGATTTAAAAACCGAGCGGTATGACCCTTCACCAGCTCAAGCTTTTAAATCAGCATGGAGATTTAAACAAGTACTAGATACACACACATAGAGACAGAGATACTTGGCTGTAGAAGAATGAGTGAACACTAAGCATGCCCAAGGCAGTCAAGCAACAGAAGGGAAAGACTGTAATGTAAAATTCATTCCGAAAAGTATGTTGGAAATAATCGCACACGGTAATCTACTGATTTTCATAATATATGGAATGACTTTGGTAAGAGACATTTTGCAAACTTTTTGATTTTTCAGCTTCAATCTTAGGCACCGTTTTCTGAGTTCATGTGCATAAAACTCTAGTTTCCTGGGGACATTAAGAAGAACACTCATATGATACCTTATTTATAAAACGACTTGAAGAAAAGTTAGGTTAAGCAAAATTAACAGACATATTTTCTAGTATTATTACAGAATTGCATCAAGTTAAAAGAGACTGTGTATTGTTTCCCAAACCTAGTGGAACTGAAAGTCCTACCTCAACAAAGTACCTCACAGACTGACTGTTCAAGAGAACAGTTTGAGACCCACATGCTGGACTATAATGCCCGTAGTGAACTGACCCTTGCTCACTGATTTCCAAGTCAAATTAGGCTAATTAAAGTTTGCAGAATACCATAAGCAGGGAGTACAAAGTCTAAGATGTGTAGGAAAAAAAAATATTCTAAGATAAAATGTTACCAGGTACCTCAGCTCCAATAGCTGCTTTCTATAGATACTCACATTGATAGAGCTACAGTGACATTTACTGCCAGGACTAACAAGTTTCTTGTACACATAAGCTCTTCCGACTGACTAAGCTGTTCAGTTATTTCTGTGTATGAAACAGAATAAAATTACTAATAATCATTAAACCGAACTGAGAAGAGTATCCTTAGAAATACATTCAAAAACTACTGTAAAAGCAAAAAAGAAAAAAGTTTTCACTGTAAAACAGGTCTATATGCTAACCTATTTTGATAGCAAATGATTACAAATAACTTAAAAACTGCATTTTGATCTATGCAAACAGCATACATAACCTAGGACAAAACAATTATGTATGGAAAGAACAGCATGGTTTCTTTTACAAGATCAGATTACACTACTTAAACTGCTTTAATTACTTTATGTGCAGAATGTACCTAACAATTTTATAATCAGAGTACATGTAACTCAAAACTAGCACTTCTAAAATGAAACTGGTGGTCAAAAGTTATATACAATAACTGCTGCTTTTCTGGAGTCTCTCTCCCAAATACAGAACCTACAACCTGTAGAGACACCATGACAAAAACATGAAAGAGTAAATATCAGATTTCTGACGCACGACCAATTTAAATTAACAAGATGAACGATGTGCTGAAAATCAGAGCATCTTCCCTACTACAGAACTCTTTGTACAAGTCCCTTGCGAAGTTTAGTTTTTAATGATTACCTCTAAAACAGTCACAGAGTATATGTTTAGAGCGAGGAAACAGGCTCTCCTTACCTATTCGGTCAAATGTCTTATCACATTTGGGGCACTGCAGGATTTTCTTATTGCTGTTCTGAATGACTACGGGAGCTAGCCCTTCGTGGATGCTCCCTGCAGAATCGCCAGCCTCGGGTTCCTCTTCCACATCGTTATCTTTATCACTCTGCTCGGTGTCAGAGTCCTCATCTGACATTTCCTCCTCTAGCTCGTCGTCTTCAGCATTGTACTCACTTCCAGGATCCTCAGAGTCATTCCTATCTGACTTCTCCTTGTCAAAACTTTCTTGATTCAAATTGTCTGACCCACCCCCACTTTCCTGTTCATCGTCACTAGTGTCCTCAAACTTAACAGGACACTTCCTATTCCTTTTTGACCTTCGTGCAGAAAAACTTCTCTCCAGCATTTTTAACCCATGTTTTTTCCCCAATAACAGGGACCTGTGAGTTTTAGCTAAATGATTCTCTAAGGACTTTTTATAGCAGAAATGTCTACTACAAAATTTGCACTGATGATTACTTGATAGTCTTCCAGTTAATTCATTTAGTGCTTCATCGGGAGATGACTTCTCAGTTAGTTCTGCCTGAAAAGTAGCAACGCTTTCATTATTCAGCAGCTTCACTGCATCAATAATGTCCAGAAATTTTGCGGCCTCTAAAACAAGAGGTATTTCATATTTGTACACAAAAAATTCTGACGTGTAAAGAAACTCAAGCAAATGCTGAAAAACCGAATGTGTTACGTGGTCCAGGGTGACGACATCAGTGCTTGGGTTTTTGCTCAAACATGCATGAAAATAACTACTACCAACTGCAACGACCACTTTATGGGCACTAAATTCTTTTCCTTCTACTATGATAAGTAAGTCGCAGAAAGACGGCTGCTTCTGCCTGTCATCGTTCAAATACTTCAGCAAATTCTTATTATACTGCAAAGAACTCAAAAGCTTTCTCTGATCCGGAGAGGGAGGAAGGTCTTGGTAACACTGAAGAGCCTCAGGGGTTGGTCTTTCTGTAGACTGAGTATAGGTCACTTGGCCGCACTCCACAGCAGCATTTTCTTCTGAAGAATCTTTGTGATAGCCCAGATGGATCTTCTCGTCAAGATTTGAAGTAACCTTTCTCCTTTTCTTCATTGCAGTACAGCAATTTTTGAACAGGAAACTTCATAAGTGACTTACGAGGTTTTTGAAACAAAACTAGATTGTCTTGAACAACAGCTTCTGAAGGGGCGTGCCCCACCGTTTCATGGTCTGCAAAACAGTGAGAATCACGTAAGAACGCCACAGCAAAGCAATCTTAAATAAGCAAAGGTGCTGTCAATTAATCTTTCCTAAATTGTAACTTAATCACAAAGTCAAGGGCACATTCACCAGCAGCTAAGATTTTGAGGGCGGAGAAGGAGGAGGGCTGGGTTTAGGGAAGACAACCAACAAAAGAATAGTGTTAAGTGAAGGCACAGCACACCTTCCAGGCCTGATTCACCACTAAGGTGGAAAGAAGAGAACAGAGAGAGGGCGATCCCGCCGAGGCTGCGGACCGTGCAGACACGCCGGGGCTGCAGTCCCGGTCTGGGTGCTGGGACAGTGACAATAAGACCAGCGCGGCCACGGAAAGCAAGTCTCCATTAGCATGCTTTCCCCGGGCGAGCGCGGCACAGCTCCTCAGAGACAGACCTTCCGAAAGCCACAGGGCAGAGCTGTGCGGCCCTAGGAGGGGCGTTGGGAGCGGAGTCGGCACGGGCGACCACTGCAAGCCGCGGAGCCTGCCCAGGCCCGGGTCGGCGGCGCCGCGCTCGCCCGTGACCCTTCCCTCCCAGGCTGTCCGGGCGAGCGCCCCACAGGCCCATTACCGGGAACCTCGGGCTCCCGCGCCGCGCCGCGCCGGCTCTGGGCAGCCAGCTCCGATCCCCGCGCGCTCGCGCCCGCGCCCACCCACTTCCGGGTCCGGCCCCCCACCTCATCCACCTCAGCGGCGCTCCTTCCCCTCGCGGAGTCCCGCCGCCGCCGCCCGCCTGGCACGTCAGCCGCGCGCAGCCGCCGAGCCGCGGCGAGAGGCCGGCGAGCCCGGGCAGCCCCCAGAGCGCATGCGCGCGCCTCCAGCCCCGCGCATGCGCTCTGTCAGCTCCTTCTGTTGCCTTCGGTGCCCTATCAAGGTCCTAAGTCCGTTATACCTTGTGTTAGTGGTGACTTCGGGTCCTTCGTTGATTGAACCAGAAAAACTGAGCTGCAGGAAGGGAAGCGAAGATTGCCTCTGATGAAGAGTTAGGAGGAACTGGCACGGGACAACCGGTATGTTTCCAGTTTGTCACCAAAGAGCCACCGCCGGGAGCTTGCTCAGTCTGTGGTGGCAAACACCCAAGTGCGGGCTAGAAGTCGCTGTGCGACGTTCGGACTGGCAATACACCTAAAATGTAAGCGCACCTGAAATTGTGCAGGTTGTTTTTAATTAACTTACTGTGACCAGGAAATGTTCATGGAGGTGTGAAGCTGAACAAACGGACAACCAAACCTCTAAAGGAACTTAGAGCCTGAGAACCGGTGCCTAACTAATTTTGTTGCATCTCCAACAAAATGAATGCCCAGGGACCGGATGTTGCCCATCTGGCGATGAAAGTTCTAGATCTTGTTTTCACAGACCTAAGAAGAATGGCACAAAGGCCATGACCAAAGGAAAAGGGCATCCCCTCTCCACCTGTAACACTGCCCTCTTCATAACCCACACGTCACTAGGCATCTGGAAAAGGCTAGCCTCTCATTAGAAGCCATGAGGTGAGGGAGCACGTAGTAGAATGCCTCAACTTTGTTTCCCTAGTATGGGTAGGCATTGCAATGGAGGTGCCTTGTCGGTTGCTGAACAGACTGATGTGGATAACTCCCTAGTAATGTGGTGCCCCCTGCCCTATCAGCTGCCAAAGACTGGCATCATCCAAATAAGCAGTTCCTCTCTAAGGCTTCAAAGGAAAGCCCCGCCTGTGTTTTCACCCCAGAACAATGCAAAGTGAAGACTAGATCATCAGCTCTTGCCTAAATTTCAAGCCAATTTGACTTTACTTGTGGATTTTACACTTGCCAGTTCCCACAACTGAATGGGAAAAAAATGAAGACATGACGGCTCCCAGCTGTGGTTGAGGATAAGGTTTATTTTAGATGTGAGGGGAAAGAACAACCAGAGGTGTCTGGAAGTGCCCAGAATGAACCAGGCCTGTTAGGAGCTGTGAACCCCCCCAGGTCCTGAATTTCTGGTAAACAACTTGTAATGCTAGCAGCTGCTCTGAGCAGGAGGCCCTCAGGAGTTCCTGATGGCAGGGGAGTGGTTTCTGGTGGGTTTGGCTGAGGCGTGGCTATCAGTTAAGGATCCCTATATAAGCTGTCCCTGGGCACAATAAGGGAGGCATTCTTGGATAATTCAAGGATGACCTGTGTCTCTGTCTGTGAGTCTTTGTGTGTTTTAACCTCCAGCCCCTTGCCAGGTTCACAAACTGTATGATAGCGCATAGAGCACAGATGGGCGTGGTGAGCTACACAGGCCTGCAGACAGGACTGGGCATTGGTGGGCATGGGGCAGGGTGGTAGCTAGGAGAGGAGCTGCAGACCAAGAGGCCATGAGCAGGCCAGAAGACCAAACGGCCAAAGTAGCCAAAACATCTGATTCTCTATGCGTCAGAGAAGCTAGGGGAAAGGAAGGGAAGCTCGGGAGCTGGAGAGATCGCGGGGACGGGGAAGAGGTGTGTCAGTGAGAATAACTGGACTGGGTAGTTGTGATGCTGAGAACAGGCTCCTCAGTTACCATTTGTCCCTAATTTGAGACCTAACAACAACTTCATGGCCTAATTCTGGGAATTAAATGTCATGAAACTTACTTCTCCACCTATCATTTGTGTTTCTCTGGAAAACACTGACTAACTCACAAGTGATAAAAGCTAAGAATATATTGGCAATTTTCTAAGTCATATACCACTGAGAAGGGGCAGTAAGAATAGAGCTGAGAAAAACCTTTCTTCAGATTCCCAGTGTCTTTGTGTTGCTGATATGATCTTCACACCCTTGCAAGGTGTTTCATGGGTTTGCTTCTAAAAATGAAAAAATGTTTATGCATTGATTCAATTAAATATCTACGGAACAATTGTATTGTGACCAGAATGTGACATTTCTACTTTAATAAACATACTTTCCAATAACATGAAGATATAAATGAATTTTAATCATGGTCAACTTGTATGCAAATTCTCTTCAATTAGGCTAAAAAAAATTCTAAGGCCAGTTACTAATCATTTGTATTTTCACCTTTTCTGCATTTTTAAAAGCTTAGGATGTAAACATTCTTCTTATACCATACTACACAAAGGCCAAACATTGGTTAGATTTGACTCGACAGTAATTGTTCTCTGACATCTCAGACAGACTCAGAAAAATAACCAAATAATTGAAGATTGCTCTCCTAGACCCTCTGCTATGGATAACGAGGCTCTCCAAACTGGATAATTTATTAACTATATAATTTTATTTCTCACATTTATAGAGTGTAGGAAAACCAAAATGGAAGTGTTGGCATTCAGTGTCCTGTAAGGGCCCATTCCCATTCCCCATTCTTACACAGAAGAAGAGATATATCTTGTGATAAGTGACAGAAAGGTTTTTTAAAAGTCCTAAAATAGTTCCACTCAAACCTTTTAAGTCATGTTCACAGAGTTTTCAGGCCAGTCTCATTCACCACAATCGCAAAATAAAGAATCAGTATTGCAAAGCTGTCTTTAAATTACTATAGATTCAAATACATAAGTAAGTTAGATTGCATATTGAACTACTCCTCCCCATTAGTATATATACATTGTATATGGTACTGGTAAACATGTTAATAAACTATTCCCCTGTGGCAGTACAATATTCTGAAAGTATAATTTACATTCTAAGAGACTGGAACTTTTGCTGGCCCTCACAGCCAGACTTAATACACCTTGAACTCACTTAAAATTTCTAGCATACTGAATACTCAGACTATTTGTTACACCTTCCTTTAAGAGAACAATGTAAAAACTAACCTTACTTGTCTTGTCTTTCCCATGTAATCAGTTTTTACAACCAAAGTTAATGTATAGCCATAATCTTACTCCTCCGTGCCCCTGACCCAGAATAATATATGTACATCGATTGCTGAAAGCAGCAAATACAGAAACTGAAACATCTCTTTACCAGAAAGGATGAAAGCAATCATTTATGATATTGCTTGATAAACAGTGATGTTTGCTTTCTGAGTCATTTGAGATCTATTGAAACCAGCGAGTTAATCCCCCTATAAAATTCTGTTAAAGGTTTCTGTAACGTACCCTGTTCCTTCCCTCATGTGATGCTTTCTAAGCTGTTCAATAAAAACAGAGCAAAAGCTCATTAGGGACAGGCACATAGCACATACAGACACACACAAGACAGACACAAAAGGACAAACAGAGTCACAAGGGGGCCTGAAGGTAGACCCAGAGTCAGGCTCACACAACAAACAGAGAACATGAGATTGAGAATTCAAATCTGGATTCACTCTTGGTTAAATGACTCCAAGGAGAAGTGATGTCATATCTTTCCTGAATGTGACACTGATGCATTGGTGACTCAGAGTTAATCAGTAATGAGTATAATCCAAGCATCCCTCTTCCTATTACTGCCTTTGCTCCATAAACAATTTGTTTCTACTCTCATGTTATGCGTACATACATAGATGACTTTATGAACATATTTGCAATCTAGGGACCACAAATGAGAGAAGACACACAATATGTGTCTGAGCCTGACTTAAATACCCACTTTCATGCACCTTCCTACGGATGACATGTTCCTTTATATATTAGATAGCTTTATATAATGATGCTGGGGATGTAAACTAGTCAACCAGTTTGGGATTAAGTATGGTGATTCCTCAAAATGCTAAAATTAGATCTACCATATACCCTAGCTATTTTATGCCAGAGTATTTACTCAAAGGACCCAAATCAATGTGTCACATAGACTTCTTGAACATCACTCTTATGTAAGGAATTATTATTAATATCGATTTGTGAAAACAACCTAGATGTTCATCAACATTCTTTTGTTGTTTATATGTGTGCCTATGTGTCTGTGGATATGTGCTTATGAATGTTGCTGCATGTGGAGGCCAGAAGAGGACACTCGATTGCCCTAGAGCTGTAGTTATAGAGAGTTGTGAAGTGGTCCACAAGCAAACTGGACTACAGTCTTCTGCAAGAACAGCAAGTGCTCTTAGCCTGTGATCCATTTCTCCATCCTAGACCATCAATGGTTTTAACTGTTTTTCCCAAAAGACAACACAAGGTTTCAAAAGGGGGACAGTTGATAAATATGTAACTGACAAAGAACCTACATCTAGAATATTTTAAGAAAAGCTAATAAAATGGTAAAATATGTAGCACCATAGAATATATGTAAGAAGACATTTGAAAAGACACTTCATTAAAAGATAAGCACATAGACCTTTATATTTAGTTTAATTTTGTTATAATAATAGAATATACACAGACATTATATTATAATAATGGAATATACACAAATACTATATTAAGTGTTGGTAAGTGTGATGGTTGGTTTTTTATATCAACTTGACAAACTAGAGTCATTTTATAAGACAGACATTTAATTGAGAAAATGCATTCTTAAAATCGAGCTGCAGGCAAGCCTGTAGGGCATTTTTATGATTACTGATTAATGTGATAGGGGTCAACTCATTGTAGACAGTGCTATCATGTGCTATAGCAAAGCAGGTTGAACAAATCACAAGAATGAAACCAGGAAGCAGCATTCCTCCATGGCATCTGCTTCAGTTTCTACTTCCAGGTTCCAGTCTTGAGTGCTTACCCTGACTTCTTTGAGGATAGACTGTGACATGAAAGTGGAAATGGAATAAATCCTTTCCTCTGCAGGTCGCTAGGATGCGGCTCAGTTGCTTCTGGAATCTTAGCACAGCAACAGGAACCTAACTAAGACAGTGACTGCATTAGTTAATTTTCAATTGTGGTATGACACCATGACCAAGGCAACTTATCAAAGAAAGTGTTTCATTTAGACCTCCAGTTTCTGAGGGTCAGGGTCAGTCCATGATGGCAAAACAAAGGCATGACAGGAGAAATAACTGAGAGCTTACATGTTGATCCAAAGAAGAAGACAGAAAGATGTTGAGAATGGAACAAAGTTCACACCCAGTGATACATACCTCCTCCAAATAAGGCCACAGTTGTCAACCCTTCCAAAATAGTTCAATCTACTAGGGACCGGGTCCTCAAATATATGAACCTATGGGCACCAGTTTCAGTAAAACCATCTAAGAGAGTATATGGGTAAACTAAAAATCCCTAACACTCTTTGTGAGGATTCAAAATAGTATAAATGCTATGGATAATAGCTGAGTAATTTCCACACATCAATGTTGACAGAGGTTTATGTCCATCCAGGTCCTGCAGCCATTCAGTCCCAAAAGAAATACACAGGGGTCTACATTAATTATAAACTGGTTGGCCTCTTAGCTCAGGCTTCTTATTAACTTTACATCGTAAAGCAACCCATAGTTCTTGTCTGTGTTAGCCATGTGTCTTGGTACCTTTTATCAGTGAGGCATTCTCATCTTGATTCCTCTGTGTCTGGATGATGACTGCAGACTGAGCCTTTCCTCTTCCCAGAATTCTCCTGTTCTGGTCACCCCATCTATCCTTCCTGCCTGGCTATTGGCCAATCAGCATTTTATTAAACAATAAAAGTGACAAATCTTTACAGGGTACAAGACCATTGTCCCACAGCACATCAACATCAAAAATCTTGTACCAGATAACTATTCCAACCTAATGGAGAAGAAACAAGAGAATATATCCTCACAACCTCATATATGAAAGTTTCTTTTCATTTTATTTTAAATAACCCCAAACTAGAAGAAACTCACTGGGTACAAAAACAGATGAATAAATAAGCATATCACATATTCACATAATAAGTACTATTATTAAAAATTAAAATAACATACTAATGATAAATGTATAAATGGGTCTCAATAAGTAAATTACAAACACTATTTATTTCTATATGATAAAATATCACATTATAAGTGATTGAAACCTGGTCATTATGCTGTTTGAGCTGGTATGGGGAAAGAAAAGATTAAAAAAGATCATGAGACAATATTTGTTCATTATTCAGGTAGTGATTTCAGCAGGGAATAGATATAATTTCTAGTTTGGAAAATGGCATATACCTTTAGGACATGAAGCCTTTCTAGAGAAAGTACACCATTAAGGGAGGGCTTGAAGATTTTATAGCCTGACTCCACTTTCTGTTCTCTCTGCTTTATGAAAGTGGGTGCAATGTTATCAGCAATCTTCCTGCTCCAGATGCCAAGCCTTCCTAATTGTTGTCATATTTTCCAAACCGTGATGGATGTTCTCCTTTTGGAACTATAAAACCAATATAAACCTTCTCTCCCCTAAGCCTCTTAAACCAGGCATTTATCATAGCACCAGAGATAAACTAATATAAGATATTTTATGATTGCTTATCTGGCTCACCTATCAGACAAAAATTCTTTAGGAAAACCTGTATTAATCTCTTACACTATGCTATTTTAATAACTAATAGAATTTCCAGATGTCAGCAATCAGTAAGTAAATTGAAATAAATAATCTACTTGAACTTCTTTTCTTATTTAAATGTGTTTTTTTAATTCTTTTTTGGTAAAATAAAGCATAATAAGATAAAAAAAATCCATCATGTCAGGGCTGGACAAGGCCAGGCAGCAAAAGGAAAGGATCCTCAAAAGCACATTCAAGAATCAGAGACCCACTTGTTCACACACTCAGAAGTCCCATAAAAAATACTAAGCTGAAAGCTATAATACGTAGAAAGAAATTTCTTGCCCACTCAGTCCCTCAGTCATTCGGTCCCAAATAAACATACAGAGGCTTTTATTAGTTATAAACTGTTTGGTGTATTGCTCAGACTTATTACTAACTAGCTCATATGACTAAAATTCACACATAATTCTTGTCTATGTTTAGCCATGTGGCTTGATACCTTTTCTCAGTAGGGCCTTCTCATCTTGCTTCCTCTACATCTTGCTGATGGCTGACTCTCTGCATTTCCTCTTCCCAGAATTCTCCTGGTCTGTTTTCCCCACCTATACTTCCTGCCTGGCTATTAGCCAGTTAGCATTTTATTAAATCAATACAAGTGACAAATCTTTACAGTGTACAAAAACATTATCCCACAGCATTTCCCTTTTTGTTTTTCAGAACAAGAACCCTAAATCTAATCTCCTTTGTTTAACATTTTTCTTGGCCATTATCCATAACAACTAGAAATCAAATTGCTAAACAAAAACAAACATCCACAATCCATTTTTTGGGAGGGTGGGCTTAGTTTTCTAGGCTACCTCTTGCTGATTGGGGGTGTTGGTGATCTTTGGAGGACCCTGAGAAAATTTAGGATTATGATCAAATCCTGACTGGAGTATTCTATGAGGCTGGATCACCTCAACCATTTACCTTGAAGCTATTCTGGATGTGAACTCAGAGGAAACTGCAACAGAGGCACTCGGAGATTTTGGATCATCTGAGCCATCTGCTCCTATCAGAGATTTTTTTAGGGGGATTTTCCTCAATGAAACCTGATTTTTCTTAACCCAGAATGAATCCATAACCTCTCATGTCCTATGTAAACAAAAGCAAAACCTCTTCTACAAACAACATGTCTTTGATTTAAATTTTGAAGTCAAGTCATTTTCAAAATATATAGGTTGGATTAATCCAGCAGCATTTATAATCAAATGCCTTTTAGCAGTCAAACAATTCAAAGACAACACAATAACATACAGTATTCAGATTTTCTGTGTTTTCCATCCTCGTGTGGCTTTTTTGTTCAACTCTATTTCTTTTATTTTTAATTTTAATTTTTGGGGTTTTTTTTGAGACATGGTTTCCCTACGTATCTTGGGATGTCCTGAACTTCACTTTGTAAACCTGGCTGGCCTTCAACTCACAAAGATCCACCTGTCTCTGCCTCCCAAGTGCTGGGACTAAAGGCATATAAACCACCACTCCCAGCTACTCTATTTCTTTTTAAAGGACTTTCTCTATCCTTTTTCTTTTTACTTGCAAGCCTACATATATTTTTAAGCACACTGTAAACCACGTAGAGTTTTTTTCTGTCTAAATCTGTCTTTACTGTATATATCTATCATTTTCTGAGCACATAAGTCTTTAATCTGCTAAATGATGTGGCTAGGATTAAAGCAGCAGCTTTGGAGGCTGTCTCCACCTCATTCCTTGTCTTCCTGAGAGTCTAGTTTCATGGTGGAGATACTGACGAGAGCCATGTTTATTGTCACAACTCTCTGGAGTTTCTAGGTCCATGCCACCACCAAGGAACATGCTGCCAGCTGCTCATAAACACTGTTTAAGCTTAAAAGAGCCATGTGATTTTTGCCACTAACACTGAGTCAGGAAGCCTCTTTTGGGTTTCTTTGTTTGTTTTGTTTGGGTTTTTTTGTTTTTTGTTTGTTTTTGTTTTTGCTTGCTTGCTTGGTTTTGGTTTTTGGAGAGAGGATTTCTCTGTAGCTTTGGAGCCTGTCTTGGAGCTAGCTCTTGTAGACCAGGCTGGCTTTGAACTCACATAGATCTGCCTGCCTCTGCCTCCCAAGTACTGGGATTAAAGGCCTTGGCCACCACTGCCCAGCAGGAAGCCTCTGGTAAAGGAGCCACAAACAGAGCCCACCCAAGAAAATGCTGCTACCAAGAAGCCAAGCTTGACTCTGTTCTTTTGTGTCTAGAATCCCTTCCCAATCTCTCTCTGGTTTTATGTGGATGTAGTTGCTGAACACTGGGTGCCATTTATAGAAAAAAAGTTTCTATCCCACCCAATCCTGCAGCTATTCAGTCCCAACTAAACACACAGAAGCTTATACTATTTATAAACCATTTGGCCTATTGTTTAGGCTTATTGCTAACTAGTACTTATGACTTAAATTTACCCATAATTTTTGTCTGTGTTTAGCCATGTGACTTGGTACCTTTCCTCAGTATTGCATTCTCATCTTGCTTCCTCTGTGTCTTGCTTGTGACTGATTTCCTGCCCTTTGTCTTTCCAGAATTCTCCTAGTCTGGTCACCCCACCTACTCTAAGTCTCATTCTAGAGATTTCCAGTGGTAGGATCACCAATTTTGGACTGAGGTAGAGGCAAAAGCCAGTGGCTGGCTGCTTTTCTTTTCTGGTCTTCAGGTTGAAACCCAGTATCTGTCTCTGGGTTTTTATTAATCATACTACATTAATATATGCATGGGATCTGGTCAGAGTCATGGAGCTTTCTGCTTCACTGTTGATGAGTTCATGAGAGCCTTTTCCAGTCTATTTAGAGTACCTTGCTCTCCTGGTATCCTCTATCCTGTCTGGCTCTTACATTCTTTCTGCCTTCTCTTCCATGGAGTTCCCTAATCTCTGAGGGAAGGGATTTGATGGAGATACCCCATTTTATATTTTTTCCATTCTTAATTAAAACAATCTTTTTTATTTTATATACCAATTCCAGTTCCCACTCCCTCCTCTCCTCCCACTCCTCCCACCTTTCCCCAACTCCTTTCACCTTCTCCCAACCCCACTCCCTATCCATTTCTTAGAGAGGATGAGGCTGAGTCAACAAAGTCTGTCATACCACTTCAGGCAGGACCTCCTCCCTGTATCTAGACTGAGCAAGATATCACTCCATGCGGAGTAGGCCTTAAAAAGCCAGTTCATGCACTAGGAATAAATACTGATTCCACAGCAGGTAACACCACAAACTGCCCAAACCAAACAACTGTCATCTACATGCAGAGTGCCTAGTTCGGGTCTATGCAGGATCCCAAGCTGTCAGTTTAGAGTCAGTGAGCTCCCACTAGGTCAGGTCAGCTGTTTCTGTGGGTTTCCCCATCATGGTCTTCACCCCTTTACTCATATTACCGCTCCTCCCTCTTTACAACTGGAATCTGGTAGCTTGTTCCAGAACTTAGCTGTGGATTTCTGTGCCTGCTTCCATCAGTTACTGGATGAAGATTCTATGATGACAATTAAGGTAGTCATCAATCTGATTACAGGGCAAGGACAGTTAAGGTACCCCCTACTATTGCTAGGGTATTAGCTGGAGTCATCTTTGCGGATTCCTGGGAATTTCTCTAGTGCCATGTTTCTCTCTAGCCCCATAATGGCTCCCTCTATCAAGATATCTCTTTTCTTTCTCTCCCTCTCAATCCTTCCCCAATCCCTCTTGTTCTCTTCCCTCTCCCTTCCTCCCCTCCCAGGTCCCCTTTCATCCTCACCCTTCCCCCAGCTCCCAATTTGCTCCTCAGATCTTGTCTATTTCCTCTTCCCAGAATGATCCTTGTATGTCTCTTTTAGGGTCTTGCTTGTTTCCTGGCTTCTCTGGGGTTGTGAACTGTAGGCTGGTTATCTTTTGCTTTATGTCTAATATCCAATTATGACTGAGTACATACCATGTTTGTCTTTCTTAGTCTGGGGAGATAACTGTGTGTTCAAAGATCTCTCCCTGTGTAATGTTTATCTGTGGGTCTCTGTATCTGTTTCTATCTGCTGCAGGAGGAAGCATCTCTGCTGTGATTGAATAAGGCACACATCTATGAGTATAGCAGAATACTTTTAAGAGTCACTTTATTGTTATTTTTTTTTGACCAGTAGCATTTGGTTTTACCCTAGGATTCTGGGCCATCTGGTCTCTGGTTCTTGGTCACCCAAGCAGTGTCGGGTATGGTTTTCATCTCATGGAGTGGGCCTTAAGTCAATCATACATTGACTGGATTCTTCCACAAGCTCTGTGCCACCATTGTCCTAGCATATTTTTTCAGGCAAGGTGGCACTGTAAATGAAAGGTTTTCTGGTTAGGTTGGTGTTTACATTTCTCTTTTGGTAGCCTACAGTGTACCTTTGTATGTTATAGATACTAGATCATTGGGGTGAAGGTTCTACATAGGCACCAGCTTGACCTCTGCATGTTCAATGAATTATGTGGGTTTTGTCTTTAGCAATGGGAACTTGCTGTCCATTTGTGGAGAGCAATCTATTGTTATGACAATATCCTGGGTTATTTGGGGATTTTCATGAGACCCTTTCAGTGAATAACTGAATTGGATAAAAGCCATCCCAGTACTAAAATATTCACTTGGTAACATGAGATAGCATGTTGGGGTTCCATCTCCCTCATTATTGGGAGACTTCAGTAGGATAACCTCCATATATTATAGGAAGGCTCCATTGCTCTAGGTGGGAAGAGGTAGGAGAAATAGGATTGAGGAAGGGAATGAGGGGAGAGACAATGAGAACTGAAGAGCATTTGAGGGGTGGTATGGAAGCTTACTTGGATATTTCCAAACATACCAAGAAGCCAAAAGTAACAATAGCCTGTTTCTGGATAATTTCGAGCTTCTCTTTTAGTATTAAGTTGATGTGATAACTATTCTTATTTGTCAACTTGATTATATCTGGAATTAACTAAAAATCCAAACTTCTAGGCATACTCATGAGTTGGGAAGCTTTCTCGTAGCAATCTATATAAAGGACACGGAAGAAAGAAGCTTTTAATTTTTGTTCTCTTGTCCCAATTCTCTCTGGCAACTTCATATATCCTGCTATAGAAGCATTCCTTCACTGGTATTAGAACCAGAACCAGCTGAGTCATCCTGCCTCATGCTTTGAAAATCTATTGGATTCTTCTACTACCATCAGGAAAGAGTCACTATTGGACTAGTTGAACCACATTCTGTAAACAACCCTAATAAATCCCACATATATTATATATCATATTATGTGTGTGTGTGTGTGTGTGTGTGTGTGTGTGTGTGTGAGAGAGAGAGAGAGAGAGAGAGAGAGAGAGAGAGAGAGAGAGAGAGAGAGAGAGAGAGTTCTGTTCCTCTGGAGGATCCAGGCTACTATATCTGATATAGTTGTAAATTTTATTTTGTAAAAGTACAAAATAATCACAGTTCCCATTGTGATACTATGATCAAAAAAACACAGAACCACATTAAGTTTGGGAAGTATAGCAATGGAAATTTTATAAAGCCAACATATTTTGTATATTAAAAAGAGAAGATCAGTGATTAGTTAGAAAGTAAATCCCAAAGAAGGCCCAAGTGTCAAATATGAGAGACAGCTTCCATAAGTCAGTAACAGGGATAGTTCTGTGAGTCTGTGAGAAAAGAGTTACTATATGATCTGAAAACATCTTAGTGTGGAAAACAGTGGAGAAAGTCCTCATTTAGTTAAAGCACCATAAAGAAATAACTTACGGAAATGAAAAGACTGCTTGCAGAATGGGAGAAAAAATTGAAAGTCATATGATTTCTATATGATAAGAATGTGCTACAATGAACATAAAATATTTACAAATAATAAACGATAACTCAGACTTCATGAATATGTATATAAGATTTGAATAGACATATTTCTATGTGCTAACTCTCCTCACTATGACCACATTTCTTGACAAAATGTTAACTGGGGAAAGGCCTCTTTTGCTGATGATTTCAGAGGTTGCAGTTACTCAATGTGAGACAGGTATGTGGAAGTTTCTGGTGGTGGGTGTGTATGACAAAGAAAAATGTTCACTCTATGACAGGGACATCAGGTCAGAACCTGAGGTTTGTGAGATATTAGTTGAAGATGTGTTACATTTGTTTATGCTGGAATATTTGTTTAATGATGCAAAGATGTGTTACATTATTTTATGTTGCATTTTGTTTAACTCAGTGAAGCTGTCTAAAACACCTGATTGGTCTAATAAAAAGCTGCACAGCCAATAGCTAGGAAGGAGAAAGGATAGGCCAGACTGGCAAGCAGAAAGAATAAATAGGAGGGAAAACCTGGGAAAAGAAGATGAAGGAGCAAAAGAAGGAGAACAGTATGTCAGGTGCCAGCCACCCAGCTACACAGCAAGTCATGGAACAAGGAATAAAGAAAGGTATATAGAGTAGAGAAAGATATAAGTCCAGAAACAAAAGGTAGATGGGATAACATAAGTTAAGAAAATTTGGCTAGAAACAAGCCAACCTAAGGCTGGGCATTCATAAAAAAGAATATGCCTCTGTATGATTTATTGGTGAGTTGGGTGTCAGGCTCCCAAAGTGTAAAGAGAAAAAAAAACAAAAAACCTAGAGGCTGGTAAAAAGACTTCAATACCACATCTTGTTGTCTGCTTCCCTTATCTAGGCCCACTCATAAAGGCTCAATGGCTTTCCAAATAGTACCAGAAGCTGGTTACTGGACATTAAAAGCTTAATCCTGTGGAAGTGGGGCACAAGTCACATTCACAGCATAATAATATAAACACAGAAGAACATAAAGAATATAAGTTTATGTAAGTATTGATGCTGATCAACATTAGAGGCTGCTGGGCATCATTATTCCATGAATAAATACAAACCAAAACAAGAGTAAGGTAACATTTCACACTAAGAACAAATCTTTTAAAATAATTATAATAAGCAATGATAGTAATTTTAAAGTATAAAATAATACATGTCTCAAAAAGAGTTTATTGGGCCCTTCAACATTTAAACATAGAGTTACTATAGACCTTCAAATTCTACTTCTGCAAACATAATACTGAAGACAATTAAAATCACATGTTCATAAATTATATAAAAGTATTCAAAACCACATGATTCATAATAGTAAAAAAGCAGAAACAGCACAACAATCTATTAGGTACTGAGGTGTGGAGGCCCAAATATGTGAGCCTATTTCCACCTGGTCAGAGAGTTTGGACATTGCTCAGGATGACTGACAAGTGTAGCTACACATCCTGACTCAGGACGTGATTACTTGGTTCTTTTGATGTTAATATGGCTCATACAAGTAGATCCACTCCATCCTGACAGATGACCAGGATGTGCAAGTGTACTTCTTCTCCTTCTTTTGTAATATGAGGTTACGTGGGGAGTGGCTGCCTTCAGGATACTAGGGTGGCTTCACTGCCAAGACAACAGAATGCTAATGACTTGATGCCTCAAAGTGTTAAAGCACTTAACTCTTCAAGTTGTCCTTTGTATCATGTTAAAGAAGTCTTTTGTTGCCTTCCTCCCATTTTGTATTGAGTATGAAAGTATATGGAATATTAAACATGGACAATTTTAGTATTCACTGAAATTGGTACTATTCTACAGTTTCTGTTTTATTATTTTTCATGTGTTTTTGTATTCTTCACTTATATTTCTAAATTTCCATGCCCTTACACTGGCAAGAGGTGTTTTTGTAGACATTGGTCCATGACAATGAGGGAAAAGTGTCACAAACAGTCTTGCTTAACTACCTATGTGTTACAGTATTGAAATGCCAGGCAGGGTTTGTCTGCTTGGGTTACAGTGGCACAATTATCATAGGTACAATCAACTTAAATGCAGTTCCAAATGAGATAGTTCATGTCTTCTACTGTAAACCAGAACAAAAATCGGTGACTGGGGAGAACACGGACCCTAGGGGGAAAGCCACAGCTATTGTTTCGTTAAGTGGATGTGATGTGTTTGTCAAAGTGCCATTCTAAACACGTGTTTTATGCTCCTATATCACTGTTGTTATGATTGTCATCTCTTTAAGAGACAGGCCACGCCCACTCCCTCTCCCATCCACTGAGGCAGGGTGATCTTCAGCTTCCGGCCTCTGCTCACTCTCTTTCTCGTCTTCATCTGCTGTCTCTCTCCCCACTTCTCCGCTTCCCTCCCTTCCCTGTCTCTCTCTCTTTCTTCTCTCTCCTCTCTCTCTCTCTCTCTCTCTCTCTCTCTCTCTCTCTCTCTCTCTTTCACTCACTCTCCCATCCCCCCCACCTCCCTTCTCCCCTTTTGCCTTCCCCCCCCATAGCGCCCTGAATAAATATTTAACCTCATTCTACATGGCATGTCTATCCATGTTTCTGTTTCCTGCCCGCCTGCCATGTGTCTCCTTACCTGGGACCAGCCACCGCTCAGGGACCCCCAGCTGTCTCTCTGCCTGGTACTGGCTGCTCCCAGGGTCCCCTGCCTGCTGCCACATGGCCTACTATCTCCATTTGGGGACCTACAGCATTTCTGCTGCCTACTGCCACCAGAATCTTGCAGCATTTTTTAAAAAATTATAACAACTGTTGCTGTCAGCCTCAACGAGTCATGAAGGTATTTTTCTTTTGGAATAGATGATGTACCATAGAAACTCAGAACATTAGAATAAGTGTTATAGACAACAAACATATAAACAACATCATACTAAATGGAGATAAACTGATACTTTCTCTAAAATGAGGAATAAGACAAGGATGTTCTTCTCCCCTCTCTTAGTCAGTATAGTGCTTGAAGTCTTAGTTACAGCAATTAGACAAAGAAAGATATAAAAGTGAAAAAACAGGAAAGGTCAAATTATCCTTATTGGGCGATGACATGAGTTGATACCACAAAGTTAGTCTATTTTAGAAGTTTCCTTTAAGTTGAAATGTTCCTTTTAGAATCAAGGTGGGCAAGGGGAATCAGGAAACTCAATAAGTAAATAAACTTTATATGTCTGGGAAAGCTTCAAGTTCAAGGTTCTGAAAGGCCCTTGCTCAGCCTTTAGAAATAATGAATCATTTCTGGAGGAGAAGACTCTCATGACCAAGCTGCTGAGAGGCAATTTCTCAGACCTGTTAAAGGCTGGCAAGTCCTACAGAGAGATCCAGGGCTGTAGCTTTCCTGAGTCCTCACCTCTCTTGGGGTGAGCGTTTTGGTGATAAAGCTGTCTTGAGACACATCTGCTCCTATAAAAAAATCCCTTGCCCATACTTCTTTTAGTAATCCTAATAAAAACTCATTGTTTCATCAAGTTGGACTTTGGTATGATAGTTATTGTAATTTTTTGTGGATTCCCTATCTGAGATGAGTGAATATGTGTGTTCTGTGTCCATAACAAAACTTCTCAAACAAAATGTCCAAACGCTATAGGAAGGCATTGAGAGCTTCATCCAAACTTTAGTAGTTTTTTTTGAGTGCATTTTCCTGCACTCACACTGAGCACCTTCACTTAAAGTCTTTGACTACTGTTTTCCTATATGTCAAACTACCCTTCTCAGATCTGCAAGACACTGTATGGTTGGTGTCATATAATGAATGAGTAGTCCTTCTTATAAAGGATGGGCATGATCTCTAGAGACCCACCACTGTCTATTCCAAGCAAGCACCAATTGGTCTTGGATGGCCAAAGGAAGACTAACAAAGCCTGGCAAAGTTCAATAAACTATTTTAAAAATTGTTTACCTCAGTTGTTTTGTTCAAAGAGCAATGCCAGTGTCAGGTTAAATTATAGATGTATGAAAATTGGGCCTATGGGGTATCTTCTATCTCCTTTTTCTTTCTCTCTTCCCCCATGTTGTCTGAGTTTTCTCATGAGTTCTAAGGTTCTGAATCCCCAAAATGCTCTATATTTAAATAGATTCAATGTCTATTGTCTACCCCTTGGACCATGCCACCTGTAAGAAATAACTAACCAACATCTCAATCTTCTCCTTCCTTTTTTATACTTTTCCCATTAAATCAAAGCTTAATGCCTCAGTTACATGTATTGTCACACACAACAGAAGCCACGCAACTGCCATCATAACCTCTTTACAATTCTCATACCTTATATACTACTAGGGATTGCAATGCATTTCCTAACACATACTTCATTTGGTAGTATTAGCATATTTAGACAGCAAACTACAGTCATCAATAAGGAGTACTATCCCATAACATGGAGAGAAAGACAGCCATTCTGAGAAGGATACTCTACTCTGGGATGAGTTTGGCAAGGTTGCATATCTTGTCACTTGCCGCAGGGAACAAGCAATCAGCACTACAGCAAGGACACACACTATCCCATGGGTAAACATAGCCATACCAGGCCTGACTCTGTGTATGTTCCACCTTCGTGCAGAGAGGCCTATGATGCATGTCTTACCACCCATTTCAGAGCCAGAGCAGCCACTCCTCGGTTCATCTTTGTTTTTATGAGTATTTTTCAAGTTCTGTTTGTGATGTGTGACTTGTGCATGGAGACATAAATAAGCATCTTTCTGTTGCTGATGGAGCAGCAACAACTAACTGGAAGCTATTGATCTAAGTCTAGGTTAGTAAACTATTGAGTTTATTGAGTTGCTTACAGGGACATAGTTGACCTAGAGGCAGAAGCATCTCTGGAAATCCTGTGCCTGTATGGGAGAAGACTCATAAAAGCTGTGCCTACATAGCTCCCTGCATAGGATACAGGAGTCTACATTGGGTGTTCTCTTCAGCTAGACAATTGTCTACTGCTTTCATAACCTTGGAGAAGGATCCTTATAAATCAGATAACTTTCTGAGCTCCCCAGGCCTTGAAAGTATCATGACCTTGCTGAACCTTGCACATTTTGCGTCTTTTCCTGATGAGCCTCCAATGAGCACAGGAAAGAGCTACACAGTCAGCAAAACATTATAAAGTTAGCTAGAGGTCATGCGTGTTCAGCATTACAAACATGCTGAGAGCCAGAGAATTGCACACCTTTACGTGCAGGACTTTATATTAATTTATTTCAATGAAAGCATATTTAAGAGACTATATATAAGTTAGGAAATGCTTATGTAATGGAATTATGGTTGCATGGAGAAGAGTACTTTTGCATACGATGAGGCCTGGAGCTAGTTAGATTCCCCACCAGGTAGTTGGTATGATGCCCCAGTGACCCTAAAGGTTTCTACTGCAGTGTGACAGCCATGGCTCACCACAGGTGAAGATATCCTGGTTCTTAGACAAACCACAGGGGCAGATAGCCAACAGCACACTGACCGGCAGGTCACAGCTGAAAGGAGGTTGAAGAATTAGATAGAGCTTCCAGAAACATTTTTTTCTGCAAACTTTTGTCCTCCATTCAACCCCTACTTTTGAAGTCTGTACACCAGCTGGGGACAAAGTATTCAACACGTGAGCCTGTGAAGGACATTTCTCATTAAAATGAAAACATATGTCCAAGATAAAAATTTAGGAGATAGAGGTTACCCTTCTAAACAAGTGGAGAGAAGCTAAGAACCCAGTAAATCAGTCATATAAAAAAAGTAAAATAAAGTACTTCCCACTTTCTCCTCTAACAGGTTCAGTGTGTTCAGATTTGGGCACAGGAGACCGCTTCCTATGTATAGCCCCAGCAGCACAGACATTAAGGGCAACATTGAATAAATGGGACCTCCTGAAGCTGAGCAGCTTCTGTAAAGCAAAGGACACTGTCACTAAGACAAAAAGGCAGCCTACTGACTGGGAAAAGATCTTCACCAACCCCACAACAGACAAAGGTCTGATCTCCAAAATATATAAGGAACTCAAGAGACTAGACTTTAAAATACTAATGAACCCAATTAAAAAATGGGGCACTGAACTGAACAGAGAATTCTCAATAGAAGAAGTTCGAATGGCCAAAAGACACTTACAGGCATGCTCAACCTCCTTAGCAATCAGGGAAATGCAAATCAAAACAACGTTGAGATACCATCTTACACCTGTCAGAATGGCTAAAATCAAAAACACCAATGATAGCCTTTGCTGGAGAGGATGTGAAGTAAGGGGTACACTCATCCATTGCTGGTGGGAATGCAAACTTGTGCAACCGCTTTGGAAAGCAGTGTGGAGGTTTCTCAGGAAATTTGGGATCAACCTACCCCAGGACCCAGCAATCCCACTCTTGGGAATTTACCCAAGAGATGCCCAATCATATTACAAAAGCATTTGTTCAACTATGTTTATAGCAGCATTATTTGTAATAGCCAGAACCTGGAAACAACCTAGATGCCCTTCAGTGGAAGAATGGATGAAGAAAGTGTGGAATATATACATATTAGAGTACTACTCGGCGGTAAAAAACAATGACATCTTGAATTTTGCATGCAAATGGATGGAAATAGAAAACACCATCCTGAGTGAGGTAACCCAGGCCCAAAAAGATGAACATGGGATGTACTCACTCATAATTGGTTTCTAGACATAAATAAAGGACATCGACCCTATAATTCGTAAAAAATCCTAGAGAAGCTATATAAGAAGATGAACCCAAAGAAAAACATATAGTTATCCTCCTGGATACTGGAAGTAGACAAGATTGCCGGACAAAAAAATGGGAACATGGGGGTGGGGTGGGATGGGGGGAGGGGGGGATGGGGAGAGAAAAGTGTGAAGTGGAGGATGGGAAGAGCTTGGGGGAATAGGATGGTTGGGATATAGGAAGGGTGGATATGGGAACAAGGAATTATATATCTTAGTTAAGGGAGCCATTCTAGGGTTGGCAGAGACTTGACTCTAGAGGGGTTTCCAGGTGTCCAGGAAGACGCCCCCAACTAGGTCCTTGGGCAGCTGAGGAGAGGGTGCCAGAAATGTCCAGATCCTATTGCCATACTCATGAATATCTTGCATATCACCATAGAAACTTCACCTGGCATTGGTTGGAGAAAATGACAGAGCCCCACATAGGAGCACCGGACTGAGCTCCCAAGGTCCTGATGAGGAGCAAAAGGAGGGAGATCATGAGCAAGGAAGTCAGGACCGTGAGGGGTGCGTTTACCCATTGAGACGGTGGGACAGAGCTAACGGGAGATCACCAAGTCCAGTTGGAATGGGACTGATGGAACAGGGGACCAAACCGGACTCTCTGAATGTGGCTGACGGTGGAGGAGGACTGAGAAACCAAGGACAACGGCAATGAACATGAATTCTACAGCATGGACGGGCTCACTGTGAGCCTTGTCAGTTTGGTTGCTCACCTTCCTGGACTTAGGGGGAGCTGGGAGGACCTTAGACTTAACATAGTGAAGGGAACCCTGATGGCTCTTTGTCTTGGAGAGGGGTGGAGTGGGGGTATGGGTGGAAGGGAGGGGAGGGAAGTGGGAGGAGGAGGAGAGGAGATGGAAATCTTTAATAAAAAAATGAGAAAAAAAAGTAAAATAAAACTCATAAGAAAACGTAAAAGCTCAGAAGTAAAAGTAAGAATCAGAGACATGAAAACAATGAATTAACAGGGATGAGAGTGAGGGTCACTCTCCCCTGATGGCTGAATATCACCTGTGCTAGGCCCATCCATACAAGAGCTGAGGAGAGGGAGCCACAGGGTCCTGCAGGAATTGTCGAAGGTGGTAAGAGCTCTAGGAAACAAAAGTAAATATTAATCACTATATTTGCTTGCTTTTGAAAAGATTTAGTTCTACTTTGTCAAGGACAGAAAATGTTTGGGAAAGTGATAACATGCGATAAGGAATTTTTCCTCACCCTAATTCTCTATGAGGAGGAGATCACTATGTCCTCTAAAAAGGATGCCAAGGATGCAAATAAAAGCCAAGAGTGCAATGCTTTCCTTCTCCTGAGGGCTACAATATGTGCAAAGCAAATCCTGAAGAAAACAAAGTGTTGAGGATATTTTTGGAGTGGATGTTGTGGAAGTTTGCATTTCTATTGTCATGATGAAGCACTGTGAGCAGCACCAAGTTGGGGAGGTAAAAGCTTACTTAACTTACACTTCCATACTGTAGTGTATCCTTGAAGAAGTCAGGACAGGAACCGAGGCAGGAGCAGAAGTAGAGGCCATGGAGAAGTGCTGCTTACTGGCTCCATCTGCCTGCTTTCTTATATAATCAAGGACAACAAGCCCAGGGATGATACCACCCAGGATGGGCTGTGCCCTCTGCTCTCAAGGACTAATGAAGAAGCTGCCCTGCAGGTTTACCTACAAACAGAGTTTACAGAGGCATTTTTGTAGTGCAGGCTTCTCCTCAAAAATGACCTTGGTTTGTGTCAGGTTGACATAAACTATCCAGGGTAACTAGTAATAAAGCCAACTTTTTAAAAAGAGCAAAGAATTTCCAGGAGCACTGTCAGTAACAGACCATGATTCCCATCTGTACCTGAGTTCTATGGTGTAGTATTCACCCATCAGAAGACAGAAAGGGACCTTAAAGAGGACTTCACAGTTAAGGGCAATGACTGCTCTTCCAAAAGACCTGACTTCATTTCCCAGCAACTATAGTGATATTTTATTTATGTTTTAATAAATAAAGCTTGTCTAAAGATCAGAAGGGCAAAGCTAAGCCACTAGAGGTCAGGCAGTGGTGGCATACATCTTTAATCCCAGGATTTGCGAGACAGATGCAGTGGGTCTGTGAGTTCAGGGCCACCCTGGGCTACACAAGATCAATGCATAAAGAAATCTAGGTGGTGGTGCCTCAAGCCTTTAATTCTAGTAATAGGGAGTCAGACACTTTTAATCCCAGCACTAGAGGGAATATAAAATGGGAGGAAAGGGAGGCTGAGTCTGCTTATCTGCTTAGTCTGCAGCCTTGGCAGAGGTAAGGCTTCTCTAGCGGCTTGGCTGCTTTGCTTTTCTGGTTTTTGGGTTGAACCTCAATATCAGTCCCTGTGTTTTTATTATTCATGCTACAAGCAATCATGAAAGATGGCTTACAATTAACTTTATCTCTAGACCAGCAGATACAACTCCCTCTTCTGAACTCCAGGGCACCTTCATTCATACTTATACGTACACGCACGTGGACACATACACACACACACACTCACACACACACACACTCACACTTAAATAAAAGTAAAATAAATCTTGTTTAAAAGGAAAGGGAATGGGACTGATAAAAATTGACTAATTACAAAAACAGCATAGAATTTGTGGGAGAATACTCCACCATGCCCCCTCAAATTCTGCTAGTGTCAGCTTAAATTTATGTTTCTCAAACTAGAGTGGAGAGAAAGGAGATATTCATAGTATTTAGTTCTTTTTGAAAATCCAAAATTGCATGAATAGTAATAAACATTTATTACTAATTTTAATTAAAATATATTTATATCATTTCTGTCTTTTCCTCCTTCCTACTTGTTCCCTCCTTGCTTCCTCTTAAAATCATGACCTTTTTTCTTTGTTATTGTTTTACACATACACACACACATACACATTTTATATGCCTATATATATGCCTACATATATGTATACAAATTGATTAATCCAGTTAGTATTAACTTCTGTGTATGATTTCAGGCCTGTCCACTTGATATTGGATAAACAATTGGTGAGCTAAAATGCAACATTTTCCTATAGAGACAGTTAAAAGACATCTCTTGTTCTGGATAGGATGCCAATGGCTATGATCTCCATCTTCTTGTAATCCATATTAAATTTTGGGGGTCACTAGAAAGACTTTAGTAAAACAAACAAACAAAAAACCACAGACCAAACAGAAAATCAGCCAGTAAGAAGCTGGTGTTGTCACTATAAAATTAGTGTGTGAAGTTGAACGAGCTGTACATTTATCAGAAAGCAGAGCACTGATCCTAAGATTAGAGGGAGACACAGAAAGATTCATTTTCTTTTCCTTGTTCACTCTATGAGAGAAATACGTGGCAATTAGGTTTTTATTTACCATCAAAAAATTGTCTTCCAATATTGATCAACTCTAAATGCTTCCAACCAAACTCCTTGCTCAAAAAATATCAGTGGAAGGCAAAATGGATCCAGGTATCTTGAATACGTGTAGGTAATATATTTCAAACATTTTATAACATTAAAGTCATCATTAGGAATATTCTTTTGGCAGGGAAGTTATAGTTTAATCAACACAGAAGTATGTTGTGCAAAATTATTCCTTATAATTCTAAAAAAAAAACTCTTGTGATAAGAATTTAATTTACAATGAAAAGGAAACCTTATAGTTCACTTTTGATGTATGAAAAATCTATAGTATCCATTTAGAAATATTCAATATTTCTAAATAAACAACATGTGCCCAATTTATACAATATTTTTCTTTAAAAAATTAAGCTCTTTTAACTTTCAAACATTTAACGTCTTAACAACACAATAGAATTTGAAACTCAGAGCCATTTCCTGTGGTGCCAAAAAGCATAATTGTGTACATAAGTGTAGATAGAAATATGCTCTTTCAGGTTATGAAGCAATAATAATTTTTAAAATTTAGGCAGAAGGACAGCTGAGTAAGCTAAAACTGTAGCGTAGAAACAGATTTCATTTTTATGGATAAACATTATTTCCACTGGAGGGTGCAATTTGCCAGTATATCAACATTTCCATGGCTCTTTTAATAAGTAGGCTTAATAAATATCAGAGAACGGATTATTTCCAAACCACAAAGAATACTGAGCAGATTTCATATACTTATAAATAAATGAAAATTTACCATCTGGAAATTAGAATTTATTAAACAAAATACTTGTGATTTAGTTAGGATAAAGGATTATAAAAACTAAATGCAATTTTTATTTTTATTATTTTTTGAATACCAAGTTTAGAAGTTTCAGTGTTAATACTGTAAAATGTATTAAAATACTAAACATTCATGGTGATGGCATAATTTCACCCATAATACTATGAAGTTTTGATAGTTGCTGCTTTTTGTAGTCTAAGCATACATTTAAAATTTTGTATAAACTATAGATAAATTTTTTATTTACTTTATTACTTCAATAATATTTAGTCCAATATTTAATGTGGGTTTATTAGCATAAAGCTAAGCAACACACCTTATTGAATATTTTTAATATTTTTATTAGATTCTATATATAGGGTTGAGATTATTAGATGCATAAACAATGACTATTGCTAAGAGTATTTATTGAATACTGACTAGTAGTGCAGTTACATACTTCTTAACTTTCCAGTTATCTACTTACTCCTCACTTCAGTCTCATGGGTTGATACCATATTCTCCAGTTCATAGATGATAAACAAAAGATGCTAATGCCCTCCCAAATCCATAAGGTGGCCTCCCAAATCCATAAGGTGGTACTCGAGCTCATTGCAAGAGACAGATTTCAACAGTATTTAACAATAATGTGAAATTCTTGATGTCCATCACTGCTACCCAGATCTTAATTTTAATGCTTATTTTAGATACAAAAAGTAGGCACTTTCAATTGTTGCTTAGTTGCCCAGTTTTGTGTGTGTGTGTCTGTGTGTGTGTGTGTGTGTGTGTGTGTGTGTCTTCTTCTTGGCCTAAACTGATTAAAAACCCCTGTAATTATGACTTTAAAGACGTCATCTTGTGGCAGATTATTGTTAATCTTTAAGTTTGTCTTTGATTTTGTCCCAGTAATGGAAAAATAGTATTTAAAAAATAACCTTATATATAGCAAAACAGTTTACACATTAAACAACAGTGCAATAGGATACTCCCATATAGGTTTAAACAAAAGGGAAAATGGAGGAAATTTCAGGTTACAAAACCCATTCTCAAAGAACAAACAGCATCACTTTTCCTGTGTGGGTCACTATGACAAGGGTATTCAAAGACTACTAATTTCAAAGTGAAATTTAATGTCTAATTTCAACTGTACTAACGGTCAATGGGATTAAAATAAAGACCCCCACTTTTATAGTCGCTGCCTCAAAGGCATATAACACATGTTGGTTTCTTTTGGAATTCAAAGATGGTTCTTGCTACTTCAATACACAGAATGCTGAATTCCAATGTCCACCACAAAATAGAATTAACAACACATAGACTGTGACAGAGTTGAAACTGGAAGAAAGAGTTAGTTTTATATCCTATTTCATGGCTCATGTATCCTTGGGTCCTACACTCCATCTTTCTTCATCTGAACACCAGCGCTATTACGGCAACCTGTCACAAAGAGTGAAAGACCAATTTCCCCATCTCGGTTGTGCATGACCACATAACCAAGTGGGCAATAAAATGTCTGCTGTAAGTGTTGTGTATAGGTTCCAGGAAATATCCTTAAAAATAAGGTCTGTGCCCCTTCAGGGCTTGCTCCAAATTCTTTTCTTCTTGTCTTCCACAAGTGTATGGAGAGCAGCTGGGGTTTAACAGCCATTTGAGTGCCTGGCTCAGGAGGACAGAATGGCAAAGCAAGGCAGGAAAAGCTTTCTGCCACCCTTAACCATCGATCTTAAAGAGTTTTCTCTTGCTGGGTTTTGTGGTTTGGGTTTATGATATATTGTTTATTGTTTTGGGCAGTTTGTTCTGTTTTGGGGGGTTGCTTTTTGTTTTTCTGTGCAGCTGTTTCTAATTCTATCAGCAGATCCTGCTAAGGTGAAACCTATAGTCTCTTGCTTTAACTTCAACAACATCCTCCCATATCCTTTCTTCAGTGGATAATTCTGCTACAAGATCATCAAATATCTTTATCTTTTAATGTTTTAAAATAAATAATATGCTTTCTCATTTTGCACAATAATTGCTTTAGAGGTTATTTGCATCTGTAGTTCAAAATCAATTTTAAAATTCTATAAGACATGAAAGCCGGGCGGTGGTGGTGCATGCCTTTAATACCAGCACTCGGGAGGCAGAGGCAGGCGGATCTCTGTGCGTTCGAGACCAGCCTGGTCTACAAGAGCTAGCTCCAGGACAGGCTCTAAAGCTGCAGAGAAACCCCATCTCAAAAAAAAAAAAACCAAAAAAAGAAATGATAATCTGTGGAGTATGATCTACTATCAAGTATCAATTATTAAAATAATTCAGGCCAGATTATATTTCTCCTTTTGTAATCAGGCAACTACAATTTTTGATGAGTTTTCTTGCCCACCCTAAATCTGTATGTTGAGATTTTAGCTTCCATTGGGATAGTATTGGGAGATGGGATTTGTGGAAGGTAAGATAATTTTAGATAAAGTCATGACAATAGAAACCCTATGATGAGATTAGTATCATCATAAAGCAAGGTGTGGTGATTTATGCTTAAAATTCAAGCACTTCAGAAACTGAGGCAAAGAGATTACCATGAATTTCAGTCTAGACTGGATTCTACATAAATTTCACTATAACCTGGGATACCCTACCTTAAACCACGTACAAACATACAACAACAACAACAAAACCATCACCTAAGATGCATACCCAGGAGCAGAGACCTCATCAAGAACCCCACTACTCTGGCAGCTTACTCATGAACTTCCAGCCTCCAGATGTGTCCAGCCTCCAGATGTATCTTGGACAAATGTGTGCTTCTTAAGATCAAATGTGTTTCTTCTTAAGATCAAATACATTATAATGTATTTTAGGAGATTAACAGAGGACAATAAAAGGAACAATACCTATCTACTGTTGCCTGCTATGAATAAATTTTTCCTTCCACTATAGACAATAAACACTATAAAAGATAACACCATCAAGAATATGGAGCTGATTCCAGTACCAAGACAGAGAAGGTTTGGTAGCATCTTCATAAAAAATTTTAGATCATTTCCGGCGTTTTCTCAAATACTAAATAATTACCTGAAATTTCTAGTTCATTATTTTTACATCATAGCACCCACTATAACTAGTTTAATAGTTGTTTCAGCCTTTAACAAAACATGAGGAAGGATTTTGACACAAATATTCTTCTCTAATGCTTTAAGGAAAATCATAATTGTTAGTCTGTTTCAACTGACCAATTTCAGTATTTAATTTTTTAATGGCTTTCAAGAGATAAAAGATCACTCAACCTTCATGTTAGTAGATAAGTAAGGTTCGGGATTTTTCTGAAATACTATTTCTTATATTTAACATCACACAAATATGATCTCCCCAACTTGTATGAACTTTATGAATAACTTGTATGAATATTAGGCACACATGTGCTAAAAATATCCAAATATTTCTCAGGTCTAGAGCAAATTCACTGAGTAGAATCGATACTCGTGCCCAGGGGACAGAACCGTAGTATATGAGAAATGGAAAAATCTTGCCACAAAGCTTAAGAGTTGTGAATGTTGCATCGATCAAGTGAAAGTCTGACAGTAGCCAGTCTCACATCAAAGGCAAGAAGAGTCTGTAGCTCCCTTTTTCATTCCCGACGTCCTCTCTCACTTCACCTCTTACTTCAGGCAGGCAGCCCACTTGTGATCTTGCCCTCAAGAGCAAGAGAAAAGAAAGCCCCTACTCAGCTCTTGTACCCTCATCTCCTGTCTTCACAGGTCCTCTTCAAAATGACCTGAAGCAGCAAAAAGAATCTTCAGATCCAGAAAGTTGAGAGAGCAAAGAAGCATTGAAAGCACTTAACTAGAAATGAAAAATGGAGGGGAAGAAAGTATGAGTGGAATAAAGTTGTGGAAGATGAGTTATCCCCATTCAGTGTTCCTGTTTATCAACAGCCTGACTCTCAGAACTAACGAATCCCATGTCGCCTTAAATGCAGGACCTGAAAAAATTATAAAGACCCATGGGGAGCCTAGCTCCAACACAGCAGCATCTGACGCTGGATGACTTGAATAAGAAAAACAATTCTGGCTAAAAAATTATCAAAGTAAACATGGGGGAGGCAGTGGCCAGAGTATTTCATACAGAAGTAGAATACGATACACATAGCAGGAGGCTGAGCAAAAGATACCTAGCATGTCCTCAGGCATGACACTCTACAGAGCACTTACATGTGTACATACACTAACAAAATACACCATGACAAATAAATGTATGAGACCCGAGGAATGCTTTATTCAGGGTGTGATGTTTCCTGAATGATAACATAAAGGATAGCCTTAAAAACTAAAATTTATAAGACTTGTGGTATAACTCAGTGGCACAGTTTGAATAAATATGTAAATACATTTTCAGTAAGTATTCTTGAGACTTTAAATCAGATGAGACAACATTTACTTAATGCATGTTGAGCAGTACCACCTCATCTCCATCTTGGTTTTGGTACTTTTCGAGAATTGCACTTAACATTTGGAAAGCACAGCTGTCATCTGTCTGCTGCCAGACTCCCCTTAGATGGTATTCTACTGGTCCTTTGCCAGGAGAGTAGGCATGGGACTAAATTCCAAGGAAGCTGGAATCAAAACAAGTTGTATCACAAAATTGGACAGAGTACAATATTAAAGCATTCTGCCAGTATTTACAAGCCTAGAAAGGACTCTGGGAAGTAGTGAAAACCTGCTGGTAGATTGGCATTAGTGTCAAGGAGAAAGTTCTGAGCCAGAGTAAGTGAGAGAGAATCAGCTTAATTAGCATCAAGATGAACGGAGTGACTAAAAGGCTAGGTAATTGTTGGGTACACCACAAGACAGGAGTGCCCACGATGGGGAATGAAAATTTGCTATTTACAGTTGAGATCATGTTACACAAAGACCTAAAATCATTGAAAAGAATCTCTTCTGTATGTCAGAGATGATAATAGTAGGTACTTTTTGTGGCACAATAAACTATGGTCCCAAAGTTGACCTTGTCCTAGTCCCTAGAACCTAAGAATATTCAGCCTTAGTGGCAAAATACCCTTTAGGGGCTTTGGATTATCTGGGTTGGTTCAGTGGAATCGTGGTAGTCTTTAAAAGAGAGACTCAGGAGGATCAGAGTTAAAGAGAGGCTTCGTAATATTGGTGAAGGTTGGAATGATGGAACCCGGGGTCAAGGAAAGCAAGTTTCCTAGTGAGTGAAGTCCAATATGCCAACATGTTTGTCCTGGAGAAAGAATATAGTGAATATAGTACAATCCACCTTTTCATTTTGGTCTATCAAGACATTTTGGAGTGTAACTTCCAGGTGTATGTGAGAATAATCTTTTTGTTTTAAGTCACTGTTTACAAGAGTTTTAACAATAGCAACAAGAAGAGAACATACACAAGGAACTGCTTGAGCTGATGGACAAGGTGCTAGGGATTGAACCTAGTGCCTGCCAGGAAGTGCTCTGCCCATGATTTTATCTCCAACTTCTTCTTCTCTTTGTCCTCCTCCTCTTCCTCTGCCCCTTTGCTCTTTAGCTTGAAGCAGGGTCTTTCTAAGTTGCCTATTTCTTTCTCCTCCCCCTCAACTCCTCATCCTTCCCCCTCTTCCCCTTCCTCCCTTCTCCTTTTTGCTCTTTTAAGTCCTGCTAATCTGCTTGGTTTCTTTTGCCTCCCTCTCCCCATCTCTGAACCACTTCTCCTTCTACCATTTTGCTATTTAATTTAAGGCATGGTTAGCTAGGTTGCCCATCTCTTTATCCTCCCTCTCTCCTCCCTCTCCTCCTCCTTTTTACTATTTACTTGAATGCAGGGTCCTGCTAACTTGCCCAGTCTGACCTTGAACTGACTCTGTAGGCAAGGGAGGCCTGAAACTTTCCATCCTCCTGCTTCAGCAGCTGTACCACTGGAAAGTCCAAACCCACCGTCAATAACAAATCCTGGAAATGGAAATCCTGGAATGGAACTCTCCTTGCAGGCAAATTCCACAGTAGAACATCTTTCTCTCTGCAGTTTGGTCAGAGTCTTGACCCCCCAGCCACTTCTTTTTATACTGTTGGTAGACGCTCCCAAGAATCTTCCAAACGTCTATGTTTCCTGGATGAGTGACCTTTGGATTACTTCCTATTTACCACCAGAGGTTCCTGAGCCACCTCCTCCTTCCTGCAGTAAATACTTCAGCTTGGAAGATATATTGCAACTCAACATTACATGAGTGGCCAGCAGAAAGGAGACAGAACAGAAATATTTGAGAACATCTGTGAGAGCCGACGTGCAGCCTGGAGACACCCGTGTCACTCGTTGCATCAATTGCATGTATGTGTGTGTGTTTAAAGATATAGTCTCATATTTGTTTTTCTTTAGTTTTCAGAATTATAACTTAATTACATACCCACCTTCCTTCTTATTTCTTTCTTTAACTCTCATGTACCCCTCTTTCTTTCTCTCACAGTAATGGCCTCTTTTTTAAACTGTTGCTATGTGTATATATACATTCTATATGTATATGTAAAACTAAACACATAAATTTATGCTGATCAGCCCATATAATATCACCTGTAAGAATGCAATCTCAGAGTTGACCACCTCTTATTAGATAATCCAGTGGGGTGCTTTTCCCTGGGGAAGACAATTTTTCCTGCTCACAACAATTCCTTGGTTGCCAGTAGTTCTTTGATACATTCCTCTTCAACAAATGGAGCCTATGCTTCCTCCTAATACTAATGAGAATAATAGAATCAAGAAAATGATGTGCACTTTTGGAGATTCATTTGTAAAAAGCCCTGTGGCTTTCTGTTCTTACTTGTATCACTTTCCCCAGGGACTACAGCTCCTTGACATGAGGATACTTGAGAGCACTGGACTAACCCATGTTATGATAAAGACACATAGAGGCCATCCCAGTGAACTTGCAAAGGACCCCTCAGGTTACAGATTGAGAGTCCATCCCCTGATGGCTACCTCTCGAGGAAAACTGAACTATAAGCACCTATTTCTGTTTTGCTGACAATACAATGATGTAAAATAATAAATATTTGGTATTTCAAGTTGCTAAGTGTGTTTTAAACTTTTTATACCACATAGGATAAGTATTACACAACTCAATGGCCACCTTGATGCGTTCACTGTTGAAGACAAACTTAACAGAGAAAGGGACTTGTCAAGTTCTTGGTCCTTTCTTGTCATCAGCCAATTCAGTAGCAGTACTGTGGTCACAGTTCTGAAAAAGACACAAGAGCAGAGGAGAAAGTTATTAACAGTCATGGGAACATAAGTTCTCAGGTACTCAACTGGTAACTGGTCCTTTGCTGATACTAAGTGTTCAGCCTCACAAAAACAGGGAAAAAAGCTAAAACATCCTATGAGAAAATCAGCAGTACCATTGGTGACTGATAACTGTGTTCAACACGTCCTTCTGTGGTAAACAGAATTAGGCACCCACTTTAGGAATCTAGTGATCTCCTATTTTATATGCCAAATATAAATATGTTGATTTGACAGAAGGATAAAAATAATCTGTTGAAGATGCAGCTGAGGAACCAGCTCAGAGGTAATTGACTGGGAGAAGATCTTCACCAACCCCGCAACAGACAAAGGTCTGATTTCCAAAATATATAAAGAACTCAAGAAACTAGCCTTTAAAATGATAATTAACCCAATTAAAAAATGGGGCACTGAACTGAACAGAGAATTCTCAAAGTTGGTTGGTTCAATGTTCCAAATGAGACTTTGGGTGACTGTCCAGGCAGTAAGATGTTCCTGTCATTTCTAGAGTTTTAGAAGTTGCTTACAATGTACTTCTTGTTTACTTTGGTAATATCATATCCTTCTGGAGTCTTTGATGGAGTTGAAGAATTTATACTTATAGTATTCCTTAGTTATGGTAAAAGATAAAGTAGATATAAATATTGTAACTGCAATTCTTATTTGATACCTATCTTGTTATATGTAATTTTACTATGTTAAGTTTAAAGCCTTCCTTTTTAAACAGAAAAGAAGAAATGGTGTAGGAGGTCCTTCTGTCTATGTGTTGCTTTCATAGAAACTGCTTTGGGCCTATAGCAGAGCTACAGGGGAACAGAGCTAGGCAGAGAAAACTAAGCAGAAAGCTGGGAAGAAGATGTGGAGGGAGAATCCTCCATCTGAGACAGACACCGGTTAGAATCTTTGCTGGTAAGCCACTGCCACATGGTGCTATAAAAATTAATAGAAATGGGTTAAATTAATATAAGAGTTAGCCAATAAGAAGCTAGAGCTAATGGATACAATTTATGTGCCATTATTTTGGTTCTGGGCATCCTGGACAAACAAGTAGCTCCTTGTTACAGTAACAGGGAATGAAGTCCTTGAAACCAACATACTATGACAATTTCTTCTCAAGTTATATAATAAAAAAATTGTTTCAAGAAAGTGGAAATACATTAGCAATAAAAATGAATGTAATCCAAAAGCAGTTCTCTGCCTCACATCCTCTACGTGTCCTTAACTCCTCTTTTTGTCTTTCATTGGTGACTTCCAGATATTCTTTGTTTTTAATAAGTCATTCTAGATCTGTGGTTTTCAGCCTGTGGGTCACCACCCCTTTGGGGATCACATGTCAAATATGTACATTATGATTCATAACAATAGTAAAATTACAGTTACAAAGTAGCAACAGAATGATTTTATGGTTGGGGGTCAAAACGACATGAAGTCGCAGTACTAATAAGGTTGAAAACTGTTGCTCTAGATGGTTCAGTGTCTCTTTAAGCCCATGTTTATTGTGTAAATATTTATTGTGTTACTTCTTTGAAACTGACTCAGATTGTTTAATTTGCTATCAACTATTTTAATAATCAACTATCACATGTGGGTCAAACACACCTTCTAAATGCTAGGAATCTCACCACTACAAAAGAGAAGTTTGTTGTTGTTCTTACAACAATACGGGCAAGTGCTAAGTAATGTCTTTCTGAGTACGAGAAGGTTGTTTAGGAAGAAATGAAAGGATGCCAAACCACACTCACACAGAGGGAGCCTCAGAGAAGAGCGGCTTTGTTCAATCCCTCTTTCCATCTCTTGCCTGAACCAGCTCATGTGCTGGCCATTTCCCAAGCATCTGCTTTTATGCTGGGACACCCATTTGAGAAAACTGGCTTTTTCTGAAGAAATCTGATGATCACAAACTCAGCCTGCTGCATTTTCCCACCCATGCACAGCAGCCCGATCAACCTGTCACCCCATCATCCTTCACTCCAGCACCCTTCACCCCATCATCCTTCACCCCATCCCCCTTTCACCTCATCACCCCAGTGCCTGTGCTGGGCTTTACTTCTTAGGTGCCTCTTTCCTCTTTTCTTCCAGGATAAAAATATGGAGAACGATCCAGAAAAAGGACAAAAAAAGCTTATTTATGTTGTGTTTCACCAAAAAATAGTTGGATAAAAGAAACATTTGTTTTAAAACAAATTATTTTTTATTAGCTAATAAAGAATAAAGTTAATAAAATCAGGGCTTCAGATCAGATCTTTTCATCATCAATTAAGAATGTCCCTGTCCCAGAGCTGAGACTACAGGTAAATCTTGATCTCTTCATGTGCTTTGGGCTAGGCTTCCCATTAAACACTAGTAGCTTACTTCATGTCTTCCTTAGGTCCTTTTGATCCTAGCTTTGACAAACTTAGAACTCTTAACTTATGTGTTCTTATGAATTACAGAACAAAAGCTATTATGGAAAGAAATAAGGATGTGCTCTGATAATTCTGCACATGTGTGGTGACCTCAAGAAGTATTTCAGTGTCTGGTGTGTTACAGTTTTTTATTTCCGTTATTGCCTTATTGTACTGACTAGAAATTTCCTATGTTGAAAAGGGGGGATGGGTATTGTTTAAACTATAATTCTCTTTATCAAATATATCAAATAATAAGCATTTTCTTCTTGTTTGGTCATCTTTGTGCTATTAAAGAAATACCTGATATACAGCACAAAATAAAGAATAAAAGGGCTCATAGTTCTGGAGACACGAACTTGAAGGGATGCATTTGGTGGTGGTCTTTATGCTAACAAAAGCCCGAAGCAAAGTGATGTATCATGTGGCAAGAGAGGTGCATGCTTTAGTGTGTGCTTGATGTGAATACATGATGCAGACCACAGCGAGGAATATTCAGATTACTTAGTATTTCTGTGTGAGTTTATGATTTCTGTGTCTGAAGGAAGGGACCACATGATCTATATTATCAAATTTGTAGGCAGACCTATTCACATCATCCTCTTTGTGATCCCTGGGGCCTCTAGTTACAACGCTCTCTCCTTTCTAGTATTCGTGTTTGATATATCTCTTTTTGTTTTGAGATCTTAAAAGAGGTTTAATAACTTATTGACCATTTCAAAAATTTAGATCTTGTCATTAAATTTATCTCTTCTCAATTTCACTGATGTCTGTTTATTTTTTATATTTTATTTTTCTTATTATTGTTATATTTAGATTGTTTCTGTGTGAACTCTTCAAAAGTAGATGTTTAGTGCTATTTATTTTACTCTTAACATTAATATCGGCTCCAAATTTTTATATGGAATATTTCACTTTTATCTTGCTCAATGCTCTATTTTTACTTTTATTTTTAAATGTTTTAAATTGAAATAGAATTATATCATTGCCCCCTCCCTTTCCTCCTCCAGCCCCTCCCAGTTATCTCCTCAAAGCCCTCTTATTACTCCCCACTGTCAAGTTGGTAGTTTCTTTTTCTTTGCTTGGACTATTTTGAAATTTTGGTATATAATTTCAAAATGCAATGTATTCTCACTGTTAAAATCTCTGCATTTGACAGATTTCTTTGCTCTAGAGTGTAACTAATATGAAAACAAGTGTCCATGGTTTCTTTTATGATGGAGGACTCTCATTGGCTTTTTTAGTTTTGTTTTTAGGGAAGGATTTAGATAGGTGGAGTAGACAGAACAGAATCCTGGGAAGAAGGGAAGTTAGTGAGACGCTTCAGGCAGTTGCGAGAGACAGTCACCATGACTCTCCTCTCCGAGATGGATGCAGGCTAGAATCTTCCTGGTAAACCACCCCTCGTGGTGCTACACAGATTACTAAACTTGGGTTAATCAAGATGTTAGAATTAGACAATAAGAGGCTGGAACTAGTGGGCCAGGCAGTGTTTAAATGAATACAATTTGTATGTTGTTATTTCGGAGCATAAGCTAGCCAGGTGGCCGGGAGCCAAGCGGGATGTAAAACAGGCCTGCCCGCAGCTCCTCACTACACCTTTAGTTATTATCTGCCCAGCATATATCTTATGCACATTTACTCTTATTCTGCCAACCTTTAAAGTTCATGTGGATATATTACAGATATTATGTAGTTAGGTCACATTTTAAAATTCACAGACCTATATGTTTAAATTGATATATTTTCTACTTTACATGTATATAATTCTTACTATATTTAAGTCTGTAATTAGATTTTTTGCTGTTTTTTTTCCTGTTTCTCTCCATATTTTCTTTTTCTTGCCTTCTTTGGTTTACTGAACATTTTTATAATTCTCCTTTGATGCATCCAAGATTGTTTTCAATGTATTTCTGTACTCTTTCTAATGAATATATATTTCTAAAACTCTTTAGTAGTTGTTTATGTTATTTATAGCATATCAGTATCAACATGATTAAAAGAAAGATGATGTGTAAATTTAGGTAGGTTCTATTCAGTTTTAGGCAAATCTTGATGGGTACTGATTTGGTTGAAATACTGGCTTAGAAAGATGTTTCTTGAAGGCTGCCTTTGTTTCTGCTACTCAATCATACTTTTTTAATTGCTAGATACTATATCCTAAAAAAAATCCTTTTCACATTTTAGCATCTTAACCTCCAATAGGTACCTTTTTATAATTTTATAGGAGTCTCCACATTTTATCATGTATAGCCTCCTCAGTGCTTTGCTGTGTCTTCATGGATGATAGGTTTCTTTGTTAATGATGGATATGTAAAATGATAATGTACTTTGCAAGTTTTTTATTCTAATCAACTATATAACTGGTCTGGTACAATAGTAAATAAATCCTTGCATAATTAAATGTATAATCTTTATATTAAGCTAAACGCAGCAGATTACATAACAAACTTTTAGTTAAGCATTGACTTCAAAGTTAGTTCTTCACCTCTGGTATAAAACAGAGTGGTTGGAGGGCAGCTGGGAGGGACTGTAGGGACAAAAAGGATTTGGGAAATGGTGTTAACTTTATTATAATTAAAAAAAATTTTAAATGTAGAGGACTAAAAACAAACTTTCTTACTATTACTTTTTTTCCAATTAAATTTTTCCAAACTAAAACTCCCATAAGAAAAAACTGCATGGTCTTTCTACTGGCAAAATGACTCTCTAAAATCCCAAATATTTCAAAATGTACTCCTTAATTCTAACTGTTTTGCATAGCTGTAAACTTCTGTTTACAATTTGAAACTGTGTGACTGAGGTCATCAGAGTCGCAATGTTGACTGGCTGTAATTAAGAGTCATAAACGGTAAGTCCTAAATAAACATGAAAGGCTTGACTCAAGGAAAAGGAAATATAAAAGATAGTGCGATTATTTCCAGCCTAACTAACCTTCAGGGGCATTTAACCGTTAGTAGAATATTAGCAGTAAAGACAGATTTCGTGATTAGAAGGTTCATTAGTAAGAAGGTGCAGGATGCTAATCACAAGACTTTCATCTGCACTGACAAGGTCTGACCTAGCTAGCATTCATCAGTGACAGTGGAATTGTTCCCTGGTGGTATCGACCACAGGCAAGGCAGGAAAAACATGTTCTTCATGGAGGAATTCATCAAAATAAGCAGAGCTGTATCACACACCACTGCTTTCCAGAGCTCCCTGGAGGGTGGCTGGGATCCTGTTGGAATCAGCTTGTTTGGACTGTAAAATATAAAATGCCCAATGGGAGTTTGCATGTTAAAGAAACTTTAAGCTTTGGCATACCAGCACAGCTAGCACATGGAACTGCTCCTTAAATGATATAATTGATTGTGAATAGATGCTTGGGCAATATGAGTCCAGACTCAGAGAATAAACTCTGATATTAGCCAAAAATTACAAATGCTATTCATGTTCATGATTTTTTATTTTAAATATTTTTGTATCAAAGAGTAAGTCTAAGAGTTATTCAAAACCACATATTTTAAGTCTGGAAAAGCATTTTCATATTTCCATTATTAATGCATGTTTAAGTGTGATACGATTTTCAATAAAATATGTCCTCCTAATCAAAAAGTGTGTTGTGATAAATTATCAGGTCCCTAGAGGACAAAATGACCATTGTCGGGCTTCCCATCTGCAAAAGGCATTGTTAATTTGTCATAAAGTTTAAAGACTAAGTGCAGTAATTAGAAATTTTATGAAACAAGATATAACTGAATAAAGAACCCACACTCTGGAGTCACACAAACGGAAATAAAATGAATATTTGCAAATTAGACTTATTCTTTTTGTGCACTCACACGTGTGTACACCCATAGATGCTGCAGTCCACAAGTGGAGGCCAAAAGACAAGTTTTGCGAGTCTGTTCTCAACTCCTGGGGATTGAATTCAAGATGTTAGATATGTAGGAGCCTTTATCTACTGCACACACACACACACCATACACACACACATACACACACACATGCACACACATGCGCACACACAGAAAGCGAGAGAGAGGGAGGGAAGGAGAGAGGGGCAGGTGAGAGAGCATTGATAAGTGTTAACCAAATGTCAAATCGTGTGGTAAATTCTGAAAATTCAAGAATGGCATAAAGAGAAGTAAGTGGAGTTAAGGCAGTTTGGGCCTTGGAAACTGTATTCATTACTATGTTAGTTTCATTTTCAGGGGTTTTGGAATTTATGCTAGAATAAATAGGCAGTATAGTAGGTAGTGATTAACTGGTAATTGTCACTTACCACTTATCAATGTATGGGATTTCCAAAGGTAGATTCATTCTACTTCGGTTTAGGTCCATATATATATATATATATATATATATATATATATACAAAATTTTATATAATTTTTAGGGGTGTGTGTGTGTGTGTGTGTGTGTGTGTGTGTGTATGTGTTACACATGCTAACAGGGGTGAGAGGTATGGGATCCCCAGGAGATGGACTTACAGGCAGTGGTGAGCCACTGAACTGAACCATCTCTCCATCCCCAGTTTAGGGCCTTATTTTTCATTAAAATGTCTTTATAATTTATGGTGCCTCAAGGATTTGAGAAGGAGAAACATAATGTGATGAATGACCAAAGAAGAGATAGATTTCTTAGTCTAGATCATGAAACGTTTTTTGTGTATTTTAAATAAAAATTAAAAAAGAAACAATCGTCATATTATAAAAAACTTCCTACCCATCTTTCTGTCTTGTCTATTTGCTCTTTGCAACAGCTAGCTGAAATTATTTCTTTTTCAAATTCTTACTATATTTTACACAAATGTAAAATGAATGCATAATAATCTCTTCTTTCCTCACAACAGGAATGCTACGTCCATGTTACTCAAGCAGTTTTCATGGTGCTTGTCTGGTTTGGATACTCTTTGTCTCCTCAACGGTTCATCCCTGGAGCTTGGTGCCTAGTGTGAGCATAGACAAACTGGGAGAGCCTTTAAAGTTAGTGTCTGGTGAGAAGCAGGTGGGTGTGCTGGATAGTTTTATGTCAACTTGACACAAAGTAAAGTCATTGTAAAGAGGGAACCTCAGTTAAGAAAATGCCTCTAAGCCGGGTGGTGGTGCACGCCTTTAATTCCAGTACTCGGGAAGCAGAGACACGTGGATCTCTGTGTGTTCAAGGTCAGCCTGGTCTATGGAGTTAGTTCCAGGACAGCCAGGTAAACACAGAGGAACCCCATCTTGAAAACAAACAAACAAACAAAGGGGCTGTAGGCAGATTCTTAATTAGTGATTGATGGGGGAGGGCTCAGTCCATTGTGGGTGGTTTCATCTTGGTCAGGTGGTCCTGGGTTCTATAAGAATGTAGGCTGAGGAAGCTATGCAGCAAGTCAGTAAGCATCACCCCTCCATGCCGTTTGCATCAGCTCCTGCCTCTAGATTCATTTCCTGTCTCAGTTCCTGCCTTGACTTCCTTCAATGATGAACATCAATTTGGAAGCATCAGCTAAATAAACCCTTCCCTCGTCAACTTGCTTTTTGGTCATAGTGTTTCATCATATCAATAATAACTATAACTAAGATGGTGGGCTATTGGGGCTGCTTCCCTTGGAAATAAATGATGGTCTCCTGAAGAAATGCTTCCTGAGAGTGATTTGTTACGAGTCCTGTAGTAGGAGCCTGCTTGTTCATTCCCGGCTGTGCAGACTCGAAATAACCACACAGAAACATAAATCACTGCTTGGACCATTAGCTGTAACTTCTTATTGGTTAACTCTTACATCTTAGTTTCACCCATTTCTATTATTTTATGTTATACCACAGTGCTCATGACCTACTGGTAGCTGTCTCCAGTGGTGACTCCATGGCTTCTCGTGACTCTGCCTTCTTTCTCCCAGCAGTCAGTTTAGTATCTCCCACCACACCTCTATTCTTCCCTGTGTAGGTCTAAGACCATTTCTTTATTCACCAATGGTATTCACAGCATACAGAGGGGAATTCCATATCAGAGTACCAACCTCTATCCTATTCTAGCATCCTGTTTGGGCATGTGATCTTTTGTTCCCTCACATGCTTCTGCCATGATGCAGATAACACATCATGGGAAGCTGGATTGATTGTGCTGCCTATTTGGGGCTGTTTCCATGAGCTAAATAAACCACCTTTTCTCACAAGGTTAGATGGATTAAAATATTTTATTATCCTGCGTGAAAGGAACTAACACAGGTGTGTGTGTGTGTGTGTGTTAATAACTAACATATTAATATATTTTGCCCACTCTTAGGACTTGGATGCTTCTATAATGTTGCCTTTGGGATAGTTTTTGATGCAGTCTCATGAGTCTATCCTCCATGCACGATGAAATGGTTACATATCCTATCTTGTGTAGTAACCTTTACTTAGTGAGTGTCATGTTTTATCCAAAAGATACTGGTTTTCAGAAGGTCTTTCCATACTCAAGCTTTTATATTCCTTCTGACTCTTTTGTTATACTCTTTGAGAACTGGAAGGTGTGATATAGATGATGCAATTAGGATTGGACATCCCACAATCATTCATTTTCTTCTTGTTATCCAGTTGTGAGTCTGTGCACCAACTGTTGCCAAATTCTCATAGAGCTTCTTTAATGAACACTAAGTGTGTCATTAAAATATTGATGTTTTAAAGAGCAATAGCTGGCTGTGTTCATAATTTCTATTACAATTTACAAATAAGCCCAGAGATTTCATAAAAAGCATCGTGATCTGAGATTTTTTTTTATAAGCAAAAAATGTTTCTTCGGTACAGAAACATTCTCAAAAATCCCAGTGTCCTAAAGATGCTAATGAAAAAGTTCTCTGGAAGTTATTGTTCTGATCTCTAAGGCTCTACTCTACTCTCTCCAGTCTTTCAACCCCTAAAACTTTTCTCCTCATCTACAGGAGGCTAGACACAATTTTAAAGATATAATTCAAAGAAAGGAAGTCCCAATGTGTGTGTGTTGATATAAAGTTTGCTAAAATCTGACCCATATACCTTGCCGTCACTGACCTGCAAAAGCAAGCCTGGCTTCTGGACAAGCATCATCAATGTGAATTTTTCTGTGCTCTTTGTTCTCCATTGTCAAGAATGATGCTCACCCAAATTCCATGAAATCATTATAGAAAGATGTAAAATGCCAAGGAATCTGACGGTTTTAGCCCATGAAGGACTTCAGAAATTAATATTGATGTCATGAATGACAACAACTCAGAATTGTTTACGTTCTGTCCTCAGCACTGTCGTAATTTATGACAGTGCAATTCCTTTTTCTGGGTGCATTCTCCTACTTTGCTCTCATGTTCTGTTGCTGTTCTTACTCCTTAGTGGTGATGATAATTGAGAGAACAAACAAGCTTCAGCTGTCTTCATTTCTGAGTGAAGACATAGGTTAATTAGGACCAGAGCTGCTAAGGAAACTCTACACCCCCACACATGTGTACACCTACACACACACTAACATACAAATAAAAAATATAAAGACATTTGTACATGTGTTTTAAAATAATTTCAGGAGGCAGTAATGGGGTTTTAATAAAGTAAATCCACATATACCAATAAAGTAATCACATAATTATTTTCTCATGTAACAATTTATAATATTTATATTTCTAGAAATGTTATCAAGTTCTGCATAACTCACAAGCAGAAAGTGTATGTTTTGATATGTAATAATTTTGCAGTAGATTATTTTTCATTTGAAAGGCTGTAACAGATGCTCAAGTCTATGAGGGATTTATAGGGTTATTTTCTTGTGCTGTGTGGTAGACATTTGTTCCAATTGCTGAATTCCACTCCTCTTTGATCTGACAGGAGTATGTTAAAACCTTTTAGGAATTATCGGTGTTTTCCTCTTATAGCTTTGTATTTCTGAATTGTAGTTCAAGGAAACACCTCCTTTCCCTAGGCTGGCCACTCTGACTCTCCTGGAACAAGACAGGAAAAAATAGTGTAAATTACTTATTACATGGAGTCATCATGATGCAAGACTATGTAATTCGTAGTATTTGGGCCCTATGCCTCTGTTGTTCTATCCTATTTAATCCTGTTCTGATTAATTCTTTCTGTTGTATAGGGCCTTAAGTGTTCTGAGATGGAATCCTTTATTTTCTTAAAGCAATCTGTCACTTGTACTCTAAGAAGTCAGTTTTAAGTGTGAATCTAGCCAAAGAAAAACTACTTATCAAAAATTAACATGCTTCAGTCACTTATATGCACATTAGAAATGAGCATCAGTAATTATAAGAAAGAGTCCATAGTTAAGTGCATCTTGATTACTGGAGCATAATGCTTACTTTGGAGAACCTAGAACTCATCTGCCTGTCAATCATCTGCATTATCCAGATGCTCAGCTGCAGTTACTAAGGAGCTTCAGGCTTAGTGTTACACATCTGCTTGCATTTTTACTGAAGCAGTGTGAATTTGGGACTGGAATGCTGTCTTAGAGTAGTTCACGCATCCTTATCTGTCATCCTTGTTCTTTCTCATTAAACCCCACACACACATAGCTAGGAATTTTTTCTGTATCTATGCCTTACATTTTGGTTGTTGTTGATATTGTCTATTTTTGTAGTTTTATACTAATTCCAACATATCTCCCTTCCCTTTCCTTCCTCCAAACCTTCCCATGTAACCCTTCCAACTATCATTCAAGCCCATGGCTTCTTTTTTCATTAATTGTTACTGCATGCACATATGCATTTGCTTATGCATATATATTCCTAAATGTAACCTGTTGAGTCCATATAATGTGTCTTGCAGGTGTGTTTTCAGGATTAGCCATTTGTCACTGAGCAACCAATGGGTGTGTTCTTCACATCTCTTCTTCCAGATTTACTCAGTTGCCTATAGTTCTCCATGTTGGGTCAAGTCTTCATATGCTTTTTGCTATCTAGTTTGTTGTGTTCATTTATGTCTCCCCTTTTCAGCTCACATTTGGGTAGACATATTGTTGAGACTTTATGGTTATAGTTTCTGATGTCTCAGTAGGAGACATAATCTCACAGCCCAACTTCTGGCCTTGTAATGCTTCTGCCACATTTTCTGCAATGCTGTCTGAGCCTTAGGTGTGGAAGTGTTCTGTAGATGTATCCACTGGGACTTTGCTCCATAATTCCGCATTTTGATTGGTTGTGTTTTTTATGGTGGTTTCCATCTAATGCAAATGGATGTTTCATTGATAAGGGGCGAGGACTACACCTATCTATGGGTTTAAGGACAAATGTATACAGATTGTTGTATGGGATTGGACGGGTTTAGTAAATTAGTGGCTGTGTATTCTCCTCCAGTGACCTTATTTCACTAGCATTGAACACAATACAAACCCTCTGGGACACAGTGAAAACATTTCTAGAAGAAAATTTATAGCTCTTAGCACCCACATTTAAAAAAAATATCCAAAGTACATAAATAAATGGTTCTATGATACAACTCAAAAAGTTGGAAAAACAATAAGAAACCAATTTTAAGCTCAGTTGATGGCAAGAAATAATAAAAATCAGAGCAGAAATCAACAAAGTAGAAATAACAACAACAACAACAAAATCAATACCAAAACCCCCTACAAATTCAAAGCCTGGTTCTTTGAGTTGGTAAACAAAACTAACTAACAAATAACAAAAGAAAAGAAAGAGATGACCCAAATTAATGAAATCAGAAATGAACAGGGAAAATTACAACAGATGCCAAAGAAATTCAGAATATTATAAAGGACTATTTAAAGCCTTGAAGTCCATGAAGCTGGAAAATCTAAAAGAAATGTATGATTTCCTGGAGGTAGCCAAACCATCAAAATTAAACCAAAATGATGTCAGCTCCCTAAATAGACCCAATACAAATAAGGAAATTGAAAAGGTAACATCGTGATAAAAAGTCTTGCAAAAAAAATGTTCAGGGCCAGGGCCAGGGCCAAAGAGATTCACAGCAGAATTCTACTAGACATTCGAAAATCTACAGTCAATCCATTTTAAACTACGAGAGAGAGAGAGAGAGAGAGAGAGAGAGAGAGAGAGAGAGAGAGAGAGAGAGAGAGAGAGAGAGAGAGAGAGAGAGAGAGAGAGGATGGAAACAAATGAACGAACAAAAGAAGCATCCCCAAACCCCTTCCGTGAAGCTGGTTTAGCTCCAGTACCCAAACCAGAAAAAGGCACATGAGGGCCGCACCCTCCATGCAGGCTCACAAGGGCTGGACCTCTTAAGGGTACCACACTGGAAGTTAGGTTTTAATTATGAACTTTGGAGGAAACATTACTATAAAGATCGTGGTATACTCATATTTTGCCAATAATCTCCTGACTAACTGCAAGTCTGATAAGGTATTACTCATTTGTTTAGTGGCCTAATTCTTTAATGTTTATGTTTAGACACAAGTACAACCTAGAAGTATTCTTTGTATAATGCACTTTTCCTGTCTTTTTTATTTTTTAATACTTTTTTCTTTTGAAATTTATGAATTTCAACTTTTGTAATTATGATACAACTAGACACACATAAGAGGAAGGTTTCTGCTGCCATTACAGTCTCGGTTTCAAGTTACACATCATCCTTTTACTGTGCCATTGACCACTTCCATGGTGGGCTAGTGGTGAAGACTCCGTGCTTTCAAGCACATTGATTGTCTTCACATGTGACCAGTTCCTTAGACTTTACATGGAGTAGGACGATCATGATGATCTGGCATATAGGTTTTCCAGAAGGTGATTCTTAGGAAAGACCTAGAGACATAGAATAATGACGATTTCCAATCATCATCGTCACCATCACCATCACCACCACCACCACCACCACCACCACCACCATCATCATCATCATCATCAATGTTCTAGATATTAATAGGAAAATGGCTGTTAGGAAATCAGCAAATAATTCTGAGAATACAGAATGTTTACTCCGCATCTTATTTCTCCAAGTGGCAAAACACAAATAATTGAGCAAGAAATATGAAATATCTATTCAGAGCCAGGCACAGTGGCACATCTCTGTAATTCACAGTATTCAAGATGGTGAGGCTGAGGATTGCAAGATTGAGTTCAGCCTGGACAGCACAGGGAAGACTCCCATTGCTCAAAACAACAACAAACAACAAAATTGCTTGTGTAACTTTAAATCATTTTGAATTAAGTTTTATAAATTTAATTATTTCTGGTCAGTAGTACAATCTTAAAAAGTATTGATTGTCATGAATTCTGAAGAAATAAATTATTTTATTTTCATATATATATATATATATATATATATATATATATATATATATATCTTAGATAGAATCTTGCTAGGTTGCCCAATTTAGTCTTGAACTCATGGATCCAAGTGATAACCCCACCTCAGTCTCTGTACCATTTGAGACTATAGACACATGTCCTAACATGAAACTAAAATAAGTAATATTAAATGAGTAAATTCTACTTTATCAAATAAAATGTCTTGAGAGAGGTAGGAGAATATCACTGCTAAAAAATATTAAGCTACCTATAAGGATAGCATGGGCTCCTTAAAATAGATGCTGTATCATTAAACATCTAACTGAACAGTGAAGATTTACACAGAATCAATCATAGGAATTTTAAGCTGCATGGCCAGCTTTCACTATATAAGATGCACAGACATGTACTAGCACAGACACCAATCACAGAATCAGGCATTCCGTTTTTAACTGTAGGATTTGTCATACACCTATTAATTTGCACAAATTAATGATGACAAAGAAATAATTTAAGAAATCCAAGAGGACTTAATTTCAAGAGCACAGTATAAATATTTGTAATAGAAAAGCTACCCCAAAGTCTCTATAATTCTTCTCATTTTATTTTTTCTTACAACTTTTCTACGCTACCAACAAAAAACACTACTTAACTATCATTGTAGAATTTAGAAACTGAAAAAAAAAAAACTTTCTCGTAAATTGGAATTTTAAAACCAATGTTAATATAAGCATTATAGAGTATTTCTTTAAAAGTTGCCATATTAGAATAACCATGTGCCAAGACCGTCACAAGATATTAAATTCTCTATTAAGAGCAAGCAAAGACCCTATTCTAAAGTAGATCCTTTCCAGGAGGCATTATTAACAGCAGAAAACTGGTAGGAAATGCCCAAAGGGGCATGAATCCAGTCCAGGCTTGAAGAGTCTGCTCCAGGTTTGACTGACTACCCTGTCCTCCAGTGTCAGTTAGGTGCTATGAAGCACAGGGCTTTTTGATCTAAGTCTGTGGAGAAGCTGTGGGAACAGTGGACCAGGGATGGCATCCTAGGTCTCTGAGGCACCTGCTCCTCTCTGAACCAGACAAGAGTCAGGAGCCAGACAGGAACAGCATCAGCAGCACGTCAGAGGCTGTTGTTGAAGTAAGACCATGAAGCTCAAGAAAACTGACTACCTTCTCATCTCCTACCTCAGTTCCTCGCTGCTCATCTGCATAAAGAGTAAGCCCTTCCCACTCACTCCTGCCGTGCTTCCTGGCTCCTTAGATCACTTGCATATAGTTGCATATATAGAAAGTGGGTGTATGTGTTCTTATAAGTGTTAGCGAGCACACTAAGTCAGTGCTTTTCACCCAAGTTTTATGATTTACAGTAAATAGTAGTTGGATTCTCAAAATGTTCTCTCTTGATTGGTGAACACAAAACAGAATAAAAGGGCCATGCAGAAAGAATATTTTGATGAAATAGTTTTAGCACTTTATAGTTGGTCTTTCTTAAAAAGATGTTATTAATAAATTATATTATCTCAATCTCATATGATATGCTTTTGTCTTCAAACTTAAATAATACTGTATTGCTACAGTTACTTTTATAATCAGAGGGATAATCTCAATACTTCCCAAAGGAGAATGGTTAAAACTGTGCTTTTTCCCCTAATCACTAGAGAATTAGTCATATAGTTGTGTGCTTCTGTTTTATGAATGACGATATCATTTTCACTAACTTCTCCAAATATTAACAAAACCAATGTATTTTCCCCCTAGGATAATCTTGTTAGTTATGTGGCAGTATGGTGAGTCAGGGGAGAATGGCCCAAGCTGTGTGTATATGAAGGACAGTAGCTATTAATACACTTAAAATGAAGACAGGGAGAATGTGCGCTTGTCAAAGGAGCCAGGCGATTTGCGTTTGTTGCATTTGAATATCAATACAGCAAAGCAAAGAGCAGCTGCCTTTGTGGGAGACCACTGTCATTAAAGCAGTGATGTGTAATCTGGGTCGCCTTCTGTGGCTGTGACAGTGCCATGAGTTCTTACTGGTGTGGTTTACAGCTGAACAAACAGCAAAGATTAGATGAAGTCACAAGCAGGTACTCTCCCCGTGTAACTGAAAACACATCCAGAAAACCTAGACCAAGCTTCACACAGACGAATAGTAACATGCCCATGGCAAAACACAGAGAAAAGATTTCAGAGATGTATTTGTTAAAGAGGTGTGATTTAAAGAGTAATTCATCCCTTTCAAACTTAGAATGGGACCCAGGCAATGGGAAGTGAGTGGAGGGTGTTTTACCTTAATAGACACAAGTGGAAGGAGAGACACAGAAACGAGACATAAAATGAAAAACGATGCTATGTTAGGGAGCATTTTGTAGCAAAGGACTTTGCCATTTTGATACAAGATTTATTACATTTCCTGGAGTGTTGTTTAGGGCTAGGATATGTAACCTCTCATCTACGTATCTATTTAATACAAGATTTATTAAATTTCCTGGAGTGTTGTTTAGGGCTAGGATATGTAACCTCTCATCTATGTATTTATTTAAAAGAGAATCATAACGAGAAACATGCCCAGGAACATACACACTTTTCATTTCCCTTTCTTTATCAATAGGCTCTAAACAAATAATTTTAATTACTGAATCCATTCTCCTTCAAAGTGTTTTCTTACTTTAAAAGTTAAATTTGAAGCTTATTTTATTCCATTTTAAGCCGACTGGAGACTGTTCATTTGTCCTATGTCTGTTGTAAAGGTGTAATGATACTGCTTTTACATTAAGAACATTCCGTTTGCACTATTTAGGGGCAATGGAGTTTCTATCGGTGGCGCAGGTTTGCTTGGATCTGAACCCACTGTGTAGCTCAGGCTAGCCTCCAACTTATGACATTCTACCTCAGCCTCCCAAGTGCTGAGATTACAAGTATGTACCACCATGCATTCAATGAACTGAATTTATCATTAATTTCTTTTTTATGATGCTAAAGATCAAATCAAAGAGTCTTATAAATGGTTAGCACACGCTCTTCCACTGAATTATTCCCTTGTCCCTCTCTAATTTTTAATTTAAAACGGTTTCATTAATTTCCAGGGTGGCCCTGAACTCACTTTGTAGTAAAGGTGGGCGGGCCTTGAACTTTTGATCTTTTAGCTAACGGTCTGTCTCTGGAGTCGACATTCTCAATTGCCATGTACTGTTTTCCCTGCAGTTACAATTCACAAGGATCATAACACTCTACTCAGAACATCACATACAGGAGAACTTAGTGATTAGCATATCATATTAGTTTTTATTCACACTTTGAAATTTATTCTCTTAAGTTTAAGAGGAAGGAGCTATTACTGGCTCCAGATTATATTACTTCTATAAAGTCATGCCTCAAAATGCTGTCAGCCAGAAGCTGTTTACTCTTAGTGCCTGTCTCTCTACAGCCTTTCAGTTAAGGATATACACCATGAAGGATACTGGAGCCAACTTCTACAGAGCACATTCTCCTGTTTCTAGATAGGTAGTCATTCCCCTTAGCTGGGCCTTCAGTGAATCTACTCTCTTGATTGTTTCTATATCTGTCCCAGAATTTTGTAAAATGTATTTAGATGTATAGGATCAGGTATATTTTTAATAATTCAAATAGGGCCTTTTTATTTTTCTTATGACATTAAGCAAGACTCTTATTGGTTTGAGACTCTCTTCTGGCCCATTATTTTACAGTTATCTTAAATAGTGGAAGCATATTCTAATAACTCTGTTTGGACTTTGATATTAGCTTGCTGTGTGAGGCTTCCAAGAATCTACCATATTAATGCAACCATCAGTTACATAGCAGTTTGTATCTCCTTTACATTAGTCTATTATAACTTTGGAGAAAATGGGATCTTTTCTATGTAACTGTCATGTATAGAATAATGTGAATTCTTTTCATTTATATTCAAAGCATGATCAGTGCACATAACATGAATGTCATTTAAAAAAACATTATTAGAATTATGTGAATGGTATAAAAGAGTTTTAAGAAACATTCATCTTCTGGAAGCTAGTGATTATTAAATAACGGAATTTGAATAAAGTCCTCATAAAGAGAGATTCCTAAAGATAAATAGGATCTATAAAGACAGGATATGGTCTTATTTATCCAACCTTAATGCTATTATTAAGGAATAATTGGATTTTCTCAAAAGATCAGGGAAGCTTGGTTTAATTCACCATGGAATAGCCACTTATTCTTTAAAATTCTCCAATTGCGGGAAGGTTTAGAACTTTGATATTGATTCTGCAAGCTAGATGCTCACTCAGCAGTGTGCTTTACAGTGCTCACCAGCAATGCAAGTGGGAAACGGGTTCTTTGCTTCTTCGTGGGAAGTAATTTCTTCCTCAGCTTCAAGTAAGTTTTACTTCATAGAAGCTACCCATTGTTTCCCACATCACTGCAGAATTTGCTTTAATTTCTCTTGATTGTAAGCAGACCAGATTTTTTTCAAGAATATCTTGCTATTTTCACCTTAGTGATTTTCAGTGATTTGCCATTTATGCTCTTATCAAAGCTTGATACCGTAAGTATCAAGTAGGCAAGGACAGCAGGATGTTTTGTTTTCTTTTCAGTTTTATTCTTGATTCCTTAGGAAATCTCTGAGGAAGTCAGTTTTGTTCTTTCAACGAAGAGACTTCCCCTGTTATGCCATTGGTCCTTCACATTAGATTTAGCATCCCTGTCTACTTACATATCATTTTGAAATTTTGTTCTATGTTACGTATATTAAACTGCAAACTCATTACTTTTGTGTTGATGTGTTTATTTTTCCTGTGAGGCAGTAGGATGACTGTAGAAACCATGAGTACTTTATTCACGATTATGGAAAATGGAACTGCAGTAGTTTGTCCCTAGTATCAAGATGGGTTAGTTGTTAGATAACAAAACTTCATCTAATCACTTCTTAATTTAGGGATTTACAGGTTGAATAGTTACTGAGACCCAAAATTCATACATCTAACTTTGTTCTGAATTTTAAAAGGTAATGAATGAAAGACTCCCAATCTCTAAAGTTATGAGATTTAATTTTTTAGGGGTTCCCAGGTGTCCAGGGAGATGCCCCCAGCCAGTTCCTTGGGCAGCTGAGGAGAGGGAGCCTGAAATGGCCCGATCCTACAACCATACTGATGAATATCGTGCATATCACCATAGAACCTTCATCTGGTGTTGGATGGAGATAGAGACAGAGCCCCACATTGGAGCACCAGACTGAGCTCCCAAGGTCCAAATGAGGAGCAGAAGGAGGGAGAACATGAGCAAGGAAGTCAGGACCACGAGGGGTGCACCCACCCACTGAGATGGTAGGACTGATCTAATGGGAGCTCACCAAGGCCAGCTGGACTGGGACTGAAAAAGTATGGGATAAAAGCAGACTCCCTGAACATGGCGGACAATGAGAGCTGCTGAGAAGCCAAGGACAATGGCACTGGGTTTTGATCCTACTGCATGTACTGGCTTTGGGGGGTCCTAGCCTTTTGGATGCTCACCTTCCTAGACCTGAAAGGAGGGGGGAGAACCTTGGCCTTCCCATAGGGCAGGGAACCCTTACTGCTCTTCGGACTGGAGAGGGAAGGAGAGTGGGGGGGTGGGAAGTGGGAGGCGGGGAGGAGGTGGAAATTTTTAATAAAAATAATAATAATAATAAAAGATTGACCAAAACTAACTAAATAAAAAAATATATACTTAAGCAACACCAGTGGGGAAAAGCAAAAATGAGATAGAGAACTATGGGGCTTATAGTGAATAACATGTTTTTCCTGATGAAAATAGCCAATACAAAGTTCCTGAGGCAGGGGCATGCCTATAGACTTTGAGAGATTGCTAGGTGCTCTGTAGAATTTGAGTAGACTCATGGAAAATAAGAGTAGGTACAAGTGATGTTACCAATAGTCTCTTCAAGTTTTGTGACAGACCTACAAAGCAGCCATCATTAAGCCCACTAATAGAGTCAAAGCAAGGTAGATTAAAGGGTGCACTCAAAACACAGCTATCAGGTGACACAGGGGAGGTTTTCCAACCTTTGATCCATGTGGATCTAAGCAACAAATCAGCTGGCAAAGCCCAAAAGATAATGGTCAGGACTTGCGCATGCTGATGCTATTGTAGGAAATCAGCCAGGGGGAGAAAAATTACAAACATATTTCCAGGATTTGGGAACATTTGTTTAAAGAAAGAAATAGTCCCAAATAATCAAGTATCTATTTCACTTTTTTGCTCTTCAGAGTTTAAAAATGCTCACGGTTTTAACGGCTGCCTCACCCTTCTGAGTGAAATCGTAAAGACGGGAGTTGCTGGTGTGTAGCCTCCACTGACCTTGTTATCACGGTCTTTTTGGATCTTCACATTGTCACAGCAATTTCCAGACGAAAGCCTCTTTTCTCTAAACTCAAAGTTCATTGAAACTTTTATGTAACCACGGTTAGGCAAGTTGGCGAGAGCAGCGTGCTAATGAGGCTGGGTTTACAGTTTAATCTCGGTCCAGTTCAGGATGCTTTGCACAGAGGGCAGCTCCAGACAAACCATCACGTCGTAACAAATTAAGCACTGCATCTTGCAGAAGCAGCTGTGGGATCGCAGCAGAAACTCTCTTCACGCAGATGACTTGGTCGTTTGACTTGCAAACGGCTGTACTTTCAGCTATCTCCCTCTGAGGACACTCGGCTTTCGTTCTATGTTGTCTCCTAAAATAACCATAAATTAACTGAAGGATTAATCTATATAAACCAGTTGTTGCAGAAATGCAAACTATTTTCTGGCCGAGCTCTCTTTTGCCCACTCTGTTTGGTTCTCTGGCTTTGTTTCGCAGCCGCTCTTTGGAACGCTGCAAGCTGGTTGAGTTGGTGGTGTGTTGCAACTTTTCCCACATTTGCTGCATGCAGTAACCTCACTGTTACAACTCCGTGAACTTCAGAAAAGACACAGAGCCGAGGCCATTTCCTTAGGCAGAGAAGTGCAAGAGGAGATAAACTCTCGTCCATACCGAGAGACTCCATGTCGATACTGACCTATCTGCAGCCGTTTTGCTCTTCTACCCTTAGGTTCAAATATGATGACCATTCGTATTAATATAAGGCTCATGGGAATCTGCGACTTGTGCTTTGTGGCCTGTAACATATGAGTAAATTCTGTTATTCTTCTCTCTGTCAAACATTATTCTGAGGCTGAGTGGTTTTAAATAATCTACCAGGATTAATTCAAAGCTTGTGATGAAGTTACTATTTAGATTTTGCAAAGAAAATAAAGTTTATTCTGTGAAGGCACCTAATGTATATTTTATATACAAATATTTTAGGTATACATTTTAATATGTGTGCAAATATATATACATTATATATATACATATACTCACATTATATACTCACAGATATATAATTTTTTTACTCTCCTCATTTTATTTTCAAATACAGAATGGATAAAAAAGAGAATTCATCAAGGCTACTTGTGCCTGACACAGGCCAACCAAGAGAATAGCTAGAAAAATATGCCTTAAGATTATGAGGGACTTCATCACCACCATATTTTATTTTAAAAGCTATTGTCAACATAGCTGCTTTCCATTGATCTGGCTTCTGTGCATACAAACAAGGCAGGTAGATGGCTTGGTTTTCAAGTTCAGTTGAAGGATTAATCCCATGTATGTATAGGTTGTTCTTAATAGCAGTACTTTTGGCCAACAAATATCTGATTTGGTTGATCTCATTCATGTTTCAAGGCAGATTATAAGCATTGTATTTGAAATGAGTTTCACAAATACGTTTGAAGAATTGGCCATTTCTGCACAAACTAATGGCACATTTTTGTAATATTTTTAACCAATGTTTATAATTGGCAAAGTGTCCCACCTACTCCCAACTCCTTTTACATAAACAAAAATATAACAGGCTAGGGACAGATTTTGTGAACTTGCTCCTGTTAAATTTATTGCCCACTAAATGAGTTGTCTAACTGACACTGTACTTACATATTAAGGAAATTATGGAGGATACTGCAAAAAAAAAATAAATAAAAGTTTGCCCCTTTCTGACCAGAAAGTGCCTTCACTCCCAAGTCAGCACATGTTGCCTTTCAGCTCCTGCTACTGCTACTTCTGTTATTGCACTGCTGTTCTTACTGTCCTCCCCTTCCTCCTCCTCCTGTTGCCCAATGCCAGAACCTCCAGGCATCCTCCTCAGACACCATCTTTGCATGTGCCATTTGAAGAGCATCAATGCAGAGAGGAAGGTGATGCCTCTTTTGTGTTTCCTGTTTCACTGTCAAGAGGAGAAGGAGCCCTCTCTTCCTCAGAACCCTTAGCTCTTTGCCCTCATCAGCAGGCAACTGGTCCATGAGTTCCTCCATCCTGGTTTCTGTTTAATAAATATTTTCTTCTACCTTGCTAATTGTTTCAACTTTTCCCTTCTTTTCCCTGTCTTTCTCAGCACAATTTTCTGTGGTTTAACTATATTTTCAATATCATCTTCACTTAATCCAGCAAAAGATTGGATACAATCAGATGACTATACCCTATGTATTATATTTGGCAGAAACGTGTACAATAACATTGGCACTAATGTCAAATGTAACTTCAGACTCCATGAGGGACTGGAGAATACCCATCCTACTGTTCAATAAGTTGGCTGCTTCTTAGTATCTCTCTCTCTTATCTGGACACACAATAATCCCTACTTGAGTCTGTGCACTAGAAACTATAGAAAACACATAGCTCTTTTTGTTTGGAATAGTGTTGTTCCTATTAAAAAGTTTAGCAAAGACACTGTCCAGAGACTCAAAACCCAGAGACAGGAGTGACAGCCAGGAGTATCATAGCTGTGACACCACTAGCCAACTTGTCTCCCTGAATGATGGCTCCAATTATCCCAGTCTCTCCAGGTTTGACAGCTTTACTTGGGGCTCAGCTGAAAAAAAACTCTTGCAGAGCCTGCTGAACCTTGAGCATCTGGGCCATGCCACCAAGGATCACTCTTCTATGTCACTCTTGCTGACGTCTGGATCTTATATAGCTTCCTGGTAGGGAACAGTAGTCCTCTTGGTTATATATGTAGCAATGCCTTCAAACTGAGTTTGAGGCAGCTTCATATTCAGACTCTAGGGTCCAGAGCACCCATTGTACAGCATGACAGGTTGACGTCATGTCATTCTACATCAATGAGGAGAGTTATTGCTTAGCTTTATCAGGAGCTTCCCACACTGCCTGAAATGGCAAGCTGTCTTTGTTCAAATCAACATATCCCTCTCTAGGACTCATTTACAATGCACCATAACAAATCCAAGTCACAGTCTTCTTCTCCATGGCTGGTGTCACTGTTCCCTGAAATTCCAGGGTAGAAATGTCGAAAGTTCTGCCAGTGAAATCATTCACAGCAACAACTTCATCTGTAGAGTCACCTAGAACAGTGGTTCTCAACTTATGGGTTGTGAACCCCTCCACAGGGATTGCATATCAGATATGTGGCATATCAGATATTTACATTACAATTCATAGTAGTACTAAAATTACGGTTATGAAGTAGCAATGAAGTAATTTTATGTTTGGGGGTCACCATAACATTAGGACGCATCTTAAAGGGTTGCAGCTTTAGGAGGGTTGAGAACCACTGCTCTAGATCATAGATCATAACAACAGTTGTGGATTCATTTATCACTTAAAGCAAATTTAATCCAGATACTTGGCCAGTATCCTTAGTGGCTTGTGTCATTCGGTCACTGAAATAAGCAGGAACAATGGTCATATCAGTTTTTCTGCGTGACCCACATGTTTTTCCGCTGTCTCTTTTATTCTCATTCACATAAATGTTTCAATATGACTCAGAGAAAAGAATTTTTCACAAGTCTCAAAAAAGGCATCACCATTGGAGTCATGGGCAATTTTAAAAAGAATGTTCTATAAAGAACATAAGTCTTTCTGTATCTCAGGGTCATCATAGTCAGGGCCAAAGAAATCCTTGGTAGCACACAATGTATTGTTTGGGTTAGTGACAGCCTACCCCTTTCCTGGCATGTAACAAGTTACTCTGTTTGCTATAAGGCAGCAACAGAAAGGGTTGTTCAGGCACCTTGAGCGTTCCTCAGAACCTTGTTTATCTGTTCTAAATAACTTCCACGCAGGAGTTGATAGTACCCAAATCAATACCAATGACAGCATTCTTGATTGCTTTTGATTAATCATCGCTCATTGAGATATCTCAAAAGTTCTCACGGCTGAGGCCATTATAATGGTCTTGGCAACAGGTGTCAGCAAAGGCCCAGGAGTCTGCAACACCCACCAGGAAGAAGCAAGCACTCTGTATGCTCTGAGCTGTGTGGCACAGCTGATACTGTCTCACTTTTTCTTAAACATGAATGCTTTTCACACAGCCATTGACCATAGAGTCAGAATTTGGAAATGCCAATTTTATGACACATGACCTTCGTAAACATTGGTCAATGGAACTATTTAAGTCTTTGGTCCTTTTGAAATCAATACCCTTGATATAAATGCAGTAAGAGGAATTGATACCAGCCTTTTGGCTTTAAGAAGGAAAACATTCACGTGAACATAATGGGCAACCAGTAATGGTAGAACTTATGAGAGGGCTGCAGTGGAACATCCATCAGTCAACTTTGTGAATGGGTAATGAGCCATTGCTCAACGTAAAGTATTAAAGATTATTCATCACATACTCATCACCAGCAGCATGTGCGATGAGGAAACTCAAATACCATGGAACTTTCTACTTTCAAAGGAAATACTCATGTGTGACTCATGGTAGAATTCCAAAGACTATGAATGCTAGGAACAAACTGCTTTCATAATATTGTAAAAGATATCTGGGCCATAATTCTCTAAGACATTTATCTTTTGTTTATTCTAACAGGCAACTGGTTGTGTTAGAACAGGACTGCAGGTTTTCGCAGATAGATTTCATCTCATGGGTGGCCACCATTCCACAACTCTCTTTTCTGCATTCTCCCATTAGTAAACTATCCTTAAAGTCAAGACCAGTGTCTGTGATGTATTTTTCTAGGAAACATTTTATTATTAACTATGCAAAATTAGTGAATTTATTTATGAACAAGCAAAAATTTCCCCTTTAAGTAAATGTGGTTTTGAGATCATTGTGATATATATTTGTATATATCTCTCGAAATTTACCCATGACAGTGAACACATCTTGAACGTCTCTAGTTTTTGATATTGCACAGATCTCGTGATTTTAGGTAAAGTCTGAGACATATCATTTTTCACAGTGTTCCTAGAACTTGCTCCAGTCACTCTTGGAACTCACTTTAGAGTGCTGGAGTTTCTACCTTCTCTCTTTTGCTACCTTTACTTGCTCATATGTCTTCTGACTTTTTAGTAAATCAATATGTTCTTCAATTTATTGGCTAAGGTTTGATGTTTAGTGGCTGTGTTTCCTTTACAACAGATGTTTGCCTTTCAAAATATGCTTATATTGGGGGATATAGTGCAACAGCATGCTTGCTGTGCAATAAAGAACAACAGCTTGGGGTCCCCAGTACCCACATGAAAGTGGGGCATGGTGTGCCTACCTATAAATAGGGAGGCAGAGAAAGTAAGATCCTCGGGGTTTGCAGTCCAATGACTCTAGCCAGTCAGGGAGAGACCTTGTCTTAAAGAATAAGGTGAAGAGCTATTGACTAAAACACTCAACATTGTCCTCTATACTTTATGTGCAAACACAATTGTACACACATGCACCACATCTTATATATACACATACACACAAGACATAAAATAAAATATACTTATTTATCTTTGCATACTGTGATTTTTTATTATAATTTGAATTTATTTTTTAAAAATATATAACTTACAGTTTATATTTTATGTGTACTAAATACCTTATAAAGAGATGCTTATAAATCACATAGTTATATGCATATAACTGTACATATAGATATTTTATATGCGTACTCATCTTACAGAGTTATTCTTCCCCATTTATATAAAGACAGTATTTGTTAATTCATGTCTCAAGGGTTACCCATTTAGTCTTTTGTATACTGGTTACAATAATTCGCCACTAAACTTTTTTCTTTTCTTATTATAAACTTTCTTTTTATTTATTCTTTGTGTCTTTCACATCATGCATCTTGATCCCATTTATCTCTTCACCCTTTTGTATCCACCCTCTGCCCTTCCAACCTCCCCCAAAGGAAAATAAATAAATTTTAAGAGTAATAGAAAAAAGTAAGGAAGAAAGAAAAGTATCTTCATGGAAGCTGTAGTGTGACACAGTGAGTCACACAGTGTACCCTTTTACCATATATCTTTGCTTGCAAGTGTTTATTGCAAAGACTCATTGATCTGGTTCAAGGCCTTGGTTTCTGCTACACTATCAACATCAGGCCCATAGTGGGTCTTCTCTTGGATATCCTATTGTTGCCCTCTGTCAGAGATCTGCATAGGGTCTAGAGGACCTACTCCTTCATACGCTCTAGCAGATCAAAGATGGGGTGGATGTAGGGGTAGGTGTAGGCAGAAGTTTCTTCCTTACCAATGGTGTGGGTAAGAAGGTGCTTCTGTCTATGTGTTGCTTTTATTGGTTAATGAATAAACAAGTGGCTTGGCCTATAGCATGGGAGGAGGAGGGTGGAGTCAGATACACGCCATGGATCTGCTGCTGGAGATAGAAGTGCTGAAACTTTGCTGGTAGGCCATGACCTCATGGTGATATACAAATGAATAGATATGGGTTAAATTAAGATGTTAGAGTTAGCCAATAAGAAGCTAGAGCTAATGGGCCAAGCAGTGAATTAAATAATATTTTTGAGTGGTTATTTCATGACTGGATGGCCGGGATGAACAAGTGACTCTTCCCCCAACATACTAACAGCTCCCATATAAACACACTGAGATTTATATTAATTTTAAGTGCTTGGTCAGTAGCGCAAACTCATTACTAACTAGCTCTTACAACTTAAATTAACCCATGATTAATCTATGTGTGTCACATGGTTCATGGCTTTACCTGTCCTCCAGCATGTCTTGCTCCCTCTGTGTCTCCTGGTGACTCCTCAGACTCTGCCCTTCTTCCTCCCAGCATTCTCAATTTGGTTGAACATAACCAGCACAGTAACACAAATTATTGACATACCAGCATACAGGGGGATATTTCACATGGTCGCATCTAACATATTGAAAAAAACAACAGATGGTCGGTCAATGGCTCTTTTTTAAGAATAATTACAAATGAGATTTTTTATATTGATTTGTATTGAGCTCTATATTTTTCTCTGCTCCCCTCCCCTTCAACCCTCTCCCAAGGTCCACACACTCCCAATTTACTCAGATCTTGTCTTTTTCTACTTCCCATGTATGCCTCTCTTAGGGTCCTCATTGTTGTCCAGGTTCTCTGGGGTTGTGATTTGTAGGCTGGTTTTCTTTGCTTTATGCTAAAAAACCACTTATCAGTGAGTACATGTGATAATTGACTTTCTGGGTCTGGGTTACCTCACTCAAAATGATGTTCTAGCTTCATCCACTTGCCTGCAAAATTCAAGATGATGTTACTTTTTTCTGCTATGTAGTACTCCATTGTGTAAATGTACCACATTTTCCTTATCCATTCTTCTGTTGAGGGGCATTTAGATTGTTTCCAATGGCTCTTAAGAAAGAATGAATCTGTTTCTTTGAATCATAGGCCTTGGTTTGACAACCACATAGGTTGTCAAATTCCTTGGGACCCGTTTGGCCAAGAATTAGATGCAACTTAGCCCCAGCACTGGAAGCTTTGTTTGGTGACTAGAGATGGCCAATTGAGACTCCGTGTCAACCATTACTTGGAGACTTCATTAGGATCACCTTCATACACTTTAGGAGGTTTCTATTGCAGTAGGTTTCCATACCACCCCTCAAATTCTAGTTGTCTCTCCCTGAATTCCCTCCCTCAGCTCTGTCTCCCCTCTGCCTCCCTTTCTGTTTGTGGAGACAATGTCTCTTGCTGGCCTGGAACTCACTAACTCATTAGTCTGCTTGGCCAGCAAGTCCGTATGTCCTCCTAGATTTTTTTATGTGGCTTCTGGTGGCAGAACTTATGTGAACAGCAAGCAGTTTACCATCTGAATCATCTCTCTACACCCTACATCTTTATTTTTTGATAATACCCAATAGTCTCTTCACTCTTTAAATTACAATCTGCTGCTTTATTAACACACATTATTACATACTTGACACCTACACACCAAGTCCAACAAGGATAATTATTGGCTAAAATATGTTGCATTAAAAATAGATCATCTATGGAAAGAGACTCAAATTACTTAAGAAATTAATGTAAATTACAGATTCTGTGTTCAGAGCTATGTACGGAAAAGGCATTCATGACTTAAAGAACATTAGATCATAAAATGAATTTAGATGTTGTATATTAATTCAGGAAATAAGATTGCCAAATTGTTACCATTGCTAGGTGTAGAATGCCTAAGGAAGAAAGCTCAAAATTTTATTTTGGTCTGTACAAATATGCACACATACACAAATAAAGAAAAACAACTCAAGGTTCAAGAGATGTGTGTAATTATATGGTAAAAGAAGTCTAGAAATTTTAAGAATAGATAATAATTTTTGGAGTAAGGGTAATGATGTGCACTGTATATAAACAGAAAGAGAGAAAGTTGGAGACTGAGAGAACAACAGCTCTATTAGATATGTAATAGAATACAGTACTCTTCAAGGGCTTTCTGTGTCCTTTATCAGCCTTTTTTTTTAAATTAACTATTGCCGTGTCCAAAGGACTACTGCTAGATGTTTACGATCATCCCCTTACTGTCTTGAAAATAAGTATTAATTGTATGGAGAAACACTGAGTTCTTCTTAAAATTAAAATGTTCAAATACAAGGCTAAAGAAAGTATTTAGTATATCAAAGTTTTGCTGTACAAACATGAAGATCTGAATTCAGATCCTAGCATCCAAGCATTAGAAAAATAAAAGATAAAGGCCAAGCATGGCTTGTGTGTCTCTAACCCCAGCCCTGTTGTTCTGGGAAGAGGAGGACAGCTAGGGCTTGCTGGCCATTAGTTTAGCTTCAGGGTCCATTACAGACCCCATCTCTAAGGAGTAAGGTGCAAGAGTGACAACGGAACACCTGATGCCTTCTTCTGAGCTCTGTATACACAGTCACACAGTAGTAAGAACACACACATACACATCACATCTACGAATGTTCAAGGATCTCCAATTATTGTAAATATTTTTATTTGTAAATACCTTGTTAAAATATTTAAAGTTAATATTTAAATTAAATATTAACTTTTTAATATTTAGGTAAATATTTAAAGTTTTTAACTTGGAAAGAGCTACACAATGCAAGTGGTGAGTTCACTCATCTTAGAAAGTAATGCTTGCTATCTAGCTTTTAAAACTGAACAACAGTAAAGAACTGATAGAGCTCTCAGTAGTTTGAGACTCATTGCTGACACCTTTGAAACTGAATTACATAAAGCAAAGCCAACGGTGGCTAGCAGTGAGCCATACAGTGTCCATTCTGAACACTAGTAAAGTGTGCTAAGAATCACCAACTTCAGGAAATCAAAGTAGAGGGTGCAGCAAAGAATAAAATTTAGCTGAATTCAAGATATAAACCAGCTGTTCAGCTAAACTATTTTCATTTTAGTTGTTTTATCTTGACATAAGCCTGCAGCATTATTTGCAGCAGTAAAGACACAGAAATAAGCTAAGAGTTCATAGATGGGCAACGACGAATGGAGAGAAGAAACCCGGCAAACACACAGGGTAGGGGATTATTATCCACTCATGAGAGAGGAAACCTTGGGGACAATGGTACGGCATTATGCTATGCAGAATAAGTTCTTCAGAGAAATTAAAATAATGTCTGATCTCACCTGCATGTGGAATCTAAAAAAGCTGAACCCCAAAGCAGAGTTCTAGGAATTATCTGTTACTTAAAAGATTCACATATTTTAAGTGAGGTAACCCACACCCAGAAAGACAATTATCACATGTACTCACTCATAAGTGGTTTTTAAACATAAAGCAAAAAAAAAAAAAAACCTACAAACCACAATCCCAGAGAACCTGGACAACAATGAGGACCCTAAGAGAGACATACATATATCTAATCTACATAGGAAGTAGAAAAAGACAAGATCTCCTGAGTAAAATGGGAGCATGGGAATCTTGGGAGAGGGTTGAAGGGGAGGGGAGAAGAAGGGCGAGGAACAGAAATATATAGAGAGCTGAATAAAAATCAATAAAAGGAAAAAACTGTTCAAAAAGATTCACATTCTAAGTTAGATAAATAACTTTTGGGACCAAATGCATAGCACAGAAACTTCAGTTGGTACAATTGGATTATTATTTGAAATTTTCTATAGAATAGAACGTAAATGTTCTTGCCACCCACCTACGTACCTACACACACACACACACACACACACACACACACACACATACACACACATGTACTCTCATGTGCATACACAGACATTAGTAACTAGATTGTAATAATCATTTCATGGTAAATCATATATCAAAAATCATAGTATTCACCTTAGATACATATAATTTGTTTATTAATTATACCTAAATAAATCTGAAAAGAACTACATGAATAGTTAAAATTATATGTTTTTGAATAAAATATGTGACTATTTTGAATAAACTTGGGAAAAAGGCATTTTCTTAAGCAAGACAAAACACTCTGAATTCACAAGAGAAAACCGCTATTAACTTGCAGGCTCTTTTCCCTGAAAGTGACCAAAAAACAACTCAAATTTCTTTTGGCAAAAAAAGGTAAATGGTAGGTGGTAGGTGGGGGCAGAAATACATTGCTTGTTCAGTGCCAATGATTAATTCCCATGGATCATCCATTGTATGGGAAATGTTTCCTTTAAGACATTTGAATAGAACAAATGCCATTTCCGATCAGTTCTCTAACTCTAATTTTATAAAAATCTAAGTTAAATTATATGCACAGAGTAATAAATTCTTCAAATATTACTTACTATTCACCAAGGAATGCAGTTCTTAGACTATGCTACACCTCAGTGTCTGCAAGATCTAAGACCTGCATCCTTCATGCTGGCACCAAGAACTTTTCAAACCATCTGTATATGATTCTTTACACCAATAATACTTGGAATTTAGCTCAAGACCACTTCTGCACAATGTCAGACCTTAAAAGTACTGCATGCCTGTGAACATCAAAAGTTATAATGAAAAAATCCATACATTCGTTCTTTTGGCTTTTGGTTTTAATACACAGACTCTATGCTGAGAATCAGGACCAAGAGATTCGTGAGGTGTGGTTGCTGTGTCAGTTAACAGGAGAGTGGACTACAGGCACCACAATGCCAGGCCAGGGGTTTGGAATTCCCTCCCAGTGACAGGCAGGTCCCTTGTGTTTCCCCAACTGTCTGCTCTTTGTTAGTTCTGTGTCCCTTACGCCTGTGCTAGCTCATTCTGTAGAGGGCTTTGCTCTTTGTGCTAGATAGCAAAGACGGGTCCTTGCTATTCCAAGCTCATGGTCTTTGATATTTTCTACTTTACAGGTTCTGGGGGGCATCCTTTTCTGTAGCAACTTTTTATTTGGTTCTTTGCTGAGTAGTGTTTCTATGGTTGTTTTTAGGGTGAGGAAACATCATTTATTTAAAAAGATTATAAAACAATGACTCTACTAAGTGATTTGGGGGGAAATCATAACATGATTGCAATGTCCTGTAGTGTTTTCCTCTCAGCTTAATGTTGTTTTTTTTTATCAAAATCATACAAATTAAATAACTCAGTCCAACACGATAAGAGGGAGCTCTCATTAATGAACTAGCCTAGAAACTCGGGGATGCTCTTTTCACAATCTCACCAGTTCAGTCCTTATACTAATCCCAAGAAAACTGTGCTTATTTCCAATTTTTGTATTTATTCAGCCGAGTTTGGACACAAAACCAGGTCTTCCTGACATAAAAATGTGTTAATGACTGCTGAGAGAAGAAACCGTCTTCCCCAGGAATGAGGACCATGACTGGTTATCCAATACCAAGTAATCAGTCCTAAAAGCAGATACATATGAGCAACACTAAATGGACTCAGCAGTTCATTTATATATCATGGACTCATATACATATAAGGGGTGCCTGGGATCCAGGGTCACGGCAAGTATGGTCATGGAAGTTGGTTGGAGCTATCACAGAAAAACATATTACCCAGGTGATGTAAACAAAACGGACAAAAATGTTTTGTGCACACACAAAATTGTGTACAGCACTGGCTCAAGTTTATTGTTGATTATTTGATCATAGTAGCTGCTTTGAAATAATTCCAGAGTTGATTGCAAATACAATGTTAACACAGTTCAACAAAAGCCAGTTTTAGAGAATTTCCTTACAGTAATGCAAAATAAGCAGATAGGAATCAAAATGTTCTGAGATGTACAAAACCCACCACACACGTGAAGATGAGTATCAGAAGCAATGTTTGATTTATTCTCTCATGTAGGTCCTCAGTATAAAATGTAATATGTGAATACAAATATAAGGCAGTAGCCAAATTTTTATATTTTCATAAAGAATGGAGTTAATAACAATGCTATTCAAATGCAGGGAGTCAAGTTGCCCAGTTCACTCCAAATACCTCCCTCTTATTTAAGAGGTTCCAGATACATTTTTATTCAGATTTGAGTAATCTAGGTTATTCCTCCTTAAATAAAATACTTAGAAAATGAGAACAGTTATATCTTTCTGTAGATATTCCATAATGATTATCTCGTAGGTAAGCGGAGACTAAAAGGTAGCATTTAATTTTTATTCCGGGATCGACTATTTAAATATTAGCTTTTGGTTTGCAATAGTGCTTTCCATCCAATGTACTAAAACTGCAGCTTTTAATTTACACCAGAACAATGTCTTTGACCTTTACTGAGCTAATGTCTTACACTGTTGTTATCATTACATTATCTTCTCCTCAAATTGATTTTAAATGTTTTAAAAGTCATTCAAATTGTGCATATGGATGGATGGGTGGGTGGATAGATGATGGATAGATAGATAGATAGATAGATAGATAGATAGATAGATAGATGTATAGATGATAGAAAAGATGGACATATGTCTGTTTTAATCTGCATAAATCATTTTTATACAAGATTGCCAAAATTCAGCAGTTTATTACTGTTTCACACCTTGCATTTTTTGAGAAAGAGATGAATTAATTCAATGTTGTTTGTCAGAAGTTGACTTTCAATATGATACCATATTAGATTAATATTTTATTATGAACTGCTATGAGAGATAATTTTATGCATTTAACTTGACAAATTGAATACATAAGAAGAGACTACAAGGCATATTATTGGGAAATTTTCTATAATTTTGAATGATGGTTTTAAAATAAAGGATAATTACATTCAATTTTTAAAATACTCTAAATTTAAACTCAAATAAATGAAATGAGTCAGTAAGCAAGTTACTGGGTGAACAATTTAAAAGTTCATTTCAAGAAACACAGCTTTTCTCTGAACAGTACAGAGTAACTCCACTGTTCTAGTGATGGCTTAGAGTGAGCCTTTTCTCTCAGTTTCCATCCTCATTAAATTTACTCTTTTTTTTTCTGTTTCCAGCAATATGTAGAAACAAAACCATCTTGGAGAGGGGATGATGGCAAATGGATGAAAGACTAGCTTCTTGTCATTTAGTGGTTACTATAGCAATAATCATGATGGGGGATTTCCAGCTGCAAGTGGTTTCTATAACAACGTGATAGGGTGCTTTTGAAAAGGACCAGAGGCAAATGGATTCTTCGAGAGTCTTTTAACCCTTTTATGCCAAGAATTAGTATCCTCTTCGAAGACCTGGCTTATTTGATAAGACATGAAACTATCTCTTTAATTTTTGAGAATTAAACAATGAACAGTTTTATACAATCCTGGCTTGAGCTGATGAGATTTTAGGCTCATTCACTTCTGGATACCAATAGCACCCATACAAAAGAAATCTAAATAAAACATAGACACTATGTTTAAACCATACAAAATATTTGTGACAGATACAAATTTTCACTGGATTTTAATTTACTTATTTATAATTTATGTGAGTGTTGCACACAGTTATAGAGATCAGAAGCCAACTTGGAGAGGTCAGTCTTCTCCTTCCACATGAGGGTCCTCAACATCGGACTAAAGGTCAGGCTTGGATGCCAACACCTTTACCCACTGAGCCATTTCGCCAGCACAAAAATGATATATATTTTATAGTATTCACTAAACATGTGGGAAACTTCAAATAGCCTTCATAAAACAAGCTTTTAATCTTCACATAGATTGTCCAAAGGTTGTGGGTTTAGTGAAATAATACGCACTAGCACAGTGGCCACACACTGCTGTATGTAGAGATACTTCTCTCTATGCAGCTTAACTTCTCATATCTTGTCATACCATTCAGCATGTTCTAAATCATGGGTAGTCCCTATTTGACTTACAAGTCAGTAAAGTATTGTGAAAGAGAATTTAGTACCTTCGTTGAACTCATTGAATTTTATTATGAAAAAATAAGACCGAACAAAGCAAAGGCACCCACCCATCTCATTTAGGAGCACTGTTTAAGAGATTCTAAGTGCAAGATCAAAGGATAGACAATATACTCAGGACACAGGAGTGGTTGGTAGTGGACTGGATACAATCGAGAGATATAAGGATGTAAGATTTAAAGGTAATTATATAATCTGTTAAAGGTGAGAATGGTTTGCTTGTTTCAGTTCAGTGAGTCAGCTAGTACTGGAGGTATTCACGGTGATGGCTAATATACAAGCTTCATTTAAAATACTATAAAGTTAAATACTATTATTAGACAAAACTTCAATTAGAATATTCAATTTACAAGATATAGAATTCGTGAATTATTTGCTTGTCTTCACTTTTCTTTTTCCACTAGCTTGCAAAACATTTTAAGCACAAAGGCAAGTCATGCCCATGTTTAAGATCAGGTACTTCTGGGGCGTGACTCCTTATGCACTGTTTTACAGCAGAGCCATTCCATGCCTTCATGCTTTTCTCTTTAGTTAGGCTGCCAACTCCATATATGAGATGCTCTCTTCCAGCTCTCAGAAGGATTTCAACAGCCCTGCATCTCCTTGGGAACTCCCAAGCATCAGTATTGCCTTTTCCCTTGAGTTTCATGTTAAGCAATGCAGTCTCGGAATTCATTACATACGCGTTTGCCTTTCCCTTCTGGGGAGAGTTTGCCAAATGGGTCCTTGTGAGATCAAGACCTGCTTTGCATGCGTGCTGTGCACTTGTGCAGATGAGCTGAGGCATATTTGTGAGCATCAAGGCCCTGCTCAGACAGCATGTGCCAGAACCTGCCAGGCAGGAAGCCACTCAAACTCCTCCAAATCTTATCCAAACCAGAGGCACGGTGGCATCACAGCTGCTGTGCTCAGTGCCACGGAGCTGACAAAGAAAGTGAAATCTATTCAGAGTAGCTCCCAAGTTAGCTGGTAGCCACAGTAACCTGGGTTTCCCCCAGATTCCATCCACAACTTAGAGAGACCTGGCAGAAGCAAACCAGTCTCCCTCTGTTCAAGTGTAGTGAGCCATAGAGTGAGCAAAACCAATTTCCCCGGGGAAACCAATTAACCAGAAAAACAACAATCAGCATGTATTCTCCGAACTATTCAGGACTCATAGGAGTATTCAGAGTGTATAATCAAGGACCAGAGAGACAGTACAGTTTTCAAAGCACTTTTGGTCCAAAGAGTGAGCTTGAGGACTGGAGTTCCAATCCCTGAAATCCACATAGAAATCTGGAGGGCCACTTCAGCCCTCCGTAAGTACATATGCACATGTATGCATACATCCTTACACACAGATGCTCACACAACTGTGAACATGAATGCATGTACTCATGTACCACACACGGAAGAATAAAATAAAGAGTGCAGTCATAACTGAATACATAGATCATATACACAGACACACTAAAGAAACCTAGTTCTTGAACTTAAAAAGTTAATTTTTTAACAATCTTGAAATGAAGGACCACTGAGGAAATACAAGACGACTGTTATGTTCCTTAGCAACTAAAGTCTTATGGCTGCTCAGGTTGGAGATATACAAGACTGCAGTGGCCTGGGGGATGTGATGCCTTGCATGCCTTGCATGCCTTGCATGCCTTGCATGCCATGCCCAGAGCCTCTAAGGATGCCCACTATTTGAAGATACCTTACCTTACAAATGTAGCATGAAAGTTTCTGTTATTTTTTTGTACCTTTTGGAAGTCACTTGCTTGTGCTTCCTGCTTACTCGGGTAACATTATTTTTCTTCTCAAGTCTTTGATAAAGACTAGACAGTCACGATTGCTTTCCTCTCATAACTTAGCTAAGACACTTTAGGTACAAGACATTGACTCGTCAGGATAGGACAGCTGTTGGATTAATCTCTGTTAGTTGCCTATTCATCTATAGCCTGGGCATTTAGTATGTGTTTCGTACTTGATAGCTGTAGTTCTATTTTGTGTTTGTTAGTCCCTTTTCTTTCTACTGAATGATACTTGATATTTATCCTTATTATATATAGTTTTGTACTAGATTTAAAAACCTTTTGTTTAGACAAAAAGGGAGAAGTGCTGTGGGAAATCATTCAGCTAATAACTTTTGGTGGTACCAGACTTAGGGGCATGGTCTTCTGTCTGGGTTGTGATTGCTTTTAAGAGAGAAGGAAGGGTTCTCTGCCTCTCTCTCTTGGGTGGTGGTGGGAGATCTGATAACAGCTCCCATGGCCCACAGAACAGAATAACATGGCAGCTTGCTACCTTGCTGTTTATGAGTGTTCTCCAATAAATATTTATTACCCCCCTTTATTTCAGGCTTTCATGGTTTTGCTTACTCACAGTTACACCAAGATGCCTTATTTGTAGTTACAACAATAATAAAATAATACATTTTAAATTAGAGAAATTTATATCATGCACAGTCACCACTCCCGCATGATTCTTCTAGGGCTTGGTGGCTTCTATAAACACATGAGAACATCAAGAGCCACACTCTCTGGGTTATCAACCCCTGGCCACATGTGGCTTTGAAAACACGTCAAAGTATAAAGTATGTATCAGAATTCAAAGAGAATACGAATGGCAGCATTTTATCTCAGTCATTTTTATAGTGATTATATATGGAAATGATTGTATTTTCAGTATACTTGATTAAACTAAATAAGTTAAAATTAATTTTCTCAGTTTGTATCTTTATATTTACTTTTATTTTTTGTGCACACACACACACACGTGCCATGGCTTTTGGGTTTGGGGACTTGGTTCTCTCATTCCGCCGTGCAAGTCCCAGAGACTGAACTCAGGTACAGCAAGTGCCTTTATCGACTGAGCCCTTCTCACGATCCTGTGGTTTTTTTTTTGTTTTTTTTTTTTTTTTGTGGAGTTCGCAGAACACTCACGGTATGTGGCCCCCATTCACCTGCTGAGAGGCTGAGCTGGTACAAATACATGTTATTTCTATTTCCATGTAGTCCTGGGCCAACAGCAGCAGCTGGGCGCTTCCCAGGAAAGCAAATGTCAGGCTTCAACCCACATGTGCTGAAGCTACGGCTTAACAACATTTGCTGAGCTTCTGATGAACACTGATGCTTGGGAAGAACAGGTTGAAATAACCTTTTCAGGGCTGCTCCTCGTGCTTCTTTCTTCTTTATTAGACTTCTTTATTTTTAGATAAATGTCTTGCAGTCCCTTAGCATTCTGTTCTGTTACATATTAGAAGCGCAAAATCAGTGAAGTTATTTGACATTCCAGAAAATTCCACACTTATAAGATGAATGTAACTTTTCTTCATCCCATAATATTTTCATAGAAATTAAATGAAATTATAAGGAGACATATGGATCCTAAGGAAGCAAAAATTTAGAGACATTTTCTGTCAATAATAACATTAATTATTTTTATTATTTTGACTTTATTTTTCAGGATTTTTGTGCATGTACACAGTGTGTTTTGATCAAGTACACCTTTGTTTCCTCCCTCTAATTTGTGTCCTCACTACCACTTTTCTCGCCTGTGCTCTCTCTTTTTTTTAAAAAGCCTACTCTGTTCACTTAGTGCTGTTTTATATGCATGGGTACAGAACCATCTACTGGAGCATAGGTAGCCTCTCGGAGGCCATACACCTGAATATGATTACCATCCCTTCCCAAAGCCATCTATTACCTATAGCTTTTCAGTTAGGGGGTGAGACTTCAGCACTCCACTCTTGGTCGTGTGCTGGTTTTACTTATGCAGATAGAGCTGTTGTGAGTTCACATGGGCACTGGCCCTGTCATGCCCAACAAACACTGTTTTGTTGTACATGTCCACTGCTGCTAGTCCTTAAGTGTTTCACTCCCCGTATAAACACGATCCCTGAGCCGTGTGTGTGTGTGTGTGTGTGTGTGTGTGTGTGTGTGTGTGTGTTGGGGAGTATTTTATAGATACCTGGTTTAGAGCTGATCATACCATAGTGTCTTGTTCTCTGCACATCAATCAATTGTGATTCTCAGTGTTAATCTACATCCTCTACAAAAAAGCTTTTCTGATGAAGGTTGAGAGATGCATTAGTCTATTATAAAGATAAAAACTTGGGGCCTGTTCAATACTGTTTAACAGAATAATAGTATTAGACTCTTCTCTGGGGTCTAAGGCATAGTGAATTTACAAACTTTTGGCCCAGTTAGAGCTCTAGACTTGAATTCTATATTGTGGGTGGCTTTAATACAATGAAAAATACCTTTCTTTCTTTCTTTCCTCCCTCCCTCCCTCCCTCCCTCCCTCTCTTTCTCTCTCTCTTTCTTTCATCACTATTGCAGCAGTGGGCATATCTTGCCATGTCAGTCATTAGTGTAGCTCGCAGTGTTCACAGAGGAGTTACATTGTTGAACACTCCCCAACCCTGTAGTGTAAGTATAATCCTCTGGCATTAAAAATGCCACCTGATAGAGATGAAACTTTGAGGTTAATACCAGCTTGTTCTCTCCATTTTCCATGTCTTAAATATGTGTTGTCTTCAGCAATAGGGTCTTACTATTAAGTCCGGGAGGATAAGCAAGGGGAACACAATGGCTTGTAGTGTTGGTAGTCTATGGGTCCCCACTGACAAGAACTTAAAGAGAGGTAGCCTATTCCAGGCACTGAGTTTTTATTTGATAGCCTAAGGTGTCTAGGAAAGGCATTGCCCCCCACTACAGAGTGTCTTGGTTAACATTCCATATACATGTTTCAGATGATTATCTATACTATTTTAGTGTTTAGAAGGAATTCTTAGACTTCGAAAGGCTGATTTCAATGTATTATATCAATTATGACTAGTGTTTTCTTTGGCCTTAATTATATACAGTAAGTTTACTTAGCATATGGATAAGACTGTAACAGTAAAATAAAAACTGTTCATCTTTTTTTAGAGCCAAGGCAGTGTCTCTAAGCTTTTCTGATTATTGCTTTGCAATGGAAGATGATTTGTAGCTGTGTTTGCAGATCACTTCTTAAAACATGGTCTTATATACTGCAGAAAGTTTTTTCTTTTTTATTAAAGGTATTTTTAGTTATACAGAGAGAATCTCCACTTTGGTCTACTAGAAGCAATGGCTATGATAAAGTGCAAGTCTATTCTATGAAGTATAATTCTATCATTGTTAAAGTATAAACTGGTTATAATAATATCAGAGCCTGGAACTGATTGATTATAGATGGCAAAGAAACACGAAGAAACCCTATTCAAATGTTCATTGACTAACATTTACTAAAAAGTGATCTTCACAATTTGCATTAGTTGACAGAAGAAAGCACCTCCTATACAGTGTGCATGATTGTAGCCCAAGGCAGAAGCCATGTGATGTATCACCCAAGCTGTAATGACCAAGACCAAATCCAACCATATTCTTAGGTGTGCAGACTATAGATTGTGGAGCTGAGACGCTTTTATTACACAGGGAAGCTTTGGATGGGAAGGGACTTAATTCCATTAGCAATCAGAAAAATACATGCGAAAACATATAGCAAAATGCTTTTTTTCTTCAAGATATTCAAAATGTAGCCACAGGAAAGTTTCTCAAAAAGCCATGAACCCTTCAAGGAAGTAATATTAGACTACAGACTTTGAAATACAAGTGGCGTCAGTGAACTGTGGCCACAGTCTCCTTAGCTGGAGCAAGGAAGCTGCTCATGAGGGTTTGTCTGAGCAGTAACTGTTAGCATGGAGGGGTTGGCCTCTACATAGACAGAGTACGCCATTTGGTTTCCAGAGGATATTGATGGCAACAAACCTGTACGTCTTAGATCTCTAAAAACACAAAATGTTCTTTTCGATATCATAAAGTCACATTTCTTGAATTTATTCGCTGGAGAATGTTTTTATCGAGCACCAACTCTGTAAATTGACCTTCCCTAGTTAACTGGGGGCAGCTACAGCATTTGGGCTTGGGACTGTCCATAGAAAGCAAATGGGATTGATTACAAACTTCTGAATGCTTGACTTTTTCATGGAACTTTATGTATATCATTAATTCTGTTCCTGTGATGAAAGCAGCAAAACTACCAATAACTGGCATTGCTCATTGGTGCCAAGCACCGTTAGGAGTTAAATAATTAATCATTGCATGATTCTATTGAATAGTACTATTTTTATGACAATGAGACCTAAGGCACAATTGTATCTACATGACAGAACCCATAGAGATTCATTAAGTCACTGAGCCAAAATGTAAACCTAGGATCAGAAACCTGTGTACTGTACTCACCTGCTGTAACATGACTATGAATTATCCCTATTAAAAGGACACTGAGGCACTGTGATAATTATCACAGAAGTTAGTTGAACCAACATTTAAATCTAGCTAGAGAGCCATGTATCTGTACTCTTCCCATGGCATTATATTGGCCTCGATTTGGTATCTAAGACCACATGCTCAGAAATAACTGCATATGTGACACTGATTGCCTGGCTTTCGGGGTACAGAAGAAATGCCAGGGGAAGGGATTGTCTGAAAAGAATCCATCTTCATCTCAGTTTAACCATCCCTTGTGGATTCTGTCATACCGTGGATCAAAGCAAGTGCTCTAACTGATGACTCGTTCTGCTTGATTTTACCAAAGGAGGTCAAAGTAAGAATTTCCTAGCAAGCCATACATGAGAATTCAGCTGGTTTTGCTCCCTCATTCATTATTCAAGAGTTGTCTGCTCACCACCTACCATGTGCAAGTCATTTAGACTATGTCCTGAATAAAGATACACTTCCACCCCTACCCAGCCCAGACTTAGGATAGAATTTCATTTTCTGCAGAAAGTCAGGCTAAGGCGAATTCAGCAGGTGCCCTCATTTTCCTAAGTTAAAATCCTTAGACCTGTGGATTGTAGCTTGACTCTGGCAACACACTTCTATCTCCCAGTCCATTTAAACAGCATCTCATCAGTAAATGTTTAATCTTCTCTCTGCAATCATCAGAAAGCATTCATTACAGCCTGGTCATGCTTTCAAAGTTACTCCATAACAAACCTAGCACATCCCTTAGAAATGGGTTCTCTAAGTCCTTGGCCATGTCCCATTAGTCTGAGAAAAACAAAAATAAATAAATAAATCCAGGGAAATGCATGCCTCTGAGCAATGTGAACCCAAATAAGCGTGCATATACTTGCTGCTGGGAAAGGAGGGTAGTGTGTAGCTTGGCTAAATATGGGCACAGTAAAATTGCTATTTTTGACCCAGATATGATATGTACATAATAGTTTCACCCATTCTCCCCCAACCATCTTTCTGATGACAGAGAGTGAATTTGATGCTTAAGCTCAGTATCAATAAGAATGAATGGCAGACATGATTAGAGTCCTAAATCCTGAGAAAAGACCGAGAAACTGATAACAACAGAATATTTATGTGAACATGTTTTTAATTAAGTATTAATCTTTACTTCTTTACATATGGGTAATGTGTGGTGATTGTAGTTGGTGTCCACATACATGTGCATGCTTTTTATAAAGACTCATTTAAGGAGGCATGGCTTGCATAATTCATACTCAGGAAATAACTGTAGAGCATGTTTTAGAACAAATGGATGCTGAGCACAATACAACACAACTTGTTCTTGGTATAGTTAGTTAGATCATTATCACAACCTCATATATAGCATTTATCTAGTGTTCAGTATGTTTGCCACGGATTAAAGTCTAATAATTTAATCTCCATAAAGTTCTCTGAGACTCATTGCCCTGCTCTGGTTTCACAGACGAGAAGACAGAGGCTGCACAGGCAGACACAGGCTCAGGGCTATCCCACTGGCCCCTCTGCTTCGCTTTCTCTTTATTGGTTAAGAGAAAAGTTAACAAAGAGGAGATAGTAAAAAGTAAGCTGATAATTTTTTAGATAATTGAATATTCAAAAAATCATTCAGTTATCTGCCTACTTACCAAAGGGTAAGCAGAAGAAAACCAGAATGGACTAAAGAGTAAATGCGTCAAAAGCAACCTCTGAAAAAATTAAACTCCTCCCCTGGAAAGAGTCATTCCTGCTTCACCAGGTGAATAATGATCCACATCACAATTAACTAAATTGCCAGCGTGCCTGTTTTTCATCTAAATTTAATTACAGGATAAACATACTGACACATACATGCAAAAAAAAAAATGAGTCTTTAGCATCTTTAAAACTGGTAAAATTAATTCCCATTTTTCAACAAATAGAATCATTTCATTTTAAGATGAAAATGGAAACTGCAAAAATAGTTACATATAAAAATTACGGGAAATGCTTTTCTTTTTTTTTCCTTCTGCCACTGTTTTCAGCCTTTTTGGCTTCTTACAGGCATCACCAGGGAGGAGGGGGAAGCCTCGTTGCATTAGCAGCAAGGGCCCCTACTGTGCTTCAATTGGACCAGGTCTCCTGCTGATGTGTTCATTGGGATCACTCAGGATGTCCTCCCTGAAGGAATTCTGCAGCTTTGAGAGGGACAAGGAAGGAAGGGAAAGTTTTAAAGCTCTGTAATGAAGAATTTCTTAAGAGTGCCAGTAGATGGCGAACTTTACTGCAAGGAACACGTGCTGTAGCCTGCGGATTGCTCAGAACATTAACCACCCAGTGAAATTTCCTACTCAGGAAGCTAATATGAAAGCCAAACTATTTACGCCCATTTCCTGGGAACTAAATCCCAATGATCAATTTAAATCTTATTAATGAGTCTGTTTCTAAAGCATAGTAATTATTGAAATGATTTTTATTTTCACTGAGAGAATGTAGTGTGCCAGGCATATAAGAACACGTGTGAGTTTTATACTTCAAGTATCGTGGAAAAGTTGGAGTGACCATAATCCTTATGTCATGGACACCCATTCTAGGTTTTTGCCTTCACTCTGTTTCCTTAGCTGCTTATTTAATTATTTACTCAGTTTGTTCATCTCAATAAAGCATTAGATTTGTCAGACAGGGTGACATATGCCTCTAATCCCAACATTTTGGAAGCAAAGACAGAAAGAGTTCAAGTCTGAGGCTTGCCACATCAAATTAAATGGAGTGAACGGAAGTTGTTTTATTAATTTGAAAAATAGAATTTTCTTTCTGACAGATACTTTTTCTCATTAGTTAGTGCATATATGCTGACTGTTTCTGTAGGAAAACCTGTTAGCATCTAGGGACACATCACACACCTACACAGTAGACAGTGTCAGTGGTACCCTACACAAGGGAAGGAAATGGGGAGGCTCAGACCCCACAGAAAGCATGTCGCAGTGTGCACAGAAACAGAACAATGGGGGACAGGATGTGGACTGTAGTTGGATCCACCTGGTTTGCTTTGCAAGCATTTTATCGAATTTATTTCGTCAAGCCTTTCAGAATCTACAGGGCTATGAGGAAGCACATATCTGCTTCATGTGCCAGATGTGCACACTCCAGGACAAATTCCTTGAACCACACCGAACAATTTCTTCTTGACTTTATACTACCTGAATATTTCTTTAATCTTTAGATACATAAAGTACCAATGTTGTAGTTGGGAATGGTTACACACACCTTTAAGAAGCAGGCAGATCTCTTTGAGGCCAGTGTGGTCTACATAATGAGTTCCTGAAAGGCCAGGACTATGTAGATATAGAGACCCTGTCTCAAAGCAAATCAAAGCAATACAAAACAAAATAAAAATTTTGGCATCCTACTGTGGCAAAAGATGACTTAATTCTTCTACAGGACACACACACACACACACACACACACACACACACAGCACTAAACTCTGTTGCTCCCAATATCTATCACAGCTTTTTGTTATTTTATAGCAGAGTGTTATTCTCATAAGTTGCAATTTTATTTTCTCTTCAGTCTGTGTATTGATCTTACTTACTGACCTTCACTGATTTCATTTCCTTTCTTTTCCAGCTTTTAGCATTTCCCCCAAATTAATAGCAATGAAAGTTGTTTTGTGTTTTAGGCTTGGTCTGTTTATTTGCTGTTGCCTCATACACAGAATGCTGCATTTTTCTTTTCTGACACATCCCTCATGAGGCTCCGCTTTCCAGTCTGCTTAATGTTGATACTGATGGCACGTCTGGGGTGCTGGGATTTCTTTTTTTAGTAAAATCTGCTTGTTTTTATCTTGTTAGGTCCCTGACAAGATTTCCTAGAATGAATGTCTTCTTTCTTGCTTTCCCTGTCATTTTCATTCATGTTCCCCCAGAATCTTCCTGAAATTTCAAAAGAGTACATTTTGAGTCTGTGAGTACTTGAATGTTTTCCAATGTTTTGTTTCATCCAACTAAATTACGAGTATACTTGGGCATATAGCACTGACTTACAAATGACTTCCTCTTGTGTGTGTGTATGTGTGTGTGTGCATGTGTGAACACACATGCACCAGCATGAGTGGTTCACTACATACCTCAGGCTGGTATCAAACAGAGACCTGCCTCTGTTTACCAAGTACTAGGGTTATAGGCATCGTCACACATGGCCTTCTCAGGAGTTTTAAAATGTTCTATATCCTCCAGCATGCAATGCTTCAGATGATAAACTAGAAGTGTAGCCAATCAATTTAGAGAGAGTCGCAACATTATTGCTTTTTTGGGGGCTATTACTTCAGCTGTATTTTCAAAAATGGATTCTTAGAACAGAGAAGCTTTCAGGAAAATGAAGTTTGTACCCTTGGCTTCAATATATTTGCAATGGGACAATATCTCTTTTGGTCTGTGAAATGTATGTAGCTATTTTGTGTTGCTGTGTGATGGAGAAATGCTATGTGTGAAGTCCTGCAATGTTTAAGGCAGTGTATTGCATTAGATAACCAGGATTTTTATTATTTTTCATTTTTCTATGTTTTGTTTTTTAGAGCATAATATAGTGATGCTGATTAAACAGCTAGTGATAAACCAATAAACAGAATTCTTTTAAGTATGTGTTTCTGTTAAGCAACTGATTCGCAGATGATTTTGTAAGTGATCTAGTATTTCCTAAGTCTTCCATAAGGGAAGGCAGGCATCAGAATTCCGAATAGCTGGAGGGAGTAGCAGTTTGGTTCTCATTATTCAATTGCACTTAGACCTGAGGAAAGGAAGACACAGAAGAAATGTGGTGAAGTCGTTTTTCTTCCTGTTCACGTGTGCATGTGTGCACGCATGCATGCATGTGCATGTATGTGTTTGCATTGTGTACTTATGCATGTGCATGTACACAAGTGTGAATGTGAGAACAAACATGTAGGTCAAAGACAACCTCAAGGTCTCTCATTGGCCTGCTACTCATTTATTTGACTAGGTTTACTTGCCAGTGAGTTCCAAAAATCTACCTCTCTAGTGATGGAATTGTACGTGTCTACTATCAAACCTTGATTTTTAAAAATGGAATCTGGGGATTGAACTTGCAAGCCAAGTACTTTACTGACTGAGGCATGTCCCTAGCCCCATCTTAGTTTCTTATTACGAATTATAGAAAACTTCTGGATCAATGAAGAATTAAAACTCAACATTAGAACACATCCAGTGATGTGTTTCGATAATGAATATGTTTGAAAGGGTTTTCTTTAATTCTACCCTAAACCATTTGTAAATTTAATCTTGATATTTTATATTTCCTTTTAGATTCATCTTGCATTAATTCTACCCTCAACCATTTGTAAATTTAATCTTGATATTTTATATTTCCTTTTAGATTCGTCTTGCATTAAAAACAATACCAAGTGCCTCTCGAATTCTTGCCCAAACAATTCTACATGCAAGGGTTTTCCACGAGACAATTGTTGCTCAGACATAGACAATGATTTGGACAAAGGCTGTGAAGATGTGAAGGACCCTTGTTTCTCCAGTCCCTGCCAAGGAAATGCCACTTGTGTGAATACTGCAGGAGAAAGGAGCTTTCTGTGTCAATGTCCTCCTGGGTACAGCGGGCTGACCTGTGACACTGCCACCGATTCCTGTGGAGGAAACTCCTGCCAACATGGAGGCACTTGCCATAAAGACCCCGAGAACCCTGTCTGTATCTGCCCTGCGGGATATGCTGGAAAGTTCTGTGAGACAGACCACAATGAGTGTGCTTCTAGCCCTTGCCATAATGGGGCTGTGTGCCAAGATGGGATCAATGGCTACTCCTGCTTCTGTGTGCCTGGATACCAAGGCAGGCATTGTGACGTGGAAGTAGATGAATGTGTTTCTGATCCCTGCATGAATGAGGCTGTGTGCCTCAATGAGATAGGGAGATACACTTGTGTCTGCCCTCAAGAGTATTCTGGTAAGTGCAATTACATCAGTATCCTGAATATGTGGTTGGAAAAAAGGAAACTTTTCCTTTTATATTGAGTAATATGTATGTCTAATCACTTATGAAAATGGTCAAATTCTAGAAGGTACTACTAACTAGATAAAAAGCTTACTAAATCCTGAAAACCTAGTGAATTTGCTGAGTTTGTGAGCACGTATTAATATTTCAGCAGAAGCTCTACACAACCGCAAGCTTCGATTCAGTTTTCACAAATGTTAAGGAGTATTCCTTTGTGTATAGATGCCATATTTAAATAAAACCTCACTATCAATTGATGGATACTTAGGTTGCTACCATATCTTGGCTATTGTAAATAGTGTGTCAGTGAATGAGAGAAGACAATACATATTTATATATTACATATTATATGTATTTTAAGCTATATATTGAGTAGCGGGGTAACTAGATCACATGGTAAACTAATTTTCAGGGTTTTTTTGAGGATCTTCTATACTGTTTTCTAAAATTCATAACATACCAACAAAATAGAGGTCCCTTTCCCCAAAAGTTTTCTCAGCATTTACTGTCACGCATTATTTTGAACACTGCCAGTATCACAGTTGTAAGATAATGTCACAGTTGATGCTCCTCTGTGATCAGAAATGTTGGAAATCTTTTCATGTATCCCTCAGTCACTTGTCTTCTGCATCTGCCGCATTTCGGATGAAACTAGAAGACATTATGTTAAGTGAAGTCACGCAGGCACGAAGGGCCAGATCCAGGCACGGAGGGCCAGATCCAGACATGAAGGTCCAGTCTCCTATGTGGAATCTGAAACAGCTGACACAAAGAATAGGGTATTGAATGGTGGCTGCCATCGGCTGGCAGAGGCTAGAGCATGGACAAGGGAAGGGAAGATGTTGGTAAATGAGTACAAGGTGACAGCTGGAGAGTACGTGTTAGGGTTCTATTGCTTGAGGACTATACTTGGTTATACTGTGTATTTCAAACAACCATAGGAAGAATTCTAAGTATTCTCATCACAGAACGAAAAACAGTAAATGATTAGCTTGATTTGGTCAATCCACAGCACATACACACATTTCAACATTATGTCCATAAAAATCTACAATTATTTCAATTGAAAATAAGTTAAAACTTTAAAACAACAAGAATGACAAGTACCTTTGGATTCAGTCCATGGACTTCATGGAGTCACTTTCAGAATCAGATAGTTCTGGTTTTCTATCCCTTCTATTTCTTCAGTCCTGTCTTAGCCCTACCCTCAATGGCCCAAAGCCCATTACTTCATGCAGCCTATTAGGAAGGCAGGGTACAAATTGGTAGGTTCTGGTGTTTAAGTGTGCTCTACCAGATAAATGGCAGCAAGCCAGTTCTTACTTCATCACTTAGAAGACAATAATAGTACATCACATCAGTTGCTTACAAAGTTTCAAGGATGGTGAATAAACCATCCTTTGACTGTATCCTTGGAGCCGAGTAAACTTAGCCAACTATGAGGAGTCCTGGTTCTTACGGCCTTATGTGTATTTCATATAGATTTATTTTGTGATTTTAAATGTGACTCATAAAAAGCTGAGTTTAAAAAATTGCCTGGTTGCTTAGAAAACAAGAGAAAAATAAAACATTATGGGAATGATACCATTTTATCAGTGAACTTGTTACATTTCTGTGATTACCAGGCAAAGAACATTGGTTGTTTTGAGCCCAGAACAGACATCATGCAACGAACAGTGTAAATGAATTAATTGTAGAGAGAAGTGTATTGTCTGTAAAATTTCAAAATTTTCCATTTTTGAATATACCCTTAACATTCTTTTTGTCTAAACTTAGGCTATATAAAAGAGTTTAATTAATGTTCAGCCTAAATAGATCATTTATCCCATCCATTCTAATGCTCAGGGAACATTTAGAAAAGGGGTCAGAGAACAAATAATTGCTGGAAGACAGGGAGAAGGCCTGCAAATGCCATCTTCTGGATAAGACAGCCATTAGAATTATAGACTCACGGCAGCTGGGGTAGCCTGTGCTAGGTCAGCATCCAGACAGGGACTCTGGTGGCCTTATGCCTCACTGCTTCTCACTGCTGAACTATTTGCTCCCAATAGAGTCAGGAAGAGCATGAGCCATTGTTTTTATTTGTGTACCCACAAGTAACCCCACCAGGTTCTAATGAATAGGTCACCTGCCAAAGTAGAGTAGCCATGTTCTGGTAGCCTATCTTGGCTCTCATCCCTGAATACCAATTATCCAGAAATGTGGAACAGAAATGTTCAGATCCTATCTTCAGAGGGTCAAATTTAATTGATAATATCTAAGAATGGGAGTCAGAAATTAAGTTCATGTGAACTTAACATAGAGACTTTGGTTGTTGGTTTACCTCATAGCTGTCCCGTCGATATTGATGTTTGTGGCGGTCTGGACCAATTACCAGAAATCCCAAAGAAGATGGGTAGAATCAAGAGAAAGCCAAAGTTGATGAGGGAGAAAGAAGAGCATGAACACTCCACATGGATGCTCTTGCGTTCCCTGACTCTACCTAGATCTTCTGATGAATCTTGGACACTGTTACAGTGAACAGCTGCAGTGTGCCGTGTCTGAGTTTAGAGTGAGCATAAAGAACTGTGTTTACAGAGTGGGGAAAAACACTGTGTGCTTGTGAGCCACAAAGCAAGAAAAGGAAGTAAATTTTAAAAGACAGAGAGGTAGGACGGGGGAAAGAGCCACAGCATGTGGAGAGGGTTCACGCAGCATGAATCCTCTGTGCACTCTATTGCATTTCACGAGCTGTGATTCATTGGCTGCGACAATGAGCTGAGCCTGAGCCAAAGGGAAGTCTTAGGTGAGAGTCTGTTTGCATAAGCATCAGCTACAGTTGAAGCTCAAAGTAAGAACTTAAAGGTTTCTTTAACGGAAAGGACTTTGACCTGGAGCATTTGTCTAATTTTAGTTTAAGTTTATGCAACAAATCCTTATGTAATTGAAGTCCTTCTTATATTGATGAAATTAATAGTGTATACCTTTTCCATAAGATGCTTGTAGTATTAGAAAACAGTTGTAGTAGGGGCAGGGAAAAGCCAATTGGATAATAAAACAATTGGATAATAAAAATCAAGTAAAAATATGTATTGAAATTCTCAGTGAAAGAAACCTATAGGAAAATATTCCATTCCTTCATTATAAAATAAATATTTGAGGGGCTATGGAGATGGCTCAGTTGGTAAAGTGCCTGACAGAGCATAAAAACCCGAGTTTGGATTCAGAGCACCCAGGTAAAAGTCTGTGCAATTCATAGTTGCTGTCTGTAATACCAACCTCCCTAGAGGTCCTTGGCTAGCCAAGTCTGCCAATCGGTGAGTTTTAGGTTCAATGAGAGACCCTGTCTCAAAAAAAAATGTGGAAAGGCATCCAGGAAGATACTCTGTGTTGGCTTCTGGTTCCTATAAACCTATATATGTGTTCATAGATAATACATATAAAAACCACCTACATACACACAAAAAATAAGTTATGAAATGATGGATGAATGAATAAGTTAAAAATGGATCTTTAGTATATAAATTATTTTAAAATAATAGTAACATAATTTTAAGTTTTACATATAAGGTACACATTAAATTTACTTTTAAGCATAAGGAATATTTTTATTTTGTAAATATAAATATTTATATTTATTTTATTTCATAAATGAAAATGTATTTTAAGAATGAAGTTTAGTTCATAGTTTAGAAAGTGTAAAATTTTAGGGTCTTACCTAGAAGAGTTATTGTGGTGATAAAGGAAAAGGCAGCCTTGATAGTGACCAGGAAGAAGGCTCACCATTTTTCAAAGAAAGAATATTTTCACACTATTTTTACCTAGGGAAACATTGATGGCTCTAATAAAAACGTGTGCTGAAATTTCCAGTGATACTTCCAACATAACGAACTTACAATGTGTACCAACGTCTCTCAAGCTTTAGCATGCATCCAGCTCACCTGGGGAATTTTCTGTGGAAATACAGTATTTGATCCCACAGATCCGAGATGAGGCTCAAGTCCCCATGTGATGCTAACGCTGTTGGCACAGTGTCTTTGTGACAGGATCTGGGATCACCTAGGAGACAAACTTCCAGGCACGTTTGTCATGGGCTGTTTTGATAAAGATTATCTTCTGACCATGCTCGTGAGGGAATATATTGATCAAGGAAATTGAGGTGGAAAGATCCATGATATAGTGGGTGACACCATTTTGTGGGTTTGGGTCCTGGACGACGACGATGACGACAACAACAACAACAACAACAACAAAGCTAGCTGAACTCAATATGTTCAATATGTTACCACTCTTTGCTTCCTGATGGCATATGTAATGTGTCTAGTCACCTCAGGCTTCTGCTGCCATGGTGAACTGTACCCTTGAACCGGAAGCCACAAAAACCCTTCAGTCTTTAAATTGCTTTGGTCAGGGTAATTTGTCACAGAAACAAGAAAAGAAGCTAAGACAACCACACAAAAGCAAGTGATGACTCCCACGACACCCACACCATTGTTGCACCAGTGGGTATGTCTTACCTGGCCACTCGTAACTGTAGCTTGCAGAGATCTTAACTTGATATAACTGTGGCTAACGTTAAGCACTATGAAAGCTATATATTAGAAATGAAGCTCTCAGGTCACTTAAAACTCGATTTCCCCATTTTCTATGACTCGGGTATGTGGTGTCCTCAACAATAGGGTCTTACTATCATTACTACTTATGAGTTTTCTGACCTTCATGGATATTCCAAATGAAACATGTTAATCTGAGTATCCAAAAGTAATCTCAATAAATGAAAGGAAACATTCAGCCTGTGTTGCTCTGGGTCTCAGCTAGCTCCGAATGATTGTTTCTAGTTCTCTCCATTTACCTGGGAATTTCATGATGCTGTTTTTCTTAAGGGCTGGATGATACCCTATTATGTAAATGAGCTACATTTTTTTATTATACATTCATCAGTTGGTGGGAATCTAAGCTGTTCTCATTTCCTGACTATCATGAGCATAACAGCAATAAGCATGAATGAGATAATATCTCTCTACTAGGATTTGGAGTTTGCTGAGTACATACCCAAGAGTGATGTAGCTGTATCATAAAGTAGACTTATGTCTATCTTTTTGGAGAATCCACATAACTCCTCCCCAAGGAGGTTGAGTGATTTTGCACATCTGCCATCAGTAAATAAGCTCGCCATTTCCTCATACCCATTTGTGATCATTTTTTAATCAGCCGTCCTGACTGTGTTTAGGTAAAATCTCAAGGAAGTTTTATTTGAATTTTCCTGATGTCTCAAGACATTAAATATTTTAGATTTTTTTCTTATCCATTTTATTTCATCTTTTGAGAACTCTCTCATGCCCACTTCCACTCTCTTGCTCAACATATTAGTTGAAATCTTACCTAGGGCAATAAGACAAGTGGAGGAAATGAAGAAGCTGTAACTAAGAAAGGAAGAAGACCAAGTACGCTTTATTGGCATTCTGGTTAAAATTTTGTTGTTGCATGCATGTATGAAGGTGGACTAGAGTGTTTACAGCAGCAACAGAACTGAGATCTACCTGCACTCTGTGCATAAACACTCATGTCTTAGACAAGCCATAATAATTGTATAGTAGATTTACATAAGGAGCCCATAACTAGGAAACATAATTCTTATTATGAAGAAGCATAGAATGCATCGGGATCACATATATTGCACGGAATCTGAAATTTAGCATAATTAACCTGGAGCACAGTGATTTTCAAAGCATGGGCTCTGCAGATAATGGGAAAGGTGTTGAGGGTGGTTTGTCATGGCCATCCTTCCCGTGTCACGTGCTCTCTGCCTGTTGCAGTGAGTGATGAGGTCAGCCCGTTGTGCGAGACCTGCTCCACACTGATAGCATATGATGTGTGTTATCTAGTGGCACAGAAATGCTAACACAGATCTCCAATTCTCAAAAGGTAGACAATAAGGGTCAAATATCTCCAAATGTGTTTCATAAGTTTAGGACAGTCCTTGAGATCAACATGATTTATTTTAAGTGTTTGTCAAAGCCATAAATTGACTTCCATGCTCCTGTGGGACAGTACATCCAGCTTTACTGAAGCACCTAAAATTCTGCCCTGGTTCACCAGCTCATTGTTCGGGGGAAAGAAACAGATTACCATACAGTTGCAACAAATATTCACTGAAAATTAGTTGATCATATCCTTTGTTCAAAAATATATACCAAATACCACAGAAAATAAGAGACTCTGACCCTAAAAAAATTCACCATTCTGTAGGCAGAGGAGTAAGAAATATGATAAATACATTGATATTATAGGGCATTTTGAGCGGATAGTGAGGCAGCACCAGAGGTTTAAATAAGCAGTTAAGTGTAATTTCCAGAATCTTGCTCCACTCAACCCAACTCTTGGGAAGTAGAGGGTAATGAATGAGGCATTACTAGTAAGGTCACATCATGTGGGGACAGATCAGTTCATGGTAAGCACACACAGCAGGGAGTATGGCTTCCATCTGTTAGAAGCTGCAATTGACTTTTAAAGAAAACTTCACTTTTCTGAATATGTTAGGAGATGCTATTAAAAAACTTTCTGAAAATATTGCCACAATAATATTTGTATTCTTTAGGGATTGCATAGTAAGTAGTGAGGAGGTAGGATGGTTAGGAACACCGGATAATGAATGCTGAGGGTCACAAAGGGAATAGTAAATGAGAGTAGGCCTAATGCTATTGGACAATTTTCCATTTTTACTAATAGAATTCTTTTATTCTCAACATATAAAAGTAAAAAAAAAACACAAGACATTATTGGAACATTTCTACTGAATTTTAGATCAAGAAAAGAGAACAAAATCAAGTTGGGCACTACCTTGGAGCCACTTTGGAGTCTCTTGATGTTTTAATGCATGATTTGTTATCCTGAATTAGAGGCACAGTTGTACAGAATGGGTAAGCACAGACAGTCCGTTTCTGAGCTTTTAAAGTTTCTATACAAATCATCCAGAACATACAACCAGTGACTGCCTGTGCTCAGACACCAACCCAGCCTGCCTGAGCTTTTCCCCACTCTTCTGTATGCGGCCTAACCAAACCAAGTGTTTCAAAATAATGAAGGAAAGTAAAACCAACAGTACATTTTGGTATTCCAACAAAAGTACAGTTAACAATAATTTTGCTCTAAAAATACCTTATTTGTTTCCACAGACAAAAACGCCACAAGCTGTTGCAGGCAGCAGTTCTCTCAAGCGACAGCTGCTCCGCTCTCTGCAACTTCCCACAAGCACACAGAGTTAAGAGCAATTAGAGTAGAGGAGGAGAATTATTTTGGGTAACATAGCATTTGACAAGTGCTTTAGTAAATAAAGTATTGCCAAGCAGCTAAAATATTTTCACTTTGCTAAAACTTTTCTGGCTTCGTGCGCTGGCTTTTCTCAAAGGTGTGAACTGTGAGCTGGAAACTGATGGGTGTGGATCCCAGCCCTGTCTACATGGTGCCACGTGTCAGGATGCTTTCGGGGCGTACTTCTGTGACTGTGCACCTGGATTCCTTGGAGACCACTGTGAGTTCAACTTTGATGAATGTGCCAGTCAGCCATGTCTCCATGGAGGTCTATGCGTGGATGGAGGGAACAGGTACGTGTTCTATGGATGAGTGATGGGCTTCCAGAGACCAAGCACTTGTTCACAGCTGTCGCAAATTTCAGGTTCTCACAGCCTGCCTTTGTTGCAAGTTACACCAAGTAATGAAAAGTTGCAGCATTCCGATTTACTAAATATATGTATATATTTAATAAATATGTACTATATATATGTATGTATTTAGTGGACATCTGTACTGAGTGAAGGTTTTCCAAGACACTCCTGTAATGGTTGAGAACTACATACATCATAGAAAAGTACCAACACCTAAACTCCATGTAATAAACCTGTTACAGATAAGGAAGATGCAAAAGCAAGGCTATCAATTGTGAAAATTGTGAACATAAGGTTTATATTTATGAAAACAAGCAAATAAATCAAATGGAAAAATAAATCCTTCCGAATTCGTCTGTAAAGGCTGCTGTAAGAGCATCCGATATTAAATTGGTCTATCTCGGCTTTCCAGGTGTTTGGGGAATTGAGTGAATTTATTAGAGAAAGAGTAATTATCAAAAAGTATAACTCAATTTGCCTCCAAATATGAGTCTCTTATTGGAATTTGTGGAAAGGGCAACACTGCATTGTATCTTTGTGTGATAAATATAATTAATTTGTATAGTGATAGCTGAGTTCACATCAAATAATATAGCCCTATAAAGAAATTCTCGTACTTGCTTAAGCCATGAATACAGACTTGTTAAGTGCAGAACAATGTTTGATAGCATTAGACTAGGAATTCCCTCATTTGATCGCAGTCCTGTGGGAATGATGGTGAGCATTACTGTTCCCAAATTGTAATATATGCCATTCCTTAATTTTAATAAGGAATCTAGAGTAAAGAGATGTTAGACGCTCCCATGAGTTCATATCATTAATTTCTTGTAAAAGTAGTAATAAAATCATTTTCCCTCCCATTAATAAATCAGACACGGGGCTGAGGATTTAGTCCAGTGGTAGAGTACATCCCTAATGTGTGCAAGGCCATGGGTTCAATTCCCAAGAGCACACAAAGAAAAGAAAGTCATAACTTACTTCAAATCTAATTTCAAAATGACTAGAACTTAAAATGAATGTAATGAAAGGCATGTGTGCTTCAAATATGTCCATAAGTTAGTCAATAAGATAATAAGATTTTTGAATAGAGCAGAGAGAGTGGAAAATTCTTTTTAAAAATATGAAGCACAATTCAAATCCTATTCTATGTCTTGATTTCACTTTTCCTGTCAATCAGCGAATCTATGGAGGGAGTCTATACGCCTAGCGGCAGCTAACCAAACCCCACAGAGACAGGAATGTTAGAATGACCGAAACTTCCAAGGGAATGAGAGCTCTCTGCCATGTGTACTGTTTTCTCTAGAAAGCACCAACATGGAAAACACAGGGGTTTTGGTTCTGATGGGAAGGCTGACAGGCTGGAAACCTTCACCCTTTATTCTCTACTTTTATTTATTTATTTATTTATTTATTTATTTATTTATTTATTTATTTATTTATTTATTTTTGAGAAAGGGTTTCTCCGTAGCTTTGGAGCCTGTCCTGGAACTCGCTCTGTAGACCATGCCTACCTCAGACTCACAGAGACCCACCCGTCTCTACCTGCAAAGTGCTGGGATTGAAGGTGTGTGCCACCACCTCCCAGCTTATTTGTGGCATGATTCATATCTTTGTTTTACTGTCATGTCTCCTAATATCTAACTGTTGTGAGGATCAACCAATGTGGTTTGAGTTTGTTTTTACAAAATAAAATTAATAACTTTCCTATAATTCACGAGGAAAAATTGATTCTTGCATACCAAAGGAGCTTTCAAATGCGATCTCCATTTCTAGAGACTTGGATGTGCTCCTTTAATATAGGACATGTGCCTCTAATGTCTCACATAGAGTAGATTACTACTTTTTAACATCTTATTAATCAGTAGCCTTCAGGTGGCATTTTTCTTTTAAGTATTTATTTGCCTTTTAATTATGTGCATGTATATATGTGAAATGTGAACGTAAGTGCAGGTGTTTAAGGAGGCCAGAGGTATCAGATTCCCTGAAGCTGGAGTTACAGGTGGTTGTGAGCGCCTCACATGGGTACTGAGAATCGAACTCAGTTCCTTTGGAAGAGCAGTGCATGCTGTTAACAACTGAGCTATCTCTCCAGTCCATTATTAATATAATTATTAACAGTAGTAATAGTAGTAGTAGTGTGCGCGTACGTGTGCGTGCGTGCGTGCGTGCGTGTGTGTGTGTGTGTGTGTGTGTGTGTGAGGATAGGTGCCTGGGTCACAGGACACATGTGGAGATTCTGGAATGACAGCTCCATGAAGTTCATCCCCTCCTTCCTCATTATGTAGGTTTGGGAATTGAACTCAGACCCCCAGGCTTACACAGCTTGGACCTTCATGTGCTGGTCCATCTTCCTGGCCTTATGTTTTTAGTATTTTTAATCAAACAAAATCATGAACAGATTTTCCCCAACTATCTGAGACATAAAAACTATGTCCCTTGAAAGCTGCCATTTCTAGAGCCTTAAGTAGCCCAGTATCTATGCGTGGTGATAAATAAACACAGCCATAGGGAATAGTTTACAAGTGTTCTATGATTGAAACATCCCCTCAAAACACCCTTCTTTTTCACCTAACTATGCAGATACATTTTTAATTTTCATAACACTAAATCCTTGAGTAGACATTACCTATATTAAGAACCTACTATTTATAAAAATTCAACAACTCACACCATCAAATTAATTTTGAAATAGTTTTAGATCATAATAATTGGAGATAGAAGAACAAAAATATTCATGTAATTAAAAGGAAAAATACATCATAATCACAATATACTTAAGAGCACTTCTATTAAGAAAAAAATTAATTTTTATAATAGACCTTATTTGGTGCAAATCATTACCTACTAACTTAAAAAATGCTAATAATTATATTTACCATACCATTTAATAGTAACCTAATACCCTGATATACTAGAGATGATGCTTCTATTTTATATATATATATATATATATATATTTGATTATCATTATGATCTGATGACCTAAGTCTTCAGTTTAAGTATGGTGAAACTGGCTTCCAAATAATGGTGCATGAAGTTTTACTGTCATTTTTAAATCAATAATGACAAAGCGTTGTTATGGAAACACACGACCATTCAGGTCTTCAGAGATAACTCCATTTTACTTTTGAGGTAAGTATGAAGCTATGCCATTGGGGTCAGGTTAATGAACAAATAGAGACAGAATAAAGACGGTTTATTTCAAGATGACCAAGAGTTGACATGAGATTTTCGTTTACTATCTAGCTATCACTGCGACTGCACCGGTAGTGGATTCACGGGGATGCATTGTGAGACCTTGATGCCTCTTTGTTGGTCAAAGCCTTGTCATAATAATGCTACCTGTGAAGACACTGTTAACAGCTATGTTTGTCACTGCTGGCCTGGTAAGTGACAATTACTTCATCTTTTTTTTCTTTTTACCCAGACTAGAAACACATTGCTTATAGAAATTAAGCTAAAAAGTTCTTTCCACCAAAGGCTTTAAGACAACACTTTATTCAACTTTACTTATTATATTGAATTCCTCATTGCCTACACAGTATTGATACTATACTCTAAACAGTGTAAGGCAAGGGACCACAGCACCAGTGACTAGAACCCTCTAGGATCATAAAAACAGCAATGGAAGGTTGAATTTCACATAGCTTTCATGAAGAAACATTCACTAGGATGGTTTCTTTTTATCTACCTATTTCCAGACACCAGAAATAAAAAATACTTCAATGTGTTAACTTTCTAAGAATTTATCTTGTCTCTTGAGCAATTCATGCAGTTAGTCAATCTCATAATTCATGTAGTTAGTCAATCTCTCATAATCTGGGAGCAAAAGGGGCATATCTAATTCTAATAGATATACAGTATACAAAAATACAAGTTTTGGTACATTAAGATACTATAAAGAGCTTATATTAAAGTGAGTATTACCATTTACAAAATATGCCTGCATATGTATCATAAATGGACTCACTGACAAGGAGATTTCGGATAAATATCTTAGCCACTCTTCAGATGAATTTTTACTTATAAAAGAAAGGTGTTAATAATGATATCCACCTCCTTGAGTTGTTTCAGAAAACAACTCCAGTAATAAATATAAAGATCTTAGCTCAGCTTAAAACACAGAAAACTCAATAAACACTAACTAGTTGGTAAAAATAAGAGATTGATCATTCTGTGCCCTAACTGGCACCAAGCAATACAGCTTACTTTAGGAAGGAAGTGAGGGAGGGAAGGAAGAAGGGAACGGAAAGAAACAGTTAATGTGCCGGGAGCACATAGAAAGGAACCTGTCCAGCTGTGGATCTCCGGGTGATTGTTGAAGACCATTTGACTATGTTGAGTGGTATCAGTAAGATGAAAATGGGATGAACAGCAGCCAGATCTCAGAGATACTTGTCTGCCTTTTAAATTATGAGTCAGGGAAGTTACATACTGTGGTGTTTGGAAAGAAAATGACCCTCAAAGGGCATGACACTATTAGGAAGTGTAGCCTTATTCGAGTAGGAGGGGTCTTGTTGGAGGAACTTGGTCAGTATGGAGACAGGCTTTAAGTTCTCATGCATGCTCAAGCTACTCCCAGTGAAACAGACCATATCCTGTTGCCTGCAAGATGTAGGACTCTCACCTTCTTCTCTAGTACCATGTCTGCCTGCACATCGCCGTGTCCCACTGTGATGATAATGGACTGAACCTCTGAACTCCAATTAAATGTCTCCCTTTCTAAGAGTTGCCTTGTGCATGGTGTCTCTTCACAGCAATAGAAAGCCTAACTAAGAGACATAACCCAACCTATTCATTTACGAAGAGGTCTCTTACAGCTTAATGGAAGCTGACTGAGTGAAATAAAGCTGAAGATGCAAGAGATTCTGAAACAGAACTGAGTCACTTGCCAGAACTAAGACGGCAGTTGTAGGATGTGAAGAGAGGATGGGTCTTTGTTATGGTTTGAAAGGAAAAGGGCTCCCACAGCACAAACTCAGGAGGACAATTCAGAAGTGGAGCCCAGCTGGTAGAAGGGGAGCGCAAGAAGTAGTTCTTCAAAGATCATTCCTAATCTTTAGTCTTTACCACCACATGTTCTTATAACCCCCGACAGAGACACTTGCCCCATGCCTTCCCCTACTGTAATGGGTTGGAAACCCCCGATTCATCCAAAAGAGCTCCTTTGTCTGTTATGTTGTTCCTGCAAGTATTTTCATCACATCTATGAAGAAGTAACTAACACAATGGCCAGGAGGGTCATGTGGGAGGTAAACGATATGAGAAGATTTAGCATGTTAAGAATCGGGGTTTCCATCTGAGGTCACCCTAGATAGAAAAGTAAGGATGTCTTAATACCCTATGCTTAGTGTTGTATAGAAGGAGATTTAATACTAGAAGTTACTTTAGAAAGGACTGTAAAAGTTGGGCTAAAAAACACATTGGTAAGCATCATGGCTGCATTTGTCTTTAGTCCTTATTTCAAAAGTAAATAATTTGCAGAAGTATCCATCAACTTAAATGTTTATCACAGAAGTTTTCCTGAAACTCAGATGTTATCGAATATGTGGAAAAAAACAAAACAAAAAAATAAAAATCACAATCCCAGAGGATCTGATTTGGTATCATGTTGTTTCTTTGTACAGAGATTTATAGGGAAACTTGTTAAAAATATTGACCGTGGTCTTGACTGAAGGAATCTATTTATATCCGGTTAAAGAGAGCAGCAACTAAAGTCCCCCCAGAGTCTTGGCGGTGTGGACAGGACTGGCAAACACATAAATCAGCACCCCTCCCGCCACCCTCCCAATTGAATGAGATAATGCATGAGCCGGAAAAGCAGGGAAGGATTTATTATAGTTCTAAATCTCTTCCTAACTTGGCTGATGTGTGAGCCTTGAGTCTTAGAACAGAAAGAATATTACAAAGAGCCATGTTCTTTTTTTTCCAGAAAGTCCTGATGCATAGCAACCTATTGTGAGAACTACTGTTCAGTAACATTTGAAATGCATGTAAGCATAAAGCAGAAATATCTCAAAAGTGGGCATTCTTGATGAAGAGCTTCCGAGGGCTCATTAAGGTGCTCTCCGTTAGAATTGTGAGGTCTCTATTTGACATGTTTCTTACTTCCTTTATCCAGTGCTCAAGTTTCTTCTTCAGATTGTTGAGAAGGGTCCCAAGGGTTACATGAAATAAATATATTAGACTGTGGTGCAAGAGGATTTATATTGTGGCTATTATTTGAAATAAGATCGACTCAGGTTTTTATTAGAGCTCCAAAATGAGCAATAATATTGCATTCTCATTACTGGCTCATCAATAGTTAATTCTCTAGTTATGCACTGAGCCGGTTATAATTTAAGTTGTTGTCATTTTAACCATTAATTAGTACTATTTATTCTCACTCAGTCATTGATTGAAGGTCAACTATTTCTGTATTGCTGGGTAGTGGAGTGTTGAATAAAATACACGCAGTCCTGTTTATGTGGAGCCGACAATCTGTTGAGGCAGTCAACTATACATGCAAGTAAACACATCGTTAAATGTTGTCAAAAGAGCAATGGACGAAAAAGACTGAGGAACATGACAGGAAACCAAGGCATCTTATTGTGTGGTGATCTGAACAAGAGAGGAAAGTATTGTGAGGTAAAGTCTGAAAACAGGGAAAGAGTTGACCAAGAAAAGGCATGGGAGAGAATTTCCCAGAAGGGAAGGGAGCATTGTTAAGGCTGTGGGGTAGAAAGCATCCTCGGGAAGGAAGTGACAGAGCTGGATGAGGAGGGCAGCTGGGATGAAAAGAGCCCATAAGTCAAGGGAGCACTTACATCGTGTTAAGGTTGAATTTTATCCTCTGTGAAAACAAGAAGTCATTGTTATTAAAATGAAAAAGCGTGATGGTTTGATTTTCAAATTGTGTGATTTAGGATAAAGATAAGGTTCTTAGAGAACTTAAGGTGACATTACAGATGTCACTTGTCTTGTGGGTTGGTGTCCCTGGAAAGACTCCATACATGTATCTCACCAGCTTACAAAGTAGCTGGTGCTATTTCTGTAGCCAACAACATTATGTCCAGGTTCCACTAAGTTTACATTTGGGAATTAGCATTCCACACATCACAAGTAAATAAGAAAATCCTCCTAAGGCATAACACAGGAAAAAGATACAAAACATTTTGGGTACCAAATATACCCAGCTAGGTGGTTAGTAGGGAAAATGGAACTATAGCAACGTATTTGGGGAAATTATATTTGGTGATGGAAAATGCCTACTAGGCATTCAGATTCTCTTGCTGGTGATATGTCAGTTGTGCACATACTCTTGTGGCATCTGTCAATTTTGGCTACAATGATAAAAGAGAATATAACGGACGAGCTCCGTTTTCAGGTCTCGACTCAGGACTTTACCCTGACACACAGCACTGCATTGTAAAGTGTGTTAAAACCTGTAAATGAATGCTTATACTCGGGCACAGCCATATTTGGGGGACACCTGATGGTATCTAGACATTATGAGTTAGATATGTCTTAGAAACTTAAACAGTGAGTAAACAAAGCAAGCTATGAAAGGCCACATGTGATACGATTCTCTCATGTTGAAGCTCTATCCACACACAACAAAGCTATACCTTTATGGGTCCACATGTCTGTAAAGACAGAGAATCAAATTGCATAGGGAAGTTTCTTTTGTGTTTCATATTTTAGTTTCTTATTAAGTGGTAAGCCACTTATTTTTAAATCCTCGTCCATAATGAAATGACCAACCTGAATCCAGGAAGGTATACTTCGGTGTGCTGGGTGACAACTCTGACCTTTCTCTGACCTTTAAGAGGTGCCTTAGGCTTTCTATTACTGTGATGGAACACCATGATGAAAGTAACTCAGGGAGGAAGGGATTATTTGGTTTATACTTCCATGTCTAGTTCATCACTGAAGGAAGTCAGAGCAGGAACTCTAGCAGGGCAGGAAGCTGAAGGCAGAACCTTCCATGGAGGCTGAGATGGAGGCTGTTTACTGGCTTGCTCTCTGCTCTGATGACTTTAGCTTGTGGCAAGTTGGCATAAAACTCAGCAGAAACTGACCCCTTGTCAACTTGACACAGAAGCATATCACTATTACACCCCAACCTTTCCTTTCTTGTTCATCCCCGAGATCACACTTTAATATAAACACCACAATAGAAAACATTGGATAAATTTAAAAAGTTCCACAGTCTTACAAACTCAAATACTTTCAAAGTTCCTTCTCTTTCAATATATCCAAAATTTCTTTTAAAAATTGAAAGTAACAGCCAGGTGGTAGTGGCACACGCCTTTAACTCTCTCTAGCACTCGAGAGACAGAGGCACATGGATCTTAGTGAGTTCGAGGCCAGCCTGGTCTACAAGAAGTAGTTCCAGAACAGGCTCCAAAGCTACAGAGAAACCCTGTCTCCAAAAAAAAAAAAAAAAAAAAAAAAAAAAAAAAAAAACCATACATGTCAAAGAAAAACAAAACTCCATCAGAGTAAATCTACTCAATGTCCAGTATCTGGGATGCACTCACAAACTTCTGGACCCCTCCAAAGGTCACTTCTCTGGCTCTGCTTGCTGCAAAACACACACCATCTCCTAGCCTCTGGCTGGCTTCACTTCACACTTGCTCCTATCCTCCATTGTCACACCATTGTACTGACATTTCAAAAATTCTGGCATCTGCTGCAACTGTGCTACTCCCTCAATAGCCTCTCCTGGGCTTTCTTCAAGTACTCCAGCCATGCCACACAGTACCAAGCCTCAGCTCTCTAAGACACTTCATGACGTCAAAACCAGTACCACCTGGGTGACTCTTCGGCTGCAGGCATATAGTATAATCTTAGTCACCTCTGGAGCACAGCTTGAGTGTGTTGCCTCTAAGGAAACACTTCCCAGAGGATGTCACTCCATGATGCTGGTCTCTTGTTAGTCACCGCTAATGTCTCAGTTCCAGCTGACCAGCACTGATTGTTCCAGAAAAGCAAAGATTTGACTTCAGTTGTTCTGGTATCTTGTTAACCATCAACCTTCAGTTAACCAGAACCATAGAGTCTTAAAATAGCAAACAGTCATTAAGAGACTTGTAAACTTCCACCTCTGAAACTTCACAAGACAGGCTCTGTGGTCTCCATTTCACTCAATACTCTATAATATTCCAAGCTCACACAGAACAGCTCACCAAGCTTTGAATACTAAACAGCCCAGAGTTTCAAAGTCCTTCCGTAATCCTCCCCAAAACAATGGAGTCAGGTCTATCACAGAGATATATTGGTACCGTTTATTCTATCTCAGTTACTTTGACATTTAAGAAATACCTTAGGGTTTCTAATGCTGGGATGAAACATCATGACCAAAGAAAGTTAGAGGAGGGAAGGGTTTGTTTGGCTTACACATCCTCATCTCGTCCATCACTGAAGGAAGACGGCAGGAACCTGGGGGCAGGAGCTGATGCAGAGGCCATGCTGGAGTGCTGCCCACTGACCTGCTCCTTCCTCTCTGATGATTCCTTGTCTAGTTTGCCACAAATCTGGCCAGTGCAAGGGACTTAAGGTTGGCTCTCTGGCTGCTGCTGACTTTTCAGAGATAACACTCTCTGTAAAAGCTTCATTTATAAAAGGACTATTTGCAAAATTGATATAAATGTTTTTTCATGCGGTGTTCAGATTAAATCATAGTTATCTTGAAATTCTCTTTTATTTCAAGCCTTACTAATGAAACCTTTCTAAAAATACTGAACAAAACCATACAACTTCTAGAATTTATTATGTATCTCTGATCCATTGCTACTAGGATCTATTTCCATGTAGCATCCTCTTATCGGCTTTCCCCGCTAGCTTTTTGAGGGTGGGCATCTTGCTAATTGGCACCAGCACAGTGGTCAGCCTCCTCTCAGACAAGTGCCTGGCATTTCCCAAGCTTTGGCTCAGCAGTTTCTCTGAACTTTCATCCTGCAGGCTACACAGGTGCCCTGTGTGAGACAGACATAAATGAATGCAGCAGCAACCCCTGCCAGTTCGGCGGTGAATGTGCCGAACTGTCCTCAGAGGCTCTGTATGGACACATTGCTGGCCTGCCTTCCTCCTTCAGCTACCTTGGAGCCTCGGGCTATGTTTGCATCTGTCAGCCTGGATTCACAGGTGAGGCAATGACTCCTGGGTTTAATGACAGCAGTGGATGTAACTAAACAGCTGATGAGAAGACTGGGCTGTCCCCATCATGGTCTTGACCTCTTTGCTCATATTCTCACTCCCACTCTTCAGCTGGACTTTGGGAGCTCAGCCCAATGCTCCACTGTGGGTCTCTACCCCTGTCTCCATCAGTTGCTGGATGAAGGTTCTATAGTGACATTTAAGATAGTCATCAATCTGATTACAGGGCAAGGCAAGTTTGGGCACTCTCTCCAATATTGCTTAGAGTCTTAGCTGGGGACATCCTTGTGGATTCCTGGGAATTTCTCTAATGCCAGGTTGTAGTAGGAGGCCGCTTATTTGTAGTAGGAGGCTGCTTGTTCATTCCAGGCTGCCCAGGCCACGAAATAATCACTCAGAAACTATATTATTTAAATCACTGCCAGGCCAATCACTTAAGCACATTGCTAGATAGCTCTTATATCTCTGCTCAACCCATTTCTATTATATTTTACCATGAAGCTAGTGGCTTACCAGCAAGATTACAGCTGGCAACTCACATCTTTCTCCTCTGGCAGCTCCATGGCATCTTTTTGACTCTGCCTACTCTTCCCCCCCCCCCTCTCTCTCTCTCTCTCTCTCTCTCTCTCTCTCTCTCTCTCTATATATATATATATATATATATATATATATATATATATATATATATATATCTTCCAGCCTGGCTATATTCTGTTAAGCCATTAGCCAAAAGCAGCTTCTTTATTCATTAACCAGTAAAAGCAACACATATGTAGAAGGACTTCCCACACCACAGGTTTCTTGCTAGCCCCATAATGACTTTCTCAATCAAAATATATCTTTCTCTGATTTCCATCTCTATCCTTGCTCCCATCTCAACTATCCCATTACCTTAACTAATGGGAATTCACCAACTCCAGCCTTACAGGGAAGGAACAAGCATAGAACCAAGCCAGACCATCTGAATATGGGTGACAGTTGTATGGCTGGGGCACTGGCAGTGGTTCCAGGATTTGTCCCTGTTCTTTGTACTGGCTTTTTGGAACCCATTCTCTTTGGATGGATACCTTGCCCAGCCTGTATATAGTGGGGAGAGCCTTGGTCCTTCCTTGGAGCAATGTGCCTTAGCCTCTCTGGGGAGTGTATGGGGCTGGGATAGGGAGGAAGATGGAGGGAATGGGAGGAGGAAGAAGTGGGAACTGGGATCGGTATATTATTTTTTAAAAATAATATAAAAAAGAAGAAGAAGGAGGGGGAGGAGGAGGAGAAAGAGAAGGAGAAGAAGGAGGAGAAGAAGAAAGAAAAAAGGAGAAAAAGACCTGGGCTGTATAAACTCTGGTGCGATGGCACAAAGGGTCCACCTTGTGAGCACGAAATATATCTTGGATCACATGTAGCTCCTTAACTCATGGGAGCAATGTAAAGACAGGGGGTGGAAAGGAATAAAACGGGAACCATTTTCCTGAGAATTGCTGTCCATCTCAAATTCCTCACTCCAGAGTGACTGAATTTGAGAATTTTTTTTATGGTTTATTCGTATTTTCTAGCATAGTTATTCTTACATATATGTGCATGAAGAACAATTACCTAGTTTCAAACAGTCTTGCTTGACTGTCGTGCAGCTAAAGTCAGTTCAGCCATCAAGCTTCAGTGGCCGCTCTTCCCCTGGAATCACTTCTCTAAACCCCAAAGGTCCTGTGTGGCTATTCTCCACTGAAAGAGACATCTGTATCTACTGTGCATTCTGGAGCTTTCAGAACTTTTGAAACATCCCCTCGAATTGTTAATAGGTAGTGATTCACCCACAACTGCTAGATATTAAAGAGAAAGATAATCACATTCTAGACGTCTACCCATCTTTTCCTCCATAGATTAAATAGGTGCTTCAGGAAATTCTTTAGCTGCTGTTGAAGATGTCTGGGAAAAGCTAATTTCTTGCTGATTTCTTTCTTTGTCTTTAGTTTTAGTCTCGCTTTATTTTTCCTTTTTTCTTTAGTTTTCACAGGTTAATTTATTATGTACTTTCATGCTTTTCCTACCTTTGATACACTCAGTATGCCAACAAACTTCTTGTTGCTATGACAACAAGCTGTAATTCGTTCATTCTATTAAAAATGATTTTGGTTCATGGTTTCGGTCTATGATGACTTAATGTCACCATCTTTGGTACTATAATGAGGGAAGGCATGGTAGGTACTGTGTGGCAGAAGAGACTGCCTCGCTTTAGGGTAGCAAAAAATTAAAAAGGAAGGGAAGATCTGAAAGTAAAACCCTAGTGTTCAGTTCAAGGCAGTGTCCCTAATGACCAAACTTAGCTTCACTACACTCTACTCTCTAAGATTTCCCTCACATCCCAGAGGGCCAATAGGCCATTGAACAGTGATTATTCTTTTAATACGCAAGTCTTTTGGGAAGTGGATGTTCATCCAAACCATAGCACTCACATTTTCAAATCTTTGAGTTTTAGGTTTTTTTTTTTTGGCCAGCTTTTGTGAAAATTTTAGCCAGTATTTCATTGAATTGTCTATCAATTCCACATTCTTTCTTACTCCTAGAACGATAATTTTATATCTTTTAATATTAACAAATTTTATATCTTTCATTGTTTTTATGAAGTTTCTAAATTCCCTCCCTGCCTCTGCTGTTTTCGCTCTATTGTTCATACTGGGCAAATTCTGTTGTTTTTGTAAAACAACAAAGTAATTCCCCTCTCGCCTCCTTTTTATTAATCTATCCGTCCAAAAAATTCTTCCTTCCGTTGTCTTTTGTGACTATTCAATTCCAATTATGAGTGGCGTGTTTCTAATAGTCAGTTATGTCCTTTTTTATCTCATACTGGGGAACTCCAAATGATCAGTGCTGATGGTCCTTGAGTGGCTTGTCATTGTTTCTTCATTGATGATTGGTGGGGTTAGAAAACGCGCGCACGCGCGTGTGCGTGCGTGTGTGTGTGTGTGTGTGTGTGTGTGTGTGTGTGTGTGTGTACAAACACATACCATAAAATAGCAGGTTTCTATATGACTTTCTAAAAGGTCTTTAGTGTTAGTTATCTCTATCCTAATCAGATGCTGTGATGAGCATTCCCATGACACAATCACGTGGAACGCATCTCTTGAGGAGGCTCAAGGTTACTGAGGTAGCAAAAAAAAAAAAAAAAAAAAAAAAAAAAATACCCATCTGCTAGTAAGATTTCCCTACCACTACCAGAAACATTCTGTATCCAGGAGCCCATGGAAAGGAGATTTGCCATAGTGCTGGCCTGGCATGTGATGGTCCATGGATGGATAGAAGGTGTTTCTTCATTGTTAGAACCGGAATTAAAGATCCCCGGGGAGAAAGGGACGTCTGTGGCAACGCAAGTATTGTGATATGTTTCTCCTTAGCACTGGGAGACAGAGATCATGGAACTGTGTCATAGTTCCTTTTGCTGAGGTCTTCCAGGTCTGATAGAAGCAAGGGCATTTCACAGGTTGTTGAGGTAGGAAAAAAAAGACACAATCAGACAAGCAGTAGAGAAAATATATTTGTGTTCATGAGGCCAGACAGAATCTAATGGGAATTATAAAAGCCCAAATGGCTCAGTACATTAGTATTTTATGTGAGAGCACTGTGCTGTGTATGAAAAATTGAAGAGGTTCTGTTGATTCGTGTCCGGTCCTTGAACTATCTTCTCCAACGTGAATTTGAAACTCATGACTTATATGTTAAGCGCTAATGGTTCAATTTGGTTTCTTAAAATGTAGTTGCATGAATAGCTTTACCAAGTCCCAAACCATCTCATAATGAAATCCCAATTTCAGCTGTAACTTTGTCTCACCAACTCCAATTAGCATCTATTCCAACAAACAGGAGCGGCTTCGGTGTCTCTGGAATTCTACATCGTCGCTTCTGCGGCTGCTCCGCCCATCTGCTCTCTGCACAGAGAGAACTGAAGCAGGCAGCAGGGGATCCTGAATGTCCTGGCTTCAAAACGATATGCAGGGTTCTTTACAAAACACCCAATGAGAGCCACCTGGTAGCATGACTGCCCACCGAGCACTGGCTTGCAGGTTCAACTGCTTTAGGCACGCTGTTGCTAAAAATGTATTCTTTTCATTAAAAATTGAAGGCTGTGCCCATGTAAAAATCAATTTGTGTTCTTTTACCTAAGTCCAATTAAAACAGTCTTATAGGAACAAGCACCATCAAGAGCTTCACATAGCCACGAAGCAAGAAGGCTTTTGACATAGTCAATATCTCCTGATGAAGTCAAATTTCCAATAGAATTTGCTCATCTTCTGATGATATCTTAGGCTCATTGTTCTCAGAAATACTTTTGTTTTCTTAAAACTTGAACTTCGGAATATAGATTCTAAGCGACTTGAGTAGACTTATTTATTTATGTGTATATTTATTTGAGTTAGGGACTCACTGTGCAGTCCTGACTGGACTAAAATTGACCATACAACTTTATAGAGCAGGCAGGTCTTAAGCTCACGGAGATCCACCTCCTGCTGCCTCCCAGTTGCTGGGATTAAATTATGAGCCACCATAACTGGTCCTACTGAACAAATATGTTATACACGTATAAAAACTTAACTCAAAATTTTAAACCTTGCAGGCAAAAGTATAATCAAGTCATAAAAGAGGATCTAAAGTTATTTTTTTCTAGTTTTAACTCTGTCACAGTTTTTCTTTCTTTTCGTTAACTTTATTTAGTGGTGTGTATGTGTGTGCACGTGTGTGCATGTGTGTGTAGGATAAGTGAATAAGTGTGTAAGTGTTAGTAAAAGCATATAACTCTAAGCAATGCTCCGTGGCTTCAGCATGGACGTTCTGACTGTATGGAAGTTCACTATGATGGATAAAGTTTGGAACTGGGCAAGTGAATGGCTACCTTGATCTAGCTGTGTTATATCTTGAGTTCACTACAATCAAGTGAATTTTTTTTTTTTACTTTTTTTTTTCATGGTTTATTTTTTTTTATATTTAAAAATTTCCATCTCCTTCCCTCCTCCTCCCCCCTCCCTCCCCTCCTCCTCCCCCTTCCCTCCCCTCCCCTCCCCTCCACCCATACCTCCCCTCCCTCCTTCTCAAGGCCAAGGAGCCATCAGGGTTCCCCACTCTATGCTAAGACCAATGTCCTCCCAACTCCCCCCAGGTCCAGGAAGGTGATCGATCAAGCTGAGAAGGCTCCCACAGAGCCCGTCCATGCAGAAGAATCAGAGCCCAGAGCCATTGTCCTTTGCTTCTCAGTCAGCCCCCGCTGTTGGCCACATTCAGAGAGACGGGTTTGGTCGCATGATCCATCAGTCCCATTCCAACTGGAGTTGGTGATCTCCCATTAGTTCTGTCCCACCGTCTCCATGAGTGAACGCACCCCTCTCGTTCCTGACTTTCTCCCTCAAGTTCTCGCTCCTACTGCTCCTCATCAGGACCTTGGGAGCTCAGTCCAGTGCTTTTATTTAATTACAGAACAAACTTTGTTTCAGTACCCTTATTTTTTTAAGATTTATTTATTTCTTAAGTAAACAACATTCTGCCTCCATGTATGCACGCACACCAGAAGAGGGCACCAGATCTCATTACAGATGGTTGTGAGCCACCATGTGGTTGCTGGGAATTGAACTCAGGACCTCTGGAAGAGAAGCCTGTGCTCTTAACCACTGAGCCATCTCTCCAGCCCCCTACTCTTATTTACTTAATAAAGAGTTTCACTAGCTTTACCTACTTAATTTGTTTTGTCCTATATCATGAATATTAATTTTATAAGAAAAATTTCTGACAGTATATACCTTACATTTGTTCTTGTAAAACTTTTTTTATCTTCCTGTCTTATGTAAAATTCAGAATGAGAGTACTATCTCTTTGTACACACATAAATTGTGAAAAGTATATGTATTAAATGATTACTGTCACCTATAAAAATATGAAAGCAAGGGGAGAGAGAAATTCTGTGGGCATAATTTAGAAAACTAAATCCATGGAGGGATGGAGTAGATCCTATTGGTGAGACCAGATGACAGAATATGTAAACATGTTGTTGAACACCTTAGCCAACTTAATCAGGTGAGAATCCTAATGTCGGCTTGAAACCAGTCCAGATAGGGGAAAGCTTGCGAGTAAATAATCAGCAGGCAGATGTCAACATGAGATCCATGTGTTGACCAACAAATCTGAGAAAATAATTAGTTTTCTAAAACAAAAGAACACAACCATTACAGAGCCTTCTGCAGGAAGTTCATAACTGAAGTCTCGGCCATCCACATCGTGATGCCGCGGGCACTGCCTCAAGGCTGAAAACCTGAACTGTGGACACTTCCTATAGTGGTTTGGTTGGTGTTGCCCACACTTTAAGGAGCTTGAAGGAAGGTGGGATTTTCAAATTACAACCAGGTGCTTCTTAGCATGAAAAACTGAAGAAACTTTTCGACCACAAGTCCGAGGATGCTGGGAGTTGTGCTTTCAGATCGTCCTGCAAGCCCTCATCATTAACTAGCTTGACATTTCTTAAAGCTGTCTTTAGGGATGTTAGTTATTTATAGAAACAGGCTTAGTAGCTACTGTTTGGTTTCACCTTCAGTTCTAAATAACCATTCTGCAGCACCTGCAGAATATTTTCTAACATTTAACGCAGGGCAAATGCTAGAAGGACCTGCTTTATATTGCATCCTCTCCATATTGCAATAAATGTAGTCATCAGGTCTCTATTCAAGAATAAGTTTGCAAAACCTTGGAGTGGGCCGATTCGCTTATTGAGCTATTGAATATCTCTTTCCTAAAGCGTGTTTTGTTAAACCTTGTGCTAGTTAGCTTTAGTAGGAATCCTGCTACTACTACTGCTGGTGCTGTTAAAGAAAAAAAAGGGGGGAAGAAAGGGAAATGAAGGGAAGAAAAGGGAGGAAGGGAAAGAGGAAAGAAGGGAAGTAGGAAAGGAGGAAGGGAGGGAGGAAGGAAGGAAAAGAAATACGGAAAATAATCAACTTGTAATAGAAAAGGTTTATTTCAGCTTCCAATTTGAGAGGTTTCAGTTTATGATTGATTGGCTTTATTGTGTTGGTCCTTGGTCAAGTAGCCATAGCTGCAGCATTCCTCAGAACTACTCTCCTCAGGATCAGGACATGAACAGAAGCCAAAGAGAAAGACATATGTCCAACTGGTAAGAATTTCTTTGTGTCTGCAGCCAGCTCATGTAGATATGCCTCGCTAATGTGTTAACCTAGCAGGACAATTGTGGTTAATCTTATTCTTGAAACTTCTCTATACCTACAATCAATCTGAATGTGACTGAAGAAAAATTCACAGGGTATCCATTGAACCAAGTAATACTCTAAATGTATGACCCCCCAAACACCAAGGGACTTTTGTCACCAGAGCACAGACTTTATAGAGTTCTGCTTTTAAAGATGTCCCTTAGAAGCCTTCAAGTTTCTGACATCTCTTCCCTCTTTGTTACTCTAAACAGATTATTGTTTCTTTTCTTCTTTCTTGGTTTTTCTTTTTTTCCCCAGGGGAGGTGGAGTTCAAGACAGAGTTTCTCTGTGCAGTTCTCGAACTCAGAGAGATCCACCCGCCTCTGCCTTCCGAGTGCTGGGATTAAAGGCGCACAGCACCACATGAAAACCATAGCCCAGATTAATTATTGTTTCTAATCTTAGAGAAGAAAACCAATCACTTTTGTTTCCCTCCAACAAATGCATCAGTCACTTCTTTTATTCTCTTTCCACTCCCAAAAGTCATCCTGTCACTGCTCTGTGGATGCTGGCAAAGCAACTAAGACTTAGATCAGAAAAACCAGGCTTAGCCTGGAACATGAGTGCTGCATTAGCTACTCTCTCCTTGTGTGGCAACTAACTGATCCAATCAGCTACGGGGAAGAAAGCCTTATTTCAGTTCACACTTTATGGAAATAGACCATCACATCAGAGCAGGCATGGTGACAGCTCTTTCTTGTGACACCTGGAGCAGCCAGCATGGCTTGTTGCATACCCGGTCTAGGCAGCATAGAGCACTTCCTTGGGAATGAGTTCAGGAGATGAAATCCTCAGGGCCTATGTATCAGGAAGCCACTACTCCTAGTTAGATTCCACCTCCTGTAGCATCCCAAAATAGTGCCACCAACTGGGGGACTTCCAGTTCAAATCTGTGAGCCTGGGAGTCATTTCATAGTCAATCTATAGCATGCACCACATTTGTGACAATTACTCCTGTACTCAATTTCCACAGAACTGACACTATACGTGCAAGGAAAACTGAACTGAGGAGTTTGGTTTCAGCTAGGCAACCTCCTTCTTGACCTACACAGAGACACAAATCACCCCTCAAATTGACTTGACAACCCCAACAAACTGCCAAGGTAAACAGTAGTCAAAAATTGCATTTTGGAATTCTCAGCAAGACTTACAAAGCTGTACAAAGCCTGCAATGAAGACTGCCTCTTCCAGCAATGCATCCCTTGACCCCCGCATCCTATGACAATGACATTACTTGTAATACCCTCCTTAATCTGACTGGCGAAGGTCTATTCAATTAGACTAATGCCATTATTTAAATAAGTATATTATCAGATAACTATAAACAACACAATTAGGTTAACTTGTAGGGTTGATTTCAACTCTATTCCACAGGACCCTGAACTCAGAAAATTAAAATCACCCCAAACACAATAGTTGGTCTTATTTCAGATAACCAGAATGTAGTCCAAAGCCAGTGTTACCCACTGGAGCCAAAGAATAAGGACAGTATCGATAATCTCAGAGGCAATAATATATGAGCAATCCTAACTAATAGATTTTTTGTAGCCCAGTAATGGTTTCTCTGTCAACAAAGTAAGCCAGATCAAACCAAATTGAAAAGTAAAAGAATAGGTTTATTTAAGCAAAGCAACCCCCAGGTGAGTTCTCCTGGTCCAAAGGTTGAGGCTGGAGAAGTCATATGCCCAAACTAAAGCAAAGACATTATATAGCCTACAGGCAAGGAGTATAATGTGTCTGCTACAAGATGGGTTTGTACTCAAATATAGTCAAAAGCTGAGCACTTGAAGCAGGGAGTTGGACTACTGACAACTTCAGGGACAGAGCTGCCAGAGTAGCCAGAGCCGCCAAGAAAGTAGAACTAAGCTTTTTGGTGCCTTTGTTGGAGATTCTCTGAGAGGGCAGGGGTGGAGGTTGGAGAGAGAGAGAGAGAGAGAGAGAGAGAGAGAGAGAGAGAGAGAGAGAGAGAGAGAGAGAGAGAGGAGATGGAACTTATCAGACCTTGCAAGAGTGAGTTGGAGGTTCCAACCAAACACTATCACTACAGAGGGCACAAAGCCCTCCTGCTCACAGATAGCACTACGGAAATTAGAAATGTTGATTAAACATGTGGGCTTTTGTCTTCCATGGAAGGGGTTTATTTTAAACAACCTGGCAATCTTTGCTATCTGTTTGGCCAAGCTTCACCTGAATCACCCAGACTGTTATGTTTATCTCAGACTCCTGAGCATTGTTTCTCAGACAACAGAACCCATTCTTATGAAAGAGGTCTTGTGTACTTTACAAAAGAGTTTACTATTATGCTTATCCAAGACCCGCCCTCCCTAGACCTTTATTCCTGAACATATTGTCTCTCAGTCAGATCAGTCAAATAGAATCTATCTTTTTCTTTATTTTTTTCTTTTGTCTTGTTTTGTTGTTTTGGGGTGTTTGGGTTTTTTTGTTTTGCTTTGTTTTATTTTCATTTTTGTGACAGGGTTTCTCTGTGTAGTCCCAGCTGTCTTGGAACTTGCTTTTTAGACCAGGCTGGCTTTGAACTCACAGAGGTCCTCCTTCCTCTGCCTCACAAGTGTTGGGATTATAGACACGTGCTACCACTGCCTGGCCAACAGAATCTATTCTTATGGAAAAGGTCACAGGCACTTTTCAAAACGACATGTACTTTGCAAAGTAGTTTCTAAGTAGTTATGCCTTAAGTTTAGCTGTGGTAACTGTCATGGAGAAACCTTTTTCCATGGTTGTACCGTGTATAAATATGTCAGAAAATAACTACTTGACCCAATATTGGCTAAGTCTTGGTGAGGTGGATTTCCTTCTTGCCTCTGCTTCATGACTCTCTCCGCCATTCATGGTGTTTGCAAGGATACCCCTAACTCAAAGAAGAATGGCTCCCCTGCCACATACACACATACACACACACACACACACACACACACACACACACAAGACAAAGGCGAACACTTTACTCCAGATTATAATTTGTTAGGCTTGGTTTAGCTTACTGCTGTATTGGTTTGGTTAGTCTGATGCACTGAATAGGTGCAGGACCAACTTTTATATGTGCACCCAAAGCTGCTCAGGTACCAGGAGATGTGGATTCATTACGTTATTAAGACCAGCATGAGCTTTCAGGGATGTGTTTGCATATATACACAGTCGACAGGAAGGCAGATTCAGGACCAACTGTAGATGGAGCTTGGAAGCATATCTTAGGATCAGCCAGTTTTAAAAAGCTGTTCTGTTCATTTAGTACACAGAGGCATGGAAGTCCATGGCAGTAATGGTGAATTTAAGTTGACAGCTTCAACTGCTGCTAGATTTACCTAGACAGTGCCATTGTTAGCCAGTATACAGTGCTGAACCTGAACCTGTTGCAGCTGATGGTGGTGGGGTTTTTCTTTATTTTTGTAGTGCAGACTCATCAGTAACTTCCAGGTAGCTAAGTCATAGTTAAGTTTGTTTCTCTTAATCTCTACACACTGTGGGATTTCTGGAACAAATTGCTGTCATCTTATCCTTTAGGGAGAAAAAAATTCCTTCAGGCCTATGACTGGTCAAAACAGTTCAAAATAAATATATGTTCAAAATAAATGTGCATAATCCCTTGCCTTTCTCATCTTGGTCATTTATTGGTTTTTGGAAATGGAAAATGGGAGGTAAATCATTCCTGGCAATGGCCACATTGAATGTGATCTCTCAACAGTTTGGATCTATCTAAAATTCTATAGTGAATAGGATCACTTTATTATCAGCACCATCTGTTGCACTCTGAATGCTCCCTGATTCAACCAGTGCAGATATATTGTCTGCTGGATGGAGTCCCAGGGATTGGTGCCTAATTCTACCATCATGCCCCTCCCATGGAGAGCGGAGTGAACAAAACCCATAAGCCTGGACTCTTACCCCTCTGTCCATCAGTTTCTTTCAGATTGACTAGCAGTACAACAGGAGTCCCTTGCTTCCCTCACTGTCACACATCTTCAGGAAAGGGGACGTAGCTTGAATTAGAGTCCAGAGAGTCTTATTTTGTCTATAAAACCATCCTATAAGTTGTCTTTGTTCGCTTGTTTGTTTAAAAAAGCCATGTCTCCATCTTTGTTGCTAAAACTCTTGGTCTGAGATTGACCTTTATCTCATTTATAAGCAAATCAGTTAACCTGCTGCTCTTTGTGGATGTTTGGTCAGAGACAAAGGACACTATTAGCTTAGTATTGCTGAGAGCATGAGCATCACACATCTTATTGTGTGCAGAGGTTCAGGCAGGAGGATATGAATTCAAGGCCATCCTTGGTTACATAGTGAGTTGGAGGCTATTCTGAACTATAGGCGACCTTGACTAAAGGGGAAGGGACATATAGCCCCTAATAATTTGTGCACATCTTAGTAAATGTTCACATACTCACTTAGTAAATGATCACATGGACAGCACTAATTGGACTCTAGGTTATTAATATTAACAGCAATAAAATACGAAGCTGGAAGGGAGATAGAGTAGGTGGATCTAGAAAGAGGTAGTTGTGTCTGAATATGATCAAAACACAAGTTATAAATGCAGGACATTTTTAAAGAATACACTTAAACTACTGAATGAGAGCTTCAGGTAAGTCTCAGGACTCTTGAAGACAAATAGTAACCAACATTATATGTTAGGAAAGCTTTTGTGCCCTTAGCAGATAAAACTTAACTATGTCTTAGAAAGAATCCTTCATCCTTCTAAGCCATATAATTAGTTGGAACTCATAATTCTTGCTCCAATTATAGTCTATGCTGATTTTGATAAATTAAATTCTCTATTCCAGTTGACATGTCACAATTTGAAAAATGTGTTCTCTTTATATCTGATTGATCTTCGATTTTCAGAAGTTTGTAACACCTTAAGTTTCTCAGGTTTCTTTCTTCCAATCAAGAACTTAAAGATTTACAAAGAGAAAACTCAAATATAATATAAATGCTTCTATTTTTGTGGAAAAGTCTTAGATTAAAATGAAATTTCTAAAAGCCCAATTAGACCATTTTTATGATATTATGACTGTATTTTTAGTGGATTATTTTACAGGCACTGAAGTTATTTCTGGGAATATGATTCATATCATTTGTATGATAAAGTACTTTGTAGCTTATCTCTAAGTTTGCTGCTACCTGGTGGCAGAAACTTTGAGCCAAGTGTGTATTTCTAGTTCACAGCTGTGACTAAAGTCATTTTACCTGCTCGCTGTGTTAGTAGATCTCTCCTTGTTGAATTAACTTCTCAAGGCAAAGTCGTGTAATTCTGATGACCATCGTGAAGTTTCTTGTTTGATTTTCTCCACCTTGACTTTCTTTTTTAATCGATTTTGTGTATGGACAAGGGGATGGACAGACAAATGGGACTGGACTGTGTAGACAGATGCCTTTTGGGCACACGTGAAACTGCCAATATTTCCCAAGCATCATGTCTGCCTGACAAACTTTTGTTTTATTACTCTCTCACATATTACATCCCAACTGCAGTTTTCTCTCCCTCCTCTCCTCCCAGGCCTTCTCCTCTACCTTTCTTCTCCCCCAGATTCATGCCTCTTCCCAGGGACATCAGCCAATCATGGGATTTCAAGTAGCAATAAGAGTAGGCATCTCCATTCCTATTAAAATTAGACAAGACAACCCAGTAGGAGTAAAAGAGCCTGAATGGCAGGCAACAGAGTCAGAAACAACCCCTACTCCCATTATAAACCAAGGAACCAAGCTATACAGCTGTAACATATATGCAGAGGACCTAGGTCAGACCCTTGCAGGCTCCCTGATTATTGGATCAGTCTCTGTGAGCCCCTGTGAGCCCTGGTTAGTTGAGTCTGTAGGTTTTCTTGTGTGTGCTTGATCCTTCTGGCTCTTACATTCCTTCCTTCCCCTTCTTTCAAAGGATTTTCTGAGCTCTGCCTAATGTTTGACTGTGGGTCTTTGGTCTCTACATCTGCTCCCATCAGTTGCTGGATGAACCCTCTTTGATGACAATTACCCTAGGCTCTGATCTACAAATATAACAGAGTATTGTTATGAATCATTTCAATGATGTTTTTAATTTTAATTATTTACTTATTTATTTATTTGTTTGTTTGCCAGTCATGTTTGGGTCTATCCTAAGTATCTGGGCAGAACAGCCTCTGGTTCCTGGTTCTCCAGGCACTATCAGTGTGGACTCCCTCTCATAGCATGAGTCTCAAGTTAGATCAGTCAATGGTTAGCCACTCCCACAAGTTCTGTACTCAAAAATCTAATTTTTTTAAACAAAATCATAGAAGAAAAATTTCCTAACCCTGAGAAGGGTATTCTTATAAAGGAACAAGAAAACTTACAGAGCACCAAGTAGATTGACCATAAAAGAAAGTCCTCCATTTCGTTATAATCAAAACCCTAAACAGACAGAGCAAAGTAAGAATATTAAAATCTACAATGGAAAATATCCAGGTATCATACAGAGGCAGACCTATTGGAATTACACTCCATTTTTCAAAGGAGACTCTAAAAGCCAGAAGGACTGGACAGATGTATTGCAGACTCTAAGAGAGTACAGATTCTAGCCCAGACTACTATACCCAGAAACATTTTCAATCACAATAGATGTAAAAAGCAAGATGACAAAATCAAGTTTATACAATATCTCCCCATAAATCCAGCCCTACAGAAGATATGAGAAGGAAAACTCCATCCCAAGGAGGCAAACTGTCCCCATGAAAACACAGAAAATAATCACATATCAGTAAAACCAAAAGAAAGGAAGCACACACACATGTTATGTCTAGATCCACAAGGTCCCCCAGAAGCCAAGAAAAAGACCACATCCCATATGTAAAAGCAAAAAGCCTTCATTCTACACAAGTTTGCAAACTTGGACTCTCTGTGTGTTCAACGTATTGAAGTGATTGGAGAGCCCAACCTTAGTTAGTTGGGTTTTTATAGTAATAAAGGTGGGGCTGAGGCATTTCTAAAGTTCAGGACTCCTGATTGGCTGACATTTGTCTAGGAACCTGGTGAATGCATGCTGGCAGGTGATCCTGTCTACAATAGTTGAAAGGTTAGCAATCTCCTTTGGATGGTCTGTTCCTGGGTAGTGCCTATGTAATCTCAGTTTGTGGTCCTTCCTGCAAGCAGGTATTGCCTCAGGGTAAACAACTGAGCCTCAGGCCTCTTTTAAGCTTTTCACGGTTGGGTCCTATAAAATACACAAACACACACACACACACACACACTACAACACCAACAAAACAACAAGAATTAATAATCATTGGTCTTTAATATCTCTCAATATCAATGGAATCAATTCCTCAATAAAAAGACATGGGCTAACAGAATGTATACGAGAACAGGATTGATCCTTCTGCTGCATACAAGAAACATACATCAATCTCAAAGACAGACAATCACTCAGAACAAAGGGTTGGAAAAGACATTCCAAGCAAATGGACCCAAGAAACAAGTGGTTGTGGCTCTTCTGACATCTAACAAAACAGACTTTCAATGAAAATTAATCAAAAGAGCAACTTTTTAAAATTAATCATACTCATCAAAGGAAAAAATCCATCAAGATCATGTCTCAATTCTGAAGATCTATGTCCCAAACACAGAGGTCCCCTTGTTTGTAAAGGAAACACTACTAAAGCTTAAATTACATATTGAACCCCACACATTAATAGCGGGAGACTTCAATTCCCCACTCTCAACAATGGACGGTGTTAAGTACTTTTCCCTTAAACAACCAACCTCTCTGCTGACGCAACAATTCCAGTCAGACCAAATCAGACCAAATTAAAAGATACCCAGGTTTAATGGCTGCCAGCACTCCTGGGTGGCCCGGGGAAAACATGGAGAGGGAAAAGAAGAGTACATGTGTTCATTCTATAGGGAGCAGTTTAGATAGCCTGTGAGAGTGGTTTTGACCGTCCTTGGGGAGGGGTCACCATTTGGCAGCCTTTCTTAACGTTCCCTGGGGAGGAGTTACCATTTGGAGGACTTTCTCAGAGGTGGAGTTTGGACTGAGGCAACTCCCATGGGAGGGAGCTTTGAAATAGAACTTTCTACCCAACATTCCATAAATGGATGCCAGGGGGCTGGGGTGAAGCCCCCTAACTAAACAATCCAGACTCTTTGTATAAAGGAGTGCCAGGGAACTGAGGTAATGCTTTTAACGGAACACTTTACACTTTCTTTGGATAAAGAAGCACCAGCTCAAGTCTGGCTACTTCCTGTGGGCATGGGACGATGTGGGAGAGGGGAGAGCTGGGAGTTGGTGGGCTCACGCTCAGAGAGAGGTGTAGCTGGAGACGCATCTGGTTTTCTGCCATCCTGGAGACATTAGACATCTGTTTCTTGATGGATATGAGAAAATATATTGTTAATATTGGCCCCATGAATGGGGTTAGCCATGGGAATGGTCATTAACTGCCAGAAAGAATAGGACAGAGAAGTGTCCTGGTTGTATATGTGAGGCTCGGGTGTATAAGTGAGATATACAGATACTTCCTTTTAAAATCAGATTTTAGTTGGTTGGTGTCCTTGAGCCAAGAGAGTTGGTAACAATGGTGAAGCCCCAGGAGCTGGTGCAAGTATTAATGTTGTCTGAAGGGTCTTTTGTGAGTTGGTCTTGGCCCAGACAGCAGGAATGACTTGTTATTTATGCTTGAAAATGGGTGGGGTTAAAATACACTCTGGAGACTGCTAGTTTTTTTTTTTTTATCAGATTAGATTTCTTGATAAAGCAGCAGAACTTCTTAGGAACCTGCAGGTAGCTGTAAGACAACTGGAACAGAAACATTTTAGAAGACAACTAAAGGGAATTAGTAACCCTGAACCTCTGAAGATACACCTGAAACCTGTTAATCCTGGACTACGAAGCCTGTGAAAGAGGCACTCCTGTCTGTATTTTTAGCAGGAAACTTAACAAATGAGATAATGAGCTACCAGTACCTTAAGTCATCAAATGCCATTGGACACATCTTAGAGGGATAAATGAGCAGAAATGAGACAGCTTTTTTTTTTCAGTGCAGGCAATCCCAAGTCTCTCCATAGTCCTTGGAGAACACCAGCCTTAGAAGCAGTGTTTGCCATTAGCTGCTGAGTACAAGAGGCCCAAAGATTTTCCTGTGGGGGGAAGATTTAGTCTACCTGTCTTGGCAGGAAGAGACAATCCCTGAAAGATGAAGAGGTCGAAGGCAGCTTTTTGCTGTGTGGGTAGCTTTGCCATATCCAAAGACAGGGCTCGAGGCAGAAGGTCTTTTGTAACCATCCACCTTCTTGAAGGAGCTATAGGTTGCTGTAGGAGCTGGCATGTCTCTGTGTTAGAAGCTTTTTTTTGTTAAATGCCATACTCTCAGATCTGTCAAGGCACTTGAGAATTTGGTACCATTACCTGTTAGTTATATTTAAACTAGACATATAAGTTAAATTTAGAGATGTACTTTACCAATTAGTTATGGCTTACCAATGGTAGTAAATATAAGAAGATCAAAGGAAAATAAAAACAAAAAATATTTTATTTTTTTGTTTTTTTGTTTTTTTGTTTTTCTTTTCAAAAGGAATATTTTAATAAGTCAAAGAAGATTAGCACACATGGGCACTCCTACCCAAGATGGCAGTGAGGTCAAAATGGAGCTGTTGTAATCTGGAGTTATGAATTTTATAGATCTTAAAACATGCACACATACACACAGAGAAATAAAACAAGCATACTGTGGAAACACATCAACATACTTAGACATAAAGCAAAAATACTGTGGAAAGAATCACACATACTTACACAGACATAAAGCAAGCATACTGTGGCAACAATCACATACAGAGACATAAGCATGCTGTGGCCACATTATTTTAACAGACAGACAAAACTTTTTTAGGAGCCTGTGTCAGCTGATCAACTTAAAACTTCTGGTGTAGGCAAGCAGCAGAAGCCAGGGAAGCATAGAGGTTGTCCCATTAAGGACTGGATTAGCAGCGGACACTGTAAGAGGGGACAAAAAGAAAGGACGGACACCTGTAGAGTCCTAGAGTGAAAGGAAGGGGAAGACAGATCCCTTATAGAGAACACACAGCTAGAGAGGAACAGCTAGAGAAGCGGGCAGGGGAGCAGGGAATGGGCTTTTGGAGCCTTGTTTGTTTTTATTTTAGGTGTTAGCCCCAATTTAAACGGATTTTTGTAAAAGGCTGGCCAAGGACATTTGAAGATCAGTCTTTAAATCGCAAAAGCCTATTTTTCACACGTGTATGTCAAATCATGGAACTCAAGATTTGCACAGTTTTACAAATTTACACAATGCATCCACCGTGACAAGATTCTTGAATCAAAAATGGGGGTCATGAGAAATGAGTGAACCAGACGTCTCTCTCCACTCAATCCCACCTCAACGAGAACTGTCTCGCTGCTTGTGTCGGGTGCATGGCACGGACAGTGTCTACAAAAGGGCAGCATGAAAATCGTATGGGTCCGGGACCCTAGAGGCATGTACTCAAAAAGGGGAACACACCACGACGAAGCCGATCTTAACCTGGTGGAAAGCACGAGTAAGAAGGGCGTTTACCAACACGTGGGAAAAACAGCTCCCGACCCCAGTGAAACCTCCAAATGTTAAGTATGCTTCCTGGCCAACAAACTTCTCCACCACCACAAATAATCCCAATCAGACCAAATCAGACCGAATTAAAATATACCCAGGTTTAATAACTGCCAGCACTCCCAAAGAAAATCTGGAATGATTGGTTAAAAGCATCACCTCAGCTCCCTGGAACTCCTTTATACAAAGAGTCTGGATTGTTTAGTTATGGGGTCCAGCCCCCCAGCATCCATTTTTGGAATGTTGGGTGGAAAGTTTATTTCAAAGCTCCCTTCCCTGGGAGTTGCCTCAGTCCAAACTCCACCTCCGAGAAAGTCCTCCAAATGGTGACCCCTCCCCAGGGAGAGTCGAGACCGCTCCCACAGGTTATTCAAACTGCCCCCCCCCATAGAACACGTGGTCTCCCCTTTCCACTCTCCATGTTTTCCCGAGTCCACCTGGGAGTGCTGGCAGCCATTAAACCTGGGTATCTTTTAATCTGGTCTGATTTGGTCTAATTGGGATTATTTGCGTCAGTGGAGAGGCTTGTTAGCCAGGAAAAATACTTAACATACAGTTCATCCAGACAAAAACTAAACAGAGAAATAATAAAACCAACAAATGTTATGAATCAAATGAACCTAACAGATAATTTCAGAACATTTCACCAAAGCACAAAAGAATATACCTTCTTCTCAGCACCTCACAGAATTTTCTCTGAAACTAACCACATAATTGGCCACAAAGCAAGTCTCATTAGATAAATGAAAATTGAAATAACCCACTGTATTCTATCAGATCGCCATGGGTTAAAGCTGGATATCAACAGCAGAAACAATAGAAAGCCTATAAACTTCTGGAAACTGAACAACTCTCTACTAAATGATTCCTGTAACAAAGCAGAAATAGAGAAATTGAAGACTTCCTACAATTTAATGAAAATAAATGCACAACATCCCTAAATTTGTGGGACACTATGAAGGTGGTACTAAGAAGAACATTCATAACACTAAGAGCCTTCATGAGGAGTTTGAAGAAATTTCATACTAGTCACTTAACAGCACACCTGAAACTTCTAGAACAAAAGAAGAAACCAGACCCAAGAGGAGTCAACGGCAGGAAATAATCAAACTCTGGACTGAAATCAATAAAGTAGAAACGTAAAAAACAATACAAAGAATCACTGAAACAAAGGGTTGGCTCTTTGAGAAAATCAACAAGAAAGACAAACCCTTATCTGTACCTTTTCTCACCTGGTCTGAGTGAAAAATAGTTTCAAGGTCATCTATCGTTCAGGAAGGCATAGAATAACAAAATAATTAAATAAATAAAGTTCAATGCAAGCTGATTTTAATGGAAAGGTGTGGATAGGTATGGCTGGAATGGTGTCTTCTAGAATGGAGAGTGTGCTTCAACAGCAGTTCAGTCACAAGATAGTGCCCTGTTTGTGGGGTTTTCAAATCAGCTAGTGCTGTTTGCCTGATAGCCTTTGCTCAAGGCAAGCCAGGGCACTAAGGAAAGACCTCACAGTTGGCAATTAAGGAGTCAAACTGACTTGTCCCCCAATATCTTAGCTTACAGAAAAAATACATGTTAAAAGTGATGTTTATGATAAAAGCAATATTAGCAGTGATTTAACAGTTTTCTGATACTGTCAAATTCCTGCCACAGTGACACAGGGACTCCAATCTGCCTCACATGTGCTAGAGACTTGATCCCTAGCAGAGACTAGAGTGATAGAAACCCTAAGGGGAGCGGGGAGGTACTAGGATATCTTCCAGTCATTTTGGAAGGGTACACTGGATGCTTCTTACCCCTTTCTTCTTCCTGGCCATAAAGGAAATGGTATGCTTGGTGATGTGACCCAGTCATGATGTGTCATCACAGGACCAGGACAGTGGGCCAGTCAATCATGGGGTGGAGCATCAGGACAGACAGGGCACAACTCTCCTCTTTGTAAGTGGGCTATGTAAGGTTTGTGTTGCAGTGAGCAGAAAGCTGACTTACCCAGGATCCTGGTGGTAGATCAAGGCAACTATATTCATACCCAGTGGAATTCTATTCTTCGTTAGCCAGTGGAAATGAGACGTAGCCCGGGAAGTGATTTCTAAGCTCCCAGAGTAAAACCATTCAGATAGTGCTAGATCAGGCTCTCTGTTTCTGCTTGTTCTTATGTGATTTTTATAAAGTATAGAATGAAGAGTTAGAATAAGGGCTACACAATGGAAATCTAAGCCTGTTCCTCACTCTTAGTGAAGGGGGGCAATTTGTGAAGTCTTTCATGTCTTCCCTCTGTGTGAAAGCATATTGTTTTAACAAAGATGTGCCCTGGAGGTGATGAGAACACAATCTGCAACTACGGATGCCAGGTTCAGTCAGAGAATCACTATGTCATTCGCACGTGCTTTTTCATGGGAAAGTTCCCTTCATTTTTTTCCCGTATACAACAATCTCATTTTGTGATTTAGTTGTCTTAATTATGTCAATGATTTATTAACTAGAAAAAGAAGCAAATAAACTGCCCAATTTTCTTCTTAACAGCTTGGTTTGATGGGGCCTAGTGTGATTAAATTGGGGGCAGCATCGACTTTGAGTCACCTATGAAACAAATACTCTGGAATACCATCAAAAGATTTTGAAGAGAATTGTTTTCTGAGCACCGGGGTGGGAGTCTGAAGAGTGGCCAGGACCTTCCATTTATCTATTTCTGTGAGTGAGTTTTAACACCATTGACCTGGCCAAACTCCAATCCCATTCATTAAATCTTGCCTGTCTCAATCATCCTTGAAACTTAAATAAGGCCCTACGTTTCTTATCCTAACCTACTTTCATAACATCGCTTGGAGCAGCTATCCAGCTGTGGTCATTCACTTAAGCACTAGATTTATCTAGCAGCTAAGGGCATCCCTTCCCCCTGTTCTCATTCTCCCACAGAAACAAGAAAAAGCTCAGTGATTTGTTCCAGTAATAAAGATTTAAATGTCTTAGATATACAGGTAAGAAAATCTAAATACGACAATCAATTTCGCAAGCATTTCTCATAGCACATTCGTCAGGGAAAATTGTAGAAGTACACGTTGAGCACTTAACTTCAACCACAGTTAAATTCCACAAAGCCTCCCAACGTAAAAATGTTACAAGAAATTAAAACCGGGAAGCATTCCACCAAGATGCTCTCTCCTGATCCTCTGAAGCCTTTCTGCCTTTGAATTCTCACTGTTGGCTCTGGCATGCTTTGATGTCTGAGCGCATCACCATATCAAGCTGCACAAAGCAGCCCAGCAGGGCTGATGAGGGCCCCTGAACCAGCACAAGTGTGTGTCTAGCACATCCATTCTCTCCTCCTGAACTCTCCTTGTTGGTGAGAATTCTTTAACACACAAAGGCTGTTCCTAAAAGCAGTGGGAAAGAGGAGCGATTCCTCAGCTCCTCCCTGTGTGGCGAAGACTGCTTCTTTCCCTGACTTCAATAACTCCCTGGAATGTACTCCATTTTACAGTTTCTGCTGGTCGTAACCGATAACCAGATTCATTTACTATGTCAGACAGGAAACACAAAGATGCTTCCCTGAAAAATATCTTGCCATCATAGAATATTCACCTCGGTACCTTTTCTGAGATCTACCTTCACACTCCAGTAAGAACAAAAATTACTAAACAAATCGAGAACACTGATATTTGAAACATCACTTAGATCCTGAAGAATCGTTAGTTAATATCAGCTTTGTGAACATTCATGTAAGGTATGCCTGCCTCTCTGACAGACTCGGCTAATTTCTAATAGCTCGGTGCCTCCGTCTGGTATATTCTCATCTTCTGTCTTTTAAGATGGTGACCTGTCCTGGCACTGTATACTAGAGAAGCGAGAGCAATTTCTTGTGATTTAACAAAGAAATCAGAGGAGACTAAGCTATGACTACATGTATCTCAGTCCCTGTCTCTCTGTCTCCACCAGCACCAGTATAAATGTCAAGAACGGTATTCTGCTTTAAGCTACATATTATTATCTTTAGTTCCCGCAATGGCAGCTTAGAAAAGTCTCACCACCATGGGAAATGCAGGCAGAATTTAATCTGTATACAACTGAAAGTGTTTCCTTCATGAGATTTCCTTCATTCTCCTGTTCTTTGTAGTAAATTCTGTCAGTGCAATGTACTATTTCTTTTGGTCAAACCAAGAACTGACAGAAAATGAATAAAGATGTAAGAGGAAGTAGATACACTTGGATTTTTCAGGTGACACATAACTCATTGTAATGATAATAAGGAATATGTGTTCTTAAACACAGAAACTGTCCACAGACACTTAGACAACTTTCGAAATTTACACCCTAATAGACAAAGTCCACACATACCAACCAGTGAGATAATTGAACTCCTTAAAAATGTTCTCTTTAATGTGAAGAAGCCAAATAATTTATGGGCTTTGGGGAGGACTCTGTGGCAGATGTGTTTGATGCTTCCCAACTGGTCTTCCCTCCTCCGGCCATAAGAGGTTTGGTTTAATGTCTAATTTGTAGTATGCCTAGTACTGGGCATCTAAGGCAAAGCAAATGGATATAGATGTAAGTTATGGGTGGCTGCCAACAGCGTAAATGAGTCAATATATCCACACACCTAGAGCAGCACCTGGTGTAGAGAAAGTGCACTGTAATCACTGAGATTATGGATGCCCTTTGAGGGAAGGTACGAGGGGTTCACGACTGTGCTTTCAATACTTTTTTAACAACCTGGAACAGACTTGGTAAGCAATACAATTTGGGATACATAAGCGAAGGATTAATGGATGGATGATTTTAGTAGAAAAAAAACCAATGCATTCAACAATACTTATTCATTTAATTTGCTGATTAGTTAAATGTTAGGAGAGATACTACAATCCTACAAAGATTACTCAAAAGTGGTAAGACCGTCTCAGAGAAACATCTTTAGGTAGGCTGCAGTTAATACTAAATGAGCATGTTTATCTATTATTTCCAGCAGAAACTCTAAAATGGAGAATAGTTCAAATTAAAATTGTCATTGGAAAAAAAAAACATTCATCCATTAAGCTGTGTAGTAACCAAAACGTCTGGACATGAACTCAGCAAACAGCATGGGAAAAAGAGTTTGTATTGGTCACTGTTCATGGCCTAGAGATGATTTACAGACAATGATGACTGCCCTTGGGAACATGCATTCTTTGGAGGAAAACAACAAGTATGTTCACAGGGACGTTAATCAGAGTACAGCTTATGGCTCTTCAAGCTGTATGAGTCACTCAGTGTGCAGACCTACTCCAGTGACCCTAAAGGGAAAGTAGAATTTCCCTAGCAGAACAAACTCAGTAGCTGTCCTTAAATCTGGGAAGACTAAGATGTTAGACATCTAGTTTTGATATCTAAATGGAGAGGTTGGTTCTAAATTTCAATGGGTCCAAAGTTAATAAATTTGCTTTTAGTCAATGCCTAAGATGGCAATAATAGCTATAAGATTTCCATATGAACCAATGCTAGGTCTTGCTGTCCTAGGGGACAGGTATTAGATGTGTCTAGATTATGTGTCTAGGTATCTAGATTAACAAGTGCTTTCACAAAGTTTTCCAAGCTTCTTCTAATTTGATCTTTACCAAAAAACATCAGACAAGAAGCACCCAAAACTAGCACCCTCTCCACTGCCTGCCTCTAGAAAATGCTGTTCCAGGACTTGGTCCTGAAGAATTATTAAAAGCTGTGGACACTACATACATTTATATGTAATGCATATATCTCCACATATACATAAAATATATACTTAATGTAGTTAATATATATATTTCTACTTTTCCAATAGAATTTTTCACTTAACATGCTCTATTAAATTGCCAAAAAAATCCCTGTTATGCAAATATTCCTTTTACAAATTCTAGACTACAAAGTTGGCAAAAATCTCCTTTGTGTACTTCTAGCTGCTGAGAAACACGCCCTGAGCAAGCATTCTACTTTGTAGTGTTTGTTGGTTTCCTGAGCTCTGTTATTTTGTAAAATGTACTCTTTCTCTATGACTTCATGATAACAAGTTGCCCTTGTGTTTTTCAATTTTCCTTACTACCCACACTGAGGCTGTGCCTTTTCATATAAGCCTCCAAAAGTCCTTTATACAAATAGAAAGTGAGTATACCAGATAAGCAGATCAATAATCATGAGCAATGGCTATTGGGTTTTATACCAATGAAAGTCACAACGGTCTCAAGTCAGCTCAGTGAAGAAGTTACAAATAAGGTCTTCAGGCCAGACTCATCTGTTTAGTCGACCCAATAATTTTTAAAAATTCAATACTCATGTTTAGAATTTGTAATATTTCAAATAAATGCATATGTAGCCTCCTGACTCTATCATAATGATGAGAATGGCTTACAGTAATGAAGTTCTCTGACAGTAATATTTAGTCTTCTATAAAGCATATGAAGAATCCTAATTCTCACCACTTGAGCTTCTCAAGGGAGGAAACTAAAGATTAGAGAGACGCAACAGTCGGATTTCTAGAATCAGACCACTGGCTGATGGCAAAGCTGATGCTGAACTTGGACTTCCAGGTTCCAAGAACTCTCTTCTAGGCAGTCACATTATCTGAAAAGCTCATCTGAAGGCCTAGACAGAATCTCATTCCTGGCACCGATGGGCGTGCACTCCCCTGGGTATTGATGTGACCTGAATCTCCTGAGATAGGTACCTGATGTAGGCATTTCAGTTCATGACTCCTGCCCTAAATCTGAGGTTAGAATGCCCTGTCTTGAGATAGGAACTGCGTACTAAGTATCTCTTCCACATTCCATAGGTTTCATCTTTACTTGAAGTTAATTAACTCTATGAGTCCCATAATCCTAGATAGCATCTTATGAAGTCCTCAGTGCTGACAGCAAAATGAACAAGCGAGAACTGAAATCTACAAGCTGCTGGACAACTCCTAACAGCCGGCATATATATATATATATATATATATATATCATTTCCAATGCGTTTCACGCTTGACTGTTTGCATTTCTGGCTAACCACTCACAAGAACACCTTCACAAACTTGGGTTGCTCCTCGGCCATTTGTGTCTCACCTATTCTCCGGAAGTTCTCTTTGCTCTGTGGTAAGGAGTCACTGATAGAAATAAGTAAACGAGTCTTCTTCATTAGAAGGAGGAGAGACTTTTAATAAAATAAACCTTATTCTGCATCTCAGAGGATAAGCAGGCTTTGAGAGATTTTCTGAGGAGTTTCCTTAGAGAAGAGGCTGTGATCTCATCAACTAATCGGCCCAGCTCATTAATTCAGGTAACTCACTTCTCAAAAGGAAATTCTCTCGAATGCCACTGTGGCAACCCTTCCTTTTACTCTTCCCCCAAATCACATCTTCAGGCCCCCAAGGCAGGCCTGGCACTTCTAAGTAGGTGAATTAGTTTTACAAGTGTGTGCTGCCATTTGATTAAATCATATTACAGTTTCTCAAATTGCAATTTTGTTAAAAGCTGAAATTTTTTCCTAAAATAGTATTTAAGATCTAGATAGGCAGATGAACAGACAGACACTCATTGGAACGTCCTTCTCCTACTTTCTTTGATATTCTCTCAGGAAGTTTGTTTGTGACTTAAGTGTTTCACTGTGGAGCAGGAAGGAAGTTTTCATGTTCTCTTCTCCGTCACTGAAAATCAGAGAGCAAGATCTGTAAGTTCTGAGTGATAAGAATATACAAGAACATGCATGTTACACATATGCCATTGCTGGCATTTGTTGTCTAGTTTAGGGAGGCTTTCATTTCCAGGACTGCCACCAACAATAGGAATTAAATACCGAGAATCAGCATGGACTGCCTCGAGTTTGTGGAGCCCCCTTGACCACCACCTCCCATGAGCTGATATGTACAATAGTTACTTCAACTACTGAAAAAAAATAATTTCCTGTTAAGTAACCCAAAGAAGAGATAAGGCTTTTTTAGAAAGATGTTATTAGAATCACTAATGTTTGGGAAACTAAAAGCTTCAGGAATTGAAATTGTAATTAAATTGGGTTTAATAATTTTGAAATTTTTTTAAGGAAACTATGTCCCAGCAACGTTTGTATGAGGATAGATTATATTATCATTTTTGTGCTATGTTATCTTCAAGTCAGGGAATGTTTTCAGAGCACAGACTACTCTAAGATGTCAAATTCTGGTTTTAAATACCAAGCTAGCAACTCCACCATACCCCACTGTGTAATCGAAAACAAGTAATTTCACTGCTTTGTGCCAACAGTATTTCTAATAACAAAGGGTCAAATGCTATGACACCTGCTAAACTCCCAGAACACTTCAGGAATGTAGTAGGGGGCTTAGTAAATGTTTGTTATTGTGACTCAATGGATTTGTTCTCCTTTTCGGCTCTTCAAGATGTATACTCTACTTTTACCTTATCTATGAGGCTCAGTTACCAAGTTTGAATCAGTTACTTCTATGTTGCTATGACTACCACACAAGACAGAGACAACTTAGGCAAGTAAAGATTTATTTGGGCTCACAGTTTCATCATGTTCCAGTCTGTTGGTGGGGAAGACATGAGAAAATGGGCCTGTCTGTGGTGAGGGTAGGCCATCTAATGGCGGTTTATTCACATGGCTGTGGAGCAGGAAGGACAGTGCTGCAGACACTAAGGGTGACAGGAACCTTCAAAGGCCCACTCCTCACTGTAAACACCGAAATGACAATGCCCTGATGTAGTCTTGATTTTTCTTGTCAGTTGTCATCCCCCTGGATCCTTGGCAGCAGAGTCACCAAGAACACCAAGTCTATGTTCTCTCCCAACAGGAGAGCTAAAGCACCAGGTATAAGAAATGCTAACAAATTACAGTCATGGTCTTAATTTTTGGGATACTCACTTCATAGCTCTGTAGCTTTTTACTTCTCTTTATTAGTCTCCTCTTCCTATATTTTAATATCTTTTTTCTGAATTTAACAGAGAGAGCTAGTGCAAGGCAGCTCTTGACATTTCTATGCGTTGTTCGTGGAGTTCCATTTGATTTTGGCATCTCATACTGTAAAAATAGGTTTCCCTAAGACATGCTATGGATGATTTACTAATGTTTCCAATAACCTTCAGCTAAGGAAAATTAGCAATTGTTTTATTCCTGTGAATTCCGTTAATTTATTTTGCAGGACTTAAAATTATCTAAAATGTATTTCCATAAATTTGAAAGTCCTAGTTATTTAATTTTTTATTATGAAAAAAATGCAAACTCTTTGAGCAAAACTTAGAAGACATCTTAAGAATATGATATAAAAGACCTTGCCAATGAGGTTATAGTAATGTGACCACTCAGTCATTGTAGGTTTATATATTTTAGAGCAAAAATAAAACCTTTGAAAGTTGTGTAAATACTTTCTCAAGAAACTATTTCCCCAGACAGGAGTTAGAGAGAAGAAATCGTTCCATCGCAGACAACACAAAGCAGTAGACACCAATTGCAATTAAGACAAGAAAATTCACCTGACAACTAGACACACAATTCCTTTTATGGCATATTAGGAACATCCCGGTCTTTTTCTATGGCAGTATTCCTCAAACAGCTAACATTCCAAAATTCCCGTAAGAGCATGCTGGGGTCCAAACAAATGTGTTTTGTTGTAGTGTCTTCAGGAAAGAAGCCTTATAAAATTCCTTGCCTTGTCGGTCAGTCCACCAGTTCTCAGGACTATTGATCCCATGAGCTGACTTCAACCCACCCCGAGTGCGGGGCGAAGGGTCTAGAGCCAGACTGAGCCTCATAAATTTCTTTGGCTTCATAACATCCCTTCAGAGAAGCTTTTAATGATAGCATTTTGAAGAGTCTAAAAAAACCTCAAACCAAGTTTCTGCTATGAAGTTGTCACCGTAATGGAGGATGATTACATCAGAAGAAGCTCAAATGGGGAAAAAATGACTGTGGTCGCCTTGCAGTATCCTGTTAAAAAGCGAAGAGAGCACCATACATAACTCCTTAGACTGGTGGGCACCTTTGCCTCTGGCAGCTGCACCCGGAAAGTTTCTAATAAATCCCACTCCTGGGTTTTGAACATCTAACGTGACCAACTTTTTCTTGGAGTTGAACTTCACCAGTTTTCAGAAGTGTGTTGCACTAATTGAAAGAGTTTCTGAGAGCTGTTGGTGAATCAGACTGCAGTAGAAAAAAACAGGAAATCAGAAAAATGTCATGAAGGAAGCAGTAGCTCTTTGTATAACTATCCTGGGTTGGCAATTCAGGTGTGAATATACAATGCTGTTATCACAGGAAGGCATCCAGGTCTCTGTCTGAGAGGCACTGACCTACAGAGTTTGCAAGCGAAACTTGAAATCCTAATGTAGATATCGGTTTTAGTCGGCCGAAGTTGTGAGTTTTGTTTTGGCTTTTTTACATATGTATTTATTTTGTAGGTTGTTTGTTTGCTTATTTGTTTAGTTGTTTTTGATTTAGACAATATCATGATATGTAGCCCAGACTTACAAAAACTCATCATATAGATTAGCCAGGCCTTAAACATACAGTGCCTTTGCCCTGCAGGTGTGGGAATGACAGACATCAACTACATGTGCTGGAATGTTTTTAAAGAGCAAAGAAACAGAATACAGTACCTGATAGTGCCAGAACACCAAATAAAAGACTCTTATCACATGCAATTGGAGGCGCCCTCGTGCTGCTGCTGCTAGCTCCTAGTGTCCTTTCTCTACTGTCCCTCTATACCTGAGGGGCTAATTTTTCTACATAGTGACAAAGCCAATACCCCAAACTACATGTACACAGTCATCTCTCACTATCTCCAGACCATTGGTTCTAGGATAGTTGCAGATACTCAAATCATGACACAGTACTTACATACAACCTACATAAATCCATCTGTATAATTAAACACTTTCTGGGTCACCTTATAATAAGAATCACAGTGTGACTGTTACATAAATAGCTGTAATGCTAGATTGTAAGGAAGTGATACAAAAGTCATCTGTACTTATTAATTCAGACCTCAGCATATTATTGATCTGAGGTTGTTGAATCAGGAATGTGGAAATAACAGATATTAAGGACCAAATGTGTGTGTGTGTGTGTGTGTGTGTTCACACACACGCATTATATGACACAGAGATGTATATCTAACACTTATAAACAACTCACACATACTTACATCCATACAACATATGGACATAAACACATCTCCAATTTCCTATTCTTAAGTGAGAAAACTCCCTCCAAATATCATTGTGTAGCCGAGGCTCTCTCGGTAAGAAAGTTTACACAATTGCAATCACAGGCAGCTGGGATAGCCTGGTACTGGGTAGCAACCGATTCTTTGACAGTAACCCTGTATCTCAGTAAATTACCTGTAATACTCTGATTGCTAAAGAAATGGGGTGTTCAGAAAATAACAGAATTATTTACTTAAGCATGACAAAAATGTATTATCACTGAGAACTGGGTAGGTTAGAAATGTACATTGTATTTTTGGAAAAGTTCAAATGGAAACAAGTATATTTTCTGCTGTATTTGGAGTTATGGTTTGGTGTACTCAGCTAAAACAATGATTTCTCTCATTACTGATACTGACTCTGACATCAATGTTGTTTGCCAAGAAAGGACCGCAGGCACTGTAAAAGGAAAGAGGAATGAAATGGAGCATTGTTTGATGAACCTGTTATTTCATAAAACATGAAACTACACTAAATGAACCCATAAAATCACAGAGCTGGTAATAACATATAACCCAAATACTCCATGACTCAATGAGACATACACAGCTAGATGAAAAATCTGGGCATCTTCAGTGGACCACATAAGCTGTCCTTGAAAAGAAATTGAATTCTGTTGGAAATAAAAAGAAGAAATTAGAGGTTTTGTGTTTTATTCTCTGAAGCTGTCTCAACAGCAGCCACTTAGGGAATTGTGTGACAAATGCAGGGTGTTTTTAGCCTTAACACCTGATGGAAGAACAGACAGTGAATGGCAGCTATTGTTTCTCATACGCCACATGTAGACTCAAAGCAGCTCGCAGGTCACCAAACCCTGTGTCTCTTCTACAATATTCCCTTAGTTCTCTGAATATATCAAGAAAGAAAGTATTCCATGAACTTAAAAGTATGGGCAGATAAAAAAATGGATTGGAAATTACAATTTAAAAAAAAGAGAGAGAAGTGTAGGATTTACCCTCATACTTTGTTCTTCCTTCTAGAAGTAGTCATGAAAACTAATACTTATATTATAATATATACTTGAGAAAGATGTCTCCTTCAAACCAGTTCTGCTGCCTCTGAGGTAATGGCTTCAGGATCCCAGTCTGAACTGCACCCTCTCATGGACCACACACACACACACACATACACACACACACACACACACACACACACACACAGCAACAGCAGCAGCAGCAGCAGCGAAACCTAGCAACAGCATCGCGAGAGGACTGTGCCTGCTGCTTCCGAGCTGGTGTTTGCAGTTGCACTGCTAAGCTGTTTGTAATTTTTCGATGCAATTTCAGGTGAATGTGCAGCTCTTCTCAACCTCACTAATTACTTGGAAAGTGGTTCATTTTTTTCCAAAACAAACTCTTATTTAAAATCTGAACCCACTGTGGAAGACCACTATTATTTTACAAGAAAAGATCTAGGGTTGAAACAATATGAACTATGAAAATGCTTACAACAACAACCACAGTTGCCATTTTCTTTGTGCTGCCAAACAGCTCCCAAATAAATACAGGGAGACTTACTAATTATGAATGCTCAGTCTTGGGTTTGTCCCACTAGCTCTTTTAACTTAATTTAACCTGTTTCTACTCATTTATGTTTTGCCGCGAGTCTGTTTACCTTTCTTTCATTCTGTATGTCCTACTTTCCTGCTTCCTCCACATCTGGCTGACTGGCCATGGCATCTCCCTGGTGTCTCTTCCTTCTTTTTTTTCTTTCTTCCCTGAAACCTAAATTCCTCCTACTACTTTTTCTTTCTGCCCCAGAAGTGCCACCTGTACCTCCTCCCTCGCCTTTTTTTCCACTCAGCTTTATATTAGATGAAATCAGGTGACTTAGGCAAGTTAGGTAAAACAACAACACATCTTTACATAAACAAATGCAACACATGGTTACACAGTCAAGCAAATACTCGGCAACATTAACAAATGCAGCACATCTTTGCATAGTTAAAAAAATATTCTGCACCACCACCACAACAAAAATTGGACATATAGCTCAAATGAATACCACAGGTCACATTTCATACAGTGTGTTTTAAAAAGGTTTTCAGTTACAATAGACTATGACATCATAGTCAATCATAAACTCTTTCCATAAGTAAGAATGAAAATGTTATAAACACTGTGTGCTCCTCTGTTTTTCCATTCAGTTTCCCAACAATTTACCTCTATAAAATGCACCTCAGTAAGTCTCTAGAAAACAACGAACATAAGCATATCAAGTTACTCCCACTAATTATTTTTTAATAATTGTCTCAACATCAACTTCTAAACCCCACTGCACTAATTTTTACTTAGATAGCCTCTCTAAAAACTTCCACAAGATTTATGGTGGTTTGATTCATATAAATCTATAATATTTTATATACTACAAATATGCTGAAAATAATTACATCCATATTGACTAATAAGTTACAAAATTATAATCTCTTAATTTATATAATTATAAGGTAAACCAGTTTACGTCATGAGATAATTCTTATGACTTTGATTTTTTTTTAATTTGTTAAAAAATTCCACCTCCTCTCCTCCTCCCATTTCCCTCCCACTTTCCACACTCCCCCTCCCCCTCCTTCTCCAGTCCTAAGAGAAGTCAGGGTGCCCTGCCCTGTGGGAAGTCCAAGGCCCTCCCCTCTCCATCCAAGTCTAGGAAGGTATGCATCCAAACAGACTAGGCTCCCAAAAAGCCAGTACATGCAGTAGAATCAAAACCCAGTGCCATTATCCTTGACTTCTCAGTCAGCCCTCAATGTGAGCCACATTCAGAGAGTCTGGTTTGATCATATGCTCGTCTCAGTCCAGCTGGCTTTGGTGAGTTCCCATTAGATCAGTCCCACCATCTCCGTGGGTGGACGCGCCCCTGGAGGTCCTGACTTCCTTGCTCATGTTCTCTCTCCTTCTGCTCCTCATTTGGACCTTGGGAGCTCAGTCCAGTGCTCCAATGTGGGTCTCTGTCTCTATCTCCATCCATCACCAGATGAAGGTTCTATGGTGATATGCAAGATATTCATCAGTGTGGCTATGGGATAAGGCCAGTTCAGGCTCCCTCTCCTCTGCTGCCCAAGAGAGAGAAGGGAGAAGGGGAGGATTGGGGAGAACTTGGAGGAATGGGATGGTTGAGATGGAGGAAGGGTGGATATGGGAGCAGGGAAGAAGATATCTTAATTAAGGGAGCCATTTTTGGATTGGCAAGAGACTTGGCTCTAGAGAGGTTCCCAGATGTCCAAGGAGATGACTTTGATATTTTTAAAGTAGTTTTCTTTTCATTTCTATTTGTGGGTCTCAGTGAGTGTGTGCCGCATGGCTGTCCATGCTGGCTACTAGCAGGCATGAGACCTCCTTAAACTGCAGCTAGAGGCCCTTGTGAGTCAGCTGATATGAGGGCTGTGGACTGAACTCTGAATCTCTAAAAGAGCAGCGAGCAACCCCAACTCCTGCACCAACATTAATGACTCATTTGGTTTTTGCCCTTTCCTTTCAAGAAATATTTTCTATTCAGTTTTATTACAGCCATTTTAACACAGGGATACTATTTCCGATACGCTCCAAAGAGTAGCTTTCGATCTCTATTTCTCCCGAATGGAGATAATATTCTCATGCAGCAGGAGTCTAAGCCATTCAGAGAAATCCCATTTTACACCAGAGAGGCAAATGTAATTGGCTGAAAGGAGATTGATTTCCTCCAAGTCATACTTTCCTGTTGCCTGCCTGGCTTGATTCCCAAGGTTTCTAGAGAAATAAACAACACTTACTAGGTCATCAAGGATCCCTGCTGCTCCACTTAGTTTTCTGTCAGCCCTAGGATGGCGTTGCTAATGCCAGTCTCATAAAGAGCAGGGAAAATTGTCTCCCAGAGTAACCTGGGGTTACAGTATCCAAGTGACACTGGGATTGAAACAGAGCTGTTAATGGGTATCTCCAGAACAAAGAAATTCTGTCCTTTTGTTGAAAATTACCTGATAATGTTATATAATTCAACATTTTTCAAAGCAATGGGTGAATGAAATAACTCCCACAGGAAATTCTGCGGAACTGAAAGCAATGCACATCAAATCTGAAGCTATCTGAGGTAAAGAAAGAAACAAATTCACGAACAGACACATTTTCTCACTTTGTATGCTGCCTAGATGACCACATGGTACACACTGAAGAAGTAGAAAAAAAATTGTTTAGAGTTACCTGGAAACAAAAGTTATAAGCAGGATAATGAAGAAATACATTCAACAGGGATTTTATATCACGCCCATTATGTATTAACAATGATTGTACATATGAATAGGGTACAATGTGATCATCAGCCTGTGCAAATAGTATATAATGATCAATTCAAGGGAACTAGTGTTTAAACTCCTTAAATACATCTTTTGAAGGGGGTAGGGCAGGGTTCAAGACAGGGTTTCTCTGTAGCTTTCGAGCCTGTCCTGGAAACTAGCTCTTGTAGCTTAGGCTAGCCTATAACTCACAGTGATCTACCTGCCTCTGCCTCCCAAGTGCTGGTATTAAAGGCATGCACCACCACCTCCTGACTTCTTTGCACTTCTATACCATTGTTACGTATAAAGTATATAATAAATCAACCTCCTCCCTGGTATAGGAGATCCTTCTGTTTGTGTGTTGCTTTCATTGGATAATGAATAAAGAAACTACCTTGGCCTAGTTGATAGGACAGAACTTAGGTAAGCAAAGTAAACAGAACTGAATGCTGGGAAGAAGGACAGAGTGGCAGATGCCATGGATCTCCTGCCTGAGACAGCAATACACAGATTAATAGAAATGGGTTAAATTAAGATGTAAGAATTCGCCAATAACAAACTAGAGCTAATGGACCAAGCAGTGATTTAACGAATACAGTTTCTGTGTAGTTATTTCGAGTGTAAGCTAGCAGGGCGGCCGGGATGGGAAAAGGGGCCCCTCTCTGTGCCACACCTCCCATTGCTTAATTGTCAATGAACCTAGGATTCCTTTGTGTTCCAAGTCTCCTTTTTCGGCCTTTTTCTCTTATGGCATCAATCCACTGGGTTCTACACACATTCACACATTGACATACACACAAACAGGCACAGAAAGATAGAGAGAGAGAGAGAGAGAGAGAGAGAGAGAGAGAGAGAGAGAGAGAGAGAGAGAGAGAGAGACAAAGTGGAGGGAGAGCGAGTTGGTATGAACTATTTATTCTGTGAATAATACCAAATAATTGCCTTGGGTAAAATGGGACATTGTTGCTCCATTGTAAAGGAATCTTGTGTGTCTGATTCCTTCAGGTGGCATGTGGGAACCAATTCAGGAGAAGAAATAGCTTGAGTGTTTCTTGCTTTCCCATTGTGTTTATAAGCTGAGGTGATTAAGTTGTGAAGTGTAGTCAAGAAGCCACAGAGAGCTAGTAAAATAGAATGAATAAAGAAAGGTTAACAAATCAGATAAAAATTGAAGGCTCAGAAATTATTTAAGAGGAGTACCTAGGAGCCAAGTTGGATGCTCGGAATGGTAGTCTAAGAAGTTAGATACAGATAGGTGAGTAGAATGAATGTATGACCATGGAGCAGCATTTTTCAGGAACAGTTATCTTCTCTACTTTCTTTGTTTGTAATACCCCAGAGTGTTTTCCTAGAGCAGCCTTTCTGATGTCCATTCAGTTTGACTTCATTAAAGGGCTGTGTATATCTTTATAGCTAAATGTGCCTATGTATTTCAGGAGAGAAGTTAAGAACATATTCAGATCGTAGAACTTCTATGACCAGGGCCAGCCAAGTTTCAAGATAACTTTCTGTTTCCAGCTCTAATCTATTGTTACTAAAGTCCCTAATATCTAGTATACATAGTAAGGAGCTTGTTCAGAGAATATTAAAAGATCATCATCATCTTTCCACCTGAGAAGTTTGAGTAAATGGTTAATAAAGAGACAGTCACCTTTGTGTTAATCACTTAACCAAAAATTTACTATACAATTATACTCGAGTACTTAGTAAAGAGTATATAAAAAGATTGAGGCTTATTTCCCTTCTTATAAAGGCTATATTTTTCAGAAAGATAAGGCTTAGGTATAAGAAATTATCATCACAAGTTAAGGCAATATGTGGTATACTTTGCTCTACCATGTCAAGGTCCTTCTGAAGTGAGACTGCAGAACACAAGGCACACATATCTGAGGTCAAACTGAGATGGATTCATTGGAGACTTAAAGACTGAAGTGTGTGCATGAGGCAGCAATACTAAGTACAGTAAATCACAAAGGGTACTACTGAGGCAATTTGAGCAAGAATGATCCTCTAGGTCTATCTATTTGAATGCTTGGTTCCACGTGTGTAGAACTGTTTGGGAAGGATTAGGAGGTATGGCCTTGTTGGAGAAGGTATGTTACTAGGGTTGGACTTTAAGGTGTCAAAGATTACCAGCATTTTCTCTCTGTCTACTTGGATGTAGATGATGTCCTCTCAGCCATTCCTTTGCTTCCCATCATGATCTTTAGCCCTCTGAAACTCTAAGACAAATTAAACGCTTTCTTTTAGAAGTTATCTTGGTTGTGGTGTTTTATTACAGCAATAGAAAAGTAACTATGACAAGTATATCAATTGGTTAAGTCAAAAAATTCCTTCTTAGGGATGTAAGTATAAAAATTACTTCAGTGAGCAAGAGTGCTTTCTCTGCAGTGTGAGGATCCGAGTTAAATTTCCATAATCTATGTAAAATGTTGAACATGGCTTCTCATGTCTGTAATCCCAGAATTGGGAAATAGAGATAGGCAAACCCCAAGAGCTCACTGGTCAGCTATGCATAATTTTCATGCCTGATAGAGAGTTAAGAAACAGTCTTGCTAACAGGAATGGGTGGGATTTGGCTGCCATGGGAAGAAGGACAGAGATGCTAGAAAAACCCACTCCTAAGTGAGCACAGAAAGCCTCCTCTTAGGACTGAAATGGCATCAGGGATAATCGCTGGCCTAGAAAATCATCAAGGTAGAGAGACCAACACAGAGATTAATTCCAAGATTTTGGATCTGTTAAGTAGCACCATTATAATGATTATCATTGTTAGAAGATGCAGCAGTTTGATTTTGTTAGGCCACATGCATATGTAAACTAATACATTCATTTTAGATTTTTCAATTAAGTGAAATAGAAGCTTTGGAATTTGTCACTATGATTTTCTTAATCCTATTGTATCTGTTATACTATCACCCTTTTTTGTCTATACTTTTATTAATTTGGTGTTAGTTTATCTTTCTTTTAGTTAGTTTGGCTATCAATCTCATTTATCTTTTAAAAAATTAACTCAGTTCATTAATTCTTTCCATAATTTCTTCTCCTTTTTCATTAATTTCTGTCCCAATCTTATTCTTTTTCCTGTTTGCTGCTATGAATTTTGGTTTGCTCTTGTTTTTGCAGTGCCTTAAAGTCCATCACTAACTTGTTTATTTGAGTTCTCTCTGGTGTGTGTGTGTGTGTGTAGGCAGTATAAATGTTTCTCTAAGGACTGTCTCAATTGTAGACTGTAGGTTTTAATGTCTTGTGTTTTCATTTTCTTTCAGTTCTAGAAATTTTTGCCTTTGCCTCTTGATTTTTTTTCACTGATTCATCCCTCATTTAACTCTGTGGTTTAATTTCTGTGAGTTTGTGTGCTTTCCATAATTTTCCCTGTTGGGATTTAGCTTCACTGAGTCAGAAAGAGCAGGGCATCATTTCAATATGTCTACATTTGCTGAAATTTGTTTTGTGTCCCAGTAAGAGGTCTATTTTGGAGAATTTTCCATAGGATATGGTAAAAATCATGTATTTTTTAGTGTTTGGATGGACTGCTCCATAGATGTCTAGTAGAGCCATTTGATTTATGCTGTCACTTGTCTCCAGTGTTTCTCAGTTTAGGTTTTGTCCAGGCGACGTGTATTGGGGTTTACCTACAGCTTTATATACCCCAGGGTTTATTTTGTGAAGCTGTGCTCCTTGCAGTCTGCCCCAAGAGTGAAGGGGTCTGATGAAAAAGTCAGGCTCAGCTCTTTGCCTTTTCCTCTTCCTGGGTGTGTCTGCTGATGCTGCCACCTTCATCAGCACCAGACTCCAGCTTCTACAGTCTTCCAGTGTGGACTCAGTATCAATCACGGTCCAGGGAGCACCACACTTCCAGTGCTAGCCTGGGACTACTGAGGCATCTGGCCCTTACAACTGAGCATCTGTTAAGTTCCAAGCCTCTAACGCATTCAGATGGCATTTCCTGGAGTGCCTAACTTCTACCTTAGGAGTCAATCTAGCAAGCACCCCTTTTGCTGTTCATATTATATTGGTCATGGATCTCTAGAGAATAGGCCTAATGCAATGAGACACTACTACACGATAATAAATGTATTACCAATCTTTATACCAATGGTCAGTTGTGGTCAGTTATAGGATGATTGACAGCATGCAGGGCTGCTGATGTTGAGGATGTTGAGCAACAGTCTTCTTTGGTGGTAGTGATGTGAACCAGAAAACTGTGTCACAGATTTTTAAAAACCAAAGTCACATGTTAAACCCAGAAGTTTATTCTACTTTCTAGATATTTACTCAAAATAAAAATAAAAATAATAATAAACTGTGTACCTCAAACCTGTAGCTACATTGTTATCACTATTTTACTCAAAGTTTAGAACTCATGTAGCAGTTTTCTTCAGGAGATAAATGAGTCAGCAAATCATCTCATACATTTCTTACACAGTCTGCTGTCAATGGTGTGATATCTGAGCTAGTGACATGTGTGATGATAATGATAATGATAATTTTTTTGATGTTCTGGGAATAGTAAAGCAGGGAATGTTTGCTGGAACCTGAAATTAGAGTCATACCTTTATGACCAAGGGAATGAGAACATCTAAGGAACCAGAAGAAGAAATTTTACAAATCTTAACTGTGACGGTAATAGTTTACAGTGTCTACTTGTTTATGTTGATGAGAAATTAATTGCATGTGCATTATATGTCAACAAGCTTGACTTTGGAGAGTGTAATGTGGGCCTATGCTGTCTCGACAATGTTCATCCTCATTTCAGGAAGTTGCATTGACCTCATCCCAGTTCAGTTTCTGTCTTCATTCCTTTAAAAACAATTTTTCCCCAAGATCAGAGGAGACATCCTGATTGCAAAATTCTTTTCAGTTCTTAAGTTTGAGTTCTGACAACATTTGTCCCCATTGATAAGACCCTCTTTTCAATACTCTTGTCTTCCACAATGCTAGTCTCTTCTTTCTCAGGCTGCAAAGCTCCAGGACCCTTTTATATTTCTCTTTTTAGAAGTCCATTTTTAGTCCAATTTTCTCATCTACTTGTCATCTATGAGTCATTTATTTTTATAATTGTTTTTAAGGTAAGTTGAACATTTTATTTTTTATTTTATTCAAGTATCCAGACATGGTTTTGTGGGAGGATGCTTAAAGGAAATCCCATACTAGCTCAGAATTCAGAAATAGACAGTTATTTATTTAGGGGTAGACTCACAAATGAGAATCTTCTGCTGAAATAGACATCAGAAACCAAATCCTGCAGCTGGAAAAGAGGCCGGACGCATGCTCTACATCGACATAAATAGTATAAGAGGCCATGCCCCAGTGGGCAGGTAACCATTGCCTATAAGACTTCCTAAAGTACCTTCCCTTTTGTTTAAATAAGAGAGTTCTAAACCTAATACAAAACTATATACAAAAAGAACAAATATATTTAATAATTATCCTATCCTAACTAGTTTAAGTCTTTTATAATAAATAACTTGGCCACGTCATGAGAGAAAAGTAACTACAACTATCTAGTCTTCAACCCATCAAAGATTTGAGAAGGGAAATAATATTACTTGAGTAAGCAGGGACGTGCAATCAAGCAACTTCTAAAATGTGTAACAAATGACAGAGACAACTGGTTACCTGGATAATCACCCAAAGACTCATTTGCATTGTTGAAGTAACCAATTTTGGCTAAGGCCTAGAATAACTAACAGACCATTTTCAGAGGCAGGAATTTTTTTAAAAAACCATCTTACCCTGTCTTGGCAAGATTTGACAGTCCCGCTTATCCATTTCTGAATACTATTTGCCTTGTCAGTGGTTGAGACATGGGTAGTTATTACCAAAGGCCAGTTTTGCCAAGAAGAAAACAAGCTCTAAGTGGAGTGTCTTCAGTGCTCAACATTCTCTCAGGAATAAAATCGGTGCTGCCAGGAGCAATCTTGCCTTACTTCAACAAAACCCTAAGTTATTTAAATGCCATATTCTACAGCTCTTTGAAGTGGTTGAAGATTACCTATCTATGCAGAATATAATCTCTATGTATCTAAAGAACCTGGTTAGTCTATAAGTATGACAAATATAGATGACTATTGATCTATAATTCTTAATATCTATATAACTTAAAGACTAAGACTTCATATTAGAATATTATACAATAAACAAATGTGTAACAAGTGAGCACAATGACATAAAAATGTAAACAATGTATAAGTATCTTGATCAGAGGTAGAAATGTACATTGCAATATCTTAAATATGTATCAATATATAAAAATGTTTTAAGCAGAGGTAGAAGCATGCATACAATATTCAATGTAATTTAACTTTATATCAATATACAAGAATCTATACCAATGTAATTGGTTATAAGTAATAACTCACAAGTATTCACTGTATTACTCACTATTATTAGTAGTATGAGTAAGTTCATACTAATCTATTATCACATTCAATACTCCTCCCCCCTTTTTTTTACTATGTAAACCAAACTGACCTGGAATATTGAATTCTCCTGCATCAACCTACCAGTTGCTGGAGTCTCAGATGTGTGCCATGATAGCCAGCTAAAACTGAACAATTTAAACAGGATATTGCATTTGAAGATTTAGAAAAAAAAAACTGAAGGAAGGTTTTGGAGATTATATGGAGAAATTACCAGATCTAAACTGGTAAACCAGTGGTGTTGGGAATAGTTTTGAAGAAGAGAGCACACGCAGGGAGCCAGAGCAAGGGAAGAAGAATTCCTGAATGAATGATGAGAATGTATGGCCACCTTAAAAAATTTGAATAACAATAACTTCAGTCGAGAACTCAGTGCTGTGAAATATTAGTGTAAGATGAGTTACATTTGCTTATGCTGTGGGACATTTGTTTAATGATGAAAAGACGTGTTGCATTCTTTTGTGTTGCATTTGTTTAACTCTGTGAAGCTGTGTTACTTTGCTGCCTAAAACACCTGATTGATTTAATAAAAAGTAGAATGCCAATAGCTAGACAAGAGAGAGGTTAGGTGGGACTGTCAGGCAGAAAAAATAAGCAGGAGGAGAAATCTGGGAAGAGAATATCAAGGAGCAAAAAAGCAAAATAGGAGAACTCCAGGGTCCAGCCACCCCACTACAAGGCAAGCCACAGAGTAAGCAGGAAAGACAGGCATATAGAAAGATAAAAGCCCAGAGGCAAACGATTCTGGGATAATTGAAGTAAAGAAAAGCTGACTAGAAACAAACCAAGCTAAGGCTGGGCATTTGCAAGGAAAACTGAGATTCCATGTATTTGGGAGCTAGGTGGCTGGCCTCCAAACAGCAGGAGAATTTTTTTAAAAAAGAGCAACTAAAGTCAGCATGAAAGGAGGGACATATTTTTAGGATAAGCTGAGGATTTCAGATTGCAAAAGAATTCAACTTGATAAACTTACCTTGAAAATGGACAATTCTTTACCCCAAAGAAGGAACTGAGGTATTTTATACATGATTCTATTTATAAGACATATCAAAAGAGCAAACATTCATGGACAGGAAAATGGGCTAAGAACCGAGTTAGGAGCTGGTAATGGTGTGAGTCTCTCTCTCTCTCTCTCTCTCTCTCTCTCTCTCTCTCTCTCTCTCTCTCTCTCTCTCTCTCTCTCTCACTCTCACTCTCTCTCTCTCTCTCTCTGTGTGTGTGTGTGTGTGTGTGTGATAAATGTCTATAACTATCATTTGTGCATCAGTTAGTTTCTATTTTGTGATAAAATGCCACAACCAAGACAACCTATATAAAGTTTATTTGGGCTTATGGTTCTAGAGGGATATGAGTCCATTACTGTCATAATGGGGGATGGCAGTGAGTAGCAAGCCACTGAGAGTGGCATCTTCAAAATGCAAGCATGAAGCAGAGACAGCAAACTTGAAATGGCCTGAATCTTTAGGCTCTTACAGTCAGACTCCAGTAACACACTTCTTCCAACAAAGCCACACACCCCTAAAACTTCCCCAAATAGTGCCACCCACTGGGAACCAAATGCTCAAATGCCTGATCGTATGAAGGCCATTTCTCACTCAAACAACTACAAAGTCTCAGGATTTCTCATGTCTCGGTGTACTTTAGAATGGCATTTTCTCCTCGGCACCTTCCCATGAAGGACTCACTTGTCCTGTCCTGATTGGAAATCTTCCTGGATTTCCCCAGTTCGTCTTCTGCCCCTCCCCTGAGGCTCCTGGATGGATGCATACTCTATGGCTCGTTCACCGCACTCCAGGGGACGCACTACTTCCCTTTGTTTCTTTTCTCTTTGTAGCCCTAGAGCTTGTTCAGTGTTTGGCTCGTGGTAAACGTTTAAACAAGATGAAAGATTTGCAGAGATAGTAAGAACGCAGTTTTGGAAACCAAACATCTGAGTTTAAATTCTGACCCTGCTACCTACTAGTCTGTATTTTTTGATTCAATTATTAACATTTCTAATAACGTGGAGGTTACAAAGCCATTGTCTTTATACCTACTACTATATGTGGGTTGCTTCATAACAGTGTCTTCCAAACTCTTCAGCTTAAAACAGCAACTAACTGGTGTCTCTCTCACAGTCTTGTGAGACTTGGCTTAGCTGGGTCCTCCACCTCAGAGTCTTTTGACTTGCTGAGATAAAGGAGCTGGCCATGGCTGTAGGCTCCTCTGAAGACTTCACCAGCAGGTTCCACTTCAAAGCCCAGTGGTGGGGCTGCAGGTAGATTTGAATTCCTTAAGAACGGTTGGACTGAGGGCTTCAGTTCCTCCAGTAGGGAATGTTTTCTACAAGAAGCAATGCCAAAAACAAGCCACCAGGGTGTCTGCTAAAACGATGGAAGTAATGGTTTGTGTGGCACAAACCCAAGGGTCATATCTGTTTGCCTTTTTCATACCCTACTGATTAGAAGCATGCTGTCAGTTTTAGCAGATTCTAGTGTGCATATCAGGAAATGGGGAACATTGGCAGCTGATTAAAATTTCCCCATTGTGTGTGAATAGGAAATAAATAAGGGGAGATTTAGTAAAACTCCTTCCTGTTACATAATCAGTATTCAAACAGCTATTGCTAACCCAGCTGACTAACAGGAATAAAAGTTATGCAGTTAATCAGGTTTACCACTAGATGGTGGTAGATCCTTCAGAGCCTTCTCAGTAAATTAGGGTCAGAGAATTTGAGCATTTTTGACCCCAGCCGAACCAGAAGCAAAAGAGCATGTTTGTAATGATGAAATAAACAAAGATACATAGCACTGAAGCACCTAAGTGAAACACCTTTGAAATTCCAATGTTTTTAAGGTATAGTCTGCCCTTTTTACTCCAAGATAAAGAGTAAACTAGGCAAACAATAAAACTACTGCTCACTTTGATGTATGAGGTTTCTCAGCAGCCAGCATTGACTTGTTTTTTATCCAAGAAAATAAGAAGCTTTATATTTGCGTTTTACATATATTACATAATTTTGTTTGTTTGTTCGTTTTCGGTTTTTTTGGGGGGGGATGGGGGGGACACGGTTTCTCTTTGTAACAGCCCTGGCTGTCCTGGAACTCACTTTGTAGACCAGATTGGCCTGGAACTCATAGATCTGCCTGTCTCTGCTTCCCAAGTGCTGGGATTGAAGGCTTGACCCACCATCACCCAGCTATCTATTGTATTTTTGTAAAACTCTCTGTTGAACATTGAGAGACTTCAGAAAGCATAAAGACAAGTAATACTATTAGGCGTCCCTAGAATTACAATGTGTTTTTCTGCCTTTTCCTGCCCCTTGCCTCTAGACTCTCTCTGAGTCTCCTTCCCCACTTTCCCACAACACATGGGCATACTGAAACTGAAATTTTGTTGTTCATAAGCTTGACCTCCTGCTTTTATAACATGACTGTTTATACATTCCATACAATGATTTATAAAGTATAATTTGGGCAAACTTTGTAGATCTGAGATTAAAATTTCTAGTTTTATAACAGGGGGAAAAATTTAAAACTTGGAGTACCTTGAAGTTTCATGACTAATGGGAAGAAAGTAGAATATGACTCTACAGAAAACCAGGGAGAATCTGCCAGGTAGCAGATATCTGAATTTGACCTTGTACCACATTTTCTTTATCCATTCTTCAGTTGAAGGGCATCTAGGTTGTTTCCAGGTTCTGACTGTTATGGAATAATGCTGCTATGAATACAGTTGAGCAAGTGTCCTTGTGGTATGATTGAGCATCCTTTGGGTATATGCCCAATAATGATATTGCTGGATACTGAGGTAGGTTGTTACCCAATTTTCCGAGAAACCACCATACTGATTTTCAGAATGGCTGTACAAGATTACACTCCCACCAGCAATGGAGGAGTGTTCCCCTGACCCCACATTCTCTCCATCATAAGCTGTCCTCAAAAATTTAGATCTTAGCTATAATGACAGGTATAAGATGGTATCTCAGAGTTGTTTTTGATTTGCATTACCCTGATGATTAAGAATGCTGAACAATTTCTTAAATGCCTTTCAGCCGTTTGAGTCTCTTCCTTTGAGAATTCTCTGTTTAGCTCACCACCCAATTTTCTAATTGGATTATTTGGTATTTTTTGTCCAGTTTCTTGAATTCTTTATATATTTTGGAGATCAGCCCTCTGCCAGATTTGGGATGGTGAAGATCTTTTCCCATTTTGTAGGCTGTCATTTTGTCTTATTTACCATGTCCTTTGTCTTACCAAAGCTTCACAGTGTCAGGAGGTCCCATTTATTAGTTGTTGCTCTCAGTGTCTGTGCTACTGGAGTTACATTTAGGAAGTAGTTTCCTGTGCTAATGTGTTCAAGGCTACTTCTCACTTTTTCTTCTGTCAGGTTCAGTGAAACTGGCTTTATATTGAAGCCCTTGATCCACTCGGACTTGAGTTTTGTGCAAGGTAAAAGATACAGATCTGTTTGCAATGTTCTACATGTTGACATCCAGTTATGACAGTTTCAATTGTTAACGATGTTTTCCTTTTGTCAAAAATAAGGTGTTCATATGTACATGGATTAATGTCAGGGTCTTCAATTTGATTGCATTGACCAACCTGTCTCTTTTTACATCAATACCAAGTTGTTAACTATAGGTCTATAGCAGAGGTTTAAGTCAGGAATGATGATGCCTCTAGAAGTTCCTTTATTGTACAGGATTACTTTAGCTATTCTGGGTTTTGTTGTTCCACAAGAAGTTGAATAATGTTCTTTCAAGGTCTGTAAAGAATTGTGTTGGGATTTTGATGGGGATTGCAGTGAACCTGTAGATTGCTTTGGGTAAAATTGGCATTTTTGTTATGTTGCTCCTATCTATCCAAAAGTATGGTGGAATCTTTCCATTTTCTAATGTCTTCTTTAATTTCTTTCTTTAAAGACTTAAATTTCTTGTCTTGCAGGTCTTTCACTAGTTTCTTTAGTATTACCCCAAGATATTTTATTTTGTGGCTATTATAAAGGGTGATGTTTCTCTGATTTCTTTCTCAAGCCATTTATCATTTGTTATATGAGGGCTACTGATTTTTTTTTTTAGTTAATCTTATATCCTGCCATATTACTGAAGGTGTGTATCAGTTGTAGAAGTTCCCAGGTAGAATTTTTTGAGTCACTTATTTTACTATCATATCATCTGCGAAAAGTGATAGTTTGACTTCTTCCTTTCCGATTTGTATCCCCTTGATCTTTTGTTGTCTTATTGCTCTAGCTAAAACTTCGAGTACAATATTAAATAGATATGGAGATAGTGGACAGTCTTGTCTTGTTCCTGATTTTAGTGGAATATCTTTGAGTTTCTTTCCATTTAATTTGATGTTGGTTGTTAACTTGCTGAAAGTAGCTTTTATTATGTTTAGATATGTTTCTTGTATCCCTGATCTCTCCAAGACTGTTATCATGAAGGGGTGTTGGATTTTGTCAAAGGCTTTTTCAGCATCTAATGAGATGATCATGTATTTTTTCTTTCAGTTTGTTTATATGGTGGATTACGTTGACAGATTTCTGTATGTTGATCCAACCCTGCATCTCTGGGATGAAGCCTACTTGGTCATGGTGGATTTTTTTTTTTAAATGTATTCTTGGATTCGGTTTGCCAGTATTTTGTTCAGTATTTTTACATCAATGTTCATGAGGGAAACTTATAGTTCTCTTCTTTGTGTGGTTTGGGTATCAGGGTAACTATAGCCTCATAAAAGGATTTTGGCAATGTTCCTTCTGTTTCTATTGTGTGAAATTCTTTGAGGAGTATTGGTATTGGCTCTTTTTGAAGCTCTGGTAGAATTCTGCACTGAAATCATCTGGTCCTGGGCTTTTTTGGATGGGAGATTTTTGATGGCTGTTTCTATTTCCTTAGGGGTTATAGGTCTATTTAAATTGTTTATCTGGTCTTGGTTTAATTTTGGTATGTGGTACCTATCCAGAAAATTGTCCATTTCTTTTAAATTTTCTAATGTTATAGAAAACAGGTTTTTGAAGTATGACCTGATGATTCTCTGGATTTTCTCAGTGTCTGTTGTTATATCCACCTTTTCATTTCTAATTTTGTTAATTTGGATATGCTCTCTCTGCCTTTTGGTTAGTTTAGATAAGGGTTTGTCTATCTTGTTGATTTTCCCTAAGAACCAGCTCTTTGTTTCATTGATTTTTTTGTATTGTTATCTTTGTTTCTATTTTATTGATTTCAGTCCTCAATTTGATTATTTACAGGAGTCTGCCCCCCCTGGGTGAGTCTGTTCTTTTTGTTCTAGAGCTTTCAGGTGTTCTGTTAATTTGATTAAATGGAATTTCTCCAATTTCTTTATGAAGGCATTTAATGTTATGAACTTTCTTCTTAGTACTTCTTTTATAGTGTTCCATAAGTTTGGGTATGTTTTACATTTATTTTCATTGAATTCGAGAAAGTCTCTAATTTCCTTTTTTGTTTCTTCCTTGACCCAGAAGTGATTCAGTTGGGCAATATTCAGTTTTCACAAGTTTGTAGGCTTTCTAGACTTAGTGTTATTATTGGATTCTAACTTTAAGCCATGGTGATCCGATAAGATACAGGGGGTTATTCCCATTTTTTGTATCTGTTGAGGTTTGCTTTGTTACAATTTTAGAGAAGGTTCTATGAGGTACTGAGAAGAAGGTATAATCTTTTGTGTCTGGGTGGAATGTTCTAGAGATGTCTGTTAAGTCCATTTAAGTCCTGACATCTGTTAGTTATGTTATTTGTCTGTTAAGTTTCTGCCTGACAGACTTGTCCAGTGGTGAGGGGTTGAAGTCTCCTACTATTAGTATGTGGGGTTTGATGTGTGATTTAACTTTTAGCATTGTTTCTTTTACAAATGTGGATGCTCTTATATTTGGTGCATAGATACTCAGAACTGAGCCTTTATCTTGACGGATTTTTTCTGCTACAAATATGAAATGACCTTCTTTATCTCTTTTGATTACCTTTAGTTTGAAGTCTATTTTGTTAGATATTAGGATAGCTACACCAGCTTGTTTCTTAGGTCCATTTGCTTAGAAAATCCTTTCCCAGCACTTTACTCTGAGATTTATTTCTTTCTAAGTCTAAAATTTTGATGTTCATCAATACTGGGAAATTCTCAACCATTTTCTCTTTCAAAATCTCCTTCGGGATACATCTTATTTTCTTTATTGGATGCTCTTGTAGCTGGTCAGATGATAATGTTCTTTGCACCTTTATCTCCCATGACTCAGAGTTGCTTTTTCCTCCCTGTCTCTGCATGCTACATCTGGAGGGCAGTCCAGGTCCCCTATGCAGTAACTCTGTTATCGGTCTCCAGACCATTATATACCTCACAGTTGGCCTCTTACACCAGTATTTATCTGTTTCTAGAAGGTCCTGCCCTTTCAACTTTTAAAATGACCTCTTCTACTTTAAGATCCAATTATATTTTTAGATTTCTTAACTAAATAATCCACTGTCATTGTACATTTTTACATCTCTTGTTGGGGATTCGTAATCACAATTTTGCTTCTTTATTTGTTCACCATTTTTACTGTGATCTCTTTTTCTTTAGAATTTCTTTCCTTTTTTTAAGACTTATTTACTGCCTGGGCTTAAAGTATTTTTCCCAGAGTTTTGTGTTTCTTCAGTGGGTACCTTAGATCCATTCCCAGTTTTCAAATGTGGTTTTTGTTTATGTGTCAAAACATTGTGAATTCAGGATCCACACACATACACACACACACACACACACACACACACAAAAAAAAAAAAAAAAAAAAAAAAAAAAAAACAGATTAGTAATTGGGAATTCTCAGGAAAATTTACATTTCAGTTGACCAAAGGCAAGATTAACCTATCACCACATAGTTGTCCCTTCTGCTAAATTCAAAAGATGTGCTTCTTCTCCGCCTCAAACTGGATGTACTATATCAGCAAGGATTGTGTTCATTTTCCTCCCAGCTAGAGTCCATTCAATTGTCAGAAATCACATGATTTTATCTTGAAGATTTTGTCAATGTAAAGTTTCCTTCTTGTTGTTTCATATTTTTCATAATTTACTTTGCCTAAGATGATTATTTTCTATCCTACAGTTTTGTTTTTGCTAAACAGACGGTCACATCCTTATATTTTTTTAACCCTCTGCTTTTGAAATGTATTTTAAACCCCTGCCCATTGCTGATAAGTTTAACCTTGCTTATTTATTTTCTTTCTCTGCCTTGTAGGATTTTATTGCTTGTTGTATATCTTTTGTTTTTATCAGCTTGTAGATTTTTAGCTCTACCGATGATAGTCCATGTTTTAGTCCCACTAACTAATTTATACAGTCAAGTTTTTAAATGTTTTGACTTGCATTTCTTTAATTAGCAAAATGAAAGCAAAATCATGTTGTTTGTGGTTTTCAGACTGGAAGATGGAAGCCTCAGTGTGTTTTTCCTAAGTTCCCAGCTTTTGGAGGACCATGGTCTCTGTTAACAGAATCATCACTTGGAGACTGATTGATGCTTCAAAACTCTTGTTTCTTATATTTTTAAAGAGTGACTGTCATAGTTATGTGCTTTATTCTATTTTGTGGAATGATTTAAACAAAAATCCACATTGCACTGATAATAATGTTTATGCCTAATTATTTCATAATCTATGTACCAATATTTGATAACATGATGTCTTATATTCTAAACTAATATTCTGCCATTGATATCTTAGTCGTGATGTTTTTGATATTAACTTGTCTAATATAAGTATTTTAGACTTAGAATATTAATTTTTAGATACTAAGCTATGATTTTGCATTATTACTTATTAACTGTCTAGATGAGTATCATCATTCTTTGTTGAAACATGGACATCCATATTCATGTGGGAGCTTAGGGTTAATTCAGAAAAAAACAATTCTGTTTTCTTTTGCCATTATTATATTCAATCCTTCTCATTTCTCTCAGAAACATTTCCACTTTTACGGTCCAATTTCTGTATTCTAAACTTTCTGTTCTCTAAACTTTGAAACAATTTTCAATCTTGTTTTCAAACTCAGATATAATTCTAAAATTTATGATTGAAATGTAGCCAAGAAAAGAACATCGAGTACACCATTGAATTTAGCTTGTGGAGTCTCCTCAACTAAGCACATGGTATACCCAGATCCCAGGTGGCAGCTTTCATAGTTACATAATGCTTGCAATCCAGCATAGATTTGTGCGGCCTCTCTACAGAGCTTGCCTGGGTGGACTCTCATCAAACATCTCCTCTCCTCCCACCATCTTTAATCTCAGCCTGTTATCTTTTATCCCACCATTTTCCCCATCTTTTCACATTATTTTCCCAGAAACCAAATTTCATGCATTCTAAAATTTTCTGTGTATTCCTTTGTAAATCTAATTTTAGCTTTTTTCCCTTTAGCTTCTTGAAGTTTTATTTCCTCTATTTCATGGTGTACTAGGGATGGACAGTGGAGACATGTCTTTCTACCAGAAACACTCCAACTATGCAAGTTCACACAGAACCACATATTTATTTATCCAACCACCATGGACCTTCTCTTTCTATCTTGTAACAAACAAAGCAAAACAGAAAAAAAAATGGTTTCTTTGATGTTTCCTTCCTTCTAGACGCCAGGAAGTCAACTCTCCCTTCCATCCCAAGGAGTAGCCCTTCTTTCCTCCCTGTCATTGATTCATGTGGAAGCCCATTTGACTTTAGGTTTGCTGATAGCCTTTGGAAAGTTCTTTGTTCCTAAGAAAAGGCTATTGGCGGTGTCAGTGAAGAAGCACGTGGTAGAGACTGTCTCTTTCAGCCATTCCATGGCTGTAAAAACAAGCTGGGTGATGCTGAAACTCTGGTTAGTGCAGCAGAGGGTGATGGATAGCTACGGCCAATTCCTGATGTTGAATTCAAGGTCAGACAATGCTAGAGATATTCTTCCTTGGATTTGTTCCTTATAAGAGCCAATAAATGCTGTTATTATATAACCAGATTACATTTCACTTTTTTATTGGTTGATCTCAGGTCACTTAAAAATTGGATATGGATCTGGTGAGGTTCTCCTTAGTCATTACCAGGCGAATAAGTGATCTCTGACCCTGTGCACATCACAAGCTAAGCAACAGTCAAACCCCACATGGCTCTCTGAAGGGGAAGGGAGTTCCTCATAGGTTTATGGTACCTGGTGAACATCTGTCTGAATGATGCTCATCTGAACTGGGAGCTGACATCTTTCACAGCTACTTCAAGCCTGTCCCACACTAACAAATCCCAACTCCAGCTGGCTCAAGCCAGTCCCACACTAACAAATCCCAACTCCAGCTATTTCAAGCCAGTCCCACACTAACAAATCCCAGCTCCAGCTGGTTCAAGCCAGTCCTACACTAACAAATCCCAGCTCCAGCTGGTTCAAGCCAGTCCTACACTAACAAATCCCAACTCCAGCTGGTTCAAGCCAGTCCTATACTAACAAATCCCAACTTGAGCTACTTCAATCCAGTCCTACACTAACAAATCCCAGCTCCAGCTAGCATTTTGGTCCTTTTTCTGGTATCTTCTTTAGCACTGCCTTACACTTCATAGACTACTCTGTCTTTTCTCCTGTTATTCCCACAGTTGCCATTTCTAAGGGCACATAGGAAGAGAGAAATAATCTTCTACTGACCTCAAACCAGCAGCCATTAGCAGTTGGCCCTATCTCTCATTCACACTTCTGGGAGATTCTATGCTTAGCTGAAGACTATTGAATGTGGCTATGCCTCGGTGCTGTCCCTAAGGGTGGAGGAAAGAATGAGTTTCTGTATGTTTAATTCAGTGCCTTCAGTCAATTTTACAATAAAAGGTTACATTTAATATCATTGGCATAATTTTATCAGTTGTCTTTTTTGTGTCTTCAAATATGTTTTAAAGAATATAGACAGAGGCTACCGAATAGACAATAAAACCCAGTTATTGCAGTTCACACTTTTCATCCTTTATTCCTATTAAAAATATACAGATGTTTCTAATAGACAACTACAAGTATTAACAAATGGTTTGGGGACACTACCACATCTGGTTCTGCCACTTTCTGATTGGCTTTTGGAAGGTGTGTGTATGTGTGTTTTAGGTGTCTGTGTGTATAGTCTGTGTGTGTTAATGAGGATGTGGAACATTTGGGAAGCAGAAGCTGACACTGGATGTGTTCTTCAATCAGTCTTCTTCACCTTCTTCTTTTTTGAGGCAGAGTCTCTCACTGAGCCTGAACTTTATTAACCTCCAGGCATCTGCCTGCCTCTACTCTTCCAGCTCTGGGATTGTAGACACAAGCCTGGTACCCAGCTTGTACATGCTATCTAAACTCAGGTCTTAAGGTTGTATAGCAGTCATCTTACAGATGAGCCATCCGAGTCCCATAGAAAGTTTTATAAACCTTAGCAGACTCAGTTTATTCGAGTTACCACCTACCTCACCTTAAAGGTTATAAGAAGCAAATAATGTAATATTGTGTACAAGATCTACTTAATAGCTGAAGCTATCACAAATGTGTTCATATGTTTTGCATATTTTGGTAATATTAAGAACAAAATAAAAGTTTCATGAATATTCATATATCCATGTTCATATATTCTGTATATTTTAATGGGATAGAAGTTAGAATTCCTAGATCCAGGACAGGCTCTAGAAACTACAGGGAAACCCTGTCTCGAAAAACAAAAAAAAAAAAAACAAACAAAAAAAAAAAAAGAAGTTAGAATTCCTGAGAGACATGTTTCTAACAAATGAACATTGCAAGTGGTTCTTGCAGTGAGTGCATTCTAGGGGAATTTTAAACTTTTAAACAATAGTAAAAGTTGCAAAACATTAAGAGAAATACATTACTTTGTAGAACTTCATATTTTCCAAAAATGTTTGCAAATTACCATATCCAAGGGTCAGAGTACCACAGATAGATAGAGCTAAGGTATTCACTCTCATTTTGACACTGACAAAATAAAGTTAATGAGAACTAAAGGATTCTGGAAGGACCACATATTTTCTTGGAGCCATTGCTGGAACATTTCAGCTTAGAAACCGTTCTTCCACTTCTATTACTGAATATTCTTGTAAATTAATATATAGAATATTATAAGTATCAAGTCAGTCTACATTATCAACAACATATCAATATATTCTTGTCAATATAATAAGGATAAAATTTTAATGAAGATAAAATGTGTAGGAAAATCTTCATTGCATTTTAATAGGTTCTGTTTATTACATGAAGGACATTCTAACTCTTACTAAATTAATGGGCAATGCAGGATCGATGATAAGCCGGAGGGTTGGGCTAGTCAGGAATTTTAAATACATAGCTTGGTGAAACAGTTCCAGATTTTTATCAAGAAACCTGAGTCTACTATTTTTTTTTTAAATATCTCTGCCACAGTTAGGAACAGCTTAACTGTCAGCCCAGAGTCTGTTTTCCTGAACCAGTATACTTAAACACAAAGGTAAAATTTGTGTCTCTTCTGACAGTTTTCTCCAATTGCATCTTCTTTGGTAATTTCTGAGTTGTGTATATCTTTGAAAACATACCCATTAAAATTCTAAACCACATCCCTCTGAAGAATCACTTGGAAGCAATTGTGAGAATGCAGTGGTTTAGATCACTAGTTGCTCTTCCAAAAGACTCAAGTTTGATTCTCAGCATCCACGTGCTGGTTCATACTCATCTGTAGCTCTAGTCTCTCATCAGGAATTAGGCACACACATCGTGCACATACCTATATAGTCAAAACAATCATAGACACAAAATCATGAAATAAATGAACCTATTTTTAAAATAAAATATATGGGTTCAATCCATACTTACAAGTATAGATTTCTAGGAAAGTATCCTGAAACTCTGTAGTCTTAAATATAATACACATCAAACAATTCTTACTTTAAAAATATAAAGACTCACTAATATAAATCATCTCCTCAAATAAGACAATATCACAAAATGACACTTGGATATTAAGGTGATTTATAATCTGTAATGTCCCTTTATGGTTACAGTAACCATCTATGGTTCCCACATTTATAAACCTTACATTGAAAAATGACTAACAGTTTCTTCCAGTGTATTTATATCCTGAAAAGTAGTGGATACATTTTATTTTAATTTTGTAAATTAATGACATTACTATGAGCATTCTATCAAAAATATAAATTATATGGTATTCTTGTATATTATATAGCATGATATTCAATACCATATAGAGTAATATTATATAGAAGAAATTTAAGACAGAGTTATTCATTCTTATAAGATTTATGGATAACATTTGGTATTTTGTTTGTTTGTTTGGTTGGTTGGTTGGGTTTTTTTTTTATTTTAGGAGAAAAACTCATATACCAAACTATAAAGAGCAATATGATATAGTCTGTGCTGGGCTTATAGCTTTCCTGTTCTACAACAAAGGCAGACATTCCTATAAGGATAAACATGAGGTGAGCCAAGCCTTGAAAGGAATGTGGGATTTTGAGTAGTTTGAGACACAGAAAATTTTGAATATGTTTTAATTTTTATTCTAATGAAAAAAATATAAATAGGCCATCCACATAGTAGACAGCAGAAAGTAAAGCTGGGATATCAATAAGAGTCAGACTGTAGAAGGCCTTGAGCATCCAGACTATAGAAGGCCGTGAGCATACAGACTGTAGAAGGCCGTGAGCATACAGACTGTAGAAAGCCATGAGCATCCAGGAGATCCTACCAGGCCAGTAATTCACTTGGCCTTTGACATGATTTTCCTAGCTTTGCAGAACAAAACCATGAATACATTTTTGAGAAATGACAAAGAGCACTACTGAAGAATGTAAGGGCCGTTCCTACTCAGGCCAAGAGGAAGCAAACAGTACTAGAAACTGCAGAACATACAACCCAACACAAAGCACGTTTTTGTAATCCACCAGAAACCGTGTGTTTAATCATCCTCTTGACAAGGAGGGGGATAAAGGCCTAAGCCTTGGCAGGGCCATCCATGATGATTTACTGATCAAAGCCTATTAGGACAGCTCTGGTTGAACTGGGTTGAGTTTCTCGGAAATTACCTTTCGAAGTAACATCAACAGGAGTGAGCAGGGGCCTCGCTGAACTTTCTACTTGTTAGTTCATAAAGTAACTAAAATCCCTTACCTGTTATCCACTTATTGACACAATAACTTTTGAAGTATAAAATCAAGAGCAATGTAGAAGTAAAACTCAAAGCTTTCGGCTCTTTTACCTTCCATCTGAAGATAGCAGATTTTCACACAATGGACTGAATAAAATCTTTCCCTGGGTTCAGTATATTTTATCTGGGCATCAATAGCGTCAATATAGTTCTGAACAAATATCTGTACCAGAGAATGTATTTGTGTGTATCATACCTTCAAATAGTGTGGCAATAAAGGCAAATATACAAAAGGACACAAACGCTTCCTGGCTCTGTCTGTACACAAAATAGAATCTGACACAGAATAAATCACCAATAATAGCGCCACATTCCTCTGGAATCGTTACAGTTTTAGTGGCCCACAGGAAAGGACCTTTGACATAACATTTTTTAAAAATGTTTTACTTTAACCATCTTTTATTAAAATATTATATATATATACATATATATATACATATATATGTATTACTTTGTATTTCTGGCTTAAAACATAGCCGTCTATGTGGGTTCTTGATGACTAATACTACTGATTAGTCCTGTGCTATTCAGATAGTGGTTTGAACTTTTATTGCTTTTTCACTTTTAATTAATTTATTACTTCACTCCTTTCTTTGTCTCTTTTTCTTTCTTTCTTTGTGAGTGTGTGTAAGGGGGCTTGTTATTGCAGGCACACAAGTGTTGGGAGATGGGTATAGAGGCCATATAAAAACTTTTGGGAGTCAGTTTTCTCCATCTACTGCCAGACCCAGGGATTGAACTCAGGTCATCAGGCTAGGGCGGCACACACTTTTACGCACTGTGCCATCTTGTCATCCTTTGTCCCTATTTCCAATATCCCTAACCTGTTGTGGGAGCTGAAAACTAAACCCTGGTCCTCTGCAAGAACGGCTAGTGCTGTTAACAACTGACTCATCTCTCCAGCCTCTAAATGTCTATAATTTTTAAAATATTGTTTATGCCAGAACATCAATTTATTCTCATGAAGATGTTTCACAATAGAGAACAAAAGACTCAGACTAGGAGCTAGGCTGACTGTGAACCAATTGGATCTGGCTCAGTGCTAGCTACAGGGAGTTGATGGTTTCTATATTTCCTTCAGCATTTACAGCAAGAAGCATACATTAATGTTATCCATAACCCATGATCCAGAACCGCAAGTCTGGGCAGTTCCTTTCTTTAAACCTTATAGCAGCCTGCTATATAAATCATAGCTTGTCTCTTCTCACACACTTCAAAAACTATAGCGAAATAACCGTGCTTTAGGATCTTAATATATTCAGCATATTTCCACCTATATATTAATCTTCATACAGAAATCATGACAGAATCCAAGGACTGGAAGAATTAATAGAGGTCACTGAACTCTATTTCTTGCTCTCTCTTTTGACTCTACTATTACATCCATACTGAATGGCTCTCCTTTCTGATTCTGCACAACTTTGCCAGGAAACCTGCTGTCTCTCTAGACACCTGACAATGCTGGGTTTCCCTCAACTCCTAGAATATTGCACCTAGTAACATAAATATAGCATCCCATGGCATCTTTCCATTGGTGCCATGTTCTCATGTGGAACAAATAAACCATCAAATTTCATCAGGTGGACATTTGGCAGCAAAATGAAGATGCTCTGACTGGCTCTGGGATTCGCTTCTTTCAGGTTAACCATCCCCATTTTTGCAAGTATTCCTCTAACTATGTGCTTTTAAGCACATTTACTATTCAAATATCTTTCCTAGTGGATTATTTGTCTTTCAACACATTGGATTCAAAATTGGGTCTAGAGTTAGAGAGATACTGACATTTCCCTTCCTTTGTCCCAGACACTGCCCATTTCTTGACAATCTTCACATAAAACACTCAGGACTCTGATCAAGAGATTAAAAAAATATTTTATTTCCTAACAGATTCAGACAGAAACTGATCATAAAATAATGTCCCAGAAGGAAGACTAGCAAAGAATCAAGCTGTATGCATAGTAATTGCATATGAGATGCATATATAGTCACATTATTTCAAAACCACTATGAGAACTTTGCATGTCACGCTGAAAATACCACCACCGTCAGGACATTCAGATACCTTTTATGAGTCTGAATTTTCTCTCTGTGTGTGCAGGCACCTGTTGCCTAGCTCAATAATAAATGCACAAAATCTCTATTTGCAAGAAAAACAGGTAACTGTTCCCTGCGGCTTGTGGAGAACTTCTACAATTAGCTGGTACAATGGGCATGCTTTGTCTGCCTTGTATCCATCCTGGACTATCCCATAACCTTCTATTCTCTTCCAACTGTCTTCTCCTCATTCACTGGTCTCTCCATATGTGTACTATACAGAGTAATTAGCATAGGTTCATATAAAGAATTAAGGTTTGACGTGTCTTAGTTACTTCTTCCACTGCTGTGAGAAAATTCCCTGGCGAGAGCAGTTAGTTAGAGGTAGAGGGTTAGTTTTGCTGCCAGCTCGAGGAAGAGCCCTTATAGTGGGGGCATCAAGGCAGCAGGCACTTGAGGCAGTGGTCTCATTGAATCCACAATCAGAAAACTGCATGAATGTGTGTGCTGAGGCCACTTTCTCCTTTTCACACAATCCGAGATCCTAACCCAGTGAACAGTGCCACCCTAGTGGGCACATCTTTCGATCTCAGTTAACTCAATCCTAATAATCCCCGCAGGCGTGCCCAGAGGTCCTTTTCCAGGTGATTCTGGATTTCATCAAGTTGACAACTGAGATTAACCACTACAGCATGATGTGTATTCTGTGTCACACTTCTCATTTTTTGCCTTTATCCCTTTGTCACCATTTGGTTTGTCTCTGTGTGTAGTCTCGAGTATACATAGAACACTTATTGGGGTGTGTGTGTATGTGTGTGTGTGTGTGTGTGTGTGTGCATGTGTGTGTGTGTGTCCAGGAAAAATCTGGTTCTTTTTTTCTTTTATAAATCTCGGACCCTTGTCTTAGTCAGAATTTTTGGTTTTGGGGGGATCTTAAAAACGTTGTTTGATTTTTGATTGTTTTTATTGCTACAACAAAAAGCCTAAGAATGAGTAGTAAATGAAGAGGTTGTCTATTTCACTTCTGGAGGCTTAGAAGTCAAGACCAAAATGCTAGCACATTCTGGGGCTTTCTTATTGCATCGTAACATGGTGATGTCATTTTATAATGACACAGAGCAATCATGATAGCTTACCTAAGCTATCCCTCTTCTCCCTCTTAGGAAAGTCATCATGAATAGCCTAGCCTCAGACATCATTTAACACTAATTACTTCTCAAGATCCCACTTTGAATACCATTAACATGTGCCTGAAGATTAAATTTCACCATGTGATATTTTAGGAGATACAGTCAAATGATAAACGAGCACTATCAGAGTTGGATTTTTGTTTGTTTTCGTTTTTTCAAAATTTGATAACCAGTAAGAATGTATTTGTTTTGTGCTGTTAAATTTATTTAAGGGTATGTTATTCAGAATTGGGTGGGTTAATTCAGTCAATAACATACCAACTGCAGCGGCACGAGAACCTGAGTTTGGGTTTCCAGCACCCAAGCTACCACTGAGCACAGCTGTGCATCTGAAATTCAAGCACCAGGGCGTAGTAAGCAAGAAGATCCCCAGAGATCTCTGGCCAGCCAGTCTACCCCATCAGTTAAATGCAGCTTCAGAGATAAACTGTCTCAAAATATGATAAAAAGTTGTAGTTGTACAAGATGACATTGAACATTGCCCTCTGGCCTCCACATGTACACACATGTGCAAATACAAGCATAGCCACACAACCAGACATGCATCCACAAAATTGTTTTTAAACCCCATAAATTGATTCCTGTTAAGTTCTTTCCCAACCATAAGATAGAGTGGTTTGAGTCACAGAGAAAGTACTCCGACCTTTCTCCTGTACCACCAATGTGGCTGAGCAAGTAACCCACGAAGCCAGATTGTGTGCATTTCATTCATTAACACCTCTGCATCATGCCAGACAGACAAGTTAGTTTACAGAGAAGAGGTGTAAGAATGGATTTTAAAAATGTGAAGATTCACTAGTGTGGTGTTTTTTGGCGTCACTCCTTCCTATCTTATTGCTTGCTTTCTTGCACAGTTTACCTAGCCTCAGTTGTACGTGTGATCTTTAAGCCCATTCAGTAAATCCCACTGCCTCAGGATATCATTACTGCCTTTGCTGTGCCGGCACACCCTATAAGAAGAATCCATCAGTCTTTATGTCCATACTCTGAGAAACAGATTTGGGTTGCCACGAATTTCTTAATCGTACTCTGTTGTCTTGAGGGGATTGGTTTTGTTTCAGTGGTAGGGACTGAACCAAACCCCCCAAACAAGAGGTGTAACAGAAGCTGATGACAGGAGTATCCCTAAGTTGGGAGCCAGCCAGGGCTACATAACAAGGTCCCAGTCTCCCAAAGAAACAAAACAAACAAAAGGTGAACACAGCACTGTCTTCATTGGGAAGAAAAATAAAGTCAGGTAATAATTTTCCATAATCAGAATTTCTCTGCATCATAGTTTGTATGGAGCTCACTCATTTTCCAGAATAATGTTGCTTAATGTGGAGAACATATAACATTGACTGAAGAGACATACAGGAGGGAGGCACTGTGCATCTTGCGAGGACCAGATCTAAAAATATAGCAGTGCTGCCTTGGTAAATGGCACAACAGGGTCTTACGTTAAGCCCCACTGATCCAGCTCAAGGGGAGCGAGTCAAAGCCAAGCCTTCACCTTCTCCTCCAGAAGCACAAATCCACACTTTTGGAAAGAGCTTAAAGACATCACAGTTTCGGTCAACCTAGCAGACTTGGGTTGTTTCCACTTTTTACAGAAATATGTTTGGAGACAGGACCCGACATTTTCACATTTTCATGGCGGTGCTTATAGGTAACTTGCTTTCTTCTTTTTATTTAGATAAGATACTTGGTGTTGTTGCTACAGTTTTAAGGCATTTATTTAACCAGTAATATTTAGTGCTATAACAGATATTATTGCAACATGACTTGCAGTGTAAATTATGGTAAAAGTCACTTTATAGCTTTATAGACAAATATAAACAGGGTTTCACAATGTAGCCCACACTGTCCTTAAGGTCAGGATCCTCCTAACTCTGCTTTCCAAGGGCTTGGGTTACAGGTATGTGCCACCATGTCTGACTCCCTTTTTATCCACAGATGTTATGTATTTTGTTAATACATATAATAATATGCTTGCAATATACCAGGTGGTAGGGATTTTTCTATCATGATTATTTTTAAATGAGGCATAATATGCTATATTAGAATTTTATACAAAATAAATAGTAAGATTTTAGTTAACTGAATTTATTTTACACAATGCTAAACTTTAACCCACCTGGGGATCTTGGGCAACATACTTGGGACCCGCAAGTCTCTGCCATGGGACTGGCTGCTCCCAGAGTCCGCTGCCTGCCTACAGCTGCCGCCTGGGACTTTATAGCATTTTTAAAAGAACAACACTATTCATCAACACTTTTATATGAGCAACCAAATAACTACTAAAACACCCCAATGGAAAGACTGACCTGCAGGTGAACTCCCAGGAATATCACCCAATCCTTTTATTTTGATAGACGGCATACCTTATCCTGTGCTCAGTGGGTGAGTTAACCAGCAAAGGAGGTTTCTATTTCTTTTTCTTTAATTTTTGTTATCTTTTATTTTACATTTACTTTATGAAATGGTTTGCCTTGCACGTATGCGTGTTCACCACATGTGTACCTGATCCCTATGAAGGTCAGAAGAGGGCATTAGATTCTCTGAAACAGCAGTTATAGGCAGCTATGAGCCACCATGTGGTTGCTGGGAATCAAACATGGATCCTCAGTAAGAGCAGCCAGTGCTCTTAACCACTGAACCATCTCTCAAGTCCAGAGAAAGAATTTTCAATGTGTTTTAACCAACCCCATCAGATAATCTGACCTTATTTGGTGTGATGTTTGTAGAACTGATCTTAAACAGACAGGAGCACATGTCCCTGCAACCATTCTGTTTTCCTATGTATCCTTCAGGCTTTTAATGTCAAGATGGGCTTTCTCTTCCTTTCTTTTTGAACAATGGCAAAATCTAATTTTTTATATATAAGGGAAATATTTTGGCAAGTTATTGGTATTTTGTGAAAGATCATATCTATATATTCTAAGAGAATATATTCTATAATACTTTATAATATTCTATAGAGAAAGCACTGTCATTGGTATGAATAAGCTGAACAGACACAAACGAAGGCGACTCAAATTTCTGGGAAATAAGCATCCTATTTCGAGCCTAGATGGTCTTGCTTGTGGAGTTTTAATGACTCCTGGCTCGTCTTCCTGTCTCTAGTTTCTTTTTCTTCCCTCATCCCTGTGGGACTAACCTTTGGAAGGGACCACATTGGTCTTCTAGCCCACATTTACCCCACTGCTTCCCACTGCCAAAAGTAAATAAGTAAATAAATAAAACAATAAAAGCCTTGTGCACTCCAGCTCTGCGATCTGACTGCGCTGGCCTAAGCATTCTGACATGATCTTCCTCCATGAACCTTCCACGGTAGCGGGTTTGCCAAACACAACTGCCGCTTAGGAATGTCTTCAAATTTTCCATCCAGGGTGTTTTGTTTCTTTGCTAACTTTTGCACTCAATAATTTTTTTTTTTATTTTGGTCACTCTTATTTATATTTGAAGTGTGGATTCCACCTTAGTTCCCTAAAACTTTCCAGGCCATCCTGAAATGAGGCTGCTGTTGCTTTTGCCTATGCAATTTCCTGGGATCTCCCCGGGGCTGCCACTCTGGTGTGCAATTGCTCACACTGCCAGTTTGTCTTCACGCATTTGTTCTATCTTCGTTAAGCTCAGGAAGACCTCGCTGTCATTTCACGCTATCTACATGACTTCATGCATGGTCTATATGACATCGTCATTTCTTTATTTGTTTATTTGTTCACTGTCTGTGATTCAAAGCCTTTACTAGACCTTTTCTAAACATGGTCTAGTAGTGCCTGAGTTTCCTCTTTACAGATTATCTGAAACCACTGGGAGCCTGCTGTGTGCAATGTGTTTTCATAAATGCCATATCATTATACGGTAATGACAGCAAAGTGTGGCCTTCAGCTTCCACATCGACACAGAACAGCACTTTGTAAATTTTAAAGAATTGAAAATTGAATGTTTCATTAATTGTTAAGATGTTTTATTATAGGTGCTAAACTAAATTCTAGGAGAAGCTAAAAAGCAGACTATTGTAATAATCAGCTTTAGGCTTTTCAGAGTCTAGATGGATTTCTAGGGTAGGTAAAGGCTTTGGGGAGCTAATCTGCCAAGTTGTGTGTCCATAAAGAAATTTCTTGTTTGTGTCTATTATCTGTCTAGGGTCTTTTTGTGTAGCTGAGACTGTCCTGGCACTCACTGTGTAACCCAAGCTTGCCTCAACCTCCTAAACACTAGGATTAGGAGAATGTCCTACCAAGCCTGACAGAAATTTCTCTTGGTAAAATACTTGCTGGTTTCTTGCTCAAATGCATAGAAATCAAATTTGAGGAAGATTTGTTCTAATACAAAAATTCAGACCCCTGATGAAGTTAAAATTTCTTTAGACTACTCGTTTATAGTTCATCTTTGCTTTTAATGTTACATTTGTTCTCTAAACCCATAAAACAGATCAGTCCCGTCCAACTCTGTTCTTTCTATCCATGGAGTGTTTGTAAGATGTGCCCTCAGGGGCTGGAGAGATGGCTCAGCGGTTCAGAGCATTGCCTGCTCTTCCAAAGGTCCTGAGTTCAATTCCCAGCAACCACATGGTGGCTCACAACCTTCTGTAATGAGGTCTGGTGCCCTCTTCAGGCATGCATGCAGAAAGAATATTGTATAAATAATTAATAAATAAATAAATATTTTTTAAAAAGACAGAACCAAAAATTAGCTTTAAAAAAAAAAAAGATGTGCCCTCAGCACTGTGCCAACATGGTGGGAGATTTTAAGTAAAATTATAGTCCTTCACCATTCTCACAGAACTTAAAATAGTTTTTAATTAGCAGAGCCTCTGTCAAAGCTGTCTGCGTAAGATGAAATAGAAGTGTGATGGAAACCTTCCCGTCAAGTACCTAAATGTCTGGTGGGTAAGTGCTGGTGGGTCGTGAAGAACAGTCATTTCCTAAATTAGTAAGCATACATAAAAAGTATACTTTAGGTTTTGGACAAGATTTAATCCTTTATAAAATATTTGTTACTTTAGGAAAATCATTAATTAATTCATTTAAAAGATCTACTGTCAAATGAATCTTCAGTTTTAGGGATTCTTGGGAATTTCAAATATGAGCTAAGTATTAAACTAAGGCTTAGACTCTAATTAATGAATAAAACACACTTTCTTTCCCTAGTGGAATTTAGAGTCTAAAGAGATTCTACACTAATACCCGGTAATTCTCATATTTACATTATATTATTATTTCAAGACCTTTCCATTTGAAGGACAGAACAAGTAACCATACTTTGTAAATTATCTTTCATTGATCAAGTACTATTTGAATTTTTGTCAGTAAGAGTAATTTTTTTGGTTATTAGTTTTCAGCAATGGCCAACATATACTGAGAACTTAGACAGCAAGCAGCTTTTCAGTCATTCACAAGACATAAGTCAGCCTGTGAAAATCTTTGTCATGCAAATGCCATTTTTAATTCCCATTTTATTGATGAGGAAAGTAAGATTTCAAAGTAAAAGGAAGCAACCTGCTGAAGATCACACAGCGTAGCTGTGGTTTTCACCCAAACCTATCAAGATGGGAACCTTTGTACGACAAGTTCGTAATGGAAAGTAAAACCACAGGGAGGACAGTACCTAAGGAACAAGCCCACATTTGTATCCAGGGTTATTGCCAAAAGAAGACTTTTTCTCTTTTTCTTTTATTTTCATAATATTAATGTCATATATATATAAAGTATAAGCCTAACTGGGAAAATAACATATACTTATTAGTACCCAGAATGTCTAGAAACACACAATTAGCAGTTTAGATAGTTTCAGACTGTATTTAAAAGCATGATTTGGGGTCAGGCTGTAGAAATATTTTAGAACTTAGATGTTGGACTTGCTAATTGTCAATTTCTTCTGAAAAAGGAGCTAAGAACATGCACCTAGCAAACTGCAGATGATTGTGAACAGAAACCCAATGTGGATGAAGGTACTGGGGAGAATCATACGGTGTTCTGCATGCGTCATTTTGGTTTTGCTCATTTGTATTTACAGCCACTCCTAAAAACAATCTGTCCTAACTTGTTGTCTGCAACAGAGATCAAATACTACCAAAAGCAAAGTCGGGGAGGAAAAGGTTTATTTTGACTTACAGATCATTGTCCCTCATTGAGGGAAGTCAGGGCAGGAGCTCAAAGCAGGAACCTGGAGGCAGAAACCCAAGCTGAGACCCTGGAGGAAAAGCTGATTGCTGACTTGCTCTTTATGGCTTGCTTAGCCTGCTTCCTTATACACCCAGGAGCACCTGCCAAGGAATGGTACAACTTACATTGTACTGGGCCCTCCTGCATGAACTGTTAATCAAGAAAACGCCCCCACAGACTTGCCTACAGGCCATTCTGATGGAGGCAATTCCTCAAATGGAATTCTTTCTTTCCATGTGACCCTAGCTTGTGTCACATTGACAAAAACCGATAAGCATGATGTCCTATTCTTGTTAGCTTGATTAAAATAGATCTAATAATTCTTTTATGGATAGTGCTCTATTTTTCTTGAAGTCAAGGACAAGATTTCATGAAAGTGAAATAAAAATTATCAGAGGGAACTTGTTGTAGAATAGATGTCTTGTTTTATATAAGAATGCAGGAAGAATGGGCCCTTTCATCTGCCTGAGGAACTTTATTATGAAAGATCTCTCTCTCTCTCTCTCTCTCTCTCTCTCTCTCTCTCTCTCTCTCTCTCTCTCTCTCTCTCTCACTCTCTCTCTCTCTCTCTCTCTCTCTCTCTGTGTGTGTGTGTGTGTGTGTGTGTGTGTGAGAGAGAGAGAGAGAGAGAGAGAGAGAGAGAGAGAGTGTGTGTGTATATATATATATATGGCAAACTTTGGTTCTAGGGTTTATAGGATGGTACAACAAGAGAAAAAGCAATCATTCTTTCCACATCAAGGAGAGGAAACTAACAGGATAAAGAGGAACTGAAGAAACAACATCAAGGAATTAACCATTTTTAGCTCTAGGACCATTGCCAAAGCCGGAGCTTCCCTCTCTCTGTTTTGCTTTCATGCTAGTGCCATATGTATATTGACAAAGGTAACTTGACTGCTGAAACTGACAAATGTTCTATTTCTAGAAGAATTCTAGTCTGTCGTGACTGCTCTTTTCACAGCATGGGTAGAATCATAGAACAGATTTTTAGTTTTCCGCAAGAATTACATTTTACTCCATCACAGTTATAACCCTGAACTTGGTCTGAACTTCTTGATTATATACAAAATGTATACGAAACTTCCATTGATTATATGTTTTTATGTGAGTGTGCATACATTTGACTTATTAATGATTTGATTATCTGTGTCTATTTGAGCGCATATACATTTAATCTATTGTTTATTATTGAACAGGAATTCACTGTGAAGAAGATGTGGATGAATGTCTGCCAACCCCTTGCCAAAATGGTGGTACATGTGAGAATCTGCCTGGGAATTACACCTGCCATTGCCCCTTTGATGATCTTTCTAGGACATTTTATGGAGGCGAAAACTGTTCTGAAGTTCTCCTAGGCTGTTATCATCACCAGTGTCTCAACAACGGAAAATGCATCCCTCACTTTGAAAATGACCAGCATGGATTCACCTGCCAGTGTCCTCCTGGCTATGCTGGGTCACTGTGTGAAACCCACACCACACTTTCTTTTGAGAGCAACAGTTTCCTGTGGCTCACAAGTGGCTCACATGCAACCATACAGCCGGAATGTAACATATCCTTGCGATTTCAAACTGTTCAACCAAACACACCTCTTCTTTTCCGAGGCAACACGGATATGTCTATGAAGCTGGAGTTACTAAATGGCTGCGTTCACTTATCAATCCAAGTCCAGAACCAGACAAAGGTGCTTCTATATATTCCCTACAACACTAGTGACGGAGAATGGCATTTTGTAGAAGTAACATTTGGAGAAACTATAACCCTAGCCCTGACTGGCAGCTCCTGCAAGGGGCAATGCACCACTAAGACTTCTTTTCCAGTAGAGAATCATCAATCACTATGCGCTTTTCAGAACGCTTTTTTGGGGGGCTTACCAGTGGGAGCAACCAGCAACAGTGTGTCTGTGCTTAACATCTATAATGTGCCATCCACACCTTCCTTTGTAGGCTGTCTCCAAGATATTAAATTTGATTTGAATCACATTACTCTGGAGAACATTCCGTCTAGCTTGTCACTGAACGTCAAAGCAGGCTGCATGAGGAAGGACTGGTGTGAAAGTCAACCTTGTCAAAACAGAGGACGCTGCATCAACTTGTGGCAGGGTTATCGGTGTGAATGTGACAGGCCCTATGCAGGCTCCAACTGCCTGAGAGGTGAGAGGGTTGGGGTGCCCTGCAGCACTGTGCCTCAGAGCAGAGCCAGCTTAGAAACGCCCAGGCAGCGACATCTTGTTACGAAACATAAGGAGCCCTCAGGACCTATGCCGATGCTTGCTCAGTAAGAGACAAAAGGAGACAGCAGTGACATGTAATAATTAGGAGGTTTCAGGGGACAGCTAAGCTTTACTTGGGCTGAAAAGTAAAATAGTAACAATAGTAATAATAATTTACAATAGGCTAATAGCTCCTATTGAATTGGCATTTCATCTAGTTGGTAAAATGCCCTTAGAGCTTTGCCATTTGTTGTATATCACAAATGTATGGGAAATCTTATTTGAATAAGATGTGATCTTTCTGGAGAAATGTGAGCCGAGACACAAAATATTAGAGCCACATAGTAGTACTGTATCTTGTGCTTGACAGCGTCTCGGTGAACATCCATTTCCTTGCTTTCTCTCTGTGCAGTTTGTATCCTTTAAGAATCGTTCTTATGATTAGCAAGTTGACAAACCTTCAGTTCTATTCAACAGTGCCTCTTCCAAGGTTTTACTGTACAGAGCAGATAGACGTCTTCAGGAGGGACGGAAAGAAGGCATGAAATGTATTATCAGTAAAATCCGGGAGTTGGTATACATAAATCGACCCTATTCCTCTAGCATATCAGTTTGAAGTGTATTTCAAATCCTTTACTTCCAGCACCACTCCAAAGACTGCCACGGACAGCAGTCAATTCATATCTGCTCACTTTTATTATTATTATTATCATCATCACCATGCATTGAGACGTCTGAGGGGGAGCCCTAACAGACTGCTTTGAAGTTCGGCTTCAATTTACTCTAACATTTCAGAATAAGTCCAAGTAGGACAGCATCTGGTAAATAGTCTTCTCTGTGTTAGATGAAGTCAAATGAAAACCAGCCGTAGCCTCTCCCCTACTCCATGTTCAATGGCTGAGAGTTATTAGAAACCCTTCGCGGGTTCACCCCTTACCGCAATATTCATTACAATCACGGAGCTGTTGGGCAATGAGGCATGGCATGTGCTGCTCTATGCCATATTTTCAACGGCGTGGCAAGTTGTTTTGTGATTCTTTTTCAAGGAGAAAAGGTGAAATTATGCCGAGGAAATGGTCCACTTTTTGAAGAAAAATCTAATTGACCCAAGGCAATATTTTTACTACATATACAAAATAACAAACAGATGCGGACTCATTTTGACTGGCTTCCAGATGCGGTGACCCGTGAGGTTAACGCTGACCGTGGGCATGCTGACTGTCCTAGGAAACAGACTCGAGAGATGCCAATCCAGTGGGCTCTGGTTTTCTTTATCTTTTTATTCTAACTTGGAAAATAATGAACTTTTAAAACCAAATTCCTGATTTGGCTATACTCTCCATGTTTCCCATAGTCTGATTATACCCCTGTACTCACACTGAATGTGATTATATCCTCCATTCTCGTACTATTTGAAACTGTTTAACCCTATGTTTGGAATAAAAAGATTATAGCATGGGAATTTCATAAAACCAATTTTTTTTCTGGAAGTTTTTGAGAAAAATTTAAAGGGAAATATATTTTTTCATATCATCTCTGAACCATGAAGTTAAAATATTTTTTTATCTGCTGGAATCTATGAGGGAATGTTTTCTGTATTTTATTTCTTTCACACAGACACACAAAAATGATTAAGAGCACAAATGAGAACTTAGAGTCTATCTTCTATATGAGACACACTAAAAATCTGGTGAGCGAGTCACCCAAATAATGAATTTTAAAGACTTATTTTATTGTTTTATTTTTTGTGTATGTGTGTGGATCTGGGTGTGTACTTATAGGTACCATATTAGTGCAGGTGCCTGTTGAGGTCTGAAGATTCCCTGGAACAGGAGTTAAAGACAGTTTTGAACTGCCTGACATGGGTACTGGGGACCAAACATGGGTCCTCTACAAGGGCAGCAAGTGTTCTTAACCATATGAGCCACCTCTCCACTTCCCAAATAATGATTTTGGAACAATGTTTACCACTGGCAAATACAATGAAAGAGGAAGACATGCTGGGTAGAGGGTGTGTTTCTCTGGGTAACACACAAGGTGGAAAGATTGACAATATCTTGAAGCTGATCTCAAAAATCTCTTATGCCCCACTAGGGAGTTTTGAGAAGGTTTGCATGGGGCCCTGACCTGCCAGAAGTGTTAACATCATATATATTGTGGTATGTGTCAGAACAGGGATTCTGGGATGATGTTCTGAAGGAGTGTATCACACACTTCTTGCTTTATTTGGAAAGTATCTATCTTTAAAAAGCAATATGTAGATATTTACCTTCCTCTTTTAGGTTTGACGGGGCTTCATTCAGTAGCTGAATTTCTTATGCAAACCTCTGCTTTGAACCTACTTTAGGAACACAGAATTCACCATTCCATCTCACCCTAAATTTCCAAGCAGGTATTTCTTTCCATTTATCTGGGCTGTGATTTACCCAAAGCTTGCATTTTCTCACACAGTTTTCATGGGGGGGGGGGGTGTTCTTACTTAAAGATTATCATCTCTTCTTGGAGATTCCCAAATATTTGAAGAAAACTATTTCATACCCAGCAACCACTCCCATCATCCAACACATAGTACTTTACTCTAGTGCCTCTACGGGACGTGGCGTTGAGACTTCATCGGCTGCTTACTCTTTTTGCCATTCCTTTGCTTCTTTCTAAATGTGCTTGGTGACACAGAGTCATGGGTTCATAACTTTCATCTTTCGATATAATATGTGATCGTTGGCCATAGTAGCATCATATTAACTGTGTGGCACATTGTTTACACATTGTCTTGTGTCAGTCATTCTCATTTGTGAGGCTACGGAATCCTTTTTTTTCCACCCCAAACTGATGAGTCACATTTAAATACAAATGCCTCCTCTTTACTCATTAAATTTCATCCTACAGTCGTCAATCTTTAAAATTTGCCCAATCATTTTTTCATCCATACATCTTTAGAACATGTCAGTAAGGTGTATTAGAATCACATCTTCCATGCCCATAGTCACGTCCTTCCTATGTGGCATATGGTATTTCTAAAATCCTGTAGCACATCACACACTCTGACTACCTGCGTGTGATTTCTGAAGAATAGGATTACTGGAGAGTCAAGATTCTAAGGGAAAAAAAAGAAGCCCATTTCTGCATCCTGTCTTTTATTCTGACCCACAAAGTGATGCTGCAGGCATCCTAGGATGGCCAGCAGGGGCCTGGCCCCCTGAGCTTGAGGGATTTTTGTGCCTATCCTCAAAACTCAAGGGCTTCAAGAGCCCAATTTTCTTATTAAGCATTTTATCCTATACAAAAGTGCCACAGTGTGTTCAGAGATGTTAACCTCTTCAAAGAGGTTATTTTATCTGACAGTACCTTTGAAAGCTACCTGTAGTTGCCTGAAGCAGGTGGTGTCCAAATGCAGATTCACAATGCAACGCTCCTATAGGAATCAAGTCAGAGTTCTGAAAATGTAGCCTTTTATGCAGAAGGTCTTCAAACACAGATGGTTGTCTAAGCAAGATTCACTGTGGTTCAGCTAACGTAAAATATGTCTTACTTTCGCACAAACCTCATTTGTGATGATATCTAACCATGATAGGATAGGATCTTTTTTTTCCTAGTTACAACTGAGATGTGAAAATCCAAAGCAGCAATATCTTTATGACAGTACTGTTGTCAAGCTCAGCAATAATTTCTGCATTGCAAATTCAATAGTCAACTCTCAGTCCTTCTCATACTTGACCTCAGTTAGTTACGCCCTTCTAAGATCTCTTTCCCCAATTACCTTGTCTCTTACTACTTGGGGTGCCTTCCCCAAACTGAGCTTGCTAATCTTATTGTTGATCTATGTCATTATACAGAGCAGTTCAAGTTCATGGCATGTCTGCTTCAGCAGCAATCACCTGGGCAGTGTAGCATGGAGGTGCATGACGTGTTCCTCCCCACATCTTTCTCTTACCCAGGTGAAGCTCAGCGGTGTCTAATGTTTCATTGATTGGATTTTAGAGAAGTGATAGGAAGCCATTTTTAGTTGATCATTGCAGAAACTTTATTTTTTTTTTCTTTGTAACTGATGGACCCCTATGATAACCCAAAATGTAGTGATTTTTATTACAAACTTAGAAGCTCACAAAATGAGGCAACCTTGCCATGCTATTGTATCCTAGCCTGTCCGGAACTTGAGAAAGTGTCTGGTTGTGTATGCCTGTGGCAGTTTCATTTCCTATCCCTTTTTACATTTAAATGCAAAGATTTTTCTTTCTTTCTCTTTGCCTATTTTGACATTGAAGAGTATGTAGCAGGCAGATTTGGCCAGGAGGACTCCCCTGGATATGCCATCTTCAATCTTGATGATAATTATGGACAGAACTTCAGCCTCTCCATGTTTGTGAGAACACGTCAACCATCAGGCTTCCTTCTAGCTTTGGGGAACAGTTCTTACCAGTATGCGAGTGTCTGGCTAGAACATGGAAGCCTAGTACTGCAGACTCCGGGCCTTCCCAAGTTAGTACTGACATTTTTTCTTAGTGACGGAAACGCCCACTTAATATCCTTGAAAATCAAACCAAATGAAATTGCACTGTATCAGTCTTCACAAAACCTAGGATTCATTTCTGTTCCCGCATGGACAATTCAAAGAGGAGACGTCATCTTCATTGGTGGCCTACCTGACAGACAAAAGACTGAAGTGTATGGTGGCTTCTTCAAAGGCTGCATTCAAGATATAAGATTAAACAACCAAAATCTGGAATTCTTCCCCAATTCAACAAACAACGGATACCGTGATCCAGTTCTTGTCAATGTGACTCAAGGCTGTCCTGGAGACAATAACTGTAAGGTAGGGTTATTCATCTTGGCTATACACATAGTGCATACTAAAATTATATTTATTAAAGAATTTATTGTAACCATTCTGCTTTTGTTCTTGATTTTTGAGACAGAAAACTCACTATGTAGCTCAGGATGGACTTGAAGTCACAACCTTCCTTCTTCAACTTCCCAAATGTAGGTGGGGATTACAGGGATATGGCCACACCCCACGACACCATTTTATATGTGAACAAAATGCTGATCACCCACCAGTCATGGAATATTTTTCATCTACATATCTCCAGGAAAATTGGTAGAATTACAACAAACTATAAAAATGTGACAATGATTTTTATTGACATCATGAATATGTTATAGCCAACACAACTCCAGTCACATGCTTCTCCCTCTCCCCAAACAATCGACTTCCCTGAGAATAACAGTATTTTAAGCTACAAATTCTTAATGGTATTCTATAGGCTTAGCTAAAACAATTCTTTTTAGAAGATCCCACTAAATTTAATGTCACTGCCCAGCTTCTTTCATTAATTAACAACAAAGCTTCAATGCCCCTTGGCAGTTGGTTTTAAAATCCTTTGATATATGATTTCTCAGGGCCAATCCTATCCTTCAAACACTATTCATGTCTTCTAAATAGTTTTACATATGTGAGATGTCTAGCTCTCCATTGACCTTCTGGAGGAAAAGAAAGAACCACACCAACATGACTCGAGCATCCATGAGCCCCAACTATTACAATGTACAAGATTCAATTTTAAATATACTTGAATGAGCCACCGTAATCTCTTATAGTAATACTTTTCTCATAATTGAAAAGATTTCATATGAATTAATCTGCTTGGTTATATTGAAAGACTACTATATGAAAGAAACCTTGTTATCTCATTTATATTTACAGATGAAGCAAGTAAGGTTTATAAAATTATGTAATATTCTGGGGGATAGCTCAGTGGTAGAGTATATGCTTAGCAAGTCTAAGGACTGTGTTCTAGCCCTAGAAGTGTAAAGAAAGACAGGAGGGTAAGCAATTTTAAGCAAAGCCATTAAATGAAAGATCTTGGATAAATGCAGGGCAGGAGGTAAACAATTGCTGTAAGCATGTTTGTGTTTTAACTCCTCTCTGAGCGGCTTTGAGAACTGAAATAAGACTTGTTGGTGCAGAGGCAAGGTTAATGGGGAGGAGGTGTTAACTGGGACATAGAGGATTGAGGAGCAGTTCTCGCTACTTCACCTGGTTATAGGATCTTGGGCAACTAGAGGCATCCAGGTATAATAATCTTCCTAATCAGTGATAATAAATGTGTGCAAAGGACCTAGTAACTCATAAATTATGGAGAACATCATTATATTTCAATAATCCTCCTTGTGCCATAGATCAGTTTATTATCGCCTCTCCTCTGTCATTCTGTTGTTTCTTTCCCTTTCATCTCTCCCCCACCTCTGTCTACTGCTCTTTCCTCTGCTCTTTTAGTAAGCAGTTGGAAATGGTAGTTGTCGGCTTTATTCAACGTTATTAACAATGTGCAAAACGTCTAAAATGCAAAGATGTAGGGGCATTGGCATTTTAAAGTAACCGATGATCTCACCTTTAACATTTCCATATTTCATTGCCATTGCTTTTTATCCCTTTGATTTTCTTTTTTTTCTCAGTCCAACCCCTGTCATAATGGAGGTGTCTGCTATTCCCTGTGGGATGATTTCTCCTGTTCCTGCCCTACACACACGGCGGGGAAAACCTGCGAGGAAGTTCAGTGGTGTCAACTCAGCCCATGTCCCCCAGGTGCACAGTGCCAGCTGGTTCCTCAAGGGTTTGAATGTAGGTAGCATTCACAGCTGTCGTCCATCCAATTTACTTGGTACATTTCAATTGTCCAAGCCAGAGACAGTGAAAAAAAGAATTCAGGTTTAGACAACTTAGAGAAACATGTGTGAGAAGTTTACAAAGCCAGGAGTGACCAATATCATGACCGGGATGATCTCTGCAATTCACGCTGGCCCGAGTTTTTGAGCGAGAAAATGGGCCATTGCAGCAACAAACCCAGCTCTTTGATGATTTCAATCTAATTTGTGAAGAACTAAGCAAGTGATACCTGCCTTTGCTTTTTCGATACTGGGAATACGCAGCAAATGGGTGCATCTGCCACGCTGTGGTTCCTTGATTGTGCACATGGCCATCAAAACCTAAAGCTTCCTCACATCTAAACAGGGAGAACAAGGCCTACCCTGTGTGTTTCTTTGTGTATACCTTATGTGTATGGTGTATACATTAGGTACAGGCTCACTGTTTATAATAACTGGTTCCCCCCCCTTCTGAATGGTTTTCCAATCTAAAGATGACAGTCATGACTTTGAACTAAGTACTATGGTTTATGCATTGCCTTCTCCTTTAGGTCAAATAATTAACAGTCCATATATAGACAATGCTCTGTGTTCAAATTAAATTTAAATCCCTTCTTGTTATTCAAAAATTGTGCTTTTAAAGATATGCTCTAAAGTCTTATGGTCTCCCATAGCAACAGAAAAGTGCATTGGGAAGACAGAACCTAGTAAAGCAGTCTGAATAAGGCTCATAGTTTACCTTGAGTTTGCTTGATCTACTGGTCATACACAGTAAGTGTTAAAACAAGATTTGAAATTTTAAAATTCTCTCTAGTTAGAATCATTATTTATTGAAGCAAAGATCCCCAAAGAAAAGGTGAGATCTAAAAGTGTACTGAGAATTTTCCCCAGATCACAAAAGGTGGTTTCACCTTCACCAGCAGAGTTGCTAAATAGATTTACAAAACGTGATAGACAGCAAAGAGATAATGAGATTGGTTGTTTAAACATTGGTTTAAAAATACAAGATGTTTGCTTATGTTCCTTTCCTTCCAAATTCCTTCCCCAAATCTGGTAAAGAAAATAATAAAATAAATTAGCAGGGAAATTAAATGAGATATCTTTTAAATCTAGCCAAACCCTATATTTAAATTACAACACTTGAATTATTTACTTTTTTCTCCTGATGTGATTTTTTTTGATCATTGTCGCACTTTCCAAAGTGAAAGGTGACGTCACTCCCTAGATCATCCACTTACTAATGCTCAGTGGACACTTACTGAAGGCCAGGCACCAGTCTCAGGGAGTGACTGAGTGAACACTTCTATAGAAAGGACACCTGGTCCCATACAGCTCATGCACTAGAGCAGGGTTAAGAAACAAATAAAAACCAGTTTTAAACAGCAACAGGAGTTGCGAAGTAAATCAGGAATAGACTAGGAGGATGAGACCTATTTTAACTTGGGTAGCAGGGGAAAGGTGACATTCCAGCAGACCACAACACTGAAGAGGTACTGGGCATGGGGCCGCCTGGAGAAAGAAAACTCCAGGTTTAAGTTACAGAGAGTATAAAGGGCCTGGGTTGGGACAAGCTCCTTCATTTTGTGACTGTGTCACGTGAACAAGGAAGAGAATGTTATAAACTAGAAGTAGTTAAACAGGGGTCAGAGCCCACAGACATGGAGGGTGGAGTTTAGAACTTCCGTCCTGAACTAAGAAGCGGTTGTTAGAGTCCTCTGCAGCAACTAAGAAGTAGGGAAACTATGAAGCCATCTTTCATAGGACCAATGATGGTGGCTGGTATAGAGCATGGCAAGGAAGATCCCAGTCGAGTTTTCAGGTCACTGCTACTGAAAAGGGAGAACAGAAAATTGATCACTGGACTGAAACTGCAGAAGTCATTGGGATCTTGCCAAGAGCAATTTCAGTGAAGAGACAGGGACAACAGTAGAGAAATCGGGAGATGAAAAAGTTGGAAGGCGTATACAAAGTACTTTTTATGGTAACAGGAACGGAGAAATGAGAGGGCCATCAGGGTAGCAGCGCTATGGGGTCCTGTGGGTCCCTGCTTTAAATTTTCAGCGGTCATAGCAGATTTTACTTTGATGGGGGAAAATGACAAAAAGGGAAGGGAAATGTTAGTGCAGGGGTAAAAACTGGGTGCACACAGAAAAATGAATAAAAATAGCGAAAATGAACGGTACCCTGCATGGGACTTGAGAGCCTGACCTCTGAAAGGAATATGGACAGAGTGTCTGTCGTAATGCGGAAAGGAGGGCTGGCCCAGACATGGTTAAATAGGCTGACAGGATTGGTAGAAAGCTGAAGCACTTCTGTGTCTTCTTTTGCCTCAAGGGTGTGTATAGGAGACTATAAACAGACATAGGGCCAGATATTTAAAGAGCTAGAACAAACTGTGAATTAATCATGCTGTAGCAATTCTAATAGAGAAATGCAGTAAGATTTTCAAACCCGCTGTCTTCGGTGTAATACGTGACTACAAAGTGCTAGTGTTTTCTACTTTTCCTCAACCACATGAAGTTACTTGGTTACATGTGGCAAGTTGATATCTGAGCATGTAATTGCAGCATAACTCAATCCATCATTGTGAATGTTTCTGTTCAGTGCATGTGGGTGAACTTAATCAGAAGCCAGGGTCCATCGTTACCTAATTAGCATGTCACCAGAACTAAATTTGTGATGTCTGTGTGTTTAGCTGTTTATTTTTAAAATGAAAACGAAGGCTTCCTTTTTATAAGCCACTGGAAAACAGTAATTGCCATTCCAGAAGATTTTAAATGGAAAAAAAAATGGTACTAGTTGAGTTTTAGTATTCTCGTTGGTGGCTTTGACACTCTAGCTTTGTATTTTAGTGACCAAACTACTCACCTTCAGTGAATCTGCAGTTCTTGTCTTGTAAAGCAATGACAGAAAACATCTATAACGGGCACAATTAGATAGCAACGAGCACAACACCTAATGTGTCATTCATACAGACATCCGCGATGTGAGGAGAAATACGAAGAATGAAGGTAACAGTTTCCTCTTCCCGCTCTAGGTATTGCAAATGTTGTCTTCAGTGGCTTGAGACAAGAAATACTGTTCCGAAGCAACGGGAACATTTCCAGAGAACTCACCAACATCACATTTGGCTTCAGAACACGTGATACAAATGTAATGATATTGCATGCGGAAAAAGAGCCTGAGTTTCTTAACATTAGCATTCAAGACTCCAGATTATTATTTCAGTTGCAAAGTGGCAACAGTTTTCACATGCTACGTCTGATGAGTGTGCAGTGGGTGAATGACGGCACATGGCACCAAGTGAAGTTTTCCATGATAGACCCCCTGGCCCAGACCTCCCGATGGCAAATGGAAGTGGACAACCAAACACCTTATGTGACCAGCACAATTGCTACTGGAAGCCTGAACTTTTTGAAGGACAGTACAGACATCTATGTGGGTGACCAAGCTATTGACAATACAGAAGGCCTGCAGGGCTGTCTGAGCACAATAGACATTGGAGGCATATCTCTCTCTTACTTTGAAAATCTTCACGGTTTCATTAATAAGCCTCAGGAAGAGCAGTTTCTCAAAGTCTCTACAAATGTGGTCCTTACCGGCTGCTTGCCCTTACATGCCTGCCACTCCAGCCCCTGTTTGCATGGAGGAAACTGCACAGACCGCTACAGCTCGTATCGGTGTTCCTGTCTCTTGGGATGGTCAGGTACACGCTGTGAAGTCAACATCGATGAATGCTTTTCTGATCCCTGTATCCATGGCAACTGCTCTGATGGCATTGCAGCCTACCACTGCAGGTGTGAGCCTGGCTACACTGGTGTGAACTGTGAGGTGGACATGGACAAGTGCCAGAGTCATCAGTGTGCAAACGGGGCCACGTGTGTCAACGGAACTCATGGCTATTCTTGTCTCTGTCCTGGAAATTTTACGGGCAGATTTTGCAGGTGAGTACAAAGTCTAGGCAGAGCTCAGTCTTTTGGGAGCGCTGTTCTGAATTTTCCTTGTCAGGTCAGAAATATCTCCCCTTTAAATGTCCACGTGTGCTAAACAAGGCTGGCTTGGAGCACCTCTGTCACAATTGATCATGTACAAATGTGATTATATTGTAAAATATTCTACAACTATGAATAGCAGCTTTTTAACCAGATAGTAAACACAATGTTTATATTGTATAACTTAAGATTTATAATAAAACTTGGGCATACACTAACACACAGATGTTCTGTGGCCTTTACATGATGCTCTGCATGCCGCTGATAGCATAGTCATTCAAGTCACCCACTTAAAAAGTCCCCCCCTTTTTTCTAAAATTGCAATAGTAATTGATTGCTCTCATGATCACTTCAATTTTATGCTATGCAGAAATTAAAAAAAAATGAGTTTTTCCTTCTAAGTCACATTGCTTTGGTGTTACTATTATTATTACAACTTACACTGCCATACATTTATTATATAATTGAGTCATTGTAGGGAGGTGAGAGAGTTGTTATTAAACAATAATATATTCTAGGAGTTGCGTGAGAATAGCTGGAGTGGAGCAGTCTGTGGACATCACTTGAATTCAGAGACATTACAGGCAGCCATGCCTATGAAAACTTGTGTTATCTTCACAACACCTATTATTGTTCAGAGCTCTTGATGGCAAGGAACAGTGGGAAGTACTAAGTGCTTGGGTTATTTAATAGGTGCTGTTTCCTGTGAGTCAACAGATTCATTTGCCATCAAATAGCAGACCTGGTTAAAAGCAAGATAAATTTGAGATCAAAATTAGGAGTCTTACACAGTGACTATGGATAAGAAAACCTGTATGCCCTCCTAACAAGTTCTCTGAATGTTTTCCTGTCTGATTCATCAAAGTCAAGTGTAAAGAATAAAGTTCTCAAGAGTCCCTTCTGATGAACTCTTCAGAAGCTGTTTATTAAGCCAAGGTGTGTGTAAAACTGGAGGTTTGCATTGCTAATGACCTCTTTTAGAGCTATTGACATTCTTGACACTTTTGAAACATCCTTATGATATTTTCTTTTTGAAGTAGAATTAATTAGCTCTCTTGAAAAGACACGCCCTTATATCATCTTGCAGCTGGTTTCTCTGTGTTAGCTGCAGTACATGGCAGAACAAAAGTGAAGTTTCTTTCCATTTATTTCCCAGATAAGTGTTCTCTATCTGATCTCATACACACACACACACACACACACACACACACACACACACACATGCATGCGCACATGCACACACATACACACACACAAATACATATGCACACACACATGAATATACACACACATCCACACATGCATGCACACATACGCACTCATGCGTACCCACACAAAACACACACACACACACACACACACACACACAAGGCCAAAGGACCTGAGCAACACTCCTAAAATCTGTTTAAAAATCAGCTCTTTCAAGCCTAAGTAAGGATTTTTTGTCTAGCAGTGTTTTCTTAGCTTTTAGCAAGCTGTTCTTCCTTTTATGCGGATTCTTCAGTCCATTCAGCCTTGCTGCCGTACAAGGAGTCGCACGCTGAACTCACACGCAGTTACATTGAATACTATACACAAACCTCCTGGACAGCACTTGGCTTGCACTATGCAAAGCTATGAATTATGAGGGCGGGAGCAGGCAAGTCTTGGCAGGGCAACTGTAGTTCAGCTCTGAAAGCCAACGGAGACATCGCATGAGTGCTTGAGCCCCGGCGTGTTCTCCTTGCTTTCCTGGCCTTTGTAGAGATGCAATTTTCCTGTGGCCTCCGTTGATTTATTGGAAAAGCAGCTGCAGATCTAGCTAAGTGAGCTAGCTCTAAATTTACTGCCCCGCCATGCCATAGATCTTACCTCCTGCAGGAACGGCGGTGGAGAACAGAAGATGGATGGTTATGTTGGTTGCAGAAGCCTCCAACAGGGGCTTTTTGCTGGAGAACCTGGTGTTTGTACAATGCAGCAGCACGAGTGAGCATTTGTTGTTCCTCCAGCGTCAGGACTTAATTAGCCTAACACTGACTACATATATGAACTTTTCCAAAAGCATTTTCTTGAATGAAACGAATGAGATAAACAGCTGCGGCCATTACTTTTATCTTTCTAGACACAGCCGATTACCCTCAGCAGCCTGTGGGAACAAGGAGACAAATCTCACTTGCTACAACGGAGGCAACTGCACTCAGGCCCAGCAGGGCTGGAAATGTGTGTGCCGGCCAGGTTTCACTGGAGAGGGGTGAGTCACACTAGCACTTCATGGGCAGGAGTTCTGGGCTAAAGAACAGTGGGATTGCCCAGAGTTCATTTGCTCCTCCAATTTTTCATTTCAGTTCCCACAGGAAAATCTATGTTGAAATATAGGTCCAGACAGAATTTAAGCAACAGACAAGAAGAAAAATGACAGTGTAGGTCAAAGTATAGAATATTTTACCAGCCAAGACTTCAAATAGAAAAATATGATTTTTAAATATATATAATGTTTTATTATTCTTTCCTATAAGTATTTTCTGGATTCCTGGAGTCCTTCCCTCCCCTGACTAACTCTAACATATGATTCCAAAATATGGTTACTTTTAAAGTAAAATAAAACACACCTAAAAGATGCCTCATATGATAAACTACATTCTAAAGTGTATGTGCTCCTTCCAGGGAACTATTCCTTCCACAGAGAATCCTTCAACTCTTCACTTAGGGTCCTCCATTGGAATCGGACTGTGACCAGCTTGGATGCAAGCCAAGTTGTGTATGCATTTGACTGGTTGGAGTGTGGGCAAGGGGAAGAGAGAACATTCTCTCTGCTTTGATTAAATCTCCAAAGAGGCAGGGGCGGTGGTGGCACACACCTTTAATCCCAGCACTCAGGAGGCAGAGGCAGGTGGATCTCTATGAGTACAAGGCCAGCCTGGTCTACAAGAGCTAGTTCAGCTAGGGCTGTTACCTAAAGAAACCCTGTCCCAAAAGACAAACAACAACAACACCAAAACAAAAACCAAAAAGCAAACAACAAAAGATCTCCAAAGAGATATCCATCCCTCAGACAGATACAAACCAGGAGTCTACGGGCACAGGTATTATGTACGCAGATAAAACATAGCCCCTAGTTTCTAAGACTAATCCATTTACTTTACAATATTATCCCCACTTCTTTGAGCTCTGTAAGCAAGATTTTATCGTTTTCGTTGTGTGTGAGTGTCTGTGTGTGTGTGAAGATGAGTGACTGATTGATCCTGAAATAAATATACGCAACGATGAAGTTGAGCTGCCATCCAAGCGTGGACTTCTCTTGGGAACGCTGCCATGATTTCATGAGTAAGTGTTTGCTCAGCACAATTAAAACAAAATATAAAATGTGCTCCTCCATCTTCTATAGACTAGAATAAGATACAACCAAGATACATATATATAAATGATTAAGATGGGGAAAAGGTTGCTAATTTTCATTACTTTCCTGGGAGGACTTTTATCCAACTGAAAAATGGTTTCAAACAGTGAATGTGTGTTTAATATATTCTGATTCCCCCAACACATTGAGCATCATTAGTTAATTCAGGAGCACGTAATGACTTTTCTTTGACTTTTCATCTATTAGGTATCATCTTCTTTGTTTTGCTTTGTTTTTTTTTTTTTTTTCCTTTGGGGACAGGGTCTTGTTTTAGCTCTGGTTTGTCCAGAACTTGCTACATAGAGCAGGCCCATCTTAAACTTGCTGTCGACCTTCTGCCTCTCTTCCCCCATTGTTGGGATTTGGGGGGTGAGGCACTACATTCAGTATATTATTTTCTAATAATAGTTTCACTGGCGCTTGTCATGCATATGAAAGCATCAACTCTTTTGCTCAAAACAGAAATTAGTAAGGAAATGAAAGAGTGGCAGAAAGAGCTGGGAACGTTCAGACGGGTACCCCAGGGCCTAAGGCAGCAAGACTTCCACGCAGCCGAGGACGCGAAGAAGCTATCCGCCTGCTTAAGCCTCCAGCTTCCTAGCGTCATTCCATCGGGTCCAGATGATGGATGGTGTGAGCTCCGGCCACCCAGGACACAGAGTGCTTGGCAAGCTTCTGAGAGTTGTCAAGTCTGGTTGGGATCTAATCAGAGAAGCCTCTTCCAGCCCAGGAGCCAGGACCATAAAAGGCAAATAGGGTCTCAGCTATGCTCGGTATCCTGCTGGAGTAAGGAGCTGTTTTCCTTGGAATGAATCGCCGTTTCCGTCACTCCAGGGATCTCACAGCTCCTCCACCTCAGCCCTTGCGTTCGAGCCCGGTTAGAAGTCTCGGGCACACATGGAAGTTCTGCTTTGAGGGAAGTGGAGATTAAAAACAGTTTACATCATAAGCTGTTCCGCAGAGATCCTGGGGCTACGATTTCACTAGTTTCCTAAAGTAATACAAATGCCATCACCACTGCTCTGCCCCCAGGCAGAGCGTTTGGCACAGGATAGGCAGAACTACCATATTAATCCATGGGTGTCCAGATCAAGGACTTGCTTATTATATATAATGCTATTCCAAAAACCTAGAAGAACTGATTTGAAAGAGTCAGTAGAAAGATGTGTTTGATTTATTCAACCTGATTTGAACATTTCAATATTGCAATAATGAATACCAAGTATCAGCATATCACACACACACACACACACACACACACATTTACCTTACAAGTGTGTGTCGTTTTCGTATCCGTGTGTCAGTTTAGAAAAAAACAAAAGAAAAAATTGTTCTTGGAAAAGGAGGCGGGCAGTGTCCCAGTACTCAAGTACATTGTAATATGGATGCTACTTCTTTGGGGAAAGTCTTACTGGAAAGCTGTTACAAGAACACTGAGTTTTGTGTTACTACTAGAACACACTTTATTAACAGGTTTCTTACTTTTGTTCTGGTTTTTTAAAAAGTGGCATTTCAAAGGAAAGTAATTCAGTATGTCCCAGAATTAACCAAGTCTATCCTAAGGCAGAGACAGAACCTTCACCATCAGGGCTCCTTCTGCCCTGTAGATTCCAGGCTGGCAAAGTCACCCTGCCAGTGTCCTCCTAAGAAAGCCGACAAGTATAAGGTGGCAAACTCAATAGCACCCTTAAGGGACAAACAGGGCTTCTAAATATTTGCAGGCATTTTATTTGAATTGATTCAATGTGTGCACCCATGTCTGTCCATCTTTGTCCACAAAACTCAAAATGAATTAAAGGGTTCTTAAGGAATCTTCGAAATTATCCAATGGGTGTAATTGGGTAGAATTGGTAAATACTCTGTGTGATGCTAAGAAGAGAGACAAACCATTTGCTCCACCTTATAGCTCACTTACTCACCCAGCCCCGGGCTTCTGCTTCTCCATTCATTTTCAAGGTGTGAAGAGGACATCGACGAGTGTGCTTCTGCTCCCTGCCTCCACGGAGGCCTGTGCAGGGACTTGCTCAACAGATTCCAGTGCATCTGTGACGTGGCCTTCGCGGGTGAGCGCTGCGAGCTGGATGTAAGCGGCCTTTCCTTTTATGTGTCCCTCTTACTGTGGCAAAACCTCTTTCAGCTCCTGTCCTACCTCGTTCTGCGCATGAATGATGAGCCAGTCGTAGAGTGGGGTGCTCAGGAAAATTATTAGCATGTACGCAAGCATCCCTGGGAGTTAAAACGTTGACTCACAAGAAATGCCATCTCAGTGTAGATCTCTGGGAAATGAGGAACCCATCTTGAGGATGAAACTGCATTTAGCCTTTTTTAAGCACACTGCAGGCATTCTAGGTCTTCATAAAATATTTCCCTATTCTACTTTTTTAAATGAAAATTGTGCTCTTAATATAGCCAGGCATATCTCATTATCCAGTGTACTGAGTCCTAAGGCCCTGTCATACTAAACACGTCCCTGCTGAATGGTTTTTATTGTGATTAGAAAACCTTCTCTCTACACTCCACTTTTGTGTGTCCCTATTTTCCTGGCTATAGTTTACCTCGTTCTAATTTGGTGTGTGCTCTTCCCTTTCATCGGTTATATGTAACATGAAAATTTGAAAATATCTATGAACATTTTTATAGTCATGTTTGTCTTTATGCAAAGCTATTCTAATGAACTGTGGACAGTTCTTTTCTACATGAAGAAGAGGGAAGGTTTTTTCTCCAGTAATGTGGGGGAAATGGTCACACTGTCCTTCACTAACATTGGGTCTGATTCCATGGGCCCTCCTTCCCATCAGAAAAAAGCAGATAGACTTTTCTCTATTTCCTTCTCTTGAAATCTCTTTTTCCATTATAATTGAAAACTGTCTGTTAGCCACTGATGCATTTCTGGGTGTTTTGACTTTTTTATCATGTTTTCCCTGGTCGATTATTTATGCTAAACATCTTTGGAGGAACGTCATTCCAAAGGAGATGTTATTAGTGCTCGTTGAGGGGGAATTACTTTGACCCAGTGAAGAAACTCATGACATCACTGAAATAGCAGTGGCCCGCAGGATGCCCTTCTGTAAGTGTGCCTTGGTTTGAAAGCATGAAGGGGACTTTTCCTCTTGATACTATCAGTGTTCACTGAGTCCTGTCATGATTACTTGAAGGAAGTCCTTTGACTGTGAAAATACCAAGGTGAATCTTAATGCACAGGAAAATAACAAGATAATGTGTAGTAAGGGGCAGCGGCGGGCTGCATTCCTGCCCTGCTCCCAGCCGCCTGGCTAGCTTATGCCCCAAAATAACAACACACAAACTGCATTCATTTAAACACTGCCTGGCCCATTAGTTCCAGCCTCTTACTCACATCTTGATTAACCCATATCTAATAATCTGTGTAGCACCACGAAGTGGTGCCTTACCGGGAAGATTCTAGTGTACGTCCATCTTGGGCCGGAGCTTCATATCATCTGTCTCAGAGAGGAGAGGCATGGCATCTGCCTGAACCATCTACCTCACTTCCTTCTTCCTCTTCTGTCTACTCCACCCACCTAAGGGCTGGCCCATTAAATGGGCCAAGGCAGTTTCTTTATTAACGAATGAAATCAACAGATAGATAGAAGACACACCTACATAATGAATGTCCTATGAAAGTAAAGAAACTTGTTCCATTGCTCACGAGCTATAAGGTAGCGGCCCTCACCCTGTGGCAATTGTCTCAAACTAGGAGAAATGTTGAGGTCATTCATCCATTCTCATCATTTTCCTCATGGCTAAGTCTCTGTGTCTGTAACTCTGCTTCAGACAGCCCTCTGCAAAGTGAGATTTTGAGACCAGGAAGTTAGGCAAACTTTTCCAGAAAGCATTTGCATTCCTAAATACCCGCAAGAAGTATTCAGTAGATTAGAATCAGAGACCATATGTAGAGTTCACATTTACTCCCCTACACATATCTTCAACTGTGTGCTTACAGACCATTCAAAATGTGATCTCTTCCTTAGAGAATATAGGTAAGGAGTATTTATCCACAATGTCTATCTCTGCACAGTTCTAATGCTTCCATTGTCATTGTGATTGTCAATTGTTCTATTTTCCAACTGTCTTATCATTTGATAGCTTTTTACTAAATTCTCTTTAGTATACTTATTTCTCTGTAGTTCACTATGTTTGTGTGACTGATGATTTCACACATTTTCACAGAAAAATAAAGGTTTTTCTTCTGCATGTTCTATTTGTGATTCTCTGGTGACACATGTCTTTGTTGGCTTGGACTGTGGGTTACACAGTAAGAGATTCACAAGCAGACACAGGCACACAGGCACACAGACACACAAACAGAGACACACACAGGCATATGCACAAATACACACACTCTTTCCTTATACATGTCATTGCAGGTAAACACCATGATACCAAGGGCCAGGTTCCATGGACTCTCCCGATCAGCAAGGGATTCTAGAACACGGTACAACCTCACTGGTTCTTACAGCTGACTTAAATAAGCTAGTCTTAGTTTTACCTGGTCATGAGGAAGGATCATCTCACCTAAGGAACAAAAATTCAGACATTCGGTTATTCAAGTTTCACACATACCTTGTGGATCAGATTTTTATGACAGATTGCATTTACTTGAATAGAAACTCATTTCATTTTTCTGATGTTTCATCTTTAACATGTGCCCCACTGGATTGTGATGGGTGTTGACCATCTTCCTACTTTGTGAGTGTATAAATGGGTAATAGACTTAGACACCTCTTTCCAATGAAGAAAAGAGAAGTAGAAAAACAGAAATTTAGAGAAATGTCATGTTTTGATTGTAAAGAGAAAAATAAATTCAAGTAGTGTTGTTTCAGAAATCTGGGGCAGGACTGTGAAAAGTCATTTTTAACTACATCATTTTTCCTCAACTATACTTTTTTCAATACTGCATTAATAAAAGTCTTTTCCATTTTAAATTGTTCACTAAATTTTGTTGGAAAATCACTGACATAGAAGTCATTTAGCTCAATACTTCAAAATTAAAGCTCTTCTGGAAGTAGTACCACATATAATTTGAATTTAACAATTTAGAGAAGAATTCTGTTTCAACTGTTAATGTCAATTCCAATACATATTGTTTTATTGCACTTCATAACCTTTTTACCTACTCAATAAATGACTTTGAATATTTATGATATGCTAATCCTTGGCAATTCTGGGTAAACAACCCTGGATTAGACATGATGCTTGCCCCAATATAACCAAAAGGAAGAGAAAGTAGGGAAGGCATATAAATCAAGAAGGGAAATTCTTCAGCCAGTGTTGCAGTGGAAGAGGGTGTCTACCTGGGGCCTGTGAAGCAAGGAATTGTGTTCAAAAGTAAAGCTGGTCGTAGAAGATCAACAAGGCAAGCTTGAAAAGATTATGGTGAGATTTGAAGTAGGAACCTGGTAGGAAAGGAAAGATGGGGCAGACAGCAATATACCAGGAAGAAAGATTGAATAGCATGGCTGGAAAACAGAGGAAGAACATGGGAAGACTAAGCTGTGGAAGGAAGTGGGAGCATGCTTAGAAGTCATGGAAATACAATGGCTTTTCATTCTAAGGACATTGTGGAGTCTTTGAAATGCTTCAATCAGAAAAGTGACAATTATGCTTACATTCTCAACTTTCCCTTGAGCTTCCATATAGAAATGGATTAAAGGACAGACAAGAGTTCACTGATAAATACACAGTGAAGAGGCTACCATAGTAACATGGACACACGGAAGGAGATTTTTGAATTAGCAAGTGTAATACCAAATGCAGAGACGAGTCTCCAAAAACAAAGTCTGAAGCCATCTGACCCAATGATTGTTGGTGACAAAGTGAAGTTCTGTAGGGGTGGTTAGTTCAATATGGTGAGAGCCATTTTGAAGATTAATCCACTGAATAAATGAATGACAAAGAAGACTCTGGGAAGTAGAAAGGCAGAGACGCTAACAAGATACAGAGGGAGTCAGACATACAGAATGAAAGGTAAAAGCCACAATGCAAAATGTAGATTAATAGAATTAGGTTAATTTAAGTTTTAAGAGTGAGTGGGACAAGCCTAAAGCTGAGTTTTCATAATTAATAATCAGTCTCTGTGTTATTGTTTGGAGATTGGCAATCTACAGATAGTCCTACAAGAAAGCTTATTACAAACACCACTTCACAGCTCCCAGTGGTTACCATTGAAGTGTGAATAATAAGCTTGTTGTACATCAAAACAGAGAAAAGAAATAAGTCATAGGTACATCATTTATAGGAAGATTTCAAATCATCATAAGCAAAAATGGGCTAACATTAGAACTCTTCAGCAATGTTCCAAATTGATCTGCACCCAAGTGAACTCCCATTCTAGAAACCTTTAAATAGAATCTGAGAAACAGTGCCAGGTATCTTGACAAGAAAACTGTGCACTGACCGGGAGGAACTGCATAGATGTGGCAGGTTTATAAGCACTGATCATAAACTAATTCAACATAATTAATATGGCTACACCTCAAAAATCTGTTAAGGTTGTGTTGTGTGTTACTTACAATAGCAGAATGATGGGATTGAATGAGAAGAGAAATTTTTGCTCAACTAAAACTTGAGGGAATGTGTAGATTGCCAGGCCAAATAGCTGACCTAAATCACCTGACACTTAAGAAAAAAAGTAGGATTGGGAAAGATACATTTGTGAATTTCATATCATTAACATTGATCCAGTGATCAAGCAATAGTGAGGAAATGTTTGAGAATGCAGAATCTCCTTAAGAATGTATTTTTAGGTACACTGATTTATTGTGCTGGTTTGTTTGAAATCACAACCCTTCAGCTCTGTGCCATTTAGACCTCAAAAAAAACCCTTTATTCAGAGAAAAACCAGCTAAGCTTCATACGCATACAGGAGGTCTGCATTGCCTCACGATCTATCATTTTCAGGCAGGAGTGGTAGAACCAGAACATAGGGCCAGGAAAGGACAGAGCCATTGGGAAAGTTTGTTTAGATGTTCTTTCTCTTTTTCTTTCTTAAATCATTCGGAAAAATAATGCTGTTAGAAAGATATTTCATTATAAATTGCAGGAGAGTGCCTGTTGGAAGATTAAGTTAATGCTCATTCAACCTTTATTGAAATGCATATCATATTATAAATATATTACAGGATCATTTTATATGGCTCAGTCCACTGTATGATATGTGTCTGATATCTGCCAAGATGCTGCTTCTCCTAGGTTCTGAGTTGTTACTGTAAAACAATGTATTAAAGAATTTAAAGGGATTTTAGCAACATAAAATCCAATTCCTTTTTATGTAAAAGAGCAAAAAATCTAATTATGGAGAGGGAGTGCCTGAATTAAGTTATAAAATATTAAATTTCAGGGATCAGAGTTAGCATAGTGGTTAAAAAAAGCTTGTTCCACTTTCAGAAGGGAGTTCAGCCCTGTCACCTATATTTAGCAGCTCACAGCTGTAACTATAGCTCCAAGGAAGATGACGCTTCTTTGTGGCCTCTACCAGCACCCCCACACGTGAGCATATACGTGTGAGCACACACACACCCACACATCACACACTCATACACACACACACACACACACACACACACAATCTTTAAATTATCAGGTCTCCCAACCCGCCATTCAGTACGCTTTCCTTCCACACACTGCCATAGTAAATCATTTCTCCACCTTGCAGGCAGGTTGCAAATGAGGTTCTCCCAGTAGCTTAGAACACTGCATCACCTCTACAGATGAAGCTAATTTAAAAAAATACAAATAAAGTCCAGTCAACACTGGACTGAAAATATAGTCATTCTAAGGATGTTAAAACCTCTTGAAGGCAGATGCCATAAAATATCAATCATTATATTTAATGTTTAAATTATATTTATGTACAGAAAACTTAGCAGTGTACGTTTAACCCACTTTTGTCGCAAGTTCTTTGACCTTTTCTTTTTCCAACTTGGCAATGCAAGCCACAGATTTAGGATCTAGAATGCTGCCTTCCCAGTGGGGGTGCATCTCATCGTATCTGCGGTTATTGGTCCTGATAGTTTCCACCAGCTTAGGCAGAGCACCCTTGACTTCTGAGTAAACCTGTGGGAAGAAAACCATGGTGCATGTCTTATTGCAGACCAGTCACTCCAGCCTGGTCTTTCCCCTGATGATGCAGTAGGGCACCCCACCCTGTGACACAGGGCAGGCAGGACACCTGCTCAGTGGGGTCTGCATTGTGGATGATCACCACCATGGGAGCTTTCTTGTTTCCCACCAAAAACGGTGACTGTGTTGACTTCTGCTCAGAGGACAGGTGGCCTCTTAGTGGGGACAACCCCTTTGCTGCCAGTTTTTTTTTCTCAGCTTGGACCAGCAGCCTCTGCTTTTTCTTATGTTTTGTCTCTGGAGTGTAGTTGTGGGCAAGATTAAGTGTTCTAGTCCTGGGTATGGGTGAACTGATGAATGGCAGGAGGCTCTTTGAACAGCTTGTGGAGGATGGCCCTTTGCCAACTGTTGGCTGGTCTAATGGTCATCTGATGAAGTGAGTGGAGTCTCTTTAGGGCTGAATGTCCTGTCCAATACTGAAGTTGTTAGACCTTTTCTCAAACAGGGGAGTCACCCACATTTTGGTCTCTGGCTTCTTCTCGACAACAGGCCGAGGGCCACCTTCTTCCCCTGGCCTTTATTTCCTCTTGTTCGGCTGGAGGAGAAAGCTCATTTTTTTTAAATTTTAAGATCCTAGAAAGTGGAAAAAACATAAAGCTAAATCCAGTGTGATGTTATAAGAGAAAGGTTAAGAGACATGAGAGATACAGGAAACCTGCATCTCATTCCTTTAATAACCATTATGAGACGCATGTTATAATATCCATCCGTGAGGACAATTCGTTCAAGGTTTGTCTGAGCTACAGACTGAATTCAAGGCCAATCTGGGAAATTTAGTGAGACCCTCTTTCAAAACCAATCAAAACTGAAAAGAGACTTTAGGATATATCCTAGTGTGGAGTACTTGCTTCACAAGTGTGGGGGATCTTAGGTTCAATACCCCAAACCGCAGGTAATGGTGCATACTACGTGCATGTGTGGCTTGCTTCCAATCATTCCCAGATGCTAAACCTTGCTCTGATATCTGCTTGCTGTGTGACCTCAAACCAGAGTCTTCACCCTTCTAAATCTCATTGTCCTCACGGATGGATCCTCCCGACCCTTAAGCATCTGGGATCGTAGACCTAAACTCCTAGCCTGGCTTTGCTGCACAACCCCATAGACTGATTTCTAGGTAAGTTACTCCTCTAACCTTGTTTATTTATTATTTATTTTTATGAAATAAATGGAGCATAAAATAAGAAAGCATGCTTAGCTGAGAACTTTCACATTTGGAATTTAGAAAGGCATAAACAGGGTTTGTAGCAAGAAGTTTCTGAAAGCGGCCCTCTTTCCTCCACTAAAACACGCTGTGAAAATGGAGAAATGGGGGAGATTTGCTGCAATCGGGAATAATCCATATATTTAACTGCCATAAACTGTTTTCAACCTAAGAAAGATTGAATTGATAACTGCAGAATTTTTTTCCTCATACTATAATTTTGCGGGTGGTTTTCATCCTTATTTTAAATGAACAAATGGAAATACAAAGGAGTTGCATTAATGACTCAGGTGTGTGCAGTTGGGGAGCACTATTCCTGGAGTTGAATCAAGCTTTTCATTTCCAAATCTCATGCTCCAGAAAGAGGTGTGATCTCTGAAGTGAGACTCAGGAAGGGACCATAGTGTGATAAGCATGGGTTTCCTTGCTATTGTCAACCAGACTGGGTGGTAATGCTCATTCCTTTTCAGTTCAGCCCAAAAACTTTGCTCCTGTAGTATTAGTTGCCTAATTTCCAAAAGATACAAATAAAAACAATATAGAAAAGAGGATCGAGCAAAACAAAATAGAAGTGATTTGAGGAATGAACAGACACATCTAATGAGAGAGCCCACATTTATCCTGGCTATGCAAACAGCAGAACATACTTAGAAACTAATTGATGGGTCAATCAAAGGAAACTTTTGAAGGCCCAGGATCTGAGGAGGTGGGTATTCATTGATACCCAGTAAGTATAGCAAGAGGTGGGAAAATCTCCTTCACACAGTAAAAAATAAGCTTGCAGAAGCTATTAATTCAAGAGGATGAAGCAGAAAATAAAAATAAATACAACAAGGACTTGGGATAATTTATGAATGACAGAATCATAAATCGTTTTTGAGAGCATAGAGTTGTGCTTAATTGCAAGGCTGATGTCAAGGACAATGCCAACTGGCCCACATCCTCAGGGTCTTCCTGCAAACAGAGCCCTGGCCAGTGGCACAGCAGTCTTAGGCTGTTTGGCAAAGTCTTGTGATCTGAATTTGACCTGCAGAAAGAAACACCCAGAATGACATTCTCTTCAAATTATAATTTAAAAAAATGCTGTCACTCATCACAGAGGTTTCACTAATTAGTATTCAGGGACAAGTAAATATAGCATTATATATTTTTCCAGAGAAGATAAATGGCCAGCAGGTATATGACAAGATGCTTAGCATCAGTAATCATAAGAGGAGTGTAAATCAATACCACAGTGAGAGATCACCTCAGACATGTTAAGATGACTTTTAGTAACCAAACAACAGATGACAAGAACTAGTTGGGGTGGAAACTGGAACAGTTGTTCAGTGCTACGAAGGTAAAACAGTACAACAATCACAAAACATAAATACATAATTATCATTATTTATAAATTAAATTATTAAAGGAATGCTTCTCTACAATTTACTTTTTATCCCACCAACATTTTCCCTCATAATTTCAAACAATTTTTTTCAAGCCCAATGAATATACTGAGTGTGAATAGTCTGCTCCCAGGTGAAAGACATTCTGCCAGAGCATGGGTAGTCAGTCTCGCAGGGCCTGCATCTTTTAAGAAAACCCACTCTTCTTCCCCAAAGAGCCATCAGTTGCCAGAAGCTCCTCAGCTAGGGATGGGACTTGATAAGCCCCTCCTCTATTGAAGCTGACATTCGGGTTGGCTTGATCTTATGCAGGTCTTGTGCTCATAGTCTCAGTCCCTACAAATTCATTCATACAACAGCCCTGTCATGTCTGACCAATACTATTTTGCTGCCAATGTTCACTGCCTCTGGCTCTAATAGTCTTTCTGCCCCCTCCTCCTCAGTCATTCCTGTGCCTTAGAGAGATGGCATGATAGAAATGTCCCATTTAGATCTGAATACTCCAGTCTTGTATTCCCTACGAGTTGGCAGATGTGGGTCTCTCTATAATCAACATCAAAACTGCAAAAGTAATCATAACGTTTTTGATAAACGTTAAAGGAATCAATAATATATGGATATATGTATAACAACTTGTAGGACAGTTCATTGCTGTGCTCATTTAGCAGAATAAATGTACTATGTTCTCCCCCAGTGCCTATGACCTAGACGGGTACAAGTTTGGTACCCAGTTAACAGTACCTGACATGAGTTCACATGTGAAGGTCAAAAGGCAACTTGCAGGAGACTGCTCTGTCCTTTCATCGTGTGGGTCGCCCGAGACTGGACTAGGGTTGCCAGAATTAGGATCAAGTGCCTTTACCTGCCGGTTGTCTTGACAACCCTACTTCCCTTATTTACTGATTTATGAGAACTTCTGGCATTGGAGCCATCAGCCAAAAATGGAATTGTGCTTAATCATGCTGGAAACTGCTAGTATGTACTCTTTAATGCCGTGGTGTTCTACAGCATAGCACAAACTGCCCTTTGCTTATCTTAATTTTCAGTTTCAAAAAGGGAACATGTTGGGTTTTCTTACTGTATTCTTTGACAGGTTTATACATGTATCTAGTGAATTTCAGTTATTTTCATACCCCTTCTCCTCACTGACTCTGCTTTTCTCTCTCACTAATATCCTTCCACTTCTTAGCAAGTCACCTCCTACTCCCATGTATATTCTTGGTGTGGTAACCTACTGGGTGTATTAGAGTTGGGTGCATTACCAGGGATGGAAGGTTACTTACTGAAGTAGGAACAACTTAATAGTTGGCTCTACCACCAAAGAAAATTATATACCATCCCCAGCAAACATTAACTTCCAGTAGATCCTTGAGGAGTATTGGGGCCTCATAAGCTCCTCTTCAATCCATGTTGAAGGGCCCAGTCAGTGCAAGTCTTATAGCAGGTAACTACAGTCATACTGAGCTCATGAGTACAATCTCCCCCTTCTCTGATTTGTGCATTCTTTCCACCCTTTCTTTGGTGGTATCTCCTGTGTCTTAAACAGGGAGACATCAGTGTCCCCTTGGGTCTCAACATTCCTCCATCACTTCCACCTTTGCACCTTGACAAGTGATGACCTCTGCACTAACCCCCAGTTGCTAAAAGAAAGAGGAGCTTCTCCAATGAAGGCTGAGTGGATTAGATAGAATTTGTGATCTATGGTCACAAATATGAGTATTCATAAGGCAGCTTAACATCAGCATTTAGAAAAACAACGAAAATAGATTTCCCCCTAAGACCTACGGTCCCACCAGTCACAGACTCTAGATCAGATTTACAGAACTAATCATGAGTTCTGTCTTTTGGAGCAGGTCTTAAATCCAACCAGAAAGAAGTTGGCTCTCCCTGTATTAGTCATGGTGTTATTATACTTGAGGGCACATATATTGACTAGAGTTTGGTCTTAGCCAATTTAGCTCCTAAGGTTTAGAGCTGACTATGGCCATTGATGGCTTTTCCCCCAGCAACCTGCATGGCACTCTCTGGCACCATGAGCACTAACCTGTAGTGAAGAAACTTCCATCATAGTTCCCGCTGAATTATCTATGTCATGTGACTGAAGTGTGTAGATTCTCCCATCTTAGGGCCTTATCATCAAGTTCTGGAGGATGACCAAGAACAATGGTCATAGCTTAAATGTTGTTGGGTTGAGCCTCTAAGGTGTCCCTGAACAAGAACACAGATGTAATGTAAAATTTAAAAGATTAGTTTTACTGGTTTTAGGAAAGAAAGTCATAGTTATTAAATCCTGTTCTAATCATTTTAGTAAGAACAAATTAGATAGAAAACTAGTTATATGCTAGGAATTTAGCATTTCAACAATTTTAAATACCAAGAACTGATTTGCAGGGCTGCAGAGAAGGCTCAGCAGTTATGAGCCTTACTGCCCCTTCAGAGATCAGAACTCACGTAACCCCAACTCCAAGAGAGCTAACACTCTGCTCTTGCCTCTGCTTGGCATGTATTCACATGTACACATACATACATACATACACACACATACAAAATCAAAAATAAAATAAAATCATTTTAAAAAAACTGATTTAAAATTGGCAACTTTTTATTATAGTCACTTAAAACTTTTCTGTTCATAATAACTATTTAAGGAATAGATGTTTTTATATATGGTCTTCTTAAACACCATAAACTTTGAAAGAAGTCTTCATTTAAAAGGTTAATCACTCTATGACAATTATTTTTTCTCACAATTGTTAAATAGTTAAGCACAGATTAGTTTCATATGAATTGCTCTAATCTATTTAAAATTAATTACAAGTATTGGTTATGATAGCACAGCCTTATAATCTGGCAGCAGAGACTTAAACAGGAGACCATATTGAACCCCAGCAATTTCTGGGTCAGTCCAGGCTTCAGAGCAAGAATACATAAAGAATAAGAAACCCTGAATGAATATTCCAAGAGAAAAAACAACAAAGAAAAAAATCCACTAAAAGACCAACTGTATTTAGAGAAGAAGCTGTGTATAGACATACTACATCTAAAAACACAGAATAGATTTTTGTACTCGGTTCTATTTTTTATCATTTTTGTAAGAACAAATTGTGTTGTTCTTACAGAACTTGCATTCAACACATTTATTTGGGAAGTCTATTCATGACCATCCCACTGTCTGGTTTCCAAGTCATGAATACACACTACTTCCATGCACATCTAACTCTGCTTTTACCATTCTATATTCTATTTGATAGCAAGACTAAACTACAAAGGAAAATTGAAGTGTTTCTACATCTATTTGGCAAAGCTCATATTTGTGTCTGATAAAAGAATAAGATCAATTCTCGCTGAAAACTAAAACATACGGAAAATGTGTTTTGAAACCAGGGCTGATGATGAAAGTCCTTGGCATGCAAGCAAGAGGTCAGGAGTTTTGATCCCCAGAACCCTCATAAATGCCTGATTGACTTGGCCTCCTGCTGATAACGCTGGCCTCAGAAAGACAGGGGCTCCATAGAACAAACTAGCAAGAGTAGACATACACATTTACAAGCTCCAGGTTTGGCTGAGAGACTTTGCCTCAAAGAATAAGGTGGAAAGCAATGGAGGAAGATTGCAGCATCAACTTTTGGCCCTACACACCCATGCACACACATGTGTCCACACTCATTCAAGTTCACATCACACGCATACACATGTAGAAAACTAAAGGAACAAACAAACAAAAACAATATGATCATTTGAATTTTCAACAGTCAGCTTCAGATTGGGTATTTAGTAAATACACGCAAATACTAGCTAATTGATCAAATGAGTGTTTTGTAATTCAAACATCAGTTTCTAGCCTTAGCATCTCTATCATTGTGTGCGGATCCCTCACTGTTATTAAATTAAGGTGAAAATGATAACACATAGTAAATGCAGAAGGATGATCCACCTTCCTTTCCAGAAAAAGGCAAGGCTTGGTCAAGAGTGACCACTGACCCATGACAGTGCCTTAGGAATAAATGGAGCAACACTGCTCATCAAAGCAGCATTGCCATCCAAGAGTCAAGTTCACAGAAATCACGTTGCTCATGCAGAACTGAAATTCCTGATAGACGAGGTCTTTGGAGAATTAATCCCAGAGAAGGCTTAGAGCCATAGCTTATAGTGTGAGGAGGTTTAGAGCCATAAATTCATAGTTTATGAGGCAATCACACGGACACCCAGGTCCTGTCAGAGCTGGCCTCCAGAACTATATCAGACTCAATCTCCTCCACATGGATAAGAGCATTTCCTTATAACAATGGATGAGGTCCCTTAAAATTGTGAACACTTGGAAAGAGAAAGGTACTTTCTCTTCAGAGAAAGATAGATGTGCATTGACCACTAAAAATGTGTAGCTCTTCAGTCCACCTGCTCTAAACCAGTAAGGGCCAAGTAGAGTGGCACCTTTGAAAACATGGTGCCCATTACTGTTTATAAAATCCTTGTCTCAGTCTTCTCTGCCTAGTGAAAGAAATTTGTCTTCAAGACCTTCTAATAAAGGATTCTTCCCTTAGTTCTCGCCATCCCCATTTGTGGTGTCTGTTTCCGGATTAGCTTCAACACAGCTCTATTGTGCATTTTACAATACCAGTGATGCCTCAGGTCGGAATGGTGTCTCCTCAGAGCCATTGGGTACATTTATCTTATTATCTACAATAGCCTTAGAAATTAGCCACCCCCTTTTCCTAATGGGAAACCAAAGACAGGGCAACGTGACTTCCTTATCCTTACAAACTCCGGCAAATCAATCGTGCTTGCAAAATGGCATGTCAGTGTTTGTTGGAGGATTGGACAGATGGATGATGGGAGTGTGGTAGCAGGGACTAAGAAAGTGTAGCTTTGCTGGGGTGGGAGGGCAGAACAACATCACCAAGAGGATATTCAGCCCAGGACTTAAATAATGGAGAGGTGTTTCCTTTACAAAATAAAAGCACATTTTTCCTTTGATAAATATTTTTATGTTTTATGACTCTCTATTTTCAAAGTGTGAATTTAAATTGTTTTTCACTGGAGAAATTAATTTGCAAATAAAATCCCGTGTCTATTATTAGAGAGAACTCAAGTGCATGCAGTGCCGGAGGCTCATTAGGTTGATAATGGCCTCTACTGATGATTTAGTTCTCTCCATAACTGAGTTTTATTTCTGAGCGTAGAGAAGGGAGAACCTGGGAGGCCACCATTAAAGCCATGGGCATCCTTAGAGATCATGGAGCAGGCTTTATAGGAGGAGCGAGGATCCGGACTTTACAGTATAAGCCTGGAGCCCCTCACAACGCGAGCGAGCAGCATGCCGAGGAAAAGCCAAGTGGCTGTGGGACAAAAGGAGGATCCGGAAAGGGCTGCTTGTGCTCCTGCGTGGAAAGAGCCCCAGAGTCTCAAGATATGGGGGCTGTGGATGGGGATTTCTGCTTTTGCACCGAATGTGATGTCAGTAAGCCCAAGCTGACCGCGTTTCACAAATCTCACAGTCAGGAAAGAAACCCATTTTCCAAGTGCTCTCTCCCTTCCACATTCAGCAAATCTGCAGGGGATCGTGCTGTCCACTCCTACCTCCTCATCGCTAGCTCTAGGCCATCTTTGTCAACATCCACCACTCCCTGTGGGACTTGTTGACTTCCGGGCTACAAGGCAGGAAGTCCAAGGCCCTGTCCTTTCATATCGCCCATGACAGTGCTGGGAGTGGCGAAGTCCATGCCTTCTGTGTTTCCCCCTGCAAAGCAGAGAGTGAAGCTTCTTCCCAAAGTAACCATTTCACAACGTTGTTTCTTCAGTCTCTGTGGTAATGGGAATGGCGCCGGAAGACAGGAAGAGAAGCAGTGAAATAAAATGCGTAACCCTTACCATAGCAGTTTCAAGGAAACTATAATCTCATTGTAGAGAAAAATGTAACTAAGTAACTATATAATATACCCCCAAACTATCAATCCCTAATTTGTGATTCTGAGTCAAAGCACAATATAAATTCACAAAAGCCCAACCAATAAGAGTGATTGTATCAGACGTTTTCATGGAGGATATGAGAATTAAGTTAGAGCATGAAATATGAGAACATTTTTGTTGTTGTTGTTTGTTTGTTTGTTTGTTGTTTTTGTTATTTACAGGACAGAAAGTAAGATCACTTTCAGGAGAGGAAAAATGCCCTTAGTGAAGAGGTAACCCTAAGTTTCTGCAGAATGAGAAGCAGGGGGTGGCCAGGCGTGAGTAGTATAGCACAGCTGGGAAACAAGAGGATGTAAATTCAAATAAACGAAGGGCAGGGCTAGATTATGGCTGTAACCACTTAACCTTTTGTGACCATTAGGTCAGAAAAGGAAAATCTCATACCCCTGTAATCTAAGGTGGTGCTGTGTCTTCCTGTAAATATCCCTTTAGCTTGTGATTTGTGCTAGCTACCAATCACTTTCTAGTTAGAAGGGATCCCTCTGGGCTGGAATTCATCAGTTAAGAGCACTGACTGTTCTTCCAGAGGACCTGGGTTTGAGTCCCAGCAGCCACAATGGTGGCTCCTAACCATCTGTGACTGCAGTTTCAGGGGATCTGGCCCTTTTTCCGGCTTTCACTGACAAAAAGACACAGATAACCTCAGAAAACACCCATAGGCATTAAATAAATAAGTAGATGTTTTAGAAGGGGTCCCTCTTGGTCTGTGCCATCCACTGGATTACTCATTAGCGAGAGACATTACCTTGAGTTCTGGAAGATAGACAGTCCAAAATCAGTGCCTCAGAAGCTTGGGCATCTGGTGAAGTCCTGCTTCTGTGTCACCAGACATTGTCTGCCCCTGTGGTGTCACATCAAGAAAGGGGTCTCTATGCAGGCTGCACCCAGAAGCTTAACTGTCTTAAAGGGCCCACCTAATATCATAAACCTAGGCTTTATGTAGGTTTCAGCCATAAGCTTTAAAAGGAAGTGAGCACACATCACAACAGGATGTTTCTAGCCCAGATTTTAATTTTGCTAAAAAGATTTTCTCTTGGCATAGTTTTCTTACTAAGTCTTGCCCTAAATCTTTAAAAAAAGAGTTCCACTTGAATACTTTGTGAAGTTATTATTCATGACGGTTTCTATTTTTTCTCAGAAGACCAAAACCAGTTTTGGCCTGGGAAGGTTTAGATATAATCAGATTAAGCCTCCCTTCAGGAAAAGAATGAACACATTTCCTGGATCAAACCAGCAAACAGAGTCTCAGGAGTAATAAACTACTGCAGTTCTCGCTCATCATCCTAAAGAAGACAACAATAAGAAACTATGCCTACTCTCTTGAGAAAATGGCCCCGCTGGGTACCAAGTGAAGGGTGGTTTGAACACATCTATTTTCAGAGCTAAGAGAGCCACAGATTATGAAGCAGAAGCCTTAGCTGCCTTAGCAGAGTTAGCCCAGGCACAGGGTTCTGGTCCAGAATGAGAGGACTGGGGTTCTTCAGGTTTCTTTTCCTACGGAGAGATGTGCATGATTCCAGGAAGCATCCACTACCCAGTCCTTCCTTTAATACCAACCATGAGTGGTTCTTTCTTTTGCGACAAGCAAGGATCAAAAAACTTTAACAATATTCTCAAACTCATTTAGTACACCTAACCGTAAATTCCCTTATATTTTCTCCACTATGTAACTCTGGGCTTTTGAGTTGTACAATGAAACATTTAGAGGTTGTTCCAAGTAAATGTACCCTAGAACGTTCTAGAAGAGTTGACATTTCTTAAATGCAAAAGGAGTTTTTAACTAGATACCCATACATATACAAAACCATGTGTACATCATGAGGCCAACAATGCACAGGGAACTCTGAGAGAGTTTCTGAAAAACAGTTCCCATAAATGGGAAAGAGAATGCAAAATTTGCTCTATGCCCTACTGGGATCTGGTAATTCTGTTTTACCATCAAGTCCTGTGTGTATAAGAGCTAATCACCATTGGCAGTATGCAAATTATTCTAATTTGCTGTTTCTTAAGATTGAAGGTTGTGTTTGTTTGGCTGTTTAACTGCTTTGCCACTTAATTAAAAATATAAATACTCTCGAATTATAGAAACTAATACAGGCCCCTTAATTTAAAATTTTACTTTCAGAATCCTAAGTAATGGCACTGCATATCACACTCACCTTGGAAAGTGAGCTAAAAAACTGTGTGCAATTGTTTAATTAATGCCCAGCATTGAAGCAGAAGTAAAGCATTACATGGGATCCTACTCTGGCTGGGGAGGACAGTCAGCCTGCTTCTGATGGAAAAACGCCTTGCATTGAAGTGGCATTCTGAGATGGGTGGAAAGAGAGTCACGTACGTAGATGCTGCTTACATGTATGAGTTTTGTGAGTAACTAGCCCATTTTTGAGAATCAGCACACACAGTACCATCGGTGAGCCCAGAGGACAGCAAAGACACCATCATCTATCCCGCTCCCTTGACACGTTTGTCCACCTCAGGAGTTCAGATTTTAGTCATAATCAGTCTTGGTTCAGAGGTGGTGCTACATCCGGTCTTACAAAGATCTGACAAGCCCTCCCCTCTGCCTGGCAAGCACAGAGAGCTTCTCCCAGGGTATCGGGCTCAGCTCTTTGTGTATGCTGGGAAGTGCCACTTGGGATTGCAAAGCCATCTCATTTGTCAGTTCAGTTCAGAGCAATCTGAAAGACTGTAAAGCAGCATGAGGAGCACGACCTCAAAGTGACATGAACAGAAAGAGCTAGAAAATAGGCTAGTCAAGCATGGGGCATGTCTACAACCTCTGCATTTGAGAGGCTGGATGTGGAGGGCCAAGAGTTCAAGGCCAGCCTGAGTGTCGAAGAAATTATTTCCTTCAAGGCTGCGTTGTTTGCTATAGCTTTCCAAATATAGCTGCATATGAATCTTGAAAATATACTAAGTCAAGAGTGCTCTGTGACACAAATTTAAAAACCCAGGAGAAAGGAGAATTCAGACTTTTCCTAAAGAAATTTAAGTGTTTATTTAAATTTTCCTAAAGAAATTTATTCTTATGAATAAAACAGTTAGACCCTTAACATATTTTACGCATCTGATACTGTCTTCCTTGAGTCAATACAGGATAACTTTTTAAAAAGTCTTTTCATGGCAACAGCTTGCTGTTGCAATAGGCTGTTTAAGTGTGCTGTAGGGAGCACTGTGCCCGCCTCCTTATCTAATCAATTCACCACTATTACATACTTTATATACTTGATGAATAATACTGCTTCTAGACCTTACATGCTCAATAACACTTGTATACTTTACATATTTTATAAATAATAAGACTTATCTACTTCACATGTAATGAAATGTATGTGTGTTTCCCCATAAATAATATTCCAGTCTCCCTTTTAACATTCAGGTTATAATAAAATGGGAACTACTATATAATGGTTTTGAAACTCAGTAGTGTCTCAAAGGGAATATAACAGCATTGCCCTTCTCCCATGATCTTGGAAACCTTAAATCTTTTCCACAATGGGTCAAGTGTCAAAGGCACTTTTATTTTTCCCTAAGTGTACCTTTTTGTCCTAAAACCATAGTAAAGCACTGTAGGCAATCAGAGGCAAAGGAACCATGTGTTTTGAGGAACCAGATATGAATGCTATGACATCCAAGAGGATTAATTACCTTTCTTGGGAAATTAGGAAAGAGATGTATAATTTTTAATTATGCATACATTTCAAACTTTCCATCAAAGTCAAATTATGCTGATGGTAGTCAAACCTACCATGGGCATGAATTCAGGAACCTGCTGATGGAGTGAAAACACACAGTAACTTGTTAACAAGACCTACAATTATCTGCAGCTCAGCAAATAGTGCCAGAGTGGCATGTAATATGCTGAGCTCAGGCAGCCATGGCCGGTGAAGATCTCTTCCTATGCTTCCCAGTTAGTATTTACAGTTGGAAGCAATATGTGGCTGCAATCTGAGTGCTGCACCTAAAAAGGGAGCTGATGGCTTGATACTTTGTTTCCTGACACTGTGAAACACATTCAAGCTACCTTCCTAATCACCGCCCGCTGTACCGTGTTAAGACTGGAGAGTAGCACATGGCTGCTGTCTACAAGCTGCAACCGGAGGAGGTTTCTCTGCATTGTTTAGCTGGTTTGTTTCTTGATAGACGTGCTGGGTGTTAAAAGCATAGCACTGAAAGTTGTGAATTATGGGTCCCTTTCTTTCTTCTGCTCCTAATATTTCAGCTTTTGCGAACACACACACACACACACACACACACACATACACACACACACACAGTGAATACCTTACTTCTCAGCCATGGACCATGCACTAGGCACCTTCCTAGAAACTCAGCAACAAAACCCTCCCACCCACCAGCCTGTTCTACTGAAGCTTGTTCTCACATGTAAATCCCTAAAAGAATTAAGTAAAAACTGACAAGCCAGGAAGCATGACCAACTAAAAAAGTACTCAACAGAAGAGAAACTTGAACTATAAAGCAACCCTGCCACTGGGTAACCATGCCAAGCACTGCTAACAGCTGAAATTACAGGGTAGCTTTAGGTTGCATTCGCTTAGTTTCCTACAGAAGATGCAGCTGCGTGTGATTGAACACACTCTGTGATTTGAATAGGAAAATTTTCACATTGCCAGCTGTGTAACTCTGGATAGCCTGCTTAAATCACCTTTTAAACAGTCTGTATATTATTAAATTGTGAACATTCAAATGAGATGGAGTATATTCAAAAATGCCGGAATATATTAAAGGCTTAGTGTGTAATTAATGTCCCCCCCCCCCCCATTTACCACCTTCTGAAGTACTTCACAGGTAATTCCACAGTCAAAAATGATCTGTGTGTTGGAAAGATGAATCATCTGGCCCAAATGCACTGGTAACCAAAGAAGTAGCTGTGATTTTTTTACAGTAAAGATGACATGCTTATCCTAGGCTCCTGAAACTAAGAAAATAACCCTTAAAGTAGTAGCAGGTATCAGTAAAAGTGGATGATGAAACTGAGCGAGAGAGGGGCAGCTACTAAAATCACCGAAGAGTAAAAACTTCTCTTCCATCTTGATGGAAGGCCCATCGCGCGAAGAAGAGGGACTTGAGCTGAGCTGTTGTGTGGCTCACTTTCTCCTGTGGAAGCTGCAGCCACACCCCCGTTGCTAAAGCACAGCAGATGGCTTCCTTTTACACCCCGTGCTGTCGGTGGAATGTCAATGTGCCTCCTCCCCACGCTCACAACACCGAGGCTGTGTGTTTAATCTGTGCTGTGCAGGCAGAACGACCCTGAAAAGAACGCGAGCTCCCAACACGTTCAGAGAATTGGCATGTGTCCTGGTAAACAGGACTGGGAAGGATTTTTCAAACCCGGTGACTAATCACGGATTTCTTCCTGGGGTTCCTAGCTCAGCCACATCCCCTAGACACACAATCTAAACGGTAATCGAATAGAAAAGTTACAGACCCAAGGGAAACACTTTCTAAAGGGGTAAAGAGGTGTGATCTAAGCTATGGGAATTTCTCAGAGCATGAATTGATTCGAAGTCCCTTTGGGGGAGTTAAGAATACAAAAAAAAAAAATCTCCCCCCAGATTTCAGATTATTTAACAACAGAAAGGAAATATTCTTTTTTTAACAATTATTTTAAGATTCTGGGGGGACGGGGACACAATATTGGCATGCCACATATGGGAGAAAATGCTTTTAACAATAAACTTATCCTGAAAGAAAATCCTATGTTTTGAGACTATTTCTAGCAAACTGTATCAGCAACATACGATGAAGGGCTTAGGTACGTTATTTAATCCCTTAAATAGATCTCAGATGAGTAGGAAATAGGGCCTGTGATCTTCATTTTATTCAAGCAGCCCTTGAAAATTAATCAGTGGTAAAGAGGTGTTTCCTTGGGTTTGTCCTGAACATGCTGTCACAGAGGAACAGGGGTCTTCTGTGTCCTGTCCCTTATCGCCCAAGTCTCAGAGATAGCATCTCAAAAGTGATGGAGACATTCTGAATATTCTAACTGCTATACATAGCTTGTAGTCTTGAAGACCCAGAAATGTCAAATAATAATTTAAGCTACATTCTCAAATCTAATTTCATAATAGGTTATTATATTCTGCTTTAAATTTACAGACAAAGAAAGACCAGTTATGATTTGGCAATATTTTTAAGCTCATAGGAAATACTGTTAGATTTTGCCTTTGGTCCCCTCCGAGAAGAAATGCTTTCGATTCCTCGGTGCTGATGCAAAGAGATTATGTTCCCCACTGTGCAGACATCGAGGCAAACTGTTAGTAAGACAAGCATAACTTTTTTTAAAAAAAAAAATTCTGCTAATTTTAGACTTTACCACCTTGGTATCCCAACTTTGGGAAATTACTCTTTAGTTCCGGAACGAAATACAATTTTTCTTAAAATTAAAAGCCTCATAACGTGAAGATTTCTATCCTTGCTGACTGGGAATGCAGGCCTACCCCACCTCTCTGCCCAACAGTGTCCTCCATGTAGAAGCAAGTCTCGAACTTGGAAAAACAATGTTAGTGCTGCGAAAAGCTTCCCATTATAGCATCGTGCACATCCTTCATCTTCCGCAAGGCAGAGCTTAAAACTGGAAGCCTTATAATTTGATGGAAGCCGACAGTGACAATGGAAATCGCCACTCCCAAGGTTATTTAAGGGAAGGCACGATGTATAGACATCCATCAATGAAACACGAGCTGAATGGATTTTAGTTCTCTGTCTGCTCTTTAAAATAAGAATAGACTAAATGGCACAATAGATTATATAAACAAGGACTTCAATGACAGGCTGTCAAAGCTAACGTTATACATTTTACATGGGTGACTTGACGCCATACTTTATCACCTACACCAGGGGAAGCCAATTTGATTCTGGTCAATAAAATACAACCTCTAGAGCTGAGCCTGGGGCAAAGCTGACATGTTGCAGCAGATTCTGACTATTTGACATCCACTTATTCTAGGAGGGGAGACACAGGAATTGACACTTGTTACCATCTGGGGTGTGTCCCATATTTAGGCTCGATTTGATTAACAAACACTTAGAAAGATATGTCAAGGGGACAGTGCAGCTGGCTGTCCTCCAATGCTGGTCATGCTCTCGTAATTTACTGCAGGTCTGAGCGTAAGTGGGACTCGTGCTTCAAGAGCCGGATTTACTGCAGTCTCACAACTGTTGAAAATTAAACGGCATGTGCTGCAAGTTAGGGCTTACTGGGCTATCTCATTAGAGGAGGCTTTTTTCCTAAGGCTTGGAATCTTTGCTGAATTACTGAGAGACTTATTTGAATGTAGACTTGGACCAAATAATTTTCTGATAAGTTGGCCATAAATCCTCAATAAAATAAGCTTGGTGTTCTCAGCATATCTATTGGCTTTTTTGATCATTTTTATGGCTTTCCCTTTACTGGTCAAATTATCCTTATAGGCTCCTACAGCTCCTCTGACATGGATTAAGTCAGCACAAACCAATAGACCTTCATTACTTTGGCAACTGGTTTTGATTTGGGGGCAATAAATACAATGACACAGACTAGACTACCTTTGCGGAAGGAATATGTGATAAGCCACGAGGATGCCAGAGATTTGGGCTCTTTTGTTGTTGTTCTGCACAATGTAAAAAGAATGAATTCACAGCAGCTTTCAGCCTGCTGAGGAGAGGAGAGGAGAGAAGAGGAGAGGAGAGGAGAGGAGAGGAGAGGAGAGGAGAGGAGAGGAGAGGAGAGGAGAGGAGAGGAGAGAGAGAGAGAGAGAGAGAGAGAGAGAGAGAGAGAGAGAGAGGGAGAAAGGGAAGGTAGAGAACAAAGCATAGGTTTTAGACTAAGACAGCAACTAATGTGGGATGTGATCCACACCTGCCCACCCAGAAGAGGATTGGCCATCTGTGGGAGTGAGATTCATTGTATAATGAAAGCACAGAGGGGTACACAATCAAGCAAGATCTAGAACAGCCAAGGACAGGGCAATGGAAGCAGTTAGAACTGATATTGGAGGAACAATCTCCATTTTAAAATTAATTTTTAAAACATCACATTTCCAGAAACAAATCCTAAAGAAAATCAGAAGGGAATGGGGTGGCAGAGACAGATTAGTTTTCACAAAGATTAACCAAGCTTTTGAGAGTTTGTTGCCTTTGTTTAGCTTTCTCTGCATTTTTCCAATCAGTGTAGGTTTCAGGATTCACACTTTTTCACCTAGAATTTCAACAAGCATCTTCTATGGAAAACAAATTCCTTCTTCAACTACACTGGTATCACACCTAGGAAATTTAAATTTTCAAATAGCCTTCCTATTTTGGTTTCAACAGTCATCCTAATAACGGCCTTAATTTGTCCCCTCCTGCCATAATCCAGGCTACAACCAATTGAGCTGCCTGCTGTCGAGCTCTGCAGACAGAGGCTTCGCCTTTAAAATTCACTCGCCACTGAGTATGTCCTTGCTCTTGAGCTTATATAGGAAATAAATTGGCCCAGTTATTGATCACTTCCTAAAATTTACATACTATGGCAGAGGTAATCTATGAGGAAAATCCATTTTTAGAGACGATTTCTTGGCATACACACACACACAAACACACACACACACACACACACACACACAACCAACAGGTATAATGAACTAATGAACCTGGTGTTTCAAATAACTGGTACAGATCATTTATACCAGGAAAGAGCCAGCAGAGAATGTACATGAAGTTACCTTCTACCTCAGAGGACAAGGAAATAGAGCTGCTTGTGATGTTTGTGAGAAGTTCCATGCCTAGGGTGGCTAAATACCTTTCTAGCCAATAGGGTGTGGCTCCACTCCACTTCCACATTTGTGGCTCTGCAGAGGGACTTGTCTAACTTCAGCCTAGTTTCACAGACAAGGGTGAAACACCCCAGTATGATAGCCATGCTTTTTGGTTCTTTTTTTTTTTTTTTTTAAAGAATAGGGTCATGATGCTTCTTTCTGCTTCAAGGGCTTTACCTCACTCTCCACCTTCTTCCCCAGTTCCCTTCATACCTACCTCCAGCCTAGCATTCACCACAAAGACTGCTTGTGGACCCACCCCCGTGCACACATCCACTGCTACTGCACAGTGAGGATGCTTTCCTGACAATGGTCACAACTTAGTTCTGTCTAGCCAGCGTCTTCTACGATCTCTGCATCTTCCGAGACAGTCAGTAAAAACGTGAAAGAGTGAATGAATGCATGGCTAGATGGGTGAGGGACCCCACCATTAAATATTCTGAATTCTGGAGAACTCTTCTTGCACGTGAAAATAATGTAGGAATGTATTAAACAGAGCGTGGAGCATTGCAAGTGTGTGAGTCAAGAGTGACTGATCAACTGCTTTGTGCAAAGGGCTGCTTTTGTATTATTGGAAAGTTCCAGAGCAAATAGACCGTCTTTCCTTATGGTTGTCGCGGGAAGGGTAGAGTTTTGTCTAGCTCACAAAGAGCAGCAGAACAAATGAGTGCTCTTCTAAAAGGAGAGGGCTATGGACTTCACGTCCTGCCCTCTGATAAAGCGATAATGGCAGGAGCTGAGGACTCAAGGTGCTGAGGTGTCAGGTGAAGAAAGTTGCTTTGCTGTGAAGGCAGTGCCAGCTAGGCTGTAGCCATGCACAGTGACCCCCCCCCCCCACACACACACACAATGCTTGTGAATGGAGAAATTAGGCTGTAGGTGTGATGTGGGTTAACTCCCACGGGCGTCTGGGTCTGAAAAAGTCTGGTTTTGTCATTCATTTGTTTGTTTTTGTTTTTGTTTGGTTTTCTTTTTTCTTTTTTTGGAGCTATATGGTTATCAATTTGAGTGGAAGAGAAGGCAACTGGGGGATAAATTCCTCAGCCAGGTTAGAGAGAGCATTGGCTAAGCCAGCTTTATGGCTACGGGAATGAGGAAGATAGCCAAGGTGGAAGAGGACTTGGTTGTGGGCGGGTCTGACCACAGAGTACCAGAGAGATGAAGTCAGGGTGGACACTTCTCAGTGTCGCAGCTCATAATGTGCCAAGCACACACTCTGGAGCATGAGTCAGCAGAAGCGGTTTCTAAAAGGGAGCGTCGAGACACGCAAAAAAGAGAGGAAGCTTTTCTGAGCCCAGTGCGGACCAAGGTAAATGGTTTGATAGCTCGCCTAATGGAGATGAAAAGAAAAATGCACATCTCGGAAATCGTTGCTTCTTTATTTTTTTAATCTTCAATAGCAGTTCCTGCTAGTGTCACCTGAGATGTGAGGGGCAGGAACAATAAAACTAAATCGAGAGCCTGTGTCTGCTACCACAGAGGCAACTCTCTTCATGTCCTCTTAGCAGCTTGGTCATCTCTGTCATCTCCTTCCTTTTCTGCCACTCCACTGCCCCCAGCACCCCAGGGATTAATTACTGCTCTTCGTTGGGAGCCGCAAAGCCAACTCTCCTTCTCTGTCGAGCACATGCCAAGGTTTGGGTTAGATTTAAATCTCCAGAAGAGAAAGTTGGATGTTTGGCAAGTCAGTAGCTCATGATGCGCTGCTGAACAAGTACTTTATTCCTTCCTGTCCCACGGCCATCATCAGACCGTGTCTGCGGGATTAGACACAGTTCCAGGTACTGAGGAGCAGAAGGGAACAAGGAGGAGAAGGAGACCACAGTTAGGCGAACATCTCTACCTCGGCAGAGTTCCATGGCAGCAGGAAAAACGGAGGGTGGACAGATGCCACAGCACTGTGCACTCAGAGAGTTAAAGCCAAATGCAGGTTAAAAGGGGGCCCCCTGAGAAGGACTCCTGAGAAAGTAACAAAATAGTCTCACCTCCCTCATCAGCTCATTGGGAGATTTAAAGCTGTTTCTTTGTGAGAAAGATCGGGCCAGCCCCCAACCAAGGTCAGAAGAAATGGTGAGCTATTATCTTCAGCCAATAAATTTGTAAAACATACTGTAAACTGAGTTTGGAGGGCTGGGACTAGGTTTGTGCAGAAGAGAGAGAATGTTTATTCACCAGATATTGTTCACACCACCAGTTTCCAGAGAGCAAAATAGGAAAGCCATGTTCTTCAGACTTGTAGCTGCTTTAAGATTTTGCTTAGAATCTGATTTTTGAAGGAGAAAAGAGGCAGGAAGCAGCACAAGAGTTTCCGTCATAGTGCTCAGCCTGCACCTCCAGAGATAGTCTCGAGCTCACGGCGAGCCTATACACAATCTTGCTTCGCCAAGTTCAGGAAGAATTGTGCCCCTTTCTACAAGCAGTTCTCAAATCAGCAAGTGCAAGCTCTTTTCCTGAAAGTGCACAAGACCAAGCAAGCCATGGTCGGGCTAATGGATGTGTCAGGCTACTGTAATTTTATGCTAGATCAGCTCTCTTTTTCGCAGTTAATTCCGGTGTTTCCATACACCCTTCATTACGAACCCATCTGCAGAGCCTGGCCTGAACACGTGTGGGAAGGCTTCTGCCTTGCAGCTTGTGTCTCACCACACTGTCCCATCTCAACCTTGTATTTTCTTTTTCTCCTGGATAATCCTGATTTCAAACAGAGGAACTGGGAAGAATTGTGACACAGTGGGAGTTAATGAGAAAGACTTGAAATTTCCATGAGGGACTTGGAAGACTGCCAATTCCATTCTCACACAGTGCTGTGGGGATATAGGGGGGACCCTCACCACTTAGATGTTCTCAGCAATCCCAGCGAGAGCTCTGAGTTTTAGGGACCCACCTAATGAAGGTGTGGGTGCAGTTTAAGTCTCAGCCCTCTTCTGCTGCCTGCTGTCCACCATGGACTGCTCCCGGGGAGAGGGGCGCAGGGTCTCTGAGGCCACTGTTGATTCTCTTTTTTGAGTCTTCCATTCTGTAAAAGAGACATCAGGCTGAATCCCCTCCAAGCTGTTCAAGGACAGTTCCCAAGCCTCCTCCTTTAAACTTCAAGCACATTCTCTCCATTCCGCTCCCCACCACCACCCCGCCAAACTGTAAAGTGAACAGTATAATTATGGTTAAAAATTGGCAGCTGTCAAAATAATAATTTTAAAAACAAAGTTCTGGCACACAGTCAGCATTACTATGGAAACGCCTGTCTCTAGCAACTTGCGGATAAGATGCAGTTCAAGGACTCGGGTCTGCGTGGGAGTGTTTTACCATCCACAGAGTGAGGATCTAATTGTTGCAAGAGGGATTCCCAAGAACTGCTCTCTCAAGTCTTAAAGCTGGATTCTCATCTCTAATTTTAATTTGGCAAGAGAGTTGAAGCGATGGCTTCGTATTGTCTTTGATAAGAAGATGCAAATAAATATTCTGACTGGTGTTTGAAAACACATGTTGAAAGTGATCTTTATATTAATCATAATATTATGAATTCTCATAATATTTTCTGGTTATTCATGTAACAGTTAAATACACACATCACACACACCAAAACTCACGGCTAGGAGCTGTGACGTCATCTTCGATCAAGTGATGTTTTAACTTCCCCTCTTCACCTATCTCTGTGTGCTCTTACCTAGCTGACATGTAACTGAATTTCAAGAAGAATTTGAAAGAATCCATAGCATTCTGTATCATTTTCTAGAAACCAAATAATGCTACCTTTTGAACCATAGCACCTATTTAAAACAAAGTCCTCACTAGTCACTGGCAGTACAAGGCGATGGGGGCAAACTCACAAGCCATCACTGTCCCACATGGCAAATCTCAAGTGAGAGATGAGGGTAAAGTCACACCAAGCAAGAAGGGAGGACTCCTGGCTTCATTTCCATACAATCCAGTTTGAGAGAATGACCTTCGTGGTGGCAGCACCCATTTATGAATCTCCTCACTTGAAATCAAAGCTTGCAGGTTTTCCCCCCAGAGCCTTAAAAGTGTGAAGTTAAGTTTTCATACAAATCCTTTATGGCTTCATATGTTTTCAAGGCTCCTCCTAACATATATATTGTTTCATGTTCTCCCGGGTGCTTTGGTCACAACTAAGCCAAAAAATTCAGGATGAAATGAAGCATCTATTTATTTTGTTCTGAGGGTAGAGAGTTCAATATAATCAGAGTTTAGTCATATATAATATGTACACTTTAAAGATATTAACTTGAGAATTGAATATAGATTGATGAAAATCTTTTAGAAAAGGAATCTTTTATAGTTGGCTTCTTTTAACTTGGATATACCGTTTCTAGGAAATGTTGATAAGCACGGTGTTAGAAGATGCCCTGTCCCTGCGATTCTGGTCCAGTCCTTCGACAGTTCCATCATGAGTTTACGTGCTATTGCAATTTGAGTTATCAGAAGATCCACTCAGGGTTTATATTTGTAAAGAATGGTTGAAGAATAACAGAGCAAAGAGTAGCCTTTCAATCATGGAAACTCAAAAGTAAAAAGCCTTCGAGGCAACTTAAAAATGCCATTCACTTCAGCCCCATGGTAAATGCCTCTATTTGACAGAGTCAGGGGGATTCTTTCATCAGAAAATTTACAGGAGGCCTAGAATGGCAACTCAGCTTTCTAGATGGTCTTCTTGGTCAAGGGCTAAGGTGCTCACGTTTATTTTTTATACATCAATAGAACTGGAGATCATGGTCAGTAGTTTATTAACGCCTCCTGATGATATTACGTGTTAAGAACACATACCCATGCTTTGTATAGTTTAGACTCTTTGTATTGCATTTTATCCCACCATTTTAAGTTGACAGCAATGTCCAACTTTAGTGGTGAATAAGTAACTCTCCAACTGTGAGATTAATGGCTGATGTTCACACAAATAAGAGGCTGAGCCAGGAATCAAACCCTGACTTCTTTCACCAAACTCTTAACCATATCAGTGTTCAGCCAAAGAGTGGCAGAGGGGGAGCCAGGGTTGAGCTCTTGACACCCTCACCTCATTTCTCAGGCTGCTGAGAGAACCACAGACAGGGCTCTGATTCCTCACAGACCCCAGGGTAAGGGAAGCAGAACCGCAGGCACTATAAGGTCTCAGCATTGTTTCCTGCTGCCTCTCCCTATAATGTGTTAGGGTCTAGGTGGTCCTGTTCCAGTGTAATCAGTCTCTGTCGTGACACAAATAGGATCTAGAGACATTCAGAAAACTGAAGAAACCCAAGCCAACCGATTTGCCCGCGACCTGAGTAGGGGTGCGCACTCCTGTGGCATTCATCCAGAGCAACGGCCATTTACTCCCCTAAAAGACACAACTGGGTGGAGACCCTAACATCAACAGCTTAGCTCAAGAGTGCTTTGTCTAACGGTCGCAGGGAATACTGCTAAGGCTTGCACGCTGGGGAGTGCTTCTGATTTTACCCCTCCCGACCCCCCATCCTTTTACGTCACCTCTAATTTTTTTTCACTAAGCTTACATCAAGGTCACCTGCTGCCATTACTAATGGAATCTTTCCTTCCACGTTGTGTCTTCCCTTTTTACTCTCTCTCCAATGTCCCCTCCTTCATTATGGGAGTCAAGTGGATACAACACAGCCTGACCCAGAGAAGCCAAGGTCATTCACTGGTGCTTCTGCTGTGACCCCAGGACAAACACTGAATTTGGGGTGACATTTGAATGGCTTAAGAGGATTTATCTTTGTAGTTTCATCTCTCACCAATTCTGACATACCTCTACGTACAACTTTTGCCCTCACTGGAGGCTCTTCAATTCTAAAGAGTTTTAAAGCTCCCCTTTGAAAGTTTAATTCAAATGGTTTCATTTGAGTGAATTTCTTGCTTAAATAGCTGAATACCCCCACATCCTTCAGAGAACAATCATATGCTTCACTTCACATTTACTCCACACAGGCTATACTCAATATTCATGACACTTGTAATACACATGTGTAACATTCTGTAATTATATGTATATATGTGTGAACATGGTTCTCTTCTCCTGTCCCCAGAAACCGAGATCTAGGTTCAGCTTTGATATCTTTTTCTTTTTTATAGTCTAGCTCCACAGAAGCCCACATAATTGATATATGCTGATGAGTGAGGTAAAAATCTATTAAGAAAAACAACTCCCTCCTTCTTTTGCGCTATCAGAAATATTGCTCTGAGCACATCATTTAAACAATCTACATAGTACTGCAGCTCTCCTTGGTGTTTCTATGCGGCCCAATGGCAGATTCCTGTTACCTAGTGCTAAATCAATAGGCTGCAGCTTTGTCGAAGAGACAAACACTGCAATGGACATTATACCAACTTCTGTGTGCTAATAAAGCTTTGGGAGGATTCGGGGTCCCACTGCTTCCCGAGAGGGCTCTTCCTGTGGAGGACCCGGGGCTCCACTTCTTCCAGAGAGGGCTCTACCGGATGCTTTCTGTTGCGTAGTGTCTGGGTTCAGCATGGACCACAGTTGATTTCACAAATGTCACTTGTTACATCACATCAGAACCGAAATGACTGTGGAAGCTGCCCTTGGAGGTAGCCCACCAGTCTTCCCTCTCTAGGGATCTGTTCCACGAGGCCCAGGTAATTTAATCTGCTTTCTTTTCCCCCGAAGGCTTTAAAGCAATTATATTTTTGATTAAAAATTGTGAGTTTAGACAAAGAAAGGAGCAAATCCTGAATGATGGAGTCCTATAAATTTAGGATGATTTTGCATGTGTATGGGTTCATCTTTTTCCCTTTAAATGCAGGAGTTTAGTCACTGAGACGACAAGGCTGAATAAATACAGATATTTCACACACATTTTCTCGGAGCAGACCTTAGAGCCTAGATAGGTCACCATTTGCGCATGATTTAGGAATAAGAAAAGTCTGGAACGCCTTGGTCTTGTTACGCTAGTGAGAGGTACCAGCTCCATCTCCTTGGTCTTCGTCGCAGGGTGGCTCCACTGTCCTCGTGTGTATCTTTGCTCTGGAACTCATACTATCACCCCTTCCTTCCTTGCAGCTGGCTGACGACTGGCTCGCTGGCGTTTTCACTTCTGTCGGCTCAGGGACCTTGGCCCTGTTCTTCATCCTCTTTCTTGTGGCTGTTGCTTCTCTGATGGCCTCCAACAAAAGGGCGACTCAAGGAACCTACAGCCCCAGCCGTCATGAGAAGGCTGGACCTCGAGTGGAAATGTGGAGCCGGATGCCGCCCCCGCCCCTGGAAAGACTCATCTAAGGGCCTGCCGCTCCTCTGAGAAAGGAGCAGAACAAGATGAGCGAGCATGTGGCCCTGTGTGGGTGATAGTTTTACATTGCTAGAGTTACAGCTCGGATCCCACTGGGACGGGGAAAGGATTTCCCTCATCGCCTTATAAACCTTCACAGGGGTTTGCCCTGAATCACTGTTTGCTTCTGTGAGCCATTCACAGAAATGTGTCTCTGCGTCACGGATGACAGCCTCCGAATTAGCAAAACAGCCTCCAGACAGAGAACACTGTGTTGTAGAAAAACTCCCGAAGCTACCTTCGTCTTAAACTCTTTCCCGGGCAATGCAGTAGTAGCTAATACAGTTTTCACTTTTCTCTTTTTATTTCACAGAAAAGGTGTTTGTTTGTTTTTGGTTTTGTTTTGTTTTGTTTTGTTTTTAGACAGTGTCTCAGGAGACCAAGCTGGCCTCAAAATCACATGGACTTCCTCCCTCACCATCATGAACTCTGGGATTCCATGTGTCTGATCATGTTCAGCTCAGTTTTGAATCTTTTATCATATGGTAAAAGATTCTAATGGGGCCTTGAGCGACAGATACTCCCTGGATAAGCATTTACTGGATGAGTGTGAGAAATGGAGTTTGGGCACCCATTACCCACATAAGTGCCAGGGAAGTGTGGCCCCTGCCTGTAATCCTAGGCCTCAGAAGGTAGACATAGCATTGGTCACGGAGCCAGCTGACTAAACTACTAGGGTCAGTGAGTTCTGGCTTCAAGTGAGAGACCTTGACTCATTATAGAAAGTAAGTAGTAAAGAAAACACTGTATGCCAATCTCTTGCTTATACATGTATGTGCACACATTTATATGTGTACCCAAACACAGGAATATACGTAAATACACACCATTCACTGAAGCACCCTATGCACATGCAACATACCCACATACCACACACACATATACACCCAACCCCCATACCCTACGCACCCACCCCCCCCCCAAGTACCCTAGGGCACATACACATGCACACACACGCACCCCGCTCACACACACACAAACACACACACACACACACACACACACACACACATGGATCTAATTGTGTGTGACAATGAGAAGTAAACTTTGGTCCTTCAGTTATGGATTTAGAGGAAGTCATGTGATGAATCCTTGTTTAAAACATGACCCAACCATAACAAATAAAATTGAAATACGCCTGTTCTCCTGTCTGAGATTGACTGTTGTTGTTCGGTTGCTTGGTGGCTTTTTGTTTGTTTTGTTTGCCTATGATATTACAGGTAACTAAAGTAACTTGTAAGGTCAGTTGGAGAACTTTGTGATGAATTACATCTTTTGCCTGAATCATTTAGCATCATTATTTTTATGAAGATATGCTTCAAGTCGACATTTCCTAGACAGAAACTAAGATAGTAAGAAAACTGTTCTTTGAGCCTGAAAGAAGAAGCTCTCTCCTCTCTCCTTCTAGGACTTGTGGTGACATCCAACAGTGATGATTCCTAAATGTAAGAACCCCACAATGAGATGGACTTGTGTGCAAAAGCATCTATGAGGTGAAAATGTTGCATCTTCAATTTGTACAGTGTCTATGCTGTGGTGGCTGTATCTTATGTATGTTTTTAAATATGCATAATACTATTAGAGTTTAATATAAATAAAATATATGTATTTCCAACATAAGCTAAAAATGTAGAGATAAACGTTACATCTAGAAGAAGTCTGTCCTTCCCAAGCACCATTATTCCAGAAAATCCCCTTTCTTGTTAGCAGTTTTCCACAGCATTTTGCTGTCATATGACCAATCACTGGGTTCTCTCCCATGAGCCATTGCTTCCTCTAGTCCCTCCAGTTCCCCAGTCTCGGGTGTCAGCCACGTATCTACAGAAGGGTTTCCTGTTTCCTGGCTCCTCTCTCTTCCCTGCTCCTTCCTGAGCTCAATCTCTTCCTTCTCCTTCCCCACCGCTCAGACACATCCACATCGCCAGCACCGCAGCAGGCTGACCTCAGCTTCCCTGAGTTTTCAGATTAGCATTTGAGCCAGGCTTCTACTTTTACTATTCTATCCTGGCCCTCATCTCACCTCAGTTCTCAGCCCCACAGTCCCTTTCCTGCTTTGTCCCAGTCGGCCTCAGCTCTGCTGTTCCTCCCACACATCTTTTCTTTGCTCTCTGTTTCCTCTCTTTGGAACGTAATCAATTGGTGAAATACCTTTTTCTTTTCTTAGGAATTTTGCTTTCACAACAACATGCACCACCTTGAATAGACTTACTCGTTGAAGGGGTGAGCAGTGTTTCCTGGATAAGGGAATGAGGGATGTGTCATTGCTGTTCAGCTTGTACTTGTCATGAGCAGAGTCCCATATTACTCAAGAAGCATGCCTTCCAGCTCTCCAGCTGACCTAGTGTCTTAATCTCTGACTTCCTCTCAATATTCAAGGTTGTGTTCAACAAAAATTCCAGAAGATAGATTTCTGTATGTGGAACACGCCAACAGATACCTTTATTTTTGCATCTCAATGAGATGACAACATCTTAAAAGAGGTTTTTGTATAAAGGACAAAAGGAACTCTGAAAGAAAAAAATTAAGGTTCTGAGTTTCTAAAACTACAGAATATAAGCCTTTCTGGGGAGGGAACCCCAAAGGTACTAGTGTATGCTTAGGGAAGATATTTAAACAACCCAGCTATTAACCTTCCTTTAGACTAGCTTAATGCTCTGCAGTGAAACAATGTACATAGATGCATACACACAAATCCATGCACAAGCAAAATAGTCAAAATACTGAACGCTGGAAGAGCTAAAGATTTAGCCTTATAAATTGCTCCAAATGGTTTCTGGAAGGCAACTGTCACCTTAAATGGACAGTCTAACGTCGTTGTCACAAGTAGTGCACCTTTCCGTTTAGATTGCCTGTTTTGCAGTTCACGTTAGGGTGAAGGGTTTCGCACATTGACTCACCTGCTGCTCAACTGCAGTCACTCCCTCCCCCTGAGGGGTGAAGTTTGTCTTCCTCTTGAATTTGCTCTGGACTTGTGACTGCCCTACCCAACAGAACACTGTGAACATGATGTTGTACCACCTTCAGGTTAGACACCAGAGCCTTGCAGCTCCGAGAAGGTGGCTCAAAGACTGCCATAAAGCAAAGAAGTCTGTAGTAAAATTACCAGGAGAGAGAGAGAGGAGAGAGAGGGCGGGAGGGAGGGAGGGAGGGAGGGAGGGAGGGAGGGAGGGAGGGAGGGAGAGAGAGAGAGAGAGAGAGAGAGAGAGAGAGAGAGAGAGAGAGAGAGAGAGATGCATAACCATGCTGGCTGAGCCTGGCCTCCAGTCGCCTTGCCTGCTGGGTTCAGTCAGCTAATGACCCAGGTGAAACCAGGAAAGGAGCCACCAGTCATTACAGACTCCTAAAGCAACAATGGAAGGGTTCCCAAGGGTTTGCTGTGTGGTGATGGGTAACTGAGACACAACCACTCACCTTACGGGAGGATGGAAGACAAATGGGAACACTTCTGGGATTTATTCTGAGCAGTTCATATTTATTTGCATAGGAACTACAATTAGTAAATTATTAAAGTGCCACACATTGAATTTCAATTTCACTCAGTGTGATGAGTTTCCATTAAACCTAGGCCACGTGGTGCTAAGGGCCACAGTGGCTCCAGTACAGCTGTGTGCAGACATTGGGCTCTGGTATAAAGTGAGCACAGCCAGCCCACTTCCTGTCCAGAGGAATTGTGGCCCTAGGACAGCACACATGAAAGACACATCTGGTCCGTGTTTACAAGGAGCGACAGGAAAGCTCCTGCAGGCGACCTCTGTATGGCTCCTGCAGTCACCACGAGGACAAAGGGCATCCGGAAATGACAAGCGACTGTCACTTAAATCAGCTGTCAAGCGTGCCCCTACTTAACTCCTTATGAGACTACTGTTCAGTGGGTCCTCTTTCCTCCTGAACAGAGAAGGCAGTAGTCCCAAGAAGCCAGCTCCGTGGAGCGGTGTTGTCATTATTAGAATGAGAATCAGCTGCAGTGATTGCAGAGCACCAGTCATGGTGCACAGAGACAGAACTAGAGGGCATCGAAGTCATTATGATTCTGAGGACAGGGAGAGAGCCCGGCTGAGGTCTTGCTGCAGTGCCAGAGCGGTACTACAGATAAATGAAATGCATTGTGTCTGTCTAATCAGGAACCTGAACTTCGAAAGAAGACTTTGACCTTTATTTTGGACAATTTAGGGCTTCATCTGATGACTGGAGCTACTGAGGTGGCTTGAACTAATCTGTAAAATGAGAGCCAGTCTCTATCCTCCAGGCTCATGGTAAAGATTATAACTGAAATGTGCCTAGCCCTAGGTAAGTACCTGCTATCATTAGTTAACGGGCCACGTGACAAGACAAAATAAAGTCTGACTCTCACACTCCCATCTCTGTTTGCCAAGCAAGCGTGCGACTCCTTCTTACTATCTTCCAAACCACCATAGAAAGATGAGCCTGTAAATTAGGCAGGTTTCAAGCTGTACCTAAACCTTCTATTGTTCCCTGCTAGCAGCAATCCCATTGGCTAAAGAAACCACTTCTGTAAGACTAAAATCACCTGTAAGTACCACATGCATGGGCTCCACAAAAACTGCCAAAAATAAACCAAAGGCTTCTGGTCTCCTAAGCCACACACATAACTGTTGATAGCAAACTTAAAAAAGTAATTAAAACTTTATTATAAAGAACTTACAAACAGAAATTACACACAAAAGTTAACCAGACCTAAAGTCTGCATAGCTCATGACCTTCTAAATGGTTAGACTAGCCATTCTGAAGCTGCAGAACTTCACATTGGATTTTATACTTTTATTATCAAATACATTTTATGCATGTATTCACTACTAAAGGAATAAAACTGGAAAATTATGACAGAAAACTAGAAAGACGATTAGTTTTATATCCTCTTTCGTTATCTGGGTGCTCATTCCTTGCATTCAATCCTTCCTCATCACCCAATATTCACCCTTCATTGTTCTCCTTTCTCCGTGCTATATTACATCCACATGCATATTGGTTTTATACGTGTCACCAGTGAGCAGGCACCGGAGCCATGGAGCCGTGTTGTATGCAAATGTGTGACTCTGATGGAAATAGAGATCTGGAAAATGTATTTCAGAGACACTTAAAGCCACAGGAATGTTTCCATTTAAGGTCTGCCTTATTTCAATCATTCTGAGTGAGGAGGCTCACTCTGCAAACCATGAACAACTCTGAATCCTGCTCGTTCAGAGCTGGAATGTGTAGGCTGAGAGGCAGTTTTTGAAGAGAGACTGCTGCCTAACATAGGGAATATCCCTGTGGCTGGTTCCTAAAGCAGCTGTCCTCAGGCGAGCCCTGCCAAGTACATTCGATGGGTGTTGTTCCCAGGCTTCTGGAACCACGTAAAGCAAAGCCTGGGTACCAGATCTCAGAAGAATGGGCGACAATGGGAAACATGCGTTTTTGTCATCACTACTCAATGCAGTTCAAAGCAGTGACAGTTTCACTTTTATTGAAAGTAGGTTGACATTAGAAAATTCATATTCACCTCAGAATCGAAATTTTCATGGCGCGAATCAAGCACTCCAGAGCATAAATCCAGCGGGAAATTGACTAATCCCTCACTGGGAGGATCAAGAGAGTAGGACAGGTGAATCAATACTTTCCATTGATGCTGTTCGAAACCCAAGAAGTCCCGACAGTCGCTGTCATCAGCTGCAGCGTCACCACCATCAGCTCTAGAAAACAACAACAGAAACTAGTGTTCACAGAACAACAGCTCAAAATATAAGAATAGGCAAGATATTTCTGGAAAGGACTCCAAGAGTTGGAGAAATAACCACAACAGTGTACAATTGAGATTATACGAATTAAAAAGCTCTTTACAGCACAAGAAGCATGAATGAAGAACCCCCAGAATGGGGGAAATCTAGCAGCTACACCAGACATGTATTAATATCCAGAACATATAAATAGATACAAAGATTAAAGCCCAAAAGACCCCACAGCCAACAAATATATTGAGAATCACTACTCTAGTTCCTGATACGTCTATATTTCCAGAGCCTTGGGATGTTATGAACATCCTATTTATGTCTGGCCCTTCAACAGTCATTTGCTGTCTGTCCTTTGACCAGTTATGAGTCTCCGCTGTCACCAATGACCACTGCAAAAAGAAGATTCTCTTACCTAAGTTTACAACAGCACTATCATTATTTAGAATTTGACTATCACATCATGTTCGCTTATCAAAATACTAATAGCAGCTTCCCCCACTGCAGTCCGTGACCTCCCAAGGCATGGACTTTCAACTATTAGAATTTCTTTTTGTTATGGTTGAGGGTCACCACAACAGGAGGAACTGTATTAAAGGGTCACAGAATTAGGAAGTTTGGGAAGCACTGAACTAGAGGAATGGGGATGGGGATCGATGTGGAAATGTTACATCCAGGAAAAACATGGTTGTAGCCCTCTTGACCTCATCGCAGCTGATTATCTATAAATCAGCTTTTTATCTTTTTATCCCTGTAAAAAGCCCTGGTGAAAATTATTGGGTCACTAAAAAGAGATAAAAGTAGAATGGGGCTTGTTGAGAAGAAGAAGAGGATGAAGGAGAGCATCCGCCAAAAGAAGGGGACAAGAAAGGCAGCAGGGGAAATGTGAATGAAATATGTACACACGTGAGTGTCACAATGAAACCAGTTATGCCTAGAAGCTAGCTTAAATCACTTGACAAGAGATATAAATAATTCTACCATCTCTCCTTTGAAGAAACAAAAGAAACACACACATATAATAAAAATCACATTTATTTATATTTACTAGGATTCTAGTGGCTTGTGGGAAGGTCATTTGCTCTTCTTAACATTCATATATTTAGCACCTACCTCAAGAGATATCAGTCCTGACCACTAAAACAGAATCAGAGCTATCATAAAAATGTATTGCCCAATAAATAATTTCAAATAACTTTAAAAAGGATGATTCGGTCTCTTTTCATACTGATACTTGGTTTTCCTGGGTTTTGATCAAGAAACAATTATATTTAATTATTGTGAAATTTAATCCAACTGGTGTTATAATTTATGTGATAAGAATTCCACATAGCTTATTTCCAAACGTCAACATTACTGGCAGCAGGGCCCCCACGTGGCAGTGTTGAGGCTTTAGAAACACAACTGGTTAGCAGGTGGGGTTAATGTACTTACTGCAGAGTTGAGTTGGTCCTTTTTGCCTTATCCGAAATAGGGTCTCACTCTGTAACCCTGGTTGGCCTGGAATTCTGGCTTCATATTTATAGAGATCCATCTGCCTCTGCCTTTCAAGTTCTGGGATTAAGGGGGTGTACTATCATGCCCAGCAAAGGCAAACGAGATCTTATAAAAGACTTGTTTGAGCCTTGGATTTCTCAAGGCTTCGTGTCTCTCCAAATGATACCTTCTGTTTGCATTCTTAGCATTTTAATGCCATCTACCATGAGTCTTCACCAAAACCAAGATACTTGTGCCATAGTCTTCAGCTCATTGAGCACTGATTGCATAGCTGAGTTTCTCCTTTGTTCCTTCACCATGAGAAAGAGATTTCCGTGTCTCAGAGCTGTCCCTTTCGTCACACTCACTCTCCTCAGACTCTCTTTGGTCCAAAGCCCTTCCCATTGACAGTCAAAGATATGAAAGATTCCAGAAAATTTCTCTACTTGTTCTTACACACTGAGCTTGCTGCCCCAGGAGTCCGTGGGATGGCTAAGCACACATCACTCTAACTGGTGGTTTACATGGGATGTGGATGCTGAAAGCTTAGCAAGAAGCTGTTCTTTGTGAGACCATCTATAGGCCCTTCCAGCTATGTGTCTGGGAAGGGGTCAAGTGTCTCCGTTAATTACCTCTTATTTTAACATAGTCACCACTTGACATCTATAAAGATGTGTCCTAAAATTGTCTTACTTACTCTTAGATTCTTAGATTCTTTTTGAAGTTTTATTTTGCTCTATATACTTATTAAAATATTTTTTCACATAATAGATTTTGATTGTGGTTTTCCCTCCCCTAACTCTTCCCTACCTCCCGACCCATCCAACTCTACGACCTTTCTTTCTTTGTTTAGAAAACAAACACAGACAAATAAACAAAAAAGACAAACCACAGTGAAAACAAAGAAAGAAAAAGCTCAAAATAAACACACAACACACATACACACACACACAAACACACACACATAAAACCCATAAAAAAACACAAAATAAGAAACGACAAAAACTGCCCAAACAAATCAATATTAGATAAAGTCTACAAAAAATCATTAAATTTGTTTTGTGTTATTCATCTCCAGCTGGGCATGGGGCCCTGGGCCTTCCCTTAAGGGTGATTTGTATACCTAGGGAAACTCCACTGAAGAAAACTAAATTTTTGCTTTGCAGTTGTCAGTTGGAGATAGCTTCTTGGTGAAGGATGGGAGCGAGTGTCAATTTTCCCTGCTCAGCACTAGGACCCCATTCCAGCTTGAACCTGTGCAGGCCCTGTGTGTGCTGTGAGTTCATATACGTGCGGTGTCTAGCAAACAGTGTCGTTGGTGTTGCTCGAGCGCTTACAGTCTTTCTGCCTCCTCTTCTGCACAGTTTCCGGGTCCTGAGGAGAGAGGATTGATGAAGACCTTCCATTTAGGACTGAGTGTTCTGAAGTCTCTCATCTCTGCACACTGTCCACCTGTGTGTGGGTCTCTGTGTTAATGCTCATCCGTGGTAAGATGAAGCTTCTCAGATGGTGGCTGAACAAGTGAGACACTAATCTACAGGCAAAGCAGATGGTCACTAGGAGTCATTTTATGGGAATGTTCTTTTAGCAGAACAGTAAATTTGGCTTTCCCCCTGGGCCCAGGGTTTCTCTAGTCTCAGGTTCTTGGCCACCTTCAAAGTATCACGTAAATTTACTGCCTGGCCATCTTTTTACATCTTCAACCTAAAACAAGAAAGCAGACCAAACTAGCTAGCAAACCTTGGACACCTTCCTTAACTCCTGAACTCTCACTTTCCATGAATCAGATTGCTGAAGTGAAATCAACTGTGGGGCTTTGATAGTCTAGGAGAAAGTTCCCAAGTCACTCCTGAAACAACGCTTATCTCCTAAGATGCCAGACCCTGGAGACTTCAAAAGTAGGCTTGTCCTAAAATGGTACTCAAGATATACATTTTTAACAAGTTATATTTGAAATATAAAATATGACAAATATAATATTGCCCCAATTACCTGTTTGTTTCCCCCATTTATGAGTATTTGCCAATCTCAAAGACATGAGAATGAAAAACAATCACAAAATGTCTTGCATTTTATCCCAAGCATAATACAGTTGATTGATATCAAATTTACCAAATCTTGCCTTCGAGGAAAAAGGATTGCAAAAGCCGTAGAGACAGGTGTTTCTGAATGAAGTTGAGTGGTTCACTGTCTTGAAAGGTTTTTGTTTTGTTTCTTACTGTCCAGAGGGAAAGAAATGCTCTCATGTTGAGGGAGGGTATAATAAATTGAAAAGAAAGAGAAGGGAGAAGCCAATTATATAAATACTAGCCTGTTGACATTTAGAATGTGACAAGCGGGGAAACGTTTTGAAAAAGTTCAATCTGCAGCATAGGGCAGTGAAGACAAACAAGAAAATAAGATGCAAGTAATGAAGTTGAAATTTCAGCATCGCTGAAGACACCACTCAGAACACATCGCCTTCCTGACACAGTACCATAACCTGATTTACAGTGTGCTTAGGGTCACATTTGTAGAGAGTTCTATCAAATAATTTAAATATAAATAAGTTTTAAGTGACCTCAAAATTCCTTCCTGCCGTTAACATTTTCAAAAGCATTAAATAAATGTGTGAACAATCACTAGAACAAACCAAATGCCAGTTGCTTTCTCCATATTATTCCACTTAAAAATCACAATACATAATGATGTTTAGTGTTAGAACAGAGTTTCCTTAGTGGACCTTGCATTAAAAAAAAAGAGAGAGACTTTGTGCTGGGTGATGATGGTGCACGCCTTAAATCCCAACATTCGAAAGGCAGAGGCAGGCAGATCTAAGTGAATTTGAGACCAGCCTGGTCTAGAGAGCAACTGACAGGCCAGCCAGATATATACAATAAAATTCTGTCTTATAAAACCAACCAAAAAATCAAAAGAGTGAGGCTGTGCTTGGATACAATGGTCCTCATTTAGAAGACTTAGACCAGGGAAAAGGCCGGACCAGATGGTGGTTTGATTCACGATTTCTAGATCTTCTAAAACTACATGTCATAGAACCTTCCCATGTTCTCAGAATTCTGCCCATGGTTAAGTGCCAGAATAAGTACAGGATTCGCTTTTTCTAGGGTTTGTTTAGAAATCAATTCTTGGCTTCTTGCTTGAGCTTTTCCCTCACATTTCCTGTGTAACTTCAGAGCTGAGGTTTACTGAACTAGTAGGATAGCAACCACTCTCCTTTCGTTTTCGTTCTGCGTCTCTAAGGTAATATGATCAATGCAATGTAATGTAGGGCTTTGCCAAAAGAAGAGAAAGTTCATTGATTGTACTTATGGGTTGTTAACCTAGAGGTAAAAGAGTCTTCCAAAGACCCACCATCTGGAACTAAAGATAATCTATTTAATTCCACTTAAGACCAGGCTATTACATGAGCACGATCCATTAAAAGCCAGCGATTCCAAGATGAATTAAACAAGATCTGGGTTCCCAAGGGAATAGGGTGGGCTGAGCATCAACGTGAAAATCAATTTCATGTCTGTGAAAATTCGTCATGAACTCCATTTCCCCTCTGATTTTTAACTCAGCAACTAAAAACACTAATATGGTATTTGCACACTAGTCTAGGGAAGGAGCAAATAGAGCAATCCCAAGCAATGGCGTAATTAAGGTGAGGCTCTGGGGCTTCCTCAAAAATACATGAGTTAAAGTGAAGTTACAGTTGCCTGGACCTTAACCAGAAAGTGTTTGTCAATGTTGTCGTGATGAATTCTCTCTTGTCTGAACAGTATATTTTTCTTTCAATCTTTAAATATGTTTAATATCTTAATCAAAATCTTAAATTGCTTAGCTTTCTTCCCAGTTCTTAAAAGAGTAAAATTTCTGCAAATGTTTTATTTCTTCTACATTATCTCCACATGGATATTTTCTGTAACGGTCACATGTCCTTGAAAACCAAGTACAGAATGACTTTACTCCTGAGAGGTCCTAGAATCTCTACTTGGGAACTGTCTTTTCTAGTATTTGTAAGTCTGGAGGTTTGCACTGTGTCCAGAACACCCCTATCCACAGGAAGAGAAGAAAAATTTTCTAGTCCCAGCAATTCCTTTGAGGGTCTTGATTCAGGGTGCAGAGTTGTCACACAGATCTGTCATTTATCAGGGCGGAGTCTACAAAGCTCAGGAATATCCTTAGTAAGGTTCACCTCATACGAAGTCTGCCAATATGTTTCACCTGCGCCCTGCTAGCGCCATCTCACTGAACTGCCTTAAGTCTATTTGTCTGCTTGTCTCAAGCCTCACTTACTTATTTTGGAAGCATTAAGGAAACACTTGGTTTTTCTTGTTGTTTGTTTGCTTGTTTTTAAGACAGGTCTCACAATGTAGTCCAAGCTGGCCTCAAACTTGCTCTGGAGACTAGGATGGCCTTGATCTTACAAAGATACATCTGCCTCTGTCTTCCAAATATTCAGATTAAAGATATGCCTGCATCTTGATTATAGTTTATTTAATATTATTATTTATACTGATGAAAGTAATTAATGCCTACTATACTTTTATTGAAAGTAAATATACTTACCTACAGATAAGTAACTAAATGAGAAAATAACAAAATAAAATAAAATAAAATAAAAATAATGATATATTGGTACCTTCTGTAACTTATCAAGAGTTTGAATAGACTGAAAGAAAAGATGGTTCACAAGCAGAAACACTGATATTAGTATGAGTCTTCTGAGAAAAATGCCCACCAACAGAACGCTAAATACTACACTACATATAAATAGATATAAAGGATACCGCTTCTGAAAAAATTTAAATATATAATTATCTTGTAAAATGTGGACAAAAGTTATCTTAGAAAAGGCTTGCTCTAGCATGTTCACTGCCATTATAACCAAGAAATCTGAACACAAACCATAAAATATCAGGTTTAATCGTGAGATAGATGACACACAAAAGAAGAGAACTGCAGAACTGCAACAAGCTGGGTCAGTGCCTGGAGCGCACTGCAGCCATGACATAGTCCCAGCAACCAGTAGCTTCCTCACTGAGTCGATGAAGGAAGGATGGAATCTGAAGAAGTCAAAGAATGAAATTATAATTTGTAGAGGAGAGATATGGAGAGGAGAGACTTATGGAAATATTCAGAGAGGACCTATTAAATCTTTGCTGCAGAACTTAATGTGTGTGTGCTCAAGTATATGTTCCAAGCTAAAGAACTACAAGAGAAATGAAAACAGAATAATTCACAGGTCTCATAAAACGACATTAGCCTAGAAAGGTCTCCACACAGAGACCTGGGGAGAAATTGTCCTATAGGCATAAGAAGGCCTACTCAAAAGAAGGCCTATACTTGATCTACAATTGAGAATCAACTGAACCCATAATCACACAGCAAATTTTAATGAGCTAAGATATTTTGTAAAGACCTTAGCTGTGTCCCAGAATAAAATTCAAAACTACTTAACAGAATATAATGAAATCCATGATTGAAGACTGTTGACATCTAACCACACATTGCCAGTTAAAAGGAAATTTACTGTATCATCTGACAATATAATCAGTAGAAAAAGTCCCTGAAATGACAGAGCTGATACAGTTTGCAGACAAAAACTGAAAAAGACTCAGCTACTGTAAATATTAAAAAACAATGTAATGTAAAAATATAAAATACACAGATATTTTGTAGAATATTTAACTATGTAAAGATGTGTTACATTTGTTTATGCTGCATTTGTTTAATTATGTAAAGATATGTTGCTGTTTCACCTTGCCTGCCTAAGGTACCTGATTGGTCAAATAAAAAGCTGAACAGTCACTAGGCAGGAGAAAGATAAGTAGGAATGTGGACAGAGAGAAGTAGGAGGAGAAATCTAGGCTCAAGAGAGTAGGAGAGGGAGAGATCAAGGAAGAAAGAGAGGCTTGTAGTAAGGAGGTCACTTGTTTGTTCCCGGCTGCTAGCCCAGAAATAATCACACAGAAACTATATTATTTAAATCACTGCTTGGCCCATTAGCTCTAGCTTCTTATTGGCTAACTCTTACATATTAATTTAACCTATTTCCATTAATCTGTGCATCACCACGAAGTCGTGGCCTACCAGCAAAGTTTCAGCACATCTGTTTCCTGCAGCAGCTCCATGGCTTCTCTCTGACTGCCTTTCATTCTTCCAGCACTCAGTTTAGTTTTCCCCACCTAGCTCTGTTCTACCCAATCAGGCCAAGCCAGTTTTCTTTATTCATTAATGGTAATCACAGCATACAGAGGTGAATCCCATATTAGAGGAACACGCCCCGGGCCAGCCATTAGATGAAATAGTACATACAGAGGGAAGAAAGGTTAAAAAGCCCAAGGCAAAATGTGGATGAAGAGAAACAGATTAAATTATAAGAACTAGCAAGAAACAAGTATAAGATAAGGCTGAGCATTTATAACTAATATTAAATCTTCATGAGCTGGTTGGTGGCCCAAAAGAAAACAATCTGTTATGCAAATTGAATTTATGAACAAAAGCAGTATATCTAAAACTAAAAAGATATTAGATATGATTACCCAATAATCATGAGAGAGCCTTGAATGTGCTCAGTGATCAAAGACTACAAAGTATGGGTGGCAGTAGAATCTATGTCAATCTATGCAGGCTATAAGTCTATGAAGTAACAGTAGTAAAGTACTAGAAAAAGATATTAATCTGTAGGAAAAAACTCTCAAAATGCATGGGAAAGTAAGAGAGACTGTTGAAAGAAATGAATTTTTGTTAGAGAAGGTGAGATTTTTTTATTGTCACCAAACCAAAGACTGCATAGATAGTCCCTGGAATTTCCTTATTACATTATAAACTTTACCCTGTGTCTGCCAACAAGTGCAGCTACAACCTATCATCAACGAGACCTCTTTTCGGAGCAAGAGGAGACCATCACAGAAAAAGACAACTGGACAAAATGCAGAAATCAATAGGTCATGGGGAGCCTAGCATTCATATATATATATCACAGTTCCTGCATCTATGGCTCAGGGAACTTTGGAAGAGGAGAGAGGATTGTAAGACTTCATAGAATGCCAGAAAGTCTTCTGTGAAACAATGTCTCCTAGAAATGGCCACATAAACAAGAAAAGAACAGTGGCAGTATCAATGGACACACTAAAGTGGAAGGGGAAAATTTTCACAGGGTCCCACTCCTAGACAAAGAATTACAAGCACCTAACAACTGCTAGGAAAAGGAACAGTAGTGGTTTCTAGGGATGAGTCCCTCACTGGATGTCCAGTGAAAAGTTGTAATCCCTGAAACAATACACACAAAACCAACAAAAATGGACTCAGCAGGTTATATTTTTATATTTGTGCATATACATCCATTCACATATATGTAACAATGATCAAAGAAAAAGAGGTTATCAACTCGAGAGTGAGGGAATATGGGAAGGTGGAGGAAGAGTACCTGGGGGAGACTGGAAGGAAGAAAGGGGGAGAAATAATGTCATTCTATTTCTATTAAAATATTTGAAAAGAAGAAAATGGGTAAACCATGAGTTATGATAAAATGCAATCATAAAACTTAATCCAAATTCAGGTACAAATAAGAAAATTAAATAATGGAGCAAAAAGAAAAACCAAATATGCCACTCTTACACTCATTCCCATCAGTAATTAAATCATGTAAAATATCTGACCACTAAATGGAAAGGCAAAGACCACTGAATTGAATATGAATAGAAAACTCAGTGAAACTCATTATTAATAGGAGACGGAAAAATGGGGTCTGTCTTGGTCAGCAATTTATCGCTGTGAAGAGATACCATGACCATAGTTACTCCTATAAAAGAAAGCGTTTAGTTGGGGCTTGCTCTGAGTTTCAGAAGTTTAAGTCCACTGCCATCATTGCAGGGATAATTGGCAACATTTAGGTGGACATTTTACTGTAGTAGTAGCTGAGAGTTCTACACTTGAATCTATAGGGAGCAGGAAGAAGAGAACCACTGGTTCTGGCTTAGGCTTCTGGATACCTCCAAGCCCACCCCAAGTGGTAGCTTCCTCCAACAAGTCACACTTCCTAATCTTTTCAAATAGTGCCACTCCCTGGTGACTAAGCATTCAAACACCTGAGCCTATAGGGTCCATTCTTATTCAAAGCGCAGGGTCAGGGAGACTTGGCTAGGGAGAGAGGAAAGACAACAGATAAAGTGGAAGGGAGGAGGAATAAGCAACACTAAAATTGTTTTAAAAGCCATAGGAAATTGTTTTATTCTTACTTTAAATTACACACACACACACACACACACACACACACACACACACATTTCCATGAAGTTGCATCATTTGAGGTGACAATGCTCCTGCCCAAAGCCACAGACTATCTCACGAAAACCCTAGCACAAGGCATGGGAAACCTCCCTTCAAGTTGTTGGTCAGGGAAGTTACACACACACACACACACACACACACACCACCACCACCACCACCACCACCACCACCACCACCCAATATAGTTTATTGCCATTGCCCATGGTTGCCTGCCAAAAATTAAGGTGAAACTGTACGACAGAAGACACCACACATTTGAGCACAGGAACTGGAGCAATTGAGCTGAAACTGATGCAGAAGCCGCTTTAGATCTCACAGTACCAGAGGAGCTATGCAAACTGAGATGGAAGGAAAGCAATCTGTAGTTCTACCCTGACGGAAAGCCTACAAATCAAATCAAAGATCAGAACACCATGTTATCGCAAAAAGATGCAACAGTGGCATTTGTATTCCTGGGGTAACCAACAGGTGACTTGTGCCTGATACTGTGAACCACACTATTTCATGGCTGGTGAGGCTATGAACTCTAGATGAAACCTAAAGTTCCCTAAACTGGCATGATTCCTAACTGCATTCTAAATACTTCATCCGATACTCACATAAGAGTAGCTTCCACCCCTCATCAAAGCAGCTTCTTTTCAGAGAAGACAGGGACAATTAAAGAAGGCCATAACTAGTCAACACATCAACACACAGAGAACAACTGACTGTGGGATACCTAGCCTCAACTGATTCTTCTACAACATAACCTCTACCCCTAAGGCTAAAAGAACATTGTGGAAGATGTGGCAAAAATATTGTTACAGACCAGGATTTCTGGTGTGAGATAGTGCCTTCCTACCCATGACAGGGAAGTTGTACCCATGAAATCTCAACAACAGGACTGCCCAGACGGGGCCTGAGAAAATGACATGGCAACATGGATGAGGGATTCACCATCCAATGAAGAGCTACAGGCAATTAATGGCTACTGAGGGAGATTCAGTCTTCTCCGGGGACAACAGGGACAGCGCTCCTAGAAGGCTATCCAGTTCCATCTGGAAAGATCAGTTCAGCCCAAAATAATATACACATGAGCAAAACTAAACAGATTCAGCAGGTTGTATTTACTAATTTGTGTGTGTATGTGTGTATGTGTATGTGTACGTGCATGCACACACAGCAACAATAATTAGAGAGCAAGATGCAATGAATTTGAAGAGGAATGGATGAGGAACACAGAAGTAGGTGGAGATGAGGAAATGATATAAACACAGTGTCCATACATGAAACTCTCAATAAATGAATAAAATAATACATTTATAAGAATTTGAAGTCTGTAAATAGAAAGACTAAATAACTTGAACATAAAAGGTCAGAATGTTATACATTGTTCTGACAAGAAGCAAACTAAGAGCAAGTGTTGGCTGTGATTATTACATATAAAAAAACTTTTCAGAAGAATTTTAACCTACATATTCAGAGAATTTTTTGGTGATATCAAATAGGGCAATTTGTCAAGATGACATAAAATCCCAGGTATAAGGTACTTACTAACAGCTTGGTGATTCACAAAGCAAAAATTGACAGAACTCAGAGGAGAGATTAAACAATCTCCTGGATATTTAAACATTTCTTTCAACAACAAATAGACCAAATAAGACACACACACACACACACACACACACACACACACAAATATAAGATATTTGAAGCTGGTTGTAGTGCTGTGTGTCAGTGGCCCCAGCTGTTCAGAAGGCTGAGGTTGGAGGGAAGATTGCTTAAGCCAAGTAGTTCAAGAACAGACAGCCTGGCCAACACAGTAAGACCAATCAACAAAGAAAGAAGGTTAAATATCACTGTTGACCAAATGAACTTCACAAGACTTATAGAACACAGAAGAATACACATTTTAAGCATACAAAGCATTCACTGTGAAACAAGCCACTATACATAAAAGTACATAAATTATGTATACTATTTTGTTTTATATAATAGAATTAATTAAAAATTCAGTAACAAAGGTATTTGGAATAATCTTCAAATAATAAGAATCTTACACATTTGTAAACCAGCTGTTAGTTAAAAAATAGTATATTATCAGTTAATAAAAGAAGCAGTGCCAAATGTCAATGTGCCAAGCTCTAGTTTAAGAAAAAAAATACACTATTAAACCTAAAATAAGCAAAGGGAAGCTATCAAAGATATATTGATAAACTCTGGAAAAGGAGCAAGTGGCAATCTCCTGAGCTCCTGAGGCTTTCTATGGGGTGAGAGAGATACTTTGAAAATACAAGTACAGACTTATATACAGCCAAGCACGCAGAAGGCACACAGTTTTTATCTGCAAGCTGTCCTCTGACCTGCAAATGTGTGCTGCCATATACTCACTGACATACCCATGCACACATATAAACAATAAATAAATGTACAAAAGAGATTTAAAAATAAAGAATATCACAGTTTTAAAAGAATTAAAAGAATACTGAGCATATATTTTTAGTAGTCTGATGCAAATCATTTTAAAGTAGACACATTTCTTGAGAGGTACAGGTAACCAAAGTTTACTGAAAATGAGATGATGTAAAGAGCTGACTGTCTACTAAGAAAACTGAATTTATAGTTTTTAATCATTTTTCTCACAACTTGTTTTATAGTTTTATTGCTGTGAAGAGACACCATGATCACAGCAACTCTTATTAAGGAAACATTTCATTGGGGCTGGCTTACAGTTCAGAGGTTCAGTTCATTATCTTCATGGTGGGAATGGCATGCAGGCAGATATAGTGCAGGAGAGGAAGCTGAGAGTTCTACAGCAGGCAGCAGGCAGAGACTGCCACACTGAGTGTGGCTTGAGCATCTGAGACCTCAAAGCCTGTCCCCAGTGACACACTTTGCACACCTCCTAATTATGCCACTCCTGTGGGGCCATCTTCTTTCAAATCACCACACAACTCTACCCTTAGATAGTTTTGCTGCTACTACTGCTGAGTCAAACCAAGCATTCACTGATGAATCACAACTAATTCCACTCAACATGTTTCAGAAACTAGGGACGAAAAATAAAACCCCAACACATTCTATGGTTCCTATGCTAATACTGATACTGAAACTGTGTATACACTGATAAAAGTGGCAGAGACATCTCTTGTGGATGTCAGCCCCAAAAGTCTTAAACAGATAATTAATATTAACGAATTAAAATAGAGGAAATCTTCTCAACCAATATGGTAAAAACAGTGGACAATATTCAAATATTCACCATGTGTTGTTGCAAAGACTTGTCAATAGATGAAGACTATAAAGAATGTCTACAAACTAGGTCTAACAGCATTCTTAAAATAAAAGGATGAATATCCACGTATAAGAAAAAAAACATGCTAACTTTTACGCTTTTGATTTGTGGACTTCAACTAGAATAACTACAAAGGTTAGGGACCTCCTAAGAAACCAGGCAGAAAGAGGGGATCTTCCAAAGAAGGGAAAGGAAGAGTATAGAGTATAGAGGGAAAAGGGAAACCAGAATAGGATAAATAGGATAAAATAGGATAAAATGGAGAGTTGGTGGGTGTGAAACAGGGGAGAATACGAAGAGGGAGGACTAACACTGAAGACCTTTTGCACTGTCACACGAAAGCCCACTACCATAGAAGCTTTCTAGAATATATATATGCAAAAGGAAATTAAATGGGGTCACCATATAATGGGAGAGCGACAATGCCCAAATTAAACATCTGATGTCTTCAAGTAAAACCTCCAGCGCCAAGAATGGGTTACATCATGTTGAGTCATTGGTCAAGAGGGTCTCTAGATCCTTTCCAAAAATTACAGGTTATTCCTAAGGCTATTGGTTACTCTCCATAACCTGATGGTAAGGCCCTTAAGTCAGGGACATACAGAAATCACACTGGTGATTAAAAAATTAAAAGCATTGAGAAACCCTAGCCACACTGACTGACCAAGGAGCCAGAAAAAAGAATTCAAATCATCATTATCAAGAATAAGAGTTTCGCCATTAAGGCAAATCAAGGCATTTTCTGCCAAGCCCGAAGAATGGAGGTTCTCAACCCAGTTAGGGAGATTCCTTTGAGGTTGAATGATCTTTTCACAAGGGTTGCAAATCGGATAACATGTATAACAGATATTTACACTACAATATGTAGCAAAATACAATTATGAAATAGCAACAAAAATAATGTTATGGTTGGGGGTCACCACAACGTGAGGAACTGAATTAAAGGGTTGCAGCATTAGGAAGGATGAGAACACTGCTGTAGAGAGGACTCTGCACGCTACTGGAGGAGCAAAGCAGTCCTTCTTACCTGGGTACAAAGTCTGCTTCCTAAGCCAGTGATCTGCCCGCAAGATATCCTGGGGCAAGAGCAGCACGAATTCAAAATGAGAAACTACTGCACACCTAGAAGCGTTGCTAAAAGTCCAGTGAGCCTGGGGTGGCGATGCATACCTGTAAGCCCAGCATTCAGGAGGCTGAGACAGGAGGATCAGAAGTTTGAGAACCTGTCTCAAAAAAGACCAGAAGAAAAAAAATTATGTGGCATTCTTAAAAAGCTAAAGGAGAGTGAGAACAAATCAGTAGTCCCGGGCAAACTTAAACCCTTCCAGAATATTCTGACCAAAGCATCCAGAGTCCTGGCTCATGTCTTATACCAAAAAATTCACGATGGACAACTACAAACAATCCCTACGCACCCATGCACAGCGCTCCAGTTTTCGTGAATGAGTCGTTGCAGTATGTATAAGGTCATCAATCTTAACAGCGTTTTTTGTTGTTGTTTTTTAAACAATAGCTTCTGAATATTTTTTAGTTAAGGATTTTAAAAACACAACAATTTCAAGTTTCAGTTGTCATTGGCTTGGAATTTCAAACGCTTTTCTGATGGTCTGTTAACAAGCACATGGCTTCTAAGGGAAGCTTGCAGAGAAAGCTATAACATCTGTTTCCAATGTTGGGAATTGCTTAATGGTTGCATACAATTTGGATATTTACCAAGTCTCAGGAAGCTTACCTTGTCTTTTATTTAAATATATTTTAAGTATTACGTTTGTTGGGGAAGGGCTCCAATAAAAAGTGAATATTAGCATATTTAAATATTTCAAAGTTAACATTTCAAATATTTCAAAGGTCCTAAAATTAAAAACCAGTTATTAAATATAATTGAAAACCACAATGTTTAAATGGTCATACTTCGCACTACTATAGATAAGAAACACTCTCCATAGTTAAAGGAGATATGACTATAAAATAACAAAATAGAAGAGTAGGGGCTTGTGAGAGCTGTTGCCTGAACATAAAAAAACCACGTGATAGATAACATCTGTGGGTTTTCTGAAAGGAATGCTCAAATGTTCTTGACAGCTGTATACGGCAATAACCAGCTCCGTATTATGCAACATACAAATCAGACTTTTGCTCTTCTTCAAAATGATGTCCGTATACCTGCTTCAGAAGGTATCCCACATATTCTAGGAAGGGCTTCCTCTTCCATCCTTCAACACATGCAAATAAAACCAAGCTTTTGGAGAAAAAGTGAAAGATCTCTCTCTCTCTCTATCTCTCTGTCTCTCTGTCTCTCTCTCTCTCTCTCTCTCTCTCTCTCTCTCTCTCACACACACACACACACACACACACACACACACACACCAAATTAAGGTAGAATTAATTAGTCTCTGAGCCAGGGAGTGAGAAAAGAAAAACCATCAGAAAGCCAAATAATACAGTCTTTCTGTGTGTGTGTGTGTGTGTGTGTGTATTCAATACTCAGTTTTTTAAATGTGCATAGTTTCTGTCATGAAAGGGTTGTCCAACACTGAAGAGGGAGTGTTGAGACAGGAAGGAAGCTGTGCAGGAGTCCCTGAAACAGGATCCTTGTGTTCTGTCCCACACTGCAATACGATTTGTGTTTCCTGTGGCTTGTTTCAACTCACAGCCCCAGGTTGTTGTCCACCACGGCAGGGAACTCTTGGCAGCAGGAATGTAAGTGATCTGGTCACATAATGTCCAGAGTCAGAAGAAAAACAGCAACGAATGCAGGCAGATTAATGCTCATTTGGCTTTCTTGACTTGCATGCAACCCAAGATCTTCTAAGGAATGGTGCCCCACCCCTTAGTGCATGTTGCGCGTGTGTGTGTGTGTGGGGGGGGGTCTTCCCATCTGTAATCATGATATGCCCAAAGAACCCTGTCACAGAGAATCTATATCTTGCAAATTGACAGCACTGACCATCACAGGGCTGAAACCACACAGTGGGGTGCACACCCCATCTTGGTTACTTAATGCTATAGCACTTCAAGGATGTTGTTGATATATTTGTGCCTTAATTACTACATCACTATAGGACACCACCTATAGTATCTACTTCAGAAATTGCAGAGCCATATGTACTTTGTTTTATTTTAAGGTCTCCTAGTAATACTGTTGAAAAAGGTTTGGGAGTTACTGAGTTCTTAAAATCTATATTACAGTTATATTTTATAGTTGGATATTCCAAATGACCAGAAATTTGAGCTTAAATGGATACTCAAGAATATTTTTAATGCCCCAAATCACATGTCAATAGCCAAACAGATACGGTTCTAGTAAATATTACATAATTATAAGAACAGGCACTCCTGTACTAAGTAGAGAAATGAAGCTTCAGGACGAATAGGTCCAAATCAATGGTAAGACTGAGAAGTTCTAATTTTGCCTTGCATGATATACTATTCTGTTTTTATGTTACCAATGCCTCATGCTCCATGCACGCACTTTTAATAGCCTGTAATTCATGTTATAACAAGCCCATTAAAAAGAACTTTGAGAGTACTTCCATTTCTATACAATGACAGGGAAGACCTATATAGAGCACATGGCCATCTTCCATGTGAAGACACAAGTACTGACACTCGTCTTGCCTTGTCAAGGTAGCCAGGGTCAGCATCAAAGTCTCTAACAGCTGGAAGAGCTCCAGGCTTGCAAGTTGTGTCCCTTTCCTCCCAGAACTTTGCTTTTCTTGTTGAAACAAGAGAAGTTCTACATACTGTTCCTAGAAATTCTGAGCCTAAAGGGATATACGCTTATATTCACACAAATTCCACCTCTGCCCTGTTGGTAGACCCATCACAGCTCTCAGATTCGTCTTCTGGTTCCCGGAGCTCTGCTCTTGTGGTTTTCTATCTCATCTCCGTCCTTGGATCTTGAACTTGTGCCCCCAGCCCTGAGGACATGGTGGCCCAAGGGCCTTTAAAGCCTGCAAGGATCCTCCTGATTGCTAACCTGGTGAGAAAGGCCCAGGTTTGCAAGGCATATAAAGTGTGCCTGCGAGAGCATTTCCACCAATGATCTGTCTTAACCACTCTGATAGAATCCCTTCCATTCAAAGTTTGAATAAATTACTGGGAAACAGAGAAACTATGCAAAGTGGAGGTGTATCCTTCGGGGTTACATCCTGCACTGGTCCCTTCTTACCACTACCATGCTGTGCTCTTTGCCCCGGGGTGACCAGCCCCCACCATTCTCCTCCCACCATCACAACCTTCTGCCTTATCACAGATCAAGATCCCACAAAGCTGAGGAATACACACTGAGATCCCTGAACCCATGGGCTAAAGCAACTGTTCATTTCATTCTTTCAAGTTATTACATCGGTCATCCCGCTGCAGCAACAGGAACTAAGGAATGTTCACATCAGAACAGGCACCCCTCACACAGGCCAATCACAGAGACTTACACTGCAGCACTTGAAGACTAGAGATGGAGAGGGCCGCGTCCGCAAAGCCACTCTCCTCTAACAGTATGGAGGACGCCTAGCAAGTACAAGAGTCATCACCACCACACAACGTTTGATTGTGACCAATTTTATTTTCAGCTACATTGTTGGGTACTTTATGGCAATGCAGAGTTCATTCGACATTTAATTTTGCATATTCAAAAAAATTTCCAAAGCAATACTTTTATACAGAACATCTTCCCAATAGCAGTCAAGTTTAGAGATGATCTCCTGCGGCCTCGAGGACGAAAGAGCAATGAAGCCCACCTCAAAGCTCAGTGTTTTGTTTTACCATATTCGTTACACATTGATCCAACAACTCTTCAGCTAAAGCATTAAACACAAACTTTGGAAACATTCAATTCGGAATCCTCCATGCGTGTGGCCTTCATGCCCAAAGGTTTCATGTATTTGTTGTTTTAGGCACTGTTAAGTTATAACTGATTTTAAGCTTTTAATTTTTGGTATATGATAATTAAAGAGTGCTCAAAATTATCTATGAAAGCTACTCTGTCTAAACCATAGTGATTTACCACAGGCAATGCATCCAATACGTACAATGTAGTTGATTTGTTCTGTCTTAAACATCATGTACTCAGAGGTGGGATCATGGATGGTCCTCATCTAAGGACTGAAAGAGAAGTTATAAAGGACGTACAGCTTTGACACATCAGAGAGGTAATCATTTGTGACTATATCGTGGGGATAAGAGTGCACATCTTCAATTACTTCATTTAACAACAATGCATCTCGAGAAACACTGACTCCGGGATTATAAAGCATTCTGTCAGCGTTGCTGTTCGGTACCTTCTTTTATTTTTGGTATATCTGCATATTGCATCCAGAGTTACAAATTTCCCACAGTGCTTTCTGCCTCATTCAAGTATAATAAAAGTAGAAATCTATAGAAGCTCTCAGGCTAAACAAACTGTACATCATACAAAAAAATTAATTTACAGTCAAAAAGTATTGGCAATGCCCTTTATAAGCCTCAACAAAGACTCATCACAAAGGATGTCAGAATCTACATATGTGGTTATCACATAAATACACCGTTTAGATTCATGTGGAACAAAGCGGAGTTAAATGTGTACACAGAGAATCAGCACTTTGTACCACAACAGTTCTGTTAAAGTAACAGTATTGTCAATACTAATCAAAGTTACATGATTACATGATTTTCTTATTGCATATTTATTGTGGCTGAGGAAGTTAGTTATGATACAATAATGCAATCCCCACAATTATTTTAAATAAACAAAAACACTTCAGCTAACAATAGAAAAAGTATTTTTTTTTTCCTGAAATCACACAGAACATTGCTACATACAGTTTTAGGCAAATACTGAAAGATATGACCTTAAGGCACCTGCCAGAAAAGCAGATGTGCACATTTATATGAACTAAATTATGCAAGAAAAATATTGCACAAAATCCTATATTTCAAAATAAAATGTTTCTGTCTCAATATACACAATTCCCTATTTCTTAATTAAATCATAACACCAACTGGCTCCTGCAAAGCCTTTCTAGTCCTTGAAGCTTTAAGACACAGACAGTGACGGGACTCTGGGGTGGACGTGGGAAAGATGCTCATGGAGTACTGGGTTTCTAAAAACGACTACCTACATTAAGCAACACTTGCGGAGTGACTACATTTAGGGGTTCATTTTACATTCCTGACTTTCAAATATCGTCTCAGATTCAAGAATCGCTGAAACCAAAGAGTAGAGTTCTCATGAGAAAATTTACTCACGAAAGCGATGAACCTGTCCTGGAACTCTGAGGGGAGGTTGAATGGCTGTTGATTCCAAACATGCTCACAGCTGTCTGCGGCCGACCGGGAGTCTTCCCTTTGCTTACCTACCACTTGGTGAGTATTCCTGGGTCACACCATTAGACAGCAGCATAGGATCCCAACCACACTGTCACTTACGGCTTCAACTAGAATGAACAGGGCTGTTTCTATAAATGCTGTTACCAAGGTTTCTTTTTTTAATGTAAAAACTAGATTCCCATCAACATGACTGGGTCCCAGTCTATATATACCTTAAGTTATTGCTGAACTGGGGAAGTGATCACTCACCCTGCAAAGGAACACCATGTCATGTGGATGGCCTTGCAGTGTCTCCAAATCTGTCCTTTAAAAGTGGGATCTTAGCAGCATCCCAGTAACTCACGCAGTTACCAGAAAAGTTACTGACTCTGTACCTAGAGCACACTTTGAAAGAGCAGCTGTTCCTGAAGGCGTCCTGGGCGTCAGCCCTTGAGCTAGGACCAGCTAAGCAAGTACACCTCACTCTAGTCTATTATTATTATTGTTGTTGTTGTTATTATTATTATTATTATTATTAAAGTCACTATTATTATTATTTTAACATCTGCAGTTCCTTTCCCTTTTCATTGATTCCCCAGGGTAATTGTTTCTTCCCATACCCCGATATCCTTAGATAGTATACCTTCCTCCTGACTGGCACAAAAAGTCAATAAATTTTTCTCAATGAAGGAGCTATTAATTTTGAATTTGAAAAATAATCATGCCACAATCTGTGTAGGATAAGCTAAATTAGGTAATCACCAATATATGCTACTTAGAGCATCTGTACTCTAACCAGCTGCGGCCCCCTGAACTACTGTGGGCGCAAAGCATAAGTAACACTAAGGACAACTTGTGGCTTGGTTTAGAGGCATATAAAACGCAAGACGCTGAAGCTGGCACAGTGAGTTATTCAAGTCTCTTGTGGACGAAAAGCAGCTTCTTTGAAAAGTCTATTGGGTGCTCCAGTTGGTTGGTGCTCAACATTTAAAATGTCAGCGAAGGCAGAAAGGTTGACTTTGAATAGCAGGGAACTTATAAATACTTGGTTTGCTTTGGGTAAAGCAAAATATATTACTTTGCAGGGGGGGGGGGGGTTAGTTTGGTTTTTTGGGACAGGGTTTCTCTGTGTAGATTTGGAGCCTGTCCTGGAACTCACTCTGTAGACAAGGCTGGCCCCAAACTCACAGAGATCCACCTGCCTCGGCCTCCTAAGTGCCAGGATTAAAGACATGCACCAATACTTCCCAGCAGAAAACACTACTTTTGCTTTTTTCAGAACTCAGTCTATTGCCCCTTACTTCTTAATGCACCCACCATAACACTGGGGAGCTGTGATTAAAAGCTGACATCAAATACTTGAGGTTCTAATGGTGTGAAGCACCAACATGTGGATTTTTTAAAGAACAATGTGTACGATTTTGTTTCTTCCTTTTGACATGAATCACTGTTTTGATTGCTACAGTAAGGCACAGATCGCTTTAAAGGGTCTTAAGGCGCTATTTACGAGTGGCTAAATGTGTTCAAATAGCCTAGTGTTCTAGCGGACCATCTCATGGGCTGACTCAAAGCAGAGAATCGGGAATCTGTGGCCACGGGTTTATCAAGGACATGGACCAGAAGCCAGTGTTCTCTGTCATCCTTTAGACAATGCATTCTGAAGCAGAAAAAGAGACCTCACTTCGCAATTTGTGTTAAAGGCTGTGCATGCTGTTCAGGGATTACGTAGGAATGCTTGCCCAGGAGTGGAATTAACGCTCTAACTCCTCTTCTTACTAAAAACAGCCCTGGTGACAATGTGGGTGCCTCTCTTGTTTATTTCAGTAAACCTGGATTAATGGACATACACAGGCAAAATCTGACAACCTTGAGCCACATGACTGTGTAAAATGAGGATTGCACGCACCTCTCTATGAAGAGCCTGTCTCATAAGGACAAGCTCATCTCACCACAGAAGAGTGAACAGTTGCCACAAGGAAAACTACCTACATATATTTTGGATTACAGTTCTTTTTTTTAGATGCCCTGTATAAATATGCACAATGTTAAACAAATCTCCTAAAATTTTAGTTGAAATTATATTCCTTAAGTAAATACTTCAGAGTATGGCCTTATTGAGGTTAAGTGGTTTTGCAACAGTTTTTTTTTTTTAAATCTAAAAACAGACAATTTTTGAAAAGCAACCATCGTGTTTGGGGATGTACAGAACACAGGCAGGGAGGGTACAAACAAGCTACCCCACACCATCAGTCTGGGATGAGAGATCTGTGTATGTTTTCAGATATGCTCCAAAGGTAAGCAGTAACTGTGAGGAAGGCAACTCTTCTGCCCTAAAAATTCCTTTGTGTCTGCCTTCCCTCCCTTCCTCCTGCCTGCAACAGAACAGAAGGTGTGGGGGAACAAGTTTACAGTGCAGAAACCCCGCAGGTGTTCAAAGTCAGCACTGCATGGAACAGGCTTGCAGTACACACTCTGTAAGACACTGTGGAAATGGCACTTTACTTCTCTGAGCCTCTCCTTCCAACTATAATCCCAGTGTAAGAATGAGAAAAATAGCAGACGAATTCTAGGAGCTGCCACTGGGCAATACATCTGACCAGTATTCCTGACATTTTCAAGGTCATCAAAACCAAAAAAAAAAAAAAAGTGAAGTGCCAGCAGGAAGAGGAACCCCAGCAGACACGATAATGTAGTCTCGAACACTGAGGGGGTATCGGGACAGAAAGGGGAGGTCAGGGAAAAGCCAGAGCTCTACCATGCAGAACACTACACTGCGGCCAATGTGGCACACTAACCTAAGATGCTAATGAGAGCAGAAACCGGGTCCAGGGTAGATGGGAACTCAGTACCACCTTTGCAGTTTTCTATAAATCTAGAACATTTCAAATATAAAGTTAATTATTTAAAAAAGTCAACATAAATAAGGCTATGGGCATCTTCATGGGGACGCAGATGGGACAAGAACAGGGACAACTGCTTATCTGGACTCCGCAGGGCACCTGGCTTTCTTGAGGCTGACCACAGTCAGCACGGCACACAGAGACGGGGCACTGTCTGAGGGGCTTCTCTGTAAACAGAGACTTCAACTTCACATTGTAACTCAGCACTTCATGGGTTTCACTGAGCGGAAGGTAAATATACACATTTACACTGTTCGGAAAACATGGCTGCAGTGTCTTTATCAAAGCAAGTTAGTTCCACTAGAGAGCATTGAAAAAAATGGTGAGCTTAATTCTATAATAGAAAAAGGCATTATTGCTCTGAAAGACAAGATATCTGCTCTTTCAAGATCTGCACACGTGATCTGTGTTAACATAACTGGAAGATTAAGGCAATTAGTGGGTTAAAAGTTTTAACAGTTTCAGGCTATTTCCTTTTTATCGGTTTTGACATCGTGATCAGTTCATGCTCAACCAAATTAGTACAGTAACTACTGGTTATATATATGGATTACATACGCACACTTAGTTTAAATAAAATGAATGGCATTAAGCACCAAATACTGGGAAAGCTTATGTCCAAAACACACTTTCAGGCTATATACAAATTAGTACCTGATTTAACAGCACAGTAGAATTTTACGTTCCATGAGATGAACAGATGGGGAAACATTCCAAAGGAAAACAATTAAACAGTAGTAAGAGTTTTCATTCCTATGAGTGATTCTGTTTACTGCACGCATCACAGGGAACTAATTCCACATGTCTCCGGAGAAGCCAAGAGGCAAGCGGCAAATGACTGACCCTTTACTGGTACCTTAAGTTTGGTCTTCACTTCTATTTCCTTCTGAAATGTTTAAACCTTGTTGGAAGTCACACGACATGTGACACAATGACACTACTTCTTGGAGCAGCCCACCGCCTTCTGAAGGCTCCTCAGGCTCTTTTCCTGCTTTCTCCCAGGGAACGAAAGTGGACTGGCGGCTCCCAACGCTGGGCAGCAGCATACTCTCTGAGGCCTGTCTTAGTGTTTCCTTCACCTCTGCTTCTCCTTCGCCCATTTGAGATGCCTCAGGGGAAGCTGGCTGGAAACCCAAGCCTGGAGTAGAAGCTGGCTTTTCCACCACAGCGGGGTCGCACATGCTGTCGGCACAGAAGGGTCTCTCACTGTTCTCCTCTTTCAGGATAAACAGAGACTCTGTGAACCCACTGGAGGAAACTCTCTTCCTGGGGGACGGAGGGAGGTGCTTGCCATGGAGGGCGCTGTCGTCCTGCCCGAGATTCCAGTCTCCTTGATCACCAGAAGCACACAGTAGGGCCAGGTCACTCTCACTGGGAGCATTGGACTTGTTCTGGAAAGGAAAATAACAACTTCAGAATACTTTTGATAAATTACAGTGATTCTTCAGTAACTTGATTTCTGTTTTGAAAGTAAGCCTCCTAGGATTCAGGAGTGTGAGCAAGGCCCAGCGGGGAGCACTGGCCGCCTTCTGATTTGGATTCACAGATTCCTTCCAGCTCCAGAAACAGGCATGCAGAGGAGTGGGTGGGCCACGAAAAACTGGTTTCTACGTGTTTAAGCTGTCACCTGTCACATTCATACTGTGCACAGAACACATGCGCAAGGCTCTCTGCAGTCAGAATGCGGTCCTGCTCATGCACTTCACGTGTTTTTAAAAGCACTTAATTCAGTTACTTTTGTTCTGTTCACTCTTAAAGCAAGAAAATAGAAAAAAAAAGATTTTAACAGTTATATCCTTTACAGTTTTTCTTTAAATCTCCAGAATGTTTTTAAAGTAAAAATATTTCACATGAAGTCTTCACAAGCATATCTATAGTTATGAGAATCTGGCTGGAAAAGAGCATCAGCTAGTAGCCCACAGAACAGCGGGGGAACACAGGGCAATGACGACTGTGGCAATTTTAGCCGCTGAAATAATTCAATAAGAATGGAACTTTTACCATAGTTTGAAGTTGGTGTACCTTCCTACCTAGGTTCAATGTGTCTATAAACTAAGGTCTTGTGACCACAGCACAGGCAAGAGTGTTTTCATTTAACCCTGTACGTTAAACTCAACTAACCGTAGGTTTGTAATCGATGTCGTCCATGGATCTGAAGAAGTCCAGGCTCTTGGCAGCTGCCAGCTTGCCCTGATCGGAGCTGTGCGTGCTCAGCGTGTCCAGGATCTCCCCCAGCAAGTCCATCTCACCCGAGTACGGCGCCTGCACCTGAGCGCCGATGGAGTCGTCGCTCTCATAGAAATAAGCAGATGTTTCCTCACCGTCCTCAGAAGACACCCTGGAAGGAGACACAGGGGCGGCGGTCCGCCTTTACCCACACCCCACACTGGCCGAGTCCTAACAGCTCGCTGACTCCATGCAGTATTTCAGCAGAGCAACAACAAAGTCAGAACTGAAGGTGAGGGAGAGGTCCAAGCTTTTAATCCCAGCACTCTAGAGGCTGAGGCAGGAGGATTGCAAGAGTGAGGCTAGTGTGGGATACAGAGGGAAAATAGGGAAAAAAAGAAGAGAAGGGAGAAGTAGTAGAAAAGGGAAAGAGGAAATAAAAATAAAAGTGAAAAAGAAAGAGGTGAGGAGAGGTTTGAGGACAGGGAAGGATAAAGAACAGAAATAAAAATTATAATTAGTCCATGGCCAATCTGTCCACAGTATGCATATATCTGTTTCAAATACTGAAAAAAACTTCGGTATATGCATTAAGAACAAGCAAATACAAAGTCATGACTCATTAACCTGAAGCCAGACTTTTCATGGGTCTCACCCTATGGAATTTGGGAATTGACTAGAAGCATTAGATTGAACACTTGGAAAGTATGCAACACTCCAAGTTAACTTTTCATATTTTCTATGGTTTTCCTTTTCTTATTTGTCTTAGACAAGGATAAATACTCTTATACAAGCACATTTATTTCATGTGGAGAATGTCCAATTTATTACTAAAATTTAAAATTGCTAAAAACTGAAGTTTATATAATTTCCCTATTTCATATTACATAACACAGTTCCACATTTCTCTCCTGTGATGGCACCTTCACCTTAGGTCCTCCCTTAGCCCCTTTTGTTTCTAAATGACTTGTCATCACTGTCCCTGCGTCCCCGGTTCCTTTCAGTGTGGGGTGAGAACTTGTGCTCCTGTGTCACCCTTTTCACTCCTTGGACAGCTCCATGAAAAACTCTGCTTCCCAAGGATAAGACAATTCATGTCTGTCTTGCCTGCCCCTCTCCCAAGCCCCGCCCTTCACAGTGCTGCAAGGAGCATCATTTCGGTTTGTTGATGATCATTGTGAGAAAGCAAACCCAAAGTTTAGTAGTACCTAACCTCTTGCCAGTGAGCCACACCGCCAGACAGGACAACCCAGAGCCACCTGCCAGTGATCTGCACCGCCAGACAGGACAACCCAGAGCCGCCTGCCAGTGATCTGCACCGCCAGACAGGACAAGCCAGAGCTGGACTTACTTGCTTGCTTGTTCAGTGTCATCATCAGCATCATCATCATCCAGGGCACCATCCAGGCTCTTATGAGGCCTTCTCAAGTGTGCCTGCAGAGAAAAATTGACAACAAATGGAGTTAGTAATTTAAAATATGTCTCCCTAATAATTTAAAAAGACAGTGTGATTTTATAAGCAATACTTACAAAAGAAATATGCTTTCAAAGCTCTTGAGTGTCATTCACTAACATGACAAATTAGAATAAGGGGAAATGGAGGCGCAGTCGTATTTCCTTATCAAATAATAACTAGAAACAGATACACACAGACAGCCACAGTTTCTGATGCCAGCATGTCTGATTTAGTATCAGTCATACATCCACATGGTAACTATCACATAATTTTAAGAACTACCACGATTTGCCAATTTTATTACCCTCCCAAATCCCCCACAAGTCCTAAGTGTTTTAGAGTGTGCTTTCAATTCTAAATGGGTATATGTTTAAAACTCCAGGTGGTTTATAACATCACAAAAATGTAGGCTCTGGTTCTGCAGTGGTTCTGGAGTGTTGGGGCCCGAACTCCCGCATCTGTGACAAGTGCTTAGGCGACAGCAGTGCGGGGTCTGAGGAGCCCACTCTGAGAAACAAGGTCTTCAGAGCAGCAGCTTATCCTCTATTCCTCAAGGCACTGTGCTAGGCGTTTATTAGATGCTCTAAAATGGAAGACGTTTCTGTTGATCGGCTGATTTGTTTCTATGCACGTGCATGCCACAGTAAGCATGTGGGAGTAGAAAGCCATCTGTGGGAGTTGGTTCTGTCCTTCTACCATAGGTCTTGGAACAGAACTCAGATCCTCAGGCTTGGCAGCAAACGCCTTTCCCTGCTGAGCTTCTTGCCAGTCCTAGCTATGTGTTTTTAACAAATATTTGTTTTTACAGATTTAGTTTATCTTATGTGTATGAGTGTTTGTCTGTGTGTATATGCACCACTGCATGCCTGGTGCCTGTAGAAGTCACAAGAAGGTGTCAGATCCCTGGGAACTGGAGTTACGAACTGTTGGAAGCCACCATGACGTTTTGGGGATCTGAATCAGAGCCCTCCATAAAAGCATGAAGTGCTTTTACCTGCTGAACCACCTTTCTAGATCAAAGATTTCTTTTTAACACAACTAAAATTTGTGGCAACTACATATTTACAATTATTCTTCAGTCTTTTACATCGCACAAACCGTATCTGTATTTTATTTCATGGGTCAGAATCACAGAAGACAGTGTGGGCTGTGGCTGTCATGTCCCTAGTCTCCTGGAGGCTACTTCCCCCCTTTCCTTTGTGTCAGCTAAATCTTAGAACATGCCACCTCAGCTCATTTCCTGGAACCTGGCATTTCATGTGGCGGCTTAGATTCCGTTTCTGGCTAACTGGTGTTTGTCTCTGGCAAGCATAAGCCATTGTGGTGAGGTACGTTTTTATAGTGCACATTGGTAGACATGTGATGTCACCTTTTGTGTGGCTGGCCTGTCCACTCATTTCAGTTCCCTCCCAAGTGTCCAGCTGATGCTCCTTCACCTACAGAACCACGGCAGGGCCGCTTCTCAAGAGGGGTTGTATGATTACTATTTTATGGAATATTCCTGTTTTATTTGTTAGCACTGTATGAAGAGCTTTACTATTTAGCACTATACCAACATGCAACTTAGACACACACACACACACACACACACACACACACACACACACACACAGCAGAAAAAGTTCCAAATCTGCTCTTTTATTTGCAGAGTAGTGAGTCACTGCCCCAGAGGTCTCTAAAGGGATGGCAACATAGGTTATTTTTAATATTGTCATGGTTTGTAAATATTTGGTACATTTCAACCCACCATAGTTATTACTGGTGTTCAAAATAGCCCATCTTTGAATTTTGACTTAAAAAGTCCTTGCCTTCAAGATATACATATTAAGACAGTCACAGGTTAAAAGATACACTGTTGAGGTTTTCCTTGAAAATAACCTGATACAGGGTGACTGGCCTTGAGCTCATTACTGTTAAAGCTATAAGAAGGATATCTGAGGATTTCTAAAATGTTCTCTTTATTATTACACGTCTGAAATGTTTCAAATATAAACTTTAGGATTTTTAAACTATTTGCCCTTTGACTCTTTGAAGCTGGCTCATGTCTTTTCTGACATGATCTCAGAAACGAACTTTGGATTCTCCAAGAGGACCAGGGCATCCGAACACAGGAAATTGGTGCCACGGTGCTCAAAATCATTCAACATCCTCAGGGTGGTGAACGGTAACCGGGAATTTGGAGGCCTCGGTCACCCATTTAGAGAAGGAACTTCCTGTCTTCCTGTTTAATCTCCTCTAGAACTGAGCCTACCTGCTCCAAAAAGGTGGCACCAAGGGAACAAACATAGAATAAGCACTCGTGACCTGTGATGTGGAAATAATGTGTAACAATAAACCTGAAAGCACACCCAGAGATGTTTGATAATTTGTCCAAGCCACATACATTATACCACACAGGACCAGCAACAACACAGGAAGTGATGTCGCCTGCTGCCCCGCAGAGTCTTGTTACACCAAGATGCTCTCTCTAACCCTGGAGCTACCTGCCTGGATCATAGCTCTCAAGTATTGCACTCCAATCTTTCCTTGAACAATCGCTGTAACACTCGAGTGCCAGGACATGAACTTCAAATGCAAATCCAAGTCTATTTCACATTTCCTACCTAGACGCTTTCCACAGAGATGTTACTAACCAGTGTACTTTACAAAAGTTACTCATAAAGACTTTTAGAAACACATGGGAAACCAACTAATAACAATGTTTCTTTTTGCGACTGTTACCCTCCGTCCACTGAAGACACCAACCTACTGCGGGTGCCTGCGCTGTCAGTGCCTGTGCTTCTGGTGGTCTATGTGCCATGCTCTGGATCGTTTGTGTTTCATCTAATTGGTGCCTTCATGACTAACCTTGGCTGTCAACATGAGACAGGTGGGAAGAGGGAACAGAAGAATTCCCTACATCAGATTGGCCTGTGGGTACTTTGGTAGAGGGATCTTAATTGCTTACTGATGCAGGAGGGCTCTGCCCACTGTGGGCGATGCTAGCACTGGGAAAGTGGACTTGGACTGTTTAGGAAAGGTAACTGAATGCTGTGGAATATTACTTTAACTAGGCAAAGATATGTAAGTTTGTTTATGTTGCGGAATATTGCTTTAACTATGTAAAGGTGTGCTACATTTGTTTATGCTGCCTTTGTTTCACCTTGCCTGCCTAAGGCACCTGATTGGTCTAATAAAAAGTGGAATAGCCAATAACTAGGCAGAAGAGGGATAGGTGGGGCTGGTGGGCAGAGGATAAACAGGGGGAGAAATCTAGGCTTAGCAGAAGAGAATGAGAGAGAAAAAGAGGGAGACACTCAGAGCCAGGCAACCGCTATACAGACAAAGAGTAGGACATACAGAATGAAAGAAAGGTAAAAAGCCCCAAGGCAAATATAGATGAAGAAAAACAGGGTAAGTTTTAAGAGCTAGTGGGACAAGCATAAGATAAAGCTGAGTATTCAGAACTAATAAGATGTCTCTGTGTCATGATTTGGGAGTTGGTTGGTGTGCCCCCCCCCCCCAAGAAAAAAGTCTGTTACAACTGAATGTCTGCCTGGGAACAGTCAGGAGGCAGCATTCCTTTGGAATTATGCTCGGAGCTCCTGCCTTGGCTTCCCCCATTACAGACTGTTACCTGTTAGTGGAAATAAACCTGTGGCTCCGCAACTTGCTTTTGGTTTATCAGAGCAACTGCAATCAAATTAGAACACTTAATAGCTCAATAAAATATGCCATATCTTTTAATCTTGGCCTATCCTTTAGAGCATTCTGTTGCTATTCCCTGAACAAATGAGCATCTGTGTACATACAGCAGTTAGGGTCTTGTCTCAGTTAGGGTTACTGATGCTGTCGTGAAACACCATGACCACAGCCCAGAGATGGCACTACTCACAATGGGCTGGCCTCCCATCAATCACTAATTAACAAGTGCTTTGCAGGCTTGCCTGCGGCCTGGTCTCATGGAGGCATCTCCTTAATTGAAGATCCCTCCTGTCCGATGGGTTTAGTGTTTATCAGGCTGACATAAACCATATATAAGTTTGTATCAGGCTGACATAAGCCATCCATGCAGTTCTGTTGAGTATTTACCTGGCTGACCCAATCTCTCCAGTGTGCACAGTGCCCATTCACTCCTTCAATGAAGATTAAAGAATCTTTCTGTGCCAGCTATTAGTTTACATGCTGGGGCATAACAATGAGCAAGACAGGGCTTGGGTCTTTGTGGATGTAAATCTAGTAAATACAAACTAAACCATCTCTAACACTCATACTGATAAGCATAACAGGTATGACTCCAGTAGCTACTGCTAAGTTATCTATGCCATGGAAGAACTTAATAAAAACTGACCTAATCTGAGGGCAAAAGAACTTTTTCCCCTGGGCTCTGAAAGGTCACAGGTGTTAAGCAGATGATGGGAAGAGACAAACACAAACACACACACACACACACACACACACACACACACACACACCAAGTCCCTCTGTTGGGGCAACAAGGGGAACCATGAGAAAGTACACCATACCTTCTTCAGAACTTGCTTCCCCCTCCCCCCCCCGGGGGGGCCATCAAAGCTTGCAGTTATGCTTTTGCTCACTAGGTGGCACACACACACACTAAAAGACCACAGGATACAGGGCCTCAAGGAGTTACACAGAGACCCAATACCTTCAGCAGGGACTGTGGGAGATGAGAACACAAGCAAGGGAGGCAGAAAAGAACCAATGCCAAACCACAGTCCCAGGTGATGTGGAGCAACAGAAAGCCATTGACTCAGACATCTTCTGAGCATGTATTAAAAGTTGGTACTGTACACTGGCTCTTGTAGGTCAGGCAGTAGACATGTTTTCTTTCCATTCTTAGCATTTCTTCATCTCACAGACATGCAGCGGGCAACAGCTATATGCATTTTACTGCCTCCACAGCACATATACAATCAATGCGAAAATATTTTCTCCACATGAGGAACAGAGCAGCTGCACACAGCACCCACTAGCCATTTCAGAGCCACATACAAGTGGGCAACAGCATCTCTCCTAGGATCCAAGTGTCCCACAGGACAGGTGTAGAGCAGGGGACAGGTGGCTCAGAGGTTCAGAACAGCACTGTTCTCACAGAGGATCAGCGTTCAGCTTCCAGGACTCATGCTGGGTGGCACAAAACTGCCAGTCATTCTAGAGGCAACCAATGCTCTGGCCTCCTGCACATGCGTGCCTGTACACACACACACACACACACACACACACACACACAATTAAAAGCAGGAGATAAATATTTTCAAAAGAATATAAAGCAGGCAAAGCCTCTACTGCTTAAAAACAAATTAAAAATGAGACTTAGAGCTGAACATCACAAATCTTAAACTTCTGGATTCTGAACAAATGAAACTGTAAAAATACAATCTGGCTTCCACGAAAATGTAAATACACATTTAGTGTATGAGAAAATTCACAAATTCAGAACTCATGAGGAGGGTTACTTGCTGTGACTGGGGAAATGTTATAATACTGGAAAAGCAAGTCTGCCCGTATGGAATGGAAACTGTTAGTGGTTCTCTTCCTAGAGCTGAGCCCACAGGTACACTGGACAAAATAGAACACACAAGACTGATGGAGACAGGAAATGCCTTCATGGAAAAATCACAATCTCAGAGAGAAGGCTTAAGTCACAACACCACAGAACTGAATGTCTGAAGAGAATGTCTAGTCGTACTAGCACCTTCGGGAAAGCTCCCCAGACTGTAAACCGGCCCCAACCAAGGAGCCTGGTAAGCTTGCAGTTACCATTGTGGCCGCTAGATGGCAAGCAATGCTAAAGAGGCTAAATGAAGCTTGATCTTATTATAGTCTTAGGTGGGTGGGGGCGGGAGAATTTGGAGTGATAGGATGGATATAAGCAGATGAAACAGAAAACACCTTGTCTGGCCTTCACAGAATTGAGATTCTGATAACACACGTAACGTTTCTGAGACAGACACATTATGAAGCTCAGACTGGCCTTGGCTTCTCAGTCCTGTCTCTGCCCCCACAAGGCTAAGGTTACAGGTGTGTGCCGACTTGCCTGGCTTACTACATAGATTTTTTTTCCTTTCTTTTTGACATGCCCTACTCTTTTAAAAAGACTCGTGAGTGTTTCTTCTGCATGTATGCACATCACCTGCTGCCTGGTGCCTAAGGAGGTCAGAAGAAGACTTCTGATACCCTAGAAATAGAGGTCAGTGTTAACTGCTGGGTAGGTGCCAGGAACAGAACCAACATCCTCTGCAAGAGCAGCAAGCGCTCTAAACCACTGAACCATCTCTCCAGCCCTTAAAAGCAAGTACAATTTTTGATACTACCCCATTTTGAAATCGAGGCAACCAAAGTCCAGGAATACTGTTTTGCTGACCCAAAGTCTATAAAACACCTGGCTTTCCGTACAACCCACTAGTGGGATAAAAATGTCACGGCACAGAACTAAAATGGCAGCGCCCTGAACATGCGCAGCAGTTTGATTATTTGCAAAGAGCTTTAGCACACATTTTAAGAACCGTTCCCAGACAGTAACTGAAGTGCATTTAGAGACTTATTGAGGGTTTGCTTCAGTATAGGCATTTCACATATGCTCCTCCTTGACAAGCTTACTTTACCACATGATGTGCTCAACGCTTTCCCAGTTAGCGCATGAGGAGAGCAAACGCTAGCAAGCAGTGACTTAGGAAGTTGTGGAATCAGAAAGGTGCATGGCTCAGACTCTATTCCAAGCACATAGACTCCAAAAAAATTTCTATTACAACTGTGCTGGGTGAGAGTATTCTGAGGTGCCCAGCGAGAGAAAGACCTGCTACAAATGGCAGAGCTCAACCTCATTTCAAAGTAGGAATTGTGCCAGCAAGATGGAGAAACTAGTGCTCCAAGAAGGGAGGACACAGTGAGGCAGGAGACCACAAGGAGGCCTGAGGACCAAGAGCCTCCTGTTGGTGAACTTGGGGACTGGAAGATCTCACAAGAGAGCAAATGGATTGAGCTGGAAATTCCTGTCGTAACCAGGTAAGAAGCCAAGGCCTGAGACAGAGAGTCTTACAGTTGAATTCTCCTCGATCAGGATGCAGAGAACTTCAGGAGAATGTTGCCTCCATCCCAACAATGACAAAGACTAGACAACCTACAAGGTAAATCCTAATTCCTTTGGTACAGAGTTTACTTCTCCACTTCCCCTATCAGTCTTGGGAAGACTATAGCTTTATATAAAGATACAGAAAAGTGTGTGAGTATCACAACTGCATGGTGCAGCAGGCTCTCTGCTGTCCTAGATGACCAGGATTGGTGGGTAGGGGAGCCAGGGACTGCAAACACTCCTTTCTTCCCAGTCTTGGAGATTCCTAGCTACTCAAAGTTGACATGTTAGCTCATACTTGTCCTTTATTTAATGACTTACTAAGTTTTCAGCACCTATAACCCCCTTCTGTGGCAGCTCTGATACATGAAACTAAGTTTACTTGGCTACTGTGGATCTGGTCTTTTTCATGGATTCTACAGGCCCCTGTGTTGTAGACTTGGCCAGGTGGTGGGTGCTTTGTTGGGAGGTACTGGAAATCTCAGTTGGTGAGGGCCAGTGGGAGGAAGTAAGCAGGGAAGTGTGCCCTGGGAAAAGAGGGTTTATCTTTCGCCCCTTCTTTACTCTAAAGTTCCGGGGCTGCCATGAGGTGAGCAACCTCTGCCAGACCAACTGTACCTCAGCTGACAATTTATGACAGGCTCTACAAATTACCTTCTAAGGAGTCTTGCACACAACTTCCACTAGAGGGCATGCTTGTAACCCAGAACCCACTGTATTCTTTTTGAAACAATTTTAATTATAACCAAATAGAAAAAGTTTGTAAGTAATACTGTTACGACAGAAAAAAATGTTTTTTTCAAATTAACAATATGGTACCTGGATATTTCACATAAAATCAACTACAGAATAAACTAGGTTAAATCCAATGTGAAGAACGCCTGGAACACACACTGCTATCATGTGCTTTTATTTAGGCAATACTTCTATGGTCACATTCACTTAACTTATTGCAAAAAAGTTTTATCATTTGAAGTTTCTGAAAAGATTTTCCTATTATTTCAATCTAACAAGTTAGTTTAACAGTGTCTTCAACACCGAGCCAAATTAAACATAAAATTAGAAATGTTGCTTATTGTGGTTTGCTATTTGTTGCCTTAAGAGCTGCTGGGCAAGAGGGAAATCGCGGTCGGCACTGGAAAGCTAGTCGCCCACCCAGGGCTAACGAACTCGTGAGTCTTGGAGGAGAGCCTACAACTGGCACTTTGCTAAGTCAGTGTAAACTCTAACTACATTCTAAATGTTAGTCCTAATACCACAGACATGGATAGGCCTCAGCAACCATCAACCAATCAAACTGTAGATTGTAGAGTCCAGTTCCAATGGACATATCTACAAAAGAACTCCAGCACCCAAGGCTCAGGGAACACTGTGGAAGCGGGGATCAGAAGATTCTAGCAGTCAGAGGTTCAGGGAGTTGGCTGGGGGACTGTGTCTCCCACTAACGTCAGAAGCTACACCCAAAAGTCCCACCAACCTATTTGACTAAACATGAGTCGAACAAGGACAATGAGACCAGACATGACAAAGAGGTCAGGAAAACCATGAAGTCTCAACCCCACACCAAGAACTACAGGCAACTAAAGAACGGTGAGTGGGGGAATAGTCTTCTCCACGAAAATGCATACTGATTGGTTATCAATACCAAGTGGTCAGTGCTGAAATCCTGAGTAACATCATACAGAGTGAGCAGGTTGTATTTAGGAGAACACACACACACACACACACACACACACAGAGGGAACACTGAATGAAGAAGGAGATAACAACTCTGAAGGAAGGTGGGTAGAGGTGTGTGGGAAGACCTGAAGGAAAGAAAGGAAAGGAAGAGGGAAATAATATACTTACAATTTCAAACTATAAAAGAAGTACATAGTTATTTGTCTTATGTGAAACTTATTTTACAAAACTAATTATTCTGAATATTTATTGGCATATCCCTCCCCACCCACACCATCACAATGACTCACTCGCCTTGGGAAGAAGCGAGTGGCTCCTTCCCTCTATCTAATTCTCTCCCTTGTTTAGAAAGAAAAATCTTGCTATGTAATTTAGGCTGGCTTTGAACTTGTGATTTTCCTGGTGTGTGTCACTACAAGTGGCAGCTCTACCACTTCTTGACACTTCCTGTGTCAGCTGAATAGGAAGTGCTACCATTTATTAAAGTGTCCACTGAAATCTTACAAAGGAAATTTTGCCATGAATACATTAGCATATATTACATACAACTTCATATGTGTATCTGCTTTTTTCTGGTTTTCTTATTAGCTACATAATTTAAGAGCATCTAGTTTTTGTATTTTAGGTTATACTTAAATTATATCTGTAGTATGTTAAATATACATTTTACTATTTGCAAATATAAACTATCTGATTATCATATTTGGTAAAGAGGCTAACATGGCGGGATTTCTTTTACATTCCATACACAGCTGTGACTATGAAATGTTTGGCTTACAGTCTCTGCGAGGAAAAAATCTGCAGTATACATACAGGTGTACATCTTAGGGCACATTTTTTAAAACAAAAAGTGTACTGCTTATCAATTATAAACTCGTCATAGATATTCAAATATGATAGAAGTGATTTGTAGAGCTGGGCAGTGGTGGCGCACACCTTTAATCCCAGCACTTGGGAGGCAGAGGCAGGGGATCTATGTGAGTTCAAGGTCAACCTGGTCTACAAGAACTAGTTCCAGGACAGACTCCAAAGCCACAGAGAAATCCTGTCTCGAAAAACTAAAAAAGAAAGAAATTGTCTATAAAACGTAAAAATTTAACATATAATGAAACACGGAAACACCAAAATTTCATTTTAAGTGAGCCTAATAGTAGAGAAAAGATCTCATCAATCCCATCTTATAATGAAAACATCCTCATTACTTATTTAAGGAAGAACTATAAGTATGTGCACCCATTTCACAGCATGTGGCAGTAACGACAGCAGACCTTGTTCCGGTTGTAAGCAGTGTACATGGGTGAACGTCCTGACTCTGACTCTATTCTTATCGTCAAGCATACTGTGTGGCACTACGCTCTGTGACATCACACCGCACAGGAAATGCTGGCCTTTCCTGGAAAGATTTACACAAATGACTTAGATGAGAGAAAGGGATAAACTCAAGTGGATTGGCATTTGTTCCAGGCATGAAACAGTTAAAAGTGATATATGTGCCAAGATTTTAATCAGGCTTTGCAATGAAAAGCTTCTTCAATTCTCCACTTCCACAAGATTTTGTGACAGTGAAAGGCCTTGCTTAGGGCCATCCATCTGTTAAGAGTGACTCGTGGTATGGCTAAGCTCTTATGCTTGTTCACTAGTACAGTTGTTAGCTGAGTGCGTGTGTGTTTGTGTGTGTGTTTGCGCACGCATATGTTTGTTTAATTGTTAAACTAAGCAAAGAAGGGTTAATGTCTAAAGTGGAGCCTTGCTCAGGTTTATAGACTGGAAAGCATTATTGAAAGGGATTTCTCTATTATTCTTAAAGATTTCTACTGCATTTTAGACAATTTCATATGACAGACTAAGAATTAATGGTCTGATATTGTTCCCAACTCTTCAGGATTCCATTTATATAAAATTGACAGAAGAAGGGAAGTCCATGGGATTAAAACTGCTCTGCACCATGACCGATAGCAGTATTCTCACTGGACCAAACTGGCCCGATTTTCAATAAAATCAGAGAAGGCTCCTTTCCCTTGAGTCCTGTTAGGCTAGGGCGGCTGTTAGAACTGTCATCTCTGCACAAAAGGGAAAGGCCTGGGCTTTACAAATGTGAAGCCTAATTGGGAGATCTTCATGGCTGTACCCTTGACATTTATTTAAGCCTCATCAACAAAACAGAAAATAGCCATACTAATTAGCAGACCAGCACACAAATTACTATTTGTTGGAGTTGGATTATAGATTCACTGTCTATTCCAAAGACAAGCAAAGTATTGGGACAGAAATATCTAAATTCTTCTCCATGGCATCCAGATTATAAACTTTGCTTATGTTAAATAAGGATACATTCTTAGAATTCAAATGATCACAATTCATTTCATATTCTGAAAAAGAAAACAAAGTCTTTCATTGGCGAGCCCTGGTGGAAACCGGAAAAGCTGCATTCTTTCCACACCTGGGTCCATGTCTGATAATTAAATGGATTCAGACTGGAATGAGACAAGTCTATCCCGAGTCATTTCTTAATGTAGCTGACAATAAAACAAACATCTTACGAAGTTATAGATAAGAGACTTATTCATAAAACAAGATGTATATTGCTTCTCAAACCATATGCTAAAGTCAGCAGTCAGCACCCCACTTAGAATGAAGATGAATACCTGCTACTTTGGAGACCACAGTATTTTTAAGTGCTAAAGACAGGAATTTCACAAAAGAAGAAAGCCAAATAGGGCCATTGTTACAAAGGACCTGGCCCTCAGAACACATGTGTGCATATGAACAGCTACCAATTACAAAGTACCTATTATACTTTATTATATTGTATTCAGTTATCTATAACTTCTACAGCATCTTAGGAAAATGATGTGTAATATTATTAATTAAAAATGCAGAAAGCAAGAAAGAGGGATATGTTATTTTACTAAAAGTCAAAAGCAAGTTCCTTTTTCAAATCACGTTCAGTCTAGCTCTGCACTAATTTCTTCCATCATACGCACTGGGGAAAGATCACTGGGCTAGTGGCAATGTATTATATTTTTGGGAATTGCTAAGTATGGGTCTAATCTACTCTTATGCACCACACAAAGTTACCTGTGAAAGCAGTATATATGGGAGCTTGTTTAAATGTAATAATTTTGCCATGTATATAAAAACATGTTATATATCTTAAGTATATACAATTTAAAAATCTATTTCTAGAAATTAACGTGAAACATGCAAAAAGAGAAATTAGTAAATTATAATACAAAAGTTATATTCTGTTATAAAAGGAAATTTTAATATTAAGCTATGAGGAGTTCTCATATTGGGAAAAGCATTCCTGGGATGAAAATGTTTCTATCTTAAGACATCCTTTGAAAACAAAAATATCATTGTTTTTTCCCATCAAAACAAAATCTGTTTGCTAGGGTGAATATCATTTAAGTATTCTATTATGGAACCAGTAAAAACTTTTTATGAAAGTGATTTTAAAATGCTAAAGCTTGAGAGCAGTCAAGAACCCAGCTTATTAGTGAGACGTCAAAAAGTGAGTAGGGAAGCTCTGGCTTGTTTACACGTCAGCCAGTGAGCGACTGAGTGGCAGCAGGAGCAGTTCTCCACACATGCAATGGCTTAATTCAGAGACATGCTTTGGTCACAATCATAATCTGGTAATTAATTCAGAAATTAATAATAGTTTATGAAAAATCAGCTTAATAAAAGGAAAAATAGAAAAATTACTCAGTTTGCTACAAAAATAGTACCATGAGTGCATAATATCTTCGTGTTTTCCTTCTGTTTACAGAGCTGGTAGCTAGGAAAGATCCTGGACACAGTGGGCGGAGAATTGTCAGATGAGCAGGTCTTCTTCATGAAGGTCTATAGCTTTAGTCTGCCTTACCAGCCTCTCTTATGGCCAAAGACTGCCAAACTCACGTTAAAGCCACAGTTCCCATGCCCAGGTCTTGCTCTGTCTTGTCCTTCTGCCATATGATGAAGTAGCAAGAAGGATGTTATGAAACACTGAGTGTCTTTACGTCGGCTCTCCAGCCTTCAGACATTTAAGAAATGCCTTTCTGTTCTTTCCACATTATTCCATCTCAAGTATTCTGTTACAGCATACACTGGTTAAAAACCACAGAGACACAAAACCACTTTATCACCATGGTATTTCACACTACTGTGATTATTAATCCTGCCTGTTTCTGTGATGGGCTTCTGAATCATCACTGCAGGTCTGTGAGGCATTTTCAAGATTGACCAGGTCAGCTAGAATAGAACCTGACATGGGGGTATTGCTCTGTAGCATTCCTCCCCCTCCCTTCCTGACTGTGGGTGCAATGTGACCAGCTGCCCAAAATCCCGCAGCATTCCCTCCATTCCGTGGGTAACTGCAAACCATGAGCAAAAATACCCCCCCCCTTCCTTAACCTGATTTTTTTGGGGTGTTTTTCTACTAGAAACAGAAAAGTAACTAATAATAAATTGGTACAAGTAGCAGTGTCATTGCTGTAGATAAACCTGAGTATGTGGCTCACAGCGCTTTGGAACAGCTTTGTAGGAAGAATGTGGAACTTGGGGCAGACCAGCCCCTGAAGGATGTAAGCAGAGACTACCAGGCCATTCTGGAAGACACTGGAAGACAGGACTGCTGAAAAACTGTGGACATGGACGATCAGCTCAGGAAATTTCAGAAAGAAGCAAGGACTCTGCTGGGGTTTGGGCTAGCATCTATTCATGTGGTAACGACTGCAAGAGTCTGGCCACATTCTGCCTGCTTCCTAAAAACCTGAGTGTGGCTGGATACAGAAGAAACTAATTTGTATGGTGGAGGAAAGACCAAGGCAGGGTAGCATTCTGGCTGTGAGCCGCTCTTCCTTTGTCTAGTGAAGATGAACTATACAGAAAATACGTGGTGTGTTAAGGAAAAGAGCATCAGCCAGTTTCCTATGACAGAGGAGGCAGGCTCAAAACAGCGGAAATTGCTTCAGATATCAATGACATAAAAGGAAACCTGGACTCTGTACTGGGGCAATGGAAATATTTTAAGGGTAAACCTAATCTATCAAGATTCCTTGAGAAAATGCAAGTTTATTTGAAAGTAGACAGACTAAACTGAGAATATCAACAAAGGGATTCTGAGATCTAAAGGAACTGGCTAGGGGTTTGCTTTCCTAGGGTCAGCACACAGATGCTGATATCACTGGGATCCAAGGGAGCTAGGCTCCACACACAAAGGCCCACTTTGCTTACTTGGTACGGTTTTGCAGGTATAGAAGATGGAGGCATAGGGGTGTCAGGATGGTCTCACACCAGAGTTCTAGAGAGCTGCTGAAGAGAGGCCATTTTATAAACTAAGAAAGTATAAAATGCAGTGGATAGCCCAGGATTTGGAAGATGCCAAAAGCTTGAGAAATTCACTGAAGAAGTCTGAAGGTCAATATTGCAGTTGGTCCAATGCTCTGTGTGCTCCAGGTTACAGAGCTGGAGGAAGGGGCTACTCAAATCTTTACTCAGATGATTCTATCATGAGCCCCAGATACAGGACTTGAAGCTGCAGGATTTAGTGTCTGCTTCAGCCAGGCCATTCTTATCCTGCCAGACTTCCTTTATGGAATGGGTTGGATATTCTGTACCATTGTATATTGGAAGTACATTAGTTAAGAGACTGCCTGGAGTCTCAAATGAGAGTTGAACTTTGTGGTTTTAAATAGCATGGGGCTGCTAAGTTTTTATGGATTTTTGAAGCTGTACTGAATGTATTTTGGATTATGGGACAGCCATGAGCCTATGGAGTCAAAAGGTGGAAGGTTATTTTTTTAAAATGACATGTTTGGGTGTCAAGATGACAAAATCTGGAGATGAAATGGTTCATATTGATTTCTCCATTGATGGTACCTAGAATCTCATGGAAATAACTTCTGAACATGTCTGTGAGGATTCTCTATACTGGTTAGCTTTTCTAGAATGGAACCATGCAATGGGCTGTGATCCCAGAGTCAACTATAAAAAAACAAAAAATAAAACAAACAAACAAACAAACAAAAAGAGTACCAGGATTCTGTTGTCAAATATTTGTACACTGTGTGAAGGTGTACTGATATGATTGGTGTAGTAAAAAAGCAGAATGGCCAATAGGCAGGAGGGATACGTGGGGATTCCTGCAGAGTGAGGAAAGAGGAAGAGGAGGAATCTAGAGGTGTGAGGAGAGGAAACAGGAGATGCAAGATGAAAGAAAGGTAAAAAGCCACATGGTAAAACGTAGATTAATAAAAGCAGACTAATTACATTATGAGAGCTAGTGGGACAATCCTAAGCTAAAGACAAGCTTTCATAATTCATAAGACGTCTCCATGTCATTATTTGCGAGCCGGAGGCCCAAAGAAAAATCCAACTCCAGCATTCCTTTCATTCTGTTTTCTTGCAATGCATGGAATGTGATCAGCCTCAAACACCTGCCATCCAGAATTTCCTGCCACAGTAAACTGTACCCTCAAACTGTAAGCCAAATAAACCACTCCTTTTTTAAGGTGCAGGTCCTTTTCTGCCGCTAATCTCTCATGAGCCACAGATAAATGCTATGACCATCCTGGCTGTGAACCTTGGCAGCTGTCATAAATGAAACTTTGTAGGAACTTTGGATTTGACTCTAAAGCTGACTTCTAAAGGTGCCTAAGAGACTGAAATTTGATATGCAAGGTTCAGTTGGTTAAAACCTTCAGATGCACAGGGCGGTAGTGGTGCACACCTTTAATCCCAGCACTCAGGAGGCAGAGGCACGTGGATCTCTGTGAGTTCGATGCCAGCCTGGTCTACAAAGCTAGTGACAGGACAGGCTCCAAAGCTACACAGAGAAACTCTGTCTCAAAATAAAAATAAAAATAAAATAAAATAAAAACCTATTCTAAATACAAAATAAGAGATAAATACAGTAGCCTATTCTAAATACAAAATAAGAGATACATCGCTATTTTTCTAGACACTTTGCCACTTTGAACAATATTCTTAGTAATATCAGCATTTGGAAAGAAGTTTTACATAACAACAGCAAATAAAATATCCAAGTCTAGAGAAAACAGACATACAGTCCCAAGTTTGGCTTCATGACCTTTTAAGTTTACTATGGAGAAAAGCAAGGTGCTTTAAGTAAAAGTGATCTTTCAATGTGTGATAAATGATGCAGTACTCTTCCTCGGTCCTGGACAGGGCAGGGACTCAGAGCTTCCTGCCGTACATGCTAACAGGACGGTTCAATCCAGCGTGTTTTCAGACACAGTTCTGACAGCTCCTGATGGGTCCCATAAGTTGAGGATCATCTGTAGAGTAATTCACCCCTGGGTTTTCCACACATTGTTTTAATGTCTGGATGTCGGGGTATCATTTTATGTTTGCAGTAAACAGAATCTATTAATGTCCCTTGTCACATTCATACTCCACATAATCACATACTTAACTGTCTCTCAGACTCACTGGGCTATGACCTCTTTGAAGACATGATAAAAAAAAAAAACGAGTTAGGTATTCTTTATGCAAAAGGCTTGGGATCGGCAGTGTTTAATATAAATATCTGTACATACTACTGAGATACCTCACAGACACGGACTATGCTAACACCATATTCTTTGGACAGCTTCATACAAAGTCCAATGGTAAATTTAGCTAACATTTTAAGAATATCATGATAAGCTTATGCTTTGAATGTGACTTGGTTCATTAGATTATGTATAGGGCATTCCAGGTCTGTATCAAGATGGAATTTTCATATGAAGGATATCTAGTTCTCCACTGACAGCCATTGAGAGTACATTGCTCTCCCTTGATCAATAATGCTAATTTTCTTATAAGAAAAATACTAATGGTTCAAGTTACTCCTAAAGAATTTGTTCAAATGCTGTCACCTGAAACTGGGGGCACAAAGGGTATCCTTACCTGGGAAAGCTTATGTTTCTCTCTGTCTCCTCCCTTTTCATTGTGTAATGTGTAAACTGGTGTATACTGTACCAAACCAGAACAGGGCCCATAATCTTCCTCATTGTCCTACACATGAAGAAAAGCAAAATTATTTTGCAATAATCCACTCTTAACTGAGGTTATTTGATTAATAAAGCATCTGTTAAACATGCAAAGAAAAAATAAAACTTTAGCTATAATTTTAAAGAATCTTCTAAAGAAGAAATAATGATTTTCTATAGTATGATTTAATAACTTAAAAAATAATCCATACTTTGACTTGAAAAGAACTTTACAAAGAGAAATGTTTACCATTACTACAATGGAAGATTTTAAGTAGTTTGTTCTCAACTCAAAACACAGTTGTTAATAAAACTGCAAGCATGTAATGTGTAACCAAAGTAAACACACAAATATGGAAATAGAAACATTTGCATGATACCTTCAATACTCATGGGTTCAAAATCCAATTATTGTATGTGACCTTTTATAAATAAGGAACATTCTTCAATGTAGTAACTACCATTGGAATGAACCTATAAAACCAAAGGGTGGCATTTCTTGATTAATTCCAACCCAAAGATACTCTCTTAAAAATAGTCAGCTTGAAGAAAGATCTTCAGTAGTACTGTAAAGGCAATCACTTTTATATATCCTGTTAAAAGTATCTTTGAAGATCTCCACATTCTGTGATAAAATATACAAACAATAAAGGGATTATTGAGTGGATTTATATAGAATATCAGAGAGTTAGTTGCCAGAGGGCTTGTTATAAAAATACATTCTTGAACAAAGAGAAAAGCATATTTCAAAATATGCTTTTAAAACATATATAAGCCATTAAAACATAAATCTCATACGGGTTGTAGAGTAGGGACTGCAAAGTCATAAAACCATGGTGAAGTAACTAGCCCGATAAGATGACACACCTTGTATTTCAGCCTACTCTTCACCTCTCGTAGTCCCAGTCTGGCATGACTCTTTGCCTAGAAGATGAGAGTAAGTGCATTTAGCTTCACGTGCTTCTATTACTGTTTACTAGATAAATATAAATATATTTACTAGTATATCTCAAATATATCTAGTTTCTATTTTTTACTTATTTGCTATCTCAAATAAGCACTGCTAAGTATCCATATTTGTTAGAAAAGAAACAAATTATACCCCAACATTATTGCCATCTAGTTACTATTTTATTAAACCTAAATTGCTGGTAAAAACAGGCCAATATGTACTGTGGTTGCATACAAACACACAAAGGTTAACATTCAGCCTAGAATCAATTGGGTAGCTAATGTCCCTTATTAATTTAAAATTATCACCAATGAGAAACAGAGACAAAGGAAATCACAGCATCAAATTATTTGGGTAAATATTTACCTATCAAGAAAGTCAAGCAATTTTAGAGAGGATTACTAAAGTGCTGTGTCAGACAGATTTACTAGCATAGGCATCATAATGGTGTGGGCTTGTGGCAAGTTCACACAAATATTCACCAACAAAAACTAAAAGTCATTGAAACTTTTCACACTATCCTCACGTATCTCTGGGATTTGGCCTTACGATTGAAGGTCTCCATTCTGGCTGCAAATTAGGGGGTGCAATTTAAGATAACTGTGACTTTGTTGTACCAGAGATTTCTCCTCACAGTGATGGTTGTAAATAGAGGGAGAGAAGCCTCATTTGTTTTGTGTTTCCTGACTGTGCTGGCTGCTCAGATACACGACACTGTTTATTGTCACAATCTCAAGACTACGCTGCTATCAATACACGTTATAAAAAAGGACAGTGACCAAGGAAGACTAAGTCTATATAGCCTAGATTCAAATCTGGGCTATATTTAGTTATGAACTCTAACTCCTCCCCTTTTCAAAGATGAAGGAGCAAATAATGTTTTTAAAATACACAAATATTTTAAGCATTACCAAAAAGAGAGTGGCATAAGTCTTATCTACAGACACACAGTCTGGATGTCAGCCCCAAAGCCTTTGCCCCCACTAACCTGTGTAGCTTGCTAAGCTGTTTTTAAGTGAAGTCAAAACATGACTCTCAAGTTTCCCATTAACAAGTGTGAAGCCCAGAAGACCAATGACATACAGATAAACACTCAAGCAAAGTTCTGAAATGAATGCAACAATTATTTTTGTATTATTTAAAACAAACTGAAATACATTACAGTAGAAGACAATTTCAGAAGCCATTTAACACTGGAATATATCCTCCGGGTTTTTATAATTTTTTAGAGTCAATAAAGGCATTTAATTCTTTATTTTATTTATAAAACAACTAAATCAAAGGATCCTATTTTCATCCCTATGTTGTGATTGGTTAAAGTATGTAATTATCAAGGAAAAATGCTTTTCTTCTCTCTTAGAATTTGAGGCCAGAGTTGCTTTGCTCATACTATTCTCTAGTTGGCACAAGTATTTCCTAACCTATCTGTCACACTGTTTTCAGATTGTCCCTAGTATATAAAATTGAACCTATATAGTATATATATTTTAAAATTGGTCTCTTCCACAGTTTCCAAATTTGTCCACCAGTTAATTCTAAAGTCATCCTGGAAGATGGAACAATGTTTGCATCTCCCTTGCAGCTTACTTACACAAAGTTGTGTGTTTAACTAATAAAATGATCTAATAAAATGATACTAAGATCATTTAGCCAGATCAAGCATTTCATCTGGTGGTGCTTCTTTTGTTTATGACTGTGTGTGTGTTGCCTCTTAGTTTTGTTTATGGTTCCTATTTGCATGGAAAAGAACAAATTTGGTGAGCTTAGAAAATTTTTCAGCCACATATAATATAGAAAACCTTATCCACTTTAATGAAATCACAGGCAGTAACAGTTGGGCTGTGATGTAACACCATTCCCAGTGTCTCTCTCCCAGTACCTTCACGTTCTCTACTCTAACTCAAGTCCTAACTAGTCCCAATGGCTGTCTTAGGCTCTCTATGACTGGGAAAACACCATGACCAAAAGCAACTTAGAGAGGAAAGGGTTTATTTCATCTTACAGCTTGTAGTTTAGCAACCAGGGAAGTCAGGGCAGGACCTCAGGCAAAACAGCATGCTGAGGGCAGGAACCGATACAGAGGCCATGAAGGAATGCTGCTAGTTGGCTTGCTCCTCATGGCTTGTTCAGTCTATCTTACATTATCCATAACTACCTTCCCAGGTACACTGCCCACAATGGCCTGGGCCCTCATCTATCAATCATCAATCAAGAAAATGTGTTCCAGGCTTACTCACAGGCCAATCTGAGTTTCCTCTTCCCAAATGACTAGTTAGTGGGCAATCAAAGTGCTTCTTTAATAAATAACTGAAGCAAAAACATGTCTCATAGTTTTGAAAAAATAGCCATTTAGATAGAAGCTAGGTAAACAAATACTGTAGCATCCATATAACAGAAATGAGGACTGACGTTTCTTGCAATTTATGGTCAAACAAGAAATTTCAAACATATAAATTTCAAAATACAGACATTCTGGAAGGATCAGCTTTGGGTAAAAAATATGACAAAAATGATTTATTCATATTCTTCAAACCTTTTAATTTATGAGATGTGATCACAAGATCAGTGTGGTATATTCTAAAGACTCTGTAGATTAGCCTCCCTGCTATAAAATGTATTTTTTAAAAGGATTTGTTTGCCACACAAAGGGTGACTACATTTATAACACAATTTTAGTAAAGATTACTAGTACTAAACATTTATTAAAGTTTATTGTTATGTGAGTCATACAAATATTTACTGAGAAGGTAATTAAAGATGAATTCTTATAAAACAACACTGCCCTGTAAGCTTCAGAAACACAAACTATACATAACCATTAACTTTGAAAAGTCATTATTTTGAAGTTCACCGTCTTGAGATCAGTATGTTCAAACGATGAAATAGTGAAACAAACACTGCAGTTCTTACAGGAGCAAAGGGAGGACTTCACCTGAGCAAAGGGAGGACTTCACCTGAGCAAAGGGAGGACTTCACCTGAGCAAAGGGAGGACTTCACCTGAGCAAAGGGAGGACTTCACCTGAGCAAAGGGAGGACTTCACCTGAGCAAAGGGAGGACTTCACCTGAGCAAAGGGAGGACTTGACCTTTTGGGGGGATGGAAAGAAAAGTAGGTAAAGAATGGATCTGAACTAAGTTGATGTGGGAAGTTCTTCTGTATATGTGCTTTTATTGATTCTGAATAAAGAAACTGCTTTGAGCCTATAGCAGGGCAGAAGAGAGCTAGGTGGGGAAAACTAAACTGAATGCTGGGAAGAAGAAGGCAGAGTCAGGGAGAAGCTATGTAGCCCCATCAGAAACAGACGCCAGACAGAACCTTGCTGCTAAGCCACAGCCACATGGTAATATACAGATTAAAAGAAATGGGTTAAATTAAGATGTAAGAACTAGCCAATAAGAAGCTAGAGCTAATAGGCTAAGCAGTGATTTAATTAATATAGGTTCTGTGTGGTTATATTGGGGCTGGGCAGCCAGGAACAAACAATCATTCTCCTACTACACCAAGTCCCAAAGGTGAAGTGGTGTCACTAGCATAGTAGTCGGACAGCATGAGCAAGACCAGAAAGTCAGAGCATAACAGTGTGAACTCAAGCTATAAGAGGCAGTTAACGGGTTTTAGAGATATGCTAGCCTGTAGGAGGTGCAACAGGACACAGGCGAGGTCGTTCTCCCTGTGTCTTAGTTGTTGCACTGAAGAGCATATTTCATTACTGGGTTATTGCTGCGATTGTCACTGTTATCCTCTAAGCCAAGAGGAGTCTCTGAAGAAATATGGAGATGTAAAGCATCTTTTAGGAAACAGATGTTACCACACATTGTTCTGTTTATTTTCTCCTCAAACAAATAAGGAACATTTAAAATATATTATAGGAATTAATGCAGTTTTCAAGATAGTATCTCATTGTGGACTGCTTCAAAATTTGCTAAACAATTTTGGTGATAACTTTTAAATAAAACGAGGAAATATTTTTAGATTGTATAAAGCAAATACTTTTCAGTACAATATTATTTTAATTACAAACTTTATTTTGCTCAATATGCACTCTAAATATTTTGTTAAGCATATTCTAAAAATAGAAACCATAGCTGTAGCAATAGCCCAGAAGCTACAGTGCTTATCACACTGCCATGAAGACAGGCATTCAATCACTAGACCCAAGTAAAAGACATGAGGCTGCAGACTTGTGAAGACAGAGACAGGCAAGTTCATAAGGCTCCCTAGACAGACATCTGACCTGGCCCATTGGTGGGCTCCAGGCTCCAGTAGGAGACCTGTTTTAAATTATAGAGCCACAACTGGTCAAAATGTTCAGACTGTGGCCAGCCCCACTGATAAATCTACAACACACCCCCTATGGCCAACGGTCATGGAACATCCTGGAAATATTGTAAGGGTCAGGGGACCAAGACAGGATGTCTGCTATATGACAATTTCTTCTGTACACGATAGGGAAGATGCACCCAGAAAATTTCAACAGTTGGTAAACAAGATCTAAATAATGACTACACGAGTGGATATGTCATGTGGACGGGGAAATTTTCACAGGGTTTCACACCTAGCAATTCCCAGCAGCTGAGAGGGAGAGCATCTGTCTTCTCCAGATATGAGATGGCTGATAGGTTAGCTGACCTTAAGTGGTCATCCCTAAACACAGGAGCAATGTGGAATGAACTCCACAGGTTGTATTGATAATATATATATATATATATATATATATATATAAAATTTAAAATCAGGAGGACATCAATTTGAGGGTGGGAGTGACACCAGAGGAACTAGATGAAGGAAGTGATGTGAATACAGCAGTCACATATGAAATTCTCTAAAAAAGAGCATAAAAATAAGTATAGACTAACCTTAAGAAAATTCCATTGAAGAAGAAAACAGAAACATGCACAAGCACACACAAGCACGCACACACACACACACACACACACACACACACACACGGCTTCTGATAATGGAGAATTGAGGCTGACACGTCTATGGACATGTGCACACACAACCTGGGGAACCTTGGTCACTGGCACTCATGGGGACATCCTCCCACACATGTATAAATAGAAAACACTTTGAATTTACATGTCTATCTTCTAGACATACGTGTAATTTTACCAGCAAAAAATTGAAATTCAGAGAGGAAACTTACGAATTTGTAGGCAGTCCGTACAGCAGGGGTAGCTTTGGTCACCGCTGTATTGAACAATGCACCTCCTTTCTGAAAGAAGAGAAATGTTTTTAAAGACTTGTGTGAAAAGCATTGCCAGGAGTACAGAAAAATACTTGTAAGTTGAAGACCTGTACAATTATTTCCAGTCCTTTTAAGAGTTTGTATTTTATACTAATTTAAAACAGGGTCTAAATATTCTACTGTGTTCTTTCAGTTGGTGGAAAGCATCAGTTAAGAGTCAGGTCATTTTATCACTGAAGTTTGGCTATAAGAGTAATGTGGACAATACTGAATATAGATTTAAAGTTTTCCAGTAAAAAGAATACCATGTTTATCAGCTGGTTTGATGTTGGGCAATAAAGAGTTTTCTGTTTAAAAAACATAAAAGAAAACTATGTTATCTAATATACCTCATCCAATCCTGCCACTGCAGCTTAGTCCTCTGTCTGCTTTCTGTTGCTGTGACACAGACAAATACCGACTTCTAGAGGACAGGATTTCTGACATCATACAGGCTGGAGTCTGTTATCAAAGGGAGCCAGCATAGGAGCTCAAGCAGAAACCTAGAGGAGGAAGCTGCTCACTGGCTCCCTCCCAAGCTCATACTCAGCTGCCGTCTTAAACCTCCCAAGATCACAGTGCCCAGGTGGCACTGCCAACAGTAGGATGGTACATTACTCGCTAATCAAGAAAATGTCAGACAAACGCGGCCAATATAAAAGTGCCCTTGCTCCATTGAGGTTCCCTCCTCCCAGGTGTGTCAAGCTGTTAGAAACTAGCCAGCACACTGGTGTTTGGAAGGATAATACAAAAAGAAAGGCAGATGTTGGCTTTAAATAAACTAACATTTTATTTATCTGAACTAAACATTTTCATTTTAAAATTTCCTTTATAATTATCAACAAACTACAAACAAAAAGTATGCTCAAAGTATGATTAAAATATACACATTTCAAATCAAATGGTGTTCAGTGTAGCCAGAGTACTTTCTCTGAACTTTTCTCCACACTTTCTAGAGGAAAAAAGATATAACCAAAGACTGATGCTTACCTTGACTGTATGCACCCACTGTTGATACGACCTCGGGCTCCCTAGAACATATAAAGTTAGATGCCAGGGATCATTGCTAAAACATGAACCTAGAAAGCAGAGCTGGCGCAGCTGGCCTGCTGTGAAGGCAGCATGGGGTTCTAGGACTGAGTGGGCAGTAACAGAGCAGTAAGGACTCACACCACACAAGTACTATTCCTAATTCACGCTTGAAGCTAAGGCTTTGCTATGTTCTCTCGTTTTTATATTTGCTTTTCGAAGGAAAATAGAACCTTAAAATTCAGCATATCTATACTTTTAAAAATATTTTTTAATGTTTTATGTCCATTGTTTTAAAATATATCTGTTTTATACAGTTACGTTCACTTAAAGCATTTCAAATGTGAAGAAGAATGAAGAAAAAACTGTGAAACGTAAAAAATCAGGACGAATTTTTTTTGTACTTTTTAAATAGTAATGTACACTAAAAGGTACTTGTATTTCAATATAACTAAATGGCACTTTTATTTTCAAAAATATTCTCTAACTTTCTAAAGGAAAAATATCACTAGAAGAAAATATGAAGAAAGCAAACATAATTATGAAAAACCTGACCTGACAGAATTACTTCCAACAAAATCTAACAATTCAGGCTGGGAGATACTCAGTGGGCAAAACACCTGCTGTGCAAATGCAAGGAACCGAGTGTGATCCAGATACAAAAGCCAGGTGTGGTGGCACACACACAAGCCTAGTGCTGGGGTGTAGACACAGGCACATGCCTCTGCAAGACCCAGGCCACTTAACCACAGTACATGACAGTGACAGATAATGTACAAGACTGTCCTTTGGTTTCCTCATCCACGTGTGTGGGACCCACCCAGACCACAGAGATACACAAACACACACCCAAACTCTTTCAATAAACATATTTGCTTGCATATAACATTAATCATTTGGTCAAGGAGATGAAATTATTAGTCAGAAGAGAAACACATATCTGGTGCAGGAGAGATGGCTGAGTGGTTAATAACACATGATTCTTGCAGAGGACCCAAGTCAGTTCCAGTATATGGACTCACAACTGTCTACACTCTAGATCCAGGGGTCTAGCACCCTTGTCTGTCCTCTACAGGCATCCAGCATGAATGTGGTGCACATAAACACATGCAGTCAAAACACTCATACAAATAAATAAATACAAATAAATTAATTACCCCCCCCCAAAACTTAGAAACACACATCTGAAAGTCTTTCAAACCAACTGACTACAGTTAGATTTTTAACTACCTTCTTAATTTTTATAAATTTTTACAACTCTTAAATTTTACAATTTCAAAAATTATAAGGGTAAAAGTCTTTATTAAAAATAAAGTCTCAATGGCTACTCAGTCACTCTTGCAAAAAGGACTCTCACGATACAATGTGTTCTTTTTATATGGTTCTATCTCTGTTTTAAAAAGAAAACACACCAAGGGCTAGAGAAATGTTAAAGGCAACAGTCTGGTTACAGCTAAGACTGAAGAGCCAAGTTTGATCCCCAGAACCCACACAGTAGTTGGTGAGAACTGAATCCTGCAAGTTGTCCTCTGACCTACACATATGCATGTACACACATGCACAACTGATAAATAAATGTAAAATTGCCATCATCTTACTGCTATGTTCAGCAGTGCTAAAACAGCTGCTACCTGTCTGCTGTAGTGGGCATCAGCTCAAAGTTGGGTAGTGTGATCTCAGCCTGGGGGTTTCTTGCTATTTTTGAAGCATTAACAAAAAATGAACACTGAAAAGTGTCTGGTTCTGGATTAATTTTATTCTCCAAATCTCTCCCTAACTTAAAAGGAAAATCAAGAATGAACTTTTAATTTGTTTTTTATTACAAATTGTTATAAAGAGCTCTTGCTGCATTTGTACCTTTTTATTGAGAAGACAATCCAGGTCACACAATAGCATGGCTTGACCCCACAGATTCAGATATTATATATATATGGTGAAAAACTTTCAAGTTATCCTGCCAATCCATTTTTCAAATAAATTTAAATTTGTTAGCAATAAAAGCATATCTTTCAGCCAGATTAGCCAGATTATCTTTCCTTTTTTTTTTTTTAACTTTTGAGACAGGGCCTCATCTAGCCCAAACTGATCTCAAATTCTTATAAAATGAGAAGGGCCTTTGGCTCCCAATCCTCATGCTCCATCTTCCAAGTGTGGAATCACAGGTGTGTACCATAGCCTCATTAGATCATATATCCTCACAAATGACTGCATGGATATTCATTTAGGACTTGTACATTATTTACAATTGTAATGTATGATGTTTACTTTCCCAAAATGAATTTAGAAAGTAGAAGAAAAACAGAATAGTATGATAACAACTTAAGATTCAAGAATAATTGCCAACCAAGAAAAAAATACTAATATATCAGCTACAAAGAAAACAGCTGTGGTAAAACCTCATAGCAATTATAGGAGGAAATTAAATGTCTTCCTTAAAATTCTAAGGTTACGTTCACATTCAGTTCTTTATAGATTGTGAGATGTTTTCATCTACTGTACATTGTCTGAGCTGCATTTCTCTACTGTAAAGCATGCAAAACAGGCAGTCCCATGAGAACGATGGGGTCTCTGGTTGTGGCCTGGACCTCTAGAGCGCAGGGCTACCCCATGGAAGATACCATTGAGACTAGTTTCATTAGCAACCAACAAAATTAAGAATCAGGTATTTTAAAACCTGGTTCGTTGTTTCTTCAACTTTGAAACACTGCCTCTAGGATTGCTTAGTAACAAACAGAACAGACCACTTAAACAGCTGCTCCCTCTGTCTGGTTTCAAGTGATGACAACCTTCTAAAGGAATGGGGGTGCTGAAAGCTGGGACTGTGTAAAGAACACAAGTCAGGAAAGTAGTAAGGGCTGGATTGATGGACATCACGGGAGTGGGTTAGACCTTAGGCAGCAAGGAGAGGGAAAAGGGAATGAAGGAGCTAGAAAGGTTAAAGGGGAGCAGATGAACTGGAGAGCAGGACAGGAGGAGCATGGGGAGGGGCAACTAACAAGACTTCTAGCTGTGAATGCCACAGGGAAACCTTCTACCATAAATGATTCCTAAAATATACTTAAACAGAAAAGTTTAAATAGAGTTACTTTATAAAGGGACACAACATCTTTACTAAACAACACCAAATAAAATGAAAAAAAAAAATGAGTAAGTCCTATTGTTTATCTTTGCTATTTGAAATCTCAATGAATCAAGCATTTTTTCTAAGAACAAAATCTAGGTATTTCTAAGGCAATTAAAATACAAACAAAAATAACATTTGACTGACATTTTTATTTTTAAAAATACTTTCACATTCACTCAAATTAATAGCTGCTCCCTCAGGTTAGAAAGTGGGAGCTGGAAATCATTTTAATCATAATAAAAACCAATAAACAACCTGAGTTAAGTAGATCACTAAGTCAGATGCTGACCAAGATCGTATCCTCCTGTCCATATTTAAGTGCTATGGATTTTAGTTAAAATAATATTAACAGTAAAATGAATTAATTATTCTTTCTACTAGTGGCACCTTTATCTCTCCTTTATTTCTACAGGTTCTGGACTAACAGATATGACTACAGAAGTTAAGTGTACAAAAGGATCACAGCTCTACCCCATTACTGTCACAAGATGTCATCTTCAATTCTACAAAAGCTGCCAGCCTCACGGGTCATAAAGATAATGAGGCAGCAGCTATATAAATACTGAGTAGATGCCTCAAGCAATTTGTCCATAAGCTGACAATATTTTGCTTGTCAGAGTTGAATAGTGAAAAAGCATCATTTTAACACAAAAGTTCCATTGAAGCTAAATTTCTGCTCATGAGCTGAGAAGTGGGAGCTAAATGAATCACAGTCAGCTCTTGCTGAGTCAGTGGATCCCACGAGGGGCTGTACTTCTGCCAGGTGAAATTCTATGGCCACCAAGCTCATTTGCTCTCTTCTAAATGAGCAAATTCTCTTCAACCATTTATTTCTATGTTTTATAGCTGACAATAAGTATCATGTAAGGATAAAGTTAAGGTGTAAAACTTGAAGCTATGTACATATTATTTTTATCTTTTCAAATCTAGTAACTATTTATTCAAACATAGACTAAAAACCTGGCTATCAAAGCAAACCAACAAAGAGGTCAAAACAAACACCAAGCCAGAGAGAGAAGATGTGGTATTCAAGTGGGTCTCACAAATAATACAGAGCAGTGTACTCAGCAATCCTGCTTGGAAGACTCACTGAGACACTGGAGGACTCAAGGAAAGTCCTCTGATGCCAGGACTACACGTACATCTGCCGACAACATGTCAACACATAAATCATTCCTTGCCTAGATGACGGCAACACTGGATATTTACACTGGGAGGCCATTCTGTTTGGAATGGTTAATGTAGAACTTTGCAGACTAGAATTGGCAGTGATTCCCACAAAGCATGTGCTGAAACAGGAAGTAAGTACGAGGCAGTCCAGTGCTTTCTCTCCAACACACTACAGAGCTCTTCCTAACCAGTCTCAGTTTCCAAACCCAGACTCAGCCACAGCCACCCCCACCACTACTAGAGAAACTACTATTGGTGGGAAAGGGAAAAGGATGGAAATTAATTGGAATTCTGTTGTTTATTCTCAATAATACTAAGAGATTATTAGAGCCAATAACTACCAAGTTATGAGGTAACCTTCCTGTCTTGATCATGAAAATAAGCCCATACCACAGTTCATATAAGACAAAAATTGCACATAAAACACTGTGTGTTTAGGAGAAAATGGTTGTTTATAAAAATACATATATCAGAGATAGACACAAAGGTCAGATGTTGTCTAGAAAATGGATATTCGTACTCGAAATTGTCTTTACCTCCAGAGAAGCCCCCCGAAGTGATCTCTTCTTCGAATACATCAGAGAAGCCCCTTCCTGCATTAAGCTTGGCCAGTCGACCATCAATAAACTGAAATTGAAAAGTTTCAAATGTTAATTTTTTCATTATAACATTAAAAATTACTTATAAATACAGAAAAGTGAGGGATATGGATATGATTAAAATAAGGATGTCAAAACAAAGGAATCATAATATTAACAATTTACATAAAAGAAAACCATATAATAATGTAATTCTGTGTATAGATACACACATACAGTTTTAGTGAACTTTTCTCATTTGGGCTGACAATGTTCCCTCCAAGAACCAAAGACCACATAACAAAAAACTACAATACTAGTCATGAGAAGCCATCTTGTGAGTTGTTGACCAGGGCTGTGCAAGAGACTCTCAGAACATACAGCCTAGTAAAATTGCCTTCCATTGCCTCCAAAGGTGGAAGGTAAGTCCTTATTGCTGAAGATACCATGCACTTCAGACACAGGGCAAAGGGATCCCTGTGGTGGAACCAACTTGAATTCCTCTTCCCTCTCATAGTATCAGAGGGTACCATGTAAACTACCAGAGGAGAGAGATAACCAACATTCTGCCCAGCTATGATGCATATGAATCACATTAACACCCAGCAAGGCATAAAAAGGGTGCACTAATGGCACATATACCATGTAAATAGCAGCTTTCTAACTGCTAAGATCCACTCAATAGAAGGGAAACCTTGCCTAGTACTGGAAACCTAGCTAACTACCAGTGCTAGTAAAGTCATGGATATTGGAGGAGACTCTACAACCACTAATTTACTAAACCAACATGATTCTAACAATAGTCTATAAACATTTGCCGTTATACCCACAAATAAGCATACGTCTCCTCATTAAGGAAACTTCTCTTTGCAACACATGGAGACGACTAAAAAAAAAACTACAACCAAATAAAATGAAAAGTTGTGGAGATCAGTTCCAACAGATACATCTTACAAAACAAGCCCCACACCTAAGGCTCACATAATGTTACAGAAGATGGGGATGGAAAGGTTTACAAGAGAGAGGATCAGTAAATTTGCTGTGAGACTGTGTCTCTTAGTAATATTAGAAGCTACACCCATAAACTCTCACAAACATGACTGCCCAAACATGAGCTGAACAAAAACAGTAAGAATGGATATGTCATAGCAGGTGGGAAAAAAAAACCAAGAAGTCCCAACTCTACACAAAGAACTACAGGCAATGAAGTAAAGCTGGGAGTAGGGAAGGTGGTCTTCTCAAGGAATGAGCATACCAATTCTTTCTTTAGTGCCAAAAGATCAACCCTGAAAACATTCTGTGATGGTATGAATAGCCAACTACCTATGCTCACCCCATAGACTCCTACATTTGAATGCTTGGGCTATAGAGAGTAGTAGCACTATTAGAAGGTGTAGCCTTGTTGGAGGAGGTGTGTCACTATGTGGGGTGTGCTTGGAGGTCTCATATGCTCAAGCTACACTCAGTATGGGATACAGTGCACTTCCTATTACCTGGGAATCAAGATGTAGAAGAACTCTCAGTTACTTCTTCAGCACATGTCTGCCTACATGTCACCATGAAGATAATGGACTAAATTTCTGAAACTGTAAATTAGCCCCAATTAAATGTTTTCCTTTATAAAAGTTGCTGTGGTCATGGTGTCTCTTCACAGCAACAGAAACCCTAACTAAGACACATTCATATAAGTAACATTATCAAGACTTATATTTAGGTTTATGTATATATATATAGGCCATGAATTTGAAGGAAAGTGGGTAAGGGTGTATGGGGGGTTGGAAGGAGAAAAGTGAAAGGAGAAATAGAATTATAATACAATCTCAAAATAAAAATTTTTTTAATGTTACTCATAAAAATACTAACAGCATATTTTATCACAGAAATATACATATACATGTCATACACATACACACAGACACTCAGATACACACACACACACAAGAACATTCTCAAGCAATACAAAGAGTAGGTACTTGGTGAAGAGCCATTTATTAGTTCAGTCACACGTGCTTAGCTCAGGCTCTAGCTGTCCTAAAGCCAAGTGCAGCAGTGGACACATGCTTAGTACTGTCAGTATCCCCTAATATTACCCTGATAATATCAATATTCACCAAAAACATTCCTTGTCTAAACTATGGGGCCCTTAACTATAACCAAGTACCAAAAAAATTCTAACCATTCAATAATAAAACAAATACAGTTTTGGTGACACACAGTATAATTGTGGCTGAAGGATCAGATTTAGGATTATTAGCTTAAATATCAAGGAAAGCACACATTGCTATGATTTGTTTAAGGTTCCTTTAAATAATGTTTTCAGTGTTCTTAAAGAAGAGACTTGAGAAGTACAACTTCCATAGGCCCCTGCACAACCTTTTCAAGATGCAATTGCCCTAGACAGAGCACATCTGTTCAAGTGAGGGCAATAAATATATGAAGGCCTTCAAGTATTGACAGTATTGAAAACACTACATATATTGACAGATGACCAGAGCAGGGCAATATCAATAACATATATTAAATACACATACACACACACATACATACATACACACACACACACACACACACACACAGTTGTCCCTTGTTTCGTTCTGCTTGTTTATTTATAGTTTTTCGTGCTAATAATGACAGTGAAGGGTCTCTAAGGCTGTCCTGTATCTTTCATGCAAGGGAATATCATGAAATATTTTAATTGCTTTTTTGAAGATGTAAATGGTAATAGTGAGTTTTAATATTTATTCCAAAGTTAACTTTCACTGCAATTTTAATCCCAGAAATTAAAATTTTTTTGTTTTGTTTTTTCAAGACAAGATTTCTCTGTGTAGCCCTGACTGTCCTGAAATTCAATTTGCAGACCAGGCTGACCTCAAACTAACAGAGATCTATCTACCTTTGCCTCTGCCTCCTGAGTGCTGGGGCTAAAGGCGTACACCACCACCTCCTATAGAAATTTAAACTTTAACTGAATTAAAATTACATAACCTAACTTTAAAAAATAATCTCACATGGTGCACAATTATTCTATTTGTAGAGATAAAACAGGAACTTCATTGAGAGGAGCTGCACAGAGCAATGCGATATTCCCCAGGCAACAGTTCACAATAATACTTTAGGTTTCCCAGCTATAATGTACAACTTTCAAGAAAAACTTTTATAGAGAAATTAAGCAACAATGGCAAATAAGTTAATATATGATGTTTAAAATGAAGTGTAGCCATTTTTATCATACAATTGTTTTTATCACAAGTGTGAGGTGATATGTCCAAACAGACACAGCCTAAAATGGTAGTTTTGTTTTTTTTATATCTTGAGTTATTCTTAAATTTTCTAATACTTTGAAACAGAGACCAAAGATTACCCATTTTATGCCTTTATAAGTAGAGCATGCAGAAGGTTTCCTGTGGTGTAGATGCACAGAGTGGGCATGTGAGAGCCAGCATCAGAACTCTGCTGCATAAGCAGCTTTAGAATCTTTGGCTACTTTTTACCACTAAGATTCTCCTTTTCCAACAATTAAACATCACTAAGTTTTATGAGGGTTAACTAACATAGTACTCAGGAAAAATACTAAGTAATAAAGCTTTTTCACCCTATCACCAGTGTGTTTCCAAAGTTAATCAACTGTGGGATTCCTGAGAAACAGGCTACTGTGTTGCCCATGTATGCATCTTCAATACCAGAGTATTGCAAAACAGCCTGGCATACAGTTATAATTATGCTTTAGTTTGCTGGTAGCTGGAAAAACATAGTGTCTTGCTCTGCTACTGAGCTATGAAAACAGACCCAGACACGCAGTTTAAATGGAATAAAGCTGAAGGGATAAAGTCAAAAATGCTAAAGGTCATATATTTTTACTTGGCTTTAAAGGTCCATAATTACATCTATGTGGAGAATCAACATTTTATCTTGGGATCAAAGTCAGTAATATAATGTTGATGTCTTCACTGTATACAAAAAGTGATTCATTTGAAAATAAGACAGTTAAAAACATTTAAATTTTCACTTGCATGTGTTTTAACACAGAAGTATAAATCAAATTAAAGTGATATAAATCCAGAGACTAAGAATCGTCTTTTAAAATAGAGGGTGAAAGGAAAGTGATAAATTTAAAGTAATATATTACTGGCAAGGAGAATCCACTAAGGCATCCTTTTAAAGGACCTAATTTGTTCTAAAAGATTAAAAGTATAAGACTTTTAAAAAGGCTTTTCCTTCTTGTTTATGGGACAGAATACATTTATTTTATTAAATGGGTGGAATAGTTTGAGTCGAGAGAGAGAGAGAGAGAGAGAGAGAGAGAGAGAGAGAGAGAGAGAGAGAGAGAGAGAGAGAGAATTCCAAAAATATCTAGGGATTGTAAACTTCTGGGCATGAGTACCTAGTTTATGTAAGTAAACTAGTGAGTTAAGCCAGCAGAAACGAATTACTTGGTACAATGCCATGTGCTATCACTGGCTGTGCAAACATCCTGCCATCGACAATCCAGCACTTCTCTAAGTACAGAGTAGGCGTTTCAAACACACATACACATTATAAATTCAGATACACAGATGCTGGCAGCAGGCGCAGGTAGCACGTGGTATTAAGGGAGAGGAGCCCAGACTCCTTTATTATTGTGTATTTCAATAGCAACTCTTCCTTCTTCCTGATTTGATGTGGCTCGTGGTCACCCCACTGGGCTGTCTCTACACATTCACAAGGCAAGAGAAGGAACAGTTTTAGGTACTGCTGCATACAATTATGAACTTAAAAAAAAAGAAGTGATTTCTGTTGAAAAGATGAGTGCATAATCCATTGTTTGAGTGACACTGACTAGATCATTTAGCAAACATATACTTTCAGATAACTGGAAGACAGTTTTGAGAGAATTGTTTTTGGTTTTGTTTTCCTGCTAGTAACAAATGACAAGTAACACTGTCCACAGTAGTAACAGACAGAGCATGAAATAAGGAATGAGTAGACCTGCAGAACAATTTGAAAGCCTTTTATACCATGGCACTCTGACTGTATCTTTTTAAAAAGTAAATTGTAAAGTGCTAAATTGACATGGGGCTAAGGAGACAGCTTGGCAAGAAAAGTGTTTTCTAAAGTTCACACACCTGCACTTAGGAGGCAGGCGGATCTCTGAGAATTCGAGAGTGGCCTGAGCTACAAAGTGAGCTCCAGGATAGCCAGGGCTAACAGAGAAACCCTGTCTCAAAAAACAAAGAGGAAGATTCTATGGTGATATGCAAGATAATCAATCATCAGTATGGCTATAGGATCTGGCCTTTTCCGACTCCCTCTCCTCAGCTGCCAACGGAACTAGCTGGGGGCATCTCACTGGATACCTGGGAACCCCTCAAGAGTCAAGTCTCTTAATAATCCTAAAACGGCTCCCTTAATTAGGATATATGCTTCCCTGCTCCCATATCCACCCTTCCTATATCCCAAGCATCCCATTCCCCCAATCTCTCCCTATCCCCCGCTTCACGTTTTGCTCTCCCCATCTCCCCTTGCCCCCAACCCACCCCACCCCCAAGATCCCAATTTTTGCCCAGCAAACTTGTCTGCTTCCAATATCCAGAAGGATAACTATATGTTTTACTTTGGTTACACCTTCTTATTGTCTTCTCAAGGATCACAAATTATAGGCTCGATGTCCTTTATTTATGGCTAAAAACTGATTATGAGTGAGTACATCCCATGTTCATCTTTTTGGGTCTGGGTTACCTCACTCAGAATAGTGTTTTCTATTTCCATACATTTGCATGCAAAATTCAAGATGTCATTGTTTTTTACCGCTGAGTAGTATTCTAGCATGTATATATTCCACAGTTTCTTCATCCATTCTTCCACTGAAGGGCATCTAGGTTGTTTCCAGGTTCTGGCTATTACAAATAATGCTGCTATGAACATAGTTGAACAAATGTTTTTGTAGTATGATTGGGCATCTCTTGGGTATATTCCCAAGAGTGGAATTGCTGGGCCCTGGGGTAGGTTGATCCCGAATTTCCTGAGAAATCGCCACACTGCTTTCCAAAGTGGTTGCACAAGTGTGCATTCCCACCAGCAATGGATGAGAGTACCCCTTACCCCACAACCTCTCCAGCACAGGCTATCATTGGTGTTTTTGATTTTAGCCAATCTGACAGGTGTGAGATGGTATCTCAAAGTTGTTTTGATTTGCATTTCCCTGATAGCTAAGGAGGTTGAGCATGACCTTAAGTGTCTTTTGGCCATTTGGATTTCTTCTGTTGAGAATTCTCTGTTCAGTTCAGAGCCCCATATTTTAAATGGGTTAATTAGTATTTTGAAGTTATCTGGCATTGGATGGAGCTAGAGACAGAGCCCCACATTGGAGCACCAGACTGAGTTCCTAAGGTACTGATGAGGAGCAGAAGGAGGGAGAACATGAGAAAGAAAGTCAGGACCATGAGGGAACCTTCATCTGGCGATGGATGGAGATAAAGACAGAGCCACACATTGGTGCACCGAACTGAGCGCCCAAGGTCCAAATGAGGAGCAGAAGGAGGGAAAACATGAGCAAGGAAGTCTGGCCTGCGAGGAGTGCTCCCATCCACCTAGATGATGGGGTTGATCCATTTGGAGCTTACCAAGCCCAGCTGGACTGGGACTGAAAAAGCATGAGATAAAACCGGTCTCCCTGAACATGGCAGACAATGAGGGCTGCTGAGAAGCCAAGGACAATGACACGGGATTTGGACCCTGCTACACATACTGGCTTTGGGGGGGCCTGGCCTGTTTGGATGCTCACCTTCCTAGACCTGGATTGAGGGGGGAGTAACTTGGACTTCCCACAGGGCAGGGAACCCTTACTGCTCTCTGGACTGGAGAGGGAGGGGGGTGGAGGAGGGAGGGGGGTAAATGGGAGGCAGGGAGGAGGCAGAAATTTTTAAAATAAAAAAAAAACAAAGAGGAAAAAAACAGTACACATGCAAGAACACACATGACCACCACCACTACTAAACAATAACATCAAAGGAAGTTGGTTTCTGAGAAGCAATGTCTTCAGCTGATGTCTGGCCTGCATACACACCCACCCCTGCATAAGAACTCAAGACAAGTGAGACTATGCATAAGATAAAGAACAGTTTCTATCTAAGCCACAACAATGGCAAGAACTGGATTTTGTTAACCTTCCCGGCATGACATGAAATAGTGCATACATGCTCTCTGTTACCAAATTCTCACTTGGGGAATTTCCAGAACAAATCTAAAAATCCAAAAGCAAGTCATTACTAACGTTCCTTTGCATTTACTGTCTACACAGTAGGAATATTTAATTGCAATATTGTACACCATCTATAAAAACTAGAAGGTAGTCAATAATTAGGCTTTATGATTTTGATATTTAAAATATATCATTTGATTTGGGTGGGGGAATCATAAAAAAATCTTTGTGTTAGGGATAGCATTTACCGGTGCAGTTATTTAGAAAGTGTGGTGGTTTAAGTAAGAATGGCTCCAAAAGGCTCATATAGTTGAATGCTTAGTCACCAGGGTATGGAACTCTTTGATAGGACTAGAAAGATTTCTAGTGATCTCGCTGGAGAAAGTGTGTCACTTGGGGTGGGTTCTGAGGTTTCAAAAGCCGATGCCAGACTCACTCTCTCTCTGCCTACAGATCAGTTACTGTTCCAGTGCCTGCTGCATTTTGCCATGTTCCCTGCCAAAACAATATGGACTAAACGTCTGAAACTGTAAGTCAGCCTCAGTTAAATGCTTTCTTTTATGAGAGTTGTCATGCTCATGGTATCTCTTCATAGCAACAGAACAATGACTAAGACAGCAGGTCAAGGTGGAGAGAAGGTGTTGTTCTTTGGTGCTGATGTGACCATCCTGATTCTGAATCTGGGCCTGACAGACACTGAAGCCCCACAGCAAACAGATCCACACATCCTCTTTCCTTTGCCTGCTGTGGGAGCTCCTTCTGCTTCTTCAGCCAATAGCCTTTAAGAGACCATGCCCAAATGGGCCAAGCAGTGATTTAAATAAAATACTTTCTGTGTGATTATTTTGGGAGTCTGGGTGGCCAGGAAACGAACAAGCAGCCTCTTACATCATTTTCCCTGGAAGAATATTACCATATGTCAAACTTTTACCTCTTTGCAGATACCTCTCAGGTACCAAGATAACTAATCTAGCACAACTAAGGCCTTGAGAGCTAGAGAAAAACAGTGTTTCAGGTGAATCAGAAGTTCTTAGTAATGAGTAAAAGTTGGTTTTGTGAACCTACCCTAGGCACAAACTCTCAGATCAATAATGGCGCCCTGCATACAAGCTATGCTAGTGCAACGCAGGCACAAAGCTTGAGGGAGTAACCACCAATATCTGACTTGATACAAGACACACTCCACAAGACTGACACTGCTTGGGTGACCAAGAACCCGAGACTACATAGCTCAGGAACCTAGATGAAAAACAGTTACTACTGATCCCAAAAAAAAGAGGAATCAATGAAATCAATGAAATGACACCCAATGACATTCTACTATACTCATAGATCAGGACCATGTTCAGAGACCATCAGAGAAGCTTCCTTCTGAAGTAGATGAGAACAAATACAGAGACCAATAGTCAGATATTACACAGTAAATGAGAGACCTTGGACACTCAGTCCTAAATGGGATGTCTCCATCAAATTCCTCCTCTCAGAAGTCAGGAAATGCCACAAAAGAAGAAGTAGGAAGAGTGCAAGAGCCAGAGGGGAGGAGGACACTGCTGAGGGATAATGTTCTTGTACACTGTAAATATTCTGCCAGTCATATTGGTTTAATAAAATGCAGACTGGCCAGCAGACATTCAGGAAGTATATCCCCTAGGTACAACCAGGTTAGGAGAATTCTGGGACAAGAAAAGGCAGAGATACGGCTGCAAGCCAGAAGCAGAAGAAGCAAGATGAGAATGTCTTACTGAGAAATGGTACCAAGACATGTGGCTAAACACAGATAAAAATTATGGTTTAAATTAAGTTGTAAGAGCTAGTTAGTAATAAGCCTGAGCAATAGCCAAACACTTTATAATTAAATATAAGCCTCTATGTGTTTATTTGGGATTAAATGGCTGTGCGACCACGAGGGACAGAAACTTCCATGTATAGGACACCAAGAAAACAAGGCCTTCTACGTGAACATGATCAAAGTTCACATGAACACACAGAGACTAAGGCAGCAGCACAGGGTCTGCATGGGTCTGCCCAGTGTTTTCACTGGGATTCCTGAGCATGCAAATGAGTGGGTCTCTGGTTCTTTTGCCTTCTCTTGGACTCTTTTCCTTTTATTGGCTTTGTTGTCCAACGCTGATATGAAAGCTTTTATTTTATCTCATTATATTTGTATAAACTGGGGATATAACCACACCAAGGTATAATTAAGAGGAAGGCTTTTACTGTAGATATAAGGGAGAGTACAACCAGAGGCATCTGAAAGAGTTCAAAGAAGACCGAAAGTAGTAAACTGAACATGGCCCCCAGACTGGACTGTGCCATGAGAGAAAAGAAAGAGTGTGGGGGGAGGGCACTTGAGCAAGAAAGGTAGACAGAGAGTGATGACAAATTAGAGAAAACGGAGCACCGGACTGAGATCCCAAGGTCCCGATGAGGAGCAAAAGGAGGGAGATCATGAGCAAGGAAGTCAGGACAGTGAGGAGTGCGTTTACCCATTGAGACGGTGGGACAGATCTAACGGGAGACTACCAAGTCCAGTTGGAATGGGACTGATGGAACAGGGGACCAAACCGGACTCTCTGAATGTGGCTGACGGTGGAGGAGGACTGAGAAACCAAGGACAATGGCAATGAACATGAACTCTACAGCATGGACGGGCTCTGTGAACCTTGTCAGTTTGGTTGCTCACCTTCCTGGACTTAGGGGGAGCTGGGAGGACCTTGGATTTAACATAATGAAGGGAACCCTGATGGCTCTTTGTCTTGGAGAGGGGTGGAGTGGGGGTATGGGTGGAAGGGAGGGGAGGGAAGGGGGAGGTGATGGAAATCTTTAATAAAAAAAAAATGAGAAAAAAATAAAATAAAATAAAATTGTAAAAAAAAAATTAGAGAAAACGGCAAGAGAGGAGAGGGGACCAAAAGAGGAAGACAAGAAAGGATGTGACATAGCCAAAATACCAGGGGTATAAGGGAACTGGGGGAAGGGAAGGCCATGAACTGGAGAAGTTAGGGTATGGAATAAGGTAGAAAAGCTAAGAGCCACAGGGTACTTGTGATATTGAGAAAACCTGGAGGCTAGCATGTGCTTTGGTATGCTAATAGGCACCACAGACAGACTTCCAAATGGCTCCTTTGATAGAAGGAAATAGAGCCAGAATTTGGAGAAGTAGAATTTCCTTTGGACCTGATAATATTTTACCTTTTTTGGATTTTTTTATTATCTCTTAGAAGCTTGATATTTTCTAATGGGAGAAAGAAAGGGAGTAAGTGGATCTGAGGGGAGGGAAGAGGATCTGTGAGGAGAAACTATAATCAGGATACACTGTATTGTCACATAAAAAAAGCCTATTTCCAATTAAAAAAAGGAAAAATAAATATATACTAAAATCTTGGGGTGGAAGAGATGGCTCAATGGTTAAGTTCACTTGCTGTACTTGCAGAGGACCTGGGGTCCCAACACCACAGGGTGGCTCCCAGACATATGCAATTCCAGTTCCAGGGGATCTTATGACCTTTTTTGAACTCAGTGGGCACCACAGTCACACATGGGGTATATACATATGTGCAGGCAAAAATTCACACACATAAAATGATTTTTTTAAAAAATTAAGACTATTAATTATTTAATTAATCTTAATAGTCATCTTTCCATATATAGCTTTTGGCTAAAATGTTAATGAGTAGTACAATTTAAATATTTCTTCTTACAAATGCTTAGTAAACCTTGACAGGTTACTGACAATGACACACGCTACAATAAGTTAAATTAGCAGATATTTAGAGTTAACCATTAAACAGAAAGTGGTAATTTAGTGTCTACATATATATATATAAGCTGCACTTACATAGGGGATAAGGCAGACCAGTTTAGAGCCCAAAGCAAGAAAAGAAAACGTGGGGGAAAATGGGAAAAACTCTTAAATTTATAATATAGAAAAGCTTGGCTAATGAAGTCACTGCACTGTTCCACAATTCTAACTTTGATACCACGGCATGAGTGGACAACACTTGAAGAGAATAAAGAACCTGGACTGATAGCTAATAGGACTAATAACTGAAAAGAAGTTACAGAAAAACCAAACTACCCCCACAGTACACGCGCTAGTTGACAGGCAGTTCAATGGCCTCTAGAAGTTAGTTTGTGAAGTTTTGCATTAACTAAAGCATTAACAATTAGTTTATCCACTCATTTAAGAACTATGAGTGTTTACTCCAGCCCTCGCACTTTGCCAGATGTCTGCTCTACTGTAATCAGCAAATTAGGAAAAACAGAACCATTGTGTTCAGGATCTCAAGGCTGTAGGTGACAACAGGGTATAAGACACAGTGAGTTGCCTACAGTGTTACAGGTGGTGTGGTGTGGGAGAATTGTCTGTATTCTGTCAATCATGTTTCAAATAAACGCTGATTGGCCAGGCAGGAAGTATAGGTGGGAAAACCATACAGGAAGTAGAGATAGAGCAAAGAGAACAGGAATATTCTGGGAAGCAGGAAGCTCCCTCCGCCACTCCAGGCCAGACCACCAAAGCAAGATGTGACCTGCTTCGCTGAGAACAGTACCGAGCCATGTGGCTAACATAGATAAGAATAATGGGTTAATATAAGCTATAAGAGCTAACAAGTAGCCTGAGCTAATGGGTCAATCAGTTTTATAACTTATGGAGATCTCTGTGTGATTTTCTTTGGGGCTTGCTGGCTGTGGGGTAACAGGCGGGACAGAAACCCCAACAAGCTGGCCCTCATGTTGCAGTGGTGGATACTGAAAGAAACAGCCTGGAGGAGGCTGGAGAGAAGGATGTGAATGTTAGATGCAGGCTGGTCAGGGTAGGCTATCTAGCCAAGACTGGACAGTGAGCAAGTCTGATGGGGAGGTGAACTTCAGGCAGGTGGAGAGGTAAATCAGTATGAGGAACAAGCATTATGCAGTAGTGCATGGATGTACAAGGACCAGTCTGAGGCTCTCCCATCTGAAGTACGAATAACCTCATAGATACCCAGGCAACACTCAGAATCTCCAAATCAAACAGGCTCTCAATATTGCCAAATCATCTTATTTTTCCCTTATAATTTTTTCACCATCTATTTTTTTAAGTTCTGTATCTTCTTTCTACTTCAATGTCCAGACATTTCCCCATTCCCTGTAGGCTGATGATTTTAGTTGCTATTTCACCAAAAGGAAAAAAAAATCTAGTAGAGAAAGAAAGTGAGTTCAGGAGACAGGAGCAGTTGTTATGAATCTCCTGATCTTACCCACATCCCCACATCCATTTGGGTTGCTCCTTACAGAAAAATGCAGAGCTGGCACGCTTGTCTCCATGTCCTCTCCCTTCAGGCCTATAACCACCATCTCTACCTCCATAGCAGCAAAACCTCTGTGGTTCCAATCCTAGTCCTGAGCTCTATTTGATTAACACTATGAGCACTGACAGTTTAGCTCCCGTTGGAATTCGTTACTTGCCTATGAAATCAAGTTCTCTCCTGATTTCTGCCCTACCTCACTGCTTGCCTGCTCCTCTGTAGCCTCCTTTGCTTTGGACCTTTGCTCATCTCTCAATATGATGGCTATAAAAACACTGCTATTTGTTGATGAATCCCAATTCTCTATCTCCAGTCCATTTTTCTCATGTGCTATGTTTATCTGTTTGCCTACTCAATACCTTACTTGTACATCTAATCACACCGAACTTAGCATTTCTGAAACATAATTTTTATTAAAAAAAATTTTAGCCCCTATCTCCTGCAGCTCAGTTAAGTGAGCTGTCCTGTCCAGTTTCTCAATGCAGAAAGCATACGATGAGCTTTCTCTAATATTTAATACTATGTCTTCTGGGATCTCTGCTGATCTCCTCATCAAAACAGATGTAGCATCTGGCAAGGTCTCATTATAAATTCTACTGTCTGTTCCCCACTGCTGTCACGTCTCAGATGGATTATACAGACACCCGGAACCTTTTGTGCTTCTGCCTTTGGTTACCCCACAGAGAGGGCGCTGCTCAAATACCACATTCTCAGGCAGGCATGCTCAGATGACACCATTTTCACCATGATGCAGGCATGGATGTGTATGTAAACATTTGTGTACATACCCACCACCCTCACTTCTGCCAGTCCTATTTGCCCTGTCTTGTACTGAGCTGTTTATTTTCCACAGTACTTACAACTTTTAAAGTTCCACACATTTAGTAATTTTGCCACCTCTCTCCTCTCCTTAGGAGTGGAAGAGGTTCATCCCTAATTTGCTTTCTGAGAAGTCCCACCCAGAACACTACCTAACATATAGGGACCATTCAAATTACACAGTGGGATGGGGGAATGAAGAGACTTAGGTGGCTGTGTGTCTTTACAAGTCTCACTTGTTAATGACACTTCATTAGAAATAGGCTTTAAAAGAGGAAGGCATTCGAATTAGTAATTTTGAACACAAGATTCAATATCTTGCCTATTTCACAGACTCTCTATGGTTTTGATGGAGGAAGACTGGGCACATTTTGAAGAACACATTTTGAGGAACACATTTTGAGTGCTACTTGAAATCAGCCAGAAAAAGATGCTAAAATTGTACCCCTTTTCCTGATAGGCTGCTTGCCCCTGCAAATTCTTCTGCATCCAAGTCAGTATTTCCCTTTGCCTCATTTGTTGTTTTATTCTTTTAAACACTGTTGAATACATGTTTGGTATAGCTACTGTCTCTCATGCTTCACATGTTCAGTGTTACCTGGTGCTGCAAGAGCAGAGTCATCAGTACTAGTGATGTGTGTGCTACTTCTGGCTGCAAATCACATACCAGGAATAGCTAGCATGGAGAGTTATGACAATTTATTGTGTAGGTTAAAAGCTTTTTAAAATCTCCCCAAATCTCTAGCTAACATAAAAAGAACTATTTGGCTTCTGACCCATCCCTTTTATCAGACAGCTTACCAAGTCAGGAGAAGAGATCATGTCACAATATACAGAAAGCTAAGACTCTCATAGACTTTCCATTTCAACACACTACAGAAGAGACTTCAAGCTTGAAACTGCAGACAACTCTCAATTTATAATACTATAGCAGTGCAAGTTTTGAAGAGTTCTACTATATTCAACTTCACAGATCTCTTTCTTATATACTAAAATGCCACAATATTTTCAGGCCTATTCCATATAGTAGGCAGTTTTAGTTTCATTACTGCTACATACATATTACAATATTAGATATTAGGATACAGAAGTACTTAACATAAACCATACATAATCCATATCATTGAAGAGTCTATAACTCAAAAAAAGTCAAACAAAAGAAAAAATGTGATATGGCACAAATCCAAAACTGCTAAAAGGAGAGGGATTTATGAAACAACGAGAGGCCCAAACAGAAAGAGGCACTAAGTCTTAAAGAGCGATCTGGGTAGTATCGACTAGACAGAGTGTATTTGGAGCAGAACAGACAATAACAAGCATTCGTCAATGGTTTGTTCCTAGAGGGAGAATAAACATCCATGGTTTCTTAGACCCACAGCATGTAATTCACAGCCACAACCACTGACAAGTTATTTAGATGCTAGATTTTGCTTTAACCTCAGAAGTGTAGCCAGATTACACATGGTTGTCTTGAATATTAAAGAAGATTAAAAGAAGCACTCGAACCCCATGGTGGTGGTGGCACACGCCTTTAACCCCAGCACTTGGGAGGCAGAGACAATCAGATCTGTGTGAAGTTGAGGCCAGTCTTGTCTATAAAGTGAGTTCAAGACAGCCAAGACTGTTACACAGAGAAACTAAAACCCTTCTCTTCTGAAACCTCTTGAGCCAGCCCCCTCTCCAGTTTGAATCACCCTAGGCACCAAGGTCTTTTATGATTGAACTAGTATGGCCCATTAAGCAGTGCTTAAAGCATTCCACTGTTTTCCTAACCCAAAGTACCAAAGTCCAAAGTTCTTCAAACAAAAACATGGTCAGGCCTACCACAGCAATACCCTAGTCCCTGGTACCAACTTGTCTTAGTTAGGGATTTTATTGCTTTGAAGAGAGACCATGACCAGTGAAACTCTTATAAGGATTGAGGTAGTAGCTTACAGTTTCAGAAGTTTAGTTCATTATCATCATGGTAGGACATGACATTGTGCAAGGAAACAAGGTACTAGAGCTGAGAGCCCCACATATTGATTAGCAGGCAAAAGGAAGTGAACTGTCTCACTGGGAGAGGCTTGAGCATATACGAGACCTCAAAGCCTGCATCCACAGGGTCACAGTACCTCCAACAAGACCATACTTACTCCAACAAAGCCACGGCCCCCTTTGAGGGCCATTTTCTTTTAAGACACATCAGGGGGAGACTTCAACAGACAAGTCATTCCCCCCCCCCAAAAGGAACCAAAAGACTAAACTGGGAAATACTGAAACTAACAGGCTATAAACCAAATGAGTCTAACAGATACCTACAGAATATTTCACCCAAACAAAAACAATATACTTTCTTCTTAGAACCTCATAGAACTTTCACCAAAATTGACCAGATATTTGGTCACAAAGTAAGGCTCAACAGATACAAGAAAACTGAAATAAGTCCCTGCATCCTATCGGACCAACACTGACTAAGCTGGATTTCAACAGTAACAGAAACAACAGCAAACATACAAATTCATGGAAACTGAACACCTCTATACTGAATGAAAAAGGAGTCAAAACAGTAATAAATAAATTAGACTTTCTAGACTGTAATGAAAATAAATACATACTATTCCCAAACTTACAGGATGCCAGGAAAGTGGCACTGAGAGGAAAGTTCATAACACTAAGTGCCTATGAGACTGGAGAGGTCTCATGCTAGGGACTTAATAGCACACATGAAAGTTCTAGAACAAAATGAAGTAAGCACACCCAAGAGGCATAGACAGGAAAAATAATAAAACTGATTGTTGAGACCAATAAAATACAAACAAAGAGAACAATAAAAAGATCAATGAGCTGGGCGTTGGCGGCACATTCCTTTAACCCCAGAACTTTGGAGGCAGAAACAGTTGGATCTCTGTGAGTTCTCTGTGAGTTCTCTGTGAGTCTGGTCTACAAAGTGAGTTCCAGGGCAGGCTCCAAAACTACAGAGAAACCCTGTCTTGAAAAACCAAAAAGGAAAAAAAAATCAATGAGACAAGAGTTGGTTCTTTAAAAAAATCAACATAATAGACAAAATGGTATCTAAGTTAACTAAAAGACAGAGAAAGAATATTAAAATTAACAAAATCAGAAACTAAAAGGGGGACATAACAACAGACACTGAGGAAATTCAAAGAATCATTATAACATACTTCAAAAACTTATACTTCAAATTTAGAAAATCTAAAAGAAATGGACAATTTTCTTGATAGAGATTACTTACTAAAGTTATATTAAGATCAGATAAACAATTTAAATAGAACTGTGACCCATAAGGAAATAGAAGCAGTAATTAAAAGTGTCCCAACAACAATAACAACAACAAAAAGTTCATGGCCAGACAGTTTTAGTACAAAATTCTACCAGACTTTCAAAGAAAAACTAACACTAATACTCAAATTATTCAACAAAATAGAAACCAAAAGAACACTGCCCAATTATTTGATGAGACCAAAGTCTTGCTGATACCTAAACCATACAAAGACTTAGCAAAAAAAAATTATAGTCCAGACTCTGTTATGAACATAGATGAAAAATACTCAATAAAATACTTGCAAACTAAATCAAAGAACACATCAGAAAGATAATCCACCATAATCAAGAAGGCTTTATTCCAGAGATGTGGGGATGGTTCAAATAATCTGTCAATGTAATCAACCACATAAGCTTGAACAGAAAAAAAAAAAAACGCACATGTTCATCAAATTAGATGAAGGAAAGGCCTTTTGCAAAATCCAATACCTCTAAAAGTCCTGACGAGATCAGGGATACAAGGGACATACATAAACATCATAAAGGCAATACACAGAAAGCTGATAGCCAGCATTAAATTTACTGGAGAGAAACTTAAAGCAATTCCATTAAAATCATGAACAAGACTAGTTTATCTACACTTTCCATATCTATTCAGTATAGTAAAGCTTTAGAGCAATGAGACAACTGAGGTAGATTAAGGGATATAAACTGGAAAAGGAGAAGCCAAAGACTCACTATTTGCAGAAGATATGGTAGTATATATAAGTGACCCTAAAATCCTATATCTGATAAAAAGTTTCAGTGAAGTGGCTGGATACAAGCTTAACTCAAAAAAAAAAAAAAAAACAGTAACCCTCCTATATACAAATGACAAATAGACTAAGAAAGAAATCAGGGAAATAACATTTTCACAAGAATTGCAAATAAAATAAAATATCTCGAGATAATTCTAAACAAACAAGTGAAAGACTCAGAAAAAACACCTCAAGTCTTTGAAGAAAGAAATTAAAGAAGATACAATAAAAAGGAAAGATCATTTATGCTCATGTATTAATAGGATGAAAATAGTGAATATCCACAGAGTCAATGCAATCAGCATCAAAATTTCACCACAATTCTTTAGACTTTAAAAGAACAATTCTCAAATTCATATGGAAATCAAAAAACTCAGGCTAGTTAATGCAGTTCTGTACAATGAAAGTAGAGTTGAAGGGATCAGCCCTGATTTCAAGCTGTACTCCAGAGCTGTAGTAATAAAAACCACATGGCTCTGGTATAAAACCAGACATGTTGATCAATGGAATTGAATTGTAGACCCAGACATAAGTTCACACACCTATGGAAACCTGATTTTTGGGAAAGAAGCAAGAAATACACACTAGGTAAAACAAAACAAAACAAAACAAACAAACAAACAAAAAAAGGACAGCATCTTCAACAAATGGTGCTGATCAAACTGGATATTTGCATGTAAAAGAATGCAAATAGATCGTTCCTATCACCCTGCACAAAACTCACGTTCAAGTGGATCAAAAACCTCAACAACAACAAGAAAAACCAGATAGACTGAACCTAATAGAAAAGAAAGTGAAAAATAGCCTTGAAAGCCTCCGATAACATAGGCACTAAGATACAATTAATAAATGGACTTGACGAAACTGACAAAGTTCTGTGAGACAAAGGACAGCATCAATGAGAGGAAGCGGCAGCCTATATAAGGGGAAATATTTTTACCAACTCCATATCTGATAGACGACTAATATTCAAAATATACAAAGAATTGAAGAAACTAGATATCAAAAAGCAATAATCTGCCAGTATTGGTGGCACACACCTTTAATCCTAGCATTTGCGAGGCAGAGGTGGGCAGATCTCTGTGAATTCAAGGACAGCCTTGTCTATAGAACGAGTGCCAGGACAAGCTCCAAAGCTACATACATAAATCCTGTCTTGAAAAACAAACAAACAAACAAACAAACAAACAAACAATAATCCAGTTAAAATTTTGGGTACAGGTCTAAACAGGATTTTCAATAAAGCAATCTCAAAGGGCTAAGAAACACTTAAATGTTCAACATCCTTAGTCATCAGGGAAATGAAAAAACTATTTTGAGATTTTATCTTCCACCTGTGAGAATGCCTAAGCTCAGCAATACAAGTAACAGCTCATGCTGGTGAGGATGTCATCCTTCAACAACCTTGTACTCCATGAAATGAACAAATTTCTTGAAAGATACCACTTACCAAAGTTAAATCGAGATCAAATAGGCAATAAATAGCCCTACAATGCCTAAGGAAATATATGCAGTCATTAAAAGTGTCACAAACAAAAAAGCCCAAGGCCAAACAGTTTTATCAGAGAATTCTACCAGACTTTCAAAGAAAAGTTAACATCAATACTCCTCAAATTAGTCTACAAAGAAAGAAACAGAAAGAACATTTTCCAATTCATTGTATGAGCCCACAGTCACCCTGATACTTAAACCAAACAAAACATCAATAAAAAAAATACAGACCAATTTCTTTTATGAACATTGACGCAAAAATACTCAAATACCTGCAAACTGAATCTAAGAACACATCAAAAAGATCATCCACCATAATCAATCCCAGAGAAGAAGGGATGGTTCAACACATGAAAATCTGTCAATATAATCAAAATATATACAAACTGAAAGGAAAAAAAACATATAATCATCTCATCTCAAAAGTCTTCAACAAAATCCAACACCCCTTCATGATAAAAGCCCTAAAGAGATTAGGAATACAAGGGGCATGCCTAAACAATAAAGGTAATATACAGCAAGCTAATAGACAACACTAAATTAAATGGAGAGAAACTCAAAGCATTTCCTCTAAAATCAGAAACAAGACAAGGCTATTCACTCTCTCTATATCTATTCAATATGGTACTTGAAGTTCTAGCTGGAGCAATAAGACACTAACGGAGATCCAAGGGATACAAAATAGAAAGGAAGAAGTCAAAGTTTCACTAATGGTAGATGATATGATAGCATACACAAATGATGCCAAAAATTCTACCAAGAAACACCTATAGGTAATAAGCACCCTCAGTGAAGTAGTTGGATACAATATTAATTTAAAAAATCAGCCGCCTTCCTATAATCAAATGATAAATAGGCTGAGAAAGAAATCAGGGAAACAACACCCTTCACAATAGTCACAAATAATTTTTAAAAAATCTTGGTGTTACTGTACTCAAGTAAATGAAAAACCTGTATGACAAGAACTTCCAGTCTTTGAAGAAATAAACTGGAGAAGATAACAGAAGATAGAAAGATCTCCCATCCTCATGGATCTGTAGTATTAACATAGTAAAATGACCATCTTATCAATATCAATTTATTGATTTATACAATCTCCATCAAAATCCCAACACAATTCTTTACAGACCTCAAAAGAAAAACAACTTCACAAGGAAAAATAAAAAAAACTCAGACTAGCTAAAGCAATCCTGTACAATAAAAGAACTTCTGGAGGTATCACCATCACTTATTTCAAGCTCTATAAAGAGCTATAGTAATAAAAACCACAAGATATTGACATACAAACAGACATGTGAACCAATGAAATCAAATCAAAAACCCAGATATAAATCCACACCCCTATGGGCATCAAATTTTAGATAAAGAAGCTAAAATTATACAATGGAAAAAAGAAAGCATCTTCAACAAACAGTGCTGGTACAAGCGGATGTCTAGATGCAGAAGAATGCAAAGAGATTCACATTTATCACTCTACACAAAACTCAAGCCCAAGTAAATCAAAGACTTCAACATAAATCCAGAGACACTGTACTTGATAGAAAAGAAAGTGGGAAATGGCCTTGAAAAAATTGGCACAGGAGACAACTTCCTGAATAGAACACCAATAGCACAGGCACCACGACTGGAAATTAATAAGTGGGTCCTCATGAAACTGAAAAGTTTCTATGAGGCAAAGAATACCATCAATAAGACAAAACTATAATCTACAGAATGGGAAAAGATCTTGATCAACCCTACATCTGACAAAAGGCTAATTTCCAAAATAAAAAAAGAACTCAAGAAACTAGACACCCCCACACAAAATAATGCAATTGAAAACAGGGTACAGATCTAAACAGAGAATTCTCAACAGAGGACTCTCAAATGGCCAGGAAGCATTCAACACACTTAGTTATCACAAAAATGAAAATGAAAATGACTCTAAGATTCCATCTTACACCTATCAGAATGGCTAAGATCAAAAACACAAGTGACAGCTAATGCTGGTGAGGATGTGGAGCAAATGGAATACTCCTCCATTGCTGGTGGGAGTACAAACTTGTACAGCTACTTTGGAAATCAGTAAGGATGCTTCTCAGAAAATTGGGACTCGATCTACCTTACAACCCAGCTATGGCACTCTTGGACATGTACCCAAAGGCTAAGATAGCACAGGACACTTACTCAACTATGGTCACAGTAGCTTTATTTCTAACCGCCAGACCATGGAAACAATGTAGATGTCCCTCAACCAAAGAATGGATAAAGAAAATGTGGCGAATCTGCACAATGGGGTATTACTCCATTAAAAGAAAGTGAAAGTATGAAATTTGCAGGTAGATGGATGGAACTAGAAAAAAAATCATCTGGAGTAAGGTAACCCAGATCCAGAAAGACAAATATGGTATATACTCACTTGTAAGTGGATATTAGCCACAAAGTAAAGACTAGCCAAGCTACAATCCACAGACACAGAGAAGCTAAGTAACGATGAGGGCTCAGGTGGGAAGGGGTGCATGAATCTCCCTGAGAAGGGGAAATAGAATATACACTGCAGATGGATGGGGCAGGTGGGGGAACAGGAACAGGAAAGATCATGTGGGAGAGAATACTTGGAGAGACAACTGGAATTGGGCTGTACCTTGGGGACAAGCTAGAAACTTAGTGCAATGGAAATTCCCAGGAATCTATAAGAGTGACCCTAGCTAAGACTCCTAGCAATGTGTATATAGAGCCTGAATTGGTCATCACTGTAACCAGGCAAGACTTCCAGGGGATGGTCTGTGTCTTAGTTAGGGGTGTCTATTGCTGTGAAGATATATCATGACCATGGCAACTCTAATAAAGAAAAACATTTAATTGCATGGTTTACAGTCTAGAGGGTCAGTTCATTATCATCATGCTGGGACATGGTGGCATGCAGACAGACATGGTGTTGGAGAGGTAGCTGTGAGTTCTACATCTTGCTCAAGCAACAGGAAGTGATCTGTCTCATTGGGTGTGGCCTGAAGGATATATGAGACTTCACCTCCATGGTGACACACTTCCTCCATCAAGGCCACACCTACTCCAGCAAGGCCATACCTCCTAACTGCACCACTCACTTTGGGGGCCATTTTCTTTCAAACCAGCACAAACTAGAACACACCAACCCAGCCATAAATCCTTTGCCCTACAATTTGTCCTACCTGCAAGATGTGTTGGGGTTAAGGTGGCACAGAAATTGTGGGAGTTTACAATGACCTGTCCAGACTGAGACCCATGCCATGAGAGGGAGCCCCCTCTGACACTGCCTAGAGGGCCAGGACCCAGAGGCTGGATAGCTTAGAGATTTGGGATAGAACCCAACACGACTGGCAAAAACAAAGGGAAAAAAGTCAATGATGATTCCTAATAATATTCTCCTATTCTCAAAGGTTTGGTGCCTAGTCCAACTGTCATCAGAAAGGCTTCTTCAATCAACTGATGGAAACAGATGCAGACCCACAGTCAAAGATTATGTGGACCTCGGGGAATCTTGCACAAAAGGGAGAAGAAGGATTATAGGAGCCAGAGCCACAAGAAAACCCATAGAATCAACTAACCTGCTGCACAGGAGCACACAGAGACTGAGCTAACAACCAGAGAGTTTGCCTAGGTCTGACCTAGGCCCCCTACATGTATTTGATAGTTGTGTAGCATGGTTTTCTTATGGTGGGAGCAGGGACTGTCTCTGACTGTTCTGCTTGCTTTTGGGATCCTTTTTTCTCACACTGAGCTGCTTCATTCAGCAACTTAATACAAAAGGAAAATACCTAGAATTACTGTAACTAGATATGACATATTTGGTTGATATATAATATTAATGGCAGGCCTGCCCTTTTCTGAACAGAGACAAAGAAGGAATAGATGGGAGTGGGAAGGGAGAGAGGTTATCAGGAGAAGGGGCAGAAACTGAGGTCAGGATGTAGTATATGAGAGAAGAAAAAATACACAATGTTGTATTTTATATGTGTTTTAGAAAAAATATAGTAGACATTAGATAGTGACTTCCACACTTTTTTTTAAAAAAGTACACGGTTTCTTGCACTGGGTTCACACAATACTGGCCCTGTAAACAATCCGCCCTGGAAGAGGAAGGGACTCTTGTGGCCCCACCCTCTACACACTGTTTATAGTTTTGGGAGAGCTATGTACACGTGGCTCAACCCACTGGGCTCCAATAGATAGCTCGAAATGCATCATCATACAAATTACGCTGGTTAAGCTCGGTGAGTCACAAACGGACAGATGTGAACACAGAAGAGGTTTGTGGACAGAAGGGGTGGGCCAAGGTGACAGACAGATGAAAGAGGGCTGTCGTGACAGTGGACAGTGTGTGTGTGTGAACTTGTCTAAGAACAAACTGAACTAGTAAAATATGAACTCTACTTGGCAATAGGCAGGTACTTGTTATATAAAAAAGTTGAGTAAAGTACATGTTTATATTAGCTTATGAAAGATGGTGATTTCGGATGACTGATAAAGGACAAGTCTCAATGAAACCTTCCATGCTGTTTTCTTGCTTGGGTGAATTAGCAATTGCATTAGCCAACTGGGGGGCGAGAGGGGGTGTCTATATAAATTAGAGATCCTTTTCTAGTAGTCAGATTTCTTAACAGCAATGTACACTGCCAGTCAAGAGGGTCTATAATCATGGAAAGGCCTTAAAGTAAAAGAATAAACTTAGATTTTATGATTTAATATGCTAAGAGCAGCCATGATTCTAACCTTGGAAAGCACATAAACAAAAGGAACTTTTTTACCACTAAATTTAGTAGTAAATAATACACAAAGAAAAATTTCCTTATTAGTACAGTATTAAATAAAGACAAGAGACTTAAAGATAAGGCTTACTCCTCATAAATCTGTAATGTACAAAAAAAAAGATGGTTAGATTTGAAGAATTATTTCTGGGATTCCATCCAAATCTATTATCTAAACAGGAATTAATCCAAGTGGAGCCCACTGTCATCTATCTAAGCTATGTGTTTATTCAATAGTATCATGAAATATAAGACACAAAAGGCATCTGAGGCTTAGAATTCAAGTTTAATTTGCCTCACAGATGTGGAACCAGAGGCCCAGAGGGATTTACAAGTCATGTCAGTGAAAACACAACCCATTACCTAGGTTGGAGACATGACAAAAAAAACTGCCTTCATAAGATGCTTAGCAAAATTAATATTGAATTTAAATAGTCAATATTCAATACTAATGATAAGGTAAAGCAGGTAGCAATTGATGCTTTGTTTTAGAAACTGCTTAGCTGAAAGCTAGGCGTGCAAGGATGCAGATGCACACAGGGTGTTTTTGAGAACTACTTTACAACATGGTTACATCAGTTCATGACAATTTAGTATTTATTTCCAACTTGCTGAGTAAATTTTGTGTGTGCTCACTACCAAAAACTATGTTGGATTATAGTTAGCTACAGAATGTGTTTACCCCCACTCTGCGTATGGTTACCATTATGTGTCTAAGTGAATATGTGTCAAACCATCATAGGAATCCCTTCAACATTTAGTCACTGTAATCGTAGTTCCAAATCAAATATAAAATACTATGAAGTTGATGGAAAGGTTGTCTGTGCCTCTGTTTCAGCTCGGGATTCTTTTGCTGTGATAAAATACAATGGCCAAGAGCAACTTGAGGAAAGGCTTTATTTCATCTTATAGTTTGTAGCCCATTTTCTGGGAAGTACGACAGGAGTCTTTTTCTGATAACACTGAGGACCACCAAGCCCAGAGGTGGCTCCATTCACAATGGATGAACCCTCCCACAACAATCACTAATTGAGAAAATACCCTATAGACTTGAGTACAGCCCAATCTCACGGAGGCATTTTCTCAAGTGAGGCTCTCTCCTCTAACATGTTTGTAACTGGCAAAAAAAAAAAAAAAAAAAAAAAAAAAAATGAGCAGAACAGCCTCTCTTTAAAGAAAAGACCACAATCTCTTCAGCTTCTCTTACCATTCTTCATGGTCTTTGTCATATTTTATCATATATCATAAATATTTTGCTCATCTGGACATTGTGTAGCAGAACTCCGCAGACACAAATGAAGTGCATTCGTGTCATGCATTTTCACTTTTACGACAGTTCATTTATTCTTCTGCGAAGTGCTCTATTACATTACAACTTACTCGTTTAAACATTTCCCCAGGCTGGACAGATGGCGGAGCAGGGTTCGGTTCCCAGCATCCACTCTGGGGAAGCTCGCGGTCTCCTAGCACTCCACTTCCAGGGGATCGGACACCCTCTTCTAACACCTGTGGGCACTGCGTGCATGGACACGTGAAGTGAATCCCTTTCTCTTTCTCTAGGTTTTTACAGTTGAAATATATTATGTGTGGACATAAATCTCTTCTTCTCTATTCAATTTGGATACATTTAACTTCATAGATCAATAAAATGGAGTATTTCATTGGTTCAGGTATGATTCTTGCAACTACTGTCTAAGCTCTGATTTCTTTCCTACCTATTGTAATTACATGGATATGGACATTTTCATAATATACTCTACTGACCTTACCTATGCTTTGTCTCTGTACACTGTATTTCTATTTCATATAGTTCTGCAGTTCGAGAAATCTCACTACACTTAGATCTAACGTACGCATAAATCTGTTTCCTTTAAGTTCAATGATTATAGTCTTCTTTAATGGGATTTTGTTTACACCACTGTAATAGACTTTGCATTCTTTAAAGCTGCTATTCATAAATATTTTAAAGCTCATTTTTCCTTATTCTAATATGATCTCACTTATGGATAAATCTGTTTCCTTTAAGTTTAATGACTATATTCTTCTTTAATGGGATTTTGTTATACTGCTATAATAGACTTTGCATTCTTTAAGGTTGCTATTCCTTAACAGTTTCAAAGCTCATTTTTCCTTATTCTAATACATAAATATGGATATATTTTATTCCATTTCTGATGCTGACAACACTAAGACCCTCTGAGTCAGTGTCTACTCGTGAACCTGCTCACTGTCATTCATGCCTTCTTTTCTTGTCTGTCCAATGATGTTAAGAGTGAGCTTACCTTAAAACTTTATGAAACAGACAAGGGCATCCCTGTCTTTTATTTCAAGTCAACTTTTTATCTAGTGCCCCCACCCAGATTTCCAGGGAAGACGAATGCTGGTCTTTATGTTTTAGCTGCCGCTTTTTAGATTCCTTCAGTAAAAAATACAGTTTTCTGGCTCTATCCTGCCATATTGCCAGAAATAAGTTTACACTAATTATTTCATTAAAACTACATGTTACTGCTGTTGATACAAGTAATGTTAATTTGGAAACATAATTATTGCTAAGAGAGGCCCTGGATATTTTTAGATACCTACCGGATACAAATTCTTTATGATGGCAGCAATCCTCTGTACCAAGGACATACTGTTCTGTTCTCTCCACCCTCACATTAATTTTTTTCAGGGCTATCTTCAAGTATTGTATCCCTCTCTCCCTCCCTCTTTCCCTCTCTCTCTTCCTCTCTCCCTCCCTCCCTCCCTCTCTGTTTTTGTTTTTCAAGACTGACCTTCTCTGTGAAACAGTCCCAGCTGTCCTGGAACTCCATAGTCAGGCTGGCCTCAAACTCAGAGATCCACCTGTCTCTGCCTACCAAGTGATGGGACTAAAGGCATGTGCCACCAAAGCCCAGCCAAGTATTGCATTCTTAAGAGACAAAACATGATACAATTTCTAAATAACATATTTGTCAATGTTACTTTATAAGACATAAAATGGTATGAATTCTAGATGATGGTACATTTATCTGTATAAAATTAGTCAAGTTGTCTTTATGATGGCTCTACTGTCAATGACCATTTTCATTTCCATGTTAAGCATTTTTAAAGATCTTACTACCTTTATTTTATGATTGTGAGTCTGTGTGAGGTATGCCACATGTGTGGGCTGTCTGGGGAGTTGAGAGGGGCTTCAGATTCCCAGGAGCTGTAGTTTCAGGCAGTTAGGAGAGCTGACTAGCAGGATGCTGTATGAACAGCATCAAGCATTTTAACAGCGAGCCTTCTTTTCAGCCCCTCACATACAGGATTTCTGACCAAATATATTTTCATGACAGTAATACATATGTTTGTATTTTGTAAACGTAAGTTCTTTAAGAATGAGGAAGGTAAGAAAATTTGCTGAGCAGTTAGCAAGTTGTTCTCATAAACTTCACAAATCTGTAAAATTCATGGTAATATTTCTATTTTCTAGAAAAGAAAATATGTACTTATGACAAGATTAAGATTAAACCAACTATATAGGACTATTAAAACAGAATGCATTTAAAAATAAAACAGAATGCTTTAAAACAAAATTTATTATGCTATATTAACTTCGATGAATCTACAGACCCTCGTAGTCTAACGGAAGCACCAGTGAGAGACCCTCAGGGAGGGAACTCCCACTGAATCCAGAGCCAAATAAAATCTGACCCTCACAACTCATTTGGATTATATTCTATTGTATCACACACACACACACACACACACACACACACACACAGAGTGAATATGTAAAAGTCAAAAACAAATTGTAGGCACTGGTTCTCCCCTTCTATCCTGTGTGCCCTAGGGACAGAACTCGGGCTGTAAGGTATAAAGGCATGCTTATTTACCCTGAGTCATTTCAGTAGCCCATGACTCACTCTAAATAATGGAATGTGGTACAGCTTCTTTGTAGATTAAAAATACACACACACACACACACACACACACACACACACACAAAGAAGGCAGTCAAAACTCACACACACATTATTTGGTTTGGGAACTCAGGGTTATGGTCTAGCATTTAGTTGAGTATCCGCTTCGAGACAACATGCGACAGGGAGCTCAGAGGCACAAGCTCATCTCAGGAAATTCCGCATCTCTGTCCTATACACCTCCCCTTAAGGTGAAACCTCTCTATTTTGAAGACAGGAGACTACCACAGGGCATACTCTAGTCACAGAGTATTTTTTTTAAGTTGTCAAACTATAAATAGTAATAATTCATCACCACACTGCTTTCTTAATTTGAATGTAATGTTAAATTTTATGCCATTTTCTCCAGTTTTCTTAGTCTGCTATCTTGTATATAGTCTGATAGCTTGTATCCAGCTATCAAAGGCATTGCACATTTGAATCCTAGCCTTGAACTATTTACAACATGGTGTAGGTGAGAGTAAATGCTATACTCACAGAGCTAGCATTATTCTTAAAATTGTGTGGAATAAGAAAATCAATGAGTAATAATTAAATTTGTATCATGTAACTAGAAATGAAGACAACCTAATGTAAGAGACTTGTGACCACACAGTACAAACATAAACCACTGCCCAAGGCTGTAGAGATAGTTCAGCATTTAGAAATACTTTCTGCTCTTGCAAGAGGTCAGGGTTCAGTACCTTGGATCCACAGGGGATCTGACCTCCCCTGGCTTCCAAGGGCTCCTTTAATACATAAACTCACATAATCATACACATATAAACATTGAGAGAGGGAGGGAGGGTGGTGGGAAGAGGGAGAAAGAGAGGTGAGGCATGTGCCTGGAATCCCAGCATTAGGGAGACTTGGGCAAGCAGATCGGTTTGAGTTCAAGGACAACCAGGTTTGCTTATCATGTTCCAGGTCAGCAAAGGCTACACAGTGAGACCCTATCACAAAAAAAAAAGACCCAGTGTCCCTGAACTAAAATATCTGAATTCTGATGTCAATCTTTGCTATTTGCAATTAGATCCCCTAAACAAAACGCAAGACATATACTATAATTATAAACTGGATTACACCGTGATGATCTCGGTCTATTCAGCATGCCAATCCACTTCTGCAAAGTATAGCCTTCCTTAATGCATATGTGAGCTTATTTATCCGCTTTTCCTGAGACATTTCAAACATTTTCCTTTCATTTTTGAGATCAGAATATACTTACATCATTTCTCCTTCCCTTTCCTTCTTCCAAACCCTCCCATATGCCCCAAATAATTACACCATTTCTCCCTTCTTTTTCCTACCCTCAAACCCTCCCATAGGCCGCTCCTTGCCCTCTTTCAAATTCACAGCCTCTTTTTTCATTAACTGTCATTGCATATATATGTGTGTATGAATATACATGTATCCTGTTCAATCTGTCCAGTGTTACTCATCTATGACTTCAGGGATGGCCTTTGGTACTGGATACAATTGTGTATGAATATACATGTATCCTGTTCAGTCTGTCCAGTGTTACTCATCTATGACTTCAGGGATGGCCTTTGGTACTGGATACAATTGTGCTCCCCTCTCAGCAATCCTTCGCATTTCAACAGTGTTTACCACACAGAGGACATCATGATTCACAAAAGGCTTCTCTCAGGACACAGATTTTTTTTTTACTTGGATGCAGATTCAGGGTGGCGGAAGTGTATTGAATGGCAGTGTTCTCTGTACAGACCACTGCGTTGTGCTGTGTTGTGCTGTGCTGTGCTGTGCTGTGCAGGCCCACTCTCACCTGTTTAAACAGCTGAAGGTTAGCTGCAGTCTCCAGGAACTGTCTCATCACACTGGAGCGGTGCCTCACAAAGCTCTCCTCACAGAAGGTGATGGGCTCGCCCTAGACAGAGACAAAGATTGTTGGGACATCAATAAAAGGTCACAGAGCACTAGTCTTTTTAGAAGACACATTGAGAGTCACAGGGGGACATGAGATACAAAATCAACAAACCAACCCTACACAGTGAGGTCCCTGAAATTCTTTAAACTGCTCAAATTCACCACCTCAGAAAAGGGTAAATCCCCTAAATGCAAAGACCTGACACTGTTAGACTGAATTTTAAATACAAAAATATCATGAAACTTGTAAAAGTCTACAATCCCTTTTCCTGATGATTGGACAATATTCTTCTTTTTTTCAAGTTAGATTTCTTTTTTATTATGCACAGGTGTTTGGTTACATATCTGTATGCTTGATGCATTTGGAAGTCAGAGAAGGCCATCAGCTACCCTGGATCCAGAGTAACAGATGGTGTGAGCCATCATGTGCATGCTGGGAACCGAAAATGGGTCCTCTGCAAGAGAAGTCAGTGCTCTTAACCACTGAGTCATTTCTCCAGCCCCAACAACATGCTTGCTGTAAAATCTGTTGCCTGACTTTGCCACCTATATTATTCTTGATCACTGGCTGGTTTTCAAATAATAGAAGTTTTTTTTTAAAAAAAAAAAAATCGCCTTCTTTTAATGATTGCAAATGCAATCTGACTCAATATTCTATGGTCAGTTGCACTTGGTAATGGTCTTCATAGTAAGCAAACATATCTGGGAAGTGTCTGATGGGTACTCTACAAAGGCCTCCTTCTCTCCATCAACCAGGACTTAGACTTCACAGCCTAAGACTGCACTTGCTCCAGTTACTCCATACGGCTATAGTCATCACTTGTTGGTTGACTTCTCCCAGTGCTGATCCCCAAACACTTTAGCAGTCCACAGGTCTACTTGAGATATATACAGGTAAGTGGTGCTATCTCATGATCAACATGAAAGTGGAGACTAATGACAATGCATTCACTAGAATAAGATCTGTGCAATCCTTATGTTGTAGTGCAGAGTTAAAAAACATGCTGGAATTCCGAAAAGCTATCAACTATAATTCAATTGTTAAAGAGACTCAGAGCTCTTATTATAGGATTCTATAAGTAAGATGCTTGAAATTGGCCCTGACATAAATAAAAGTATGAGTTCTTTTACATCGAGCAGGAATTGAACGGCATGAAAAAAGGAACTTTGGTTGGGATCTTTATGTAAAATTTTACTTGTGTGTTCTATGTGTGCACCTGTGAGGTAAGAGAGAGATGCTGGGCTGTTAGGCGTCTTCATCTATTGCTTTTCACCTTGTTTTTGAGACAAACTCTCTCACTGAACCTGGAGATCAATGATCTCCATGTGCCCCAAGTCTTCTACCCCAAGCTAGCATGATAGGTGCAGCACACCCAAATTTTGACTGAATGCTGAGGATCTGAACTCAGGTCCTTCTGCTTGTACAGAAAACTCCTTACCCTCAAGCCATCTTCAACCATAATGTGTTTGCCTTGTCAGAGTTCATAAATAATAGGATAATCATGATAGCCTGGAACCTTCAAAATGATAAGCCAAAATAGAAACATTTTCATTTTGACATTATTTTATGGGTATAGATGTAGGCCTGCATGTATGTATGGCTACTATTGTAAACAGTGCCTGCTGAGAGCAACAGAATGCATTCGAGGTCTAGGAGTTGGAGGTGCAGGTGGCTGTAAGCCACCATGTGAGTATCTGGAACCAAACCCTGGTCTTCTGTAAGACAACAAGTGCACTTAGTTGTTGAGTCATCTCAACAGCCCCTAAGATGCTTTCCTTTAGAGGCTGTCATCTGGCTGCAGATCACCACTGTGAGGAAGTCATCACCGAAAGCACTGGCTGAACTCCTGTCACTCTTCTGAGCATAATACGTGGGTGGACACAGTGTACTATATGCTAAGGACTACACCTGAAAGGGCATCCTGATACTCAGGGGTTGGAATAATTCATCCTCAAATGGTAATACTGTTTTGGAAGGTGTCAGAACCAGTAGGATCCATAGCCTCACTGAAGAGGGTACTGTAGTACCCAAAATGAAATTTTCCTTTAATTCTTGGCAAGCTCAGTGTTTGCTTCTCTGCTTCCAGTACACATCTCTGTAGTCATGAGTCACTTTGTCTTTCCAGCCATATTGGATTGAAAGTAGGAGCCAAAAACCTTTGCTTCCTCAAGTTTCTTCTCTCAGATTGTGCCCCAACAGTGAGTAATGTAATAAACAAAAAAAAATCAGAACTAAGAAGTTGAGTCTTTGATGTGATAACCATGACTATACAGCTCTTGGGGACTTTAGAGCTCATTTGTAGGAGGAATGTTGAAGAGTTGGTGCTATGGGCTACAGAAGCCCTAGAACAACTATAAGCAGACTTTAATGAGTGATTATGGTGGGAGTTTGGGAAAACTAGAACGTGAACAAAAAGACAGAAAATAATGATTATATTCAAGAAATTCCAAAGGTGAATAATGACTCTGTCAGGGATTGTGCCAGAGCCCAATGATGTCATTTCTGGTAAATCCTCTAAAGACTGCATATGTCCTAAGAACTTGGACTGACTTGCAGGGCAGAAGAAATTTTAAAACAGTACAGAATCAGGATGTAGCATGATTATTATTCAGTGTTTTTAGCTATGTTTATACTGAAAATTCTGAGCAAAACACAGAGCACAAAATGTAAACAACATATAAGCTGACAAGGATTTAGATCAGTAGGTAGGTACTTGCCTAGCATATACTGAAAGCCTCGGTTCAGTCTCCCCAGCACTACATAAACTGGGTGTGGTGGTATATCCCTATAATCTCAGTACTTTGGAGAAAAATGCTGGAGGATCAGAAGTTCAGAGTGGTAGAAGGCATGAAGGTTCTTTTGTTGACAGGTAAGGAGTAGGAGAGCAAGGAATGTTAAACACACAGGGATGTTGTGGTGGTTTGAATAGGTACGGCTCACACAGACTCATATGTTTGAATGGTTTACAAAGGTACTACTAGGAGATATGTCCTTGTTGAAATGCATGTGGCCTTGCTGGAGTATGGGTGGCTTTGGAGGAAGTGCGTCACTGTGGAGTAAGGCTCTGAGGTCTCATACATGTTCTAGCCATGCATAAAGAGATGGTTTTTCCTTCTGATGCCTACAGATCAAGATATACAAGTCTTAGCTCTTTTGCAGCCCCATGTCTGCCTTCATGCCATCATGTCCCACCATGATGATAATGGACTGAACCTCAGAAACTGTAAGCCAGCCCCAATTAAATGTTTTCCTTTATAGGAGATGTTGGGGGTCATGGTGTCTCTTCATAGCAATAGAAACCCTAACTAAGACAGATGTTTCTTCAAAGAGAGAAACATACAACCTGTTTTCGACCAGAAGGCTGGGACCACAATGTGGGTAATAGCCTGGAGACCTTTTCACTGTGTAGCCAAGCCCAGATTCTCTCCTAGATGTTTATAATGATATTGCTTTCCTCAGACAACCTATAAAACCTATCTTTATAGGAGACGTCACATGTAGTTTACAAAGAGTTTCAATGCGGTCATGTCTTCAGCTTTGTTGTATACATAGAACTGGGCTGATTATCACCAGGAAACTTTTCAAACTGTATTTTGATTAAATATGCCTAATTTAAATTACTCAGGGTCAAACTCCCAAAGTCCAAACCAGTACTAGCTGTTGAGTCAAGATGAGCCAAGCTGCTTTCTTGTCTCCTGCAGATCATTACTGTGGTGGCTATGGAGGTTACAAAGACACACACTTCACCCCTCAGCCCCTACCCCCACGGCATGTGCTATCATCTTTGGCTATATATTGATTTTTGAGGCCAGACTGGGCTGAGGAACCTTTCTTGAGAAGGGAAGAGATGAAAGGAGGAGAGGGGAAGATAGGAGAGGGCAGGGCAGGCAGGGCAGGGCAAGGGAGGTGAGGCAAGAGATCAAGAGAAAATGCATGCTATGCATAGGGACATTGAAAATAAGACTTCACCTATCAAAGAATACAAACTCATTTGAAAATCGTTCATTTCGAAAGAGAGTGTCTGAAGATCGAATGCCCAAACACAAAATGCTCCTAGATGGCATCTTGCCAAAGTCACCTAGGAAATTGTTTGCCAGGTTCAGTCAGATGGGCACTCAGTGATCACTGTAGCAATGGCTCATAGGACCCCAGACATCTCTTATGCTGGCAGGAGACCTGATGTCAGTCACAAGGTGCTGAGTATAAAGACAGGAGAAATGTAAAAATTATGGGGATGGAGGCTTGCACCACTCACTACAAGAAAACAATCAGTAAAGACAGACAATTTGCAGCATAGTTGGATTCACTGTAGCCCAGGACACAATGGAGTCTAGGATGTAGATGTCAAGAATATAGGATGTTTTTTCTAGGAAGAGATAAAGGTATTGACAGGAAATGTCAGATAAGAGAGAACCTGTATGTGATGAAGGTAATAGATACACAGAGATGGGACTACCCAAGCACACTGGAGACCAGGTAATGTCACTACTAGCCCACACATGTCAGACCTGGAGCTTCAGGTTAGTGGTCACCCTGCTGGATTCTGTCTTTCTTTGGTTCAGAATTTCCTTACAGTCATTCTTCCATTTTGGATTGGGAACATTTTTTTTTCTGTTTATTACAGTGGGTCATACCTAACAGTTTAGAGATTTTGAAATTTTGGCTTTTGGATAATCTTCAGAGTACGGTAAGACCGTAGGAACTCAGAAGCTATATTAAGTGTTTGGTACATTATCAAGCAGCTGAAAACTCTGGGGGCCATCAGCAACATGATATAATCTAATCTAATCTATCCCCTACAGGCTTATCTGTTTGAGTACTTGATCCTCAGCTGGGAAAGGATTCCATAAGGTTATGGACTCTTTGGGATCTGAGACCCAGCTAGCAGGAATGGTCCAGGGTAGACTATGTGGGTTTTCTTTGTTTGATTCAGGTTCAGCTCTTTCCTTATTTACAAACTGTCAGGAGTCTTTGCTACATGCATCCTTTTCATTAATTCTACCACTGACTTCCCGCATTGACTGACTGTGCTAAAATAAATTTTTGTTTGATAAGTTGCTTCTATGTTTTATTTTGTCACAGGACAAACAGTAATACCCTGTGCAAACAGCACACAAAGTAGAACTATTTTTTTTCTCCAAAAAAGACCCCAAAAGCACTAATACTTCAACCTGCATCAAAGTATAAAGTACCTCGATCAGGATTCAAACCCAGACCATATGATTCCCAGACATTGTGCATTTAACTATTTTCTTTACATCATACAGCGTAGAAGTTCTAGATCATATATTTGCATTCTAAAAAAATAGCTAACTTGTGGCTGACTAAAATAAAAGAAAAAACTAAATATCTGTTACTCTATGAAAATCTCTTTGCTATAACTATGTTTAGTTCTATGTTTTCCTCTATAAGGAAAGCAAGAACAATTAATGTTTCAATTATACATGCATGCTATTTACAAGAAATATGGTAGAACCATAAGGTAATTAGAATTGCTTCTCGGACATCTTCAGTGCTTATTATCCAAAATAGGTTACATTTTAGAAAAGCTTACATATAAATTTAGTGTTTTTGTATACATAAATTATCCTGCTGGAAATTCCTTCAGAATTCACCTCTAAGGAAGGTCAAAATACTATCTCTACCTCCTTGACATCTGTCAGATTTTGGCATCTGGTCAACCTTGATGCTACTCACTGGAGTCATTTCTTCTTTCTTCAATAAGGATATGAGAGTCATATATATCTCTAGTATCATTCAATTCTAATCTAACATGACATTAACACCTGTGGTGGTTTGAAACAAAATGGACCCCAAAGTCCACTACTTTGGCATTACTAAGAGGGATGACCTTGTTGGAAGAAGTATATCACTGTTGGGGTGGGCTTTGAGGTCTCCTTTGCTAAAGCGTCCCTCAGTGTGACCATCACTCAACTTCCTGCAAGATGTAGGACTCTCATCTATGAGGACCACATCTGCCTGTCCTGATAATAATGAACTGAACCTCTGAAATTTTACAAGGAAGCCACCCCAATTAAATATTTTCTTTATAACAGTTGCTGTAGTCATGTGTCTCTTTACAGCAATAAAAACCCTAACCAAGACACCATCAAAAATGAACTTCCTGGGGACAAGAAAGATAGCTCAGCAGTTACAAGTATTTGTTCTACTACCAGCACCCACATGGTGGCTCTCAATCTTAAGTCTAATTCCATGGGATCCGAGCAGGCATCAGGTATACACATGATATACATGCAAGCAAAAACATTCATATACATGTTATAAAATAAGTTTTAAAAATTAAGAGAACTTTCTAATGCCATGTTCCTTGTTTCTATAGTATAAAAATTAAACATCACATGTTAACTATATGATAATGATGAAATGATGCAGACTGATAAAAACACTGCAGCTATTTATCAGTTCTGTATAAATCTTGAAGTCTTGATTCTTATCTTTTTTGAAGACATGGTGAACAGTACTGAACATTTCCCTAGAAAAATACACAGACTCAATTGGTGCCTTGCCAAGGTTTGTCTTAGTTTCATAAAATTCATAAGAATGGATGATGTGCTTATTATTCCCTAACATAATTTCCTGGGTAGTAGAAATTAAAACCTTGGCCGCCATCACTATCAGATCCTCAACAAACATAGTTAATATCCTACTTTTTTGAGAAATATCAGAGATGGCCTATTCAGTTACACTGGCTTACATTTCAGTTTTATTCACATATTAACTCAGAGTGAGAAGTATATTCTTTTTTTTCTTTTTTCTTTTTTTGGTTTTTCTTTTTTTTTTCTTTTTTTCCCTCATGGTTTATTTTTTTTATATTTAAAAATTTCCATCTCCTTCCCTCCTCCTACCCCCTCACTCCCCTCCTACTCCCCCTTCCCTCCCCTCCTTTTCCCCTTTCCTCCCCTCCCCTCCACCCATACCTCCCCTCCCTCCCTCTCAAGGCCAAGGAGCCATCAGGGTTCCCCACTCTATGCTAAGACCAAGGTCCTCCCAACTCCCCCCAGGTCCAGTCGATCACCTTTTTTTGGTTTTTCGAGACAGGGTCTCTCTGCAGCTTTTTTAGAGCCTGTCCTGGAACTAGCTCTTGTAGACCAGGCTGGCCTCGAACTCAGAGATCCGCCTGCCTCTGCCTGCCGAGTGCTGGGATTAAAGGCGTGCGCCACCACCGCCCGGCTGAGAAGTATATTCTTTACAATTATCTGCTAAACCACCAAATTCCACTTTAGATGACAATATGAAATAAAACCTACATGACAAATAATCAAAAAGTATTTCCAGAATAATGTACTCCAACCTACTGCTTGGAATATTGAGACAAAGAAAAATAATCACACAGAAACTATATCAGTGTGCACATGATAAAATCTAAAGATTATGTATCCCAGTTCACCCATTACTTTTATCATCATGGTCACATAGTACCTGACTGAAATGACTTAACAGAAGACTGGCTTATCACCATGAGGAAGGAGGTTGGCAGTGAGGTCACTGATAACAATGTGATCACAGTCAAGACAAAAAAACAGAGGAAATGGTTTCTTCAAACTGCAACAGCTGAGATGCACATATGAAATCAGTGACCATGTCAGCACACACAGGGCTCATACAGGTTCAAGCTAGATGGGGTTCCAGCACTGATAGAAGTTATCATCGGTTCCTGCCCTCAACTAAAAGCTTGCTGGGCGAAGTAATTTTGGGGGTTATTTACAATGACCTTTCAGGGGGTCTTGGTCCAACAAACCACATTAGTCTGGAAGAGATCCACAGGTCTTCTTCTGTGGAAACAAAAGAAGAACCACTTTTCCAAAGCAATATATCCTTAGACCCAAATTCTGAAATCAAGATATCTTTAAAATATATAGGTTGGTTTAGCTTAGCAGCCCATACAATGAAATGTCTCTCTGTACTTAGGTCCTTCACAGTCAAAAATTCAAAGAAAACACAGTAATATACATAATCCAGACTCTATGTGTATTTTTCCATCTTTACGTGGCTTATTTTTCTTTTGTCTTTTTAATCTATGACTGTCTGTACTCTGTTTCTTTAAAGACTCTGTTTTGTTTTTAAAAACAATTTACTTCATTTAATGACGGTCTATAGTCTTTTTCTACTCTCTCCCAATCTTATGTACATTATGACACATTTAGAGGTCTTTTTTTTATCTGGATTTGTCTTTACTGCATATCAGGACAGCTTCTTTAAATATTAAACGGCTTGGCTAGGACTAAGTCTGTTTTGCCTTTTGGCTCTGCCCAGTCCAGCATGGTGCAAGTCCATTCACTGCCTCTGAGACTGCTGGGTGAGAGCCATCCTCACCACCTTAACTCTGGTAACCAGTTGGCCCATGCTGCCACCAAGTAACTTGCAGCATGCTGCTCACAAACCCCATTTATATGCTCGGCCTCCTAAAAGAACCAGAGTTCGTGCTGGCAGCACAGTCCAGAAAGGCTCCATTTCAAAACCTCACAGCTTTTTTTTTCTACCTCTGAATTGGGAAAAACTCTCTTAAAAGAAATATGGCATTAAGCCGTGATTAACTCTGTTTTTTTGTTTTTGTTTTTGTTTTACCTAGAATTTCTTCCCAAACTTTCTCAGGTTTTAAGTGGATTTTAGTTGGCCACTTTGGTGCTATAGGCAGAACTGTATTTGAAATTTCCTGCTTCGTGAAAGAGTCTGCCAAACATTCTGCAGGACACAGAAGAAAGCAACTGATAGACTTTGCCATTACAAGGCAGACCAGATCTTCAAATTTCCTGCCTCATGGAAAAGTCTGCTGGATACTATGGACCTGTAGGTTGAAGATGGGTGCCCCAATGATACAGAAGAACTCTGGGTGACTGTCCAAGCAGTGAGCTGTCTCTGTCAATTCTAGGTTTTAGAAGTTGCTTACAATATACTTCCTGTATACTTGGGTAATATTATATCCTTCTGGAGTTTTTGATGGAGTTGAAAAATATATAGTTATAGTTTTCCTTAGTTATGATGAAAGATAAAGTAGATATAAATATTGTAACTGTAATTCTTGCTTGATACCTGTTTTGTTGTATGTAATTTTACTATGTTAAAGTTAAAACCTTCCCTTTTTGTAAACAGAAAAGGTGAAATGATGTAGGAAGTCCCTCTATATATGTGTTGCTTTTATTGGTTAATGAATAAAGAGCAGAATAGAGATAGGTGGTAAAACTAAACTGAATGCTGGAAAAAAAGAAGGCAGAGTGAGGAGAAGCCATGTAGCAATACAGGACACAGACACCGGAATTTTATGTGGTAAGCCACAGCCTCTTGGTGATACACAGATTAATGGAGATGGGTTAATTTAAGATATGAGTTAGCCAGAAATACGATTAAGCTTTTGGCCAAAGAGTATTGCAAATAATATGATTTCTGTGTGATTATTTCTGAGCTGAGCTGCCAGAAACAAACAAGCAGCCTCCTACAACAAAAACTATTTGCAATTAATACATATTTGCAAAGGAAAAGTTAGTTTTCATCCCTGGGTATATTAACCACACCTTAGAATAGGCTCTATGCCCAGCAATAGATGGCCAAAATGAAACAAACTCAATGGCTGTAGACTCATTTGTTTCACAGTACAGTGCTATGTTTGGAGCTTGCTTTTGGTTTTGGGGTATTTTTGTTTTCTTGTTGCTTAAAGACAAAGAAAGGGTATAGAGTTGTGTATGTGTTGGGGGGATCTGAGAGGAGCTGGGGGAGCAGAACGTGTAATCAGAATACAATATATAAATTTTTTAAATTAACATAGATAGATATAGAAGGGGTGGGAGTGGGGGCAGAGAAAGCCAGGCCTACAACTCACAATGCCCCTTTCCTAACGTTCCCATAGTCTTATAATTGACTTCATAATACTATACCATAAGCTAGAGAGCAGCAAGTCAAATAGATGATGGGTGATATTTAAGGTTCAAACTGTAATCGTCTAGTCTACCCCTCATAGGTTCACGGCATCTCATAATACAAGATATAGTCAGTCAGTCCAACTTCAAAGTTCTCCATCTTGTTAGTTTCAACTTTGTCCAATGTTGTTTTCTATGTCTACAGGCAATCTAACTGTGAGTCCATATAGCATGTGAAATGTACAACTTCGTATGGCAAACACTTGTATTCCAAACCTGAGAGAGTGCACAATTTCAAACAGAGTCACATTCAAATTCTCAGGACACAAGCAAAATAAAGGCAGATTCTTTGTCAGAATAGAACATGAACGGTCTATAGTGCAATTCTCAGTAAAATCCCCTTTCGTTTTTGAAATATCAAAAGGCTGGCCTTCAGTATATGCATTTCTGTTAGCATTCTGGTCTCCTGCACTCCTACTAGAATGAGCCATTAAACTTCTATATTATCAGAGGAGATTTCTCTACCTCACATATTCAAATCTATACTCATTCTGACAAAAAACAACAACAAAAAAAACCACTGCCAGAAGGGGCAAGGTAGGGTATATTCCAGCAAAGACCCGACTTCACAGTCCTAGTTATCTGTGAGAGTTAGACACTCTCATAAAAGAATGTCCATAAAACTAGAAAAGACAGTTGAATTAGATACGCAAATACCCAAGTGGGAATAATAGAAACATGAAAATTTTTTTAAAAATACTTCTAGAGACAAAGAAATTTAAAGAAAAATGAAAAAAAAAACAAGGAAATATGACACCTCCAATAGGACAAAATAATTTTGTGGAAATAGGTGAAAAATGTGAAAGAAATAAAAAAATGCCTGAAAAGCGATTCAAAAGAAGTACCTCAAGGAGAAGACACACAAATATGGAAAATGATAAAGAGTGATATAACAGAGAAAGTTAAAAAGATTAAAAATTACAAGAAGTCACAGATATCTTAGAGCTAAAAGCATCACTATTCGTTTTATAAAACAAAAGTGCAAGCTGAAGAAAAGGATTATAAATTTGAGGACAGGTACTTTGAAATAAGTCAGATAAAAAGACAAGGGAATTAAATAGAAGAAGGAAAGTGTGGAAGAAACATGGGACAATATTATCCAAGCAAATATCTCACAAGAGCTCTAATTGGAATACATAAAAATCCTGAAAAACTATTTAATGAAATAATAGCCTTGAAAACTACAAGGTCTGAAAGATGTAAGTGCATCCAAATACAGGACACCACATGACCAGGACAACAGGGATACTAGGACAAGAGCTCAAAGGTACATTGGTTTCAACATCAGAAATAATAATAAGAGATGCCCTATCATACTACAAAAGCATTTGTTAAACTATGTTCATAGCAGCACTATTTGTAATAGCCAGAACCTGGAAACAACCTAGATGCCCCTCAATGGAAGAATGAATAAAAAGTTTGGAATATATACTATATAAGCTGAGTACTACTCAGCAGTAAAAAACAATGACATCTTGAATTTTGCATGCAAATGGATGAAAATAGAAAATACCATCCTGAGTGAGGTAACCCAGACCCAAAAAGATGAATATGGTATGTACTCACTCATTAGTGGATTCTAGCCATAAATAGAGGATATTGAGCCTATAATTCATGATCCTCGAGAAGCTAGATAGGAAGGTGAACTCAAAGAAAAATAATATTTTTTTCAAAAAAAAATATTTTTTCAAAAAAAAATAATTTTTCAAAAAAAAAATTTTTTTTCAAAAAAAAAATATCCTTCTGGATATTGGAAGTAGACAAGATTGCCAGGCAAAATTGAAAGCTTGGGGTTGGGGGGTGGGATGGGGTTAAGGGGACAGGGGGAGAGAGAAGTGAGAAGGGGAAGATGGGGAGAGCTTGGGGGAATGGGACAGTTGGTATCGAGGAAGGGTGGATATGGGAGCAGAGAAGTATATATCTTAATTAAGGGACCCATTTGCGGGTTGGCAAGAGAATGGACTCTAGAGGGGTTCCCAGATGTCTAAGGAGATGTCTCCAGCTTGCTCCTTGAGCAGCTGAGGAGAGGGTGCCTGAACTCGCCCTATTCTATAGCCACACTGATGAATATCTTGCATATAACCATAAAACCTTCATCTGGTGATGGATGGAGATAGAGACAGAGACCCACATTGGAGCACTGGACTGAGCTCCCAAGGTCCAAATGAGGAGCAGAAGGAGAGAGAACATGACCAAGAAAGTCAGGACCGCGAGGGGTATGTCCACTCACTGAGACAATTGGACTGATCTAATGGGAGCTCACCAAGGCCAACTGGACTGGAACTGATGGAGCATGTGATCAAACCGGTCTCTCTGAATGTGGCTGACAAGAAGGGCTGACTGAGAAGTCAAGGACAATGGCACTGGGTTTTGATTCTACTGCATGTACTGGCTTTGTTGGAACCTAGTCTGTTTGGATCCTCACTTTCTTAGACCTAGATGGAGGTGGGAGGACCTTGGACTTCCCACAGGGCAGGGAACCCTGACTGCTCCTTGGACTGGAGGAGAGGGAGGGGAAATGGGGAGAGGTAAAGGGAAATGGGAGGAGGGGAGGAAGTGAAAATTTGTAAAAATTATATAATTTAATAAAAAAATAAAGAGAAAGGTAATGACATGTAGATTTATTAGACTAACATCAGATTTATTACATACTAGCTGCAGGAGAACTGTATGGCCATAGCATTACTAAACAACAACAATAACACACACACACACACACACACACCCCACTACCAATCACGAACACTGTAGCACTTTCCTTATATATAAAGGAAAACAAAAGCCTCTCCTATTTGTCCAAGTGATTACTCTTTTATTGAGAAGTCCATCTATGCATTATCACATACTTTGATCAAATCTGCCCCACTTCCTCTCCTCAAATTCTCCCCATTCTATCCCTGCGACTTTTTCCACCCCAAAATTCATATGTCCACACTCTTCTGTGTGTTCTTTCTCCCTCTCTCACTGCCTTCTTTCCTCCCTACCATCCTCCCACACCCTGTGGATGCAGGTTCATCTATTACAGCATGAGTAGAACCTGCCCTGGCCCCCACCTCTGAGTCCACTTAGTTCTGCTAGTGTGAGCACTGGATTCTCAGTTCCAGATGGGATTTCATGAGACTTTCACCATTCGTGCTGCTCTATTGGCTTGCTTAATCATGTGCAGGCATTATAAATGCGGTCCTAACGACTGTGACTCCATGTGTGCACGAGTGTTAGACTGCATGCTCACACCACAGCAGATCAGCAAGCGGAGAAACAAGCAGCGACGCTAGTGCTCAGCTGGCTTCCCCAGTCACCAGAGGGAGGTAAACACCTTGAGGATGGGTCTTCCCCCTTGTTTAGGCCCTTCAAGAAAAGCTTCCACAAGCACACCCAAAAGCATGCCTTGTTAGCTCTTTCTTAATCTGATCATGTTAACAAAATCAACTATCCTACAAATAAACATTCCCAAACCATTGGAGACAGTGTCTTGTTTATGTAATCCTGGCTACTGGCCTAGAACACTGTATAGACCAAGTTCGTCTCAAACTAGTGGTGATCCTCTGCCTCAGCCTCTTTAGTGCTGGGATTACAGGAATGCCCCCAGGGCTTCGATCATAAAAATTTTAAAAAGGAATGTCTAATCAAAAAATCATAATCATTCAGAGTTTGTCAGAGTGTTCGACCTTTCCAACTGTGTTCTATTAGACAGAGGACACCAAATATATTTATGAAAAGAGATACGATCATGAAGTAATTACAAGTTCTATACTTGGTCTTTCTTTATTTTATATCTAACAAAATTATTCAAAGAGAACGGTCAAATATATAAATGACCAAATAAGGCCTAACATAAAAACAAGCAGTGAACACTTTTAATGAATTATGTACTGGGTAATATATAAAGATAATATCTGCAGTGGTTTGAATGTGAATGGTCCCAGAGGCTCAAATGTGAATATTTGTTCCCCAGTTGATGGAACTGTTTGGGAAGGATTAGAATGTATGGTCTTGTTAGGGGAGGTGTGTTACATGAGGAGGGTTGAGAGGCTTCAAAAGAATCATATAATTCCCTGTATGTGCACTCCTCTCTCTCTCTCTCTCTCTCTCTCTCTCTCTCTCTCTCTCCCTCTCTCTCCCCCCTCTCTCCTCTCTCTCTCCCTCTCCCACCTCTCTCTCTATGCCTTGTGGTTGTGGGTCAAGATGGAGCTCTCAACTTTTCTTTTGTTCCACCATCATGTACTCTAACCTCTCTAACCTGATGAAACTATAAACAGAAATAAATCATTTCTTTTATAAGTTCCCTTTTCATAGTATTTTTGTCACATCAATATAGAAGTAACCAAGACAGAAGTTGGTACCAGGGAGTGGGCTATTGCTATTAATAGACCAGATAATGCTGGTTTGGGAGTAATATGGAAGGCTATGGGACTTGCATAGGAAAGTAGTTGAATACTACAAGAATGGCTCAACAGGTCATCCTAGTAGGAATGACAGAAATACTGATGTGAACTACGGAGGCTCAGCTCAAGAGGTTTTGGGGAGGAACAATATCAGCAATTGGCTAGAGACTATTCTGATGTTTTGGCAAAGAAGGTGGCTGCTTTCTGCCCTTGTCCTAAGAATTTACCCATGACTAAATTGAAAAATAATGAACTAATTTCATTCGTAGAGGCGATTTCAAGACAACCTAAAATTAACTCATCTTGATTCACAACATAAGGCAGGGAGAGGAAGAGAAGAAGAGAAAAAGGAAGACAGAGACAGAGAGAATGAACACACATGGGAAATTGCATGAGTCTTAATCTCAAAGCCTTCCTTACTGACTGACAGTTATTACTAATCACACTTATGCAGGTCTACAAAAAGAAATAGAAAATATACAGCTTAAAAAGAAAAAGAAAACTAAAAAATTAACGTTGGAGCCAGAGTTTGTGCTGGAAGGACTGAAAGGCTAAAGAGAGGCATAATCTGAAATGGAATAAAGGGAGTGGTAAACTCAGGGCAAGACCACACCCACCCAGCTAAGTTTCCAACTTGTGAAAAGGCCAAAGGAATTTTCTGCTCCTAAAAAGAAAAAAAGAAATAAAAAAAATCAAAGCTTCTAGGGATGTGGCTCAAGAATGCCAGGGTTCACCCAAAGTTAGTAGTCACACTTGGCACTGTCCACCAAATGGATCTGGCTACAGAATCATGAAAGATACATAAATAAAGGGTTTATGGAATGTTCCTCCACGGTTTAGGAAAGCCACTGAGACTAGTCATGTGGCAGAGGTCTCTCTGAACGGAAGCCCTGAGAGGACACTGAATGAAGCTATGAGATTTCTAGTTTGCGTTGAAGACCCCAAGATATTACAGGTGCCAGCGCCATGGGGTATCTGTCAAGGAGAGCTGCATACATGAAGTGGAATCAGTGGAAGAGATAAAAGTATGTTGTTGGTAAGTAGCAAAGCTGGAAGATTGGAGCCACCTGAGTCCTTTGACATCAGGCATGGAACTATAGGATTTGGAGTTTGTATTGCTGGGCTTCAGTTTTATGATGGTCTAGTATTTCCTCACTGTGTCGAAATTCCTATATTCTGTACCACTGTATGTTGGAAGTATGTAATATAGCTTTTTGTTTTATGCTGGGTTAAAGTTAAGAGACTGTCTTGAGTCTCAGAAAAGACACTGAACTTTTAAACTGTGTTGAGTTTATGAAAAACTATGGGTGCTTTTGAAGTTGGACAAAATGCATTTTGTATTATGATATGGTCACAAAATTATAAGGGCCAGGGAGAAGAATGTGATGGTTTGAATTAGAATGGTCCCAAAGGCTCACATATTTGAATATCTGATCCCAAGTTGATGGAGCTGTTTGGGAAGGATTAGAAGATATGGCCTTGTTGGAGGAGGTGTGTCACTAGAGTAGGGCTTTGAGACTTCAAAAGACTCATCTGATCTCCAGTGATTGCTCTCAAGATCAGGGCTGCAGATCACTATGTGGAAGCTCAGTTGTTCCTTTGTTCTTCCATCATGGGTTCTAAACTTCTGAAACCATAAGCCAAATTAAATAAATTCCTTTATAGCCTTTGTCTCAATGTTTTGTTATAGAAATAGAAAGTAACAAAGACAATATCTAATAATGTATTTTATTTATAAGAAAATGAAATTGTTTTCCTTAACAAATATGATTCCTTAAAATAGTAAAGGTTATTCCTCATGAAGAGAAAACAAAGGAAATTTATCTAAATGTGAAGATCTTTAAAAATTAAGTTTTAACCAATGACTGTCAGAGAGCCATAAAGGCATGCAAAATAAAAATACTGTTTCCCAGGTCCCAGAATATATTAAAGTAAAACCAAAGGAAGAAGTAAATATCAAAGGAAAATTTATAAAACAAACAAACAAAAACAATTCCCAAGATGTGACTGATGAACAGGAAAGATACTATATGATAAAGTAATATATTTCAACAGGCACTGAGAAATACAGCTTTGAGATAATTGAAATCTGAGCCACAGAAACCTTTTTCTCCTATGTGCCCAATGAAACTCTAATAGGTAAATATTAAGCTCTATAATCAGAGGCAATTCTTGCTTGTGTTAGGACACATTATCTTAGCCAGCATCCAGCATATTGAGAACCTGAATCATTTTATTTTAATTTATTCATTTCTTCACACTTGAAGTCTTCTACAAATTTAAAAAGTGAAAATTTAGTTTAGAAAAGTGTGTGCTTAAATGTAGCAAAAAAAGAAAAAAGAAAAACAAGCAAAGTGGTATGCTCAAGTTCCCTTTTTTATTTCCTTATTGTTTTAAAATACTGATTATAATAAATTAAATCTCTAAAAATGATTTTGTCTCTCAGACTCACCTTTTTTAGTTGAGTTGAGTTATTTGAATGATAATGCAGTTAACTGTATTTGGGTGATCATCTCCATTCTTTCAAAGAATATTTGAAATTCTATAACACCTTCAAATGTGTAACACATATTTCAGAAAGACTAGCATGTGCCATAGTTGGAAGAATTGTCTCCCTAAGGTCTATTTGTGCTAAGTATGGACTTCAGTCCATGAAGAAAATGGAAGATTCTAAAAAGACGTGGAAGCCTAGTAGAAGGTTTTCTGTTCATCTGGACATAGAAATCCCATCCCCTTCATCCTTTTCTCGTCTTCATGTCCTGTCAATATGTGTGTAGCTTTACTCCCCACCTGGGTCCCTGTCATCTGGCACTGCCATACCAGGTTCCCAAAAGCAATAGGACCACCCTCCACCTTCCCATAACCTTTCCTTTTTTTTTGGGGGGGGGGTGGGTATGTGGGATGGGAGTGGGTCTCACAAAAGGGTTTCTCTGTAGCTTTGCAGCCTGTCCTGGCACTCACTCTGTAGACCAGACAGGCCTCAAACTCACGCAGATCTGCCTGCCTCTGCCTTCTGTGTGCTGGGATTAAAGACATGCACTGTTGCTACCACCTGGCTTTTTTATTTTATTTTATTTTATTTTATTTTCATAATTGATTTTGCTCAGGAATTTTGTTTAGGTGAAACAAAGCGGGCAGATAAATACAAGTAAAAGATATATGTATTTATCTAGAAATAGGAGGTAAATTATCCATTTAAAACTTCTCTTGAAATGCATGAGAGTTCCATGGTGGAAACCACTAAGACTGGTTAGAAAGAATACTGCATATCTGTATTCGTTATCTCTCGTAATGCTCAAGTAAGACTGGTTAGAAAGAATACTGCATATCTGTATTCGTTATCTCTCGTAATGCTCAAGAGGTCCACAAATCAATTTTGGAAGACAGGCCAGGATGGCATAAAAATTCTCACTTTCCAAATATTCTACAGAGTAAGGGTTAAAGGTAGCCTAGCAATGGAATTCTATCAATGGCAGGCCTCTGTGTAACTTCTTATTAACCCAATGTGTTTAGCCCTTAAAATGTATATATCTGGGACAGAGATAGGAGCTTGCCATCAAACCCAAGAACCTGAAGCCAACTCTTCAGGACGCACACAGTAGAAGGAAAGAGGCGACACCCTGAAGGTCCCTCTGGCTCCTACATGCATAACTGTGGCACATGCATGCCTAGACATACACACAAAACACAAATGTAAAAATACATTATAAGCTTAGTCATTTGGTCATGGAATGGTCTCACAGAAATTCTTTGTAAAACCTGCCTAACAGCTTTTAATGACTACTGCAGAGAGAAACAAATGCACTTGCCTTGTGCCATTTTTGACCAGCTAAATTCTTAAACATAATTAAATAATCTCTTTAGTGAATTAGAATAAGTGGCAAGATGGACTAAGACATGGTAAATAGGCAAGCACATTTCAGAAACTGTTATAAACCAGGAAGAAAAAAATATTCAAGTATGGCCAAGTTTTAAAGTGCTCATTTTCTTTCCTACCGCTTTCTACCCGCCATAACTAAGTTACTAATTAAGTTCTCCTACCCCATGAGTTTCTTGTGATTATAAGATCAGTTAAGTGATTGTAAGTGCTTGAATATAATTTATCAATTCACTTAAAAATAAATAATCCACTTCTAGAACTTTCAATAGGTGACAGGCCAAAGATCCTGGGGAATATCAGCTAAGAGTAATGAAAGAGCTAAAACAGAAGCTGATGAACCGGAGCAAGAAAACACACTGAAGGACATTTTTGCTGAGTTTTAAACAGCAACCATGATACTTCCTTCACTTGTAATATGAAGATGCTTCCTTTTCCTTGCTTCATTCAAAGGGGCCATAGAAAATCAGTTACAACAGAGATGAAACGAATGCTTACAGGCTTGTATCTCAGAGCATCCCTATAGGATCCGAACAAAGCCGCCTGTGCCCTCAGAAAGGCCCGAGCCACTCCATCTCCTGTAGCCGTGGACTGCTTCTTCAGCTTATTTTTCAAGGCCGAGACCTGCACGGCAGAGAGGAACAGTTAAATTAACACCTCAGAAATTGGTACAGCAAGGTACGAACCCAATCAGCAGGCAAAGCGCAATGTCTGCAGGTCAGCCAAAATTCATCCTCCTCCCTGAGAGCTTATCTTTTTAGCTGCACCAAGCACCTGCTGCTCTGCTAATTGAAACGAGAGCTGGAGAGGATAGTAATGTGCTAATGCAAATTGGTTTATGCTCTCTTTTTTCCCAAGGCCTCTTGACATAAATAAGCTTTAATTATTTACAGTAAACTGCTTGTGCGGCACTTTCCTGCAGATTTTTAGCAATTATAACGTGTGTCTACTTGTTTAGAGATAAAGCTGGTTCAGTCGCCTTCGTTTCTGTTGGGTATTGTTATTTGTTAGGAGTCCTTCAAAATCATTTACAATTTTATTTTCTGTTTGGAAGCATCATTTGCATAAGTAATTTTCTCTTTTTATCATTATCAGAACGAAAGAGAGAAGAGATAGAGTTACACCGGCCACAAATGGGAACTTATGTAACGTAAATGTTTTTTATTGTGTCGTTTCAATTTCACCACACTTTAAGAAAAACATTCATTTTATCGCTTATAAATTAAGAAACTTGGGACAAAAGATAGGAATCAGTTTGCTTTCATTGTGTGGCTACTCAGAGGCAAAGCTGTGATACAAATGTAGTGTCCAGAATGTCCCATTGCCATGGGCTAGACTGGAGCTCCGTATCACTGCCACACCAACCAGCAAGCAGAACAAAATACTCATGTTCTGCAAACACAGAAATTTTATACGATAACATAAAAAGTTTGAAAAGCTGTTCAACTGCTACAATATTTCACACCTAGTCTAATTTCGGGTGCTATGCATTTTAGAAATGGAATGTAAGAGGCTAGTGGACTCATAGATGTAAGTGAGTTCATACTCAGGATGCTATCTTTTTATTCATTTCACTACTTTCAATCAAAATAGAAAAACCATAGTCTGTACACTTTAAAACAAATTTCATATACATTCCTTATTGATACATTCTAAATAGAAAAATGTGAGGTTGCATTCTATTTTCTTAAGGAAATAAAAACTAATTTAGAGACAAGTTTTAACTAGATTGCTCCCTGAACACAATATTATCTGTATAAACTACTAGATAATAAAATAATACCAATTATCCTTTAAATATGTGCAAAGGGGAATATTTTTATTTCTTTGTTCAAGCAGTCCTGACTACTCTTGTAGATGATGATTGTAATTGAAGTGTGAACCTAATTAACAACTAAACTTTGAATAATGCTAATGAGAAATGAACACAGCATCAGAGGAAAGACCAGCTCTACAGGTGATAAACCTTCACAGTAGTGACATTTTCCAGTGTAAAGTCACAGTTACTGTGATCTCATCAAAGAAACAGACCCCCATTGGGTCCAATTATAACTATAGTTTTGAAAAATTATTGAGTTATGGTATTCATAATCTATGCAGAAAGGCCTTTGTGGTATAGGTCTTCTCCCCACAGCTGTGATCTTTTCAATTTATATCCAAGCTCCACAGATTCAGATAAAAGTTTAGAGCCTAATTCATTTGACCAAAAACTGCTAAACCAGATTCATTTCAGAGAAAGCTTTTGTTATTAAAATCTAAACTCAGTTTAGGTAATCCAAATATCCAAACAATAATGCAGTTCAAACACACTTCAGATTTAATGTCCTTTATTCTGATTTGAAATGGTACTTTTTTAGATTTAAAAAAGTAGAAACAAATAACAAAATATATATTCTCTTACTGTCCTTCCAATAAAGATTATAAGATATATGCATCCCATAGCTAAGAACATTAGAAGAACTAAAAGAATGAGGTTTTCCCATCTTTTCTACAGAAAAATGAATCAAAAACTTTGCTTATTTACAAAAGCTATGCCTTGTGTCTTTGCAAAATAAAGTTCTTCAAGTTGTACTTTTCAGAAATAACAAATAGAACTGTGTGGGCAGTCGGCACACGCTCATGGAATGGGGAGCGTCACACACTTCCCAGCCTTCCCTTCACCATGCCCTGGACAGAACAGCTTTATCTGAGCTACTCCAGAGAATTAGTACCAGCATTGAGGGAAGGCAGCACCTTCACTTCTCCAGACAGTCACATGGTGATCGGCTAGGGGCTCTTTAGTATCCAGAATACAAGAAAGAAAAAAGAAAACTCCTGTTCTATAAGTATGCTTTCCAAAACGGCAGCCATTAGGGACATGAGCAAAAGAATGTTCTGTCCCCATCCAAGTTCACACCTGCTTCAAGTAGAAAGCAAGCCTCACATCTACAAGAATCCGTACACAAAGAAACTCACAACAAATTTTATGTTGACTACATTTTAAAGCACTGTTCTGAGCAGAGGAAGATAAAGCACATCATTACACCAATTTTGCCTATTCTTTGAATTTATGAACGAGGTTTCCAGGAAACTTGTGATGACCTATATGGATCTCATTGTGTTTCTCTTCATTAGTGCTATGGTAAGTCCTATCTAACCTTATATAAATGTAGTAGATGCAAAACTTCCTAGTAAGAAATGTGCTTTTTCTTTGCTTGTTTCTGTATTATTTCATGTACTTTCTTGGCTTGCTATAGATCGACACAACAGTCACTAGATCTGATTTCCAGGAGCCAGAAGGGCATCTGAATTCAAGACTTCTCAGTGTGAATATGAGTGCTCAATAACAGTCTATCAAAATGAAATTGCTTTTAAAAATCCATTTTAGGAATCAGTGTATTAATCTAATATAAACTGACTGTATCAAACCTCGCTGTTTTCATTGGCCTTTAGATCAGTGCTGTAAATCAACAATGGTTACCATTGCCCTTTGGTGCTAATTAGCTTTTAGCAGGTTTTAATCTATAATCTGACTGTGTCTCTTCTACACCCTTTGCAGTACATGCTCTTTGAAATAATATTTTCTACTTCTGTTCCAAGCTTCTACCTTTAGGTATGAAATAAATGTATATCCTCCTCTGGGACTGCAAAACTTCTATTAGCATGCAACTCTGAATTCACAAGAAATATTTAGGACTTTGGACAGGGTTGTTATCATAAATTCCATTACATTGAAAAAACACACATCACCTTTTTCCTTAAGAAAGTGAGCTTACTGACCCTTCACCAGCTAAAGATTATGTCACAGCTTTTATTCAACTTTATTTTTAGACCATTTTCTGCCTCTAAATATATTTTCCATCTAGTTATATATACATAGGTCAAAAATCGTTAATGGAAAAACCCTTCAGAAATGGACACTCTCTCTCCTTGTACAAGGACAATCGGGCATTCACAGTCATTCACAGCACTAGAAGCAGGAATTTGTTAAAGTTTATTTATTTGTTTGCTTGTTTGTTTTTTCTTATTTTTTTATTAAAAATTTCCATCTCCTCCCCTCCTTCTCCCCCTTCCCTCCCCTCCCTTCCACCCATACCCCCACTCCACCGCTCTCCAAGACAAAGAGCCATCAGGGTTCCCTTCACTATGTTAAGTCCAAGGTCCTCCCAACTCCCCCTAAGTCCAGGAAGGTGAGCAACCAAACTGACAAGGTTCACAGTGAGCCCGTCCATGCCGTAGAGTTCAAGCTCATTGCCGTTGTCCTTGGTTTCTCAGTCCTCCTCCACCATCAGCCACATTCAGAGAGTCCGGTTTGGTCCCCTGTTCCATCAGTCCCAGTTTTTTGAGACAGGGTTTTGATGTAACTTTGGAGCCTGTCCTGGAACTAGCTCTTGTATTCAAGGCTGACCTAAAACTCACTTAGATCCATCTGTTTCTCCCTCCCGAGTGCTGGGATTAAAGGAATGCGCTATCACCGCCCTGCTTCAGTGACCGGGTTCTTATAGCAAGAACTTACAAAGAGAAGAAGACCTGGTCTTATCAACTAGTGCACAAAATAGCATGTGATTCCATGGCCAAGGAGCCATGGTCAGGTTGTTCACATTCTCCATCTTAGCAATGAAGTGCAAGAGTGTGTGTGCATGATAATGAAGCAAAGAAGTCAGTAGTCTGTGCTGCAGGGTGTTTTGTACAGGTCCGTGCAGACGGGCACATCTGCAGGGTGTCTGGCAGAGAAACAGTGGGTGTTTCTCTTCATTTCTACAGTATCATTGTTATAAAGAAAAATAACAACCTTACCCAGATATTCTGATTTTATTTTCTGAATCATGGTAAACAGCAAGAATAAAAGTGTTCTGCTACAACAGTGATCAGCATGGCATGGAGGCCTTAAGTAAGCAACAATGACCAGCTCAACATGTTGACCCTGAGGGAGCAACGGTGATCAGCATGGCATGGAGGCCCTAAGTAAGCAACAATGACCAGCTCAACATGTTGACCCTGAGGGAGCAACGGTGATCAGCATGGCATGAAGGCCCTAAGTAAGCAACAATGACCAGCTCAACATGTTGACCCTGAGGGAGCAACGGTGATCAGCATGGCATGGAGGCCCTAAGTAAGCAACAATGACCAGCTCAACATGTTGACCCTGAGGGAGCAACGGTGATCAGCATGGCATGGAGGCCCTAAGTAAGCAACAATGACCAGCTCAACATGTTGACCCTGAGGGAGCAACGGTGATCAGCATGGCATGGAGGCCCTAAGTAAGCAACAATGACCAGCTCAACATGTTGACCCTGAGGGAGCAACGGTGATCAGCATGGCATGGAGGCCCTAAGTAAGCAACAATGACCAGCTCAACATGTTGACCCTGAGGGAGCAACGGTGATCAGCATGGCATGGAGGCCCTAAGTAAGCAACAATGACCAGCTCAACATGTTGACCCTGAGGGAGCAACGGTGATCAGCATGGCATGGCTATTCTCCTAAGGGAGCATAAATGGCATGCAGATCATGGCTAACTACCAGGGATAGTTAAGTTATGGATAATATAACCCACACCTCACTAAAACAGCAGAATACCTAACTACATTCTAAGTATTAATTATAAGTGTTATTCTCACCTATCAACAAGGAAACCATTACAGAAACCACAACTCATCAAAATACAGAATTGTGGAGCCCATTCCCAACTGATACGTCTACTAGACAACTCTTGCACCTAAGGCTAAGGAATCACTCCATAAAAGAGGACAGAGAGATTGTAAGTGCCAATGAAACAGGGAGTTTCCTATAAGATTCTGACTCCTACAAATGGTAGAAGCTACAGCCATAAAGTCTTGCCAACATGAACGCCTAAACAGAAGTCAAGTAAGAATAATACCAATAGGCATGCTAACGTGGACTGAGGAAATCCCAAGCCTTCGACCCTAGACAAAGAACTCCAGGTGATTAAGAAAGTGGGAAGAACATAATTAATTATCCAATAGAAAGTAGTCACCTAGGAAACACACAAGTAACACTATATAGACTGAGCAGGTTTTATATATATATATATGTATATATATGTATATACATATGTATATGTATACACACACACACACACACACACACATACACACGTATAGAAATGGAACCATAATTTTAAAAAGAGGCATACTTAGACACACTAAGCAGGCCATCATTATAGAAGGACATGATGAACTTAACTGTGCTATGAAAGCCTTATCTATGTTTTTGTGCTGATAAAAATGGTATGTAAGCTTGATCAAAGTCATGTCCACCTCAGCTGTGCAGTCCACATTTATCAGTCCTCCATATATTGTTAACGTTAGTCCCAAATTTTGAATAGTACATGGATAACCTAGTTATTTCCCTTGTGACTTGGTGTAGAACCAGGCAAATGGAGTATGAACTGGGTTGTGTGTACCTTACCTGGATTTCTCCTTTCTTAGGAAGTAGAGACAAATAATGAACAGGTACCTTAACCCTGGAATTGATACCATGCCTTGAAGATGGAAGTTGCCTACAGTTCTCGACAGCTTTCCTTTGAATTATTATACAATAAGTATTTAACATTTTGTAAGTATTTTTTTCTTAATTTTGGATACTTAATTACAATATTATGCCCTTTCCTCCCCTCCCTTCATACCCTCCCAAATACTCTTCCTTGCTCTTTTAATCCATGGTCTTCTTTTTCATTAATAGTTGTTATATGCATATATATATGTGTGTGTATATATAATGTATGTAATAATATATGGAATATATATACACATTCCTATAAATAACCTGCTCAGTCTGTACAATGTTTCTTATATCTTTACTTTCAGATCTGGCCATTTGGTAATGAATAAAACAATAAAAAGTTTAGATCAAAACTTCTGAATTTTTGTTGTGGTATTTTAAGTTGTGCCCTAATTGATTTATCACTTAAAGTAGAAACAAAAAGTGTTATACAAAAGCATGTGTGAGTCATATGAAATGAAAACAAAGACTAAACTGGCTCCTGTAGTTGCTCTTGCTGGTGAACCTGAAGTTCAGCACTCCATGAGCTAACATCTTATAAGGTTCCTGTCAGGCCAAAAGGGAACAGCCACATTAATCCAGAGAACACTGGGCTCTTAAAACTCTTTGTATTACTATAAAAAGGCAATTTCTGGGGGACTACAACTGTCAACACTTTCTTTCCCTGCATCTAAGCCTAGAACAGGCCTGTCTCCCTGACTCAGTGAACTAGGGCTGTCATGTCAGTCTCTTCAAGTGCAGCTGTTCTTTTTCTTTATAACATCTGTCAACATCTACAATAATACCAGACCAGTGAGCCTGTCAAAGGAATGTGTCTTTACTGAAATATGTGTTTTCTAATTTGCCATTATATTATCAGCTCTCAGCATGATATGGGTACGCAGTACATGCTTCATAAATACACGCCGAGCCAATGAATGCCTCAAAGAGTACATACAGTGAGCAAAACCACCTGTTCCAGACATGATTTACCTTAACTCCAGGCTACTCAAGCAGAGCATCTGCAGTGGGCGTCAGGATCATAATTCACTTCAAAGTTCACAGAGTCCTTATGATACAAGCAAAGTTTAGAACAGCTCCGAGGACAACACACTCAGTATTGCATACCACAGCACTGTCTTGAGGTGGGAGAGGCAAGGCTTTCCAGGAGTAGGATAAACGGTAGACAACGTAAAGGATGAAAAGGAAAGTGCGCCATTTCTTGTCACTCCTAATTAGCAATAAGGAAACAGAAAAGTATGCTGCTAATACAGCACAAGGGGAGAGTGCTAGAGAGGCGGCATCTCTGAAAAATGAAAGGCTAGAGGAAGCCATGGAACGCATGAGCTCTTACAGCCAGTAAAAGAGGCAGCAATGAAGTAACTTTATTAAGGACAAAATAGATATAAAGAGGAGAGTCCCCAAAGTTGGACTAGCTCTTACTCAAGTGAGAGAAAAGTAGAGTTTTGAGATATTCTCAAGCACATCTAAAGTTGGGGTATATTTCCTTTTCCCTTTCTTCATATCTAAGCCTTGTATACTGAAAATATACCATGAAAGAAAGTAGGGAAATAGTAAAATCTGTAATTGCAAACAAAAAATTTACTTTAGAAATGATCACATCTATGAAAATAATCATTTAAAAAGACAATGGGTTTTCACAGACAATTAGAATACCATCGCAGCGAGGGCTTTTCCAGTCAGGTGGGAAATGAAATGCTATATTGAAGGAAAAAAATACAGAACGTTCTGGGTTTCTTTTGTTTTTCCATTATGAGAATAAATTGATAACTACACAGAGATTTGTAAAAGGTGTTTAAACGGCGTGACTGTTTCTCATCTGCACGCCTCATCCAGTGCTTACTACTCTCACAAAGCACATCATAGAGCCTGGCGAGGCAGAAGTTTGGAGAACGGATGCCGGAATGAGGATGGACATGCATAGACGTCTTCAAGGACAAACTGAAACCAGATTCGGTTCCTCAAGTCTGTTCTATACATTAAATGTTCTCCATGCTATGCAGTAATTTGAAGAAATACAGCATGGACCATCACAGGCGCTTGCTAGAGGCTTCCCTGACCATTCACACCATCAGGACCACAGCAGAGCTGGGACACACTGGGAACAGAAATCATAGTCTCCGGGCCTTATCTTCCTGTAACTCTGACATTTAACTCGCTAAAGCCTTCATGTTAAATTAGAGGACCGAGTCAGTCAATTAAACAGTTATTGATAAAATCCATGGCCACAAGAAATTAGTTTATATATTTTATCATTTTAAATTAATTTTAAAATCCTCTAAAATAGTCAATTCTTTTCTAAACTGATTTCCAAATAAATAAACTCTCTTAAATGTAGCTACTTAAAATTTTAATTTCAAGTTTGTGTTTTGGAAGTTTTCTCTAGTTATTTAGGTTCCTCGTGAGTTTGGTGAACTTCCCCTTTATATCACAAATCATTAGCATATTCCTTCAAAGGATATTTTTAAATGTCAGTATAACAAGTGTAAGAGTTTACAAAAGACCATTTATAAAAAGTGTTTCCTAATACTTTAGAATTTACAAGAGTTTATACCAAAACCTAGGTATTCTATCACAGTGTGCCCCTATGCAATCACATAAAGTTGCACAGTAGATGTCTGACAACTATACTTAATTATACTGATCATTACACAGAATAACATGTAAAGGTGGTAGACACTTTCACTAACTTTTATCATATGAAACAATTATTTTCCAACAAGAGTATTTGCAAGATAAAAATATCTTTAAAAACTGAAAAATTTTAAATCAAATATAACATGCTACTATTCCTCTAATAAGACAAGAACAGCAAGCTGCTTGAGAATGAAACTGTAGATACTCATAAATGTGTATCCCACTTCCTGTGAGGAACTGTGGTCTTCTCTTTGGGGCATAAAAACAAAGACCAGCCTTATCCACTAAAGCTCTAGCTATCAACAGTATACTTCCTGTGCTCTGTTTGTTTACCAAAATAAGAACATGTTCTTTAAGAAATAAGAATTATCAATAAATGGTTTTGCAAACACCACTTGCCTGTTGTAATGAATATTCTAATACAAGTAGCTTTGTCAAATGTCAGTCAACTCTCCGGCGGCTTTCATCTGTAAGACTTGGTTTATAATTGCTGGTCTTAACATTATTATGAGAACATACTTCCTAAATCATCCTATAATTCTAATTATTAGCCTAATTTTCCAGCAAGAAAATAGGTTACCTTCTTACTTTATGAATAATAACATTTCCCAAATATTATAAAATATTAATAATAACAAAAATCAAAATGAGTGGTAAAAGTAAGAAATACAAAGTTTTAAGTTGCTACATAATTAAACTAAGTCTGTCTATAAATATATGGAATGAGGGATTTCAATAGTTCATTCTCTGAAATTAAATGAACTCATCTGAAATTTACCCAGTTATATATAATTGAACTTTCCTTCCTGTTCTCATAAACACACCACCAGAACACTAACTTTGATTGATGGTTACTAGGCCCTAAAGTTTACTCTTTTATTTCAAAATATTCCAACTACATATGTTTGAAAATGTTTACATGGCACATTACTAAAACAAAATCACAAACTTCCATACATAAGCTGTAAAAGAGTCTCAATGTGTCACTGTCTTCAAAAGTGTTTCTATGAAATAATACCCTTAAAATCATTCCCAATAAAACATCTAGCCTTTGTTTTGCTTTGATGATCCAAATCTACAGTGAAATGACGAAATCAAAAGCCAAGTGTTCTTGTCAGAAAACAGGAAGAAAGGTGGTTTTTTTCCCTCCCAAAAGGAAAACAAAGGATTCCTGAAGCATGCCCTGATTTATTTTTCCAATTTTAAATACCTTCAGAGCAGCGGAAGTGCTACTGGCGTGGTAGTATTTCTAACAGTCAATAAATCTAAAATATTATGTGTGAATATTGGAATGAAGCCATTAAGAAGATTACAGCATGCAACGCACCAGAGGGTCCACAGGAAGAAAGAGCTAGTAATTCAGGACAACTGTGACCGCTGACCTCTGAGCAGCCGTGCCACTGGTCAGTGTGACACAGTGATAGAGTGCACATGCACACACCGTCACCCAGCCTGTGAGCATAATTTAAATGCCTTGGGGGATGCTTTCAAAAGGGCCTCCTTTTAAATCTCAGTTAACTTACTAACTAATCAAACAATGCCAATAGTAATACCTTCAAAAATATGTATTAATGTAAATCACACATAAAAATTCAGTTATTATTCAGGTTTTTATCAGATCTTGTTTAAAACATTAGCCATTTTAAACTGTGTAGCGCTCTAAAGGGCAGCCTTGAAAAACTGATAAAAATGAGAACTTTATTAGAGATGAAATGAAAAATTGTTTAAAATATTTTAGAAAATCACCACGACTTGAAAAGACCTCTTATTTTCAACACACAGCCCTTGCGCTATCTCAGAGCTTTTACTGGCCGAGTCTTCAGCTGTCAGCAAGTCTGTGGCCTTCAAGTGGCAGCACCTTTACAATCCGCCTGCACTCGCTGCCAATGCTCCTTTTCCCACATGCGCACAATGGCAGTTAGCCGAATGTGGTGCTAAATAAGAGCACACCAATCTTTTGTAACCTCTATGCGTATCCATACATCTGTGAGCGTCGCTCAGCATTCCTATATAATTAGAAAAAAAAATCTAAAGCAAAGTACTTCTCAGTTAAAAGCAATTCCCACTATGCTGAGACTTCAAAGGCTCAGTCCAGGAGCTCGGTGCAACTATACAGATTTTAACATCATGCAGAGCAAGGCAGAGTTCCTCTCACTACTCTGTTTAGTAAACATAACAGTAGAAAATGTGTATGCCATAATTAAAATGTTTTGAAAAGCTGGAATTCTGTTTTCATAAGGATTTCTCCACCCACTGAAAACTACTTGGATGGATTTCTAGATACATAATATATCCTTAATAACAGTCCAGTCTCTGCAGAATTCATGACGAAGTCCCTGGCTGCATTAAACTGAGAAAAAAAACAGTGTCGGCTGGTCTGAGTTTGGATGGTTCACACACAATTTCACTGCAGAGAATACACAGCTCAGTCTAATGAGCTTAAAGGTCAGGGACTGGTCTGGTTATTGATAAGCGTAAGCATTCTGGCTTTGATATTAATTTCCAATTTTCCTATCATTATCCATAGGAACAATCTAGGCTAATACTAATGTATTATTTAAATTTGAGTTTTAAATTCACTTTCTAAAACTCCTAAATAATGAAGAAAATAGAGAAAAATATATTGCACAGTTTACTTTTAATTCTCAAATTTTAATAATGTTGAGAAGAATGAACACTTTGAGGGCTTCTCTTAAAGAAGGGACCTATTTTAAACTTATAACTATGTTATAAAGACATACAGTCATCAAATATGTACAGAAATAGCACAAGTTTGCAATTTTGCCCTTTATTAAAGAATACAAAAGCCAACAACGGCAATTTTACATAGATTATTTAATATGAAATACAGAATATATCCCATTAAAACACACACAGAGAGACACACAGACACACACACACACACACACACACACACACACCGTCCACAAGATCAAAGACCCGAAGAAAACTGGCACTTAATTTATCAGCTTTACAGACAATAGACAGTTTTCATCATTTCAAAAGGATCAGATGTCTTTTATGACAAACTGGGTTTGCAGTTTAATTTACAAATAGAATTCGAAGTAAGAATTCTTTGCTCTGCCAAAGGAGATGACAAACTGTAGGTTTTTATTCTTGTGGCCCTCAGCAGGACAGGAAAGATTAAAATAAAACTGAAATAATTTAGAGAAAACAAATAAATGTTTCAGAAAGTTGAGAGAGATCAAAGCCAGAATTTTCTGACCCCAACTGTACAAGCATTTCTTATTATATTGACCAGTGCCATCAGATCATTAATTAAAAGGAAAAGCGCTGGCAGGTGGCAGGGAAGCAAAAGCCGATAATTGGCCCCTTCTTCTTCTTGCCTTCAAAAACTCTCTCGTTCTTTTGCAAGACATGCCACCAGGCAGACAGAATGCCTACTTTGTAATACAATGATTAAGACGAGATGAAGGGACTCAATGTTAAAGGAACTCTGCGTAATGAATGCATCTAGCTTTTTAATTATGATCCCGTTTTTACAATAAGGAATACGCCATTCTATTTAAAATCTCAACTGCGAAAAGGTAAAATATTAAAAATAGAATCTACATCAATTCTTCTTAAAACCCTTGTATAGACCGACTTTAAAGGCTCAGATACAAAGTGGAAAACAGTAACTTGAGGGTCCACCAACAAACATTCTTGCTCACCACAGACATCCCTTGGACTTACCACATCACTGGGTAGGTTGCTCAAGTCATTAAATGGTGATTCTAAAGTGTTTGTGTCAACATTTAACACAACCACATCTTCCAATGATTTATTTTTCACTCTCTGTTTAAAAAACACAATTATGAAAAGATCTCATTATATTTTTTGTACAAATTTATGATGAGTTTGGAAACAAAAAAATTATCTTAGTGCATTAAGCATGGAGAAAGTAAAGAGGGAAATTCAATATTATAAAATAATATAAACAACTTTGCTTTCTGATAAAGGAAATTAAACAATAATTCATCCAAAATTATTTGATTAGAATGCATGAAGTAGAAAATTTCCTCATCTAATATCAATTAAAATGGCTGCCAAACATTTTGCACAACACTTATAAAATAAGCAGAGATACATAAAAATATAAAAGCTGTAGCTTTTATCATTTGAATGTCAAACTTATAATATGGAAAATTGTTTCCAGGGTCAAACCAATTTTAGCATAAATACATTGGAGAGAGAAATAAACTAATGCTGATGACTATAGCACTGAACTACGTTTTACGTAAATACATGTTCCTATATGGCCATACCAATGTGCATCCAGGAGCAGGAGTGGAACTAAAACAAAAAGGTGATGCAGAGACTACTTATATGTAATTTGCCAACTATGTCCTCATGTGAGTTCGTATGTAAAGAGCAACATTTATAATGCCAGCTTTGGGAGGCAGAGGCCATCCTGGTCTAGATAGTGAGTTCTAATATAGGCAGCGCTACACAAAGAGCTCTGAAAAAAAAAATAAAAACAAAAACAAAAAAACAACAAAAATGACAAAATTTAACAGTTCATCAGATTGATTTATCTTTCCATGTTGTTGGAAATTTAGTAAAATGGTGTCTCAATAGGTTTACAAATAAGTTATAAAAATCTTATCAAACTGTTTGATAGTGACATAGTGAAGACTGAATTGTCATCTTACTCTAGTTTACATGCTATGCAGCTGCTTTAAAGGCAGCACAAGCGCACCTTCTCCTCCCTGGCTACAAGCTGAGTGCAGGCTAACAAACAAGCACATGACTGAAGGTGTGGACACTTCCCACACACTAATCCAAGTGTCCACTGAAAGCTAGAATGGTCATTTTCTTCAAAAAGTAAAAAATCTGCTTCCAGAAAAAATAGAGGGAAAACAATCATTTAATTATTATTATTTTTTTTTTGTTTGTTTTTGCCTACAGCACCTGGTATTCCCAGGCAGTTTCCCTGCTTAGCTTCTGAGATCAGACAAGATCAGGCGCCTTCAGGGTGGTATGGCCGTAGACCATTTAATTATTAATTTTCTAAGAATTATTTTAAATTTAAAATTTCTTTGTAAGTGGTTAATAAGTATGTGATAAATTAAATGATATAGCTAATGTACTTCCTCAATCATCATAATTTGAAAAAGCCAAATTTATTCATTTTAAAGATTGTAGAAACATCCTACACACTCAAAATAAATGTAAAACTACTAGGTACTCTCTCCAATTTTAAATTATTTTCATCTCTATAAGAAAATACATTATAAAATTCTGTGCGATACTAATACATTTAGTATGGAAGTCATAAAAATCAAACTTTGTTACTTTTAAGAAAAAAATACAAATAATTTCATGAAAGTCAATCTACGAAATTCAGGTTATCTACTTCCTGATCTAATCACAGAGTAAACTGCGATATGCGCATGCCTCATTTCATACACTGTATCCTTGGCTTAAAATTCATAAAATAGAAGGAGTCACAAATTTATCCCACTGAGACTTCAGTATTAAAAACGTGTTAAAGCTGGGCGGTGGTGGCGCACGCCTTTAATCCCAGCACTCGGAAGGCAGAGGCAGGCGGATCTCTGTGAGTTCGAGACCAGCCTGGTCTACAAGAGCTAGTTCCAGGACAGGCTCCAAAGCTACAGAGAAACCCTGTCTCGAAAAACAAAAAAAAAATAAAAAATAAAAAATAAAAATAAAAACGTGTTAAACCTACTAAAATGCATTAAAATCTATACTTCAGTAATAATGGAACAAAAGAATTATTGCTATTGTCCTAGCATTTTGCAAAAAAGGGAGGAGCCCCAAATGAGAACATGCAGAATTCTACAATCAAAGCTCTCTCGGGGATAGGACTCTATCTTAGTAAGAATCTTCTCTAATCATAGGAAAGATTATTGTTGGCAACTAGCAAGAAAATCACACCCAGCTCATCAGTGTGTTCATTAGCAACAGGGCTGCATTGTTTACATTACCCTGTACAATCAGCAAAAGACAAATGTGTTTGCTTGGAATGGACATCAGCAAGCACACCATCACTCAGTTGGCTCAAATCTCATGTTTTAGCCTTTTGGTAATTTATGTGTCATTTTTTTCCTTTTCCTCCCTCCACCTCCCCCTCTCTCTTTTTTTTTTCTGGTTTTTGTTTGTTTTGGTTTTGAATTTAGTTTTTCAAGACAGGGTTTCTCTTTATAGCCCTAGCTTTCCTTAGACTTGTTTTGTAGACCTGGCTGGCCTCCAACTCACTGAGATCAGCCTACCTCTGCCTCCTGAGTGCTGAGATTAAAGGTATACACCAATACACACACATGCCAATCACACATGACATACTTTCTGGAAATCTCATTGACTGCAACCCAAGTGTTTAAAGTTTAAAAAGTTTCAGTTTAGGGATAAAGGAAGCAACAAAAATCATTTTGAAATAACAGTATAAAAAGAAAAATAACTACTAAATTCATCTCTGACAGCAGAACGGAAACTTTGAACTTAGAAAAGTTTACACCTGATCTTTTCTTTAGTTCTACTTGGCACAAAAGTCCCGACTGCCTAGCACTGTGGGACTCCTTTCTTAGTCTCTTAAGGACTATCCCAACAGCAATGAGCTACCACACTCTATTTAATAAGTTTATCACTTGTATGTTAAAGTCACATTTTGAAAAATCAACTGACAAACTGGAAATAATGAAGTAGTGTAAAAGAAAACTCAGTTGGTGACTCATAAGCACATAAAGTTTAATTACAAACATTGTACTAAATGTGAAATACAAAAAATCTCAAGTTGCAAAAAATCAGTGGTTCATCGGGGAACGATTTTAGTATTGAAAACTGACCACATGACTTGAAATACAACCATTTCCACAGGTTTCATGCCACCACAGGGCAAAGTGAAGGGATTTCATGGGCACCGTCTGAAAATGACCCCACACACCCATTATGTCAGCCTAGGGCGTCTCAGCATTAGTCAAGAAAGCTCCAAATACAACTTGTGTCTATTATTTCTAAGAAATCAGCTTCATAACTATCTTACTGAGAAAGATACTCACCTCTATGAGACTGGAGTGTATTCCAATCAGGTATGGCATTGGGGCACTAAATTAAAAATATATATGTATGTATATATTCATATTGTTCATTAAAACTGAAACAACACAAAAGTAATTCAAATGCTTAAAAACTAACTTCAAGTGCTCAGTTCCACCATTAGATGTTACAGATACTCAAAAACAGTCAATATATAAAAGTTACATTTCATCTTATAAACCATTATTATTTAATATTTGTTTATATAAAAATCTTGAAATCATTTATTATTAAATCAAAAGTTCTATGCCTAAATAAGATGTTTTATTTAAGGAGATTATCAAGGTGTAGGTCACATTGAATCATTTCCATGTAATTGATAGCAAAAGTATTCTAAATAATCATCAAACGTATCTACATTTCTTTTATACATACTCCTGTTCAATTTGATTATCTGTTATTTTAATGAATCGTCATGGTTTCGTACCTAACGGGTCACTCACTAATTACTGTGTTGGTCTATCCTGTTGTCGCTATTATAGAACCAGTGACGTAGGCATAACAAGTCCCCTCTGCTCCTGTCCTTGTGCACCTGCAGGTTCATTTCACTTTCATTCTTACTAGTATAATAATTTTTTTTTCAAGGCAGGATTTTTCTGAGTATCCTGCCTGTTCTAGAACTCACTTTGTAGACCAGGCTGGCCTCAAACTCACAGAGATCTGTCTGCCTCTGTCTCTGCCTACTAAGTACTGGGATTAAAGATGTGCACCACCTTTGCCACTAATATAAAAATTTTAATAAAAAAATTTTCAAGTCTAAGAATAGGTTTGAATTAAGTATTTAAGGCCACAACTTTTGGAGCATATCAGATCCAGGCCCTTGGACAGAAACTTAAATATGGTAATAAACAATGTAGTTGGGATAGATTTCCTCCTGGATCTTATGCTCCAGAAGAAAATAAAGATACTAAATCATTTTAGTATATAATATATGAATTAGGAAGTGTTAGAAATAGTTGTTAGTAAATACAAGAAAAGTATTCATCTTGAAATCTGAAACAAAATAATCAACAGAAAAATATGAGGACAGACAGATGTCTATGAAAATGATAAACAATATGAGAACACATAACTATTTTTTAGAAACACATTTTCGGGGATCCTTCCATAGCTACCTCTTATGTTTAACACCAACCTTTTCTGCTAACTCAAATCCTGTTTCTCCAAGGTTTATATAATAATGCTCTGAACAGTACTGTCACTAAACAGAACTGCTCAGGCTCCTGGATATGAACTTCACTGTAGAGAAGCAGTGACAGATAATGCTAACAGATACCCTGACTGGTCCAGAGGTCTCAAAGCATGGCAGAAAGATCCAAGTACAGTTAGCTACGGATGACTTAAAATCGTCTATATACCCAGAATCCCAGAGACCATGAGTCATGTTGTTTCTCATTACTATGTACATGCAGTATTCCATTACTGAGTTAATTCTCACTCCTAGTTGTCTTTGCTTATTGTAACTTTGTTCTTTTACATTCTTTTAAAATGTCTATACAACTGACCATCTGGATGGCATTGGTGTGATATTCTGTAAGCTTCACTTGGCTACTTACATGCCTTGATTTCCTTAGGAACTAACCGATTTTCTGCCTTAAGAAGGAAATAGGAACAAATGTGGACTGTTGCATTCTTGCTGGCAGAGGGAAAGCTGGTTATCACCTCAATCTAAGTTCTTGTCCCTGGGTTCCTTCTACAATTCCACAGAAGACATAAAATGAAGATCACTTCCCATGGCTCCAAGCACAACTTTGGGCAATTTTCACAAAACAGCCAGCCAACTCTCAGTAGATTAAATATACCACGTCCATCAGATATAAAAGATAGTATCTTAAAAATACTGTGCGAACTTCCAGATACTCTGAGGTTTACAATATTTTTACCAATGAGATTTATAATACCAAAAAGTTCATAGTATCTTAAATTCTAAAGAATATTTTAGTAAGCGTAATAACCAAAATATCGAGCCTTGTAAAACTAAGAAGTATATCCATCTTACAACTGTTGCACAAACACTGAGGAAACCAGCATTTCATAAAGCAAAAGTCTAAACTAACAAATAATCCAGAAAAAACACTTTGAAATATTTATGAAAGCTACTTGCAATCTGAGATACAAATAATATGCTCATACAAATTAAGCTAGAACTAAAATTATATAGTAGCAGGCTTCTATGACAAATTTAACAGTTTATCAACTCAAAAGTCTTTCATGGGATTATTGAGCATGGCTGTATAGTCTAATTTTTTCTAGCTAATTAGTAGCAAATTCCTAAACTTACATATATTTAAACTGAAAATACTAGAAAATAATTTTCTAAAATCATTATGATATTTGACAGAATACAGTGTTTATAGATTCAAATGGATAATTGTTTCTTTCCCACGGAACTGTAGGCATCCTCTTGTGACATAAGCCAATCTCATGGAAAGTCACTCTGCAACCCCAGCTGGACCATCTCTTCTACTTTGATGAAGGTGTTGGTCCATCAGTAAGTGGTTAATGGTGATAAAGACGCTCCATTATCTATGTGAAAAGCTGTCTTCAAGCCCTACTGTCTGTGATATTATTTAGAAAAGACAGTACAGATGGCTCTAAACTATTTCTTTTTTGTGGTAGAATCTTTAAGCAAAATCACATTTTTTTCCTTCTTAAGCTACTTACAAAGAAGCTTACCTAACATATACTATATTACATCAATCACAGTAGTCTGAAAGAATATCATTTTTTTATTTAATTTTTTTCTTAGAACCTAATGTTATAGTTTCAAAGACATAATCTAGACTAAATGACTTACTTAAGCACTGCTTGAGCAGATAATAATCTATGATAACCTTGGTGGCCTTATAGCCACACATACTCCTACATGCTTATGGGTTCAGACAGTTTTGAAGTGTCTGACAATAGATGCACCACACTCAAGTACTGTTGCCTTGCTTGAGGAAGAGGAAAACACGGATGCTATCACTTCCACCTAACAGCTTTCCTGAACTGAGCAAGAGTGCTGTGCACCCAGCTGCTGTGCACCCATATCTCTCGGAGTGATTCTGCTAGAGCAATTATAATTAGTATAATTATAATTATACTATACTCGGATGTGTGCATGAAAGTGTGCAGAGCTGTGTGTGTGTGCGTGTGTTCGTGAGTGCGTGCATGTGTACGTGTGTGTGTTTCAGGAAATAAATAAGTAAAGAAGCTTAATTATTGAATTACATAGTATAGCTTTCCAAAAGGTGGTCACTAAATAATGGAAGGGTGGGTGGGTAGGTGGATGGGTGGGTGGATGGATGAATGGATGGATGGATGGATGGATGGATGGATGGATGGATGGATGGATGGATGGATGGATGGACCAACCAACAATGTAATAAGAGTGTCAAAGGACCAAGATGTGATATTCATCTATGGTCACAAGAGGGCATTATGGTTCACCAAAGTCTATGGTACATCACTAACACGAGGTGCAAACAGAAATGTTTTCTTGATCAATGAATGGTTTAGGATTTGCAACATCCCAATCACTCTGAAAAGTTAACCAAGACAGATGCAATATCCCCGAAAATGTGGCCCCATTTGGAACTAAAGTAAGTTTTTTGTTCAATGGTTTTGAGACTGTAGGGATAACTTACATATTTCTTCCTTTAGCGTGTATCAGTATGATCCTAATATCAAGGACATAAATGGAGGAGAATCATTTTTCCCTAGGAAAATGCTTAATTTATCATATTTTCTGACAATAGAATGAAGTCACGTAGATGAATGGAGATCCTTTAAGAAAAACTGAGCCAATCATATGACTTTAAGGCTCAGAAAGTTTTCACACAATTCCTTGTTTAGACACCACTGCTCTACTCTGAACCAGGGAATACTGGCATGGAGGTCATTGAAACTTGTCCTAAACACTATTTCTAGCATTAGAATCAAGCAAGCAATAAGAAATAAAGCAGGAGAGGGAGAAGTTTCCTTACTTAGAGTGGAAGTAGAAATAAAGATTTGATAACAGGGTCAAAAAATATTTCTGGAAATAATAATACTACATGGAATTGAACTTAAAGGTATATTATTACAAGAGGTCAGAACATTTTAACAAAAAAATTATGATGCACCGGGCCGTGGTGGTGCACGCCTTTAATCCCAGCACTCGGGAGGCAGAGGCAGGCGGATCTCTGTGAGTTCGAGGCCAGCCTGGTCCACAAGAGCTAGTTCCAGGACAGGCTCTAGAAACTACAGGGAAACCCTGTCTCGAAAAAAAAAAAATTATGATGCAAGTAATACTGGAAAATGTGATTCTAATCATAATTAGTTCTCAAAATGACTTTAATTGCATAATGCTTTTAGAAGAGAAAACTTTAAAATAAATGTCTAGTTACAGAACGCTGTACACAGAAATCTAAATCTATGCCTACGTCAACATAAACAAACTGCATTCTCTGCCTTGAAGTAGGAAAAAATTTTTAAATATGTTGGTCAAAAGGAAAACTCTAAAATGATAACAGAAAAACTTACTTACTGATCTGGCATTATACTTATATTTGTGCACATTACACTTCATAATATAATTAAAGTACATCCTGCAGTCTATAAAACTATTTTTCCTTTCAGGTTCTCCAAGGCAAGAACAGCAGTGGCGAGTCACTGCCTACCTACTTCACAGCATGAGCAATACTGTTACTACATATGGAAACACGCAGTATGGCAGCGCAATCAATCTGGACAAGTCCCAGAAACTTAATAAAACACCTACCACCCCTTTGCATAAACATTGCATATTTAAATAATCACAATCCTTAAAGAAATAATGAAGATTTTAAATAAATATATTAATTCAAAAGGACTTTGATTTTTTACTAATACTAGCTTTGATATAAGAAAATCATCGATGCAAAATGATTTCTGTGTCTGTGTGTGCGTTTGTATCTATGTATGTGTATCTATGTGTGTCTGTATCTGTGTGTGTATCTTTGTGTGTGTGTGTGTGTGTGTGTGTAAAACATGAATTTATACAAAGGCATGATTCAGATAAAGAAATCTCAAAAAATTTCTTAAAAATTAACTATGCCTGCAGGTTATTATATGGTGAAAACAATTCTTTAGCCTCAAATACCAAAACTACAGTATTGGGGATCTAGTTCTTGAGTGACTTCTCTATACACAATGAAAGCTTCTGCTTTGGAGACTCCTCTTTGTCTCGCCTTACTATATAGAAGCCTTGCTAAATTCCAGTCAGAGAGAACAAGGAGGCCATTGGCCATTGTTCTAGTTTCTAGTGGCCTGATTGAACTCAGATTGCTGGGCTCACTGGGAGCTGTCTCCAAAGCCAGCAGTTCTCACAACTGCTCTCCCGCTTTCCACGCTGCTTTTCTCGTCTGCTTTAGGCAGACACTTTGTCTCATACCAGACTCGCAAAGTTTCTTGTTCTAGCAGCGATCACCTTCACAGTACTGCTTTCAGGTGCTGCTGACAAGAGACAAGGTGAAGGAGAAGGGTGTCTATCACAGGCAAAGGTAGGAAAGCTTGTCCTCAAAGAGCCAATAGGATTATGGGTAGATTTGACAGAAAAACTCTGATACCTGGGATATTGTTCTCTGACACTAGAGCCATTGTAAAATCTCTGAGCCACAAAATGAAATTATATTTCTTACTTACATATCATTTTCCTAAATGACCACAGAAGAAATCCGCAAAATTTAAATACATCTGCCAAATCTAAATTTTTATTATCTTTAGAATGAACTATTTTGATGCATATAAAAATGTTCTTTATACTTATAACTTATCTGAGAGTCAAGTTTCTGTGGTTTCTTTAGACTATACAAGACCCTAATGGTAAAACCAGGTTGAGGGGTCTGGCGAGGCCGGCTTACCAGCAGTAGTCCAGCAGGTGTGGAGGAAGCACGGGGATGTAGATATGCTGCCAGTACATCGGGTAGAGCAGAGCGGCCGAGCCGTGGAGACAGGCGGTTAACTAAAATTCACAGAGAGGGAACAATAATGAGGGGCTGCTGACCCTCTAAAGAAAAAGGCATGTTCAAGCATCAGAGATGAGTGATCATCATAGGACAACTGACGCAGTGACATAGCATACATTGTTTCTACCAACCCCGCATGGAAAAGCCTGTGTCTCTACGGTCCTTCTGAAAAACACACAAACAGCAAAAGAAGTTTCTTGGGAATCGTATGCACATTTTATATTCAATTTGAAAATATAGTTAAGGTAAAATTTCGTACCATAAATAAAAGTTGAAGTGAAAAAAATTAGTGAGTCTCTTAGAAAATCTTGTAGGAAATGACAATTTGTGCAGCACAGTTTGCACATCACTCAGATTAATACAACACGATTAAATATGGAAAGAAGAGAGGCTGAAAGCTCCTGAGGGATATCATTAGGGCAAATTGCCAAAGAATGAAACATGAGCCAGTCAGGAGAGTCTGGGAGCTGCAATAATACCAGGGGACTTGAATGTTCGACAGTTGGAGCTTCAGTAATGTGTGAACTGTGGGTTATGGTATCAGGAGACTCTGTTCACTGACACATAGAATGTCACTATTGACCAGCGAGCTGCCCAAGCTTGACAGCTGTACTACAGGAAGCCAAGTATATCATAATTTCATATTTAAACTGCTCATTCCAGATTAACATTTTGTTTCCTAGCTTTAGATCACAGCAGCTGCAATTACACTGTTGCTACTTTAGAGGTAATTGCCATTTTAATTGTTGTGTTTGAGCAAGCAGTTAATTAAAATTTTTTAATGCCTAACAAAGGGATACCACTTTTTTCTCCCTCCTAACTAATCCTCATTCATATTTTTTTCTGTGTGGCTTTTTTCTTAAAAATTACTATAGCTATAAAGTGTATTTTCCTGATTGAGGCAGTGATTAAATCAGTGTTCTGTTTCATCATTGGACAGTTTCACCGTCGTCTCCATTTCAAGGCTCTCAATTCAGCCATTTTATTTAACCTCAAAGTAAGACATTTTTTAAAAAGTGTATGAAAACACACTATGGACTTCCCATAAGGAAATAGCTCCATCTTTTTTTTTTTTAAAAAAAAAAAAAGAGGTTAAAATGTAAACACAATAACTACAAGGAAAACAATACATGTGCACAGAGTAATCAAAGCCTCGCTAACAGCATCATTCTTCTACTTGCAAGTGCAAACAGGCTGCATTCAATTAAAAAATTAATTAAGGATTAAGATAATGTGATCAAAAATAAAAACACTCCAATTTTCAATTATCTTTTTCATGTATATTATGTATTTTCCAGTCAAGTTTTTTTGTCAAGGTTAGGTGGCAGACAATGCAGTCTGACTCACATTTCCTACCTGGTACTGACACAGCATCCCAGTGCCTTGCACACACGCTCCTTTAGTCTGTCACAGCACTCTTTCAATAAACGATAGTCCATACATGAGAACAAGTGACCCTGTAGCATTTCATTTAAAACTTTAGAAAGGGAAGCTTTCCTTTCTTATGGAGAAAGCTATGTGAAGCAAAAGGAAGTGCTCATCTCAAAATGAGGAGCTGCCAGGGGGGCTAGATTTCACTGAGTTCACAGTGCAAGGCAGTCACCAGATGCCCTGGTGCCACACCTACTCACGAGCTGGTCATCCCTGAACATGTTCCTTGACATTCACCAAAAGCAGTGGCATTAGGTGGCAGGAGAACGACTGGCTTCTTGGAAGATGGCTTCTAAAACCATTAACAGCTGAGTCACAAATATCTTCACTGCCCAGTATTTGGCAAGTGATACCTTCGTTAATCAAGCCTACCAGAGGAGAATTAAGCCGTACAACCCTTGGAAACTTTCAAGATAAGCAGATAGAGAAGAGGAAAAGGAAAGAATATAGGACCATCTCTTTTTTACTATTGTCTACCTTAAGAAACCATACTGCATCACCTGGATGAATAAGCTACCGTGAGGCTTATTCATTTTCGATATATCAAGTTCAGACTTAGGTGGGTCACTAAGGAATTAGACTGTCATAATAACCACAATTCTGATTAGAAAATGGAACTTATATTTATGAAAAAAGAAAACTAAAGAAGATCCAATATTCACTATTCACCCAGCGGTACCCAAGAGCTATGAAATTTAAAAGACTGAGCAATTAATATAGCATGAAGTTGAAGAAAAGATAGCAAAGTTACAAGTAAAGAAAATTAATTATTAAAAAATAACTGTGACTAAGAAACTAAACAGACATGTTGTATAAAATCTAACACCCAGTTTACCAGTCACAATCAGAGCTCTGAGACTAGCAAGCTGCGTGGCCTGATACCTGCTCACATCACCTGGTCTGAGGTTCCTGATCTTTAACATAAGAAGTGTACACTAGATCATGTGTAAGCACTGTCTGTACAGGTCAAACACTCTACTTTTAGATGACATCAATTCTAGTATTTCATATTCTTAGTAAAAGATTTTTATCCAACTCAGATGGTGCATAGTATATATAGTCTACCAAATCTAAAGATTAAATATAAATGTTTTAAATCCTATTAATAACTGTGAAATGAGAAAAATCATAATGTTTATTTGCTTATGTCAACAACAAAAAATAGTACCTTTTACATGCTACCCCCCCACTTCCCACTAAACAACAAGGACACAATTCTGAACACACAGACATCCTGTCTTCATGAAGCTTACATATCTCGGGAAAAGCTAACAATAAGAATATCATACCTTGCATGTTGGGCATTTTTTTCTAAAATATCCAAACCCCAAAGTCTTCCCACACTCTTTTATTTTTTAAATGCCAACATGATACTAAGTAGAAAACTCCACAGCTGACCTCACATAGCAGGTTCCAGTCAAAATGCATGTACACAAAAAATATTGTTAAATAACCTTCAGGTTACATGTCCACGGAACATATGAAACTTGAATGAATTCTGTTTTGATTCTGATCCCATACTCAAAATATTTCATAACGTATCTACAAATATTTCAAAATCAAAATAATCCAAACACTTCTGGTTCCAAAAATTCCAGACAAAGGATCATCAAGCTGTCAGTGAGAATGCTAGAACAAAACTTACAGCAGAGTAAGGGCAGAAAAACAGAAGCTTTTCTAGACAGAGGACTGTAGGATAACTCTGATGGGACTGAACTGAACTCAAATGAAGTAAGAGAACAGACTACTGTGGAACTGGGGAGAACATCCTCAGCAAATGAGACACAGAGGTAAAAAACCTTGTCACAGAAGGGTACAGAGTCTCTCCACAGAGCAATGGGAGACTGTTCAGAGCAGACAGAGCAAGTGAAGGTGGCAAGAAACGACATCAGGAAGGAAGTGCAATCTGTTGGAGGGTACAGCAACATTCTTCATTTCAGTCACTATGAGGTCTTTCCGCAACTTTAAAAAGAGTGGGAATCATATAAATACAGAACTAAAAATGTTAAAAATAAGAAAAGTGCATTGTTACATGTTTTCTATTAGGAACATTGTATGAATTAAGAAAATGAAGAGGAAATATGTATACATACACACACACACACACACACACAAAACAATACATGTGTGAGTCCCCAATGACTCATGTCCTCCATTATACTACCATAAAACATTTATTAAATGCTTAGGCATAAACCTACAAAGTATGCAAAAGAACTATAGGAAAACACTGTAAATCAATTATGAAAAAAAGACAATAACTAAATAAATTGGAGTTTAGCCCATGCTTATGAATAGAAGGCAGTATTTTCAAGATATGAACTCTTACAAAATTGATCAACAGAGTCAATGCAAGCAAAATCCCAGAACATTGCTTCTGGTATTTCAATAAGCTAATACCTACTAAAAAAGCAAAATCCAGAATAGTAAGCATGTTCTTGAAAGAGAAAGGCAAAGTTGGAGGATGGATACTTGTAGTCAGAAGCCACTTGTTCGTTCCCAGCCGCTCATACCCAAAATAATCATATAGAAACTATATTAATTAAAACACTGCTTGGCCTATTAGCTTAAGCATATTTCTAGCTAGCTCTTACATCTTGAATTAACTCATTTCTATTATTTTATATTTTACCATGAGGCTCGTGGCTTGCTAGTACTGGTGCATAGGCATCTTTCTCCTCCAGCAGCTACCCGTTGTCTCCCTGACTGCCTACTGTCTTCTCCTCTGTCCGCTTGGAATTCCCTCCTTGCCCTATTCTTGGCTGCAATAGGTCCAAAGCAGCTTATTTATTAACCAATGGTGATGGAGGACTATCATTGGTTAATAAAGAAACTGCCTTGGCATTTTGATAGGGCAGGATTTAGACAGGTGGAGTAGACAGAACAGAATGCTGGGAAGAAGGGAAGTTAGTATGCCTCTCCTCTCTGGGTCAGTCGCCATGAAGCCAGTCAACAGGTCAGACATGCTGAATCTTTCCCGGTAAGACACCACTTTGTGGTGCTATACAGATTATTAGAAATGGGTTAATCAAGATGTGAGAATTAGACAATAAAAGGCTGGAACTAATGGGCCAGGCAGTGTTTAAATGAATACAGTTTGTGTGTTGTTATTTCTGGGGCTAAGCTAGCTATGCGGGAGTTGGGTGGGATGAAAAGCAGGCCTGCCCACAGCCCCTCACTATACAATGGTAATAAAACGTATTATTCATAGCATGCATAAGGGAATTCCAGATCAGATACTATTTGGTTTCATAATGTGGGTATAAAGCTGCAGTCATGAAGATGGGCTAACACTAGTAAAAGCATGGACACAGCTACAGAACAGATGTTCCAGAAATAGACCCACAAAATAGCATCAACTGATCTTTAACAAAGAACCAAAGACATTCAAATTAAGTAAGGGAGGTATTTTCAATACATATTATTAGACCAACTAGACATTGGAACACATTAAAAAATGTAAATTGACGGGCTCTGTTTGAGCCTTGTCAGTTTGGTTGCTCACCTTCCTGGACCTGGGGGGAGTTGGGAGGACCTTGGACTCAACATAGTGTAGAGAACCCTGATGGCTGTTTGGCCTCAAGAGGGAGGGAGTGGGGGTGTGGGTGGAGGGGAGGGGAGGGAAGGGAGAGGAGGAGGGGAGGAGATGGCAATTTTTAATAAAAAATAAATAAACTGGAAAAAAAACAAAAAAAACCAAAAAAGAAATGTTCAACATCCTTATCCATCAGAGAAATGTAAAAAAAAAAAATGTAAATTGAGGTAAGCCTTACATCCTTTACAAAATGTAACTCAAACAGATCACAGACCTAAATATAAAATGCCAAGTTATAAATATCAGAAAGATAATAGGAGAAAAATCTATATGCCCTGGGGCTTGACTTTTAGACATGGCACCAAAGACATGATTCATTTCAGAGACTTGAGAAGGTAAAATTAAAAATAAATGTATGTTCCAGGAGTTGAAGATACAACCTGATGGCAGAATACTTTACCCATATGTGCAAGGTCCTTGGATCAATCCTTAGCACCATAAGAAACAAAGATACAAACAAAAAGATAGAAACTTATTCTGTAAAATATTAATGGAGTGGAAGGAAGGAAGAAATGGAGGGGAGGAAGGGAGAAAGAAAGTGAGGACTAGGGCACTGACTAGTAAACAGTAGTGAAAGACATGCCTGAGAAAGGGCTGTTGTCTAGACCTCAGCAACAAGAAAACCTAGTTAAACAGCCTTAAGTCCTCAACACACTTCACCAATAATATATGCAGATGACAAATGAGCATGCTGTCACACATCACCAGGGAAATACAGACTCAAACAATGCATCACTATCTCTACTGATGGCCAAAGACCCCAGCACTGACAATGCTGGAAACAGGTGCCGCCACAGCAGCTTCCGGTCATTTCTAGTGTGGATGCAAATGAAATGGCCACTCCAAAGGACAGTTTGGTGGCTTTGTTTCCTTTTCTAAAATCCCTGTTAAATTAAAATAACTATTTTACATTTCATTCTCTTCTCTATTGTTCTAGGATGGCATGACAGTCCATTAGAACTACAATAAGAAAAAGTTTTAGAATAGACAATTTAGAGGCATTCATTATCAGAAGTCTGGAGGCTGGAAAACCAAACCCAAGAGCTGGCAGGTTCAGGTTCACTGTCTGGTGCTAAGTGGGTCTCTGCTCCACAGGTGGCACCTCTGTTGCAACTATACACAAAGGCGGTGAACAGACAGCACCCCTGCACCTCTTACAGGGTAGTAATCCCATTCATGAGGGTTCTCGTCTCATAATTCAGTTTCTAAGAAAAGTACTGTTTCACTGACAAGGTCTATGTATGAAAGTGGGGGGATCCCATTCAGAGACATAGGAAAAACTCTGATAACTCATTCCTGAAAATACATTCTCCCCTCTTTCCATCACAACTAAGTTCGTGGAGAGCTCTAACCATGTCACCGCTGGTCATTGTGCTAGCTAGCTTCTCATACATAGCCAAACGACTAAATATTTCTTGTTTTCAACCTTTAGTGTTTTTGTTTTGTTTTGCTTTGTGTATCAAGGAGCTGAAGCAACCCTTTTCATCCACATGCTTTACTGGAACCAGAGCTACAGTAATGAATCAAACATAAATCTCTACCTTCAAGATGCTAATGTTTTCATTTTCTTATACAATCCATACTTGCTGTAACATTCATCTCTGCCCAACTCTTAGATTTCTCTAACTGAGAAAAGTCAGATCAGGAACTAAGGTAGAGACCACAGAGAAACATCATTTACTGGCTTGCTTAACCAGCTTTCTTACACAGCCCAGATTCCCCAACCTAGGGATGGATGATACTGACCTCAGCAGACTGAGCACTCCTACATCAATTAACAATATGCCAACAAGCCAATCTGATGGAGGCAATCCCTAATTGAGACTCCATCAGAAAACTGGCAGCTGAAGCTAACTAGGAGAATAAATGGCAGATGAAATGGCTCCAGGTCTTTAAAAGGCCCAAATGCCACTAAATCTAAATGTTAGGAAGGGTTGATCACTGGGTACAATGACTGGACTCAGCAGACAAAAAGAAAAGGAGGCACAGAGGACTAGAAGAGGAGCCAGCAGTGTCTCTCTGTATCTCCTGATACTTGTCTCATAAGGAAATTGAATGAAAACATTCAGGAACAAAATAACAAAACTCCACATCAAAAACTTGGAGATCCTTAACGAATAAGAGTTTGTATCATTCTACCAACAAAAAAACTCGACCATCTGAAGTTTTAGCTGAGTATGAAAATAGAGATGGGGTGGACAAAAAGAAGCCAAATGTATCAATTACAGCCTCAGGATCAGTTACAGGAATAAGCACAGCAATTTCATTGATGGAACAGATGAAAATGGATAGTAAATAGAGAACAGTTTTTATTGAAGGAGAGTCCTACACTTTCTACTTAATACTATATGAAAACCAAAAGAATCCCAAACCAGACCAGTTCATATATTGAATGAGAAACAATATTTCAATATAAGTTAATGGAAATCAAAGGGTTCAAAATTTACTGATACTTTTTCCTCGAGTCATTAACACTGAGATCAACTTCCTTAAAAATTAAAATCTGTAGCAGGAAACAGATACACAAAATTCATTTATTTAAAAAGACAATCTACATAGAACTCAGCCCCTCATTCATAAAACACAATTTTTAAGTTAAAAATTATAGCTTAATTTTAAAAAACTCAAGCATTTTATTGATGATCTCAACATCAAAATGTGGTCAGGGTCACAGGTGTTTGGGAATAAGAAGTGATGGAAGTAGCTGAAAAAGCAAAACAGATTTCTTTTTAAAGTATTCAGAGTCTTACAGATGGAAACACTGAAAACACACTTGGGGAAGAAGTGAAAGTTATCATTTTATGTATTCACTCAAATTTTCTTTTGTTAAAAGCCTGCTGTGTATTATCACCGCCAAAGAGCAAGTCTCATGAGAGTTATCACACCTAACGAGAAGCCAGCCTCAGAGTTGCTCAGGAAGCTTGGACTAGATCTGCTGCAAGATCCAGCTAAAAACTCTTGGGAATACACCCAAGACACTTCATCCTACTACAGAGACAACAGTTCAACCATGCTCACTGCTGCTCTGTTCAAAGTAGCCAGAAGTTGAAAATAGCATAGATGTTCATCAACAGATGAATGGATTAAAAAATGTGTACATTTACACAATGAAATATTGTTAGCTGCTAAAAAGTAAAATCTCAGGTAAATGAATAAAGCTAGAAAGAAAACCATTCTGAACGAGGTAGCCCAGACCTAAAAAGACAAATATGATACTTACATGCTTATATGTGGATGTCAGATGTTATGTCTTTGATAAGCAAGCTACAATCCATAGAACCACGAAGATTAGGAATAAAGGAAGGAACAGAAAAGGGAAACAAAATGGATAGCTATAGACGGATGGAGGGACTGAATGAGAGGATAAAGTGGGGAGGAGGAATGATAGGAAGAGGAAGGAGGAAGACAGGGAGAGAGAGATAAAATTAAGGACCATTTGAGGGGTAATGTGAAATTCTAATATAGAAGAAGCTTTGTAAAGTATATAAATATATAAAGGCTATCTAAACAAAATTGCCAAATAATGGGGAAGATGGAGCCCCAAGTGGATATCTCTTGTCACCAAATGAAACTTTAAGTAACAGAATTGGATTACATGCAATTGAACTCTTGGCCAAAGGTATCCTTTTGTGACCCCTAAATAACCCAGGCTGTTGCTAAAGCTATGGGCTATTCCATACTAACTTATGGCAAGGCCCCATTGATGAAGACAACACTTATACAACTCATTGTACATGGCAAATTGAAGCTGGTGCCTACATTGAGCCTTCACCCCTATGGACTAGTGTTTACAGCACTGGGAAGTCCTCTACACAATACCAAAGGAAAAAGGTAGGTACCAACCTAGCTACAAACACTTTGATCTACAAGAGTGACCTGACTCTAAGATACACTGGTGCAACAGTGGCATAAAAACCTGTGGGAGTAACCAAAAAATCTGTAATTTAACATATGGCCCTATCCATGAGATGTAACAAATTCAGACACTGCTCAAGTGGCCAAGAACCTGAGACCAGATAGGCCAGGGAGCTAGGGGAAAAGGAACTACTACTGTTTGCTAAAGAGATGTAGCAATAAAATGACTCCTAATGACATTCTTCTATTCAGCAATCATCAAAGAAGCTTCCTCTTGCAGTATGTGGGAAGAAACACAGAGGCATAACCAGATAATGTGCAGAGTGAAGGACTTTGAAACACTCTGTCCTAATTGGGATTTCTCAAATCCCTCGCCTCAGGGCTCAGGGAACCCTGCAGAAGAAGGGACAGAAGAATGAAAGAGCCAGAAGGATGGAGGCTACCAGGGAAACAAAACCTTATAAAAGTACAGCCTCAAGATTAACGACATTAGTAGTCTAAGCAGAAGATAAATGTGATCATGAAAACGAGGAGAGGAAAGAAACTGAAACATTCAAGGAAGTCAGACTGAGCTGGAGAAGAGAAATGCGGTTCAGTACTAGGGATGATGCTATACTAGAAAAAAAAAAACCAAAGATTTATTCAGATTTATAAGACAGTCATAGGAGAAGGGCAAAAGTGCATGAAGACTGAAAATACATAGAGAGTCAGAAAGATTGATTTAACTATACACTAGTTTCATGAGGTTGGAAAGTGCCCTATGTTTCAAAGATCCCTTTTTATTTGTCCACTTAGATACCAACAGCACTTACCATATAATTAAATCATTTTAAATTATTTGTTCATAAAGCAGACTAAGAATATGCACTGTTACAGAGATGATATTGATAACACCATATGCAGACTGAGAGAATGTCATCGTTCACTACACACTGTTAAAGGGAATGCTTGTGGGTAGTGACAGTTTCCTTAACTAACACTATAGGCAGCTAGAATGGAGAGCAGGGGAGAAAAAGAATTACAGAAGCAGAATCTATAGGTCTGTGCTGGGGAAGATGCATGAGTGGGTAAGGCCATTTGCCAAATCAGTCCTAAATAGTGTAAGTGACTGAGGAAAAATCTGAGTTCTCTTTGAAAATGTGAATGCAATATCTACAGTCAGTTGCATGAAAGTTTATAACCTGAGGGCATACATCAAAAGAGAAATGCTGCCAAACCTTAAAATGAGTGTGTGTGTGTGTGTGTGTGTGTGTGTGTGTGTGTGTGTGTGTGTGATCAATAGCACAAAATTAAACCATTGTTCTATATAGAAAATAATCCAGTTAAGAGAAATAATCCAAGATTTTGTGGTGACCAGCACTGTAGGAGCAAAGCTGAGAGAACCTGCATGGCAACTAACACATTTCTAACACAGTTCCACGGCTGTCACACTAATCTTCTGCTGTGGGAAGACACTTTCAGAAGACTAATGGGCCAAACTCACAGCCAGAAAAACTTGCATACTTCCCTGGGAAATGGGTAACCCAGAGAAGGAAAATAGAGGTATTGGTATTTAAAGGCCTCAACCTCCTCCAACCTGCACATATGCCTTCCTGCAAAGTATTTCACAACCTCAACACAGCCATTTCTACACTTAGTCACATCCATGTAAGGATGACTGGAAATATACTGATAAGAATGGCAGTATACATGTGTCAGATAATACATGGTAAGCAGAGACATTATCCAGTTTCAGGGAACTTACTTGGATTCTATTGATTGTAGGATTAAAAAAAATTTTAAATTGTTCCTAGAAGACCTCTATAAAGAAGTCCAGATAAAATTTTTTAACTGTATTTCTCTGCTGCTGTCTTAAAAGCACAAGGCAAAGCCACTTCAATAACTTCAGTCAAGAATCAAACCTGTGTACACTTTGTTCTCACGGCAACTGGTCAATCTTAACCTAAAAGAGTTTCTGTGCCTTAAGTTTCAGTGAAATAAAGATACACATGGCTCCACTAAGAGACAAAAATGAATATACACAATGCAGATGAGGATGTTAAAATGCTTTAGATTCCCTTTCGTCAGAGCCTAGAAAACCACTGTTTAATAGCTGGTTTTCTGGGGATCACAAGATGCGTTTCTGCATATGCCCTTGATGGAATTAATGAGAAGGTGAGAGAAAAGCATATGCTTAAACGCCTGGGGGCAGCTATCACAAAGAACATACAGTTTGTTAACACAATTCCAGCACTCGCAGCACACCGCTTGCTCTAAATAGTCCAGAAATAATATGCATATATAATCAATTCTCTGTAAATGATGTGCATACATCATTAAGAGGATGATACTCTCCAACTGTATGTTGGTCAAAATAGTGCTAACATTTAGACATCTGCTTTAAAGAGATACACCCCCTTTTACCTGCTTCTACAAACTATAAATGTACACCCTAGTTAACATATCACTGACAGGATGATGAGAATGCTCCTGTCAGATACTGGCCAGCTGGGTGTTTGAGACAAAATGCACAGCCCCAGCTGACTAGTTAGAGGAACTCTGGCGAGGTACAATTACAGAGGCATATGACAAGGCTTCACGCCTCGCTGATTTGAGAACCCATGACATGGCTTTAAACAGCGGTCCTCTGGATCTACGGTCACGAAACAGCAATAAGTCAACTAATACAACTGTGTAGCATCATGATGTATTCCTCTGCTTTGAATATATGACACCGTGCTATGATGTGGTACCACTCTACTAGGATTCACTCAGGCTTAAAACATGAGGCCTGCCTGCAGTATGCATAAAATCAACTAGCTTGTTGGTTTAAGACTGGCAGAAGTCATCCTGTGTACTTGGCAATGTACACATCAAAGAATCCAAGCAAAACCGATGATGTCTTAACTCATTTAAGTTAAGAATGAAAAACTATAAGAATACTAACACTATACCATGCTTCCACAAATGGGAAAGGGCTTAGTAAAAGTACTTAAACGTAAAAAAAAAAATGATAATTTGTTTACATAACTTAAAACTAATTATAAAGTTTATACCTTTATGAAAAGTATAAATTATTTTAACTGCAAACAGCATGTGAAAGAAGTCATCCTCAAGCTGGCTGATCAGCTACCAGAGGACAGCATGAAAAACACCAGCAACGTCCAAGGTTGACATTCATTTTAATCATGGAAAATTATGATTGACAAAGATAACCAAAGCAAATAAATTTTACAAAGCAACAGTAAAATTATGAGTGTTAAGTTGCTTTATCATATATATGTTCTTAATAATAATTCAAATGTTGACCACAGATGTAAAATCTAATCAGGAGTTATGAAACACAGATTCATGCATTAATGTCAAGTACAACAAAGTCTATGGCATATGAAAATTGAAACATGTAAAGTAAATGAACCAAGGCAATTATTATTCTTCCTTTGTGTGTTTTAGTGATTTCATTAAACTCTTTTTAAAAATAGTTTTCTTTTAATTTATGTTATGATATAAGACCTTGACCTCAAATGTTACTATGCATGTAATTTATTGCAGTAATATTTATTCAGACTGCATATATGAGAAAACTGTTTAAGGTATCAAAGCCATTTCCCCATTTAATGAGATTATGAAGGCAAATATGAAATATGTTTATGTTATCAGCCCCACTATCCCCAAAGTAAGCCAAACGACAGCTGTAACTTAGAGATGGTACGTCTAGTTTTCATGGGTTACCATAAACAATTCAGGAAAGCATTCTGTTTAACCATAAACTTTATTACAATCCACTCCTTTTTGTTTGTTTGTTTGTTTGTCTTGTTTTTCGAGACAGGGTTTCTCTGTAGCTTTGGAGCCCATCCTGGAACTAGCTCTGTAGACCAGGTTGGCCTTGAACTCAGAGATCCACCTGCCTCTACCTCCCAAGTGCTAGGATTAAAGGCCTGTGCCACCAATGCCAAGTTACAAATCACTTCTTAAAATCACAGATCTTGACTGTCAGTAAAACTGTATGAATAATCACTGAAAATGTATCCGGTGCTAATGTCAATCATTTCCTACATGTATGTCTTCTTAATCTCAACAGCAAACATAGCATATCAAGATAGCTTTTCTCAAAAAAAAATAGCTTTTCTCTCATTTCACACATGAAGAAGTTAAGTTAAAGAAAGGTTACTGCATCATTAAGAGAGGGCAATAAATTAAAACCAAGAAAGATACTAGTATTTTCATAAACCTATATTGGGATTTGTTTTGTTTCCCTAAGCAGCAGTTTCTCTTCCCGCACATGCTCACTACCAGCTTTACTCCAGCCTGTTTGACTTCCTCCTCCTTAGAGAGGCATTCCTTCCATCCACACACACTTTACACAAAACACAAACCAGCCATTCACCTCCCCGACTGTACATACGCATTTTATCTTTTACACAGCACTACACATTCCATATGGCATAATAGATGCTTATTTGTCAACTGTTTATATATTTCATACCAGGTAAACGTAAGCACACACGCTGGTCTTGGTTGTCTTACTGATGAGTTTATAGTGCCTAGGAAAGTGCCACACACAAACATTATACACATGGATGAATTCCTAATCTCTGTCATGAGAATAATTCCCATTAGAAATACTGTCAAATCTTGAATATTTTTAGGAGAAACAGCAGGAAGGGGATAAAGAATGGAATGGCAAACCCTGAGTGGAAGAGTAAAACATTAAAACCCAAATCATTCAGGTGGATTCTTCAATGGCTCTTTAAAACTCGTGAGATAAAATAATTACTGGAGCCAGTCATTACTTATTACTTATTACTTATGCTGTGGTATATCTCCTCATATCTATCTTTAAATATCTTTTAAAATCATATAATATCTTTAAAATCTAATTATTCTCAAGATAAACATTTTCAATTTGGAAAATAATGAACATAATAATCTTATGTACTTGATATCTAGGGTGACAGGTGCGGCCCCATACAAGGACCTGTTTTGTCTCACACTGTGGCTCTCCAACAGCTTTTTTTGTCTTGGGTTGGTGATTTCATGTCTCTGAAAACTCTTGTTTTTTGGTTTTTTGGGTTTTTTTTTTACTTTTTTATATTTTATGTTTATAGTTTTAAGTTTTCATGCACATCTGTATGTGTACTACATATGTGCCTTGTGCCCACAGAGGCCAGAAGAGGGCATCAGAGACCCTAAATCTGATGTTACATACCATTGTAAGCCAACATACAGATGCTAGGACCAAACCCCAACCCTCTGTATGTATAGGAAGTGCTCTAAACCACTGAGCCATCTCTCCAGACCAACAAAATACCTTCCTTATGACTAAACACTAAGTTGAAAACCTGGAGGAATCTTAGAACTCTATTTAGTGTAAAATTCTACAATATTTTAAAAGAATTGTATTCCTATTATAAGAGAATAAAACGTTAAAAGTAGATTTTTATTTTATATGAAGTAAATTTATGAAGAAACAATTTAATATAGTTTTAATATATCACAAATTACTCAAATCACCTAATTTGTTTTACACATTTTGAATCTGAAAATACTTAAATTTTATATTTAATAAAGAAAAACAGGAACTCTAGCAAAATACTGAATATTCTGAATAAGAACAGTCCTTTCTATTCCTGCCTTTCCAACAGTGATGAAGAGCTTCCAGAAGAACACTGAAGTGACTGCCATAAAATCTGTGATTTATAAAAAATGCTACTTTGACTTTTAAGTTATTAGCAGCCTGAAGAGCTCCTCCAAACCAGAATTATTATAGAATCTACTCCTAAGCCCCATAAGGCAACAAAGATGAATCTGCTCTTACCAGGTTAAGAGAGCAGCTATTCTCACGGGCCCGCAGTTTCCTTCAAGTAGCTCCAACGGAAAAAGCCACAAGTGAATAATAAAGACCTCATAATAGCTCTGAAGAGTTCTCTGTGTGATGAAGGCACTAAAATGAACTCCAGAGACGTTAAAAAGGGGGGTAGGACACCTCATTTCCTGATAAGGGAAAATAATTAACCTGACTTAATGCATCTGCAACAGCTTCTATAAATCAGACTTTTATACTTCAAGAGCCAGATTAAAACCATATATTAAAAATATGTAGATACTGTCTTTTAAGTACGTGCAGCACAGCTCTAAACCTGCAGACGTTTTCAGGTCTTTTTGTGAAGCACTCAATACGTGTTATTCACGGGAGGAAGTGTGAAGACTTACAGTGCTTAATTTGCTCGAGGTAATAATGATGCGCCTCTCGTGCAGCATGCTGGCGTACAACCGCAGCATGTTGTTCACGTCCACGGCAACGAAGTACTCTGTCAGGTTTCTCTGGACAAGAGAAAAGAACTGTTTGAGATACAGTTCACAGGAATATGAGGGAAAAGGTTTTATAGGTTTACCAGTCGTAAAGTTCAAAAGAAGATATTATTAAAGTGGCATTCGTTAATAATAATTAAAAGTGATACTCATCGGCTGCCACATAACATGCCACATTCTACCATCATCTAAAACACTGCCTGTTCTATACAAGTATTTCTCAAACATGAGCACAGGATGGATCCCACACCCTCAGCACACCACCATTTTCCCAGCTCCAGCCAAAGCCAACTTAACTATTATCTTTAGAGCATGTATCCAGGGACCCCAGTTTTAACCAAATACTACTGGTGATTCACATATATACTGATGTTTGTAAAACTGCTACTCTGGAAAAATATATTTGAATTACTTCAAGTTTGTCATTGCCTCTCCAGTGCCTAGGCACCCAATGGAAGAGGAGGACTTATAAACCATCCTTTGTTTCCTTATTAAAGAAAACCTCTAGGTTTTACCCCTCTTCAGGCTTCCTCTTTGTTCCTATAATCAAATATAACCATGATGCTCTAAATCGATTCCTCAATTTAATACATGTAATACTTCCACTATAAAACAAAGCAGGGTGAGCTACATTAACAGTGCCACTTAGGACCCGTCCTCAGGAATTACTTTCAACTTACTGTTTAAAAAAATAAAAACCTTAGGCATTTTAGAGAGAAAATATTTTAATGCACAGAAAGTATAGAGTATGGTGGGCAAAGATCTGAAAGGCTGAGTTGGGGTATGGGGGCAAGAACATAAGAAATCTGCCTGTTTCTTCAACTTGTAAAAGGCAGGGATTTTGACAAACTGTCGATCATGGCATCTCAAATGAGTAAAATCTGAAGTTTCAGTGAGTGGTATTCAGCCTGGTGGGGAGAGGCTCACTTCGCACTGTCTCAGAATCTCTCTTTACCTCCCAACTCCACTCCACTGCAACATTACCTTTAGAACATGAAACAGTGGAGAAAGGTCCCCAGCACCCAGCGCTGCCAGCCGCTTCCTTTCTGTTTCTCTCCGCAGGACAATGGGAGGTACGTCAGTGGTAAGGTAAACTTTATTCTGTTCTCAGTAGGCGGTGATTAATGGAATGTTTGATGCTTTAAATAGTGGAAAATGATAGTCTCCAAGGATGAAACTCAAGCTCTCAAGATAGCTTAGCAGGTAATGGCACTTGCCTTGAAGCCTGACAACCTATTTCAATTACTGGGACCCAGATGGTGGAAGGAGACGATTAGATCTCAAGAACCAACATCTAAGCTGCACTAATTCATTCATTCATGTTCTCTCTCTATCTCGCCCTCTGTCAGTCTTCTTCTCCATCACTCCGTCTCCCCCTCCCCACTTCTCAATGTATTAAAAATTAAAAAATAAAATGGAAACTAGTAGTCGTTTGCTAGTGAATGTAACCAGAAAGAAAAACAGAGTAACTCTGTATGAGACTCCCAAGTGATAAGGTCATGGCCATCTGAATCCTGATCCCATGTCCATCAGGTACAAAGGTCAGGGATTCATCATGAGACCTGAGAGCTTGGGTGGTCTATCCTGAGCCATAGTGTACAATCAAGTTTATGCAAAGTCTTTTGATAGAACTTATCTGAAAAACCCTTTCAGTGGAATTCATGGCATTGGATGTTTACAGAGTTTTAATTTGATAGTCTTGATTTGATCAGAAAGTTTACAACTGGGGGCTTGGGAGATGGCTGAGCTTGTAAACACTTGCCACACAAGCATGCAGACCTGACTTGAGATCCCCAGCTCCTGTAATCCTAGCGTTTGAGAGGTGAGCCAGGGGGACTTCAGGAAAAACCGGTAAGGTCCAGCGCCAGCCTTTCTCACAAAACAAGGTGGGAAATGACAAGACACCACTGCTGACCTCCAGTCTCCTCATGCGCTCATGTGTGTGCATGCACATGATTACAATCACATTGCTACCCATACATAATGAAAACACAAGCAAAATTTACATGTGTGTGCATGCACACGATTACAATCACATCGCTACCCATACATAATGAAAACAAGCAAAATTTACATTTGTTTTGAGCTATACATTTTTCTCTGTTCCTCTCCCCTCCCCTTCAACCCTCTCCCATGGTCCCCATGCTCCCAATTTACTTAGAAGATCTTATCTTTTTCTATTTCCCATGGAGATTAGATCTATGTATGTCTCAGGGTCCTCATTGTTGTCTACGTTCTCTGAGGTTGTGATTTGTGGGCTGGTTTTCTTTGCTTTATGTTTAAAAACCACTTATGAGTGAGTACATGTGATAATTGTCTTTCTGAGTCAGGATTACCTCACTCAATATGATGTTTTCTAGATCCATCCATTTGCCCGCAAATTTCAAGATGCCATTATGGGAAATTTACATATTTATAATCGCCAATCACTCACTATTTACGTTTGAGAAAGTAAATGTTATAATGATTTGAAAACTATACCGAAAAATAGTGCAATCTGAAATACACACAAGAATACCTGAAGGAAATCTTCTAGTGATTGTCCATTGATTTGATGGTTTATAACTGATTTATTTTAATGTTCTAAGAGAAACCGAAGTGGGTATTTTCCTTTTCCTACAGTTATCAAATGGCATGGCAGTACATCCACCATTTCTACTTATCCATGAAAGCTTAGACAGGAAGTACTAACTTGGATAACGCTCAAGAAAAACAAAGTATTTCCGGTATAGCATTATTACTTTTTACAAGATCTTCAATTCTAATAAAATGCCTACTGCATAAAATTAAAACCAGGAAATCAACAACTGAGACACTAAGATTTAAACAAAGCTACAGAGAGGACATCTAAAACTCAATGATCCATTTACTACAATAACTATAAAGTGGCACATTTTCCTGCAATCTTTGTTCCCCACTGGAAGAAGCCACACCTCAACACCCCCTCACATTCAGACAGCCAAGCTCAAGAGCTACCTGGGTGTGGAGGCCCTATCCAACCATCCCAGTGGCAGACATTATTTTCTCCTCATCAGCACGAGCATTACAGAAGGAAGAGTAGGATAGACACATGGGAAGGAAAAGGAGAAGTTGCCCTGGTTCCTTAATCTTTCCTAATTTCTCTGCAGAGAAACAGTGGGAACAAAGTTAACATTTGTAAGATGAAGACATTTTAGAAGAATTCACAGACACTTACACTCTCCGGGATCGTAGGGAGTCCAGTTATGTCAGGGGCAATGAAACAGGAGTTCTAGGCAGCAATAATAAAGCACAGAGGGACAGAAAATTAAAATTTGATATTCCATATAATTTGCAATAAGGATCAAAAAGAACACTAACAGATGAACAACCTAAACTTGAATGTGAGAGAATCTCACAGGAATTGGCAAATGCAAACAACTGTACAGTCCCATACCAAAAGCAATGGTCAAATCAGAGACTCTGAAATTGGACAGAAGCAGAATAAGAATCTGTGTAAGTATTAAGACCAAAAAAAAAGAATATATTTCCAAAAGGTTACACATATAGAAATATGCCTATGAACATGTATTTCAAAACATATTTAGGTAGAGTAAAAAAAAAATAAAAGCATGCTAATTAAGAGTCCGTAAAATCTACTGACTCCTGGGTTTCTATGATAAACGATAACAAAACTTTTGTAGCAACTGCATTACTTAAAAAAACAACAATAAAAATAATCTTTAAAAGATTAAAACTTAAAAATATATTTGCTGCCAGGCAGTGGTGGCACATGCCTTTAATCCCAGGAATCTGGAGGCAGAGGCAGGTAGATCTCTGTGAGTTCAAGACCAGCATGGTCTACAAAGCAAGTTCCAGAACAGCCAGGGCTACTGTTACAAAGAGAGACCCTGTCTCAGGGGGGAAAAAGTATTTGCTATCCAAAACCATGAACTTTTTCATATACCAATAGATAAATACTAACTTCCAGAATACATAAAGCAATATTATGAGATATCTACATGAAAAGGATGAGTCTCTAACCCCCAGTGTCCCCAAAAATGGTCCCCTATTTTATTCACCCAAATCAAAGTGCAATCATCAAACTGCTTTATTTTTATTAATACTTTTATTTTCTATTTATTTTCTGTTCATATTATGCTCCAAAATCATTTTAATATCTTCATTACATAGAAATATATTTAATCTTGTCTTATAGCTAAAGATTAGAACAGAAACTTCCAGCACTTCAGTATGTAAACAGAGCTGAACAAGCACGATGCTGATTCGCAGTCACAGTTTTCCAAGGTGAAGAACAATAAGTCCCAAGATGACCTGGTGACAAATGAGAAAGGTGACAGGGCCTCGAGCACGGCATGCACTTCAGCACACTGCCGAGAGGGAACATGCAAGCTTGTCTATTAAACCCCTTTATTTGGATGTGCTTCACATTATCCCGTTTCATAAAATTAAGGAAAAAAGAAAGTTCAAATGGAAATCATTCTAAATGATTATTTTTAAATAGTCCATTTTCCAAAGAACCAGAGTGAATAAATCAGAAAAAATCAAACAGTGATTTGAGAAGCCAGAGTCCTGGTCACTCACCAGCATCAGTGAGGGTTGATCTTTCAGAACTTGCTCACTGGCAATAAATAGCTCTTGGTTCTTATGAGAGAAAAATGAGCATTTTACTTTCAAAGGGAAGCTTACCTGTGTGCTGAGACAAACCCATGTTGCTACATTATACAATAAAAGCACTAGAGTGACATTCATCCTGCAGGACACTCTACATTCTGACCTGCTAATCTAGTCTGGAAATGTCCTGTACAAAGTTTTGCACTGTGAGTACAAAGGCAGTGGATATTTAATGATTTTTAAGTACAGTTTAAAAACACAAACAAAAATATATAAATATTAACTTTACATAAAATCTGCAATATTCCAGTGATAAATAATCACTTCCAAGACTTCCAATAAAGACTTCCAAGATTATCAATTTTAATCTGTGAGATAAAATTATCTCCAAGTCTAGTTCAATACAACTACTTTAGTTTTTCTTTTTTTTTTTTCTTTTTCTTTTTTTTTTTTTGTTTTTAGAGACAGGGTTTCTCTGCAGCTTTTTTAGAGCCTGTCCTGGAACTAGCTCTTGTAGACCAGGCTGGCCTCGAACTCACAGAGATCCGCCTGCCTCTGCCTCCCGAGTGCTGGGATTAAAGGCGTGCGCCACCACCGCCCGGCTTGCTCTAGTTTTTCAAACTGCCAATCAGTAATGGATGGGACTAGGTGCATAGTAATCTGTTGTTGACTACAAAATAAATTATTATTGAACTTCATACAAAAGCAATAAATGGATTTTACTAGTATGTCAGATAACTATAACTTGAAAACAGCTTCATAAGATTTGGAAGCTATTATAGATTATCAATTCAAAACTGGCCAACAGGTATATAGAAAGGTTTTTCACATCACCAAGCACTAAAGAAATGCAAATAAAAGCTCCAATATGCTACTTCACTCCTGCTGTAGAATAACCCCTCTGTATGCTGTAAATATGTTTTATTACCATTGGTTAAAAAAAAAAAAAAGCTGAATTGGCCAATAGCTGGGCAAAACAAAACCACATGGGAAATCCAAGCAAAGATAAGGGAGAAGAAAGGTGAAGTCAGAGAGAAGCCAGTAGCAGCTGGAGAAGCAAGATGTGAGGTAGCAAGCCATGAGCGTCATGGTAAAATATAGACTTATAGAAAGGGGTTAATTTAGTTGTAACAGCTAGTTAATAAGCCTGAGCTAATAGGCCAAACCGTTTGTAATTAATATTAAGCCTCTGAGTGACAATTTTAAAAGGGCCTCGAGATCAGGCAGGACAGAAGAAGCCTCTGTTTACATACTTCAGTTCGAAAAATATGATCAAGTAGATGAAAAGTAGAAAGCACCAAGGTAGCTGTAAAGAGAACACTAATATATTGCTGGTGGAAATGGAAATATGGGAAACAAAATGGAAGCGTCTCCAAAAGGTAAAAATAAAATTATCCTACTGATGCAGCAATCCCACTCTTGAGTGTGCACTCGAAAAAAAGGACACGAGTAAATCTGCATAACATGTTCACTGCTGAGGCACTGCCCCCTTGTTTATGGAAGCACTGCTCACAATAGCCAGGAAATGGAATCAACCTTGCATTCCACCAACACATATACATTCTAAAGGTAATTTTATTTATACCCATGAACAAACATGGCAACTACTATCTAGCTATTAAAGTGAAATTCTGTCATTTGTGATAATATAGTCAAATTGGAGAATGTTACACTAAATAAAGCAATAAAAACAGACACATGATTCCACTCATACATACAATAAAAAAACCTGGGCTCATAGAATCAGATAGATATCATAGCATACTCCATCAACAAATACAGTTATTCTATTAAAAATCAAATAAAAGCTTGGAGCACAGCTCAGTGGTAGATGGCAGGGCCATGGGTACCATATCAAAACAAAAAACACTAAATAAATAAGACCTGAATGCAGTACATTTTGTGAAGATTTATTTAAATTCATATGATGATGTGTCTTTGTATATATATATATACACATGTGTGAGGGTGCCTGTGGAGTTCAAAGGGGGCATCAAATCCCCTGGTACCAGAGCTACAGGCAGCTGTGAGGCACTGACTTGGATGCTGGGTATGAAACTAATCTACAAAAGGGCCTCTACCTGCTGAGCCATCTCTCCAACTCCAGAGTACATTTTTACTGCTTAGTAATACCTTACGACACCTGCTTCATTATTTATTAAGTATATTTTCATTGAGCACATAAATCTTGAACTAAGTATTTGTATTGCTTTATAAATATAATAGTTTTTTTTAAAAAAAATATGTCTTCTTTTCATAAAATCCAGGCCTCCTTTGATGTCCTCCACTTCTCCTACCTCTCTACTACATTCCGACTAACCACGACAGTCTCTGCGTTATTTGGAATTCAATGACCTGTGAGTCTTGAGTTCCTCCTTACCTGAACTTTTCTCTAGTTCTCACCTGATTTCCTTTCTTTTTTATAATAGTCTGTCTCGGGGAGCAGATCAGACCTTTTCCTTTATGCTCCCAATAAACTATTAGATAGCAACAGCTACGCCTGCTGAAGACTTCTCAATCTGAGTTCAACATTCCATGTTCTCCTGAGCTTTTCATTCCATAGTTTCCAGTGAAAATTTGATTCTATGCACTATGGAGTTTGCAGCAAAGATTTGAGGAAAAAACAAACATGGTCAACTGTGTGGTGAGAACTTCATAAACAGAAACAGGGCAGCTTCTAAAGTCAGCCAAATTCCAAACAGGCTTTGGATTGAAAAGAAAGGTTTGCATTCACTTAAGATTCTAACCAAAACAGTAAAAACAGAGTGTGCTGAGGAATATTATTTTCAAGTGTGTGACTGTTGCTTATGCTGCATTTGTTTAACTCTATGAAGCTGTGATTCTTTGCCTGTCTAAAACACCTGATGTGCTACTAAAGAGATGAGCTGCCAATAGTAAAGCGGGAGCAAGGATAGGTAAGGCTAGCAGGCAGTGTAAACAGAAGGAAACCGATGACCAAGAGAACAAGGAGAGGAGGACCTCAGAGGTCAGCTACCCAGCCAGTCACAGAGGAAGAAGGAAAGAAAGGGATATAGAAATAGGGAAAGACGGGCGGTGGTGGCACACGCCTTTAATCCCAGCACTTGGAAGGCAGAGGCAGGTGGATCTCTGTGAGTTTGAGGCCAGCCTGGTCTACTTGCCTCAAAATAAACAAACAAAAACCCAGAGGCAAAAGGTAGTCGGGATAATTTAAGATAAGAAAAACTAGCAAGATACAAGCCAAGCTAAGGCTGGGCATTCATTACTAAGAATAAGCCTCTGTGTGTGTGATTTATTTGGGAGCTGGGTGGCAGGCCTCCCCAAAAAACAAAAGAATAAAATGTCACACAACAAGAGTGGAATAAAATAGTGAGACAGGAAAGAAAAACTTGGAGTAAAGCTAAGAGGATGACCCTGAAAGTCTAAGCCAAAAATTTGGAAACTGACAGTATAAAATGGGGAGTTACAGGCAGCCATGGTAGCTACTTGGGAGGCTGAGACAGAAGGATTGCAAATTGGATGTCAGCCAAAGCAACACAGTAAGGCTCACAGCCAGAAGGCACTACTCTGTCTCAAAAAAAAAAAAATTTAAAGGTTCTTGGCTACTTTAGCAGTGTGAGGAAGGGATCCATCTCATGGAATGGTTTTCCTTAGGGAAAACCTAAAACTATTATTCTGCAAAAAAGATCTTAGCAATAAAATAATTCCTAATGACATATTGATATAACCATAGATCAGAACCTCGCTCGGCCCTCATCAGTGAAGATTCTTCTTGCAATAAATGGGAAGTGACACAGAGACCTACAACTGGACAATGTGCACAAAACGAGAGACTTTGGAACACTCAGTCCTAAACAGAATGCAGTTATCAAAGCCTTCCCCTCAATGCTCACGGGTCTATGCAGCAGAGGAAGCAGAAAGACTGTACAGTAAGACGTGATGGATGGATGGATGGATGACTCCGAGGAAACACTGTCTTCCAAACCCAGCATGACTCATGTACATATGAACTCAGATACTGTGTCAGCAGGCACAAGGCCTGCACAGGTTCAAGCCAGATAAGACCCAGCACTGAGAGAGGGAAATGGACTCGAAGTCCCACCTCTAACCAAGAAGCTATTTGCAACTGACATCTACCAGGAAAAAGAAAACTAGTTTTCTCCAATGGAGTGACACTGAGTATACCAACCACCCTTTAAGGGGGTCCTCATTCCTAGCTGTAGTTGGCCAACATAAATGAACGCCTTGGATTTCTTTTGGGTGTGTTTTGTTTTGTTTGGGGTTTGTTGTGGTTGTTTGTTTGTTGGTTAGTTGGTTCAGGTTTTGTTTTTGTTATTGTTTCGGACAGAGAAAGAGCATGAAATTGGACATGTAGGAAGGTGGGAGAGGATCTGGGGGGAGTTGGGAGAAGGAAAACTTTGAACAAATACAGTGTATGAAAAATGAAAATGAAAACAAAATTTTAAGGGCAGGGGTCTCCATGATGGAGTGGTGGCCTAGAATACCTACTGCCTAGGGGACCACTAAATTGTTTTAAGTTACAACGTGAAGAGTTACCATTTTTTAAACAGAGAATTAATAAGAGTTTAAGGAAGTTTTTACTCTGACAGCGTTGGAAGACAGAACTAGAAGGAGAGAATCATTTAAGTAGATCTGCAAAGAAACTGGATGGGGGTGCGACACTGGGACCCAGAAATGGAGTAAGAGAGCACAGCGATCCATGCAGGACAGGGCGTAACAGGCATGAAGACGGTTATTTCCAAAGAAAGAATACAAGAATAACAATTTCATTATCACTCAATACTTCAAAAAGCCTCACATGAACAAAGATTAAAGCTGAATTTCCTCAAAGTTTTTCTTTTCCTATTAATTTTTCTTCTTTTTTGAAAAAGAAAAAATCAACATATTTGCAAGAAACAATGAAAGTTTCATTAAATAAATCTATTTTATTTAAAAAATTAACAAAATGTATGAATGAAACCTCCATCATTATCTACAACTTTAGATAATTACAAGTCCCCACAATACAAATCCTGGCATATCAACCTAAGTATATAAAAGGGGCAAAGTTCACTAAAAGTCTCCGCAGAAAATTGGCACCATAGCTTGTTGTTCACACGAAGGCTGGTCACATTCCAGGATTTCATAACTAACCTGGAAGGTATGTTCCCATGTAAGGAAAGACAGGACATTTTAGCTGGAATCTTCATTTTTCATGTTACTATGCAACTTTCTCTTCTAAAGCATGACTCATTTCAGGAGAGGTTTTGAGTATGTGTGCATGTATGTGTGTACATGTGGGTATATGATTTTATTACGTATGGATTTCATTTTGAAATCCAGTGTTCCGTACAACCAAAATATTCCCACAGATTTGCCTACTGTCAGCACATGATAGCTTTTCTTCAATTTAACAGCTATAATAATATGCAATACAAGTTATATGAATCACACCATGTCACAAATCGACATTAGCACTAAGCAAGGCTAACATAAACACTGGAATTTTCCTGGAAACAAGGTGACTTGGCAAATGCATCCTGGATTGTCTCCAAAAAGAAGGTATAAAGTACATACCACACTCAAGTTGACAGGCGTGTTTGCCTTCGGTACTGGGTGGTTATAGAGTGATTTGAGAGTTTCATTCAAATCATCTTCCTGAAACAAAGAAAGGATCATTTAATACTTAAAATACATAGGAAGCAAATAATTAAAAATATCCTTGTGCATTACTAATAGGAATGTAAAATGGTAAAAAAAAAATAGCAGAAAATAGCATGTATGATCTTTCCTTAAATAATGAAACACAGAATTATCCCAATTTTCAGTATTTACACCTCCAGACATATCTTAAAAACAACTGAATGTAACTACCAGAATAGGCTATTTTGTTTGGACGTGGAGCTTTATATGTGCCTGGTAAAGCTCTCTACCACTAACTACAATGGGTCTAATGACAGAGGAAGCTGAACAACCATTTATGTTCAGATGTCTTACAATACACACAAGGTAGATGCAGCTTAAATGTCTACTAAAAGATGAATGAATAAATAAACTGTAGTGTAACTCATGCAGTGAACGATCCACCAGCTTTTAAAAAGTAGAGGATTCTAGGAGGCGGCACAGCAGTGGAACCTTGAACATAGTGCAGTAAAAGAAATGAGCAAGGACAAACATCGGTGGGTCCACCTGTGTGGGGCCCTTCTGTTAAGAAGGCAAATATAGATATTGTGGCGGTGCCAAGGAAAAGAAGAAAAGTAAATGGCAAACTATGGTTTAATGAGTGAAGCTTTTGGGTTTGTCCAGGTATGTTGTATTGGTGATTAAAAACAATGTATGTGATAAAAAATTACCTTTGAGATGACAACACTGCTCCTTCTATGCTGTGTATATTTAAACACAATAAAGCAATAGAAAAAAAAAGTCAGCTTACCAGTTCCTTCGCCAAATAGTCTGCCAGAGTGTTGAGAAGCTTATAGTACACTTCAAACCACGGCAAATAACTGGAAGGAGAATTTACGGATATGTAAAACACCTGGAGTTTATAACTAATAAATAAGCAGGGAAATGAAAACTGAACTGATATTCTTTAAAACACATTGATCCTGGAGAAAAGAACTAAGCCCATGTTTTCTTTTACTAATTCCAGAAAATATATGACTATTAATATAATGATATTAGTTATATATGCTTCCACCTTAAGTCAGTGGCATCTGCAAAAGGACTTAATCCTATGTCAAAGCAAGCAATGCATAAGGGTATCAACAAGTTAAAATCTATGTCCAACTGCAGCTACATGTCACTTTATTGCAGAGAAGTGAGACCTTAAGAAATGTGTCCTTCATGTGAGTGTCCCAAAGTGCATTTATATAAATTAAGATGTTGGCAATGTCACAGGGCCACCATTATACAGTGGCCTATGGTTGACTTATACAGTATATAGCACACATTTGAATCTCTTTATAAATACTTCCCAGTTGATACATAATGCAACAAGACCACTTATACAATTAATTCTTCAGAAACTATGTAACAATTATTAAAAATAAGGCTTACTCTAAAAAATATGCATTTTCAATGACAAAACCAATTATGATTCAAAATTCATTTTGCTATGTAAAACTATTCTTTACTTATGTATTTGCTTGTTATTTGCTTTCATTATTTATTTATTTATTTATTTTCAAGCAGAGTCTTACTATTTAGAACACACTTATTTTCTAATTCAGTTTATTACTTTTTCTTTCATTACAAATCAACAACAGCCTAGGGTCAATGAGATTGCTCAGTGCCCAGATAAAGAAAGTGCTTTCCATGCAAGCATGATAGTATGAGCTCAACTCCTGGAACCCACATAAGAAGGAACAGAAGTGACTCCCCAGAAAGCTGCCCTCTGATGACAGGCACATACCCACACTCCTGCTCTTTACTCATATACAGTAATGGTGGTTTTAAATAGCTGAAGCATGATATACATGAAGACAAATGTATGTTTATAATGAACAAATGGAAAAAACAGACTATTCCACAGAAGAAAACTTTAAAGAGCCTTTGTCCCCTCAGACAATAAATAAAAGAGTGTGCTAACAAGCTAAACTTTTAAAAAGTAACTATTGGAAAACAAGAAAGAGGGAAGGCAAGATAGCCTGTGGGAACCCTAGTTCAATTCCTGGAATCACACACTGTTGGCTGGAGAGAACTGAATCCACAAAGCTACCCTATGACCTTCACACATACTCTACAGCCCGAGAGCCACCACCACAATAAAAACACTTTGGGGTAGGGGAGAAGAGTTTTCAGAAATTCTAAAAGATGGGGGGGGGGAATCTCAAAACATGGAAAGACAGAGAATAGTATAAGAAAATTTCCTGGAAACTAGAATAAAAAGACAGAAGAAGAGCTAAAGAGAGGAAAAATACCACAGCACCAGCCTGAATCAGGCGGCTCCCAAAAGAAAGAAAAGGGGGCATTTCTTACAATATTAGCAAAATAGCTCCCCTTCTGCAGACCTGAGTCTTCTGACTGAAGGAGGGATGATGTGGGAGATGAGGAAGCCACACTTCAGTTTCCCGTGAAACTCAAGGATACAAATAGAAAAAAAAAAAAAAAAGTGTTTCCAAGAAGACAAAGAGATAAGACACAAGAGGACCAGCTACAAATGTCACCAAACTCCTCAACACAGACCCTGCAAGTGAGACGGTGAAAGCTTTCCAAGCAGAAGGAAGGAGGCCAAGTGTAAGGGCAGAGTAACAGCATGCTCAGTAATTCCAGGATTCACGAATATCCCTCCTGGCTTCAGGGAGCTAAGGGAAACCATGAAAGAATGCAGGGCAATGGGAAACACAATAGAGATCACAAAGAACAGAGAAGCCCAGGGCCTAAGGTGTCCAAAGGTTTAGGACCCAGTTTGACAAGAAATGAGCGTGCAAGCAAACGTTGGACAGGTTCACAGTAGGCATGTTGATGCTTTGTGTGGGAACCTAGAAAACTCTGCATATATTCGTGATACCTCTGAAATCATTTATGGAAGTGAAAATCAGAAATATTAATTAAATTATTTAATGGCTCAAGCCCTAGTGATTATATAGCAATTCAACTATGTCTTTTGAAAAAAATACAATAATAATCCTTCATATTACAGCGTTTAGACAACCCAGTGTGACATGTGCTATCCCGCCATGGTTTTCTACTCAGTATGCATCTGAAGTCATTTGTTCCTCAGGTCACACCTGACAGAGAAGCAAGTGCATCAACTAGACATCTCCCCTACTCCCTGCCCCTCCTCCAAATCCAGTCACAAAACACCCAGGAATCCTGGGACACAATGAAAAGATGAAATCTACAAATAATGGGAAGAGAGGAAGGGGAAGAAATCCAGGCCGAAGACACACACACACACACACACACACACACACACACACCAAGAAAAAAAAACAAACCCTTTTTTTAATAAAATCATAGTAGAAAATTTCCTAGCAACAAGAAAGACAAGCCTATCAAGGTACAAGAAGCATACAGAACACCAAATTGACTGGACCAGAAAAAAGTTTCCCATCAGCATTTACTTGAAACACAAAGCATACAAACCAAACAAAAACAACTGGGGGGAAAGGGCTATTAAAAGTTGCAAGGGGTAGCCTTTCTCTTTCGTTTCTGGTCCCAGGAGCCACAGGTTACCCTGCAGGCATGGCCAAGAATAAGAACCACACCACATATGACTAGTCCCAAAACGGCATCAAGAAACCCTGCCACAAAGATAGGATTCTCTAAAGGTGCTTGCTGACTGGTGCTTATTTACATGTGTGTCTGATCGTCTTTCTGAACTCAAGCAACCTTCCTTAAGTTGTCGAATTCTTCGTCTCATTCACACACATACAGTGCACTGGCACAGAAGAGAGGCTGTCTACAGCACTAGACTGGAGGCCGCCCCATTCTTTCAGATCCTCAGATCCCACGTCCAGCAGGCAAGATCTGCTGAGGTCAGCTGAAAACTCGAAAGGGTTTTGACCCCAAGTTCTCAAGGAACATGTGCTTTGCCATGAAGCACAACAAACAGGAAAGGTCTGAAGAAGCAGGCAAACAATACAAAGGCATTGAATGCACATGCAGAGGCCATTAAGGCCCTTGTGAAGCCCAAGGTGATGGAGTGTAACCACAAACCTAGCCTTCTTGCTTTCATTGCTCACCCCAAGTTTGGGAAGCAGATTCTAAACTACATGGCCAAGGGTATGTAGTTTAGACTATGACATAGACTATGTCAAACAAAGCCCAAGGCTCAAACCAAGGCAATGGCCTCAGCTCCAGCTCAGGCTCACAAAGGTGTCTGAGTTCTCTGTGAAGGCCCCATAGAGAGGTTTCCGTCTGCCAGTGTGAAGACAGACAGACTGATGTGACACACCTACACACAATAGTATATCAATACAACAATAGAAATATCAGGAGGCCAGTGCCCTATGCTGTTTTTGCAAATAAACTTGAGGCAAGATCTGTATAATGATTTTAAAAGGATGCAAGGGAAAAGGACCAAGCCAAATATAAAGACCTATTAGGATAATCCCCGACTTCTCAGGTGAGACTCCAAAAGTCAGAAAGGTCTGTGTGAACAGAGACTGCTCACTCATTTCCCGGCCACCCAGACACAAATAATCACACAGAAACTATATTAATTACAACAATGTTTGGCCAAAAGCTTAAGTGTATCCCTAGCTAGCTACTATATCTTAAATTAACTCATTTCTATTAATTGTGTATCACCACGAAACTGTGGCCTACCAGTAAGTTTTTTGCATCTATTTCCTTTGGCAGCTACATGGTGTTTCCTTGACTCTGCCTACTCTCTATATATATTCCTGTTTGGCTATCCCACCTGGTTTTACTCTGCTATGTCATGGGCAAAAACAGCTATATTCATCAACTAATAAAAGAAACTTATATACAGAAGGGCATCCCACAGCATTTTCCCTTTTCTCTTTAAATAAAAAGGATTTAACTTTAACATAGTAAAATTACATATAACAGAATAGATACCAAGCAAGAATTAAAGTTACAATATTTTTTGTGAGTCTAATGTTTTATATCTAATTTATCTTTTATCATAAAAGGCAGGAGGATCCTTGTGAGTTCGAGGCCAGCCTGGTCTACAAGAGCTAGTTCTAGGAGAGGCTCCAAAACTACAGAGAAAAAAAAACAAAAAAAAGAAAATTGTAATGATAACTATTTGTATTCAACTCTTCAAAGACCCCAGAAAGATATAATGTTACCTAAATTAACAGGAAATGAATTGTAAGCAACTTCCAAAGTTCTAGAATTGACAGAGACATCTCACTATCTTCTGGACAGATGTCCTATACTCTCAGAGACCACAGAGACCAGATCAGACCATTATAGTCAGGAAAATGTTCAATCACAATCGATAAAGAAAGGCATTCCAAGATAAAACCAAATTTAATCAGTATGTATCTATAAATCCAGCCCTACAGAAGGAGCTAGAATTAAAACTTCAGCCTAAAGAAGGTAACCAAACCCAAGAAAACATAGGATGAAATAATTTCAGAATAGCAAATCAAAAGGTTGGGGAGACACATCACAACAAATAACGGTAATCAACAAACGCTGCTCTCTGATCTCCAAAATATATAAAGAACTCAAGAAACTAGACTTTAAAATGCTAATTATCCCAATTAAAGATGGGGTACTGAACTGAACAGAGAATTCTCAACAGAAGAAGTTCAAATGGCCAAAAGACACTTAAGGTCACGCTCAACCTCCTTAGCGATCAGGGAAATGCAAATCAAAACAACTTTGAGATACCATCTTACACCTGTCAGAATGGCTAAAATCAAAAACACCAATGATAGCCTTTGCTGGAGAGGTTGTGGAGTAAGGGGTACCCTCATCCATTGCTGGTGGGAATGCAAACTTGTGCAAGCACTTTGGAAAGCAGTATGGCGGTTTCTCAGGAAATTCAGGATCAACCTACCCCAGGACCCAGCAATACCACTCTTGGGAATATATCCAAGAGATATCCTACCATATTACAATAGCATTTGTTCAACTATGTTCATAGCAGCATTATTTGTAATAGCCAGAACCTGAAAACAACCTAGATAGCCTTCAGTGGAAGAATGGATGAAGAAACTGTGGAACATATACATATTAGAGTACTACTCTGTGGTAAAAACAATGACATCTTGAATTTTGCATGCAAAATGGATGGAAATAGAAAACACTATTCTGAGTGAGGTAACCCAGACCCAGAAAGATGAACATGGGATGTACTCACTCATACTTGGTTTCTAGCCATAACTAAAGGACATTGAGCCTATTATTTGTGATCCTAGAGAAGCTAAATGAGAAGGTGAACCCAAAGAAAAACATATAGTTATCCTCCTGGATATTGGAAGGAGACAAGATTGCCGGGCAAAAATTGAGAACTTGGGGGTGGGGAGGGATGGGGCTAAGTGGAGATGGGGAGAATTTATATGTGAAGGGGAGGATGGGGAGAGCTTGGGGGAATGGGATGGTTGGGATAAAGGAAGGGTGGACATGGGAGCAAGGAATTATAGATCTTAATTAAGGGAGCCATTTTAGGGTTGCCAAGAGTCTTGACTCTAGAGGGGTTCCCAGGTGGCCAGGGAGATGCTCCCAGCTAAGTCCTTGGGCAGCTGAGGAGAGGGAGCCAGAATGGCCAGATTCTATAGCCATACTGATGAATATCTTGCATATCACCATAGAACCTTCATCTGGTGATGGATGGAGATAGAGACAGAGCCCCACATTGGAGCTCCGGACTGAGATCCCAAGGTCCAAATGCTCTGGGCTGAAATTAATAAAACAGAAACAAAATAACAACAAAAGAATCAATAAAACAGAGGTGACTCTAAGAAAAATCAAAAAGATTGACAAAGTTAGCCAAATTAAATAGAAGGCAGAAAAAATATTCAATCTAACAAAGTTATAGATAAAAAGGGGACATAATAACAGACTACCAAGGAAATTCAGAGAATAATAAGAACATACCTTTAAAACCTGTACTGCACCTAATAGAAAAATCTAAAATAAATAGATACATTTCTTGATATATAACACCTAAAAAAGTTAAATCAAGATCAGATAAACAATTTAAAATGACCTATAACTCCTATTAAAATCGAATCAGTATTAAAAGTCTCCCAATCAAAAAGAGCCCAGGGCCAGTATCTACCAGAGTTTCAAAGAAAAGTTAATGTTAATAATCCTCAATTTATTGCACAAAAGATAAACAGAGGAACATGGCCCAAATTTGCTTCAAGACCACAGTTACCATGATACCTAAAACACATAAAGGCCCCACAAATTTCATTTACGAACATAAATGCAAAAATACTCAATAAAATACTTGCAAGCCAAATCTAAGAACACACCAAGAAGATCATCCATGATCAAGTGATCACATCCCAGAAATTCAGGGATGGTTCAACATACATAAATTAATAAATGTAATCCATCATATAAACAAACCAAAAGAGAAAAACCACACGATCATCTCATTAGATGCAGAAAAGGCTTTGACAAAATCCAACACCCTTTCAATTCAATCCCCATCACAACTCCAACACAAGTCTTCACTATTTTTAGAGGACAATTTTCTGCTTTATATGAAGAAAAAGAAAAAATAGGATAGCTAAAATAACCCTGAATAAAAAAAGAACTGCAGGCGGCATCACCATCCCCTACTTCAAGTTCTACAGAGTTATAGTAATAAAAGCAACATGGTACTGGCACAGAAATAGACAGGTTGATCAAAGGAGTCGAACTGCAGAATTGAAGACCCAGGTATGAATCCACACACCTATGCACACCTGATTTTTTTAAATAAAGAAGCCAGAAATATACACTGAACAAAAGATAGCATCATCAACAAATGGTGCTAGTCAAAGTAGATGGCCGCAAATAGATCCATACTTATCATCCTGCACAAAACAACTCCAAAGGAGTTCTCGTGTTCACATTATATTTCTGACTCCCACAAGATCATTCCCTGACACATGAGCAAGTACTATAGCAACAAAGAACAAAGTGAGGACATGTGTGGGTTCTCAGTGATGAGCTGTTCATTACAATAAATCATTCATTTATTTTAATAAAAACAGCACTCCTGTCTAAGTGGAATTGGTCTGTAAAGATCCAGACATGCTCCTAAGAACAAGAGAAAGCAAAGGCATTTCTGCTGCAAACCCACAGCCATGCAGAGCAGAGACTGCAGACTGGCTATCTACAGCTGCAGCCAACCAACCCAGGGCTCTGTTTTCTACACCAGCAGTTTTGTGGTTGTGCTTAATCTAATACACTGCCAGTGTCCAAATCTAAGATAATATATTTGAAAAATCTTGCTCCTCTAGAAATATTAAGGACTGGACTCTAGCCACACAACATTCCTCTAACAGAGCCTGGGGCCGAGAGGTGTTCCTCTGGGCCGTGTGGTGTTCAGCACACTGCACTTTCCTCAATTTTCTATAATGAGGCGCCTCACCTATTTCTCCTTTGGGTCTCCTGGCTGTTGATCCCTGAAGCAAACTAAATCCACAACCCACGACAGGAAGCAAATGCTCAGCAGAAGTACTACCTCTGACCTCCTACCTGATGGCCCACGAAGGGAGAAAAGAACTCCGGGGTTTGAACAAGATTCTATTTCACTTTTGTGGCAAAATTTGTGGCAAGATAAATGACAGCCCTTTTTTAACAACATTTTGTCTAAAACTTTTTACTTGACTGTAACGCATACAATAAATATTATAAATCATCTATGCTTTCAAGGGTAAGAAATACTCTTGTGGGTTTTAATTTGTGGGTTGTTCCGTTTTTTGTATTTTCTTGGCTAATTTCTAAGCAATATTTGTTCAAAGCAATCTTCACAAACATATAAAATCTAAATAATTACCAGTAACTTAAATTTTCCCTTCTCTTTTTGTACTTCCAAACATACTTAAAATACATTTTTTGCATTTTTTTAATAACCAACCACAAGAATGCCAGGAAGTTAAAACTGCCAACCAAAAGTGGAAAATGAATCTGCTTTCTCATTTGAATGTTTTAAAAGTAAAAATGTAACCTGATCAACAAACTGTGTGACTGTTATAAATTTGTAAATATATAAACATAAAACAAATTACTCCTCAAAAAGCCAGGAGTCTAAGGTTTAATTGAAAGATTATGTCCTAAATTCCAATGAAGACAAGAGGCAAAAGACAGATGCATACACCAAATCAGAAGCTCATCTGGTGGCGTCAGAAGACTCCGCCACACTTGGACTTCCACTATAGTGCTAATAAAATTTTTACATTCAAAAGTCAAAGGTTAAATAAAGGAAAGGAAATGCTTTTTGTCAAACAGTCAAACAACCACTACCAGCCTGAGTGACCAGCAGGAACCTAACACATAGTAATCAAATAAAAGGAAGGAGCCGGCCTTTCCTTAGGAAAACCTCTCATGACTAGAGGCTGCTTGTCCGTTAGTAAATTGACACAAAATGTGCAAAATTGAAACATTCTGCTTCTAAGGGATTTGTCTAAAGGAAGAGTGTGAAGCCTTCAAGTTTGGCATGAGTTACAGGTAGCACAGAGGGCTACAAAAGCCTTAACCATAAATCTGCCTTCCTCATTAGAGTATTTCATTTTGAACCCTTGGCGACATTTTTATAGTTGTAAAATTACGGTAATGAAATTAGAGAGGAAGAGTATGTCTTGAATCTTTGCTAACATATGAAAGCAATTTTAAACATAAGCAATAAGACAAGTTAGTGATCTAAGAACAGCTTTGAAATCTTGCTAAACCAGGACAGACACTTCAGAGAAAGAACTCTAACAACACAAGCCTCAAATTAAATGTCATTTTAATATTACACTGGACTAAATTTTAACTGTTCTTAAATAAGATATATAGCAGTAAAAAACATATTAACTGCCAAGTAATACGATAAGACAATTCTAGGAGAAAAGCAACACATGGCTTTAGTAGCATGTGTGCAGTACCAATGTACCAGGAAAGTAAAAATAAAATTGATTATTGTCTGATTAATCATGTATGGTATTTCTGCAGAGGAGAATATTACAGTCATCGGAGCTCTTATGAACTACTTTAAAAACATACAAGTATTTATCAAATTATAAATACTGATAACAGTCATCCCTTAATTTGATAAACTGTACAACAATATGTAAATACACCTTTGGTCATGAGGAAGTAAGACTGAAACTTAAATGTCACAGTGCAAATATTCTATGTCACAAATATAAATGATTTGTATTTTCTTCTGTAGATCTCTCTGGATACTCTGTGACCTTCTGGTGAAAGGATTTTGTCAAGTTCCTCAACAAGTCTTAGCTATAGTAAGAACAAGAATTCCAATCAAAGGCTTTGCTAGTCTGACTGCAAACACTCTTTAAAGCTTCTGTAGCCTCTAGTCACAGCCAAAAGAACAGCTCCTCTCTCACCAAACTGGAAGCCTGGTCACAAATGGAAAAGTCTGAGAAACTGAGTAGCTCTGTAGACACTCATACATTCCTTCCCCAGATCTTTCCACAAAAATAACTATTTAAATCTAAGTTTTAAATATGTATAGAATGTATATTATATGTTTGTATAATGTTTATATTATCTCAAACTTTTTTCTAGTACATTCTAAGTGTATAGTACAAAATCTAAGCTGGGCATTCCTTTAATTCCAGCACTTGGGAGGCAGAGGCAGGTGGATCTCGGTTGAGTTTGAGGCAGCCTCAAGTTCCAAGACAGTCAGAGCTACACAGAGAAACCCTGTCTCGAAAAACAAAACAAAACAAAAGCAAAAGCAAAATAAACAAAACAAAAAAGGATAAAATCTAGCAAGTATTTCTTAAAGATAATAAGTTTTAGAAATATATAACACATTTTTCAACTAATAAACACTTCCATATTGAACACTTTACATGGAAATCAGAGAAATTCACTAATATTTGGATTCCCAACTGTCACAGTCACCCCATCAACACATTATTTTTCATTCAGAGATCACCATTTCACATCCTGATCTTAAATTAAATTTCAGTGGTGTAGAACAAAGACACCCACTTTTTGTTCTTAGTTCTATGGCACTGCCATGCTCAGGGGACCACTTGCTGTGCCCACTCCAACACGACCTAGTAAGATAACTTCCCTTCCCGCAAACACACCACATATATTTACCTGATGAAAGATGATCTGGATGCCATCCTACTAGTTTCTAACATAATTCCTACAGTTTCCACTTGGAGTTGATCATTACATAACGATGGCATCTTAGAATGGTAGAGCAATAAAATGCTGTAGCAAATAAAATACTGTAGTAAACAGTATTTCTTTTATCTTTTGAGATTACAATATAATTACATCATTTTTCCTTTCCCTTTTCTCCTTCCAAAATCTTTCATATACACTTCAATTTTTGTAAAATTAATTCATGGCCTCTTTTTTCATTAATTGTTGTTGCATATATATACTTATATTCCTAAACATGCAAGTACAACCTGACCATTCTGTATAATGCTAAATGTATTTATGTGTTTCCATTGCTGAACATGGTATTGGATAAACAACTATAAACAATAGTTTCTTCCCATGAAACTATTTTTAATAATATTATTAATCCTTTGAGAATATCATATAACATATTTTGATCATATTAACCCCAACTCTTCCCAGATCCACTCTCACATCATACCTATGCAACGTTTTGTTCATTTTTTTTTTTTTTTTACTTTTTTAAATCCATTCAGTTCAGTATGTGTAACCTAAATATTCCTGGGGGCGGGGTCTGCCTTGGAGAGAGTGGTTCACCTATCAAGAGTCATACTCTTTAAGGAAATTGAATTTCCCTCCATAGGAGGCTATAATTTACCAATAGCTCCCTAGCCAAGGGTGGGCATTTCTTGCCGACCTCACCAAGGTGTGTGGTGTCATCCATAGGCTAGTGGTCCAGAATTCTAGAAGAAAGCAGGCTAAGCAAGCCATAGGAAACAAGGCAGTAAGCAGCCCCCCTCCATGGCCTCCTGCCTCCAGGATCCTGCCTGATTTGGGTTCCTGCTGTGACTTCCTTCAAGAATGGACTATGGATATGGAAGTGTAAGCCAAATAAACCCTTTCTTCCCCAGCTTGCTTTTTGGTCATGACAATAAACATCTCCTGTTTTCTCTCATACATGGATAGTAGATTGAAAACTTTAGATATGTACATTTCATTTGGACTAGCCATAGAAAATAGAAAAACAGTGGGAGAAAGAGATCGGGGATACAGTGATAAGAAGGAAAAGAGAATAATGGGACAGAACTAACTAAACAGGGTGAGAAATAGAAGGGCAGGGCAGATGAGGAAATATGGGGAGGATAACTAATATAAAAGTGCCCTAACTTTGAAGGACAAAGATAGAGACACCTCAGCAAGCCTGCGACACTTTTCTAGTCCCAGAGGAAAGCAAGACTATCTTAATTTAAAAAAGCCAATAACCAATGATGCTCACTACGAAAGGCTATCTTATTTAACATGTTTTTTTACTTCTAATTTATTATATTCACAGTTAAAAGTACTTCTAATTCAGGAGTCCAAAAAACATTCAGCTGTTCTCCCAAATGCACAAGTTTGAGTCAACATTATAACTACTACAAATCAATGACAAGTGGCTTACAGACACAGACACACACATACACACACACACATACATATATATATATATATACACACACATACATATATAAGTATATATACATAATTTAACAAGAAGCATATTTCATGTTTTACATTAATGTTTTTAAATAATGATATCTTCCCCAAATTTAAAAACTATAAGAAACTTATATCAACTATGGTAAGCATATAGTAATTATTTTGGCTTACTAACAGGTTCAATATTTTCAAAATATTTTGAGATTAAAAACAGGGCACATTTCAAACTATTTAATTATAAATAGTATCATGAAATAAATTTGAAGGATACAGATTCAAATCTATAACTTATTCTCAAATGGGTCATTAAAATAATGGGTCATTAAAAATAATAGGGAAGACAGAAAGAGAAGGTATGAGGAGAGAGAGGATGTAATTGATGACTCTGGGATGCACACATAAACAGTTCACTGTACTATGGAACTCTCTGTAAATTTTGATTTTTAGTGAAAATTTTCAAAAATTCATAGAAAACAATTAGAAAATACATATTGTCTTGGTTTTTCATAGGGAAAAATCTAGCCTTGTTAGAGTACACAAAAAAATATGTGCTCCTTTAAACTTTAGCTTTGAAAGTAGGATAAAAAGAGACTCTATTAAAACTCTAAACCTCCAACTCCATCCCCCTATCTAAACAATCCTCTTCAGCTAAAACTTTCAACATATGGACAAGTTGTGGCATTGCATGTCTTAAATTCCAACACTCGGGAGGCAGAAGCAGGCTAATTGTGAGTTTGAAGGCAGCCTATTCTATATAAGGAGTTCCATGTCATATACGGCTTAAGGAAGTGGGGGGAGGAATCAACCTATACTTTGAAACATAAGGTTCTTTCGGGCAAAACATAAGTGTTAAGTAATATTATTACCAAGAATAAAAAAGTAATCTCTCAGTGAAAAGGACATATATTCTAAAATAGTTATCCATTTTGATTTGAATAAGAAAAAGTTATTCAGCTCCAACATTTGTTTTATTAAGCAGAGCTCACTATATAGCAGAGACTAACCTAAAATTTGCAACCATCCTGCTCCTGCTTCGAGTACTGCCAATAGAGACATGTACTGCATGTCTCTCGGTGACTGACAAATACAGCTCAGTAGGAGAAGCCACGCGTTTTATTCCAAGGTGCTCTAGTTTGAATGACATGTCCCCCATGGTTCAGGCATTTGAACACTTCATCTCCAGTTGGTGCCTGTCTTAGTAGTTTTAGGAGGGATGGCCTTGCTGGAGAAAGTATTTCACTAACCCTCCAGCTTTTGTAGTTAAAACTGATGACACCATTTTGAGTTGGCTCTCTTATTTCCTGGTTATGGCTTGAAATGTGAACTTTCAGCTGTTCCTGTCATCATGCCTGCTGCCTGTGGCCATGTTCGCTGCCATGAAGACGATGAGCTCTTATCTCTCCAAAACCATAAGCACAGGCACTTATGTGGTATTGTGTACCACAGCAATAGAAAAGTAATAATATGAAAGGCTTCTTTCATACGTTCATCTGGAAATTGAATACTGGTTTTCTATAATCATTTCTATTGAGTCTCGAATTGACAATTTCTATAATATATATGTACATATGTATGTATGTATATATGAGTAAAGAATTCTACTTTTTTATAGGCTATAACCAGATTCTTTGTTCACCACGACATCTTATAGGAACTCTGAGTTTAAACACTTCTTTTTCAACTACCAACAAATAACAGTCCTTTACAGGAGGGGACTATGAAATCTAGCAAGATCATCACATAACTAAAGCCCTATTTATTTCCAGCTTATTGTTTCCACTGGGACAGGAAGGAGCTGCAATTAGCAGATATCTCAATTTCTCAAAAAAATTAGGAATATAAATTTTATTTAAAAAATCCCTAAAGCACATAAGGTTAACAACATTTTTTAAACTTTTTAAAATTATAAAAAGTTACTCTGTTTTGATTTTTTGAAATCCCAAGCATGATAAGGCAAAAAAGCAAGATACTTTATTTTATAGCCAAGTTTTGATTATAATTACTCACCTAAGAATACATAAACAAATTCTGCCTCCTGATGTGAGTCTGCAGAACCCAAATCTCTGCTTACTTTCAATGTCTGTCAGTACGAAGGTAAAGTGCTGTCCAACTTGATTCTGAGATGCCCTAAGATAAAACAACATCATAGCATTAAATCTGTGCTGATTTTCTTGAAGATAAAAAGGCTTGACTAGCATTTACATTGGCTTCACCCTCCCAATACTGGGTTCTAGAAGCTGGCATGATGATAACTAAAGGTGCATGAATCTATAATCAACTCAACCAACTCATGAGTCATGAGTCCAGCATCACAGTAAGTTCTAATGGCTCATGGTTGGAGCAGATCAACAAATCAAATGCCTCACTAGGAAGTCAATGCTCATCTTCCATTTTCAGACAAATAAGTTACCCATAAAATACATCATGAAGTTGGAGCCATGATTACTCGCTCTGTAGAAAAATCAATAAATTTAGTCTCTACACTCATCTCTAGCATCTCTCTCATATAAGGTATTCTTTTCCCAAATTGTAACTTCTTGGAAAGCAAATCATGTTGCTTCATCATCTGATGGTGACCACCATCATATTGAATTTTTCTTCTGTTGACATTCTTACCCAATGTAGTACCATCTCAACAAGCTGACTGGTATTTTTCTTAGTATTATCTTTTAGAACTATCAATACGCTACAGAATCAAACACCAACTCAAAAGAATACACTTCCGCCAGGCGGTAGTGGCACACACCTTTAATCCTAGCACTTGGAAGGCAGAGGCAGGCGGATCTCTGAGTTCAAGGCCAGTCTGGTCTACAAGAGCTAGTTCCAGGACAGGCTCTACAAACTACAGGAAAACCTTGTCTCGAAAAACCAAAAAAAAAAAAAAAAAAAAAAAAAAAGATTACACTTCCTACTAAAGAAGCCTATCTGAGTTTTACCTATTTTGAAATAAATAGGCTAGAACTCAATAGCATGTACCACTTCAGCATAAGGGATGATATAAGTCACTAGACAAAATATTGATCTCTGCTTAAAATGCATCAACATACTTCCAGATACTGGCTCATAAAACCAGAATAGAACTCAAAGTTCTTTGTCCCAAAATAAAATACTGATGACATATAAATTTGGTTTTAAAATAGACATATGGATTTTTAAAAGCTGAAAAGTTACTACTAGTATTCTAAAACTGCAAATTATTTGTCACAAAATGCCAGCTACTAAACAAGTACACATCTAAATGACCAGGGCAAGTACAAATCTAAATGGACAGGGAATTTCATAAATTTCAAATAAATCCTCTAGTGATTAACATGTTCTAGTGTTCAAGATACCCTCTTGTAGTTGTTCTTCCTTTATTTTGTTCTTCCTATTGATTTAATACTATAATTTTGGTGTAAGACAGAAGAATTAAAACTCCAGAAAAAACGTAAGAAAATATTTTTCATTAGCAATATTTATTAGCAGTAACTAGCATATACTATTAGATCACTTCACAATCTATACACTAAAATTTCAATCTCAGTCCCACTAATCCTTGGCAAAATGTCTCGCTAAAATAAATTTTCTTTTAAAAACTTTGTATGTTACACTCAAATAAAACTAATAATAGTGATAAATTACATGAAATACAATAAATGTCATTATGTCCCGAGATACCTATTATACTAAATTCCAACTACAAACAAGAAGAAACAGTGAACTATAAACACAATGAAATTGTCGAAGCTACTGGGGAAGTTTCCCATAGCTGCCGCAGTCACACCCTGTTCTATGTTGCTGTTCTTGGGACACAACTGAGTTCACAACATCACACAGAGGCTTCTCCCATTGGGGTGAACTCGCAGTGAAAGAAAGGCACAGACATCTAGTTTTAAAAGCCTATCGAAGGCCCTGATCAATGGCCTTTCTTCTGCTAGTTCTTATAATCTATACTTGAACAACAAAAAAATATATAACCTATGGTCAACATTGCTTTAAGACTTCCTCACTGGCCATGGCAGAGGAAGGAAAAGACTAATCTGAAAGACATTATCTAACTATCTGATTCTGAACCTCTCCTCTTCAGTGTGTGAACAGAAAACAATAAAGGTTTGTGTCATTTTCTTACCATGTGTGCAATGAAAGCATAAAGTCATCTTAATTATGATCTTATACTGTACCTTTCCACGTCAAAGGGAAAACAGAACTTGGGCACACTCTGCAGTACTTCCTACAAATTCAAATTCAAAAAGAGGATGCTTTAGAATGTTTTTTAAATGCAGTTAAAACTTTTTTGAGACATTTTCAAGGAGTGGATGAAGTATTTTTAAAACAAAGGCACAGGTTCTCAGACTGCAATAATTGATTATTAAAAAGGAATTAAGTGTGTGCTTTAGCAGATTGCACTGACAATGCCCGGAAGCCTCAGGAGGGAAAGGCCTGGCCTGAAGGGTATTAACACCCTTGGCATCCCCGCTGGGATCCCCTTCAACAAGGCCATATGGATCTCACAAGAAGCACTGCACCATATGGGCAAGCTGTGTCTGCTGCTACTTGTACCACAGGCTAGCCAAGGGACTTTTCACAGATTCTGGCTCAAAAATATAAACGTTGTTTCAATTAAAATGCAGGCAGAGAAAAGGGAATGTAGTTGGCAGCGGAATGAATTAGTGAGAAGTATAACAACTCTGCATGTCCCAAACTCAAATGTTTTTCTTAATTAAAAAACTTTGTATAGATTCTAAAATATACATTTGCATGTTTAAACATTTTCTACTAAATTTATCCCAAATAGTCCTCTTAAATGTGTATCTTAAAATAAGTAGCTATTATAATATAGTTAAATAGTAAAATATTAATTAAATATTAAAAATGGATGTTTTATGAAAACAGACACAATCTCATTAAAAATCTAGAGATATAGTTATTAAATTACAACAAAATGCAAACAATTATTAGACAGTAGGAAAGATAAGAAAAAAATTTCTTCAATGTATCTGAACAACACATTAAAATTTAATTTTGAATCTAAAATTTCATCTATAATTACAGACATCATAAAAATTAAAGTTAAGTGATCTTCATAAAGGAGCAGAAACTAAAAACAATGCCTGTTAAGAAACAAAGGAGCAAGTATCTTCACAAAACAGTCACTGCCACGGTTACATTTTACCAGTAAATCAGACAGATCCAACATAAGCCTTCTACAGAAATACACCACTAAGTATTTTAAGTGTATTTCTTATTTTAAAGATTATATATATATATATATATATCAGTTATCAGTTTAAAATAAAATACTGTAGAAATCCAATAGCAATACCTAAGAAAGCTTCAAGAGAACTAACCCACAGAAGCACAAAGAAAAGCACTTTATTAAGGGAAAAAAAGCATCCTAGCCTTAGGGCAAGTATGCAAGCTTGCTATCGATGCACCATTAAAAGTTTTAGCACAGACCCATGTGTAGAGAAAGTTATCTTACTCTTTATAATATTTTGCTAAATGAAATTAAAGAATTAATTAATGAAATTTATTTCATTAGACATGAAATAAATGACTGAAATAAGGACAGTTGTTTTCATTTGACTATTGCTTAATTGTTATCTTGTGTCATATAACAGGAAGTCATTTACCATATGTACTACACCTATAAAGAGTCGTATGATAAACTCTTGCAAAATTACCCACATAAACCATAAACAATAAAAAGCATTCAAAGTTGTTGTCTACCTCTGAATTTTTGCAAATTAGCTGTATATTTCACATTAATTTTAATGCTCAAATTAAGGAGGAAGCAAGCCTCTCACTTCGTTGCTTAATCTTTCACAAACACCCCCTCTTTTCCATAAGCAACATGCATGCAACACACTTCTGCAAAACAGCCTCATCTCGCTTCCCAACTGGCAGCAGCATCCCTCAGGGGACAAGTCTTTAAACCTCTTCACTCTTTAATATTCAACCAGCCAGCAGGTCTATAGACGAGTGTATAAACAGTATAGGGAAAACCTCCTCTCAGCTTATGTCAGTGACAGAGTGGCTATGCTGCTGCCTATTCTCCTCTGGCAGTGTCAGCAGGGGGCACAAAGACCAATAGCTGAAGTCCTCTGAGCTCCTAGGACTCAGTGTCTTCCTTAATTGTAAGAGCAATACAAACTAAAGTGACTTCAGAGGAGGGCGAAGAGAGGGAAAAGCATCCAGACAGCTCTTGCTCTCTGAGTCACTTTATAATAGTGATAAATGAAAGTATCTCTACATATATTAGAAATAAGTGTGAGGTTGTATATTCTCATTCTCTCTCACATACAGATCCGTCTAGACATGTATTCACAGGTTAGTTAGATTAGCCATTCTGCTGACCACAAGCAAATTGGCTATTTCTAAAGATACTTCCTTACCCAAGAAAAATTTGAGTTTCAGAATATTTCTAATTAAAATAGGCTTTTCTCACACAAAAACATCATAATTACTAACGTATGTCAAAGATAAAATCAAAATAACAAACAGAATGAACTAGAATATAAAATTTTCCAGAACAAAGTACCAATGGGCAATAACGGATATTTTATACATGTTCCAAAATAAGACATCTAATTATCATATTAATGACTGGAAATAACTCATGGAAACTTCTTTCTTGGGTGTTTGTCCCACAGAATGTAGCTCACCTATAGCAGTGGTTCTCAACCTTTTCTAATGCTGCGACCCTTTAATATAGCTCCTCATGTTGTGGTGACTACAAACCATAAAATTATTTTTGTTACTACTTCATAACTAATTTTGCTGCTGTTATGAATTGTAATGTAAATGTCTGATATGCACAATATCTGATATACGACCCCTGTCGTTACCCATGAGTTGAGAACTGACCTACAGGCTTGCAAAGAAGCCATCTTTGTGAGAGAGAGAAGGGTAAATGCTAGTATCGGATGGACAGTCTGCTCAGCCCAGGAAGCTGCCATGCAGCATCTAAGATGAAACAATCTGAAACAATCTATTTATTGTCGTTGTTGTTTTGTTTTGTTTTGTTTTGTTTTTTGAGACAGGGTTTCTCTGCAGCTTTGGAGCTTGTCCTGGAACTAACTCTTGTAAACCATACTGGCCTCGAACTCACAGAGGTTGCCTGCCTCTGCCTCCTGACTGCTGGGATTAAAGGTGTGAGCCACCACTGCCCGGCAAAAAACAATCTACTTTAAAAAAAATCTAAAATCCACAATGACAATGGTCTTAGAACTGTTTTAGAAAGACTATAAGATGAAACACAACCTATTTCCCCTCCCACTTTCCCCAGCACTTCCTCATGAGCAAATGCAAGAGCTTACAGAAGCTCCACACTTCTCTTTTTCCTGTTCTGTATAGAAAATCTAATATATACACTATGACTTCAACTTCATGTATTCTAACTTCTTACGGCTTAGGCAGTTTTATGAAGTCCACAGTCCTCCCTCTCTCTCTCTCTCTCTCTCTCTCTCTCTCTCTCTCTCTCTCTCTCTCTCTCTCTCTCTCTCTCTCTCCCTCCCTCCCTCCCTCCTCTCTCTCTCTCTCTCTCCACACACACACACACACACACACACACATATATATATATAATTATATATATAATTTACTTTCCCACATCACTTTTGGAAGAGACCAACACCTCACATTTAGGATGTTTACAACTGAAGTTACAGTGACACCATCCTCTCCAAAGACACAAAAACCAAAAATATAGCAATCATTTATACCCTGCCCCTGAGACTCTCATATATAATCAGTCATTCACCAAGATCATTAATTAAATTTCATAATTGTCTTGCTTTCCATAGCTGCATTTGACAAAGTGCCTCTTTCAGTAAACCTCCAAGCCTCCACTCCTGAGACTTTCGACTTTATCCAGCAGGAACAGAAATACACTCAAATTGGAAGAGATGCAGGATGGAATGGCTGGGTCTCCTCCTCTGAGAGTCAGCACACCCAATCTTGAAGCTTTCCTGTGGGTAATCACTGCTCCTCCAATTAACACTGTAATAAGTGAGCTTAGAGCAGAGTTCAACAGCAGGTTGCAAGATAATAAAGAACAGCTAAACTCCCAAAAGCAGAGATGACGTAGATTCAGTATTAACTCAGCAACTCCCTCTAGGAATCAGGATTGTCTTTCCTGGTCTACTCTAAGCATGCTGACTTTTGTCCTTTCCATGCTGTCATGGAAGGAGCCATGAGCATTTAGCACATTACACAAGGACACAGCAGCAGTAGCCAGTACCCAGTGAAGAAAGCATCTCAACTCTCACTTTTCCGTAAGCCCACCACGTGTTATCCAGTTAGGCCCAGAGCCACAGCCCCCTTCCGAATTAATCATGGAAGGCAGACAGTTATCTATGAGTCTCACCACAGACAAGCTAAGAACAACCAGAATCCAGACTCATTTGCTTTCAAATAAAATCTTAACAGAAGTAATTATAAAGAGTTTAGTGAACTAAATGTTCATAAGGCTCTCTACAATAATAGTATACAAATAATAAATTCACACTAAAGTTTTAACGTACATGTAAACACAGTATTAAATGAGAATAGTTCTCAAATATCCATAATTGTATTTTATTTAAAAAAAACTTCCAGAATCATTTTTACAATGACGTTCTACGTAGCAATTTTAATTCAAACTTTTCAAAAATAGCAGTTTTCTAAAGACAATATTTGAATATAATCACAAGCAAATAAGAAATAATAACATGTGGGCATTAGATCTATCTGTGCTTTATAAAAGGGAGCAATAAATTCTACCAAAATTTAAAAAAAAAATCAAGCACCACTCAGCCGCGACAGTGTGGGTAACAGAACTGAGCTCAAGCTCCACAATGCGCACTGAGATGTGGCAGGGCATCTCCGAGATGGCGAAAGAAACTGCGGGACACACTCCACCCTCCATCTTCCAAGGGAAGACAGGCACACACTGCCTGGGGACTCAATCAGGGGTATACCTTATTACCTTATTAACAAAGAGGCTATAGGAAATTACAGAGAACCTCGGAGTCTTTTTAAGAAGTGTTTTCAACATACAGATTCTATTTAAAACTTGAAAAAATATAATAAGCAGGATAACTGGTAAGATTCTGTCAACTTGACCCAAGCTAGGGCCATCTGGAAAAAGGAACTGGAACTGAGAAAATGCTTGTGTAAGCCTGGCCTGTAGGCAAGCCTGTAGGAGTGTTTTTTCTCCCTGTGATTGATATGGGAAGAACCAGTCCACTGTTGGCAGTGCCATGCCTGGAAAGGTAGGTGCGCCTGGGCTATATATTTAAGAGCAAGCCCAAGCCAAGCCAACCACAGGGAGCAAGGAAGTAAACAACACTCCCCAGTGGTTTCTGCTTCAGTGTCTGCCTCCACGCTACTACTTGAGTTTCTGCCCCAACCTCCCTTCACGGTGGACAATAAGCTGTAAAATAAAGCCTTTCCTCCCCAAGAAGCTTTGGTCATGGTATCTATCACAGCAACAGAAAGCAAATGAGACAGATACTGGATGGGTGTCATTAGCACACAGTGACACCGCTGCAGACTCCTGTCACTTTAGATTGATCTAATACGCAACCCAAAACAAGTTCACTCACAAAAGGAGGTGGGTACTGTATCTGCCAATAAAAGGTATAATTCATTACCTCACATGCATTTAATAAGAGAAGCTTTCAAAAAGTATGACAGTATATGGAAAACAAATGAGGATCTAGATATTTTGTCAAAAAATAATCTTTCATGTTTAGTTTTTTAACTTTTTATAAAAGTATATGCTGAGTATCTTAAACTTAGTCACCCCATTCTGCCCACACTCATTTTCATCCTCTCCCCCACTATTAGTCACCTTCGTTCTCCTACAGTTTCATTTTTTGATATCATCAAGATTGGCTTTATTCACTTACTACAATTACCTCCAGTCTAATCTACCAGCCTGAATTGGACATTCTTATTCTTCTCAATGACTAACAAAAGTCCACTGTGTATCTATACCATGTTTTCTTTATCCAGTCCTCTGTTGATGCATACATAGGCTGGTTCCATACTTAGCTACTGTGATATTGCTGCAGTAAATACTGATACATGTTACTTCTGCAACATGTGACCTTGGAATCCGAGTCCTCTGCATAAATACCCAGCCTTTACATAAGGGACTTATTTTAATTTTTTTTTATTTTTTCGAGACAGGGATTCTCTATAGCTTTTGGAGTCTATCCTAGAACTAGCTCTTGTATACCAGGCTGGCCTCGAACTCACAGAGATCTGCCTGCCTCTGCCTCCAAAGTGCTGGGATTAAAGGCATGCATGCACCACCACTGTCTGGCTTATTTTAACGTTTTTGAAAAGCCGCCATACTGAATTCCTGAGTATCTACCAACATTCCATTCCATGAACAGAGTGTAAAAGCTTCCCTTCTGTCCACACTCCCACAAACATATGGCTGAATAAGGACAATCCAGGATTTGAAAACTGAAATCAGAAGAGACAGAAATATTGAAAAGAAGTCAAAGAGAATTGAAGATAGAATTGAAAAAAATCAATAAACTCAGGGGGAAAACCTTACAAGTAGAATGGATCAAGTAGAAGAAATAGCATCAAGACTTGGAAATAAAGTAGAGGCATCTGACCACAATAAGCAAAGAAAATGAAAATTTTTAAGCACAGGAAATGAACATGCAGCAACTGCAAGATATCATAAAAAAAATCCAAACTTCAAATCACAGGAAAAATAGAGAAGAATCTCAAGTTATTATAGAAATCCACAAGTGGTCAAAATGCAGAGAACAACTAACTATGGGTGCCCAGCCCCAAATGATACACTTACAACACACTGCCTACACCTAAGGCTCGAGGGATAATATAGAATAGAGGGCAAAACGATTATAAGGCCCAGAGAACCTGTTTCCTACATAAGACAGGAAAGCAGAACCCAGAAAATCCTAGCCCTGAACAATGGTAACACCAGGGACATGGCAGCACGGGTGAGGGAAATCCCACATAGCCCTATGCCCTATGCCTAGAGGAAGAGCAGCAGGCAAGGAGTAACTTCTGAGAGGGACGAATCAGTCTTCCCCACAGACGAACCCTCAGATTTCTTATGCAATACTGAGTGGTCAGACTTAAAAATCTAACATATGCTCCATACTACCTGGACTTAGCAGACTGTATTTACAAATGTATATTAATATATGCAACAAGAATTACAGAAAAAGAAGCCACGACTTTGTGAGGTAGTTGGGGAAGGGGTAGAGAAAGAAGAGGAAAGTGGAAAATGATTTAAAGACAGTGACTCCAATATGAAGTTCTCAAAAATATAAATAAATATTTAAGATAAAAAGAAATTTCTAGTACGTGCTCAACCTCTTTAGCGAACAGGAAAATGCAAATCAAAACAACTTTGAGATACCATCTTACACCTGTCAGATTGGCTAAAATCAAAAACACCAATGATAGCCTTTGCTGGAGAGGATGTGGAGTAAGGGGTACCCTCATCCATTGCTGGTGGGAATGCAAACTTGTGCAAGCACTTTGGAAAGCAGTGTGGTGGTTTCTCAGGAAATTCAGGATCAACCTACCCCAGGACCCAGCAATACCACTCTTGGGAATATACCCAAGAGATACCCTATCATATTACAAAAGCATTTGTTCAACTATGTTTATAGCAGCATTATTTGTAATAGCCAGAACCTGGAAACAACCTAGATGCCCTTCAATGGAAGTATGGATGAAGAAACTGTGGAATATATATGTATTAGAGTACTACTCTGCGGTAAAAAACACTGACATCTTGAATTTTGCATGCAAATGGATGGAAATAGAAAACACTATTCTGAGTGAGGTAACCCAGATCCAGAAAGATGAACATGGGATGTACTCACTCATAATTGGTTTCTAGCCATAAATAAAGGACATTGAGCCTATAATTCGTGATCCCAGAGAAGCTACATAAGAAGGTGAACCCAAAGAAAAACATATAGTTATCCTCCTGGATATTGGAAGGAGACAAGATTGCCGGGCAAAAATTGAGAACTTGGGGGTGGGGTGGGATGGGGCTAAGTGGAGATGGGGAGAGAAAAATGTGAAGGGGAGGATGGGGAGAGCTTGGGGGAATGGGATGGTTGGGATAAAGGAAGGGTGGACATGGGAGCAGGGAAGCATATATCTTAATTAAGGGAACCATTTTACGGTTGCCAAGAGTCTTGACTCTAGAGGGGTTCCCAGGTGGCCAGGGAGATATCCCCAGCTAGTTCCTTGGGCAGCTGAGGAGAGGGAGCCAGAAATGGCCAGATCCTATAGCCATATTGATGAATTTCTTGCATATCACCATAGAACCTTCATCTGGTGATGGATGGAGATAGAGACAGAGCCCCACATTGGAGCACCGGATTGAGCTCCAAAGGTCCAAATGAGGAGCAGAAGGAGGGAGAACATGAGCAAGGAAGTCAGGACCGCAAGGAGTGCACCCACCCACTGAGATGGTGGGGCTTATCTAATGGGAGCTCACCAAGGCCAGCTGGACTGGGACTGAAAAAGCATGGGATAAAACCAGACTCCCAGAACATGGAGGACAATGAGGGCTGCTGAGAAGCCAAGGACAATGGCACTGGATTTTGATCCTACTGCATATACTGGCTTTGGGGGGGGGGGGCTAGCCTGTTTGGATGCTCACCTTCCTAGACCTGGATGGAGGGGGGAGGAACTTGGACTTCCAACAGGGCAGGGAACCTTTACTGCTCTTCTGACAGGAGAGGGAGTGGGAGTGGAGGGGAGAGGGAGGTAAATGGGAGGCGGGGAGGAGGCGGAAAATTTTTAATAAAAAAAAGAAATTTCTAATGTCTTCTTGATGGAGTGGTCCCGTCATGAGCATGCCATCTGACTGTCTAGATTGGAAGTATTTTGTCAGGGAGCTGATCATTTCTACTTACCTGCCTGCTACTTCCACTGATAGTCTTGGGCTAAGCTTTCCCCCTCTTAGTCCTAAGGCAGCCTCTCCATTGATGATAAGGCACATTTCTTAGAGACAACAGAAAGACAAGTCCTATCTTCTCAACCAATCGGCCTTTCAATGTAGGAGTTGAGACTGTTAATATTCACTTATTAAAAGGTATATATTACTGTCTGGCTAACTATTGGTTTTATAGAGTACTTCTCTTTTCCTCATTAGTTTAACTACTATTCTAGCATACCTTATTCTTTCTCTAGCCTCTGAGTATGTTTATCTTTTCATTCTGAAGTACTTCAGGTATTTTCTTTAGATCCAGCTTAGTACTCATGAATTCATAGTTTGCTATTATCATGGAAAATTATCTTTTCTACAAGTATAACAGAAAGGGTATAGGGATGATGGGGTAGTCTTGGTTAGCAGCTTCGTTTAGAATTTGGAACACATCATTTCAATACCTCTTGTATTTCAGACTTTCTGCAGCCAAATCTGCTGTTGCTGTGTTGGGTCTGTTATGTGAGTTGGTTTTACTTGAAGCTATCAATATACTTTCTTTGTTCAATGCATTTAGTATTTTAACTATAATACAATATGGAAGTTTGATTACCCAGTCTCCTCTATTTGTTGATTTTAAATGCCTCTCGTACCTAATTTGGGAAACATTCTGCTATGATTTTACTCAAAATATTTTCTTTCTACTTAGCATTAAAACTTTTTTCTAAGCTCACAACTCCTAGATTTGTTATTTCCATAAGTGACATGTCAAATGTGATCAGTTCATACTTTATTATGTTTTCTAGTTATCTGAATGCTGTAATTCCTCTACTTAGTCTTCAAGTTTTAATATTCTGTGCTCACCCTGATCTATTCTACTGTTGAAGTTTTCCACTGACTTACTGAATTTTTCATTTCCAGTTTTTCAGTTTGGTTTTTCTACCATATTTCTATTGATTTACTGAATTCTAATTTTCATATCCTGTAGTGACTTCCGTTGTTGTTTTCTTTGTTGTCACACAGAATTCATTTTTTGTGTCATGTGGGAGGGGGGTGGGTGTGTTGGCCCATGCTTCTCTTTGATTTCTCCTGAATGATTTGCCTGAGATTTCATCTGACATTCTCATTGGTGGCCATTACTGTGTGATTAGTAGGCTCTGGAGGGGCTGACTGCCTGGAGTTTTCACACTCCCTGTGTTATTCTCGCTGAGATGTGCTCCCATGGGATTATGCCACAGGATAAATTGGTTCTAATCACCTTTATTTAACAGAGATGTTGGCAATGTTCAAGAAATCTAGGTTGTAGTAGGGCTGAGTTATCATTCTGTTCTGCTACACTATGGTAGAACATCAGCATTATCATGAGAGAATATTGTATTCCAAAATAGCCACTATCAATGGGTAGGTCATTATGGAAAAACAGTCATAACCAAAAAATAGGCATATTTACGTGCTCGTCATTTGTGAAATAAAGGAACACTGATCATAATATTAGTTACTATGAGTGAGTGGGAAGCAAAAAGGAAAAAAAATCAGAGTAAGACTAGTAATTATTATTGTGTTGTCAAAAAAAAGGTACAGAAGTCTATAGCTATAGTACCCTGATCTCTTTCATCTGATCTCAGAAACTACCTATGGCCAAGTCTCAACAATATTTGGAGGAGAGAAAATGCAGGAAGAAAGTCAAGGGGAGAGTTACCGGCAAGTGATGACGGACACGTGGCAGTTCTGTCTAAAGGTAGAGTGAAAGGACTAGTTAGAAAAGAAATGCAATCTAAAAATAATTGAAGAGATGGTACAGGGCACATAAAAAGAGGGGAGTTACGGCATTAATTAGGAACGGGCAAGAGGAAAAGACAGTAAGTATGTCAACCAAAGCTAAGGACGTATAACGAAAGCCTTTGAAAATAAGTTAGTTGCAAAATACAACTTTAGACTAAGGGGCTTCAAAGGGAATGGCCTTGCATGGGTGAACAATGGTGCTCCAGGAGACACATGTCACTAGATAAAAATCACAGGACCAGGCATGGGAGACTTCCCTAACAGTTTTTTTTTCTTTTTTATGGATTTTTATTCAGCTATATAATTTTCTCTGCTCCCCTCCCTGCCTCTCTCCTCCCTTTCAACCCTCTCCCATGGTCCCCACGCTCCCAATTTATTCAGGAGATCTTATTTTTTTTTCTACTTCCCACATAGACTAGACCTATTTATGTCTCTCTTGGGGTCCTCATTGTTGTCTAAGTTCTCTGGGCTTGTGATTTGTAGGCTGGTTTTCTTTGTTTTTTGTTTAAAAACCACTTATGAATAAGTAGATATGATATTTGACTTTCTGGGTCTGGGTTACCTCACTCAATGTAATGCTTTCTAGATCCATCCATTTGCCTGCAAATTTCAAGATGTCATTATTTTTTTTTCTGCAGTGTAGCACTCCATTGTGAAAATGTACCACATTTTCCTTATCTATTCTTTGGTAGAGGAACATTTAGGTTGTTTCCAGGTTCTGGCTATGACAAACAATGCTGCTATGAACATAGTTGAGCACATGTCCTTGTGCCACGATTGAGCATCCTTTGGATATATAACGAAAAGTGGTATTGCTGGGTTTTGAGGAAGGTTGTTTCCTAAATTTCTGAGAAATCGCCATAATGATATCCAAAGGGGCTGTACCAGCTTGAACACCCCCAACAGCAATGGAGGAGTGTTCCCTTTACCCCACATCCTCTCCAGCATAAGTTGTCATCAGTGTTTTTGATCTTGGCCATTTTTACAGGTGTAAGATGAAATCTCAGAGTTGTTTTGATTTGCATTTCTCTGATGACTAAGGATGTTGAACATTTCTTTAAGTGTCTTTCAGCCATTTTAGATTCCTCTGTTGAGAGATCTCTGTTTAGGTCTGTGCTCCATTTTTTTTTATTGGATATTGTGTTCTTTTGATGACCAATTTCTTGAGTTCTTTGTATATTTTGGAAATCAGACCTCCGTCTGATGTGGGGTTGGTAAAGATCTTTTCCCATTCTGTAGGCTGTTGTTTTGTCTTGTTAACCATGTCCTTTGCTTTACAGAAGCTTCTCAGTTTCAGGAGATCCCATTTATTTATTGTTTCTCTCAGTGTTTGTGCTACTGGGGTTATATTTAGGAAGTGGTCTCCTGTGCCAACGCGTTTAAGTGTACTTCCCACTTTCTCTTCTATGAGGTTCAGTTTGGCTGGCTTTATGTTGAGGTCTTTGATCCCTTTGGACTTGAGTTTTGTGCACGGTGATAGATATGGATCTATTTCACTCCTATACATATTAATATCCAGTTAGTCCTTTGGTTACCCACCATAACTGCATGGAAAGGTCCTGCAGCTATAAAGACCACACACTTTGGCTACAGGACATAGAAAAATCAAGCTCCAGCACACCAGGAGACTTCTCTCTGTTTACTGCTTTCATAGTGCAGGAGAGAGCTATGGACCCTGCTGGAGGAGAAAAAACACCACAGGTCTTAGCAAGTACTGGACTCGCATGGTGAAATACTGACCTGCCAAATACCACGTGCTTGCTGATACAATACTGTACTACTGTTATAGGGTAACTAAATGCTTTCTGATTGGAAAGGAGGCTTGCTCCACAAAAGGGAATTTCATGGCTGGTACTATAATATAAATAAGTATTTATATTCACAGTCTAGGGCTGTTCTCAACCTTTTCTAAAGAGCTTCTTTTTGCAGTGGGCAGAAGTTAATGATCAAAGTTCTGAGCATAAGAAATGAGCATGAGTGCTCAGTGCTAAATGGGACAGCGAGCTGTACGTACACACACACACGCACACGCACACGCACACACACACACCAAAGTTCAGAGAACATTGTGGGAAAGGAGGCAGAAAGAACATAAGAGACAGAGGAAAAATGCTATGAAGTGCTGTCTTCTGGACATGACACAACTGTCACTCTCATGAATTCACAGCAGCTGTGGTCACCCCAGGCCCCACCTTTTACTGAGAAGCTATTGGCAATAGACAGCTTGGGGGAAAAAAGAATCACTTTTTTTTCCTGAGGATGGGACCACTGAACAGTAGGTTTCCCACGCTCTGGTGGATGGCCTCGTGCATTCGCATATGGACAACTCAACTCGACTTAGTAAGCTAGCCAAGAAAAAAAAAAAACATGAGGTTAGAGGTTTGGGCATGCTACAGGCTACAGGAGATATGCGGGAAGCTGGAGGGAGGAGAGGGGATTGCATACAGTATCTCATTGTCATCGTACACACACATGAGACTGTTTAACTGGGTATTAAATAAAAGATAAAAGTGAAGAGAGGGCTGGATAAGGGCATAAAGTACAAATACAGCCCAGCTTGCATGCCAATTCCTGTCTCTAGTCTTCAGGAATTCCTTTCTGAGGTTTACAGTTACCTGTCACACACCTGGGCATTCCCTTGTGAGGCGGTGTCACAGATACTGGGAATCTTTCAGTGTTCTTTGGTGATCCTTCAGAAATAAGTTAGTGAATGCTAGCTGGCCCTGAAAAGTCCCCTGGGAGCTGCCACGCATAGGCTGGTTCCAACTTCATGGGTCAGAAGGTGAATGTTGGTGCTAGCCCAGGGTGGTCCTTCCAAGTGTCCATCTATACTTCCTAGTCTCCAGTACTGACTGGGTCTTTACCTGACTGAATATTATGTTTCTTACTCTAAGATTGTGCTATCTGAGGACAAACATGCTAGGTGAAATAAAATCTTTCAGAAAAATAAATGAAGTATCTAAAACAGCAAAATTCACCAAAGCAGAAAGTGGAATGGTGCTCACCAGACTCGAGATAATGTCCACTTGCATGAGCTGACTAAGTTCCAGAGACCTCCTATACACTATGCTCATGACACACAACAGGTGTAAAGTACTCCTTCCTACACAACAGAGACACTAGAGAAGATGCAGATACACCCTTCACCTTATCTATTTGACTTTCCCTTAGTGCAGTTTGAACAAATACAAGAAAGCCACCATGTTTCAAGCAAGTTCCTGGCCTTTAGTTACCATCCCAGTGCACAGATGAGCATGTGGAAACACCTGATTGAAATGCCCTTTCTCATTATTTACTTCTTATATACCAAGAGCAGGAAGCACGGGTACGAAGTTCTACATCGTCTGGCCCAATTACCTGTGTATCTGTCCTCAACACCATGTTTACACACTTCACACCAACTCTCCACAGTTCTTCAGAGCAAGGCTTGTGCTTTACATTCGTGCTACTTCTCCATGCCCTAAATCTCAAAACGTGGGGCTTATTCCCTAGCTGAATAATAATCTAGTCAAAGTGTTTTGCTACTGAATTAACTCCAAAGAAGCTTTCTAAATTTTTGCAATTTACAATGCAAACCACTAAATGGTCCTAGATAGTCAGCAGGAGTCTCTAACATATAAAAGAAGTAAATTAGATATACACTACCCATCTCCTACAGAACAAAACAGTTAGAAAAGCCATAGCACATAAGGTTATCAAACTAACTTTCTCATTATGGAATCACAGAAATAGTAGGGGTCTGTAGAAGCAGATATCCTTGTCATTAAACCTCACCTCCCAGATTCTCTTGCACTAGTGAATTCTGTGTCACCACCTTGCCTGAAGCACACAGTTAGACCCTCCTTGTACTTGAAGGATACATACAATAGAAAACCTAGCACAGTCAAACTGGAAACATACAGCCTTGAAGCTGTGGTCTTCTTCCCAGAGTCTCCTTTCTACACGTGAATGCTAACTCTTCACTAATAGTGAGTTTCAAACTGCACACGTTTGATTTTCTTTGTACACAAATGTATCAAAAACTAACTAAAGCTGCATGAATCCCTGTGTCTATGTTTTGTGAAAATGACTACTATGCTCCATTGTTATCTTATTCTAGGCAATCAGGTTTAAGATAAAAGTATATATTATCAATCAGTACAAATCAAGTTATAATCACTATGGAAAAAACACAATGGAACAAACATAAAATTGTATAATATTTGGATAGCTCTTTAAAGAAAACTGAATAATTTATCTTTTAAATAAAATATTCAGTAGTACAATTTGTTAAAGAAAAAATATAAGAACAAGGAAGCTGATTTTTACAAATAGGTCTATATAAAAAAGGGCCAGAATTAGTGTTCTCCTTAAAATATTTATACTGAACAACCTGACATTATACTTCTCAAGATTTGAAGTGTCTAGCATATGTAAAGTCTATTAAAATGCACATAACTTATCTGAATCAACATGAAAATATACCTAATAAATATTGCTATTCATCTGGCTCTTTTAGTTCTCTCTTAATATACAAATGCATTTCTTTTCTCCAAAATACAGCAGCTGGGAATGAAAGAAAGATTTCAAGTGAACATTTTTACATCATATTCCATCATCTTTTCATTGGTTTCTCTGAGCTTTCCTTTGAGGGAGCCCTTTCTTTAAAAAGAGGTTTCTTTTTAGATCAATCCATATTTCCATAATCCACACTGCAGTTTCCTCCTCTTCTCCCCAGGGTGGACTAACCCCCACATCCCCAACTATGGCTTACAACTGTCATTAAGCCCTACAACAATAATAAGACAACAAAAGAGCGGGTGGGTGTGAGGCTAGCTAGTACCATATGCTGACCAAGCTCAGCATTTTTAGCTGCTATAGAATAGTTTGAAACTTAAATTTTTTAGTAGTAAAGTGTCTTCACACCACTTGTTTGCAGAACTATTTCAGACAAGAACTTTAAATACTGAGAAGCAACCAACAATACTTCTATTTAAAAGCCTGTCTGCTAAGGATATGTTGAGAAAGGAGCGTGCGGTCCCTAAATACAGAAGGGTACAATCAGTGAGTACTCATTCTGCTCATCCCAGACCCCATTCTGCTTAAATCTAAAGAATTGTTTAAGACTCATTTTTAAAGCAGCATGCAGATATGAGCAAGGCGGATTCAACATAGCCTTGTCCATGTGAACCCAGGGCTTTATAGCAATTTTAACAGGCATGATTTCCATAAATTAACATCTAGATATTTTATTGTATCCATCTTTTGTTTCATACTCAACTAACTTCAACTTTTTTTTTTTAAAGTGAAAACAAACTTACATGTAGAGTTCTGACCTGCCAAAACAACAAACTCTTCACCTAAGACTCCACACTGTTCAGTCTGTTTGGGAGAACCTATATGACGTCACTATGGAAATGTCATTTGTCCATTCTGCTTCCCTCAAACATGCTGTAGAACTTTACTTTTGCCAATAAAAAAGCTTCTGTAAAAAACTTGTATTTATTTTGACTGCATCACATATGACTTTACTTCTACAGGCTGCCAGAGTAGGGTCATGTCTGCCTATCTAGACTAAATCATTTATAGAGTTAGAGCAATTTCATTAATATAAAAATAAATATAACTACCTTACCTCTAGAAGCTCACTAAAGTAAAAATTTTCATCCTTCAGCAGAACAGTTATGTCATTTTTAATAGGGTTTCAAATACAAAGTTAATGTTAAATGCATTGTAATATTCAAATACAATGCCAAATGTTTCTAAAATACTTTTTCATTACAAACTTGTGAGAGCATATTAGTTCCACTGCCAGCAAAGACCTATTCCATAAAACAAAATTTAAAAAAATTACTGTTTTTCCAAATTAGCTTCCTTTAGGGCAATGAAAAATTTAAGTTCAACAATTCAAAAATATAAAACACATTTACAGTAACTTAAAGAATGTAGTCATGTTTTATATTAAATTTTCCAACACTATACCTGCAAAGAAACTAAATCACATCTTTATAATAACAGTTGACAATCCGATTCTATTCTCGATACATATGAAGAACATAGCCCTGTATATTCCTACCAACCAAAAGCACACTGACAGAAGTGGCATGGAATATGAAACACAGTAAGCATCTAAATATAATATAATTTTTATATTAACCTATTCTCTTTACAAAATCTGATATTTTTAAAAATTAATCATGTTTGTCGCAGGAATGGGCTTGTAGAAACATATGCATATGTATGCAAACACATCCTCACAAGAGCAGTGAAATAAAATTGACTTTCACATCACAAATCAGCTGTGACTGTACCAAGCACAAAAATTTTTAAAAATTAATTTCTGAATAGTCCATAACTGCTCATAATTATTTTGTTATACTAAAATCAATGTTATTGCCAAATAACTTAGATCTTCGTAAGTGACATACTAAATAAAATTACGAAATACCCATATATCAATACTGCTCAGTTTTAAATCATGAAAATCTTTACGTTATCCAAATTTCTTTTTAAGTCAGTCAGGGAGAGAAAAATGAATGAATATATAAAACTCCAACTGGTCACATGTTCAAGAGGCATTCCTTCTAAACCGCACAGTGAGACAGCTACACTTGGTTGAACATAAAAGACAGTGTGAAATGCCGAGTCTGACTGTCAGGCAGCTAGCTGGCAGCCTCTACAAAGGAAAGCCCCAAAAGGACACAGCTGAAATGCACACGTGAAAATGTCTTTCCGATGACACACTTAAAATTATAATTTAAACTTTCCAGATACTTCCTACATGATTTGCTACTGAAGGCGGCTGCAGTAACTGAGGCTTGTGGTCTTTTCCAGCAGCCTTCTCAGTACTTTTATCTACAGAAACGAAAGGGAGGAGGAGGAACCGTGGTCAGGAACTCATCAGGAGTCAGTGGCGAGCGCTCTAAACTTCAAGCTGCAAACTCCTCATCAAAGCCACATCTTTCATTCATACTTTAATAAAACCCCATTATATTTGGTATAGCTCTTGAGCTCTTTCTAAACCAAGCTTTACACGGAGCTCTCGGACTAGACTTCCTAGAACATTAATTGCCTGTTTTCCCCACTGTGGTCAAGATAACTCATCATGAGTTTACTCAACTTTCTTTATTTAATATGTCACTCACTCAACTAAATAAACATCTATCCACACTTTATTATGTGACAGCCACTGTGGTGTGTGGAAACTAAAAGGAAAAAAAAATGAGAGGGAGGGGGGTGGCAAAGAGGAAGGAGGATGACTCTTGAAATACAAAAAATAAGCTATGAAATTACAACAGGTTGCTGTAGAAGCTCAAGAAAGCCTCAAAAGAATTCATTTTCAAGTTGGGGTTTAAGATTAGGATGAAATCTCAGCAATGTAGTAGCCTAAATAAGACCTAGTCCATAACAATTATGTCAACACGCCAATGAGGAAGAGGGAAGTCTTATAAAGCCCCACTACTAGATTAAGAGCTACAGGCAATTAATGACTGCTAAGACAGAGAATCCATCTTCCCCAGGGATGAGCCCGATATGTTATCCAATCCCAAGTGGTCAGCACTAAGAACATACATATAAGCAATACTAAACTGACTTGGTAGGTTGATACTGTCATATTTATATGCATATATATTAACAACAGTAATTAAAGAAAACAGAAATAATATATGAAAGCAGGAGGAGGGTTTGGAGGTACAGCCAGGGAAAGTGGGAGAGGGGAGCAGGGTGAAGCAGGGAACTGAAGATGATCAAAGTGTACTATACATATTATGAAATGTCATAATGAAACCTATCATTTCGTACAATTACTAAAATAAAAATCTTAAAAGATTGTGAGCATGCTCTGTTGGTGGCGCAAGCCTTTAGTCCCAGCACTCCGGAGGCAGAGGAGAGGTGATCTGTTCCAGGCCAGTCAGGGCCACACAGGGAGACTATACTCAAAAAGACAAAACCAAAGACGACGGTGAGGACTAAAGCACACTGGATCCCTGGGGTTTATGGGCATCACTGCCGCTTACCCAGTGAACTGCTCCTGCTTTAGACCAAATGCAGGAACACTGACAGATGCATTATAGCAAAATGCACAAACAGCATTTTATTAACCAAGAGGACCAGCAACAGGTGATCACACTAAAGTCTGCTCAGGTAGACAGGCAAGTATGTATCTTCATATGTGATCCCACAGTTAGGCCTCCCTAGGGTCCCAAAGATTCTAAGGAACAGTTTTAAAGAGAGAAATAAAAGTAATGTAATAACACTTGAAAAGGGACATGAGGATGCTTGTAGGGCAGTGGACAAAAGACAACTGAGGAGATAAACAAGCATTTCAGACCGGTAGAAGAGTCCAGAATCACTGGAGAACAGAAATACACTTAGCTTAGCTGCTTATGTCAAAGTCACCCCTTCACTGGAAGGACTTACTTAAGAATATTTACGATATTTATAAATCCATCATTCACTAAAGGCTAAAAGCAACCTAAGAATAAATAACTTTTCTTTGTGGTCATGGTCAAGGGCAACAGACATGATCAGTACCTAACATGCCCATTTAATTGGTTCATTCAAGTTGACTCCCAATTTCCCATCTTTCAGGTTGACATTCCAACCTCGAAAATTATCCTTTAACAGTATTCAAAATCATGCATACTATTTCTGAATCAATACTTGTAATGATACACTTTTATGAGACTGACTTTTTGCAAATTGTGGGAATCATACCTGAAAACTGAAGGTATGAGCTGGTAAAATTACTTTACCAGTGATACAACTGTTATTATCTCACTTCTTTTTAGGCAAAAGAATGGAACTTATTTATTAGGTATCTGGGGAATTTTACCAAAACAAATTAGTGCAAACTATAATTCAATCTCAAAATGATATTCCCATAACATAAATTTTAAAATATTTTTCTATGCACTTACATCAATATAGTTGGGTTTTGGTCATAGTAAGTATTAAGGAACTACAGAAGACTAAAAAATGCCAACCAAGAAATTCGTCCTGTAGTTTCCTTCTGACACTTTAGCTTTCTAAGAAAATAAAGTGATAAAAATTATTCAGAAATAAGGAAATATTCCTAATTCAATTTCTAAATGTAAGTGATTCCAGAATCATTGTGACAAAAACTGATTTATATCATTACACTTCATTCTAAGTGTACAGAAATAATGAGTATATCCAACCAAAAATTAATAGTGTTAAGTTTTTGTGACTGGGAGCTTTTATTGTACCCAAATATATATCCCCTATTTGAAAATGTAGAACTATGTTGAGACCATAGACACCCAGCTGCTATGATTCTCACTGTAAGTACTTCTCAACTCACCTGCAAGGTCATTAACAACTCTTCTGTATATTCTCCACACTTTGTCTTTCTCAAATTTTATCAAGAAAAATAATTGCAACTATTCATATACAATATCAGCAGTTCATAGTAATAAATACAGTATTTCAATTTAAAAAGTTTTTAAATTATGTTCCCAACCTGGTCTCCAAAGTCCTCTGGGAATTTCCACAGTATCACAGGACCTGCAAACAATAGACACACGTCAGTAAAGGAAACGCAGGAAAATGCTAACATAATTTAAATGATCAGTTTTGATATTTTAACACAATTTTAAGGTTAGTTTCTCTATATTTTATAAGATTAAATATTTTGACATTTAGGTTTAAATAATCTTAGCAACAGAGTCAAATAAAATTCATAACTTAAATTCAAGCTACTAAAAATCATTCCTTTTAGCAATCTATTTGCATGCCTTGGGGTCTAATGGAATACAATACATTTTCAATTTAAATACTTATAAAAACACAAGTTATGGCTTGAAAATAAAATATAAAAGTAGTAAGTAGTAATAATAATCAAACAGTCTCAGAGACTAGACCAAAACATTCTATTCTAAATTTCCATGAAGAATATATGATGTCAATAATTAGTTTTGCTTTATTCAGTTTTAAATGCTCATATTTAAACTCTAATTCTGAGTAGTAGGTAAGCTACTAGGTAGATTTAAAACAGCCTTTTAAAAATAAGTTTGCTTTCGCAATCTATTTCAGGAAATAAATGTGATTTCTATGTGTGTGGATTTCTAGATACAGTAGCAACAGCTTTAGAAACATTCATACACCTTGTTTACTTTCACATTTCTCAAACTCCTTTTTTAAATGTGGTAAAGGATGGTGTTGATGGCTTTGATTAGTACTAGTAAATATTTAGGTCATGTACGTAATTCTGCCGAAAACAAAGCTGAATATTTCAAATGAGTTTTTAAAGGGTAATTAAGAATGGATTAATAGCATCTCTAGAAAAGGGCTGCTGAAACCCATGATAGAGTTAACACACCAAGTGCTGTCAGTCTCAACTCCACCCCAAGTAAAGGACCTCAGGGGCCAGAGACTTGGTTCTGCATATCCAGTCAGTGGGCAACTACAGCTCAATTGCACAACTGCCACCATCTTATGGTGCATTTTTAAAACTAAAAATCAGGGTGCAAATATTCTTAAACATTAATTCCAAATTCTAAAAGACGTCTAGCAGCATTTTAAACGTGAGCTGGCTACTCTAGAACTTCCACACGTAGTTCAAATAAGATTGTTTTTCACTTGTAAACAAAGCATGCTTTCCACAAAAAAAAAAAAAATTTAATTTAATTAAGAAATTAAAACTTTCCACATAAAACACAAATAAGCAATGCAGAACATCTTACATAAAACGAATCATTAGAAATTTATGAAGAGCAACATCAGATGCTTTGACTTTATTCATATAAAACAAATGTCTACATTTTGGAAATTAATGTGGAAAAACATCAAAGATCAAGTGAAAATCCTCAGAAAGAATTCTCTTACAGATCCTATAGATAATTACATCCCAAATTGTTTAGATTTGTGTGGCACTTTTACCAAAACTGAGAGATCATAAGACAAAAGCACACAGGAAATCCCCAGGAAGAAAGTATGACAGTAAGTTAGTGGTAATAAACACAAATCATCACACAGAGGCAGGCTAGTCGCATAGCATGCGATGAGCTTCAAGGCAGATATTTAACTATCCCTTTCCATCAACCACAACTTTAGAGTCAGCTGCTATTTCAGAATAGGAGCAGTTTCTTAGGCCTATGTCTGACCTCGGGATAGTTACCAGTTGCACAGCCCTACAGTCTGGTTTTACTGCTGGCTGCAGTTAGCTAAATAAGCTTTGGCTGCCTCGCTTTTCATGCACCCCTTGCTCATTCATTCATTTTTTTCTATACACTACATTTTCACAGAAGGAAAACAAATGACTATATGAAAGGTTTATTGGATTAAACATCTAGTGGAAAATATCCTATTTATTTTCATTAAATAAACTTCATCCTTCAGCAGCATGCAAAACTGCATTAGACTCATGTGCACCCACATTCTGAAATGGATTAACTTAGTTACTGCTTATGTGGTTATATTTCAACTACATGTTTGTAGCAACCTTTCAGAGTACCGCAAAGGAACAAAAGACCTGAGAAAAATAATCCGATTTTGTCACTTCAAACAAAGCCTGAATTTTCTCTTCCCTGAGGATTACTCCAGATCCTCATCTGATGTGTCAGGGCCGATTTTATGCTGCTCTTAAGGGAGAAGGGATGGGAGCTGCTGGTGGGGCTGCGAAGCTGTGACAGGGACTCAGTGCTTGTCCCACCAGTCGGACGGAGTCCAGGGAGACTCCACACCCTACCTACCCAGAAGCACGGCTGCTGACGGGAAAAATGTGTCACTTCATCCTCACATAGTTACAGCATAAGTACACAAATACTTGTTAAATCAGTTCATCCTGCAGATAGTCAAAATTACTGTTTGCACATGAGCACAAATGCTTTTAAATTATGATTTTTAAAAAATAAGGAAAAATCCTTTAATTTGATATTTCATACTTTCTAGCCCTTAATAAGAAGCAAAATATCAAAATAAAAATACTAGTGTGGATTATACTAAACAAAAAAAATCACAAGATAAAAACAATACTTCCTAATTCCCATCAATTAATAAAATCTCTTTGATTCTGGGGAATTGAAAGATGAGTTAAATATACAGTTTCTTTACTATTATGCATCTAAAAAACCAGAGTTCAGACATTATTTACTCCAGAAAAAATAGAATGTACAATCTTTGTATTTTGCTTGAGTACAGATTTGTTTTTTTAAATACATATCTATTTTTATTTTATGTGTATAAGTGTTTTGCCTGGATGTGTGGATGTGTATATCAAATGTGCCTGGTACCCAAGGAGGTCAGAAGAGAGCAATGACTTCCCTGAAACTGGAATTACAAACAGCTGTGAGCTACCAGGTGAGGAGCAGCCAGTGCTCTTAACTGCTGAGCCATCTCTCCAGCTCTCTGGTGATAGCTTTCTCCAAGCCTGATTCACTCACATTACTGAATGATGTTTATGTACAAGGAAACTGTGGCCAAAGCATGAGACGTTCGTAGTCTCCTCAAACAGCTGGCTAAGTAAGATCGGAGCTTTCTTAGCTCCAGAGAACTTAACTTGGAATATTTCCTAATAATAAAAACTTCTGTGGACCATCTAACTAAGTTCCGTCTATTTCATTCAGAACTAAACCCATTGCCTCCTGACTCTTCATATCACTCATGGGCAGAATGTCAAATACTGTCTGGAGTTTGTGCAAAGCATTCTTCCAAGCAAGGTTACTACTTAACAATTCAATTCAACTTGAAGAATCCTTCACTTGGTCAAGAAATGCTGCTAATGAAGGAATGTCTTTTGAAAATAAATTAATAGAAATTAGTAGCCTTTTTGAAAATGTGTGATTTTTTTTAACTTTTTCACCTATGGAGATACCATAGCAAAGTTAAACAGGATCCCTACCATTTACAGAAAAGAGAAGCATTAAACAAAAAGCATATATAGACAGGGTATGGTAGTGTACACTTTTTAATCCCAGCACTTAAGAAGCAGAGGCAAGTGGAGCTCTATGAGTTCAAGGCCAGCCTGGTCTACATAGTGAGTTCCAGAACAGAGAGACCCTGTCTCAAAAAAAGAAAAAGAAAAGAAAGTGAGTGAGAGAGAGAGTGAGTGTGTGTGTGTGTGTGTGTGTGTGCGCGCGCGCGTGTAATAACTCTGAATTAAGAAAATGCATTCGAAGTCAGGGTGCAAGCAAGTCTGTAAGAATTTTCATAATTAGTGACTGATGTGGGAGGGTCCAGCCCATTGTGGATGGTGGCACCCCTGAGGGGTGGTCCTAGGTTTTATGAAAGTAGGCTAAGCAAACCAAAGGGAATAAATCAGTAAACAGCATCCCGCTATGGCCTCTGTATCAGCTCCTGCCTCCAGGTCCCTCCCCGACTTCTTTCAGTGATGGACTATGATGTGGAAGTATAGGCCAAATAAACCCTTTCCTCCCCAACCTGCTTTTGGTGATGGTGTTACATAGCAATAGTACCACTAACTAGGAAAGAGGTCCTCCATATGGACATTTATTAGATTAAAGGAATCTAATCATCACTAACGGATGATTTGGTCAGCAGGAAACATCCGAGCCTGTAGAAACAAAATACATGATATCTTGAATAAAAGGAAAGAGGGTATCCTATCTAAAAAGTAAGCAAAATTTAACATACCAAGAATATAATGTAGCAGGGAGACATCCTAAAGAGACGGGGCTGAGTTGGCAAGAGGCAACCAAAGGAGAAAGAATAGCCAGGTAGGAGGACAGCACAACTGCCATTTTGGGCATCAAGGGAAGTGGCATTCCCTTGGAGATGAATAAAGAAAACAAAAACTCACAAGTGCTGCAAGTCCTAGAGAAGTGATGGCTGCAGAACGACCACCCTTTAAAAGTGCACAGCCATAGGAAGAACAGCAGGGCAGAGAAAAGAGGCAGACAGAACCTGGGCTACGCACTGGGCAAGAGGTCTGTGTCCAAGAGAAGGAATGCTGAGAGCAGAGAATGGAGATTCAGCGAGACGCCCTTTTCTTGGATAACAGTATGTATCTGTGCATGCTTACAGGAACCAATGACCTAATGAAAACCCAGGAGAGAAGAGACACAAGGTGACTAAGAAGGCAGGAGGAGTGGGGTCCTGATCAAGACAATGGCCTGGAGCTAAAGCAGGAGCAGAAGTGTCTTCCATCCTCTCAGGAAAAGGATGCGGGGAAGCATGGTTCTGAGAGAATCCGAGGAATTGGTGTGGAGGGTTGTATAAAACCTGCTGCTTCCTCCCCTCACTCTCATGCTATAGGAAGCTCTCTGAAGTCAGCTGAACAAGAAAGCAGGAATCCACTGTTCAGGTAATAAGTATTCAGTGTAGATAATGGTTTATTCTCGCATGCAAAGCCAACAAAGTGGGATTTCCCATCATAATCCAACAGCCAATGTGGGAAGGACATCTAGTAGATTCAGTCAACACTAGGTTTCTGTCAGCCACAACTGCTGAAAAGAGAACTTAAATGTATGAGTAATTATTAACTAAAAATTAATCATCCCATACTAGCTTTAAAAAGTGAACTTTTTCAGTAAAATCCATCAATATTGTATATTATTACCAAAACATACAAATACATTTGAAAAGGTGTCTTTTCAGACCAATGACTATTTAAAAATTGCAAAACCGAGAAGATAATGGAAGCATATGTGAAATAACAAGGTGGGTGTAGGTAACGTGAACCCTTCCGCCACCCTCAGCGAGGGGGCTGAAATCCACCAGCTCAGTCCATCTTCCCCCACTCTGAGTTAAAATGAAGAGCAGCCTCATCTGCCTACCTATGTGTATCACATAAATATCCTTCATGTGCAAGTAAGACATATTTAAAAGCATATAATTCAATAACCAAAGTTAAAATTATAAATTCATTCATATCTGCCAAATATGTTTCAAATTCATAATCATTGCAATTTTATATCCAACCTGATGACAAAGGACTTAAAAACACTTCCTATACAGTTATTTAGGTCTTTGTTGAAACCAGAGGCCAGAACAATCAATATCTTACATTTTCCCAGCATGCACCACAGCAAAGCATAACTTACAGCACTGGTGAGGAGCTAGCACTCATTCTGATAGTTTAGTAATGCAAAGTTGTGATTCACACACCTCACACACCACACACACACTCAAAAAAAGTATTATGAACTATATAATATCACACATTTTAAGAACATAACCAATATTGGAAAAAAAAATTGATTTCTAAAAATTCAAATTAGAGAATATTCAATCTTAACAAAACACATAGTCAGATGTTTGTACAAATTACTTACGTTAACACATGAGAGGTGACAGACAAGCCACTTACCAATGTGTTGTGTCTCAGCATAACACATTGAATACATCCATTGAGATTCACAGTTGCCCAGTAAACAGGCAAAAATACTATGACAATTAAAATTCATATTTCAAAATATATCATTAATACAAACTTTTATTAATTCTTAAAGGTTTGGTGAGGAGTTCTCTCAACATCAGTGTGCAACAGAAATGTCATGAAAGCCAGATTGCTGGATCTCACACACACAGAACCTCTAATCCAGCATTCGTGTGTCTAACAAGCCCCATATGCTGCTGTCCCTGCTCATCCTGTAAGGATCACACCTAAAGAACTAACAACAGACCACATCCATCTCACAAAGACTAGCATTAAGGAATTTAATATTTGTTAGCTATAGATACTCTAGGCTGTGTCAGTACTTTGGAATCCCCTTTCTTTTCAAAGAATGACTATGTGTGTCTATGATTGGTATATATGAGTGTATACAAACACATGCACACAAAGGCCAGAAGATGGTGTCAGATCCCGCAGAGCTAGAGTTACTATTGTTTGCAGAATTCCCAGCTTGTTATTTGTTATGAAGGTGCTGAAGTTCAAACTCCAACACTCCTGATTGGGCAGCAGGCACTCTTAGTCCCAGAGCTGTCTGTCTACCCCTAGAGTCCCTGTCAGTATGTGCAGATACACGATACACATGTGTCTTCACAGAGCTCAGAAAAATCACTATCAATCACAAGTAGATCAGGAGATGATTCAGTAAGAAAAACATTACCAAATGTTTGGAAAAGCCTATCATGATAATAAATACTAACATCATAATTCTATTTCCAGGCCCCAGTGAAAATAATCCCATCAAAATTGTTGAACTGCTTAATGGTATTTGAGGTTATATCGTTTTAGCAGCAACCATGGAGGACTACAATCTTAGTTATACATCTACACGCATATGCTAACAATCCCTCTATCCCTAATGTATATGGACATGTACAATTATTCCACTAGAGCAGTGGTTCTCAACCCAATGCTTCAACACTAATACAGTTCCTCATGTTGTAGTGACCCCAACCATGAAATTATTTTTATTTCTACTTCACAACTGTAATTTTGCTACTATTACGTATTGTAATGTAAATGTCTGTATTTTCTAGTGGTCTTAGATGACCCCTGTGAAAGGGTTGTTCAACAGTTGCCCCCATAGGGGTCATGACCCACGGGTTGAGAACCGCTGCTCTCGATACTCAAGAGGGATCTTTGTGTACCTCACACTCTCAGTTTTGTGAGGAAATACTTTTTGCTGTGTTTTCTTATGATGATTTACTTCATGTAATTTAAATGAATAGCTCTATTTCAATAATCTATAGGATAAATGAACAGAGAATGAACATGAAAAACTGTTTGCACTATTTATTCATATTTTCAAGAAAAGTTCATGCTCTCTAGACAGAGTTTTGTGAAGGAAAGAGTCTTTCTCCTCATGTAGCCTTAGAGTTGTGTGTCCTTTGTCTCTGCAGTCAGACACTATTGCAGGAAGGACTAGAGTACAGGAGTCTTTGTTCCACTGCTGCCCTGCTGCACTCTACAAAACACAGCTCTTTGCTCACTCACAGGCTGTGGCTTAAAATACACTCACAAGGTGTGATTACTTTATTTTTGCCTATGAGAAGATATTTTGAACAAACCAAATCTTAAATTAATGCAATGAAAAAGTCTAAACTCTACAGACTTCCTGTAGAGAATACCTGACTGTAAAGAAACCCAGAAAAGGACATTAATTACCAATAGTACTCAAACACTATTTCACTATCATTAATACAATTCATCACTTAATAATATATGTTTAAATCATGTATATATGATTTGAAGAGAAATGAAAGCCTTGTTTTAGTATGTTTCATACAACCACTTGTAAAAACAGGCATACTTGTATTTATCACTACCTAATACAAATATTTTAGAGCAATTTTAAAACGTGTTCAATTTTTCACCTTCTTAAAAATGTACATGAGCAATTGTCACAAGAAGTCTAGTTCAATGTCCCCTTGCTGATGACCTATTCTAAACAGTCACATTGATTGATAACCAATCTACTTCTGTAAAATATTTTGGGTGGTTTTGAAACTCAACCATACAAAGCAAAGTTTAATTTTTTCTAAATGTTTCTTCTAGAATGATCTAAAATTAGTATCGCAATTCGAAATGGGGATGCTCTTTTTGCTTATGTATTAGCAAATTCCAACCGGGCAAAGGAAAGAGGACTTCAAAGAATCTTAAGAAAATATAATCCACCATATAACATACTAGCTACATCATTTTGCTTCCTCCATTCTTTTTAACCAAGCCCTATTATGATAAAATGAGACCCCTCATCAATCACCTGATAGAGTAATTCCAAACTTAACCAAACAGGGCTAATGGGTGAGAATTGAATTGAAAACACCTTGACAAAGAAAGCAATTTCTTTTCTTCGCACTCCTCTGAAGCTGTGGGTGATCATGGTAATCGAACCATCAACAGTGAGGGGCCATCTGTCCCAAGGGCCCTTCAGGAGAAGGTTTTTTTTTAAAAAAAAAAACCAACAAACAAAAAGGAAAAGAAATGCTGTACCACAGATGTTCAGTCTTGATTAATCTATGACAAGGAGCTTACAACCGAGAATCAATGTTTTGACGTTTTTCAGATACCAATCATTAAAAGCCAACATGAAAGTTTTTATAAGATCACAGAAGAAAAGGTGAAAGATGCTTTGCATTATGACCCGGACAGCTGCAGCTAATAGTACAGCAAGGCCTTATCACCTACCTTCCTGACTTCCTCCAAGGTGAGAAGCAACGCTTTAAGTTAGAGCGTTAGTTCTTTGTGATTCTTTGTACACAATATGACTTTAAAAGATACATTCTATTAACAATATTGAGTATACTTAATTCTCTGAACTACTGAGAAGAAATAACTTAGTCATTTAGAAATACAAACTTAACCTATCATAAGGCACTTTCATTTTATTAATAATTATTTTAAATAATTATTATTTAAATAATTACACCAAAATATTATGTGTTGAAGCACAACTTTGGTCAAAGGCTTTCACATTTAACACAAAGGTTACAAAGTATAACACACTCTCATACTATTAGACATAACAGAGTTTCAGTCATTTTAAAATAAGCAAAAGTTCATGATTAGAATAATTAATTATAAAAATAAATTCAAAAGTGTCAATCTGAAAATATGTTTAATATGCAGAGAATAATTAGGGTAGAAACTGCACCCATAATAAAATATTACCAGATTAAACACACTGCACATTTTTGTCTAGAATACTTTCAAGTTAGAATCACACTAAATGGAGAATCAATTTAACAGTGATATTCAATAACAAAGTTACTCTAAATGAATTAATTTTTCACATCCTTTATCTTTGTATTTGTCAAGCCTGGGCTTATGCTCTGTGACCTCAGGCACATAGCAGATTCAGGAACAAATTTGCCTCTGGAAAGAGTCAATTTAGATCTTGCCAAATGACACCTCATCAAAGGCTTAAGATAGTAAAATAATTGAAACATCATGTATAATAAACACAGGATCAATTTCTATACGATAAGAATGATTCAAAACAAAATATATGCAAACAGTAAGGGTTTTTTTGAAAGGTAAGCTTTAAAAATCAGAACTTTAAGAAATACGACCTCAATGACTAGACAGCAAACTGGGCTGGCACAATGGCTCTGGGGAAAAGAGACAGCCACCAAGTCGAACAACCTACATTTAAACAACCACATTGTGTAAGAGGAAACTGTCTTACACAAGCTGTCCTCTGACCTCTGCACATGTGTGATGGATGTATACACACACACACACACACACACACAAGGCAGGCAGGGGGAGTAAACAGATCATATATATATATATGTAGTATGCAGAAGAGAGATACAGTGAACCGAGACAGACATCAATGAGAGCAAAGTTAAACAAGCACAGGGAGGTGAAAGGCAGAGACAGAAGAAAAGAAGAAAGAGAGAGAAAGGGATGAGAAGGAGAAGGGGAAGGGAAGAAAGAAAGGTAGGGATTAGAGTATGGAGGGGAAGGAAGAGAAAGACTGAGAGGGAGAAGGGCAGGAGGAAGGGGAAAGAGCTATGAGATGGAGGAGAACAGGAGGGAGATGAAGGGTTATGTTAACTTCCTAGTCAGCACTGTCGCTGTGATAAAACACTGACCAGAAGCAACTTGGAGAGGAAAAGGTTTATTAAGTCTTCCAGGTTATTGTCCATCATTTTGAAAATCCAGGGCAGAGCTAGAGAAAGGAACCTGGAGACAGGAACAAAAGCAATGATGCTGGAGGAACAAGCAATGATGACTAGTTTGTGTGTTCTGGCTTGCTCAGTTACTTTCTTATACATCACAGACCCAAATGGCCAGGAGTAGCTCTGCTCACAATGGGCTGGGCCCCAGCCCTCCCACATCAATCAGTAATCGGGGAAAATACCTTCTTCCCCCACACACAAGACAGTTAGATGGAGGTGATCTCTCATGAGGCGGCTCTAGTTTGTGTAAAGATGACAAAAGGGAGCCAGCACACTGACAACTCCACTTCAAATTCTAAAGGACTACACCGAAAGAGAGGGATGTGTACAATGGAAAGGAAGAAAATAATATGAGAAGAATTAAAGAAAATTACCAAAACTAATGAGAGACACAATATTCAAGTAGGATTTCCAGAAACAACAGAGACATCACAATGAAATTACAAACATAAAAAGCTACTTCCAAAATCTTCCTAGAGAAGAAAAAAAAAGATTTTATTTATAGGTCTGACAGCATACTTCTTAACAGCAGCAATGAAGAACAAAAAAAAATAGAATAAAATACTCAAAAGCTCTAAGAAAGTATGTTAGTTGTACAAAAACTATATGAACAGGAATATAGCCAAAATATACTTTTAGAACAACTGAAAGGAATAAGCATTGCTAAAAGCTATAAGCAAAAGCCAACAATATGGTAGGACACAGAAGCAATTTGCCCAAATGAAGAGTTTTCTATATACCAACAACACACAGAGTAAGAGACTGTGGAAACACTACCATTCACAATAGCCTCAAAGAATCTCTAGGTATAAACCTAGCCAAGAATGTGAAATACCTCTACAATGAAAATGTCAAACTTCTCAAGAAAGAAACCAGATCATAGAAAGGCATCCCATGCTCATGGGTTGAAAGAAGTAACATTATGAAAATGACCTTTTACCAAAAGCCTTTTACAGATTCAATGCAATCTCTACCAAAATCCAAATGCACATCTCATTCATCACAGAAATAGAAAAACTGATCCTAAAATTTATATGCAACCACAAAAGACCCCAGAAAGTCAAACAATTCTGAGCAAAAAGAACAATGCTGGAGGTATTGCCATCCATATATTAAGATATATTACAGAGCCATAATAAAAAAAAAATATGGGGGGCTGGAGAGATGGCTCAGAGGTTAAGAGCGTTGCCTGCTCTTCCAAAAGTCCTGAGTTCAATTCCCAGCAACCACATGGTGGCTCACAACCATCTGTAATAGAATCTGATGCCCTCTTCTGGCCTGCAGGCATACACACAGACATAATATTGTATACATAATAAATAAATAAATAAATAAATAAATAAACAAACAAACAAATAAAATATGGTGCTGGCACAAATGGAGATGCAGACCAATGAACAAAATCAAAGACCCAAACTGAATACACACAACTTTAACCATTTAATATGAACAAAAAATGAAAAAGTATTTACAACAAATGGTCCTGAGAAAACTGGATATCCATATGCAGAAAAAAATGAAATTAGACCCTTATCTATCACCATGCACAAAACCTAACTCCAATTTCCATTTGTTGAAAAGAGAAGTTTCCTTGAAGAAGAAAGTTTGAAAGAACCAGAGACAGTGCATGGCTCCAAGGAAATAGTGTCTTCCAGTGTAGTATGGAGCTGCGGCTGGCCTGTTTTTCATCCCGCCCAGCTCCTGGCCACCGGCTAGCTTTACACCCGAAATAACAACACACAAACTGTATTCATTTAAAAACTGCCTTGGCTATTTAATAGGTCAGCCCTTAGGTGGGTGGAGTAGACAGAAGAGGAAGAAGGAAGTGAGGAAGATGGCTCGCCATGAAGCCAGCCACCAGGTCAGACGTGCTGAATCTTTCCCGGTAAGACACCACTCGTGGTGTTACACAGATTATTAGATATGGGTTAGTCAAGATGTGAGTAAGAGGCTGAAATAAGTAAATATTAGCCTAAGGGGGACACACCTTACAAACAAGGTGATTGGCTAGGCTTCCCCTTCATTGCAGGCACAACAGAACTGCTGTACATAAGAAACCAGAGACTGTGACATCACACAAAATACCTGCACAACTTCAAGCCAGACAAACAGTTCACTGTGGAGAAGGGAAAGCAGGCACAAAGCCCCACCCCCAGCCAAAAAGCTATTTATAATCGATGCCTGCTAGGATTGGGAAAAGCAGTTTCCCCACTGAAGGGACAGTGAATATATATACCAACCACACTCGAGGAGCAGCTGGCCAGCACAAAAGCACTCCATGCTTTTTTGTGTGCTATTGTTTTTTTTATAGTTTGCTGTATTTTGTCTGTTTGTTTTCTTGGGTTTTAATTATTGTTTATTTGTTTGGGGAAAGAAAGAAACAAGACTTTGAGTGGGTAAGGAGGTAGGGAAGATCTGGGTGAAGTTAAGGGAGGGGAAGGAAAATGGTCAAAATATGTTGCAAAGAATTTTTTAAAAAATTAATAAGTAGTGTCATCTCTCAATCCTCATCATAGAGCTTCTTTTTGCAGTAGATGGCACTTGACAGAGAGAACCACAACTGGCCAAGCTGAGAGAACAAGAGTCTGTGGAGTGCTCAGCCCTAAATGTAACATTCATATCACGGCCCCTCCTCCCAAGGCTCAGGGATAATGGCAGAAGAGAAAACTGAAAGACTCTAAGAGCAGAGGCCTTAGGTGTCTACAAGGAAACAGTGTTCTCCAGACACAACAGAGCACATATGAACTCCTGGCAACCGTGACAGCACGCACAAGACCTGGGAAGGCTCAAGCAAGTCAAATCCAGCAGAAGGCCACACATCCAAAAGTGCATGGGCAGCAGGAACTGTGCTTGAGGGTTTAAAAATCTAAAAGAAGTCCAAAGGTGGTAGGTAGGGAAGAGGGTGTGGATCTGAGAGGAGTCGGGGTGATAAGAAGAAAAACGCATTATATGAAATTTTCAAATAACCAATTTCTAAAATGAGGAAAAGATGATTTTGGAGAAAACATCTTCCTAGAGGGTATTCAGAATTGTCTTGAACTGAAAGTGGGTATATATCTTTAACCCTTGAGGTCAGCATTATGACTATTAAGCACAACAGGATAATTTCCTAGAAGTGGAAAAAAACTAATAGTCTGAATATGCTTACTAATAATTAAGTCCTGGGACAATTTTTACCTATTTCCTTGAAACATAATTATTAGTTATTGGGGTTATAATTTAGGAGTCAATTGTGCACTCAAATAGAAAACAGCCACTGGCTTGGAGGCAACTGGACCGGTTCTACCAGTTCCAGGACATCATGTTTAGGAGGTCAACTGACCATGTAAGATGAACAGATAATCAGACATCACTGGAGACAGGAGACCCTTCCCTTGCATAGCTTTCCCACATACAGAGGGACTGCTCCAGGTCTGCCAACCTCCCTCCTAATGGTCCACTCAACATGACAATACAGCTAAATCTCTCTTGTAAGAATGCAGTCCTTTGTTTCTCTGCCTAAAATGGTAAAATGAAGAATGAGTACTTCCCATGGGTAATTTAAAACAAACATAGCATTCTACAGCTATTTCCCTCACCAATCATTTCCTATATGCAATATAGTGTTCTCAGCTCTTGTCCGAAGAACTACCTAAAAGACATCACTTTTAAAATTGGCTCCAGTGCATATATTAGTAGACACCAGGTTTTTAGTTTTTCTAAAACTTTCTTCTCCAAGTAAGTTTTGGTTGTTTTATGTTTTTGTTTTGTTGTTGTTGTTTTAATTTCCAAAATGATCCCTTGACTCCCGTAGATACATTGTTAGGCATCTGTAATTTTAACTTCCCCAAAATGAGAGTTTGCACTTAGAATCACTGCCCTAATATTTCTGTAAAGAAAATTTCTCAAGGCTGGAGAGATAGTTCCCTCTAGAGCAATTGTTGCCCTTGAAAGACTCCAGATTCAGTTCCCAGAACCCACATACCATCTAACTCCAGTTCCAGGCGATACAATACCTATCCTCCATGGACATCAGGCACATACATGTTTGCAATTACATGCACACAATCAAACACTCATAGACATAAAATGAATCTAAATATAACGTTTTAAAGAAAGGAAAATATGTTCTCAAACCTTTTGAGAACCGAATCCTCTTCATATTTCAAGTACTTACTGATACTGGAGTGATACAGATACCACCGGAGCCACACTCCACAAGTTTCAGAATGGACAGACAGCATTTGGGCTTTCAGCTGTTCTGGTTAGCAACGCTAAATTGTCTAGTCTATGCAGATATGTAAAAATGTGAAAATCTCCCAAATCAGAAATACTTCCAGCCCCACAGAAAGCAGAGTGCTTCCACAGATGCTCTGTGCACAAGCAAGCATCTTCATCCCAAGCCGGTGTTTGCCCCCACTTTAGGACTCAGGGGCCTCTTAGTATCTGAAACTGCATCACGATCACCTCACTTGAGGAATGGAAGCGGGCACCAAATCCTGTAAGCCCAGAATCAGCTTTGCTATGCCTTTCTGCCTTCTTTATCCTCTGTATCTAATCAGCTCCTAATCACATTAGTCCTCTTTGGAAACACACCTCTCCCATCCATGCCTCCTCTTCTGTCTCACCCCACTCTAAAGCCATATTAACTGACTAGTCTTCCGGACACTTGGCTCCTCTCACCCAGCTGAAATGAAGTCAATCTTAAGAGTATAATATGCTCTCCACAAAAAAAAATATTCAGAGGCTCCCTACTGCTGACCTGAACAAAAGATCCTTAAGGACCGAGTCATTGATGACTCATATATTCAATTTTTAACAATAAATAGACCCATATATTAAGACCAATTAATTGGGGCAAGACTCTACACTTCCTGATTCCATCCTTCCTATCTAAATGCATTTCACACTCCAATAAAATGTCCTATCTTACATACATTATTCCCAATTCTGAGGATTTATTTATACTCCTATAGACAGTGAAACCCTTTCTGGAAATGCTATGTTCCTTTTTGCACATTTCCCTGAGTTTTATCAGTACTCTGGACTTAGGCCATGAGGCCTTCCCAAGCCCTAAAACGGCAGCCTGTTTCATTTGCAGGCATGTCCATGGCCTGAGCCAGCCAATTTAAAATACTATACTGCTTTATACAACTAAAATATTTAATCTCATAACTAAACGTCCTGAAGACAAAAATCATGTTTTATATTCCAAATGTTTGCTTCATAAGAGTAACCTTTTCGGTTTCTTAATTGAAGGTTTTCTTTCTCGTTCTCTTTTCAATGGATTTATATAATTCCTCCATAAATATCTATTTAACAAAAAGTTCATCATTTTATTTTGATAATACTCAGACTATCTAACATAAAATCTGATTATGATTTAAATGGAATCAAGAATAGTGGTATGCTGAATGGTTTCTGTCATCTCGTCACCAATATAGCTATGTCTAGGAAGACAAACCTTAGCTGAGAAATATCCCTATCAGAACGACTGTAGACAAGTCTGGAGGCCATTTTCTTGATTAATGATTGATGTGGGATGCGGCCTCCTCTGAGCAGGTAGTACTGAGGTGTACAAGAAAGCAAACTGATCAGGTCATCAGGAGAAAGACAGTCAACAGCGCTCACCCAAGGCTTCAGCTTCAGTTCCTGCCTCGAGATACTGCCCTGCTTTCTTTCAATGATGAACTAGAATGTGGAGGTCCAAGCCAAATAAATGTGTATTGTCTTTGGCTGTGGATGCTTATAACAGTGATAAACAGGTGGGTAGCAGAGAGAATGTTTTGCATATCTTCAGAACATCATCTGAAGGTAACAAGCACATCAGCAAGGGAAAGTCACGTTACCAACTGAGAAGGCACCACACTTCATGAAAGAAATGGGAAATAAATAGTATCTAGAAAGAAAATGTCCCTTGAACTTATCCCAAAGTGTTTTAGTTAGCCTTGCAACATATATCATAGTAGGATCAGAATCAACTGTAAAATCTTGAATATCACTGAGGTGACTAAAGAGCTTTATTCAGTGTAAAATAGAACAAATGTGTATCATACTAAAATTTAAAACTTATAAATTAGCAAAATAGAAATAAAAAAGAAAACCCAAACACACATTTTATTGCACCAGTTCCCGTGCTGTAATGTTTAATGCTCTGGACTCTGAATCCAGCACTCCGAGCTCATATCTCGGTGGAACCTGTTCCTGGAGGAAGAGACCTGGTCAGTCGTCCTCATCAACTCAGACCATGGAACCCAATATAAATGGGCTGCCCACGCATGCTTCAGCATTGCCGGGGGCATGTTTCTTTTCATGTTTCAAACATTTTACTAGTCAAGTAATAACGTTATGTGAAAGAGTCTCTAAAAGAATGGGAGTACAAAACAATAGTGTTTCAGCATCATTATAAAAATAGTTTGACCTCATGAACTGAAGAACTGTACCTCACAGCACCTATACGATGCACTTTGAGAAACCAGAGGATGTAAGATCCCCTGAAACTCAAGTTGTAGGTAGTTGGGAGCCACTTGATGGAGATGCTGATAACTGAACCTGTGTCCTCTGCAAAACCAGTGAGTGGCTCTTAATCACTTAGCCACCTCTCCAATCCTAATAATTTACTACAAAAATATATTCTTTCACCAGGTAGTAGTAGCACAAGCTTTAAACCCCAGCACTCAGGAGACAGAGGAAGGCAGAGCTCTATGAGTTCAAGGTCAGCCTGGTCTACAAAGTGAGTTGCAGGACAGCCTGCACTACACAGAGAAACCCTGTCTTGAAAAAACATAGAGATTGATAGATCGATAGATGATAGAGATAAGATATATAGATACATATATTTTATAGGTAGAAAAGGTAAATGGCCTATTTCAAGGTTAAATATATTTAGATTATTTTGTAAATGTTCCAACATGTTTGGATAATGTGAATGAATGGAGTAAATCTACAGAAAATGCAAAAATGTGGCAGAAGACAGAGCCCATGTCATTTCTCAAAGCAACAGGTATTATATATTCTACTCAAATGAATTGCGGGTTCATTCTTGAAAAAAATAAATTAGAAGGAAGACATTTTTATTTGAGTATTTTTATTATATTTCAGTGTGTGTGTGTGTGTGTGTGTGTGTGTGTGTGTGTGTTCGCGTGCGCTGGCATATGCACAAGGACAAGTGCCTTCAAATTTCAGAAGAGAGTGTCAGCTCCTAGCACTGGAGTTACAGGCAACTGTGAGCCACCCACCACAATTGCTGCAAACCAGTCTGGTCCTCTGCAAAAGCTTGAGGGACTCCACAGTTGAGTCACCTTTCTAACCATGAAAACATTCTTTAAGATTAGCCAAAAAGGAACTAGAAAGACTACAGCCATTACAAGCTTTGACTGTTTTCAGAAGACCTAAGTTCAGTTCCCTACACAAACGTGACTACGGGCAACCATCTGTAATTTCAGTTCCAGGGGATCTGGCACCTATTTTCATTCTTTCAGCCTACTCAAGTACCAGTCATGCAGCAAGTACACATACACACATGCAGACAAAATACATAAAATAAAAATAAATATTTTTAAAACTTAATCAAAAAGAAACCAATAACATATTTGAATTTTTTGTAATCTGTTCTCATGGCTTTTAGAATCAAAATAAGGATAATGCCTACAATTCTTGCTGATTCTAAGGTTATACTTTAAAATTAAATGAACAGGCATGATGTGCATGCTTATAACAATAGTACTTGTGAGACTGATACAGGAGGATTGCTGCAAGTCCATGTACCCAGACTACATAAAGTATTCCATCCAGGTCAGCATGGAATATACAATTAAATTCTCTCTCAAAACTTCAGAAAAAATATATAACAGATGATAACAAAATATTTTCTTTCAACTTAATATTCTTAAAGTTAGAAACAAGTTGTTTAATTATAGTTGCTATATATGTATATTAGTTACTTGACAATTTGAGAAGTCTTAATTTAACAGACCTTTATATTTGTGAAAATAAAATATCTCCAAAAAGATTAGAATTGACTACCCTTAAAGGAGCATACTGCTCTCACAAATGGCAGCGATCTTGTATGGTAACACTGTGTGGTGGCTGGAATAAAAATGGTCACTACAGCCAAGGACAATGACACGGGATTTGGACTCTACTACACATACTGGCTTTGGGGGGGGGCCTGGCCTGTTTGGATGCTCACCTTCCTAGACCTGGATGGAGGGGGGAGGAACTTGGACTTCCCATAGGGCAGGGAACCCTTACTGCTCTCTGGACAGGAGAGGGAGGGAGAGTAGAGGAGGGAGGGGGTAAATGGGAGGCGGGGAGAAGGCAGAAATTTTTAATAAATAAAAAAATAAAATTAAAAAAAAAGAATGGTCACCACAGGCTCATTCATATATTTGACTGTTTGGTCAGTAGAAAATGGTACTACTCGACGGGGATTATGAGGTGTGGCCTGGTTGGAGGAAGTGAGTCACGAGGGGTGGGCTTTGGGTTTCAAACGCTCAAGCTAGGCTCACTGTCTCTCACTTCCTGCTGCCTGCAGATCCAGATGTAGAACTCTCGAGCTGCATCTCCAGCATCATGTCTGCCTGTGTGCCACCATGACGACAATGGACTAGTTAAGCAAACCCCACTTAAATGTTTTCCTTTATAAGAGCTTCCATGGTCATAGTGTCTCTTCTCAACAACAGACCACTATGACACCTGACGATTCAATGGAATGGGCAATTAATATCTCACAGACACTGGCCACTGGGGAGTCTGAGAAAGAGCAAATTCTGCTTTATTCAATGGACTTCCTCAGGGTGGTCACAGCCAAAGGATAAACTGATTAATAAAAGAATCAGAATGAGGAGAATCTGTCATTTGGAGCAGCAAAGGTAATTACACACTCATAAAAAGAAGCAAGTAAACTAAAAATCATGGAAGAACATAATACATAGAGAAAATTCATTGAGATGGAATTTTAAAAATCCTTCAACTCAGTTGTTTGCCAATTTTTCTCCACAAAAGTGAGCAATAAGCTGCTATTTGAGCAAGATGTTCTAAAGAAGTGAAATTATGAAGGAAAAACCATTTAAAGTTTAACATTTTAGGTCATGTTTAATTACACCCTCAAAGAATTTCTTGAGAAGTCACAGCACGGTAGGCAGAAGGCTGAGATTCAAAGTCTGGCTCCATCTATACACAACACACTCTACTTCAGCAGCAGCGTGGGATTGTTCTCATGTGACTTCGTCACTTGGCCTTGATTTCCATCTTATAAAGTACTTGCGATAATAGCACGTCCGTGAAGGACGGAGGGTGAGTAGGGTGGACAAGGATGAGTGCAGTCCCCAACACCACAGATGTCTGGTAACCATGGTCACTACCATTAGCAGGTGTAGTAGGAGACAGCTTGTTGATTCCCAGCTGCTCAGGCCCAAAATAACCAAACAGAAACTGTATTAATTAAATCACTGCTTGGCCCATTAGCTCTAGCTTCTTAATGGCTAACTCTTAAATCTTAATTTAACCCATTTCTAGTAATCTGTGAGTTGCCATGTGGCTGTGGCTTACCGGGTAAAGTTCCATCTGGTTTCATAGGGGCTACATGGCTTCTCTCTAAACTCCACCTTCCTTCTCCCAGCATTCAGTTTAGTTGTCCCTGCCTACCTCTACTCTTTTGCCCTATCACAGGCCAAGGCAGTTTCTTTATTAACCAATGGTATTCACACAGAGGGGAGGGAATCTTCTTGGCACTATTGCAAGCCAAGAAGAATTACGATAAGATATAAGTACACTACCCTGACCATGGTGAATGGAAAACAATGCACTGATCAAAATCATAGGGCCTGCCATTTCCATCTCTGCAACATACACTCTTCCCCTCACCAAGGACCTGACAAAGTCCGGCCATTTGTTTTATACAGCACCATACTTTCATATTTGTTTTACATAATAATCTCCTAACAAACTGGGGGTGGGGTTGAGCAGACAACAACAGATTATAGCCCAGGCTAGCCTTGTATCTTCCTGCCTCAGTCTAAGTGCTAGGATTACAGGTATGTGCCACCAGACCCAGCTCCCCTAATGAATCTTTGTATTTACAGCTTTGGGCTCTAATTCAAACTGAGAGCATTGCACTGTGGCTTTACTAGTTGTTCCTAACTTGCCCACTTTAATATCACTCCTTTCCCTTTCTCCTGTATTCACCCTTGTTATTACTAATGGCCAGCACCACCTCTCCTCCTCCCCTCCCTACAGCCTTTATCTCCTTTGATCATGCACTGTTAGAATATAATCAAAACTGCTTAACCTGTAATCTACACACAGCTTTTCTCAGGAGTAACTTACACACTTTGGTGTTGCCAGGCACAGAGCCCAACTGTATGAAGCCTTAATTATTGGCAATACTCCTATCTTTGAAGGACCTATATTGTCAAGATAAAAGGAAAGAATTAGTTCATATTGGTCTAGTCATAAAAACAGGGATTAACATTTAAGTTCTAGCAAATACAACTTACATATAACTACATTACCAGTATGCAGAATATTAATATAAGTTCAGAAATAAGTCTCCAGATCCTTCCATGGTAAAGTTACAATTAATTTCTCCTTTGAACTGTACAATAATGGTGACCTCTAGGAGACTTTTGTATTAACAGAGTAAATGCCGAAGGGATACAGACAAATTCGGGGCCTAGTAATATGACCAGATTTATTTCTGTGAACACACACCATCATATTAAGCAAAGCAAGGTACACAATGAAGAAAATGGGTAACAGGGCTTTTCTCCACCACAGCAAGCAGTAAATAAACAGAACCTGACAAAGGTCAGCAATGGGCCTTCTCGGAAAAGAGCCAGAGAATGATTACACTTCCAGTTCTGTGCATCATGCTGCACTCTGCTGCCCACAGTCCTCCAGGTAAGAAGGTAAATGACCGCTTTAGAACACTGAGTCAAAAGTCATACTTGGCAATCTGCATTTCTTACTAGGATTCAAATGCCCCATCTCTGACAGTCACCCACTTGATCTGCTTTTAGGAGCTCAACACACAGACCTGCATAAATGTCTCTCCTCCTTCTCTGCCCTACTAACACATTCCTGCTTTCTGCGAGCTCAACACACAGACCTGTATAAATGTCTCTCCTCCTTCTCTGCCCTACTAACACATTCCTGCTTTCTGCGAGATTTGATGGTCAGAGGTTAAACTGCTAAGCCTTCACCTTCCAAAAGACACTTTTCCCTTCCCATAATGGATTTTCACAGTGCACTGCAGTCGGATTAGCTTCCCTCCCAAGAACAAAAGCTATGCTTTTGTCCCTGTTGTTTGGGCATGGAGTCCCTACATTAGAGGAGGCTGCTCTTACTCAACATTCAAGATAATGAAATTGAGAAGCCCTGCAAGTGCCAAGCCTCTCCTTGTCTACACTCTCATCCAAACAGCTAGCCAAAGAGAAAATCCAGTCAAGCACTCATCTGAAAATTAACTAAGATACCCTGTTGAGAACCTGATGAAGATGTTATTTGACCATACGGTAAAACTTTCCATTGTTTAACACAGAGATAAAAGAAAAATTTGAGTTCAGGACTTTAGCAGTCTCAGTTGCCAATTCCCACATTGGTCAGGCAACATATTTCCTAATACACAGAGCCCTAAAACACAGGCTTATTTATGTCATTCCTATGCATTTAAAATTCTGCTAACCAAAGGTGCATTCAAGAATTACAGTACATTATCTTTTACTTGCAGTTTTTACAATAGATATTTCTCAACATAGTTTTATTTTAAAACAATATTAAATAAATATTTTATTACAATATTTATCACTGAAGGGATTATGGTCAAAATGCAGGTCAAAAGAATTGTGTTCTCTTTTTAGATAAATATTAATTCATAAAAACTGAACAGTGGTAAAACAATTAAACAAACACAGGAATTAAATTAAAACTTAGAATTTGAAATGAAATACTGGGAAATCCATAATTACAAAAACGATTTATAGATTATTTTTAACTAAGATAAGAACACATTAAACAAATCATGTCATAGGAGACAGTAAAAGAAGAATTCATGCAAGTATGTCAAATCATAAATGAATTCAGGAATATCTACCATACAGTGAGAAGGACTGCACTTCTTCAAATATGATCAGACAAATTACATCCACAGCAATAAACAGTGTTTAAAATTATGTCAAGACTGCATCCATAAAAGATACTATTTGAAAGTAGATGTTCTTAATGTGGTTAAATAATCTTTTGCCTGATTTCAAAATTGTTGAACACAGTATGTTAATTTAAAAACTAAACTTTATGAAATAATAAGGACAGCTTAAAAGAATGCACATGAATAGTAATTTATGGATGATATGAATGCAATTAATTATAAATTAAGAATCAAACCATGGCATATTCAGTTATATAAACTGATTCCCCATGTCTTAGGAAAAGAGAAACTTTTACTGTAATTATTTCAGTAGGTAATGAACATCGTAAGTAACACAAGAAAGAAATGTATTCTTAGGAAATCATCAATGCTTATACACAATGTATGTATGGCTTATAGAAGCAAGTCTTCATTTTGGGGTCATATGCAAATCTAAACCTAGAAAAGAAAAGCATTCAAGTTGAAGAGTACACAACCAAGCGTGCACACAATGGTGGGCAAGAAATATTAAATATTTCACTTCTGCTACAGGAAAAGAAATCTATAAAAACTGAATATAATGCATAATAAAATATTTAACAAAACAAAATTAAATTTGGTTAAGACTATGATACATGAATAATATAAAAGCTAACAAAATCAGTGGCTGGAGAGATGACTCAGCAGTTAAGAGCACTGGCTGCTCTTGCAGAAGACCAGGGTTTGATTCCCAGCACCCACTGAGTAGCTCACAACAATCTGTAACTCTAACCCCAGGAACTCTGACAATCTCGTCTGGACTTTTGCAATCACAGCATACCTATGGCACACAAACATACACACAGGCAATCACCCATTCACATTAAACATAAATTTTTTTAAGTTACCAGAATGATACAACTCTTACAACTATAAAATTGAATGAGTCTATATATACATACATATGTATAGTATTAAGTATCTTTTCTTTCCATGAATTACCTCACCGACAGAAGATGCAGAAAGATAACCACTGGCATCCCCATCAACACCACTCTAGACACACTGCTGCGTTCCTATCACCTCAGCGACTCCAGACACTGAAGTAGGATCATCACTTGAGTCTAGCAATTTGGAAAACAACACAGCCAAGATTCCATGTCTTTAAAAATAAATCTACATATTCATTAAAAGCACAATGTTGTTAAGGACATCAAGTAAAAGGAATTTTTAAACACTGCCGGTGGGAGTGTAAGTTAGTACAGGCAATGTGAAGAACAGTGTGGAAGTTTCTCAAAAAAAAAAAAAATAGCCTGAGAATGTATCTCAATTTAATATGCACAACACCCCTGAGGTCAATCCCTTGTAGCCCTCCTACCACATCAATAATGTCTAAAGTCTATTATATGATCCAAAGGAAATAATATCAACAAAGTAATAACATCAATATAGAAGAGGTACCATGTCTATTGCTGTACCATTCGTGGTAGCTAAGATATATTATCAACTTAAATGTCTGTCAGCAGATGAATAGATAAATAAAATGGAAAAATAACAAAATATGATTCATTCAGAAGAGAATGATAGCTTTTCATCTGTGTAATAACAGATGGAACTAGAGGATACTTTATTAAATGAACTAAGGCAGACAGAAACAAAAATACAGTATGCTATCGCTCATAGATGGAAGCTGGAAAATCCAAGTGTAGATTATTGCTTACTAGAGGCTCAGAAGGGAAGGGTTCAGGTCACACGGATGGAGGGTAGATAGGATGTACTAAATACTGTTGGAATGAGGTCTTCTGGTTCTCTGCAGCATAGTAAGTTCTTCACAGTAGTCTAGCACATAGTTTATGAACAATTAGAAAAAGCTCCAAACAAAATAATCATAAAGAGACAGACATGTTTATGGCCTTGATTTGATTAATGCATATTATATACATGAATTAATGTTCCAGGTTTTAAAATGTATGCTTGCTGTTAGACATAAGTCATTCTGAGAATAAACAAAGAATGAATGTAGAAAGTGGACTAATGAGAGGAGAAATGAAAGATGAAGGAGGTCTACAAGAGAAACTGCAATAGCAGGATGGTAGCCAGCACTGCACATCCCAGTGGACATACGAGAATGCAATAGCATGATGGTGGCCAGCAGTGCACATCACAGTGGACATAGAGAAAGCAACACCATGGCAATGGCAAGCAGTGTGCATGGCCATGGACATCTGGCATTTTTTTAAAGCTTCATCATAATTTTATAGTTTATCTACTATAAGTGTAACTGGATATTTTTAATGAGCTGAACTAGACTCTGAAGAGCTAGCCCCACCACTCTTTCCTTGGTAATTTTTTTATTAATTATTTAGAGTGTGAATGTGTGTGTGTGTGTGTGTGTGTGTGTGAGAGAGAGAGAGAGAGAGAGAGAGAGAGAGAGAGAGAGAGACAGAGAGACAGAGAGACAGAGAGACAGAGAGAGTTCCTGCAGGTATGTCTGTCACCACTTTCAGCAATGCCTGTGAAGGCCAGAAGAAGGTGTTGGGTCCCTTGGAGTTACAGATAGCTTGAGGAATGTGTGTGAAAGCATTCAAACCCAGGTCCTCTACAAGAGCAGTCAATCCTCTTAGCAATTAAGCCATCTTTCCACTCCCTTCCTTGGTAATTTTTTAAACTACTAGAAATATGCAGCAACTTACATTTTGAAATTAGATGTAGAGTTTGCATGGGAAGTGAAGGATGGCAAATGAAAGTAAGGGCTAGTGAGATAGATAGCTCAGCACATAAAAGCAAGACTGATAATCCCCAGGACCCACAAGGTAGAAGGAGAGAATCAACCACTGAGTTGTCCTTTAACCTCTACATGTATTCCCTGGGACATACGAACACACACACACATGATTAGACAGACAGACAGATAAAAATTTTTAAGAAAAAAAAATACATAGTACTACTTAGAGCCAAGAATGAGCTATGGATAAGTGCTCAGATACCTGGACCTAGAGTGAGCTACTAAAGGCACGTGACACCCCAGTTCAACACTACAGGCCTAAGTGGCCAAACGTCTGTTGACCTTCCTAAGGTCCTTTCCCTTCTTACTCAGCACTTGAGCAATGAGTAAAAGCTGCAGTTTCCAAACTCCTTCTAAATGATGGTAAAACCATCACAGACCAAGTCCTTAACAAAGGAAGTAATGTATCAAAGCTGCCCCTGTCTAGCCTTAGAAGAAATTTCTTGTCTGAAGTACTCCTCTTGCCTATCATGTGACTTCAACTTAGAGAGAGTTAGTGCCTTGGCTTTGACTCTGCAGACAAGAATAAAAGCCTAGATAATAACAGAAAGGAAAGAAACATGGAGCCTTGGACAACTTCACAGAACAGCACCCTCCAGTCAGACCATCTGCTTTCCAATCTCCACATTCTCTCAGGCCTCTATTTGGAGGATTTCCATTCCCAGCAGATTGGCCATTATTCTTTAGAACACAGATTAAAAATGAATGGAAAATTTTGAAAGCTGATTTAGAAAAACAGCTTTAGGGATTATCCTCGAATACACAGGAGGGGAAAAAGGACCAGGAAAAAAAAAATCAAGCTTCAAAGCTTACTCTGGAAACTAGCATAACTTGGATTCTAAAGTTACAGTGTGCCCCTGGTACTTTTAGAACAAATGCTTCAAGTTCGTACAGATGAAGGGATGGATGGGTGGTGGGTGGAAGGGTGGGTGGGTGAGTGGGTGGATGGGTGGATGGACAGACTTTCCTCTCCGATAACACTTTGGGGTAGAAAATACACAAGATACAGATAGTGCTCTCCTTAAAAGCATAACCTTGTGTCAAATGGAAATATCACTTCTTCATATCAAAACTGAAAGATAAACGTCAGTTTCTTTGTATGTATTCATGCACATGTGTTCAAATATACGTAGAAGGTACAAGTTGATGTAAAGTGTCTTACATGATCACTCTCCACGATAGATAGATAGATGATAGATAGATAGATAGATAGATAGATAGATAGATAGATAGATAGATGACAGAGAGATAGATAGATAGATAGATAGATAGATGACAGAGAGATAGGTAGGTAGGTAGGTAGATAGATAGATAGATAGATAGATAGATAGATAGATAGATAGAGACAGAGATAGAGATTGACAGGGTCTCTCCGTGAACATGCAGCTCTCTGATTCACACAGACGGGCTATCTATCCAGCAAGCCCTCAGCATTCTCCTGTCTCCACTTCCCCAGCACTATGGTATCAGGCGCACACCACCACACTGGGTTTAGCGTTGTTTTTACATAGGTTCTAGAAATGGAACTGAGGTCCTCAGGCTTGTGACACGAACACATTAATAGCTGCCATCTCCCTAGCCCAAACCCAGTTTCTTATCTCTACTTACACAAGATTCAAACTTCAAACTATCAGACCTTATCCAGGTAGGGTGTGGCACACAGGAAGCAGAGACAGGCAGATCTCTGTGAGTTCCAGGCAAAACTGGCCTACGCAGCGAGTTCTAGCCAGCCAAGGCTAAATACTAGACCATGTCTCAAACAAAGTTTAGGGGTAGATTTGATTCTTATTTGTTAGTCACTCTGTCTCTCCAAGTGCAAGGAGGCAGAGTGGCCCCGCCCTGTTCCGTGTTCTGCAAACAGACTGTTTCACTGTCTCTCTTTTAAAAGATAACCTGGCTTTCAAGGTGGGAAAGTAAAAACAAAGTTTAGAGTCCAAGCTCAGTTTTTTTTTTTTTAGTCTTTACTATCAACCCTATAAAAAAAAAAAAAAAAAAAAAAAAAAAAGGAAGAAAGAAAAACACATTAGTATGTAAGTTACTTTTTCTAGAGTAGGCACACTTCCGGTTAGAAGCAGTGATCAGAAGCACTGCCCAGCAGCTTATATTCGCCTTAGCATGAACTATGTCACGTTCACTTTACAATGGATATTAGACTTCTACTAATAGAAATGTACATCAAAAACTAAAAGGTAGGTGAGCTATCAAACCCTCTCTCTAGAATTCATAAACATTTTTGAAATAGCTTAAGGAGTCAAATTTTGCAAAGAGAAACTAAAGTATCTGATCCAATCTATTCATTTTGAGACTCAAAGTCATGAAACTGCACTATTACCATATTTTATCATGAAATGGTAAATCCTACACATGTCATAGATCCTCAAGTACTGAGAAGTTTATTGCTGTGGCCTTTCTCTACAGATGTGCTTACTGAATTCCACCCAGGGTTCTACTGCTCTTGTATACTTCTTTTTGTCAATGCCACATTTATGCTGTGTTCTTCATCCTGAAAATAGTTTCCTTGTTTAATGGTGCCAAGCACACACCCAGCCCTCTGTTCTTTGTCCCCTTGAAACTACTGCACAAATGAAATGTCTTAATATAGTAATTCCTCGTTATTTGTGGCATTATTTCCATAATACCCCACAGATAGCCATGGATGCTCAAGTCTCTCTTATTAAATGACATAGATTATCATTCTGCCATTCACCTAACTTGGAGACATGGTATACTATTAGATTGAATTTTATGTCGTCACATTAATTACTAGATCCCTGAATTTGTACCTGGGTCTTGACCTAGCCAAGTCTGAAGACTGATACTGTGAAGCACTTCCAGAAAATAGGAAAGTGATAGTCATCGTCACTTGTCTATATGATCTCCAAAAACTGTTCCCTGCAGTTCTGAAGGAAAGGAAAGCTTATTCTAGGTTAATGCATAAACCCAGTGGCTGGAAAGATAAAGAGCCTCTGTGTTCTGAAAACAAAAGAAGCCAAAGCTTTACACATAAAGGCAGTTTTCTCTTTAACAAAAAGCCTCTGTTTTCTGAAATTTCTCAAAGCTACAAAAGAAAAAGAATAAGGGAAGTCAATCATTAGCCTATGTTTGGATAGAGTTAGCTTCTTTCAATCAAGACCAAACATCACTGGCTGATACTAAATAACATCTGCCAAGTCCTCTTGCTGAAGCACTAGCACTCCTTGCAAATGCTGAGCTAGACCAGCCAGCTTGATTCAAGTGTATACTCCTTATGACTCAATGAGTACATAAAGTGATTATAATACCGCCTTCTATAGGATACCTATATTGATAAACCTACCAATAAGATAAATAATCATTAAAGCAGACTCAAGGAATGTAATTTCTTTTTTTTTAGTATTTATTTATTATGTATACAGTGTTCTGTCTGCATGTGTGCCTCCAGGCCAGAAGAGGGCGCCAGATCTCACTACAGGTGGTGGTGAACCACCATGTGAATGCTGGGAATTGAACTCAGAACCTCTGGAAGGGCAGTCAGTGCTCTTATCCACTGAGCCATCTCTCCAGCACAAGGAATGTAATTTCAAGTAGATGATAATGTTAAAGCATTTAAATCAATATGAAAATAAACTCCATATAACAATGTGTTAATGAATAATCTTCAACAATCATTTTTATTGTATATGTGGTTCTTTTCCCTACATGTAACATACGTAAACCACAAGCATACTGCAGTAGAGATGAGGAGATATTAAAGCTGGAGTGTTATTAATGGATGTAGCATTGCTTGTGAGCCACAGTGGAATGCTGGAAACCACACTCATGTTCTCTGGAAGAGCAGTATGTGGCCTTATTCCCCAAGGCATCTCTCCAAAGCTTTAATAAGTTGAAGGAATTGTTTTTGTTTATTTGCTTATTTTCTTATTTTTGGATTTTTAAAGCAAGGCCTCTCAATGCACCCCTGTCTATCCTTGATCTCACTACATAGACTAGCCAGCCTCTAAAACACAGAGATTTACCTTCTTCTGCCTCCTAAGTGCTGGAATAAATGGCATGCACCACCAGGTTGCTGTGGGACAATGGTTTTACCCTGTAAACATTTGTTTCTTGTACTTGTTCAATAAAATGCTGATTGTCCGGTAGCCAGACAGGAAGTGTAGGCGGGACAACCATGCAGAAAGTAGAGGCAGGGCAATGAGAACAGGAGAATTCTGGGAAGAGAATTCTGCAGTTGGCAGTTGCAGCTGCAAAGGAAGCAAGATGTGACTGCCTCACCGAAAAAGGTACCCAGCCACATGGCTAAATCAGACAAGAATTATGGGCTAATATAAGTTATAAAAATTAGTAAATAAAAAGCTTGACCTAATGGGCCAATCAGTTTATAACTAATGTAGACCTCTGTGTGATTTCTTTGGGACTTAACGGCTGCAGGACAGAAAACCTCAGTCAACACCAGGTCTAGCTTTTAATAAGTTTTTTATAGTAGTTTAAACCTAATTACCCAACTGAAAGTTAAAAATACAAATCATAGACCAAAATTTTTTCTAAAAGTTTCTTAACTAAAACAAATTAGGCAATCTGTACAGTTAACACGGAGCTAGCACACTGTCTCAGTCCTGGCTCTTCTGTTCCATAATCCTGAGACCCTGGCATCAAAGAACTTCAAGGAGCTTTACTTTCTCAACAGTAAAAGTTAAAGCTGCAGAAACTGACATAAAGTTGTTGAAAAGTTCAAAATTAACTTAAGATTTTATATGTAAAAATCCCATTTTGCTCTACAAAATTTACAAAAATAAATATGATACAATGCAATACAGTGGCACTATTTCAAGTAGGCAAAGACCATGAAACACAGCTGTCTTCTACTTCTAAGGTAAGTTTTATTCTTCCAAAACACAATTCATATAAAGTTATAGTACCCACAGCAGAGGGTATGTGTGGCAGTGGTCGAGCATTTGCTTAGCATGTGCAAGGCCTTGCACTCCACCCCACAAACAAAAACAAGGCTCGGTGTCCATCAGGCTGTACAGCAGTAACTGTGGCCAGTGTTTCCTGTAGTCACCTTAGTCTACGCCACCGTGACAGTTACATGAGTCTTCAGACTCTGGTTCATCACTTATGCTTCAGCTCAGATCGCGTTTTCTGGAATACTACTCATTTCCAAAGTATCTATTGCATACTATTCTGAAGAATTTAAAAAGGGATCTCTAATTTTAGGGCTATTCAAATCTAGATAGCACAATAGTGTGTATTTGCTTTTGGTATAAACTAGCCAACCCACTCACTATAAGCAATATAAAGAAAAACTAAACAAACTATTACAATATATGGTTCAAAACATTTCTAATGAATTAAAGGAAACGTTCAGAAGAATGAATGAACAGATTAAGATTCAGTAAAAAAAAAAAAAAAATACAAACTAATCAAAAGAACCAAAAAGAATATCTAGATCTTAAAACACACACACACTATTTGAACAAACAAGTCATTCTATATTTTTAATAGCAGATTGGCAGCTACAGAGTAGATCAGAGAAGCTGAATATTGACTGCCAGAAGTTACATAAACTAAAGAACAGAGCAAAGGGACACTGAATAAACAAAGAACCTTAGGAATTTGTGAGATTACACCAAATAATCTGATGAACAAAAGCTGAGTATGGTCCTAAGGACAAAAAGAGAGGATGAAGAGAAACATGGTTGGAAACGAATAATGATCTATACATTTACAGATCCAAGAGCCCACCCAGAGAAGATAAAAGAAACTTAAACAAGCACACAACAATAACTTTACTGAACAGTTCCAGCAAAGGCAAAAACATTAAAGGCAGCAGGGGGTACACATCACACAATGCCATACTGACTAACATTTCTACCAAGGTACCAGCTAAAATTATGGTGGACATGGTGGCACACACTGTAAACCCAACGCTTAGGAGGCAGAGGTGGGAGGACCATGAGTTTCTAAGGAATGCAAGATGGGCTCCCCAGTGAGGCCTTCCCCATCCCGACCAAAAATCAACTGGTACATTCTTTTAAACTTTTAACAAATGACAAAATGGCAAATTTCACCCTAACCATATCAATAATGGCATCAAATGTAAATGTACTAAATACTAATTATAGTCACTAGCCGTCAGGCTAGGTAGAAAAGCAAGGCAAATATATGTTAACTCATAGATGAAAATAGTTCAGATAATTTTATAACAGAAATAGAAAAAGAATTTCATGTAAATACTAATCACAAGAAAGTAATTCTATTTATATAAACTAAACAAAGACAAAATGTATTACTAGAGATAAATGATAGCATATATTAAGAGCCAGTTCATAAAGAAAATACAACAGGTGCTAGGGCGAACCTCAGCTACCTGCTACTGGGGAGGCAGAGACAAAAGGATCAACTTTGCACGCGCCTTGGCTACAAAGTAAGTTCAAGGCCAGCCTGGGAACTTAGTGAGAGCCTGAAATGAAAAGGTGGCAAGGCAGCTAGGAATATAGCTCAGTGGCAGATCATCTGACCAGCGCCCACAAGAAGAGGGGATAACAATCATAAATGTGCATCTCACAAAACAGCTTCAAAGTATGTGGAACAAAAACTAAGACATCTGAAAGATGGCAATCAAATTTACAATCACATATGAAATTCTAACATTCTTCTCTGGGTTATGGAAAGATACTAAAATATCAGGAAAGATATAAAAGATCTGAAGAATACTACCAATCAACTTTACCTAACTAACATTTATACACTAGTGCATCTCTACAACTGCGAGATATAAATCCAACTTATGACTACTGAGTCTTCACCAAGAAGAGCCACATTATAAAGCCCTAAAATGAAACAAACATTTCCAAGCACTAATGACAGAGTATACGCTCTGACTTAAAAGAAAATTTATAATCAATAATAACAATATACCTGAAAAAATTAAAAGTTAAATGCTACATTTCTAAGTAATGCATATATTAAAAGTAAGTCACAGCAGAAATTAGATAATACTTGTAAGAATATAATTATAAAAGCAAATATCCAAAATATTGATCACAGTTGAAGCACTGACTATATGACTGTAATTAGATTACTGGTTCTCAAACGATTGGTTGCAACCCTTTGTGTCAAATGACTATTTCATGGGGGTTGCCTAAGACCATCAGAAAACTCAGATACTTACATTACAGTTCATAACAGTAGCAAAATTACTATCATGAAGTAGTGATGAAATAATTTTTTGACTAGGGGTCACCACAACAGGGGGAGCTACATGAAAGGGTCACCGCATGAGGAAGATTGGGGACTACTGTATTAGACAAAAGAAGACTTATATATAGGTGTTGTGGGAGGTCCTTCTGTCTATGTGTTGCTTTGATTAGTTAATGAATAAAGGAACTGCTTTGGGCCTACAGCAGAGCTGTAGGGGAACAGAGTTAGGTGGGAAAACTAAACTAAATGCTGGAAGGAAGAAGGTGGAGTCGGGGGACGCCATGGATTTGCAACCGGAGATAGACGTGCTGGAACTTTGCTGGTAGGCCACGACCTCGTGGTGATATATAGATTAATAAAAATGGGTTAAGATAGAAGAGTTAGCTAATAAAAAGCTAGAGCTAATGAGCCAAGCAGTGATTTAATTAATACAGTTTCTGTATGATTATTTCGGGGCTAAGCTAGCCGGGAACAAACAAGCGGGCCCTCCTCCTACATAAAGGTCAGTGCGCTCAGTTTCCAAAGCAAAAAGCCTAAATAAACTAAACTCAATATGAGTAAATATGAGAAAAAAATGAGCAGCAGTCAATTAAGCAAATAAAACAATTACATATAACTAAACCAAATCTTTAATTGGTTACCTAAAAATATTGATAAAGCTGGTTAGCACCTAGGGCATACTATTTCTTTTAAAGAAAGAGATAATATACAAATTATCAATCTTAGAAAAAAACTGGAGCTTTCCTGTGTCTACAAAAATTAAAAATAGGAAATAATACTAACAGCTTTGTCCCTGCTAATTTTACAATTAAGTGAAGAAGAAACTCCTTAATGAAGCAAATGATCCAAAATGACACAGGAAAATTACAAAAAAAACCCTGAATTTTCTATTTCTCTGTTTAAGAAATAGAATTCATAATTAAGATTATTCAGGAGAATTGTGTTTTAGTCTTAAATGTTATATCAGTTTAATTCAATTAATTTGAATTTCTCTACATACTTAAGGTATAATTGTAATGAGACAATTTTATCAGAAACACGCAAAACATCTTCTGATTTCTTCCTTGTGCTCAATAGATCTTTGGTAAAATGCAAGAAAAATATGAGTCTAAAAGATTAACTTAGGGCTAGGGAAATGTCTCAATTGGTGGAACGTACGCTATGCAGGTTGGCTGTGGGGTACATACTCACAACACTGTAGACCCAGTGCTGGAGAAGAGGGGACAAGAGGGTCCCTGAGCTTGCTGCCAGAGGGCCTCGCCGACAGTGGGTTCCAGGTCAGGAAGAACTGTGGTCTCACAAAACCCAAAAAGCAGCGCTGAAGAAATGACACTGGTGGCAGTCATCTTGCCTTCACACACACCCACACACAGGTACACTAATACATATGAACACACAGATAAATACACACACAAACATCAACTTGGCTGAAAAAATTAAACTTATAAACAACACAAAATCAAAAAATGTTAAGTTGAGAAATAATTAGTTGATAGATACACAAAGCTGTAATGTATCAAATGTACAGAGGACAAAATACAAATGTATCAAAAAATATCAAGAGAAAAATGGTCAACTTTTATAATTAGCATAATAGGCAAAAAGGCATAAAATTTTCAAGAGGACAATATCTTTGAAAAAGACCAAATTGTACAAACTATAAAAATATTCCAAGTTGAGAGAGAAAGGTAAACAGAATAAGCCCATACAATTGCTAGGCCCATGTCTTTAATCTTAGTACTTTACTTAGTAATCTTAGTACTTTAATCTTAGTACTTAGAGGCAGAAGCAAGTGGATCTCTGAGTTTGAGGCCAGCCTGATCTACAGAGTTAGTTCCAAGAAAAACAAAAAACCAATTGTTAGGCCATGATATGATATTCTTATGTGTGATACTATAATAGTTCAGTTCATTGTAAATTTTTCAAAACACAAAGAACAACAAACAACATCAAGATTGAATCTTCAAGCACTCAGGGACTCCGGGTGACAGTGATGTGTCAATAAGAATGTGACGCTACATTCTTGGAAAGACAGCATTTTAAGACTGTTAAAGCCACGGAACACATCAGGAAGAGTCTGTGTGGACACTGGAAGACAATACTTCTCATGCCACTCGGGGACAGGACACTGAATGAGTAAACCCAGGTGTCTGTGGGGAAGGCAGGCATGGAAACTGACTTCCCATAAGTTTCAAACTCAGCCTATGAGACATACAGTCATCGTTTCCTGAAGAATTTTAAACTTCTCTAGAAAGGAACAATGAAATGGTTTGGCAGGTACAGGTGCTTGCTATCACAGCCTGATGGCCTGGGAGTTCGATCCCAGAACCTATATGACATAAAGAGAAAACCACCTCCCACTGGTTGTCTTTTGAACTCCATGCATTCTATGGCACACATCAATGCATGTAACCATACACGTAAGTGTAATTTGCTTTTAAAGTAATATTTTTCATTTAAATTTTTATGGTTTATGATAGTTATGTGACTAGACTTTAATTAATAAAAGTATATTTAAAAATAATGTAAACATACTACAGTTTTTCAAACGAATTTATGTCCTTTCTTAAATATAACCTGTTCAGTCCATATAATTAAAAGTACTATTTTTTTATTTTATTTTGTTACTTTTTTATTATGTATATACACACCAGAAGAGGGCACCAGATTTCATTACAGATGATTGTGAGCCACCATGTGGTTGCTGAGAATTGAGCTCAGGACTTCTGGAAGAGCAGCCAGTGCTCTTAAGCTCTGAGCCATCTCTCCAGCCCAAAAGTACTATTTTTAAAATAATTCAAAAACTGTCACTATCAAATAATCTAAGCTGCTTGAGTATTGCTTTAATACTGATTGACTACTGAAGCACTTTTACATACTGAATTAAACTATTTCGCTAATAATATCTTAAAACCAGCGGATTAAACTTCATGCTGTTGAGAGCACTAATTCACTGGGCTCTACTGAAAAGGACCCGCCTTGTTAATGTACGAAATAGTAAAGCCACTTCTAGTAACTTCTTGTCACAGCTAATCTCAAAGCATCACTCAACCCTCATCTAAGAAGCATCCTTTGCAGCAGATGATGATGAACATAGAGACCCACACTGGCCACGGTGCAGCAGGTCAGAGAATGCAGAGTGCTAGGTCAGAAAGAAAGGTCCCAAGGGCTCACTGAGTATAAGAGCCTGAGGCAGTAGCTGACCAGTGTACAAAACCTGTGCAAGCCCAAGCTAGGCCAAATCCCAGCATGGAAGGGAGAGGAGAGCTGGCATACAATCCTACCATGGAGCTAATGGCAACTGTTAGCTGCCATGAAGAGGAGAGACAGTTTTCTCTAAGTGTAGTCCCTGGGAAATAACCACTCTCCAATGGAAGACCACACATCCATAATGAGCAACACAGACTGGTCTTGAAAGGGTTAAAAAAAAAAAAACAGGCAAAGTTGGTAAATGAGAGGGCTTGGATCCAGGGAAAGTTGGGGGAGGGGTTGAGTATGATCAAAACACATTATAAGAAGCTCTCAAAGAACACATAAAATAAGTAAAGGGGCATACCTTTGTGGAAGATAAGCAGACATTCAATGACATTCCTAAGAATTTATTTAAATAACAATACATATGAAGTGAGATGTGTGAATGCTCAAACAACAGGGTTCTAAGAGCAATTCAATCTCAAATGCATCCTTTTTTCCATAGCCAGATAGGGCCTGGCACAGTGCTGCAGGCTTTTAATCCCAGCTCGCAGGAAACAGAGATAGGCAGATCTCTCAGGCTGAAAACAGCCTGGTCTACATAGAGTTCCAAGCCAGCCAGGGCCATATAGTGAGACGCTGTGTCAAAACATACAAACCAGAACTGGAAAGATGTCTACACAAACCTGTCAGTGAAGATGAAGCCAATTTATGGAAAGACAAGTCAATCTATGACAATATGCAACATTAAAGCACATTTATTCATACAGAGATTTTTATATAAAGGTTTAACAAGATATTAGCCACGACAGTCTCAGTGTGAGGGAATTTAAAGTGATTTCTAGTCTCTTCTTACTATCCTTCTCTTTGTTTGAATTGTATACATATGATGGACCTAGATAGTTTTCCTTATATTGGAAGCATTTACACTCAGAGATCAACATAGACACATACCAGCACCAAAAGGTCTCTGACCGACCTTAGTAAGAACAAGTTCATTCTACTTAAACTCATTCAAATGACTCATTTGGGCTACTCATAATTTACTCAATTTTTTGATATAAAAATCTATATGTGTTAAAGTTAGAGTAATCTTAGAATTTAAGCTTCCCAGTTATCTATGTGAGTCTGGTCACTTCATGTTTATATACTTCATTTTCCTCAAGAGGTTAATATCTACCACATAGTTGACATGAAAATCAAATGAATTATTACTATGAACAATATTTATAAATTTTAACAGTAGTAAGTAGTATACACTTATGAGCAGCATACTGCAAAATAGGGGGATATGGAATTAGACAGGATGTCAAAACAATGAAAAAAGAAAATATTTGACTTTTGAAATCGGGGCAGGGGTATTAGTAAGAGATAAGCATAACCACACACCCATTCATTATGCCTTCAAAGAACAGAGCATCAAACCAGGCAAGGAAAATTCAGATGCACAGGCACTATTTACTGCAGTTGAAAATCTGACTTAAAGAATTAGAACTTGAACACCAACACAAATACAATTACAATACAGAACTGGAGCTTCCAGGGAGCAGCATGGCCAAGCAAAACTATATCCCAGGAACAAGAGAAAGCCAGACCCTACTGCTGCCACAAGTCATCTGCATTACTGGAACACCCTAGGGCTTGGCCACTCATCTGTATGCTCCTGGAGTTCACTAACACTGGCTGCCAGGAGAAACATGCCTGCATGGGGAAGCTCCTGACTACCACCAGACTCAGTCACTGGACAGGAAATTCCAGCTTGATCCAGATTTTCCTAAGCATCCTATTTTCTGGACGAGAAGCTCACCCAGAGTAATGCAATCTACATCTATACCATTGGTAAGCACAACACACAGACTGATACTAAAGATGGACATCATGGAAAACCAAACCGTAGACTTCCATTTACAACTTGAATGGCTCTACTATAGTTGGAACCGTGAGTGCCTGACACCTCAGTGCTTGAAGCAGGCAGCTACCTGCACAACGTAAAAAAACCACATCACTCCTGGGGGAATTCTCACCGTTTACTGGAGGAAAACGCACCTCTGTGCTCTTTCTCACCTACGACATCTTACACTAGAACCCTATGTTTGAGTCCAAGTGCCTGGAAGAGTTCCCAAATCTGAAAGCTTTCAGGTGCTACTTTTCACTTTTTTAGAGAAGACGACCATGTGCCTGCTGTCTGACCACTTCTTCAAGATGCCCGTCAATAGCAAACAAGCCAGGCAAGTGGGTCCGTGAGTGATTTGCAACACAAGAGATGCTTGCACTGTTTGTTTTGCTCCATCCGGTCCCTGGGACCTACACTTTGTTTTTTCTGCTCCTCTTAATAAACAGCACTTGCACTGTGGGGGAGGGTGATGTGAGTCACCAAAACTGTGTCAGAGCTGTCTGCAACAAAAGCAAAGTGAAGCTCCAGCACAGATTGACCGTGGGAATAGAGCTGGCTGCGTGCCTCCTGCTGCCAGTCACAGCCGGATAGGAGAATCCGTCCTTTGTAGCTACTAGACACAATGATGCTAGCACAAACACATTAAGCATAAAACAGTCAATCGGGGTACCACTTTCTCAATGTTGAGTGTTTACTGAAATTGTGCCAAAAGTGAGAGAGTGAGAGGAAAAGTGGTGACAGGAAAGAAACCTTCCATCACTTCCCTTATCTAGCATTAATTAAAAAAATAAAGCTGAAGGCATTTTTTTAATCTGAAAACCCCCAAAAACACATGTAGTAAAACCAAACGCAAAAGTCTAGCTCTGATCCCACATTTTCACTGTTTAAGAACAGCTCTTCTACATTACTTCCTTGGTAATAAGTAAGCGTTCAAATAAGAAGTGGTCATGTTCAGCAAGCCTGTTAATAGCAGCGCTACTTCAATCAATTTTAAAAAAGTACCATCTAGTTGTAATTACTTGTTTCTCAGGTACTCTGTCTTTAATGAGAGAAGAAGTTCCATACAGTGCTTTAAAGAAATCTAACTGGCTGGCAGTGGTGGAACACGCCTTTAATCCCAGCACTCCAGAGGCAGAGGCAGATGAAGTCTGAGGTCAGCCTGTTCTACAGAGTGGATTCCAGGTCAACAAGGGATACACAGTGAAACCCTGTCTCAAAAACAAAACAAAACAACAATGAAAAATCTAATTTAGTAAGCACTAAATTTATTTCTATCTCATAAAGTGCACATTTTCTTTGGTAGCTGGGCATACGATTATCTACACATTCCCTTTAGCATCAAGTGACATTTTAAAAAATGACCTGAAAGTAAGAGAGGAAATATAAGGAGAAGGGAAGGGGACTCTGGGGAGGTGGAGGAATGGTGGGGAAACAGTAAAAGGTGGTACAGACAGGATCAAAACATGATTATATGCATTGCAGAACCAACACAGTAAAATCAATATATTTGTGTGATTAAAATGAGTTATCAAAAATAGAGGTACTTTTATGTTCAGGTGGATGAACAATCAATGGTATAAACATGCCAATGAATCCAATGAATTGGTCACTGAAGACAAGACACACGCCAATAATGGGAGAAATGACAGGGAACGGGTGACCATTACAATGTGTCCTCCTACCAAACTGACAGAAGAAAACCAGTCCTGAGAGACGGCACACAGTCCAATCAGAAGGCAGAGGAGCAGATGGAGTCAAGAGGAAAGTGGACAAGAAGGAGAAACTGAAACTGAGCAGTACTGAGAAGCCCACACACCATCAGCAGCCCAGAGCTTCTGCAAGGCAGATATGCATTGTTGAATTATACTTGAAGAAATAACAGGCTTTTTTTCCACAAAAAAAAGTGCTCTGCTCACATATGTACGTAGGAAACTTTCTTGTCAAATTATCTTTGAATCACCAGCCCCCAAATAATGACACTGAGACTAATTATTAATTATGAAAGTTGGGCCTATGGCTTAAGCTTGTTTCCAACTAGCTCTTATAACTTGATTAATACATATTCTTAATCTATGGTCTTCCATGTGGCTCAGTTACTTCTTTTTAGTATGGCACATCAGATTTGCACTGAGTCAGCTGAGTAGGTATGAAATTCACATACCTACCTTCTTCTTTTCCTCTCCCCCACCCCCCAGAAATCTCATCTATCCTCTCCTGCCTAGCTCTTGGCTATTCAGCTCTGTATTAAACCAATCAGAGGTGTCTTTGTAAAGTCACATCGTTACTGTATAAGCAAATACTTCACAGCACATGTGAATGAGAAGTGATGTTGCCAAAAGGATAAACAGAGGATACAGTACCAGCCACCCTACCAAAGGACCTCAACACACAAGAATCACTGCACTACGCTGTCTATTAACATGGGAAAAGGGCAAGGTCCCGACCATAAGACTTTCAGAATGCAGTTAGGATGAAAGTGCAGCTTGTAGTGCGCATGTGTGCTTGGAATTCCAGTACAATAGATGCAGAGATGCGGCTCCCTTAGACTCCAATGTCAGCCAGTTTAGCCTAATCTGTGAGCCCTGGGCACCACACACCAATGTTAACCCCAGGTCCTTACATGCACTCACACACATAAACAGACACATACACACACACATAAACGCACACACACACACAGTAGACCAATTATTTGATGGGAAAGAAATGTGGGGCAATGCAATGGTGTCTAAAATAGTTATCTGGTTCCAATCATGGAGCCTCTAAAATATTGGATTAAATTTGGATTTTATTCTGGATCAATGTCTCTTAACCATAAAATCTTCCAGACTCTGCTTAGAATAAAACTGTAGCTAGTAGTAGACACTGGAAGGCCCTGTGCTAGACCAGACTGCCACATATTGGTCTGCATATTTATAATAGCAAGCTCCATCCACGACAAGCTGTTAGGTTACAAAACAGCAACACAGATGTCTAGGGAAACCAGAAAACGCCTCTTCACCAATGGCATCAGACTAGTTCTCTTACTAAAGAATAAAGGATTATATGAACTAAGCAGCTACATGACTGAGAAAAAGAATCTTCTGTCAATCATGATTAACAAATTTAATATAATCACCTACTATTTTGTAGATTTTAATGTCAAGGCCAGGGCTTTCTTCTTGCTAAATTTGTTTTCAACTATTAGAATATGCTTCCTTTACACTGACAGCTTTATTAATGAGAAAAAATGGTACTAGTGGCCAGATTTACATGAGTAATTATTACTGAATTTTATTAATTATCTTATATTTTTAAAAAAATCACTAAAAACAAATGATTATAAAAATTCTTATGTATCTCAATGAATCTGTAGTTAGAGGTAACTATTATGAAAAGAATATTCTAGGCCTTAGCTTAACATAATAAGACATAATTAAATAAATTTAATGCACCATTATAATTCCTAACTTTTGTTGTCATTGCTAAATCCTGCAATTCTCCTCTGTACAACACTTGGAATCAAACGCCTTCGGTATACTGTGATGATGTGGGAGTCCCCTCTGTATGCTGTGAGTGTGTTTTATTACCATTGGTTAATAAAGAAGCTGCCTTGGCCTATGGCATGGCAGAATATAGCCAGGTGGGAAGAGATAGAGAGAGTGAGTAAGCAGAGTCAGAGAGACACCACATAGCTGCCGAAGGAGACAGACACCAGAGCCTTACTGGTAATCCACAGCCTCGTGGCAATACATAGATTAATAGAGATGGGTTACTTTAAGATGTAAGTGTTAATTAATAAGAAGCCTGAGCTAAAAGACCAAGCAATGTTGTAATTAATAAAGTTTTTGTGTGATTATTCGGGTCTGGATGGTTGTGAAATGAACAACCAGTCTCACTCTATACTGTGACATTGGATCATTATATATTAAGTATGTATCTATACATATAATATAGAAAGGGAGTTATAAAAAAATGCATATGTTTAAATTATAATGAAAATTCGTGCTTGAAACGTGTATGCGTGTGCGCGTGTGCGCGTGCGTGTGCGTGTGCGTGTGTGTGTGTGTGTGTGTGTGTGTGTGTGTGTGTGCTGCTACTCCTATCATTCCTCACAGCTTTCTGATAAAAAAGAGAAAGGGCTTTAATTGCTCTTATTTTAAAGACTCGTTTTAAAAACTAAGGCTCAAAAAGCTTATTAAGCCAGAATTCTAGCCCAAATTCTTCTAATTCCATTCTCACTGTGGAGTTCTGCCATCTTAAATTAGAACAAAATGGCAGCGTAAGAAAAACTAGGTTCTTGCTAAAATGACTGTGAAGGAAACAGTCCAGTGTGTGTCACTCAGGGATGAAGACTGCGAACGTAAGGAGCCGACAGCCCTGGCCCCAGGCCAGGCCAGGGACCTCTTGCCATTGGAGGTCTCTTTTCCCAGATGTGACAGAACTATTGCTTTTTCTATGGCACAGATAAAGAAAATTAAGAAACACTAAAATTGAGACATAAGGAATGTATAGTCTCAAGTAAATTAAATTTGTTTGGCAAATATAAGCTCCATGAACTTCTACTAAATTACCTATAGAAGAAATGTATATCAATGATTTAACAGAATCTTACTGCAAAGATAATTCCTAGACCCCAATTAAATTTCATATTCAATCAAGAAGGCTGTAAACAAATCCAGATAAGTAGAGGTTGATGCCATGAGGGGACAGGCTTGAATTTACTGTCTTCCTCATTACAAACCACAGTGCAGACTGAACATTCCCAGTCCAAACTCCTGACACCAGAAATCTTCAAAACTTTGACACCATGAGCATCAACATGACATTACAAATGGAAAAGTCCATGTCTGACCTCATTCCTCTAATCCCAGCACTTCGGGACTAAAACAGGATTGCCATAAATTTGAGTTCCATACCAATTCAGGCTACAGTGTGAGTCATTGTCTCAAAAAAACAAACAAACAAAAGTTATAAACAACAAGCTTTATGTGTGTGTACACACAAACATATACGTATACCTTCTATCACTTATATATGTATATATCATATATAATTTATTATAAATTAACTTCAGTTATAAATAAATTAAATCTCATTTTAGATCTTGGCCCCATTCCCAGATACTGCATAAGTATGTATGAATATATAGATACATAAGATATTATATGTGGGTAAATATATGTACGTCTAAAATCTAAAATAAGGCTTAGTTGCTTTATATATAGCTCAAGTTTACACACATACACATGAAAATACTCCAAAATTCGAAAAACTCCAAAACACAAAACAGTCCTTCCCAAGTATTTCAGATAAGGAATATCAACCTCATTAGTATTTATTTTCATAGAACTCAGCCAATTACATAAGACCTCTCAACTGGAACCCTCTGAGAACCCTATACTTGTATTATGTCTTGAATCTCAATTTATCATCATTCATAACAACTTCCTAGCTTCTCAAGGTTAACTCTTGGAAGCCTGAAAGCTTACATATATATGGAACTCCCATTTTGCTGCTAGGATTTATACCTGTGACTTTTTTTTGGCCTGGGGGAGGGGAAATAAAGAAAAGGTATGTCCTGATGGAGTCATAGCATTGGCAAAACACATACCTAGCATGCTGTATGCACAAGGCCTACTGTATCCAGTACTAGCAAAGGAAGGGAAGGGAGAGGAAAGAAGAGGAAGCACAGAAGGGCAGGGCAGGGCAGGGGAAAGCCACGCGGTAACTTCCCAGTTACATCTGTTCCATCTGAACACAGTTTAAGTGGCACTATCAAATATGATGATGCCAACTTCTTGCCTCTGGCAAATTCCCCTCGCAGCAAGAAATAATTAACTTCTTAGCCCAGAAGAGATTAGAGTCTTCGCCAGCCTTTTCCTGACGCTCCCCAGCACTAAATGGAGGACAAGGAAGAAGCCAGTTAGACTTCCATTAAACCATCCCTTCTTCCAAGCTGGCAGTTTCCACTCAAGTGACTACACTCTGTCACACAGATAACCACCATAGAGCTTAAAAACAAAATAAAATTCCTCTTACTATAATGTTTAATGGTTTTACAATTACAAGACTCTTCTCCACCACTATGTACTTGAGTTCCATAAAAAATGAAGATATGCCGTGAAAGGTCTTAGAAACACACACACAAAAAAAATGAAAGTAAAACAAATTTAAGAACGTGGCCAATGTCATGCAACTAGCCAGTAGTGCAGTCAGAATCAAAGGCAGGGTGCTGCACTGGATTCTGGGGAGCCACACCTGTACTGCAGCAAATGATGTACTTTCTGTAGAATATCATGGATTCATTTATGCTCCCCAACTATTAGACTAAAATCAGACAAACATATACAGATTTAAATCCTGTGTCCAGACAAGTAGGGAATTTTAACATTACTAATTTTAGGGTAAGCAGTCAATGTCACTACCAATACTATAATTGCTATTAAACACTTGGATGTTATAATTTTTCCTAACAATTCCCAGCCTCCATCTCTTCTGTAATACATCTGGATCAGTTCACAACAAACACATAATCTTGATGAAAATACTATCCAAGAGTATACTGAAGGTGTTCATCATGAAGTCACACAGCAACAACACAGTAAGGTCCAAAAACTCAGTGTTAAATCCTTTATGGTAACAAGTGTGTGTCTGTGTGTGTGTGTGTGTGTGTATGTAAAACAGTTTACTAAGCCAAGTAAATTAAGTTCATTAGTTGTTTTAAAACTATTATAAATACTATTTTGATTTACAGAAAAATGTAATTATTCAGGATATTTCTTTTAAAACTTCCCAAATAATTATACAATTTTCTCTTCTAAAACGGGACCTGAAATATTTGGATTCTAACAAGAACTATTTCAAATTCCTTCTACACCATTCTTACGCATATTATCTCAGGAGCAACGCTACACAGACCCTGGAAATACCTGGTGCTCCTGAGCACTCAGACACACCTGGGGGTTGGACAGACTGCTCAGCCCAGGAAAGGAGCTCGGGTCCTAGCATCCACAAGTGCCACCTCAAGCACTTGCATTCCTGTATGCATGCCCACACACATGCACATAGTTAAAAATAATAAATCTTTACAAGCACACATACACCTGAACTGATGAAGCCTAAATCCAACTAATGTTAGGGGCACAGGTTAGTTTTAAACACCCATAAATTAACAGTCAACTATGTTTTACAGCTGCTCAGGTAAACCCGCCCAACTGTAATTACTTGTAAATTTGAAGACCAAGCACACCCTTATATTAGTGCATTTCTTCTCCAAACCCCAGAGCTATCTACTTCTGAGATGACTAATTTCTGGAAGCTTCCACATTTAACAGAACACCACTGGATGTACTGCACTGATAGCTGCGTGCTCTTTTACAGGTTCAAGTGATAACTAAAAAGGAACTGAAAGAGGAAGGGCCCCTCTGATCTTTATCATCTCTGCCTACCAAGGCAGCCTGCGGTTTATCAACAGTTCGACTTTAAAACATCTTACGCGGAGCACCCATTTGATGTGATGATAAAAATCCACAACCTTCCCGTCCTTTACATTGACATTTTCTAAAAGATTTAAAAATCTCCTCCAGGCTTGAGTAGTATAGGACAATCTTTTCCTAATTTCATTTTAATAGCAGGAGACAATTTAGCAAGTACTGATAGACACCGTTCATGACATCTTCCCAGAGTCTCAAGAGAGGCGGGCCCTAGACATCAAAAGCTGAAAAGTCAGTGGACAAGACTCAGGACATCAGTGACCTAGCATAAAACAGACACCGGAAGATTATTCAAGTACCTGTTTGCATTGCTTTTAACTTCTGTAGCTTCATTTTTCAAAACTATGTTTTTAATGAAGTTTAATGATCAAACACTATTAAATTCTCAATACCAGCTGAGGACTTCCATTCCTTTCCCAGCCCAGAGGCTGGGGAAGTGGCTCAATGTAGGGTTCAACCCAGCGCAGCTACAAAAATACACTAAAATAATAATAATAATTGTAAGAGACAGTTGGCCTGGTGCTTTCCTCAGTGCTATTGCACACAGAGTCAGCATGTAAGCACCGGGCATCTGGACCAAGGCAGGTTACACTGCTTTATCTGGGACCATTCCTTAATCTTCCCTTTAGATGCAAGGGCTAATACCAAATGCAATCTGTCTCCTCAGAAGCATTCACAGAAGTTTAAATATGAAGAAAAGCTCAAAATAATTTGAGGAAAAGATAATCACCTGACATGCAACTGATGGCTGGGAAATGTCTAATGGCCACACCCTCCCTCACCTGGCAGCTCCACTATCCTCTCTCTGTCTCTCTCTCTCTTTCACACACACACACACACACACACACACACACACACACACACGGCTTCAGGGCCTTTTCCCACGGGAGAGCTGCATATCACAGCCTTGACTGCACCACTACAATTTGGAAGTGACGCACCCCATTCAGCAATGCATCTGCTTTTCATCTGGGCCTGACTCACATCTGGGGCCTGGAAAACTCACCGAAATGAGTGAGAAGACTAAACATGCGGTGCTCAGGCACATCTTCCTATGGCCTTGCTAATATCACAGCACCGCTCCGGGACGGTGAGACAGCTCAACAAGCGAAGGCGTCTGCAGGCTGTGCTCTGACCTCCACTTGTGTGCACAGGGCATGCATTCATGCGCGCACACTCCAAATGATAAATAGGGGTAATTTTAAAATTCAATAATAATAATTTGAGCCACATTTAGAATTTATTAGGGATTTTCCAAAACGTGTGGCTTTCTAAATATCACTGCAAAATATCTCACTAGTGTTAAAAAACTGCTTTACGAAAAGCCTAATGATGAAGAGCTTAGGCTCCATGTCACAGAAACAAGTCCAAATCCCAGTTCTACCTCTGGACACTGTGCATCTTGGGGAAATGATTTAGCCTTGCTGGGCCTCTATTTCTTTATCTTTCTAAAAAAAAAAAAAAAAAAAAAAAAAAAAAACAACAGTCTCTACAGTCTCTACCTTCTATAATTATAGTAAAGACAATACAGATACACAGACACTTGTTATATTTCCTAACATAATATGACGGCCAAGTATGGTTTTTATCACTATTTCCAAAAAACATCTACCTTGAAGTCTAATCAGGTAAATGAAAATATAATTAAGGGTCTTTATAATGTTACAGCTTTGTTTTATTAACTGGGTATGTTATATATATGTATATATATATATATAAATGAATGTACTGCACAAATATTCTTAATATACTTACATACTTAATAAAGCCATTAATTAAAAATTAATAAAGACAGTAAAACCAAACTAGAATGCTCCCTTATGGCAAACCACATTTATTTTCATTATATTTGATTTCATTGTTTGGCTGTTCTGAGATCAACCCAGGGCATTGCACATCCTAGTAAAGTACTTACCACTGAGCTACATCTGCAGCTCCAAACTGCATCTTTTTAATTAATCTGAGTTTACAAGGCTTTCTTTAGAATTAAAATGGTCTCTTGAGAGCTATCTATCAATTGTTCACACCTCACTGGGAATTTAATCATATAAGACCTTTAAACAACATGCGCCCACTTGGTGTGTTATTTGATGAGTGGGAAGAAGAGAGGTAATTTTATAACAAATTGCTTGGAACTGACTCAATCCTGGGCAGCAGGTAACCACCCCACAGCCCCACAGGAAGAGAGTGGCTCAGAACTGTTCAGACAGCAAATCCACAGCCTCTCTGGGAAGCTTCATGTTCTCTTATTCATTCACCAGTCCTGAGCACTGATATCACCCAAAGCCTCACACATGTTAGTACAACATTTACGGCTGAGTTATTACCTCTCAGAGCTCAATTCTGGGCCACTGTGGACAAGTTTCTCCACCAGGTCAATGACTGGCACATCACACAAGGAAGAACTAATACACATTCTTCTAAAGATAAAATCAAATTGATACCTAAAATAAATCAACTTACCATGAATCTATATACAATTAAGACTAACTTTGCCTGAAACATCATCCAACCTTACAACACAGAAACACCCCGTATCTTAAGAACTTCTCAAAACTATTGAATCATTTATAAACTATAAACAACAGCCAACAGACAAGATGGTCTGAGCATTCATAACATTCCTTTAGCATAAAGCCAAGACCTGAAGTTGTGAAAAGCTTTGGAACATTAAGCACTCACTGCAGTGGAGGAATCTATTAGAACTGACGATCTCACTGCTACCTAAAACAACTAGGCCACTTGCTTAAAGTAGCCCCCAATATACTGCCAATAATATCCACAAACAGAGTTAAAATGTATACCACAGTAGGTAAAGTATTGCCTCTGACTTACAAATCAAACACACATATTTGCAGGGAAGACAGGAAACAGCATGAAAACACAAGAAAAGTCCCCCAATCATAGACTATTGTCACAAGTATTAAAAGGACACATTACCTTGAAAATCTAGGGGAAAGCATTCCAAGGAAGAGCCTGAATAAACTTGCTGTGCTGTGCCAACTCAACAATGGTCACGGCAGCCCCAGAGCACAGCACTGTATGTACAAGAGCACTAGGGGCCCTCGGCCCCCCATCACAGTGGGACCCATAAAAGTTCAAAGACAAGGAGCCACCTCAGACTGCAGTAGCAGCAAGTGTATATATATAAACGAACGCAGGCAGTAAGACCAGGCCATGGAGTATGAAATGCAACTCAACACATGCACAACAGTTTTGTTTACATGGGCAGCCACTATGGGAAGAAACCACAAAGACCCACACAAATATAAAAGAACACCCTTAACTATTTGCTACTGGGGAAAAATGGCATATTCCAAGAATATGATTCTAAAGAATCACACTAAATTTTGTTCCTAGTTAGTATCTATGGGAAAATAAAGCAGTCTCATTTTCTGGAACAATGCATTATATAAATAATTCCAGTACAGGTGGCGCTCTTTATCCTAGATCATCTGGTGGAAAGGGCCTTGTACAACACATGCTAACAAACATAAACCAAGTATGCAAGACGAGTGTGCCGAGTACATTTTACTATGGCCTTTTCGACTTTCCGCTACTGGGCGACAGTGTCAAACCTCCTACAGCACCCTAGTGTGTCTGTTACTCACCAGCATCCTACTTCCTGCTGAGCGGACTCTGGGATGTGAGAAGAGGAAGGGAAACATGAGTACTTAATATGAGAAACCTAAGCCCAGGGTATACCAGAGCAGCTCAGTCCAGTGTGTGTACGGGGGTGTGTATGGGTGTGTATGTGTGTGTGTGTACTTAAATTTTTTTGAGGCATAGTCTCACTATACGGTAGAATGCCAGGATGCAGGATATAGCACTATGCCCACTATATACCTACATGTCAAATGTTCCTGCTACTGTCACACCAGTTTGTGTTTGAACTCAATTCCACAAGAAGTCCTCTGAATGAACTGTATTGGCATCTGCTTGCCCACTGCCACCACAGGTTCAATTTCTATACCATTTCATTCTGTATTTATCAAGGATGTCAGACTCTCGTGAGCTCTCTCCTAAGGAAAATGACTAATGTGGCTCATGAAGCTATAACTAGACACGACAATATTAAGCTCTTTACAAACACTCTAAGTGACAAAATGCTGTTCTTAGCAAACTACATCAACACATTATAAAGAAAAATAATCAAATGCAGGTTAATAAATATCTCCTTATACAGGGCATGGGGAAGACTAAATTATTTGATTTAAGATTCTGATTTAAAAAAATTCATGCTTTCAACTGTTACCATGAGTTGGAGATTTAAGACATAGATGATTAAAAGAATAGTAATTCTATAGTAACTTGGATGATCTCATCAAAAAAAAAAAAAACTATAACAAAGGGACTTGATCCTAAGAGAAATAATCAGATAATGATATGGGAATAGAGTAAACAAGGTTTGATAAAGATAAGCTTGAACTGTAATAACTAGAAGTGTAGATCCAAGAGTCATTAAATATGGAAACATAAGCCTCATAAGTGAAGAGAAAGGCGCCAGTCTATATAAAAGGAATTATACAAGGAAAAGCTTAGTATCATTTAAGAGAAATTATAATGGTTTTTTAATTTCAGAAAACACACTGTATTTTTGTTTAAATGACCTGCTGCACATATCATTAATACTCTATGCCCTCCTGTTATAAAACAGGCCACAATGAGTTTACAAGTCGCATTATGCAATGGGAGACAAAACAGAAGTGATTAACCTCAGAACATAGGGATACCACTGTAGACAAACTTGCTAATTTCTCTGTGCTTTTGGTTTCTTCATGAGAGTAGTACTTCCTGTCCCATAAGATTTTTGTGAGACTTAAGGACCTAGTACATTTGTTAAAGCCCCCGGGCTTGTGCCTGCCTCCAAGTAAACACTACACAAATATGAGCTGCTGCTGCTGTTACATCTTACCACCAGTTAACAACAGGGAAAAAGTAAAAAGAGCAGAGTCCCAAAGCCACCGCCCAGAACAGAAGCCTGTGGTGAAGGCATCTTTACTAAGGAACGGTTAGTTTTCATTTCCTTGAAGTGTCCAATCTCATTGGAGAAAGTGGTGCAAGCAGAGTAATGTGAGTTTTGTTATTAGAACTGAGGCTGGGCCAGCTCTGCCGTCTGTACTTTCCGGCCTCTGTGGAGTGTGGGCGAGCAGGAGGGTGGCAATGGCAATGAGTCTGGCGATCCACCAAGAACAACATTAAGTTCTAAACTGTGGCACTGTGCTCTGGAAAGCTGGTCTACAAGCTACTGGAAGACTGTCTTGCCAAGAAAATCTCCTTTAAAAAAAGAGGCCACAGCCAACATGAAGACATGGCCAGAAACAATTCTATTAACAAACAGGGGACAGACTAGAGAAACATCACCAGTCCCTCTCACAGCACGCTTCAAATCTGTAGGGGACTCCAAACAAAACTTATTTTTCGGTATTCTAAATGTGATATGGGGGACTGGAGAGACAGCTCAGCGGTTAAAAGCACTGGCTGCTCTTCCAGAGGACCCGGGTTCAATTCTCAGCAGCCACATGGCAGCTCACAATTATCTAGAACTCCAGTTCCAGGGGATCTGGCACCATCACACCAATGCACACAAAAATAAATAAATTAGATAAATTTTAAAAATGGTGTTATGTTCAGAAACAGTAAAGAAATGCCTTGAAACAAGTCCAGACAGCAAACGACTAGATGAATATCTGCCCTGTCACGTTCTAGTTCCCCAATTAATTCATTTCCGAATGAACTAAAACAGTCAATAACTTGTCTCTGGGGACTGGGGAGATGGTTCAGTGACTAAAGGCTCTTGCTGCTCTTTCACAGGGCTCAAGCTCAGCTCCTAGCTCCCAGGGTAAGTGGCTCGCAGTCACCTGGAACTCCAGCTCCCGGGAGTTATCACCCTCCTCTAGCCTCTACTGGCACCAAATACACACACGTACACTGACACGAAAAAAATAAAGTTCTAATTTTATATATGATTATACATATGACACTTATGAAAGATTTAAGTTCTCCATAAAAAATGAGTGAAAATCATGTTAAATATTTTAACATGAAAATTAAAGGCATATTTTCTGTATGATAAAATAAGCGATCAAAAAAAATAAAGTGACACTCTAAACAACCCTTTACAAAGAATATACTTCAACTAATCTCCTAATATCTATTCCTTTACAATTAATTATTAGGCCAATCACAATACCCACTCCATAGCCCTCCATCTCTACAGGGTCAACAATGTCCTTCTAAGCAATGGTCACAGCCACGACAGTTCTGGCCACTGAGGTTCAAGAAGACATTTTTTGAGAAAAGTTCTGCCTCTAAGGAAAGAGTCATGAAAAGCCAAAGTTTTCTCCTCTTCCACCTGCAGTCATATTTAAGAAAGCAGGCTTCTGAGGTCTAGGGATAGACATCTTGAAACCACAAGATATCTAGGCCTTGAATGACAAGATCTGTAATTTCATAATTAAGAGTTGATAACTCACCCCATGGATTTTCTCTTAAACAGACTTAAAAAAATATCCTTTTAGTCTTAGGGCCAGTTTTACACTTGTAAAAGCATCCTAATTTATAAGGTTCGCTCTCTTATAAGGATACTCCCAGACAAGCCGAAATCCAGCCCAGAGTCTATCACAGTAGTAGAACATGCCCCATAGACAAGCCAAAATCCAGCCCAGTCTTCTTAAAACAAACCAGCTATTGACAACTACAAGGAAATGCTCCAATACTTTTCAAAGAACTTCCACATATTTTCTTTTACTATTTAGCAATAAACGAGGAAATTAATAAGATAGAAACACCAAGAAACTTGGCATAAAATTTTACTTTTAGATCCCACTTAGTTATATGTGCCATAACTTATTAGGGCACAAAAGGTTATAACTTCATGGAACCTAAAATATTCATCATGTTTAAATGATGCAAAGCATCGCTGAAGCAAGAAACGGCAATGTTTGGATGTGGTTGACTTTAGCTTTAAAAAGCCTTCAAGCCAGGTGTAGTGGCACACCCCAATCCCAGCGCTAAAACGCTGAGTGCAAAGACCACAAGAGTGAGGCTGGCCTGAGTTGCAGTAGTGAGAAACAGTCTCAGAAAAATAAGGAGGTGGGGGGCCAATTTTAAACCTGTAGAATTTGCTGTTAGGTAGTAAACTAGGGTGGACACGCTAAAACTGAGGCTCCAGCTCAGTGGTTCAGACTTTTGTAAATTAACATGTGGTACTAATTCAATCCCAACATTGGCCAAACTGGGGATAAGGGGCAGGGCACAAAAAGGAACCTTGATCTGAGGTAGTCTTGACAATTCTCTGAGACAGGCAGATGGTTCAGTGGGTAAGGTGCTTGCTTCACAAATGCTAAGACCTAAGTTCAGAACCCAAGTTCAGTGAGGTGGTACACATATATAATCCCAGAGCCAAAGGGAGATAGGAGGTAGAAACAGGCAAGTCCCCCAGAACACGAGTGCCAGCTAGCCTGGTAAACAGAGTACCTGTGAACAACAAAGAAACCCCGTCTCAAACAAAGTGACAGTAAAGGCCAGCACTTGAAATCCTTATCTGACTTCTACATATAAGTCACACACTAATGCACACACATCACATATACAAAGAATGGACTGACTGGCTTGAAGAAAAGCCAAAATTGCTTGTCTTGTCCACTTAGGATATTCCCAACTTTGCCAGACTGTATAAACTGTAAAATACAAACGCAGACATCTCTGGAAAGCAGTGATTTCACAGCAGCAGCAAGGTGAGATGGCAAGAAAAGAAGTCAGTAACAGCTGTGCACTGGAACAACCAGTCAGAAAACACAGAGGGCAGACGGAGGAAGCAAGCATGACACCACCAAGGCCTTACGTGAACCACAGATTAACACATGCGCAGACCAGTTGTTACATGAAGCACTTTTATACTTTTATAAGATTGCTTTGTGACCTGAAGAACACACATTTAAAATGAAAAAGCTCCCATGTTTCCCAGAAGAATTTATCCTGCTGTATAACACATCAGATGAGTACTGCTTCATATACCTTAGGTTAACACTGCGGTGGTTCTTCTAAGGTTAACTCATACCAAAAATGCGCTACCAATTTAAGCAAAGTATGGAAAATTAATATGTGTGTGTCTGCACAAGAGACACAAGCCCAAGCTGCACAGAGGATATGGCTGCGACTGGCGGTTCCCAAATGAGCGAGCTCTACCACATGGAGGATAATCACGGACAACTTCTCCAGTTGGAAGACGTTACTTGGAACCTTGGGATTTCTTCTTGCTAACTGGCACACTTGAACAGAGCTGCAGTTCCAGGAGACCAGAAACAAAGCTCACACAAGTTCTGGGGCCAAGAATGTGTGTGATTTCCTACCTAAAATTAGCCATGCCCATTTCACCACAGCTGGGCTGGGCTCCTCTATTTTAAGGTGTGCAGCACCAAATTACTTAAGAGTATGTAATTGCTGACTAATCTTAGGACTAAGAGTGTCAGCGACTTCCCACCCAGGCTTCAGGATGGCTAACTGGTCCCCACAAAGCCCCACACTTAATGGCCTTGCCATCTAGGGCCTTAGTATACCGCTACTGAGCCACGCACTAAAAACATATAGCACATGCAAAATAAGCAAAAAGAGATGTTCCTTTGCCTTTGACTGACTCTGCTTCCAAAGACACACATGCTATAGGAAAGGAGATTTTTTAAAAATGGACAAAAGTCACAATACTCTAAAAAGTAAATATTTGTTTTCAGGAAAATTGTATAGAACCCACAACAAAAACCTTCCAAGTTATGTTACACATGTTTACCTTCCCAAGTTCTGTGCAAAAGGAATAAATCCAACAGAAGGAGCTATTCAGCATGCATAGTACATTCCAGGAACATCAGAAGGAACTGGTAAAGGTACTGTTAGTACTTGCAGGAAAATTTACAGTATTTTCTTTAATAGAGCTGACTTTCAAACACAGATGAAAGCAAATGAAAAGGCAGGCCTTCTTACCATGAACAAGGGCAGTTTGTCAACAGGGAGCAAAACTGAGCTGTAAGTTGAAACCCAAGCTGCCCAGATAACAGCCCTGATTTCTACAAGCCCAAAGCAAAGATCTCACATCTATTTTATTACCAGCAATTTGAGATCCTGGAACAGACATCTGGCACTATCAAGTTCCCGATACAATCATGCAGCGCAAGAAGACAGCATTAACACTTGTTTTGACATACTCAATTATGGGAGGAGGTAAAAGAACACACACCTTCATCTTCAGAGGCATGGTACTTCACTTTCAACACCAAGTCAAAAGTTCTTTCTGGATTTTCCCTAAAAGAGAAAGAATCTTGTTATATTTTATTTGCTTTTCACAGCATATTAGCATTAACTATACAGCTTCTATAGAAGCATGTCTCTGTACCTGTGGGCTTTTGTGGTACTAAGAATTGAACCCAGAGTCTGTTCACGATAAAGAAGATAACCATCCCTGTATTTTACTGAGTTCTAAATCTAACCCTGTGCCTGCTGCAATGGCTTCTATGAGGCTCCCTGACTGTGTAACAGAAATATAAATGAAAATGTTTTATCAGCTTATTAAGAGTTAAAGTTCAGACTTTGGAGCTCTGGAGCTGGGAGCAAAGTATTTCATTGACCTCTGAGATTGCTTCTTCTCGTGTAACGTACCCTGTCTACGTCACAGAGTAACTGTAACGATGAGACATCAATTAATATGTGAATGTTCGTTAGAGAGTAGTAGATTTCATCCTGTTGACTCAAAACCGGAAAGCCAGGGCACTCCTACTAAGCATCTTCTCACACTGCCATGATTCTAACACCAACTCTCGGCTTTCCTCCAAAGAACCTGCCATAGTGAGAAAGATGAGATCCTAATTCCACCTGCATGTTCTAAAGACGATCACAGAAAAGTGCCCCATAGATGGGATATGTTGCACCTGCTTTTCCTGGGGTGTTCTTTATTGTTCCTGGGCATGTATAAAGAAGCTGTTCACACACTCCAAGCTAACCAAACCTAACAAATTATTTTCTTTATATCAATTATCTTGACGGAATTTGGACATTTGCCTCCTCATTAAATTCCCCCACCTTTAGAAGTTACTAGCATTTAACCTATTTATTAAATTTCAAAAAGTGGACTGAAATCTACTGAGATATTTAAAGCAAACAAAAATGTGCTGCTGTAACGTCTCTTTCCATGAGAAGGTGCAAGATCAAGTCTGGGAACTTGGCTCAACAGTATTTGCCCTAGAGTGCCTGAAGCCTTGGGTTTGACCATGATGGGAGGGGGAGGGAAGGGGGAGCTGTTAAAGTAAAAGTCATCACATTGCAAAAAAGTGATGACATACATTTCAATTACTCCTGCTATGTCTGGTGCCTTTATTAATATCTACTTTCTTCAAGATGTTATTAATGTAACAATAATTATTAATTACTTCTCACGTCTAAATAAACATTGATTTTAAATATCAACCAGAGAAAAAGACAAGCCATATTTACAAATATACACTTCCTCATCATCCCCACTATTAACTTGTTTCATGGGCATAAAATGGGCTCCGGTGAACTTTTTTAAAAAATCCCTTCGTAATACAATTAATTGTCCAAAAAATATGTTTTTTTTTTTAAACTCACCCTGCACTTCATGGTGTCAAACACCAAAGGAAATATTCTAAAATGCATAAGGCTTCTATTTCCATTAGACGTTTAAAATTGGTCTTAGGTAGAAAAATTAAATAGTGACTCTGTTATACTGCTCTGCGACCTAAGGGGCCTTTCACGGTGGCACAACAAATACAGAGTGAGGTAGAACGGAATGGGAGGGGGCGGTAAAAGACGGGATTTCTTCCCAAAGTAAAGTTTCAGAAGGAGACCAGCAATCACCCGTCTCCGAGACAGCTCAAAGCAGAGCCACCACCGTTATTCAAATTGCTTTTCACCTACTCCCCAGAAGTAAAATGGCCAATGATAAAGAGCCACCTTGGTGCATCTACCACTCCGCAAGCAGCGCACACGGAGCGGCTGTATAAACAAACGCCGCTTTCATTTTATGTGAAGGGAAAGCATCAGAAAGCATCCCAGGCCACCCTGGAAAATCACCCTGAAGGGAGCAACGGCAACCTGGGTCGCCGGGCGAGCGGTTTCATAACAACCGCTCGCCGAGCGGCCCGCCCGCCCGCCGACCGGGCCCGGGGAAGCAGGGTCGCGGACCCGGCAGGCTTTGCGGCCTAGCGCCGCCCGCCGCGCAGCCAAGCCGTACCGGGCAGGCCGCACCCGGGGCGGCGGACGCCGGACCCCGCCGCCGCTCACCTGGTCCTGCGGTCCATGGTCACATGTCGCTGCGGGGCCGCCGTCGCCCCGCGCCCGCACGCCCGCACGCCGCCTGGGACGCGCTGCTCAGAGCGGCGGCCGGCCCACGGCGCCCTCCGCGGCCTCGCGGGGACAGCACCGCGGCGACGCCGCCCCCGCCCCCGCCCCCGCCTCCCGGTTCCCGCGACCCGGCCGGCGGCGGCGGCTCGGCCACCTTCGGCGAACCAGGAAGTCGTCGGGAGGGGGAAGGGGCGCACGAGGACGCGCCCTGCGGCTGCACCTGGCCGCGCGGCCCGCGGGCGGGACCTGCCCTCCTGCTGTCCTGGGCACCGGTTCCCGCTGCCGCCGTCCTGGAAAAACACTTCTGTCCCCGGGTTCCCACATCACGACTTCCATTCATTCCGAGTTCAGAGCTCAAGTGGGTGCTACCGCTCCTGCCTCACTCCAGCTGTGGCCCGGCTAGTGCTCTCGGAAAGCCAGAGCCGCCCCCTCCTGATTCAGGAATGTTCAGACTTTAGGCACCTGCTAAACAGCTCTGCCAAATAGCTCAAGGATAGGCTCCAGTTGCCTGCCTGCACAGATGGGAAACACATTCCGGCCGCAGTCACCGACGCTCAGCCAAAGACTTAACTTTTAACACACAGTGGCAACCCCCCTCGAGTGTCGTTCTACGGAGTTGAGAAGGCACCACGAAGGAAGGAGGAGGTGAATGAACCCCAGAACTCCAAAGCATGTATTCTGTAAGCAATGATAAACATTGGCTCGGCAGGCCCCACACCTGGTACAGGTACCTAAATCACATCACAGAGCAAGAGACTGGGTCTAAGATAAGCAGTGGGCAGTAGCAAAGCTGGAATCAAATCAAGCCCGTCTTAGCTGAGTCTTTACTGTAGCTTCTTATTACTTCTTCTGCTGTCTCAAATTTGGGATCTGCTAAGAAGACATTTAGAAAGATGTACGGTGGACATTAAAAACATTATCCACGGCTAGAGACTCGCTGGAGTCTGAGAAAGGCGTTCTCCCAGCTAGCATTCCCCTTGACAAGGCTGGAGTGACTGTCATCCAATGGGGGTTGCTTCGAACTGGGTCCACATATAAGGCACAAGAATGAGGAAATCGAATGTGGTATGAGTCATGAGACATAAAAGTCAGACAAAGATCCTTGGAAAATAAATAGGTTTGATCTTAAACTTTCCTGTCAAAAGTGATGTTGCCATCAGCATAGCAAGACACATTCCATAGCCACAAACTTAAGAATAAGATTGAGATCCCAATGTTTCTGACACACAAAACAAAAAGGCACTGTATTTGTGCAAAGGGTGCTGTCATAACTTGACTTGGTGTGGGATGTTTGACTTCAGTTTCTCGCTTCCTACATTTGTAAAATGGGGATTGTTCCTTGCATAGCGCGAGCCGTGTGTTGTTCAAGTTTAAAAGTACTTTAAATGCCACTTGTGGGACATTTGGAGGAGTCACTCTGTGAGTTTCAGTTTCACAATTAGGCCAACTACACCATGTAATTTTGATTTTCCCATATAAAGTTCTTTCCTGCCTAACAAGTTAGCATACTCCAAAGACTTGAAATAAATCCTATAAACTAAAACCCACTTCTGCCCCAAGTGTTACTGAATTGTGTGTCTCTCCTTTTGTTATAATTAATTCTTCTCCAAAGAAAAGAACCCTGCCTAGGGGACCTGTCTCATGAGTTTTTAGTCTGCGGTGAGAAAACAGTAGCAAGGGTTTTCACCATCCACTGTTGGGATTGTGTAAAGTGACAGTCATACCACCGTATAACATAAGAGCATTGCTTATGCAAACTACACAAAGTGTATGAAAACAAAATGCCTCACATCTATAACCCATGCCAATCTTTTTCCAATCACATTTGCGGTCAATGACAACAAAGAGTTTGATATTATTGGATTTAGCAAATAAACACAAGTGGATACAATTGATGTGCATAGTTTGTCAAAAAATTCTGAAGCAAGAAGTTAGGATAAGCCTATCGTGGTATGTTTATTAAAACCAGTGATATAATTTTGATAATGCTTGCTTCATATAACACAGTGTTATTAATAGAGAAGCTTAGAGAACACAAACTTTCAAATTGGCTGCTACATGATCATATTTAAGCAATACTATTTCCTACTTGACGATAACATTTTTTAGATTATAATAATCCAAGAACGAAATATATAATAGTATTGTCAAGGAGCACATATTAGGACCGGGCTGTAGATCAGTGGTAGAGCACCGGCTTGCTACCTACAAGATCCTGGTTTGATCCCCAGCACGGGAAGGGGAGAAAAAAAGAGAACTATGTTCTTCAGCTCATGGATGTGATCTTGATGATGAGCGTGTTGATATCTACTGAGTGTGTGTCTGCATCACACAATTCAATAATGGGAAAATGAATTACCTATTAATTAGATGCCCTAATACGTCCATAGGACTGTCTCCTTCAACTTACAGTTCTGTTGTGTTTGCTTTATATACCTTGTGACCATGTTATAACAGATATTCCAGTTTATAAGAACCAAGTCTACCTAGAAGAGTGAACCAGTTCTCGTATTTTATGTCTATTTTGCCCTCAGTGTTTGTTTGTTTGCTCCAAGTAGTGGTTTTCGGGCATTTTCATCCTTTTAAAACACAGCAGCTTTCTAGACCACTATGCTTGAACAACTCTTCTTCAATAACTGCTTGTGTCCACTCTGCTCAGGCTACACCCAATGCTCTCTGCTTGGTAGTTACTACCTACTCTTGACATGAAAGAACCCAAGTCTGGGTCACCTAGTGATCCAGTGCTCTCATTCCCAAAGTACCCATAACCACAGAAGTAAGCACTTAAGATGTTTTATCCATGTACAAGTGAGCCTTGGAAGAGAAACTTATAGTATGCTGGGGTACTCCCTGCCAGTCCCTTCCCTCTAGAAAGAAGAGAGAGGGACACTGTTATGGACTCTCAAAGGTCTTCAGAGAATAATTCCATTTCGAAAGCTTCAGGTATAAAGTTGTCCGATCATCTTGGCTCTTAGGATAAGTATCTATTACATCTCCTGATAAACTGTATTTGTCTCTACCATTTAATGTGCTTTCCTCTCATGCCTCCTTTTCTATGCCCCTTCTTCAGCTTCTTTAGAAGAAATGGCATTCTTTCTGTTATCCTTTCTGGCCTTGTACTGTAACTTACAACTGGGAATTAATGGACTCTATTCATTAACTAGACACACTCAGTGGCTGTGGGCCTCCTCTGTGTATATCAGAGTTTAAGGTTTCAAAGAACTAACTAAAATCCAGTTTTTAGAGGTACCCTGCTCATCAACTGTGTTTGGCACATTTCCAATCAGTTGTTCCCTAGAATCTAACTCTTCATGGCTTCCTATTATTATTCTTAGTTAAATTTAATTAATAGCATTCAGATATTCATTTATGGTGAAGAAAACTTCCTTCAATAAAATACTCAACAGGTCAATTTTCTTTTTAAAATTTCCTTAAAAATATTAATTTTTGTCTGGACATGAAGACCTAGCCCTTTAATCTAATCTTTAATCCTCTAACACTAGAGAGGAAAAGACAGGTGGATCTCTATGAGTTTGGGGCCAGACAGACTACATAGTGAGATCCTGTTTCAATTTTTTTTTAATTTCCTAACTTGAGTTTTACTATCAAAACTGAGACAGTGTTGACAAGGAAAACATTCTCCTAGTGTTTCCTTCCTACTCTACAGTAGTATCATACATTTAAATCTAAAGGTAAAGTCTCCTTTAATAGTACATGTGTACTATTAAAATAGAAGCCAGAGGGGAAAATGAAGAAGCAGTATCTTTGCCAAAACCATTATTTTCTGCATTGATTCAAAAGTACCTTCCAATTTGTAGACAAAAACAAAACAGACAAATTTTAATGTCTTTATTACCAAACCTGAACATAAGCAAAAAAAATTCAAATGATAAATTATATTTATTTAGCTGTTAAACATTTAATAAAAATATTCTTGCTGGGCAGTGGATACCTTTAATCCCAGCACTTGGGAACCAGAGGCAGGTGGATCTCTGTAAGTTCAAGGGCAGCCTGATCTACAAAGCGAGTTCCAGGACAGCCAGGATACATAGAGAAACTCTGTCTCAAAAAACAAAAACAAAAACAAAAAAAATCTCAAAAACCACTTAACAAAATATCTTCTTTCCCCTTCTCAAAGCAATTTGGGCCCAGTTGTAAAATAAATGCTCTTACCTCTGACCAGCTTCTGGTAGTTCACGTTTATCTTCATTCCTCAGCCTGCCAGACATTGGGAAACTTGCTCTGAATTAGGAGCCGAAGGAAAGAGAGTAGGACCAGTAGACGGTAATCAGAGGGCTTGATTTCTCCTGGGACTCTGAGAAGTCTTGCTTGGCTTTCAAGAAGCAGTACAATGAATGTTTGGGTAACCCTGTGCACTGCATGGGCAGCAAGCTCCTGACCCCACCCACGAGATACTCCACATAAATAAAACATCATCATTGTATGACAGCCCTGCTCACACCCATTGAATGTTTCAATGGAATGAGTAATCGCAGTCAAAGAGGAATGTCATTAGAATTTACTGGAAGGATTCAGAATAGGCTATCTAATATGATACTGGTGATCCAGCAAAATCAGCGACCTCTAGAAACAATCATAATCCTAATGTAAAAGAAAAGTTCCTGCTGGCCAAGTTCTACTTTCCTAAAATTTAATCACTAGGCAAGCATGACATGCACATCAACACACGGGAGGCTCAGGGCGTGGGGAGCTGCAGCGTGTCAGCCAACAGACCTCAGTCAAATAAACAGCAGGGCAAAAATGCCATTCTACAGCACAAGGCCCCTTGATGAGTAAAGAGATTCACAATCCCATCATATTTGATAGTCACCTCCCTCATCTCCTTCTACTACAAATTAGACATGATAAAAGCAAATAAAGCCATGGGTACTCCTGTACGCCAAAGTATGGGCATCACCTTATCTCCCTACTGTTGTCTGGAGTCACAGACCCACAACTTAGATAATATCTGGTAAGGGAGGAAAACAGCTTGTAGTCTTCTGTGAGAAGACAGGAAGGCAGTTACAAGATCTTAATTCCACGTGGAAGCATTTCTTTTCTGTGTGAAAAGGCACTCTCTCGCACACTTTCCTTCATTCTCTGTTCCCATGGAGTAGTTTCTTGCCATCTTCTTGGGATGGCCAACAGGGACAGCTAAGCTTGCCTAGAATGGAAAGGAGGCTTTAGGATCCATGATTCAGCCTGACCATCACTGGTGACAATAGTGTTCTTGCATCAGTGAGGACAAACAGCACTTTCTGCCTGCTGCATGGATGCTTCCCGGGTCTGCCCCTTACTTCCCTCATGGGTAGAGTTATGTATCAGGAACAGTCAACACAGCGTGTGCTGGGCACAGTAATTACACTGTGTCCTCAATTCTGTGGTGATATAAAGCCATTGATTGCTACACGATCCTTTCATTATCTGTGATTTCTAATACAAATATGCTGTACTTCTTCTTTGAATAAGCAGGTAGGTATTAACTCTTAAGTAACGTACACATGGACTTCTGTGTTGAACCCTAACATTAGGATTGGAAGGGAAGCTTTAAATCTAGTGGTCTTCTGCAGAGTTACTCACTCGAGCAAGCCAACTGGTAAAACCACTTCCAATCTGTGGAAACAAAAAGGCACACGTTTTGTCGTAATAGTTGAGTCACCAGGGCCATTTCATGCACAAAGACTTCATGCACACACCAGAAGGACAAGCTTTACCACATTTGCCTTTAGGCTTGCCAAGTGCTTAGTGATCATTTTATTAGCCGAGTCCCTCCACAGTCCTGTGAGGTGAGGCAGGTTGTGGGTAGAGCAGGTAGCATCAAGATGAAGCAGGAAGCTCACTCTCCAGCGACTTTTTTATTTCGAAGAACACCTGCATGGAGGAGTGTACGCTCCCATCAACCAGAGGCACCCAGAAGAAGACGTTAGTCCACATTACACCACAGAACCATTTTTGAAGAGCCATTTCCTTCAAAAAGACACTCACTGCTTATGCAGTCAAACCTTTTCTTTCTGTTTGCAGTTCTCAGTCCAAGTTGTAGGATTTTAAAAGCAGTTATATAAGAAACTAAAAAATATATTAATCTGCTGTTGTTACTACTCCATCCTCATATTACAGAAATGGATGCTTAATTCCAAAGAAACTTTCTTTATTAATCCATAGAAAATCTGATTGTTAGGGGAAAACTTTACTTAGAAACTTGAAGATTTCCTGGTTCTTAAGGATGAAAGGGAAAAAATAAAGAAGACTTATGAACACTCTTAAAAATTGAAAATAAACTTTATAATTGTCTTTTTAATATTCATGTTGATATATATTCTTGATCTGAAACTATTGAGCACATAAATTTTGCTCATATCGGGGGAATTATGTTAATGGATGTTTTTGCTTGTTTGGGGAGAGTGGAGTCTACACAGAAGGAACAGCTGCCTGCATAACTGGTTATGTGCAGTGTCAGGGTAATGATCTGAGCTGACTGATGGGCACAGTCACTAGCCCCTAAGCCAAACCTTAGCTGTTACTCTTCGCATATTTTGCTTTCTACTTTTGTTCTATATTTCCTCGCCTGGCTTGGGCTATGCTGTGTTGTTGTCTTTTCCCTCCTACAAGTCAGCAAAGACTCCAAAGTTATTTCTCCTTTTGTTGTGAGCTACATTTTGGTTTTCCTGAATTCTGTCACCTCTCCCAGGTGACTTCCTAAGTCCTGACTCCCATCCCTTTCTTTTGCCTTGACTGAATACCACACACTGGTAATTTATAATAGAAATTGGTGTCGAGAATGGTTCGAGAAGCTGAAAGTCCAAGAGACTAATGCCGATATTATGGAACTTGTGGGTCATTGCCTGTGCCTCAAGAAGTCGTATTCAGTCACCTGTCCTCTATAAATTAAAGAAGCCAAATTACTAGAGGAAAGCGGGGAGGCGAGGAAGGATATTTTTTTTTTCAAGGTCGAATTGAAAACGGGGACTAAGAGATCAGCAATCCACACACACAAGTTTGTGGCAGGAGGGTGGTGCTCACATAGAAAGCAAGAGCTATGCAGAACTAATGTGGCCAAGGTGTGGTCCCCTCCACACCTGTCCTTGTCTCACCTCCTGGTCTCTCTCTTCAGGTCAGTCTCTGCAGCAATGTAATCTGACAACTGTAAATCTTTTTCCTGGAGACAAGTGCCTTTTCTTGGGGACAAATTCTTTTTCTGAATGCCTCCAGGGCTTTGGGTTCCTCTTCTTCCAGCAGAAGCTTCTTAGGAAAATCCTGTTTCTTGAGCACTTCCTATAGTCTGTTCGCCAAAGACTGGTTCACAAGCGTTCCCTCGGATGTGTTCATATCCACCAGACAGGCTGGTTACACTGGCTTCTGGTGACAGGCTGGTTACACTGGCTTCTGGTGACAGGCTGGTCACACTGGCTTCTGGTGACAGCCACCTTGATGTTTCATGACATGGTGGTAGCCACCGCCTATTGAGAAAGAGCAAATTGTGTCCTCTAAAGACCTACTTTATAAGGATTTATAATCTATAAGCAGAGACTAACAGTAACCATGTAAATGTATATATAATAAAATGTCTTACAGTAACAAGTACTAACTACAAAAGAGACCAATGAATCAGCAGGATGGGCAGCAGGCTCCTTTGCCTATAATACATGAGGCAACATCTTTAAGGTGTGGACATTTGAACTGCCACTTGAAAAATAAAACAACTGGCAGTTATGTGAAGTGATACAGAATGAGGCTTCCTTGCAAAGAGAACAGATATGCATGTTCTAGAGGTTCAAGCTAGGCTAGTACATTTAAGAAACACCCAAGTGTCTAGTAACAGTTGTATGGTACAGTGTAGGAGGTGAGAAGGCTCCAGATGGCACACGGGTTTTATATGCTGTGATCAAAGCTGCTTTTGACTTGACTCTTGGGGAGAAGCTGCTAAGCATGGAGCAAAGTGTGGAACTCAGAAAGACATTTAGGAAACTGCTATGGAAGAAGAATAACTAGTCTGCCTTGTCAGTCGGTTGCAGTGAAGATAAGTAGTCTAATACTAACTAGAAGAGGCATCAGCCAGATGAATTACCTAAGAAATAGATGTCCATAGGTGTAGACAAAAGAGAGCCATGGCTAGCTTTGTGGCTGTTTACTAAGGGGCAGGGATGAGGGTATATGACGGTTCGGTGATGAATGAACCAGCCCAAAGTCTACTTTAAACACTAGAAGACCGACATGCCTTAGACACACCAGTGGCTTTGGCAACTTGTCAAGGAAACCAGCCTGCATCGCTCCCAGCCTGTGAACCCCGGCTATTTCTATCATGATAACCACCTACACTGCAGGTAAATAACTGAAATATTTTTGACTGCCATGCTTTTAGCTCAAGGACATACTGGGAACGTTGACTGGAAATTCTCAAGCTTGGGTGATTACAAATGTCACCATTCTCCTTGAGTTTGTAATTCATTGCCTCCCCCCTCCAAAAAAAAAAAAAAAAAAAAAAACCACGGAAGAATGGAAAATAAAGCAACGTGTACCCTAAAGCCTAAATCGCAAAGCAAGAATGCATGCAGAAATTCAGAAGTAAAGAGTGCGTTACTTGCATGGACCATAAAGATACTGAGAGGCTGTCTGATGCCTGGTCAGCATGTGGGAGGCTGAGGCAGGAGGACCCAAGCTTGAGACCAGCCCAGGTTGCAAAGCAGCAACGCTATCTGGAACATGAAAACTGGCTCTGCTTGTCTTGCTCTCAGGAACACTAATTTATAGACACTGTAGAAGGAAGCATGGCTTGGGGGCCAGGAAGATAACTATAGGATTACTAAAATGATTTAACAGAAAGCCCCCAGGTTATGCTGAAGTTGGACATGCTATCTTGTGAGCATGAGAATAGAAGGCCCACAGCACGTATGCCGACTGCTGCAGTCAGTGTCTATAAGGAGTAAAATGCAGAGGCGGTTACAGCACAGCCTTGGCTGACACACTTTGTGCTTGGCTGGCCAGTCAGATGCTGGCAGGTGCTAATTAATTAACAAGACAGAAGCTCCTTGAATTGAGGGCCTCCATTAGTTCCTTTGGCAATCATAGAATCAAGTTCAAGGGTAAGTACACAAAACACAATATTAACGCCACCAAGTACTAAGGTATAGGTAGATGACAAGTCACCCTGAAAGAAGGAAGTGGGAGTTTCTATTCCTTCCCCTTTTTGATGTTCTGCGAGCTTTGGGAGTAGGGTAGTCGTTACTGTTGTGCAGATGGGACTTCACTCTGTAGCCTAGGCTGACCTAGAACTCAGTATATATCTGAAGCTGGCCTCATAAGTCAAAAAAAAAAAAAAATCCGTTCAATGTTAAAGGTACTTAGTTCACTGGATCTGTGACATTCCAGCTTAGCAAGGCAGGTCACGGAACTGGTCGATTTTATGCCTGCGACTGTGTGGCTGACTGAAGCTGCAGCTGGCTGCTCCTGCCGGTTGTAGGAAGAGAATATTGTACCCCGCACAGCTAGGCAGGAAGCTGTCGATATTCAAATGTTGACACGTGGTTTCTACTGAAAGCGTTTATATTTCATACCACAGTAAAATCAAAAGTCACACATCAAACCATCTTAAGTCAAGGGATTGTCTCTATGCCACATCATGAACCTTTGAAGGCCCGCTTATTCATCTCCTTCACCTCCCAGAGTGGTCAGAATGCAGCCACCAGAGAGCTGTCGAAAGGAGAGACTTGGTAGTAGAGTCAGCAGGGTGGCAGAATGAGGGTTTCCAGGACTTCCCTCCCCATAGAAGGGTCAGTCTGAACTGACTCCTGCACATACATGACCTCACAGCCGCTACATAAGAGACTATAGGTGGGGCACGGACGGAAGAAAACGACCGTCACAGTTCCTGTGCCTCTCCACCCCCAGCCCACAGACGACAGTGTAGCCACAAACGCATTCTCTGTGGAGAATGACCGAGTAAGTGGCCACTCTGCTGCTCTCTCCTGCACCTGGACTGTCCCCATGAACTTGACGCCATCCAGCATGGAGGAGTCAGGCACCAGGCTTCCTTGTTGATCCAAGTCCCATGCTAACACCAACCAGGTTCCTGTTGCTCTGAGTTAAAGAAAAGCCACAGTTATAAGCCTGCCACCACATCCCCAAACACCAGGCTCCAAAACCACTTCACACACTGAACCTCCGCGCCTACCCCAGGGTTTGGCCCGCTCTCACTGTCCTGGGCTTTGCCATTTATACAGATGCAGGCCCACCCCCAGTCTCCAGGCCCTCCCAGAGCCAAGTCAGCCCAACAATAGGTGTCACCTCTACTCTAGTGCCAGGTTGGCACACCTGGTGTAAAACAACACACCAACACCCATGAACAAACAGACCTCAGGATTGCCAGCTGACAGTTCAGTTCCTAAAGCCCTGGACCTCGGTCCAGGCCAATAACTGGTCCCAAGCTCTAGAAAAGCCCTCAGAGACTCAGGATGAACTCTTGTTCTTACACCACACTGACTCCCACCCCAGCTCCAATGGACATAGGGTCCACTAAGGGAATTCTAGGCTCCTTCCCTGCTGGTCTCCATGGTGATAGGCTCCAGGCTAGTTCCCATGACTCTGCAAAACCCATCAAAGCCTGCTCCAGCAAACCTGCAATACAGTCCCAGTCTTTTGAAACTGTGCCTAAAGTTCCAGGAAGAACCTGGAGATCTTGCTTCCAGACTAGCTGCCTTGGTCCACAGCGTCACAGCTTACCCTGTGAACTCAACATAACAATAGATCAGACCCCGGATATCCAGGTATCCAGATTGGCCCAGCAGACCCAGATTTCTGGCCTTCTGGGCAATCCTAGTGTCGGCCTGTCCCCTGTGGACTGAGGTATGTGGTCCCTCCAATAGACCAAGGTTTCCAACTGGCTGTCACAAATCTAGGCTCCAGCTTGACTCTAGTGAATTCAGTTACCAGGCCTACCTACCTGGTGACCTTGGTGCCATAGCAGCTTGCTTGGGGAATCTTCCAGTAGGTCTACCCAGCAACTATACCAGATAGGTTTGGATGGACCAGAGGGTGAGCCTCTACTTCTTTCTTCGAACAGGCTAACAGTGTATCACAGACTGCTGACAAGAAGAAAAAGGTGATATGCTTTCTTTTCTAAGGCTAAATGAGTGATCAAATTACTAATTACTGTCTCTTAAAACTAGAGATTTACGTGTCATACATTGTGGGAGGAGCTTGTATTCCCAACTATTCCGAGGTTGAAATAAAATCCTGAGATCAAAACCAGCCTAGTCTGGACTGAGCTCCCAAGGTCCCGATGAGGAGCAGAAGGAGCGAGAACATGAGGGAGAAAGTCAGGAACGAGAGGGGTGCGTTCACTCATGGAGACGGTGGGACAGAACTAATGGGAGATCACCAACTCCAGTTGGAATGGGACTGATGGATCATGCGACCAAACCCGTCTCTCTGAGTGTGGCCAACAGCGGGGGCTGACTGAGAAGCAAAGGACAATGGCTCTGGGCTCTGATTGTTCTTCATGGACGGGCTCTGTGGGAGCCTTCTCAGCTTGGTCGATCACCTTCCTGGACCTGGGGGAAGTTGGGAGGACCTTGGTCTTAGCATAGAGTGGGGAACCCTGATGGCTCCTTGGCCTTGAGAGGGAGGGAGGGGAGGTATGGGTGGAGGGGAGGGGAGGGAAGGGGGAGAAGGAGGGGAGAGAAGGGGGAGAAGGAGGGGAGGGAGGGGGGAGGAGGAGGGAAGGAGATGGAAATTTTTAAATATAAAAAAAAATAAACCATGAGAAAAAAAAAAAAAAAACAAAACCAGCCTAGTCTACACAGTAATTCTTTTCAAAAATAAAATAAAAGAAAGAAAATATAAATTCCCTACACTGTGCTGTATATTTAGTAGCCAGCAATTATTCATTTTATAATTGAAATTTTGAATTCTTCAACCAATAGTTCTTATTGCAAGTGTCAGCATTTCCTTCATTTAAAGGTTAAATAACATCCCATTGTTTAATACACCAGAGTTTCTTTTCTCCATGGTTGCTGATGTAGGATTAGACCGGCTCCTTATCACGGTACAGATGTCTCATTGATAAACTGTTTCATTTCCTTCAGATATAGCATGTGATTAGATTGTTGGATTATATAGTAGTTCTAGTCTGATAATTTTTTAAAGCTCCAAACTACTTTCCAAAATGTGTACACTAATATATATCCCCAGAGGTGCTCAGGGGCTGTCTTTCCTCTGCCTCTCCATCAACAGTTGCTACCTTTTGGGATTTCTTTAACAGCCTATCTGATATGTGTCTTGCTGTTCAAAAGTGTTAATATCTATAAATTTTACAAAACAATAAATTTTATCATATACTGCCATACATGCATAATTGCATTTTAATATGTTCATCCCTCCCTATTACCCTGACTTTTTATTCTTCTTGCCTCTCCCCAACCCGCTTCCCCTTCCCAAACAGTCTCTGCTTTACTTCGATGCTTTACTTTTTCAGATTTCATTATGAAAGAAAGCTGTGCATTAGTTACTTTTCTGAGTCTGTCTTATTTAAGTTAATATGATCTCTATTTCTATACATCTTCAATCAAGATACATAATTTTATTCTTCTTTGTGGCTGAACAACATTCTATTGTGTGTTTTGTGCTTATTCTTTCATCAACTGATAAGTAATGGGATTGATCTGACCATTCAGCTATTGTGAATGTCTCAATAAAGAAGAGGATGCCGGTGTCTCTGCTGTTTGCTACCTTTGATTGATTCATTGTGGTTTTGACTTGTATTTCCATGACAGTTAGTGGTGTTGAGCAATAGTTATTGTTGGCTATGAAAGTATGGTTTTTGTGTGTAGGTTGTTTTATCAGCTTAAAGAAGACATTCATAACCATGTGATGCTTTATATAAGCCTCATGATAACCACAAAGGAAAATCCTGCCGTAAGGCACTATGCAAGTTTCCAAATAAGGGAATCAATCAATATCTCTACCCAACTATGATGCTATCAACCATAACAATGACCAGCATGGCACCATAACCCTAAGAATGCAGTAGTGGCATGAAAACCTTGGCACGCACCAGTAACTCTCTAATTGAACTTACTATCCAATCAAAAGAGGAAAATCATGTTTAATACTAGTAACCTAGCTAACCACCCAGCACTAAAGAAATAATGGATCTCAGAATTAAGCCTACAATCCCACTTTACTAAACCAACATAATCCCTAACTACATCCTAAACTTTTGTCCTACCCACAGGTAAATATAGTTCTCACCTTCTGTCAAGGAGATGTCTTATCAACAGACAGAGACCATTACAGAAAACCACAACCAATCAAAATGTTGAGTTTTGGAACCCAGCCACAGTGCCTAGATCTATAACACAATTACATCACCTAAGACTCAGGGAATATAATGGAAGACAGGACAGAAAGATTTTTAAGAACCAGAGGAACAGAGTTTGCTGTGAGATTCTGACTCTTAGAAGTGTAAGAAGCTACAGCTATAATGTCCTCTCAACTTGACTGACTGCCTAAACAGGACCTAAACAAGATGACACTAGCATGCTAATATGGATGGGGAAAAGCTCACGAGCATTCAGCCCCACACAGAGATCTAAGCAACTGAAGAATGCTGCAAACAGGTGGGTTGTCTTCCCCTGAGAAGAACACATCAAGTGGCTGTCTAATACCAAAGGGCAACCTTGAAAACATATACATACAAGTAGCATTACACAGACTGAGCAGGTAGTATTTATGTTTTTAGGAATGTGTTTATGTATGTAATAGTAATTAATGAAAAGGTGGTGATGAATTTGAAACAGAAGAACTGGCATATGGTTAGGTTTAAATGGGGAAAGAGAGGGGAGAAATTAAGTAATTATAATCTCAAAAAATAAAAAATACACTACAGAAGATATATGTGATGAAGAAAAAGTAATGACACTTTTTACAGAGGAATCATCATTCATGAGCCAGTCAGCAGGCAAGTTTCCTGCAGGTAGGCTGCTCCAGTACCCCTATCCCATCTATCAGACCCTGTAAGCTACAACTCCCACTCTGACCCCAAGCGCTGCTATACCCCGCCACCTCAGAGGAACTGTGAAACACAGGTTGCAAATTCACAGAGAAGACAAAGAGATGAGTGACCACTCACCCAACGAAATTCCCCACTCTCTAGGCCCTTCATATCAGGGCAGAAACCCCAGGCCCCTCCCCCACCTGCTTCAGCTTCTCTAGCCAGGCAGCACTCAAACTTCCTGCTGGCTGGAAATACACAGAGAGAACCAAGAAAGAGGATTAAGAGAGGAACCCTAGCCGGGCGGTGGTGGCGCACGCCTTTAATCCCAGCACTCGGGAGGCAGAGGCAGGCGGATCTCTGTGAGTTCGAGACCAGCCTGGTCTACAAGAGCTAGTTCCAGGACAGGCTCCAAAGCCACAGAGAAACCCTGTCTCGAAAAACCAAAAAAAAAAAAAAAAAAAAAAAAAAAGAGAGAGGAACCCTAAAGCACAAACTGCAAGTACACAGAGAGGAGCAAGAAAGGAACTCTGCAGCACAGGCTGTGATTGCACAGAGCAGACCAAGAGAGCAGGCCGAGAGACCTCAGTGGCTCCCAGAGACACAGACAGTAGCAGTACAGAGCAGACCAAGACCAGTTCCCAAAGACACAGACAGCTACTGGAAGGACTAGACAAAGAGGTAAAAGACACTGATGGCACAAATTGGAGGAATAGATGGGTAGGCTCCAATGCAAGAATTCTTCCAACAATCTAAAAAGCAACATGGTAACACCAGAACCCAGTGGTCATACAACAGGAAGGCTTGATCTTCCTAACCCAGAAGAAGCAGAAGAAACAATTTTAAACACAACTTTTTGAGGATGATGGAGACCTTTAAAGAGAAAATGAAAATTTTCCTTAAAGAAATGGAGGAAAAAACTAACAAAAACTAGAAGGAATCAATAAATCTCTCAAAGAAACCCAACAAAACCAAGAAAAAATAATCAAACAGGTGAAGCAAACAGTTCAAGACTGAAGTAGAGATAATAAAGAAAACACAAACTGAGGAAATGATGGAAATGGAAAATCTGGGTAAAAGCAGGAACTACAGAGGCAAGCATAACCAACAGAATACAAGAGATGGAAAAGAGAATCTCAGGTGTTGAATATACTATAGAAGAAGTAGAGTCATTGGTCAAAGAAAACACTAAATCCAACAAATTCTTAACACAAATCATCCAGGAAATCTGGGATACCATGAAAAGGCCAAACCTAAGAATAATAGGGGTAGAAGAAGGAGAAGAACTTCAGCTGAAAGGTACAGAAAATATATTCAACAAAATCATAGAAGAAAACTTTCCCAACCTAAAGAAGAATATTACGGAACACCAAATAGACTGAACCAAAAAAAAAAAAAAAATCCTCTCACCATATAGTAATCAAAATGCAAAACATACAGAATTAAAAAAAGAAATATTAAGAGCTGCAAAGGAAAAAGGTCAAGTAACATATAAAAGCAGACCTATTAGAATTACACCCAACTTCTCAGTGGAAACCATGAAAGCCAGAAGGTCCTGGATATATGTGCTGCAGACATTAAGAGACCACAGATGCAAGCATAGACTATTATACCCAGCAAAGTTTTCAATCACCAGCAATGTAGAAAACAAGATATTCCACGACAAACCAGTTTTAAACAATACCTATCCACAAATCCAGCACTACAGAAAGTACTGGAAGGAAAACCCCAACCCAAGGAAGCTAACTGCACCCACAAAAATATAGGCAACAGATAACCTCACACCAGCAAACCCCTAAAAAGAGAAACACACAAACACTACCACCAAAATAATAATAGGATTAACAATCACTGGTCTTAATATCAATTATATCTTAATATCAATGGACTCAATTCACCTATAGAAAAACACAGGCCTTAGAGAATGGATATGAAAACAGGATCCAGCTTTCTGGTTATACAAAAGATACTCCTCAACCTCAAAGACAGACATTACCTCAAAGTAAAGAGTTGGAAAAGATTTTCTAATCAAATGAACCTAAGAAATAAGTGGGTGTAGTTATCCTAATATCTAACAAAACAAATTTCAAACTAAAATAAATCAGAAGAGATGGAGAAAGACACCTTATGCTTATAACAAGAACCATCCATCAAAATAAAGTCTCAATCCTGAACATCTATGTCCCAAATATTAGAGCACCAAATATGTAAATGAAACATTATTAAAACTTAAATCGCACATCAGACCCCACAGACTAATAATAGGAGTCCTCAACACCCCACTCTCCACAATGGACAGGTCAACCAGACAGAAACTTAACAGAGAAATAAGAGAAGTAGCAGATGTCATGACTCAAATAGACTTAACAGAAATATATAGAACATTCCACCCAAACACAAAAGAATATACCTTCTTCTCACCACCTCATGGAAACTTCTCTAAAATTGACCACATACTTGGTAACAAAGCAAACTCAACAGATACCAAAAAAAAGGAATAACCCCATGTAGCTTATCATGGTTTAAAGTTAGAATTTAACAACAACACTAATTGCAGAAATCCCACAATCTCATGAAAATTAAACAGTGTTCAATTGAACCACCCCTGGGTCAAAAAAATTAAAGACTAGAATTCAACGAAAACGAAGGCACAACATATCCAAACCTATGGGATACTCTGAAAGCAGTGCTAAGAGGAAAGTTATGTGCCTACATAAAGTAGAGAACTCTCATACTAGTGACTTAACAGCCCACCTGAAAGCTCTAGTACAAAAAGAAGCAGACTCACCCAGGAGGAGTAGAGGACAGGAAATAATCAAATTGAGGGCTGAAATCAATCAAATAGAAACAAAGAAAACAATACAAAGAATCAGTGAAACAAGAACTGGTTCTTTGAGAAAATCAACAAGCTAAAATAACTCTTATCCATACTAATCAAAAGGCAGAGAGAAAACATTCAAATTAACAAAATCAAAAATGATAATGGGGACATAACAACAGACACTGAAGAAATATGGAGAATCATTAGGGCATACTACAAAAACCTGTACTCCACAAAACTGGAAAATGTAAAAGAAATGGACACGTTTCTGGATACGTAGCACATACCAAAACTAAATCAAGACCAGATTACCAATTTAAGTAAAACTACAAAGAAATAGAAGCAGTCATCAAAAGCCTATGCGCCCCCCCCCCAAAAAAAAGCGCCCAGGGCAGGATGATTTTAGTGCAGAATTCTACAAGAGCTTCAAATAAGAGCTAATGCCTACACTCCTCCAAGTGTTCCACATAATAGAAACAGAAGTTAACACTGCCAAACACTTTATAAGAGTTTATAGTTACCCTGATACCTAAACCACAAAAAGACTCAACCAAGAAAGAGAATTACAGAACAATCCCACTCATGAACATAGATTCAAAAATACTCAATAAAATATGGCAAACTGAATTTTAAAAATCATCCATAATGATCAAGTCAGCTTCATCCCAGAGATGCAGGGATGGTTCAACATACAAAAAATCTATCAATATAATCCACCATATAAATAAAGAAAAAAGCCATATGGTCATCTCATTAGATGCTGAAAAAAAATTCGACAGAACCCAACACCCCTTCATGGTAAAGGTCTTGAAGAGATCAGGGATACAAGGAACATATCTAAACATAATAAAAGCAATATACAGCAAACCAACAGCCAGCATCAAATTAAATAAAGAGAAACTCAAAATGATCCCAATAAAATCAGGAACAAGACAAGGCTGCCCACTGTTTCTATATATATTCAACATAGTTCTTGAAGTTCTGGCTAGAGTAATGAAACAACAAAAGGAGATGAAGGGGATACAAATTAGAAAGGAAGAAAGTCAAACTTTCACTATTTGTAGATGATACAATAGTATACATAAGTAACCCCCAAAATTCTTTGAGGAAATTTCTACAGCTGATAAATACCTTCAGTCATATGGCAAAATACAAGGTCAACTCAATAAAATCAGTAGCCCTCCTATATACAGAAGATAAACTGAGAAAGAAATCAGAGAAACATCACCCTTCACAATAGCCACAAATAACAAAATATTTTGGGGTAACACTGACCAAAGAAGTGAAAGACCTGTTCGATAAGAACTTTAAGTCTTTGAAAAAAGAAATTAAAGAAGATACCAGGAAATGGAAAGATCTCTCATGCTCTTTGATAGGTTTGATCAACATAATAAAAATGGCAATCCTACCAAAAGCAATCTATAGATTCAATGCACAAAAAAAGATTCATCAAAATCTCAACACAATTATTCACAATGATTGAAAAACAATAATCAACTTTATATGGAAAAACAAAAAACTCAGGAGAGCCAAAACAATTTTATTGTACAATTCCTATACAATAAAGGAACTTCTGAAGGCATCACCATCCCTGACATCATAGAGCTACAGTAATGAAAACAGCTTGGTATTGGCATAAAAACAGACAAGTTGACCAATGGAATCAAATCAAAGGCCTGGATATTAATCCACACACCTATGAACACCTGATTTTTGACAAAGAAGCTAAAATTATACAATGGGAAAAAAAAGAAAGCATCTTCAACAAATGGTGCTGGCATAACTGAATGTCAACATGTAGAAGAATGCAAATAGATCCATATCTATCTCCATGCACAAAACTCAAGGCCAAATGGATTAAAGACCTCGATATGAATCTGACCACACTGAACCTGACAGAAGAGAAAGTGGGAAGTAGTCTTCAATGCATGGGCACAGGAGTCAACTTCCTAAATATAACACCAGTAGTACAGACACTGAGAGCAACAATAAATAAATAAGTGGGACCTCCTGAAAATGAGAAACTTCTGTAAAGCAAAGGACACAGTCAATAAGACAAAAAGGCAGCGTACTGACTGGGAAAAGATCATCACCTGAAGAATCCAAGAATAAGACTATAAAAATGTAGATTCCAGAAATAAGAATATAGAAATAAAGAAATATAAAATTGTAAGCCTAGTAGAATGAGAGCAGACTGTCAGCATCTTTCTTGGCAGCTTAAGAATTAACTATTAACATTGGGTTACTCAGCTTTACAGAAGTGGCCCTCTGCAAACTTAGGGTCGCTCAGCAAACTGAGGAACAGCTTTTAGATAAGCCACCTGGCCACTCATGACCAGAAATTGATGTGAGCTGAGTTAACTTCTAAATGATGAGATGTACATGATTTTTGACTTTTTGGTTTTATATTGTCGCATATTCTTCCCTGCTATGCGAAACTGGCAGTGTCAGGGGAGGTGCAGAGCCTGCATAAACAATATCAAGGAATGCCAAGGAAAACAATGCTCTAAATACAAACACTAATTTAACTGAAAAACTCTAAAATGTAAATTACAAAGAAGAGCAGTTTGTATCTGAGTTTTACCTTGAGATTTTAAAAATTCTTTTGTAATTGCCTAAAGCTTGCTATAAATGGAGGAGTTCAAAAACTGGCCTTTGACACCTTTACAAGTCCATCTCTGGCTGTGGTCTCAACTGGCTGATAAGCTTTTTGTGCCCCAAGGAGGTTTAATTTTTTAATTTTTTTCCTGGAATAAAGTTTACTTCTGGTTTATGAGACGTTAGTGGTCTGTTCCCATCTTTGCACAACCCCCATAGACCCAACACACCAAGCCCACATCAGACAGAGAACTGATCTACAAACTATATAAAGAACTCAAAAAATTAGACATCAAAATTCCAAATAATCCTATTAAAAGATGGGGTACAGAACTAAACAGAGAATTCTCAGCAGAAGAATCTCAAATGGCCAAAGGACCCTTTAGGAAATGTTCAACATCCTAGCCATCAGAGAAATGAAAAAAAAAAAAAAGACTCTGAGACTCCATCTTACACCTGTCAGAATGGTGAAGATCAAAAACACCAAAGAAAGCTTATGCTGGAGAGGATGCAAAATAAGAGGAACACTCCTCTATTGCTGGTGGGAATGCAAACTTGTACAACCACTCTGGTTTCTCAGAAAGTTGGGGATCAACCTACCTCAAGACCCAATAATCCACTCTTGGTCATATACCCAAAGGATGCTCAATCATACTACAAGGACATTTGTTCAACTATGTTCATAGCAGCATTATTTGTAATGGCTAAATCCTGGAAATAACCTGGATGCCTCTCAACGGAAGAAAGGATGAAGAAAATGTGGAGTACTACTCAGAGGTAAATGCCTGTAAGGCATTTTCTTAATTAGTGATTGATGGGGGAAAGCCCAACCCATTTTGGGTGGTGCCATCTCAGTGCTGGTGGTCTTTGGCTCTATAAAAAGGGAGATTGAGCAAGTCCTGAAGAACAAAACAGTAAGCAGCACCCCTCCATGATCTTGCCATCAGCTCCTGCATTTAAGGTTCCTGCCCTGCTTGACTTCCTGTCCTGACTTCCTTCAGTGATGGACTATGATGTGGAAGTGAAAGGTAAATGAACCCTTTCCTCCCGAACTTGCTTTCGGTCATGGTATTTTATCACAGCAATAGTAACCCTTCTAAGACAGCCCCCAAATACTCCTTATTAAACAGACTTATAATTTAATTTACAAAGGAAAATTCTACTGAAGAAAAATAAGTAAACTAAAAGAAAAAATTTACATATTAATTTCTATTTGTTTTTTAAGTGCTGCTTAACCTTTGTGTAAACTATTCCCTATCTCTACTTAAACTTGCTAATTACCCCTACCTTCCAAAAGGCTCTCAAATTCTTTTCTGAGGTATTATAAGGATCTGGCTTTACCTGTGCGGAGGACCCTAAGGGGGAAATTCCTCAGGCTACTGGTGGCAGTGTTGGGTCACACCTCCCTGACACCACTGACCAAACCATCAAATTTCAAGAACAGATGTATCTTCAAGATGGAAAATCAGCAGACTGCAGCACCATCACAAAATAAATGAACCCAAAAGATCAACAGAAACCCTGCCGCCAAGAGCAAAGTACACACCATCCTCCAGCATCCACGGTCATTCTCCAGGGAAGCTCGGGGCACATCACAAAGCATGTGTGCATAATTCAAGAAGATTGAGGTCATGTAAACTATCTTTTCCACATGGGAACGTTTGAAGGGAGGAAAGAAAAAGGGGAAATGATGTAATCGTAATCCTCAAAAAAAGAAATAATAAGATAAACATCTCTGCATATTTCAAGCATATTGTATCCACTGAACTGTCCATACAAACTCCCACATAACCAGCAGAACTCCCACAGTGTTGCAGTAGAATCCCGCTGAGTTTAAACAGTTTTTGAGGTTGGAGAAAACAGATGTTTTTTCAAGTTTTACTAGTCTGTCCTGATACACTCCAAATCTGGCAGCGTGCTTATTACAGATAGTGTCTTCTCAAACTGGTCTTTGAAAGCTTGCACAAGTTTCCTATAGGTCAATCAGAGCGCTATACCTCGTGACTTGACAAGAATGTAGTGTCTATCTACATGTTGAACAGTCTTCCTTCTTTGTAACTTTTCTTTTGGAGAAGTTTTGTTTTCTTTTGAGACATTATAAGAGTTGATAGAGGGGTTAAAAAACAAAACAACCAAATGAAAAAAAGCAGTGACGGAAGGTGTTGGGGAGACAGCTCAGTCTTAATCAGTTGAGTGTTGTCATGGCAAGCAAGATGACCTGAATTCAATCCCCAGAGTCCATAAGAAAAGCCCAGATGTGGCATTTGTAATCATAGGTTATTTGGACCACATCTGCGTGGCCACTGGACCTTAGGTTGGTTCTTTGTGTCGCAGCATTTGTAACTGGTTTTAGTATCAATATAAGAGCTAGCATCATAAAATGATTCTGAAAATACTCCGCCCTTTGTGATTTTGTTGGAAGAGTGTGAGGAAAAATTGTTAACTCTTAAATGTTTTGTAGCGTTCTCAGGTGATGCGATCAGATATCTGGCTTTTCATTAATGGTAGAAATTCGATTATTGATTTCATCTCCTTGCTTTGGCCTATTTAGATGTTATTTCCTGACTCTGTCTTCAGAGATGAAATCTTTACAACTCTGTGATCTCAGTTGTAATATTTCCTCTTTTATATTATTTATTTGACTGTTCTTTAGTTTATAAATAAAGACTGATTATTTTGTTTTATCCTTCAGAAAACTATTAGTTTCACCCATTTTTTTCTGTTGTTTATACTCCTTATTTCATTCATTTATATTTTAGTCTTTATTATTTACTTGTTTCTGCTAATTTTTGGATATAGTTTGCTATTCTATTTTTTGCCCCTTGAAGTATGAAGTTAGGTTGTTTATTTGACATTCCTTTTATCTCTAAGGTAGGCATTTATGGGCATCAACATCCCTCAAAATTGCTTTCGTTACATTCCATAAATTTTCATGCTTCTATTTTTATTTGTTGCAAGATATTTTTTAATTCTTTTTTAAAAAATTTCTCCTCTGATGCAGTGATATTTTGGGGATGGTATAAAATTTTTATACATTTGTAAAATTTCCAATTTTCTTGTTTTTTAGTTTTATATCACTGCATTTGGAAAAGATAGTTTACATGACCTCAATCTTCTTGAATTATTCACACGTGCTTTGTGTTGGGCCCTGAGCTTCCCTGGAGAATGACCGTGGATGCTGGAGGATGGTGTGTGTTTTGCTCTTGATGGAAGGGTCTCTGTTTATCGCTTAGGTCCATTAATTTTGTGTGTGTTAAAACAACATTCTTTGATATATATATATATATATATATATATATATATACACACACATACATATATATGTATATATATATAATGTATCCATAGTAGGGAAAATAGACTTATAAAATTGACAGATAATGGAAGGGTCACCCAAACCTCTCATGGAAGGAGGCAGCACTATACAGTGTATCAAGGAAGTTTGGGGGCAAAAACATTAAAAAGGATAATGGCATCAAATAGTTAAGATCTTGAAGTTTGGGTCTGTGAGATAGCTCAGCAGATAGAGGGACCTGCCACCAAACCCGACGACCTGAATTCAGTACTTAGAATTGACTCCCAAACAAATTGGTCTATGATCTCCACACATGGACAGTGGCACACCCACTCCCTTCCATATGCACATAATAAATAAATAAATAAATAAATAAATAAATAAATAAATAAATAAATAAATAAACAGTCTTTTAAATATATTTTTTAAAAAGACTATGAAGGCCATGAAGACCAAGGGCCTGACTCATCACCACTTCCAAAAACTCTGAAAAGTGTTGATGAAGATGATGGTGGAATCCTTTACGTTTTGAAAGGAAGTCAAGGCCAAGTGTGGAAAAGATTTTATGATTCATGGCATGTTATCATGACGCTTATGTTTTCAAAACAATTTGTGCCAGAACTTGACTATGAGTTAGGGTAAAATTTTTAATACATTTCAACATGTTGGCTATACCTAGTTCTGTGAACAGCAAAGTCTATGTAGCCTTGATTTTCAAACTGATATAAGAAATTAAAGACAGAATGTTTTAATATCTGGGGAAATGATAGTTTGACGTGTTTGTAACTCTACTTTCATTCCATGTAAATATTTTACTGCCAGTTTTCAAATGGACACATAGTCCTGCAACCTGACATTGACTTACAGGAAATTTTCTTATGTCTCTTTATTAGATTTTCCCTGTGTTTGTATAAATATCTCTCAGTACCATACCCTATGAGCATCATTATTGCATACAGTTATTGTACTTATTGTATATAGTTTTTCTTATAGCCCTCTTTTTTATTTTACACAAAAAGAGAAAGTGTAGTAGCATTTCATTTGTATTTTAATAAATAAAGCTTGCCTGAAAATCAGAGAATAAAACAGCCCCATTGGTCAGCCTTGCAGACCAGACCAGGCAGTGGTAACACACACCTTTAATCCCAGAAGTCACACTAATTGCCTTTAATCTCAGTGGTGCATTCCTTTAATCCCAGTCCTAGGGAAGATTATAAAACGGGAGGAGACAGCTCTCAGACACAGTCTTATTCTGAGATTCCTACAGGCAGGAGCATCATTTTTGGAGTAAGGTTGAGGTAATAGCCAGTAGCTGACTGCTTTGCTTTTCAGATCTTCAGGTTGAACCCCAATTTCTCTCTCTGAGTTTTTACCAATCATGCATCACATCATAGCTTCCTTATTGGCCCTACATCATGAGTAAATAAAATGAAGCACACACAGAGTAATTAGAACCAAAATATCTGAGGAGCACCTTGAGCGCTCTCTGAGAACTGCAGCTATGTCCGTGGAGCCAGACACTAGTACATGAGTTTCTTAAATACAATGTTAAATGCCTTGGTAATTTTCTGATATCTTCTTTTCTTTATAATAAAAATATCAAAATGAAGTTTTTTCACTGAAATTAAGTTTTTTATTAGCGATCTCAATTTGGGACCTGCTCTCACACTTTAACAGTCTCCTTAAATGGGATGCCATATAATTAGGTCTACTTTATGAGCATAGTTTTTATCTTACCTGTAGAGGCAGATATATATATGTATATGTGTGTGTGTGTGTGTGTGTGTCACAGCTCTCATTAGTGATGATGTTCTTAGTGTATGTATTGTGTGACAAGACTATTCCTGGGAAAACACAACACACACATCTACACATGCCAGAAAGGGAGCCCACCATCAACCAAAGTGTAGATACCACCAAAGTCGAACTTGGTGATCCAATGAGTTTTACTGGCATTACTTACAGGAGTATGGGTGAGTGATTACTTAGAGGAGCAGAAATGACTCTAAGGTAGCTACATCACCAAAGCCTGTCCCAGCATGGGGAACAGTTCACAAAAACTGGGTATCAGAGCATACTGCACAGTCTGCAGGCCACTCAACAGGTTGGAGAGTGTCTTTTCCAAACGACTCGGTTGATCAAAACCTCTTCCAAGCAGTTCTGCTGGACTCTGCTTCTTTCAGGCAGTTAGTCTGATCTTAGAGTCTTCTTTTCATCTTATCTTCTCTGAATGTGATTCTCAGCTGTCTTTATTGCTTACTCTTGGGAGGGAGGAACCTAGTAAATCTAGTCGGTTCAGCAACTTCTGAAGCTGCCGTGAATTGCTTAACTTCTGACTTAAGGAATGTAACTTGAAGATAGAATGTTTCAACTTTAAATGTTTCAATCTGGGAGGAAAGTGCTACACAAGAGTATGGCCTAAAATAATTTGTCTTCCTCCAGTGAGGCCCAAAGAAACCGAAAGTTTAGACTCTTTGTAATAGATCAGTACCCTTGATGAACTTTAATACAAAATTCCCCAACAAGCCGAACAGTCGAACAGTCGTGGCACCTGCCTTTAATCCCAGCACTTGGGAGGCAGAGGCAGGCAGATTTCTATGAGTTCGAGGCCAGCCTGGTCTTCAGAGCAAGTTCTAGGACAGGCACCAAGCTACAGAGAAAAAAAAGCCCCAAAAAACACACAAAAATAAAAAACAACAGCAACAAAAAATTCCCCAGAAAAATAATGTAAGCCAAATTTTAAAAAACTAATAAGTCCTTGTATTCCAAAATCAAAAAAGTTTTCTCCCTAGGATTCCAGAGTAACTTACATGCTATTCAATAAATGTTATATACCACAGTACACAATCCTATATATTATATTATAATTCATAAGACCATATCAGTAGATGGAAAATTGTCTTTGATAAAATTCATCACTCTTTCATGGTTAAAAATTTTTAATGAGCTGGGCAGTGATGGTGCATGCCTTTAATCCCAGAACTGGGGAAGCAGAGGCAAACAGATCTCTGTGAGTTCGAGGCCAGCATGGTCTACAGAGCAAGTTCTAGGACAGCGAGTGCTATACAGTGAAGCCCTGTCTCAAAACAACTGAAAACAAAAACAAAAACAAAGTAAAATTCTTAGTGAATTAAGAATAGAAAGAAAGTGCCCCAACATAATAAAAATATAGCTGACAAGCCCATTATTAACACTATAACAAACAAAAAAGAGTTGAGAAATTTTTTTTCTCTAAGGTCACAAACAAAGCAAGAGTGCCTATAGTTTCCTTTTCTATTCAAGGTATTGATGGAAGTCCTAGTTAGAGCAAATTTGAGAAAGTAAATAATCACATAAATTAAAAAAACACAAAAATAAAAAAATAAAATTGTCTATTGACAGACTCTTATGGAAAACTCTAGAGATTCTGCTGTGTCTGCCCATTTTGGCTGCTATAACCAAGTATCTTGTCCTGGGTAGTTTCTGAGTGATGGGCATGTGTTTCTCTTAGCTCTGGAAACTCGAGAGTTGATTAACAAATGTAGTGTATTGGACAGTTTGCTTTCTGTAACCAACACAGAACCTCGTTGCCATAGATTCATCTGGTAGAAAGCAGGAAGGGGAATGTACCAGGGCAGTTCCTTTTGTCTCTTCCGTTCATGTATGTGTAGCCTTTGTTTGTTAAAATGTTTTGTCTTGACTTATATTCACATGTGCATGGTTCAATATGATAATTTTATACATCTGAAATAAACAGCAAGGTAATTAACACTTCCTTCTTTTCCCTTGCCATTTTTATATATTGAAAACCTTTGAGTTCTTTGGGTTACTGCAAAATGTGGAATAAACTGTTACAGACTATAAACTATTGTCAACTACACTTGCTGTGAACTGCAGTTACCCTCTTGTTTTAGAACATGCACTCGTGTATCTGCTTGAACTCTATACCTCTCACAGTCTTGCTTTTCTCTATTCTCCCCAGTCTCTGGTCACCACTGTTTGTCCACTTCTATGACATCAATTTCTTTTTCCTTCACAAATGAGTGAGGACACATAGTATTTCTCATCTGTGTGTGGTACATTTTACATAACACAATGGTCTCCAATTCCACATGTCACTACAAACACAAAAAACACTTTAAAGAATGCTAAGCCACTACATGAAGAGCTGTACCTTTGTAAGTCAATCAGCTCAACAAGTGCTACCTCTTGCTACTTACTATCCCATTGATGGTTAATTTTCAGCACATGAACTAAGGAACTACATTATGACTGTTCTATAGCTGTGGCTCTCAGCCTGAGGGTTACAGTCCCTGTGGGGTCAAATGACCCTTTAACAGGAGTTGCCTCAGACCATCCTGCATATCAAATTTTACATTATGACTCATGAAAGTAGCAAATTTACACTTATGAAGTAATAATGGAAGCAAGTTTATGGGTAGGGGTCACCACAACATGAGAAATTGTATTAAAGGGTCGCAGCATTAGGAAGATTGAGGACCACTGTTCTATATTAAAAAACTGTCAAAACTAGTGAACAAATTCAGCTATAAAATCATCATATAAAGCCACTATCATTTTTATATTGTAATAATGAAATCATAAAAGATAAGAAAAAATTCTATAAATAATGGAATTAAAAATAATCTGTAAATAAATTTGGCCAATGAGATGGAATGATCTATATATAGAATATTGTAAAACACTGGTAAAAATGGAAGGAAGCACAAGCAGAGGCTTCTTTTAGAAACAGATAGAGACCATTACAGAGATCTGCAACTGTTCAGAAGGCAGAGACTAAGTGACCTGTGGGGCACCTAGCCCTAGCTAGCCCATCCACAATGTGGTCCCTAGACCTTAGGATTCAGAGCAATTATGGAAGATATGGTATAAAGATGGTAAGAGTCAGAGGATCAAATGTTTGTGACTAGGTAGTGCCTTGTAGATATGACAGGGAAGCTGCACCCATGAAGTCTCAAAAATACAATTGCCTAAATAAGACTTGCATAATGACATTATCAGTTGATATGTGTCTTAGCATTTCTACTTCTGTGAAACTCTTATAAAGGAAAACATTTAATTGTGGCAGCTCTCTTATACTTCAGAGGCTTATCCATTATTGTCACGGTAGGAAGTAAGGCAGCACACAGACAGATATGGTGCTAGAGAAGGAGCTGCGAGTTCTTACACCTTGACTCACAAGCAACAGGAAGTGGCCTGACTTGCTGAGAACGGTTTGAGCATATGAGATCTCAAGGCCCACCCCCACAGTGGCACACTTCCGCCATCAAAACCACACCTCCTCTAACAAGGCCACACCTCCCAATAGTGTCACTCTATTTGGGAGCCATTTTCTTTTAAAGCACCACATTCCACTCCCTGGCCTGCAAAGACTTATAGCCATTATCATAATGCAGAAATGCATTTAGTCCAACTTCAAAAATCCCCATGGTCTATAACAGTCTCAAACATATTTAAAAGTCTGAAGTTCAAAGTCTCTTCTGAGATTCATTCAATCTCTTCACTGTAATCTCCTAGAAAATCAAAATCTAAACACAGATCACATACTTCCAACATATAACGGCATAGGATATACATTACCATTCTAAAACATAGGAAAGGGGGCCCAATGAGGAAATACTAGACCAAAGCAAGATCAAAAACCAGCTGGGCAAACTCCAAACTCTGCATTTCCATGTCTGACGTCCAAACATTCTTCAGATCTCCAACTCCTTTTAGTTGACTGCAGCACACTTCTTTCTCTTGGGCTGATTCTACTCCCTGTTAGCAGCTTTTCTCATCAGGTAACACATGGCTATGGCGTCTCCAATATCTTGGGGTCTCCAAGGCAACCCAGGCATCACCTTCACATCTTAGCAAAATGGCCTCTCTAGGCCTCCATTCAGGGACACCCCTGACACAAGCCTGGCCTCAGGGGCTTTTCTTAGTTATGGGAAAAGATTCCATAATGCCTTTTTTCTATCCTTGATGCCAAAACCATGTGGCCAAAGCTGCCAAGTTATGTTGTTTACTGGGGGCTAGAACATGGCCCCCTCGTTCAAGTACATCTTTACCATCTTTCTGTTTTCTATAGTTTCCTTCACTGCCTAAGCTTGGCTGTCTGAAACTCGCTCTGTAGACTAGGCTGGCCTTGAACTCAGAGATCTTTCAATTACATCTTCACCAGCTTTTTGTTTCCAATGATTGACTTCACTGGCTAAGCGTCACTGTTCTGGAACTTGCTCTGTAGACCTGGCTGACCTCAAACTCAGAGATCTGCCAACCCCTGCCCTCTCCCAGCTGGGATTAAAGGCTGACACCACCACACCTGGCTCTAAACTTTTCCTTACTTCCTTTGAAGTTGGAATTTTAGCTGGGTGGGATCTTGGCCTAAGGTCATCACTCCCTTTATTCTATTTCTTAATCTGTTTCTGTCCTTGAACACAGGATTTAGCTCCAGTCCACTTCATTCCTGGTACAGCTTTTCTCCTCAAATTGTTCTACATCTTGTATTTTTTTTCTTGGTCAATTTGCTCCTTTTCATTATAAATATTATTAGAGTTACATGACAGGGTCTCTACTAAATTATTTGATATTTCCTTGGCAACAGGATTAATCCAAAATTGTTCACTTCAGTCCCAGGCAGACTCATTGGACAAAGGCAAAAATCACATTCGTCACCAAAATATCACAAGAATAATCTCTAGGCAATTCTCCAAAATCTTTTGAGCCAGTCCCCCACAGTTCAAATCACAAAGCACCACTGTCTTCTATGTTCCTACTAGTATACCTATCATACAATGACTAAAGAATTCTACTGCTGTCTAAACCAAAGTACAAAATTCTTCCAAACAAAAACATTACCCAGCCTATCAGAGAAATACCCCAGTTCCTGGTAACAACTTCTGTCTTAATTAGGGTTTCTATTACTGTGATGAGACACCATGACCACAGTAACTTTTATAAAACAAAATATTTAATTGTGGTGGCTCTCTTACAGTTCAGAGGTTTAGTCCATTATCATCATGATAGGAAGTGAGGCAGTATTCAGGCAGACATGGTGCAAGAGAAGGAGCTGAGGAATTTTAGATCTTGACTCACAGACAACAGGAAGTGAGCTGTTTCATTGAGTGGGTCTGAGCACATGTGAGACGTCAAAGTCCACCTTTACAGTGACAAACTTCCTCCCACAAGACCAAATCTAGTCCAACAAAGCAGTACTTCCTAATAGTGCCACTCCCTTTGGGGGCCATTTTCTTTCAAACCACCACAATATGGCAACAAGGATGAGGGAATTTTATCAAGCCAAACCTAGGTAAGGAGCTATAGGCAATCAACAGCTGCTGAGAAGTGGAGAATCAGTTTTCTCTAAGGCGACTTATGGGATAGGTTATTCCATAGGTTCTCAAACTTCCTAATATTGCAATTCTTTAGTATAGTTCCTCATACTGTGACCTGTGGCCATAAAATTATTATCATTCCAATTCCATAACTGTTCTTTTTTTGCTACTTTTATGAGTGTAATGTAATCTTGCATATCTAATATGAGGATAGTCTTTAGTAACCCCATGAAAGGGTCATTCAACCTCATGACCTGCAAGTTGAGAATCATTCTCATCTATTCTATTCAATCCCTAATGGTCAGCCCTAAATATATGCACGTTTTACCAACACTTAAGGGACTCAGTAGGACTTGTGTGTGTGTGTGTGTGTGTGTGTGTGTGTGTGTGTGTGTGTGTGTGTGTTATGTATGTATGTATGTAAGAAGAATAAGGAAGGGGTCATGACTTTGGAAGGGAATAGAATGAGACAAAAGAGGGCTAACTAAGGGGAGTGGATGCAGTCCAGAAAAGTCATAAATATTCCCAAGAAACTGTGCCTGCCCTGGTCAAAGTGACCCACCAGGGCATCCAAACAACATCTTCTTGCTTTGAACACCCTTGTAGGCATCTGATTAACCTCTGTTTTAAAATTCTTGTCTGCTAACAGTCACTGTTTTGAAATTCCCTTATATCCCAACTAATGAATTCAAAAGGTGTATACATTTACCCAATTTTGAACCATTAAGCCCTGTGCCACCCGCTTGCAATTTTTCCCTTTAAAAACCTCTTACCCTGAATCCTGGGCCCATTCTCCTCTACTTACTGTGGCATAGTGTTGGATTACAATCCCAGTTAGCTAACTTGTAATCAATAAACCCCAGTGTGTTTCCACTGGATACTGCTTTGTGGTGGTTTTGTTTGGGGGTCCTGTGACATGGGCATAGCACTAGCATGAAAAGAGATATGCAGATCGAATGGACAGAATAGAGAGTTCATAATAAATTTACACATCTAACAGATAATTAATAGTAAACAGAAATGCTAACAATACTCAATGGATGTATTGGTCAAGGTTATCTAGATGAACAGAACTGAGGGAGTGGCTCTCTGTGTATAAGGGCAGTTTATTAAAGTGGTTTATAGGTTGTGGTCCAGCTAGTTCAGCAAGGGCTCTGTAGAAGGAAGCGGCGGGGCTGAGTCCCGCCACCCGGCTAGCTTTACCCAAAATAATTACACAGAAACTGTATTCTTTTAAACACTGCCTGGCCCATTATCTGTAGCCTCTTATTGGTTAATTCTCACATCTTCCTTTAACCCATATTTAGTAATCCGTGTTGCACCACGAGGTGTGGCTTACCAGGAGAGATCTTAACCTGTGTCCATCTCAGAGAGGAGAAGCATGGAGACTCACTATGGTGACCGCCTGAAGCGTCTCCCCACTCCTGCCACCCAGCATTCTGTTCTGTCTACTCCACCTACCTAATTTTCTGTTCTCTTAAAGGGCCAAGACAGTTTTCTTTATTAATTAACCAATGAAAGTAACATAGACAGATAACTCTCCTCCATCAGGGCTCTCTTCCCATGGAAAGTGGATGAGGCTGGATGTCTCAGCTGGGCTTCAGTATACAACTGAATCCTGAACAAGTAGACTCTAACCCGAGTGAAGCAAGAGTGAGGACAGGTGGGCAAATAGCAAATTTTTTTTCTTCCCTTGTCCTGTGTTTAGGCTGCCATGAGAAGGTGTGGCCCAGATTTAGGGTGGGTCTTCCCTCAAATGATCTGGAATTTAGGTAGGTCTTCCTACCTCAAATGATCCAATTAACTAAAAATTCCTCTTAGGTGTGTCCAGTGACTTGAATTTTGAGTTAATTCCAGATTTAGTCAAGTTGACAACGAAGAATAACTGCCACAATAGGAGATGGAAAATAATATTTGCATGTGAAAAATGAAGTAAGATATTTATCTCATGTCACATATAAAAACCAGGACAATGACTAAATAGCATATATGAAACTAGAAGTTAGAAATTCCTCGAAGGAAATATAGGGACAAATGGGCAATATTTTCTGGATATAACCCCAAAAGTATAGGAACAAAGGCAAAATGACAAACTTCTATGTAAGTAGACATATTCTGTCCTGACCACTGTTCCCAAATACCCAGTAGCTGCTTCCCCTGTTACCACACAGAAGCTTATATTAATTATAAATGCTTGGCTGATAACTCAGGCTTATTACTAACTAGCTCTTACAATTTAAATTAACCCATTTCTATTAATCAATGTATTGCCACATGACTAGTGGCTTTACCTGTCCTCTAGCATGTCTTGCTTCCTGGGTGGCATCTCCTGACTCTACCCTCTTCTACCCTTCATTCTCAGTTTGTCTTTTCTGCCAACTTTCTGCCCAGCTACCAGCTTGTCAGCTTTTTATTAACCAATGAAAGTAATACATATTCATAGTGTAGAAAAGGATTGTTCCATGGCACTTCTACAGAGTAAAAGGACACCTGACAACATGAAGAGACAATTAGGAAATAGAAACTATTGCAAGTCAAACATTTCTTAGGTATTTATATAAAAAGTACATTGATTTACCAAGTAGCTTAATAGACAAAAACAAGTAAAGCCAACTAAAAATGGACAAAGGGCTTAGGTAGATATTTCTCTAAATAAGATATATGGCCAATAGGTATATGAAAAATACTCAACATTATTAATCATGTGGGAAATATTAATAGAAATGACTGTGAGATGTCACCTCACATCTAATAGAATGGGTGTCATCAAAAAGATCAAAGATAGTGTTACTGTTTGCTGTTTGCTATTGTTTGAATCTGAAACATCTTCCACAGGCTCCCATGCTTGCACACTTGGTTCCCAAGCTGATATCACTGGTTTAGGAGGGTGGAATATGGAAGACACCTGAAAAGACTGCTTGATTTCTGTCTCTGGTTCCAGCGGAGTACTCTCTTTCTTGGTTTACTCTGGGCACACCCATGAGGGATCATTTAAAGTAGGAAGACTAATCTAAATTCCAGATCATTCAAGGGAAGACCCACCCTAAATCTTGGCAGCATAGATAAAGGACAGAAAAGAAAGAAATATTTGTTCTTTGCTTGCCTGTCCCCACTCTGACTTTACTAAAGCTAGAGCCTATGTCTCTGGGTTTCTGACAGATACTGAAGACCAGCTGAGCCATCCAGCCTTGTTGACTTTCTATTGGGAGAAACTCTCACCTCATGCCCCTGGCCACTACAGATGGAGCTGCCTTCTCTGCCATGGTGGACTGTGAGCCAAAACAAACCTCTTCATTCTTAGGTTGCATCAGGTGGGGTTGCTTACAGAGTGAGAAAATTAACACATGCTTATCAGCTGTTGAGGAGAGTATGAAGAATGTGAATTGATACAGGGAATATGCAAAATAATATGGAGATTTCTACAAAAAAAAAACCATAGATATACTTACAGTTGTGGGTATAGCTCAGTGGTAAAATTAATGACTAGCACGTATATCATCTATAATCATCACTAACACACCGACCATGACAATACAACAGAAAAACCCACCATTTAACTCAGCAGTATTACTTCAAGGTGTACTTCCAAAGAAAATAACATTAATATGTCATAGAGATATTTTCATTCCTACATTCACTACAGCATTATTAAGACTATCTAAGATACAAAATCAATCTGTATCCATTAGCAAATGAATAAAAACAAAGAAAATATTATATACATACTGGGATGCTATTCAGCCTTAAATGTGCAATCTGGCAAGTTAGGATAAAATAGCAAAACCTGAAGTACAAAATTAAATACAAAAGGGGAAATAGCACGTGAGTCTGCCAGGGTTTGGATAGTGGAGCGAATTGGTTCATGTTGGTCAGTTGCATAGAATAGGTGATTTCTGCAGGTCAGTTGGACAGCATGGTAGCCACAGTTCATACTGCTATATATTTGACAGTGGCTAGGAGAGCAGACCTCACATATTCTTGTCACACGTGATATTTTGGCTTCATTGTGGCAGTCACTTCCAAAATGAGTAGGTTTACCAACACGTCACATTGGACCCTTCAGATAAATTCCATGGTTATATGCCAGTTCCAGGTCAGCAAAGCCAGAGGGGCAGAGGGTATAAGAGAGAAACCTGCATTATGAAGACAGGAGTTAAGAGTTTGCAGTCATGAGCAAATTCATTGCCACTTTTAATATAGCTGCCAGTCATGATCCAGGGAGACTTTGACTTCAGAATATAAGAATATATGTTACCTCTTGTAACAGGAAGCTTTTAGTCAATGGGTTATATTCTTGTTCATTTTTTTCTTTCTCTTTCAGTAAGAAAGATTCTTCTCGGTTTCCCACTGCGTCCCAGTATAATTTGTAGTAATATTCCCTTTTAGCATTTCAGGGTTCGATGTAACAAGTGAGTATCACTGCCTGTTATTTGAGAAAGAGAAGGAGAAAGGAAAATGTCCCAAGAGCCAATCACATGTCAAGTGACTTACTAGATATTCATATTTCATCTTTCCAATCATTAGATGAGTTCATGTTTTCCTTCATTACAGGTGAGTTTCGGAAAGGTAGCTTTCATGAAGTCACACATGGGTTCCAAACCTAAGTCTTCTGAATTCTAAACCATCAGAGCACATTTTCCTATGTTGTCTTCATTAAGGTTTCTAATGCTGTGAAGAGACACCACAACCACAGCAACTCTTATAAAGGAAAACATTTAATTGGGGATGGCTTACAAGTTCAAGGATTGAGTCCATTTTTGTCATGGCAGGAAGCAAGGGAGCATACAGGCAGACATGCTGGAGAAGGAGCTGAGAAGTCTTACATCTTGACTCACAGGCAACAGGAAGTGGTGTGTCTCACTGGGCATGACTTGAGAATATATGAGACTTCAAAGCCCTCCTCCACAGTGACACACTTCCTCCAACAAGGCCACATTTATTTTCAACAAGGCCACACCTCCTAACAGTGCCACTCCCTATGAACCTATCGGAGCCTTTTTCTTTCAAACCACCAAGTATGTTCAGCACAGACTGACTATGTGAATCAAAGTGAAGCAAAAGTAAAGAAAAAAATTTAAACAACTCTGAAATGCTAACCAGAACTGTTAATTTACTCACATTTTCTAAGCCACAAACATATAAATTGTTCAGTTAAAGCATTTTCAGCACTAAACAATGAGATTCAAAATCAGTTTTCAAACAATAATGCCACTGTCGATTCTCACTGCAGTGTTCCCAAGTCCCCAGAGCACCGTCCGTACAGTCTCTTGTGTGCTATGAGATTTGTGCCTCACTTCGATTTCTAATACAGGATTTGAAAGCATCAGCTTCATTTTCTCAGTTTCCATGTCTGTGTCCTAGCAGACAACGCCAGCTCCACCCCATTATAAACCTTTTCCTCTCCTCCTCCCCATCCTGCAAGATCTGTCCCAGCCTCCTTGGCCTGGTATTGGTGTGCAGTAACTCTCTGTTCCCTGTTTTGTTTTGTTTTTTAAACCCAGTTTCCAATTGCTTACTGCTTAGCTAGTCTTTGCTTTATTTTAAACATATAACAATCTCAACAATCCCATCTATTACCACATTAAATATAAGAACCATGATTTCTGCTTATTTAGATATGTCCCCCCGTGTAATATCCAAGGAAATTTTGGAACCATTTAATATTCAGTATTTACTAACTGAATCTCACAATGGTGTGATGACCACTAGACAAAAATAAGATAAAAGGATAGATTGTCTATTGTTGTTACTCTGTATTTTGTTTGTTTGTTTTGTTTTTTGAGACAGGGCTTACTTTGTGAAATAGTCCTGGTTGTCCTGGAACTCACTCTGTAGACCAGGCTGACCTCCAACTCACAGAGCTCCACATGCCTCTTGCTCCAAGTGCTGGAATTAAAGGCATGCAGCACCATTGCCTGGCAGATTTTGGAATTCTCAAGACCAGATTTTGGTGGTAGAGATGTGGTTCAGTGGCAGAGTTTGCCTAGCTCATGCAAGACCCCAGATAAAGTTACTGCCACACCCTGTGTTGTAGAATATTAGTTGAAGATGTCTTACATTGATTTATGCTGGGGAACATTTGTTTAATGATGCAAAGACGTGTTGCATTCTTTTACGTTACATTTGTTTAACTCTATGAAGCTGTGTTACATTGCCTGTCTAAAACACCTGATGTGTCTAATAAAGAACTGAACAGCCAATTGCAGGGCAAGCGAAAGGATAGGTGGGGCTGGCAGGCAGAGAAAATAAATAGGAGAAAATGAAAGAAAGGAAGAGAGATCAAGGAGAGAGAGAAAAAAGAGACCGAGCCACAAAGCCGCCATGGAATAAGAGTAAAAGTAAAATATACAGATGTAAGAAAAGGAAAAAGACCAGAGGCAATAGGTAGATGGGATAACTTAAGTTAAGAAACAAGCAAAGCTAAAGCCAGGCATTTATAAGAAAGAATAAGACTCTGTGTATGATTTATATGGGAACTGGGTAGTGCACCCCTCAAAAAGCCAAAAGAGTAAAAAGAGTAAAACAACCAACAACACCCTGTCTCAAGAAACAAAAAAATATACTTAGGTACTTTAATAATTTGAAAATTATATATATATATATATTCATATCTGTAAGCAAGAGGTATATATTATCAGTCAGCTAGTTTAGATATTTACCACTGAAATGTCAGATTACCTAAGTGCATCCTCAGAGCAAGGTTCTCTACCTCTACCTTCCAGACACTTCCCCAATATTTTTGAATACTCATTTTCCTAGCTTTTTTTAATTTTTTGTTTTGAGACAGAGTTTCTCTATGTAGTCCTAGCTGTCTTGGAAATCACTCTGTAGACAAGATTGGCCTTGAATTCCTGTAGACCCCTCTGCCTCTGTCTGTAGTGCAGTTACTAAATGAGTGTGCCACCATACCCAGCGTCTCTCTGTATTAAGGGCTGTGCTGACTGAACCGTGTGACTTGGTGGTGTATGTTCGTTTGATTTAGTAAACATGTGGTTGCATAGTGCTATGGGTTGTACCCCTTCCACAACTGTAGATCACCTTGCCCTCGCTCACCCCTACGGCCTTCTGGCTGACGAATTATCTCGCAGCAGCTGTGGCAAGTGTAGAGGAAGAGCTGTCAGGAACGTTTTCTGTGCTAAGTGGTGGGGATTCCCCCCACTGTTCGCTCTGAGCTCCTCCCAGGGTGTCGTTAATGAAATTTAGTCTCTTGTCACATGGTCTTCTGAACTGTGCAGCAGCTTGTCCCTCGTGGTTTTCATGGGTGGTCATGAGTTCACGTACACAGTAGCTAAACTGTCATGTTGCAGACTTGTTAGCTGGCATTCCTCAACAGCACTTTGACCAATGCAACCAACAGGAATCAGATTTGCCTTGACCTGGTGCTTGTAGGAAGCCAGTCTTTCTCTTACCAACTAACGTGTCAAACAGCTACATTTCCTCAGATTTTCACTATGCTGGACTTTTCCCTCCACTTGTACTTGCATGCAAGCCTAAATTCCCCACGCAACAGCACACGAGGAGTCCAGCAATCAAGATTTCTCAGCATGCGTTTACACTGGCAGGCCTATCAATTAGCACATACCCGGCACACCCGTTACCTACAGAGATTCAGACCTACATTTAGAATCTTCCTGAATGCATTTTTCCCCCACTGGACAGGCTCCTTGTACCTAGCCAGTGAGATTTCTATTCTATCAGCTGGAAAAGTAACTATGAAAGAGTAAATATATAAGGTACTGGATATGACAGTCATGGTATTTTCTAAACACAAAAATAGTTCTGTTGACACTGACACTTGCCATTTCTGGACTGAAAATCAGAATTCCAATGCTAATTTTTACTGCAAAATGATTTTTTGTTGTTAGGGCTTAAAATACTTTTGTGGAAGATATTATCCATTTAATACTACTCAGCGGTAAAAAACAATGACATCTTGAATTTTGTATGCAAATGGATGGAAATAGAAAACACTATTCTGAGTGAGGTAACCCAGAACCAAAAAGATGAACATGGGATGTACTCACTCATAATCGGTTTTTAGCCATAAATAAAGGACATCGAGCCTATAATTCGTGATCCTTGAAAAGACAATAAGAAGGTGAAACCAAAGAAAAACATATAGTTATCCTCCTGGATATTGGAAGTAGACAAGTTTGCCGGGCAAAAATTGGGAACTTGGGAGTGGGAGGCGGGTTGGGGGCAAGGGGAGATGGGGAGAGAGAAGCGTGAAGGGGAGGATGGGGAGAGCTTGGGGGAATGGGATGCTTGTGATATAGGAAGGGTGGATATGGGAGCAGGGAAGCATATATCCTAATTAAGGGAGCAATCAGGATTATTAAAAGACTTGAATCTAGAGGGGTTCCCAGCCATCCAGGGAGATGCCCCCAGCTAGTTCCGTGGGCAGCTGAGGAGAGGGAGCCAGAAAAGGCCAGATCCTATAGCCATACTGATGAATATCTTGCATATCACTATAGAACCTTCACCTGGCAATGGATGGAGATAGAGACAGAGCTACACATTGGTGTACCGGACTGAGCTCCCAAGGTCCTGATGAGGAGCAGAAGGAGGGAGAACGTGAGAAAGAAAGTCAGGACTGTGAGGGAACCTTCATCTGGCGATGGATGGAGATAGAGACAGAGCCACACATTGGTGCACCGCACTGAGCTCCCAAGGTCCAAATGAGGAACAGAAGGAGAGAAAACATGAGCAAGGAAGTCTGGACTGCGAGGGGTCTCCCCATTCACTGAGATGGTGGGGCTGATCTATTTGGAGCTTACCAAGCCCAGCTGGACTGGGACTGAAAAAGCATGGGATATAACCGGACTTCCTGAACATGGCGGACAATGAGGGCTGCTGAGAAGCCAAGAACAATGACACTGGATTTGGATCCAACCACGCATACTGGCTTTGGGGGGCCTGGCCTGTTTGGATGCTCACCTTCCTGGACCTGGATGGAGGGGGGAGGGACTTGGACTTCCCACAGGGCAGGGAACCCTTACTGCTCTCTGCATAGGAAAGGGAGGAGGAGTGGAAGAGAGAGGGGGTAAATGGGAGATGGGGAGGAGGTGGAAATTTTTAATTAAAAAAAAAACTCTGAAAGTAAAGAGCTAAAATAGAAAATATCAAATCATATTAAGGACCAGGATAACTTTGGAAATGGATTTAAATATTTTGTGCAAACATAAAAATTTTCCCATACTCGGCCTGTCTTGGGCCTTTTTGCTCCATGGATCCTTTATAGCCTCAAATCTCTATCAAGCCTTTATCTAAGCCCCAATTAGCTGCTATATCCCACGTCATCATCATATCAGAATCCTGAGCTATACAATGTAATTTATGTAACCCAGTACAGATTTAGCTTCCCTCTGAGCCCCTAGAATGGCACAGTCTAAGGAAACAGCTGGAAGAACGTTGTCCCTGTGATCCTATCCCCCTCACAAGGAAAGATTTCTCCTCCTTTGAGTCCAGACACATCAATCCATACCAATCAATATAATTAGTACTTGGCCAGTACCAACTAATCACAAGAGGTTCTTAGTTGACTTTCTAGGCACGAAAATGTGAAAGAAGAGTTATTAATATATACTCATTAAATGTCAGTACTAGGAACTTCGATGGACTCCTTAGTCATATACCCAGAGGCAACAAGAGGATAACAAAACAGAGCTCGTCAGTCCGAGCTCCAATGTGGTTTATAATTCCAAAGCAAGCAGTTCACACCCTTTACAACTGTCCAGAGTCTCCACATTATGCATCCAGTTTCAAAGTTTGAGGGTCATCATAGTTAGCGTGGAGTAAAAGGGGATCCCAGCTGTGTGTGAGGATGGGAAGAGGAGAGTCAACCTTTACTCACCTTGAGAATAGCAGCCGGCTTTGGTGAAGGAGGGAAGGTGAAAAGGTGAAAGGAGACAGTAAAGGGAAGAAATGCTCTAAGTCCCTTTTCTTTCCTTCTATTTCTTTGTACAGTTAGAATAAATACAAAATCAAAAACAGGTGGCACAAGAGCCCGTTCAACACATAGAAATCAATGACGCAAAAAAAATAAAATAAAATAAAAAAGAAATCAATGACGCTGGTTCTGGCCTGGAAGCTTCTTTTCTGGCTAGATTTCCTCATGCTGAAAGTGCTATGCATACTACCAGGGGAAAGGGGTAGTTATCAGTCTTATCCAGCTGTAAACCCTGAGAGCTGAAGTAAGAACTGGCCCGACAAGTTGTGCCCACTAGGGCAATAGTGGCACAAATGTTACAGGCATAACCAACCACTGTCTGATTGGATTTAAAGCCCTCTCCACTCGATGTGATTTATGTCTGGTATCATTAACGGGGCCCAAAACCCATGTCTAAGTAGGTCATAGGCCCTAAGAGAGAATTTGCTGTTGTTCTGATAAATGGATGTAATATTAAACTGCCCCCAACTTCTTATCTTTATACCCTTTATGTGAGTGCATCTTCCAACACTCATAAGAGAAACTTCTTTTTGTGGTAGATGATGATTAATACAGAGAACCATAAAGGGTCAACATACAGAGAATAAACTCTCTGGAGCACTGAGACCTAAATGATACACCTATATCATACTTTCCCCTCTCTCCAAGGGTTGGGATTGGTCATGGAAAGAAGAAACTGAGAGGTTGTGTGAAGTGGAGGTAGTGGATGACTATAATGAAACAAAGGTTTCCATACATGGCAAGGTCATGTCACTCACAATGGCTGTGGCTGCAGAACAAAAGCCACACAAGATGAAGGCAGGCAAAAGTCCCAGTATGGAAGAAAGAGGGACTCCTGAAATCTCACTCATAGATGAGGAAGTATTGGCAACTGCTGGCTGCTGGCAGAGGTAAAGTCTATTTTCTTCAAGCATGTAGACCCTAACAGGCTACCCATGCTCCACAGAGAGCTGTACAAGCATGCTGGCAGTATTAAGTGGAGTCAGTGGTTTTTTGTTTGTTTGTTTGTTTTTTGTTTTTTAAACAGAGCACATGAAGTTGGGAGGGGAAAGTGGTAGAGGGGATAGGAAAGAAATTGGAGGGGAATGAATTTGGGATGAGTTTGATCAAAACACATTATGTATAGGTGTATAATTATCAACCAATTGAATGAAAAAAAAGCAGTCCAAGTCAGAAGTTCAGGGCAAAGAGCAGATTGGGACAGGACAGAGAAATGATAGAAAAGGGTAAAGGAGATAATTCTATGGGATAATGTTTTTGTACACTTGTAAAGATTTGTCACTTATATTGGTTCTATACAATGTTCATTGGCCAGTAGCCAGGCAGGAAATATAGGTGGGGTGACCAGACTAGGAGAATTCTAGGAGAAGGAAAGGCAGAGACACAGTCACAAGCCAGATACATAGGAAGCAAGATGAGAATGCATTGCTGAGAAAAGGTACCAAGCCATGTGACTAAACATAGATAAGAATTATGGGTTACGGACCCAAAAAGATGAATATGGTATGTACTCACTCATTAGTGGATTCTAGCCATAAATGAAGGACATTGAGCCTATAATTCATGATCCTAGAGAAGCTAAATAGGAAGGTGAAACCCTTCCCAAAATGTAGTTATCCTCCTGGATATTGGAAGTAGACAAGATTTCCAGGCAAAAATGGAGAGCTTGGGGGTGGGGTGGGATGGGGGTATGGGGAGATGGGGAGAGAGAAGTGAGAAGGGAGAACTTGGGGGAATGGGACAGTTGGGATGGAGGAGGAGTGGACATGGAAGCAAGGAAGTATATATCTTAATTAAGGGAGCCATTTGAGGGTTGGCAAGAGAATGTACTCTAGAGGGGTTCCCAGGTGTCCAAGGAGATGTCCCCAGCTTGTTCCTTGAGCAGCTGAGGAGAGGGCACCTGAACTGACCTTATACTATAGCCACTCTGATGAATATCTTGCATACCACCATAGAACCTTCATCTGGTGATGGATGGAGATAGAGACAGAGACCCACATTGGAGCACTGGACTGAGCTCCCAAGGTCCAAATGAGGATCAGAAAGAGAGAGAACATGAGCAAGGAAGTCAGGACTGCGAGGGGTGCGCCCACCCACTGTGATGGTGGGGCCGATCTAATGGGAACTCACCAAGGCCAGCTGGAATGGGTCTGATGGAGCATGTGATCAAACCGGACTCTCTGAATGTGGCTTACATGGAGGGCTGACTGAGAAGCCAAGGACAATGGCACTGGGTTTTGATTCTACTCCATGTACTGGCTTTGTGGGAACCTAGTCCATTTGGATGCTCACCTTCCTAGACCTGGATGGAGAGGGGAGGAACTTGGACTTCCCACAGGGCAGGGAACCCTGACTTCTCTTTGGACTGGAAGGGAGAGGAAGGCGGAATGGGGGGCGGGGAGGGAAATGGGAGGAGGAGAGGAGGTAAAAATTTGTAGTAATAATAATAATAATAATAATAATAAGAAGAAGAAGAAGAAGAAGAAGAAGAAGAAGAAGAAGGAGGAAAAAAAGAATTATGGGTTAATTTAAGTTGTAAGAGCTAGATAATAATAAGCCTGAGCTAATAGGCCAAACAGTTTATAATTAATATAAGCCTCCATGTGTTTTTTTGTGACTGAAAGCTGCAGAACCAGGTGGGACAGAACTTCTGTCTACAGTTTTGCCTGTTGACCTTGTTGAACTTTGAAATTTTACCTCATATCCTTTGGAAGAAAATAAGTCAAAAAATGATTGAAACCTCAAGCATATTAAAGCAAAAACAGGTGATATTTACTTATTTCTTTCATTCTCTCTTAGAAAGAGCAGTAGCCCAGTATTTGAAAGGAAAGGGGAATGGTGTGCTGGCTGCTTACCCATTGTCCTTCAGATTTCCAGAACAGTTAAGTCCAAGGCCCACCCTTCCTGCATCTGTATCTTTATCTCCACTACACTCATTTGAGTTATGCACATGCACAAAATAAAGTGTCTTGCCCTCTTCCATCCGTCCCCTGCTCACTGGGACTTACTGTGTATCAAACAACTAACCCTGAATTACACTGCCTCTATTGGGAGCTAGCTCTCAGGGTTGAAGCAGTTAGACGAATTGATCTCTCTGAAAAGTCCTTGTGAGAGCGGCAGAAGAAATCAGTTTCTCACTCACATGGCCCCTCAAATCAACATTTAAAGTGGAAGAAAACAGAGAACTAAAGAATACTGTCACTTAAACATGGAATATAATATGTAAAAACATACCCTCCTTTCATCCCCAAATTCTGCTACAGTGGATTGTTCTAAAAAGGAGAAAAATGTATACCATCCTTCAAAAGACAGTTGCTAGAAACAGAAAGAGAACTGACGAAGCCCACTGGAGAAAGCTGTTGTTCTCCACCCCACCTCCTGTCAGGATACTGCCCATCAGTCTCTTGATGCAGTATTTGCTTCACTTTGCCGCATTAAATAAAACCCAACGAAACTGTGTCTCTTTACTGAATTCTTCCATTCAAGATGACAAGAATCGCTGGGCGGTGGTGGCGCACGCCTTTAATCCCAGCACTCGGGAGGCAGAGGCAGGAGGATCTCTGAGTTCGAGGCCAGCCTGGTCTATAAGAGCTAGTTCCAGGACAGGCTCTAGAAAATACAGGGAAACCCTGTCTCGAAAAACCAAAAAAAAAAAAAAAAAAAAAAAAAAAAAAAAAAAAAAAAAAAAACCAAAAAACCAAAAAACAAAAAACAAAAACAAGATGACAAGAATCAAGGTGAAATGTCTACTTCGTAACACATGCAACAAGACAAACAGGAATTCCTACCTGAAAAATACATGGACTCCCTGGTGCAGTCATCCCTAAGTACTCAAGCACACCAGTCCTGGGTTATCATCCAGCTCAGAGGTTCTCAGCCTTCCTAATGCTCTGACTCATTGAGTTCCTCGTGTTGTAATGACCCCTGACCATAAAATTATTTTTGTTGCTACTTCATAACTATAATCTTGCTACTGTTATGAATCATAATTTAAATATCTGATATGCAGGATATCTGATAAGTTATTCCCCAAGGGAGTCATGACCCACAGGATAAGAGCTGCTGTCTAGAGGGAGAAAACTTGCAGAATGTGGGAGACATTCCAAACTTAACAAGGAAATCACTAAAAGTTGTCATGGTGAATGCTGCAACCTCCAACTCCATTTCCCTACAGCACCAGCTACTGGAGGAACCACCCTCTAGGCAGAAAAGGAAAGAATATTCTCTAAGAAAAATGATTAGCTCAAAGCAAAAAACTACAGACAGACATGGTCTATTTTGACACCCAGAGAATGACCTCATGGTAAAATCCGAATGTGAATGACCCACATTTGAGTATATAGAGCTTCTAATTGGCTTGGTAGTGGCTAACTCATCATCATCCCCATTATCAGATTGCTAAGGATCATCCAATTAAAAAAAAAAACTCTCTAGCATAAAACACGGAATGAGGGGAGCAATTTTGATAAGGACAGGGACTAGATGATGCACAAAACAGAAACCCTGATCCACAGAAGCAGGTATTCCAGGGGGACATGCCCCAGATACTGACTCTTGATGGTGGTCAGCATTCTGGAAGCTTATTAGCGAATGTTATTTTGGAAGGAAAAATGAGCTGTAATGGGGGTCTCAGTAAAGGTGTTAGGACTTACACAAGGTTCATGGGCTGGAAGCTTAGGCTGTGAATAGCGAAAACAAGAAATGGTGGATTCTGTAGGAGGCGGAATCTCCTGGGATATAATTAGATCAAAGGGTTTTACCCTCGGAAAGGATTAAAGACCATACTATAAGAGTTGGTCTTCAGGGGCTCGATTAAGTACAATGAGAGTAGCTTGTTATAAATCGAGACTACCTTATGTTTTGTCTCCTCTGCACATGCCTCATGCCCCTGGCGGTTGGTCCTCCTATGTGATGTCATTCACTGTGTTATAATACATACAGCATGAAAGTCGTGCCAGATGGATTACCTGAACTTGAATTTCTTCAGCTTCTATAAGGAAAAAACCTTCCTTACCTAGTCTCAAGTATTTGTTCTAACAACACAGATCTCTTAGTCAATCCTATGAGGAGCTCTGATCGTGACTACAGCTCCAGCTGTGGTAAAACTTGGTGGTGCTGGTGGTGACATCTGGTTTTGAAAGCATGAAAGATGCAAGAATGAGGGCTCCATGAAGAGCAGTTGAGGCCAGTCACTGTATAGCAAGGTTGGAGTCAGTGAAGAAAAGTTCTGGAAGACCATCACAAGGATTGGTAAATGGGAAGTGTAAGCTTGAGTGTAGACCTTTGCGTTGACAGAGGTTTCTGTCACACCCAGTCTCGCAGCCATTCAGTCCCAACAAAACACACAGAGGTCTACATTAATCATAGACTGGTTGGCCTAGTAGCTCAGACTTCTTATTAATTAATTCTTCCATCTAAAAGTAACCCATAATTCCTGTCTGTGTTAGCTATGTGACTTGGTACCTTCATCAGTGAGGTGTTCTCATCTTGTGTCCTCTACATCTGGGTGATGACGGCAGACTGCATCTTTCCTCTTCCCAAGAATTCTCCTGTTCTCATTGCTCTGCCTCTACTTCCTGCCTGGTTGCCCCACCTCTACTTCCTGCCTGGCTATTGGCCCATCAGCATTTTATTAAAATACCAATGACAGGGTACAAACCATTGTCCCACAGCACCCTTGAGTACTGACGAGGATGCCAGGACTAGGAGACATGGTAGAGATTCTCAGATGTGGAGTGGAGCCAGCCTGTGCAAGAGACAGAAACTGTGTACATTGTAAATAGCAGGGCTAGAAGAATGGAGACACCTGGGCCTTGGAACCCATGATTACATTAGAGGGCCCAGATGAGATGCCAGACCTGGAGTGTCAGAGAAAACACGATGTTTTTCTCTTCTAGATCTTATGAGTTTGTTTTCTGTTACAGTTTTTCCCCTTAGGAGTGAGACTCTTTATTCTGCACTGTTATCGAATCCCTACTCTTTGCTATCATCTGTTGGAAGTATGCAACTTGTTTTTGATTTTGTAGAAGTTCGCAGTTAGAGTCTCAGGTCTTTGAAAGCCTTGGAACTGTCAATGACTGGAAACTTTTAAGGTTGGTCCATAGCAGTAGTTCTTAACTTGTGGGTTGCGATCCACTTGGGGGTGTCAAAAGACCCTTTCACAGGGGCCGCCCAAGACCATCATCAGAAAACACAAATACTTAGATTATGATTCATAATCGTAGCAAAATTACAGTTCCGATTTAATGGTTGGAGGTCACCACAATATAAGGAACTATATATATTAAAGGGCTGCAGGATTAGGAATGTTGAGAACCACTGGTCTATAAGAACTTGAAAACTTGAACTGATTTTATTTTTTTAATAAGGTGGCCATGAGTTTATGGGACAGGGTTTAGGACATATATTTATAAGTTATATTTTTGGGTGGTGAGTTGATAAGGAGTGGAACTGTGACTTAGTTTTAATTGTCAACCTGACACAATACAGTCAGTCACTTGGGAGAAGGGCTTCAAAGGACATCTGTGAATGACTATGTTACTTATGTTCATTGATATAAGAGGACCCTCACACTGTGAACCTCTCCATCCTCTGGGCTTGGAATCCTGAACATCATAAGACTAGAAAACATAAGAAAACATAATTCATTGCTCTTGGCTCTGAAAGTGACTAGCTATTTTGTGTTCTTGCTGACTTAGCTTCCCTGCCATGAGTCCTGATACCCAGAATTGTGAGCCAGACAAACCCTTTCTCTCTTAAGTTGTTTCCGTCAGAGCAATTTTATCACAGAAGGAAAAGAAGCTTAGACAGCATTGAAAGTTGGCTTCACTGGACTGGGGCTTTGTAATTTCTGAAGAGACCTGTAATTGCAGACTGACCCTCTGACAACATGTGTCATTGCTAGGAGGCGCAACCACTTCCATATAAAATGTTCCCCTACTTGTCATTGCTAGGAGACGCAAGGGTCTCCATATGAAATGCCCCACGGGCTCCTGAGTTTCACTCTTGAAATCGAGCTCCTGGTGTTACTTTAGGAGGTGATGGAAATTTCCTTGCTTCAGGAAGCGCTTCACTGAAAGTGTTCCTGGTGCATTCCTGGCTCTCTACTTCCTGTCTGCCGTGACATAAAGCAGCAGTCTCCTGTCTCCTCCACACACTCCCTTTTGCCTTGGCAGCCAGCTTGCCTCAGGCGCCATATAATGGAGACAGCTGATTTCAGACTCAACCAGGATGAAACTGTCAAGAAAAATAACTCGCTGCTTCCTCCTCTTTCTTGAAGTTGTTTGAGTCAAGTAGTCTATCAACAAGAAAAGAAACCGATGCCAGAGGAGAGCCCTTTGTTCCTGAAGGCATAGTTCACCCCAGTGTCCACCATGGAAATGTCAAAGCATTAAAATTAAGACATTTCAGACTAAACCTTAGATTCTGGGAAATACATGAGATACAAGAGGTGAAAGGAGATACTTAGTAAGGTGGGAAAGGGGTCTGAGGGAATGGGGCAGATTCTGTTGTTATTGCTAAAGGCTTGAAGCTCTACAGCACATTGAAACTCAGCACTTTAAAGCAAAGTTTGTTGCCCCCCCCCCCCCGCCTTTTTCTCTTAAATTTTGTTTTGTTTTATTGGAGGGGGGGATGGGTGAGATGGGTAGGATCAGGAGGCGTGGTGTGAAAGACACAAAGGATAAATGAAAAGAGAGAAAAATAAAATAATTATGAAGAGGTCGCTCTGTAGCTGTTTGATGAAATAGTATTTTCTGAAAAATAACAAAACCATGTAATTCTTCTTAAAAATGGGAGCACTAAAGATAATTTCATCCTCGGGGTGGGGTGGGGAATTAAAGCTTGGGCACTTTTGAATTTTAAATACACCCAAGGAAGTGGCCCTAAAATGTGTATCACTATGACGGCCACAATCCCGAATCCTATTGAGACCAGAGGTCACAAAGTAGAAAGGGACAGAGATAAAGTTTCCTGAAAGGAGGAAAATAAATCCTTACAAACATGAGGCACAAGAATGTGCGGAAAGAGCTCCACCGCAGGCCAGGATGATGGCTTCACAGACAGAAGCAGGAGGTGACTCCATAGGCTGGGGATGTGACCCAAGGTAAAATTCCAGCCTAAAAATCCCAGCACCCTGGGTGGATCCCCAGCACTCAGCAGAGGGACCCCTGCCTTTTTCTTCAAGATAAGTGGGTGAAACAGTGGATCCTATTTCTTCTCCAATCTGACTTTGTAAGGAGAGCCAGGGAAACAAAGCCTGCCCTGGAAGTTACCCTAAAATTTGGACTGGAGAGAAGGCTCAGCTGTTAAGAGTCAAAGGTTAAAAAAAACTAGGGTTGGATTCCCAGCAACCACACGATAGCTTACAATTTTCTGTAACTCCAGTTCCAGGGGATTCAGTGCCTTCTTTTGACCTCTTCCTCCAGCAGCATGCATGCATGTGGTGCCCATACAGCCATATAAACAGCAAATACAGCTATCTCCACGGCCCCTAATGCCTCTGTTAGTCCTTTTCATTTCTCTAAGCCATCAAAACTTTGCACACTTAATCCTAGGCAAACCTGTGATCTCCATCATCATTACATCATGGACCACAAGCCTCAGGGATCTCTGCAGCTTTCTTATGGAATGAAGCATCCGAAATAATCAGGAGCCACCACTAGTGTTAAGCGCTTGTGCTGGTTTATTGTGGCGTGGTCGAGTACAGCAGAATAGGAAGGCAACATGCTGAACTATCCACATCTCAGCTGACTGCTCCACCCATGGGTTGTAGAAGCTCCACCTCCCCTCCAGAAGATCCTGGGAACTATTCTCTTGAGAGGATTCAGCAATATCAATCTCCAAAATGAGTGTCAGTGTTTCAAATAGGAAGCAGCATTCCCAAACTGGGATAAAATCCAAGGAGGGCTTATTTATAAAGTCACTCACTGTAACAGTACGGCAGTGTTGTGCAGCCACAGAGAACAGCACAGTACCCAGTTGTAGAAGAAAGCTCCAACCTCTAGGGCAAAGGGGATGAAGGGAGAGATTATCAAAGCACAGGGGAGAAAATTATTTTGAATAGAGCAGTGACCTTCAGAAGAGGGTATACACGGGGAAAGATGAAGGTTATCAATAGTGAAGCCCTTATTTTCCTGTGAAGACTTAACCACTGATTAACGGTGCTGGCACCCAGAGGGCAAAGGTGCCTGTGATTTGATGCTTTAAAGTTCAGCCTCCCAGGGAAAGAAGCAGGGTGAAAGGTGACGAGTGGTACGAACAGGCAGATGGATGGTCCCCTGCACACCTCACAACACCCAGAATTCTGACAACTAGCCCCTGTAATGAAGTAGCTACTCTCGTGTTTCCTATCTCATTAAGGATTCTCAAACTGAAGTGTTTGGATGCTTTCCATGGGTAGTTGAAGTGATTTAACAGCTCTTTTGTTTATTTCTGTTCTGTACCTATATCTACAAAGTCCAGTTTGATGATGAACCTCCCGCTTAGCAAAGATAAGCTCATCTTGCCAACCCCCAATTTTTTGTTGTTTGTTTGTTTTTGTTTTTTGAGACAGGGTTTCTCTGTGTATCCCTGGCTGCCCTGGAATTTGCTCTGTGGACCAGGTTGAATTCGATCACAACGATTTGACTGCTTCTGCCTCTTAAGTGCTGGGGTTAAAGGGGTGTGCCACTACCACCCTGCTCCCAAATCTTAATAATAAAGCACAATAAATTTCTTTCCTCTCTGTCTTTTCTTGCATGTATTTCTATTAAGATGAAGTTCATTAGAAACAAGTTATTGTGCACGATGTTGTGATGTTACTATTAGTTCAAAAAAAATGGTTGGTGGAAGGGTGACAGGTTTTGATTACGTATTATTCTCCTACTCAAAATCAATACCTATGCTTTACTTTCTTCTTCTTTTTCTTCTTTTTCTTCTTCTTCTTCTTCTTCTTCTTCTTCTTCTTCTTCTTCTTCTTCTTCTTCTTCTTCTTCTTCTTTGTGTGTGTGTGTGTGTGTGTGTGTGTGTGTGTGTTTAGGCCTCATACATGCTAGTGAAGTGCTATACCATTGAGTTATATCCCCATCCTTAAAAAACACTTTTAAAAAGGATTTATTTCTTACTTTTGTGTGTGTGTAAAGGTTCTTTTGTGAGTATATGTGCACCATGAGCAATGCAGGTGTCTGTGGAGACTGGAAGAGGGCATCATCTCCCTGGAGCTGGAGCTGGAGCTACAGATGGTTGTACACTCTCAAGCAGAGGTTCTGGGAACTGAGCTAGGGTGCTCTGCAAAAGAAGCACCTTTTTAACGGCCGAGATGTGTCTACAGTTTATGTATATTTTAGATGACAGTCACATACTGGGCAGTGACTGTATTCTGAGAAATGTGTCCTTGGGGATCTTATTCATCCTGTGAACACCACAGATCCCACTTGCATAAACCAAGAGGCTATGACATCACCACGTGGTTTGCTCTTCTGAGTCTACCATAGCAGAGGCTGCCATCGGCTAAAAATACTACGAGATGCATGACTCCCTATTGTTGTATATTGAAGAAGCACATTTTCGTTATCACTTTAGCTCCTGACAAAGGCAACAAGTGGCAGGAAGTCTGTCTACATTCCCATTTAATCCCGACTTTACACGCACAATTGCCTCTTGATAAAAATGTGTGTTTTTATGAATTGGATGGAAATGCATATTAGATTGGGATTTTTTTCTGACATATTTTATGCTCTTCCTGTAAGAGCTTGGTTTACCAACTCTACATGAAAGGAGCTTTTTATAAACTTAATGACCCAAATGTGTAACTATAATTTTCTGATGAAAATATAAAATGAAAAACAGAAGTACAAGGAAATTGCATATATTTCCTATTTTCCCAAACTTTTCTTATGAAACAAACAGGTTGCATCAGTGAAGGAGTGAGACTAGAATGAAAGGAAGTTCACATCTCGCTAAGACTTTCTTGGTATCACCCACAAAACCAAGAAGGGTCTTTAATAATCGTACCGAGGCTCCTGGGGTGCTTTTCAGTATTTTGTGTCTAACATAGGGGAAAGAGTCAATACAACTATTGGCTAATGTCTTAGACATACTTATTTTTTCAAGTGACAAAAGTGATCTAAATTTATAGCATATAGCACGATCGTGGTCTAAATACATTTCTCATATTATGGAATGGCTAAGTCAAGCTATCAGAAGAATGCATTGTATCAAGACTCATTTATTTGTTAGCACACTTAAAATCCATTCTTTTTGCAATGTTTGAATATGCAGTTGTGAAAGTACTTTTAAATAATAAATCACTTTTTACTTTGTCATGCTGTTTACAAGATGTGAAAGGGTTAACAGATATTGATGATAATGAAATATCGTTTTTCTCTTACTTGATCATGTAGGCGATGATCAGCACTTCCATCAACAAAACAGGTTAGGCTGAAACTGACAAGTTCAAGTTAAATTTTGTTTCATTCCAGGGAACATCATACTTACACAAAGACACATACAATGTTCAAGTATCTATTTCTTATTAAGAGCACTATTTCTATATTGGCACCTGATGGCAAAGGCCTGTAATCCCAGATCTTCAGGGGTTGACACAAGAGAATCCAGAGTTGATGTCTAACCACAGCTATATATAGCAACCACTATAGTGAGTTTGAGGCCAGTCTTGACTACATGAGATTGTGTAAAGCAAAACAAAACAAAAAAGTTTTATTTCCATTTAAAAATTCACTCCTGCCCTGCCTCATCCTCCCGTCTTTGGGGCCACAAAATCCCACAGCTCAGCCTGTTTGGGCTCTGGGGACCTGGAATTGAGTGCACCCAGGCCGGTGGGAGGTCCCCTCCTTCATTTGACTGCCCGGAGCAAGGTAGGCCTTTGTCTGAGAGCTGCTTGGCCTGCAAGGGGACCTGAAAGTCTGCAGGAGGATCCATCGTTCTTTGGGGTGAGTGAGGAGAGAGTGCCCGAACCGCGGCAGCTGCCCGGAGAGGGACCACCTACTCTCCACAACTCCCCCTGCCACCAGCACACTTCCTGCTCTTCCTGCAGGGGTTATTCTCCCCGGATACCGCCTCTCTCTCCCTGTCCCTTCCCAGCTTGCACCCAGAATCCTCCCCCCCTCCCCCTTCCTCATCCTCCCGTCTTTGGGGCCACAAAATCCCACAGCTCAGCCTGTTTGGGCTCTGGGGACCTGGAATTGAGTGCACCCAGGCCGGTGGGAGGTCCCCTCCTTCATTTGACTGCCTGGGGCAAGGTAGGCCTTTGTCTGAGAGCTGCTTGGCCTGCAAGGGGACCTCACAGTCTGCAGGAGGATCCATCGTTCTTTGGGGTGAGTGAGGAGTGAGTGCCCGAACCGCGGCAGCTGCCCGGAGAGGGACCACCGACTTTCCACAACTCCCCCTGCCACCAGCACACTTCCTGCTCTTCCTGCAGGGGTTATTCTCCCCGGATACTGCCTCTCTCTTCCTGTCCCTTCCCAGCTTGCACCCAGAATCCTCCCCTCTTCCCCCTGCCTCATCCTCCCGTCTTTGGGGCCACAAAATCCCACAGCTCAGCCTGTTTGGGCTCTGGGGACCTGGAATTGAGTGCACCCAGGCCGGTGGGAGGTCCCCTCCTTCATTTGACTGCCCGGAGCAAGGTAGGCCTTTGTCTGAGAGCTGCTTGGCCTGCAAGGGGACCTCACAGTCTGCAGGAGGATCCATCATTCTTTGGGGACACCAAACACCTCCGCGCTCCTTTTGAAGGAAGAGATGGGCAGGCGCCAATGCAGGAGCTCCTCCAACAACATGAAAGGCAACATGACATCACCACAAGCCAGACATCCCGAAACAACAAGAATTGAACACCCTACCCCAGAAGATATAGAAGAAACCGACATTAAACAGTACTTTATAAAAATAATAGAGGACCTTAAACAGGAGGTAAAAAACTGCCATAAAGAAATGGAGATGACAAACAAAAAGGTAGACGAAATAAATAAATCTCTCAAAGATACCCAAGAAAAACAAGAAAAAGCAATCAAACAGGTAAGGGAAACAGTACAAGACCTGATAAATGAAATGGAGGTATTGAAGAAAACACAATCTGAGGGATGACTGGAAATGGAACCTCTGAGTAAACGAACAGAAACTTCAGAGACAAGTATTTCCAACCGAATACAAGAGATGGAAGAAAGAATCTCGGACTCTGAAGATACTATAGAGGAAATAAACTCACAGATTAAAGAACTAAACAAATCTAACAAATTCTTAACACAAAACATTCAGGAAATCTGGGACACCATGAAAAGGCCAAACCTAAGAATAATTGGGGTAGAAGAAGGAGAAGAATTACAACTCAAAGGCCCAGAAAACATATTCAACAAAATTATAGAAGAAAACTTCCCCAACCTAAAGAAGGATGTTCCTATGAAGGTACAAGAAGCCTACAGAACACCAAATAGACTGGATCAAAAGAAAGCATCCCCACGCCATATAATAATCAAAACACAAAACATACAGAATAAAGAACAGATATTAAGAGCTGCAAAGGAAAAAGGTCAAGTAACATATAAAGGGAAACCTATCAGAATTACACCTGATTTCTCAATGGAAACCATGAAAGCCAGAAGAGCTTGGATAGATGTGCTACAGACACTTAGGGAACATGGATGCAAGCCTAGACTATTATACCCAGCAAAGCTTGCATTCACCATTGATGGAGAAAACAAGATATTCCAGGACAAAAACAGATTTAAACAATACGCAGCCACAAATCCAGCCTTGCAGAAAGTAATAGAAGGAAAATCACAAACCAAGGAGTCCAACAACGCCGACAATAACTCAGGCATCTAGCGACCCTTCACCAGCACAACTAGAAGAAGGGAAACACACAAACTCTACTACTAAAAATGACTGAAGTTAACAACCACTGGTCATTAATATCACTTAATATCAATGGACTCAATTCACCTATAAAAAGGCACAGGCTAAGAGACTGGATACGAAAACAGAATCCAACATTTTGCTGTTTACAAGAAACACACCTCAACCACAAAGACAGGCACCTACTCAGAGTAAAGGGTTGGGAAAAGGTTTATCAAGCAAATGGCCCTAAGAAACAAGCGGGTGTGGCCATACTAATTTCCAACAAAGTTGACTTCAAACTAAAATCAATCAGAAGAGATGGAAAGGGACACTTTATACTCATAACAGGAAAAATCCTTCAGAATGAAGTCTCAATCCTGAATATCTATGCCCCTAATATAAAAGCTCCCACTTATGTAAAAGAAACACTTCTAGAACTCAAGGCAGCCATCAAACCACACACACTAATAGTTGGAGACTTCAACACTCCTCTCTCACCAATGGACAGGTCAATCAGACAGAAACCTAACAGAGAATTGAAAGACTTAATGGAGGTAATGAACCAAATGGACTTAACAGACATCTATAGAACATTCCACCCAAATAGGAAAGAATATACCTTCTTCTCTGCGGCTCATGGAACCTTTTCGAAAATTGACCATATACTTGGTAACAAAGCAAACTTCCACAGTTACAAAAAAATATTAGTAACCACCTGTGTCTTATCGGATCACCATGGATTAAAATTAGAATTCAACAACAATGCTACCCCCAGAAAGCCCACAAACTCATGGAAACTGAACAGTCAACTACTGACCCACACCTGGGTCAAGGAAGAAATAAAGAAAGAAATTAAAGTCTTTCTTGAATTTAATGAAAACAAAGACACAACATACTCAAACCTATGGGACACAATGAAAGCAGTGCTAAGAGGAAAGTTCATAGCACTAAGTGCCCACTTAAAGAAAACGGAGAAAGCACTCATTGGTGACTTAACAGCACACCTGAAAGCTCTGGAAAAAAAAGAAGCAGACTCACCTAGGAGAAGTAGAAGACTGGAAATAATCAAACTGAGGGCAGAAATCAACAAAATAGAAACACAGAAAACAATCCAAAGAATCAATGAAACAAGAAGCTGGTTCTTGGAGAAAATCAACAAGATTGACAAACCCTTAGCCAAACTAATCAAACGGCAGAGGGAGAACACGCAAATTAACAAGATCAGAAATGAAAAGGGGGACATAACCACAGACACAGAGGAAATTCAGAAAATCATTAGATCTTACTACAAAAGCCTGTATGCCACAAAATTGGAAAATGTAAAAGAAATGGACAGTTTTTTAGATAAATACCATATACCAAAGTTAAACCAGGACCAGGTAAATGCTCTAAATCGTCCTGTTAGTCGCGAAGAATTAGAAACTGTTATCAGAAACCTCCCTACCAAAAAGAGCCCAGGACCAGATGGTTTCAATGCGGAATTCTACCAGAACTTCCAAGAAGACCTAATACCTATACTCCTTAAGGTATTTCATAATATAGAAACACAAGAGTCACTGCCAAATTCCTTCTATGAAGCTACAGTTACCCTGATACCTAAACCACACAAAGACTCAACCAAGAAAGAGAATTACAGGCCAATCTCACTCATGAACATGGACGCAAAAATTCTCAATAAAATACTGGCAAACCGAATCCAAGAACACATTAGAAAAATTATCCATTACGATCAAGTAGGCTTCATCCCAGAGATGCAGGGCTGGTTCAACATACGAAAATCTATTAATGTAATCCATCATATAAACAAACTGAAGGAAAAAAACCATATGGTCATCTCATTAGATGCTGAAAAAGCATTTGACAAAATTCAGCACCCTTTTATGATAAAGGTCTTGGAGAGATTAGGGATACAAGGGTCATTCCTAAATATAATAAAAGCTATTTACAGCAAGCCGACAGCTAACATCATATTAAACGGAGAGAAACTCAAGGCTATCCCACTAAATTCAGGAACACGACAAGGCTGTCTACTCTCTCCTTATCTCTTCAATATAGTGCTTGAAGTTCTAGCAATAGCAATAAGACAACATAAGGGAATCAAGGGGATTCAATTTGGAAAGGAAGAAGTTAAACTTTCATTATTTGCAGATGATATGATAGTATACATAAGCGACCCCAAAAACTCCACCAAAGAACTCCTACAGCTGATAAACTCCTTCAGTAACGTGGCAGGATACAAGATCAACTCCAAAAAATCAGTCGCCCTCCTATATACAAAGGATAAGGAAGCAGAGAGGGAAATCAGAGAAGTATCACCTTTCACAATAGCCACAAATAGCATAAGATATCTGGGAGTATCGCTAACCAAGGAAGTGAAGGATTTATTTGACAAGAACTTTAAGTCTTTGAAGAAAGAAATTGAAGAAGATACCAGAAAATGGAAGGATCTCCCCTGCTCGTGGATTGGGAGGATCAACATAGTAAAAATGGCAATTCTACCAAAAGCAATCTATAGATTCAATGCAATCCCAATCAAGGTCCCATTAAAATTCTTCACAGAGATTGAGAGGACAATAATCAACTTTATATGGAAAAACAAGAAACCCAGGATAGCCAAAAAAATCTTATACAATAAAGGTACTTCTGGAGGCATTACCATCCCTGACTTCAAACTCTATTACAGAGCTACAGTATTGAAAACGGCTTGGTATTGGCATAAGAACAGAGAAGTTGACCAATGGAATCGTATAGAAGACCCGGATCTTAAACCACAAACCTATGAACACCTGATTTTTGATAAAGGAGCCAAAAGTACACAATGGAAAAAAGAGGGCATCTTCAACAAATGGTGCTGGCATAACTGGATGTCAACCTGTAGAAGAATGAAAGTAGATCCATATCTATCACCATGCACAAAACTCAAGTCCAAATGGATTAAAGACCTCAATATTAATTTGAACACATTGAGATTGATAGAGGAGAAAGCGGGAAGTACTCTACAACAAATGGGCACAGGGAACCGTTTCCTATGCATAACCCCAGCGGCACAGACTTTAAGGGCAACATTGAATAAATGGGACCTCCTGAAGTTGAGCAGCTTCTGTAAAGCAAAGGACATTGTCACTAAGACACAAAGGCAGCCTACTGACTGGGAAAAGATCTTCACCAACCCTGCAACTGACAAAGGTCTGATCTCTAAAATATATAAGGAACTCAAGAGACTAGACGGTAAAATGCCAATTAACCCAATTAAAAAATGGGGCGCTGAACTGAACAGAGAATTCTCAACAGAAGAAGTTCGAATGGCCAAAAGACACTTAAGGTCATGCTCAACCTCCCTAGCTATCAGGGAAATGCAAATCAAAACAACTTTGAGATATCATCTTACACCTGTCAGATTGGCTAAAATCCAAAACACCAATAATAACCTTTGCTGGAGAGGTTGTGGGGTAAGGGGCACACTCATCCATTGCTGGTGGGAATGCAAACTTGTGCAACCACTTTGGAAAGCAGTGTGGCGGTTTCTCAGGAAATTCGGGATCAACCTACCCCAGGACCCAGCAATTCCACTATTGGGAATCTACCCAAGAGATGCCCAATCATACAACAAAAGCATATGCTCATCTATGTTCAAAGCAGCATTATTTGTAATAGCCAGATCCTGGAGACAGCCTAGATGCCCTTCAGTGGAAGAATGGATGAAGAAACTGTGGAATATATACATGCTAGAATACTACTCAGCGGTAAAAAACAATGACATCTTGAATTTTGCAGGCAAATGGATGGAAATAGAAAACACTATTCTGAGTGAGGTAACCCAGACCCATAAAGATGAACATGGGATGTACTCACTCATATTCGGTTTCTAGCCATGATTAAAGGACATCGAGCCTATAAGTTTGGGATCCTTGAGAAGATAATAAGAAGGTGAACTCCCAAAAAAGATATAGTAATCCTCCTGGATATTGGAAGTAGACACGATCGCCAGGCAAAATTGGGAACTTGAGGGTTGGGCAAGACTGGGCCAAGGGAAGATGGGGAGAGAAAAGTGTGAAGGGGAGAGCGGGGGGAGCTTGGAGGGATGGGGTGCTTGGGATATAGGAAGGGTGGATATGAGAGCTGGGAAGCATATATCTGAATTTAAGGAGCTACCTGAGGGTTGTCAAGAGACTTGACCCTAGAGGGGTTCCCAGGTTTCCAGGGAGACGCCCCCAGTTAGTTCCTTGGGCAGCTGAGGAGAGGGAGCCTGAAAAGGCCAGTTCCTGTAGCCATACTGATGAATTTCTTGCATATCACCATAGAACCTCCACCTGACGATAGATGAAGAAAATGACAGAGCCCCACCTTGGAGCACCGGACTGAGCTCCCAAGGTCCTGATGAGGAGCAGAAGGAGAGAGAACATGAGAAAGAAAGTCAGGACCGTGAGGGAACCTCCAGCTGGCGACAGATGGGGAAGGTGACTGAGCCCCACATTGGAGCACTGGACTGAGCTCCCAAGGTCCCGATGAGGAGCAGAAGGAGCGAGAACATGAGGGAGAAAGTCAGGAACGAGAGGGGTGCGTTCACTCATGGAGACGGTGGGACAGAACTAATGGGAGATCACCAACTCCAGTTGGAATGGGACTGATGGATCATGCGACCAAACCCGTCTCTCTGAGTGTGGCCAACAGCGGGGGCTGACTGAGAAGCAAAGGACAATGGCTCTGGGCTCTGATTGTTCTTCATGGACGGGCTCTGTGGGAGCCTTCTCAGCTTGGTCGATCACCTTCCTGGACCTGGGGGGAGTTGGGAGGACCTTGGTCTTAGCATATAGTGGGGAACCCTGATGGCTCCTTGGCCTTGAGAGGGAGGGAGGGGAGGTATGGGTGGAGGGGAGGGGAGGGAAGGGGGAGAAGGAGGGGAGAGAAAGGGGAGAAGGAGGGGAGGGAGGGGGGAGGAGGAGGGAAGGAGATGGAAATTTTTAAATATAAAAAAAAATAAACCATGAGAAAAAAAAATAAAAAAAAAAATAAAAATTCACTCCTTATTTTTAATAACATAATTACAAAATCCAAAAAAGTAAAATAAAGCCACATTCCCACTTAAAATATCACCAGTCATAGTATGTATTTAAAATTTTTTTATAATTTGAATCTGAAAATTTCTAGGTGCAGAATCTCGATGGAATTTCAATACCAAATCAATACTTGCTACTTAAATGCCAGATTATACAAATCTTGCCACAAAGCAGCACAGTGTGTCCAGCAAACTTGCTCTGAAGCAAACATTACACTGTGGGAAAATTGTAAATTTGAATTTAAGGAGAGAAAGGCAAAGAAGTTCATTCCAAATGCAGAAGAAAGGCTTATTTGTATCTTTATTAGATGATGGTGGGGATCAAACTGTCACATACTTACTTAAATTCCAGTGTGCTATTTTTATGAGCATGAGTTAAACACTTTTAAAGGGTACTTAATTTCAGTATACCAGCTGGCATCTGCTGCTATCTTTTAATTATGTTGAAAAGTTTAGTTACCAACATAAGAATGATATAAAGATGTCGGTGTTTTGGAAACTCTCTCTGAGTAAGAAAACACAGGCAAGTGAAGTATTTTGCCTCACAGCAGTGATTCTCAGCCTCCCTCATGAGGTGACCCTTTAATACAGTCCCTCGTGTTGTGGTGACACCCCCACAACTATAACATTATTTTCCTTGCGACTTCATAACTGTAACTCAACTACTGTTATGAATCGTAATGTAAATATCTGTGTTTTCCGATGATCTTAGGCAACCCCCGTGAAAGGGTCCTTTGAGACCCTGCCGAGAACCACTGTCTCACAGTTTTCCATGGTGGTCTGAGTGAGTTCGGTGGCAAGGATACAGGAGATGTTGCCCACTCTCTCATCCCTTGCAACCCTATGCAGCAGGACTCACCGAGTAATAGCAATTCTCCAGGAGAGAACCTAAGCAGAGCGAAGGAAGTCAGGGGTAAGGCTTGAAGAAGGCTTCCCAGAGCCCCGGTGAGCTTGACTTGTCCACCCTAATACTGAGAAATACATGAAGAACAGTAAATTTAAAAAAATGCCAAGTCTTGGATTACATTATGATGACAATGCTTTCTCTTCAACATTCTTTCTGGCTCCTACCCAATGTGATGAGAGGGAAGGGGAAAAAAAGGAAATGAAATTTTAAAAATTAGAAATTGGAAAGAAAAAGTTAATCTGTCATTATTCACAAATGGTGATTACAGACTCTAGAAATCCCAAAGAATCTTCAAGACAATTATGAGAATGAACAAGTACCTTGCAGGACACAGATTACTATACAAATGTGTTTGAGGATATACATCAACGATTGGGTGAGATTTTTTATTAGGCTTCTTTTCAGAGGCCAGGGGAAGATATACTTCTAGGAACTTGGGCACTCCTTCTCCAATCTGCCACACCTGCAAGCCTTACTCAACACTGAAGATGACTTCCCCATTACCACACAGATGGAGCACCATCTCAGTGTCCCCTGGTCTCTATTCTCTAACCTCTCCCTCCCTCCGGCAGGGAGCAGCTGGATATCCAGCTGAGCTGGGATGATCCTAAACTGGACTCTGCAAGATGGCCAATGCTTGACTCAGAGGACAGTCGCTTACAATAAGTAGCAACAAAGGAATAAATCTAAAAACAGACTTTAAAGGATATGATATTGAATGCTACAAAAATATGATGGGAAGGAAAATTTAGAACCCAAACAATAAAAAATGTATTTTATTGAGAGACACACTATTATTAAAATGTCAGCTGTGGCCGGGCGGTGGTGGCACACGCCTTTAATCCCAGCACTCGGGAGGCAGAGGCAGGCGGATCTCTGAGTTCGAGGCCAGCCTGGTCTACAAGAGCTAGTTCCAGGACAGGCTCTAGAAACTACAGGGAAACAGTGTCTCGAAAAACCAAAAAAAAAAAAAAAAAGTCAGCTGTGCTCAAAATTATATAGTCAATATAAAAATAGTGAGATGTCTGAAAAAGTTTCTATTTTATGGTATTTGGCAAGTTGAGTCTTTAGCAAAGAGTCTAAAGAGTAATAGAGAAATTTTGTAAACAGGTGCAGATTGGGATGGGGAGATGGCTCAGGGGGTAAAGTGCTTGCTGGACAAGCATGAAAGGCCGAGTCTAGAGTCTAGATGCCCACTACCCACAAATACACTCTGCACAATGGTTCGGTTCTGCAACCCAGTGCTCAGTGGTGAGAAATACATTGACCGTGGAAGACAGGGCTTTCTAGCCGGTTAGTCTTGCTAAGATAGTGAGCACCAGGTTCAACAAAAGACATTCCAATAAAAAATAAATAAAGCGACTTGGGAGGCAGAGGCAGCTAGGTAAATACAAATCTAGGGCTAGCCTTGTCTACACCGCAAGTTCTAGGCCTGTCTCAGGAAAGGATTTATAGTCCTATGTCTCCATGTTTACCATAAAGTTACAGTTCTTAAGATATTGTGGAAGTGATTCAAAACAAAACACCCAAAACAGAGAAGCCCAAAACTGACACATTTGCACGGTCATTTGACTGTAAGCGTGTCCCAGCAATTCAGTAAGAAAATGTAGAAGTCTCCTTTTAATGATGATGCTTTAAAAGATGGAAGGAAATGAACTTTGCCCTACTTCATTACCATGGATAAAAATAAACTGATTCTTATAGCTTTAAATCTACACAGCAGAACAATGAAGCTTCTAGTAGAAGACATCAGTGAATGATTTATTTGATATTGATGACTTCTCAAGAGAAGAAAAAAGATACGAGGTAAAAAAGAGAAAGGTAAAAATTAAAATTGAGAGTTCTGAGTCAGGTTATTAATCCCAGCACCAGAAAACAGAGGCAGGAGGACCTCCATGAGTTCAAGATCAACAAAGTCTACAGAGTGAGTTCCAGTACAGCCAGGGGTAGCAGAGAAGCTCAGTCTCAAAAAACCCAAAAACAAAACAAAAAAATTTTTGAAAAACCCAAAAAACAACAAAAAAGTCAGTAGTTCTCCTTTATTAGAAGGCTTAAAAAATAGATCTAAGTACAGATTGAGGAAGATATACACATGTACATATTCACTGGATATGTAGCATAGCTATATTTGACATAAATAGATATTTATGGCTAGCATACATTTGATACACATACATATTTATGGCTAGCATACATGTGCATATCTATGTACATCTGTATGAGGCATGTATGTCTATATCTAAGAAATGATTAAATAATCAAAAACCTTAAAATTTTAGACTTATTAATTAGGAAAAAAACACAAAAGGTAAAAAAAAAAAGGCATTTAGCCAGATGGTAGTGGCACATTCCTTTAATTCCAGTGCTTGAGAGGCAGATGCAGGAGGATGTCTGTGAGTTCAAGACCAGCATTTTCTACAGAGCAAGGTCCAGAATAGCCAAGGCTACACAGAAGAACAGTGTTTTGAAAAACTAAAAGAAAAGAGAGAGAGAGACCTTTAAATGGTCTTTCTAAGAAGAATATGTCCAAACAGATAATAAACACATGAAAAAATATAAATTAAAAATAAAGTCACTATATATATATATATATATATATATATATAGAGAGAGAGAGAGAGAGAGAGAGAGAGAGAGAGAGAGAGAGACTATAAACCTAAAATTATAAAAATACTAATCATACCAAGTGTGTTAGTTAGCTTAATGTTACTGAGGCAAAATACCTACAAAATCCTAAAAGGATGTTAGGTTTCTTTTGACTGACAGTTGTAGAGGTTTGGGTGATCAGTTTCACCCATGTCTAGGGGCCTCTGCTGAGGCAAAATCATGACAAGGAGCATGTAGTGAAGTAAAAGCTCTCCACATTGCAGAGGCCTAGGAACAAAATTACTAAAAGGAAGCGGTTGAGGTCCAGTGTTCTGATCCCACTTCCTCCTCCAAGCCCTCCCCTTTTGAAGACTCCACCACTTCCCTGTCAGCTTGTGACTAGTGGCCCAGTCTTTTAATACAAGGCCTTTTGGGGACATTTCAGATATAAACTGTAGCATTGTTTCCACACATTTTGTGTGAGACTAACTTTAAATGAGTACTAAGGAAAACATCTTTGGCAGCATTGACTGAAGCAAAACTTGCCCAGCCTCCTCCAACTTCAAAAGTCTACAGCTAGCATGCTGTACTCTCAGGACACCAGATGTGCACAGAATTCACACCCATTCATCAGAGCCAAAATCCAGAAACATTCCAAAATCCATCAGTAGGAATCTGTGTAAATGAACTTCCATGTCCTGGAGGAGAATATTCCTCAGCAGTAACAAAGAATAAGCATTCTACATGCAATATAGAGGATCCTATAGACAATGGTTGAGCAAAAAAAGACAGGCCCAAAAAGCACATTCTGTAGGGTTACCTGTGGAGGGAATAACAACTGGGAGAAAAATACAGAAGGCCCTGGATTACTGAGAATGGTCCAGTCTGGAGCTAAGTGGAGGTAACTTGGTTGTGTGCCAGGGTGAACATTCCTGAAGCTTTTCTGTTAAAATCCTTTCTCTTCATGATAGTAATACCTGAGCTGAAAGATTTAAAAGTATCAGTGCTTGTTTCTGATTTCTGCAATTTTTTTTATTTTTGTTTATGTATATCTGTTTTTGTCTGTGTGAACACAGGTCACGTGTGTGTAGGTGTCCATTGTGGATCACCCAGACTGTGTGTTGGGACTGAATTCAAGTCCCCTGGAAGAACAGCAAGTATTCTTAACCCCTGAGCGATCTCTCTCGTCCTCTTTCCGTCTTCTAACTGCTGCAAAGTCATAGTACATGGGTCCACTGTTTGAGATGACAGAGGGCTCAATTTGCAATGACAGATGCGCTCAAAAAAAAAAAAAAAACAAAAACAAAAAAAACAAAAAACCCTAGCCTTTAAATATGCAAGAGTGCTGAGTTACTTACAGACGACAATATACAAGTCAGCATGGAACAAACTTCCATTCACAACACACACACACGGTATGTTTGACATTTTCAGGCCCAGTTTTAACTCATCGGAAAGGAAATTCTAAGTATGGGATAGGGAGTAACTTGCTTTAGAATTTATCTTGACTGTGCACGGCTCAGAGAACATCACTGAAGAGGAAGTAGAATATAAGAGCAAGCGGATGGGGAAGAATGCAGCACCAACAAAGCCTACCGGGCATGACACAGCATTGCCCTTAAGGACTCATTGCACATCCTTGTAGGAGTCTGGACCAGTCAGAATTTCCTCACGGAGACCTCATCCCTCTCTGACGGAATATTGACAGCTAAGGGTTGCTAGAGGCATGGGTGGCTTTCTTCTCTGGTGAAGCACTGCTAAGTTGTCCACACTCCAGGGAATTCCCTTCCACCCAAGCTCGTGCACACAGCTTTTGTAAGTTCAGAGGAAGACTTGGGAACAGTAAAGAGGCATGCTAGGAAGGGTGTCATCAGGACGGGGGGTGGTTATGAGAAAGGGAAGTGGGGTATATACTGAAATGGTGTATATACACATATGAAATTGTCAAAGGAAAACAGGGGTAAGGGAAGTGCTCACTTCAAAGAGTGGGCTCACACGATCAAACTGTGCGAAGACCAGTGAGCAGTAGAGAGGGCCGACACCTTTCCAGCCTTCCAGGATAGTGAAATACACAACGTGACCACATGGACAGAGCAATTGTGGCTTCAGGCTAGATTTTTGTACCACCACTCCGAGATATTTCACAAGCTTCCAAATCCTGAGTTTCTACAACTTTCCAGGCCAATCCTACTTTCAAGCCATCATGAAGATCCTGCATCAGACAAGACACATTCGACCATTAGGGTTACTTCAGATGCACACATTTCCCTAACATCTCATGAACACCTGAGCATCCAGACATCGTTTTACCTGTTCATCTACAACTTGAATTCTCTCTTTCATGAGCCAATCATTTGTCTTTGGTGTCAACCTCTCCCAGCATAAGTACCTATAACAGCTTTCTCCCAGCAGGAACCTGACTAGACCTGGGTCACTGTCCTGATGATTATGACTGACTTCATGTGCACATAGCTTTCTTTCATTTGAATGAGTTTGACGCGGGGAGGTAGTTTTAGAAAAGAATGTGGGATTTTAAAACTCAAGCCCTTACTGAAATGTTAGTTTACTTGGGGACTTGGCTCACCTCATCTCTCTGTTCAAAGCAAGTAAATACTCTATAGTTTCTGCTCCTGACTTTCCCTCTCTTGCTAACCTATTTATATTCCCTTGAATTCGCACATTTTCCTTCAAGCAATTAACCCTGATATGCTGTCCTCTCCTGTTACTTCTGATCAAGACAAGCAAGTCAACAAAGGGCTCCCGAAACAGCCTGTCTAGCATCTCAGAGCTCTGAGCTAGAAAAAGCAGTACCTGGCAGAGTTCACCTCTGGCCATCCTGTAAGGAGGATAATATGGCAGTCCTGAGGGGGGTGTCAATGGGGCTGCTAAAATATTATCCACCAGTGTGGATATGTAAGAATCATGTACTAAATGAATCAGCTACTTTCCGTAGCTCTTTTGTAAAACTGTGCATTTATGCACACACATCCTATTTTTGTCTTTTACAAAGTTTCCAGTATTGTTACTCATGTGTGCAATAGATAGATGTTATCTAGAATCAATGATTCTGTCATGGCCCAGGGTTAGAACACCTCCCACTTCAAGACAAAGTTTAAACATTTCTGTTTACTGTGTCCAGAGAAGAAGACAGTGTTTACCCTCCTGGAAAGTCTTCTTAGATGAGTCTTTGCCGACTTAGTCATTTTGTTTCAGAGGCCCTGAAGAGGCCCTTACATCAAGGAGATTGATTTCAACACAAAACCCTAGCATCAGATAATCCTCGGTCAGATGCCACCAGGCTGCTGCACCGGAGGAGGATTTAGCCTGGAGGGCTGTGACTATCCTCCAATTTTCGTAAATGCAATCTCGCAATCAAATATTTCCTGGTCTTTCAGTTGATTCCTGTGCTTTCTTATAGTTCTAACTCACCTGCTACAGGTCTCTTTGATGGGTTAGGGTGGAGGGCGCTGTGTTCTGTTGAACAGGAAGGATGACAGATAACAGGACGTAAATGAAAATGTTTAAGAAGAACAGGAAAAGATGAAGCCCCCAAAACATTTATAGCTTCTGTACTTATTTATTCTCATACCTTTTCTCTACATAAGTAATGAAATTTAGTGTTTCCAATATGGATAACAATATTAGAAATATACTATCAGGGAATGATCTGTGTGTGCCTATTTATATGTTTAGGCACACACAGCCATTCCCTGATTTTATATATGTGTATATGTGTGTGTATATACATATATTATATAATGTGTATGTATATGGATGTATACTTATACATACACATGTATATGAATGAATATTTTTTAAAAGAAAAAATTGTAAGAAAAAAATGTATTGGATTCTTTTTTCATTTTATTTTTGAGATTATAATTTTTAAGTAAAATAAAAGCAAAGTCTTAATGAAATGGTGGTTTTAGTAATGTAAATACTTTATATGGGTTTCTGCTACTGATTCACTTATTAGACTACATTTTAGAAATCAAAGAAGGGCCCAAGAATTACTAGATGCCTAACTTTCAACACAGAAATCTCCTCTTATATTGGATATTGCTGTTCTCAAAAAGAGCAAGCGTGACCTCAGAATACCAATGGAGCTCTGCAGGGGTTTTGCTTCTGTTATAAAATACAGCTATTGTTCTGGTTAGTTCTCTGTAAAACTGGCAGAAGCTGGGACCATCTGGGAAGAGAGAACCTCAATTGAGAAAATGCCTCCATCAGATTGTCCTATGGGCAAGACTTCAGGGGCATTTTCTTGATTAATGATTGATGTAGAAGAGTCCAGTCAACTGTGGGTGGTAACACTGTAGGAAGGTTGTCCTGGGTTATTTAAGAAAACAGACTGAACAAAGCCACGAGAAGCGAGCCAGTAAATGGTTTGCCTCCACAGCACCTGCCTCAGTTCCTGCCTCTAGGTTCCTGATCCGAGGTCCTGCCTTGACTTCCCTTCTTGATGAACTGTAAGCTATGAGATGAAATAAATATTTTCCCCCTAAGTAGTTTTTGGTCAGTATTTTATCACAGCAAAAAGAAACCTGACTAGAACATGTATCAAAACAAAATAAAAATAACAAAGGGAAACATGTATTTATTAGAAAGAAAAAAAAAGCTTTAAAAAAAAGAAAGACATGCTATCACTAAAATAAATATTGTCTTTATAAAATATCTTACAGAAGTACTTGGTTGAAATTAAACTATGATCATTCATAATATCGTACAAGAAAATGTAACATGTAGCATCTTAGCCATCTTTGATGTAGAAGTAAAATTGTACTAGAAAAAGGCTGAGATTTTATGAGGAAATAAACATGTATATACAAGTTTTGCTGTTGTTGTTTTGTTTTGTTTTTTTTGAGACAGGGTTTATCTGTAGCTTTGGGACCTGTGCTGTAACTAGCTCTTGTAAAGCAGCTGGCTTCGATCGGCCTGCCTCTACCTCCTGAATGCTGGGATTAAAGATGTGAGCCAGCCGGGCGGTGGTGGCGCACGCCTTTAATCCCAGCACTCGGGAGGCAGAGGCAGGCGGATCTCTGTGAGTTCGAGGCCAGCCTGGTCTACAAGAGCTAGTTCCAGGACAGGCTCTAAAAAAGCTGCAGAGAAACCCTGTCTCGAAAAAAAAAAAAAAAAAAAAAAAAAAAAAGATGTGAGCCACCACCACCTGACTCATGTATACAGTTTTGAAGAACTGATTTTTCAAAATCACATAACATTGTATTAATTTCTTGTGGTCATTTTAACATGTTATCACATACTCCATGGCTTACTGCTATACACATTGACTATCTTAGAGTTCAAGGCTAGAAGTTTAAGAAATATCTTAGGGTCCAAAATTATGGGTGATGAGGCTATCTGATTAACCATCTCCCTCTGGATGCTTTTAGGGAAGTGGTTTTCAACCCGTGGGTCATAACCCTTTGAGAGTTAAACAACCGTTTCACAGGGGTCGTGAAAGACCATCAGAAAACAAAGGTATTTACATTTCTATTAATAACAGTAGCAAGATTACAGTTCTGCAGTAGCAGAGGAATAATTTCATGCTTGGGGGTCACCAGAAAATGAGGAACCGTCCTAAAGGGTCACAGAGTTAGGAAGGTTGAGAACCACATCTCTAGGAGAAAGAACATCTTTTCTTACTGATTCCCCTCTTTTGTGGTTATTTGTAGTGTTGGTAATCAACCCTAGCCAAGTACTCCACCTCCGAGCTTCATTCTCAGCTCCTTTTAAAAAGTGTAGAAAAGTGGTTCTCAATCTTCCTAATGCAATAACCCTTTAATATAGTTCCTCATACTATGGCAACCCCCAACCATAAAATTATTTTCATCACTACTTCATAATTGCAATCTTGTTACTGTTGTGAATTGTAATGTAAAATCTGATACGCAGGGTATCTGATATGCGACCCCCGTGAAAGGGCCATTTGAACCCCAGAGGAGTTGGGACTCACAGGTTGAGAATGACTGGTGTAGCGGACCAAGCTCTTGTGAGGCAAACACTCTACTGTGGAGCTATACACTCAGTCCCTGAAGGGGAGCTACAGGCTTCTTTGGGTGCTCCGGGTGGTGGTGGAAGAACGGTTGCATTCTGTTGCCCAAGTCTTTCTCTTTAACTGGGCTCAACAGACCGTTCCGCCCTCCAGCCGGTTGGGTAGTTCTCCCTGTGGTGGTTTCATCTTCGTTTTTGTCAGCTTGAAACAAGCGAAAGACATCTGAGCGCGGGAGGGACCCTCACTTGAGAAAATGTCCTCATCAGATTGGCCTGTGGGCAAACTCGTGGGCGTTTTCCTGATTGATGATTGGTGCAGACGGGTCCAGCCAACCATGGTGAAGCTGCAGTGCGTAAGAAAATAAGCTGAGCAAGCCAATAAGTGCACCCCTCCACGGTCTCTGCTTCCGCTCCTGCATTGGCTTCCCTCGGTGAACTATGACCCAGAAAATAAAAAGCTATTTGTCTTCCATAGTCTTTATCACAGCAATAGAACCCCTAAGAGACGCTTCAATCTCTCCAAGAGCAGCAGCTACCATTTCCCCTTCCTTTGCCTTCTAGGAGCCCTCTGCATTCCTTAGTTCACATCTTCAGTTCTCTTCTCCTCCTCTTCCTCTCTTTCAGTCACTCTTTTGTATTTGTTTCCTTGTCATTCTGTCACCCTCAATGGCTCTAATGTCCCTCCCTTCCCCTCTTATAAAAATCCGTGTGACTATATATAGCCCCATCTGAGTGCTTTATAATAATTTCTCCTTGGAATGGTGTCACTTCATCATATCTGCATAATCTCCATGGCCCTTAAGGATAACATCTCCATCTGTTCCAGGGATTAAGATAAGGGTAAGTTATAAAAAGAGATACTACACCAGCCCACTACAGGTAAAATCGTATTTTAAGCTTAAATGTGATACAATATTTTTTTCATCAAGCACTCTAAATTTCTACAAGATTCTATTTTAGATTTGTAGGGAAATCATACGGTTTATGACAAATATCATGAGACTATCCACATGTACCATGATCACTCTAGTCTAAGACATGCATCCAACATTATACATGTTAATATTAGTGCAGCATAGCCATATACTCAAATATTCACAGAAGTGATATTCATAAGAGCACCAAGCTAGAAACTATTTATATGCCATCAACAGTTGAATTGATAAATTGTGGTGTAGTCATGCTAGGAAATGATGTATAGCAATGAAAATACCTAAATCTAAGCAACATGGGTGAATCTCCAAAACATGGGGACCACCATGATTCGACTCCACACACAGACACGTACTATGTACGTGTTGTTCTGTGTAAAGTTCAAAGATCAGCTCTTAGTTAAAAAGATGTTGACACTTAGAGGAGATGGGAACTGAAATGGGATGGACCAGAGGCTTCTGAGATTCTAATAACGTCCTATCTCTTGACCTGGACAAATGTTGCTTGGATATATTGTCTAAAGTTCACAGGGCTATGCATTGATGATTGATATGTGTCATCTCTTTCCATCTTAGGAAAGAGGATATGGGAGCTGCATCACAGGTAAAGTGCTTGCCATCCAATCATGTGGGCAGATTTTGCATCTCCAGAAATCACATAAAGCCATATATGTGTGGTCTGCCTGTCATTTCAGTAGAGGACGAGGCATGGAATTTTTGGAGTAAGTTGGCTATCAAGACTAACTGAAACATGGTTGACTGGATTCAGCAGAGGTTCTAAGTCACTAGGTCAGATGGAGAGCCAGCCATCTACACACACACACACACACACACACACACACACATACACGTGTGTGCGTGCACATGCATGCATGCATATGCACACGCACATACATGCCCCTAAAATGAATGCTTCATCTAAAAAGCAATGCTCTCGTTTTTCTTAAAATATAGATGAATACAAATAGAAACTTCTCTCGGGTTGTCAAAATGCCAAAAGTTATTGTTAGGGCTTTTAACACTATTTTTCTATGTTCAAATTATATGCATTGTATCAAGAGAAATAAGCAAATTAGCTATTGCAATTTCACACTTGTCACAAATCGAGCTATAATTAAAAAAATGTATCTTAAATGTGGCATTATGGAGAGTCTAAGGACTTTAAGGTATTAGCAAATAAAATTAGAAAGCAAGTTTTCCCATTTGAATCTGAATATTAACAACTGTGATATTAATATTTTTACAGTAAGCAGAGTTTTTGTTTTTTGTTTTTGTTTTTTTTTTTACCAAGCAGCAGTTACCTTTGCTGAGTTTAACAGTCTTTTAATTGCCTTTACTTTTTTATTTCACTTTGTTCTTTAAGTGTTTCATACACACATACAGGTCTTGCTCCTTGTACGTCCCTCTCTTGAACTGTGTACTTGGTTTGTTCTAGTTTGTTGGTTGGTTTTGTGGTTCACTAGTTTAACAGAGCCACCTGTGTAACCATAGGTGCGAGCCATCCATCGGAGTCTGGTTCGCTTGCTGGTAAGTACACCTCTGAAGGCAGTGATCCCCCATAGCATCCCTCAGCCACCAGTACTTCACCAAGGAGGAATACGTCCCTTGAGTCCCCCTGCTTCCTTGACTGATTACTACTGGTCCCAGCAGTGCACAGGCCCAGCACAGACAGCCACAGCTGTTGTGATCCCATAACTGTTATGGTCATGCTCCTGTATTTAACATCTGTGACCTATCAAATAGACACTACATACCATTTCTGTGTGCAGATGAGGAAAATGAGACATACAAAAATAAACGACTTGCCTAAAATCAAATAAACAATTCACACAAGTATGATAAAAAATAAAGTTGATGGGGCTCCAGGATGAGCTTCAAATGCACAGTGTGTGTCCCCTCATTCAGTCTTCAGGCTCACAGACTATCAGCACTCACCCCTTCTTGATGGGAGGAATTAAGTTTAAAGGTTCAAACAGTAATATATATGATCTCAGGCACATCGTAGCCTCTCCTCGGTAGGAGGTAGCACACACGACACTGATTTCAGGTGCTAAGTGAATTGGGCATTAGAACCATACGAAGTGCAGTTTTCATGAGCACATAGAGCACAGAGCTGAGTCTCTTCTGTCACTGCCAAGGGCTCTGAACAAGGCAAGAACAGGCAATAGCAAATCTACCACTAGATTAAGTGGGGGAACTTGAAACCTTAAGCTGCATTTTGTGTTCTTTGTTTTGACCCAGTCAGTCTCCCCATCTGTAAACTTTCCTTTGAATATTGATTCAAGTTCTGATCCCTGTCAGGTTTTGATCTTCTGGACTTTTGATTTACCAGTGTTTGGGGATTTTTATTCAAATGCAGTCAAACAATCAAAGAGGAACTTGCCCAGAGAGAGTGTTTTCATTAAAACGGCTGTAAGTATTCTCAACGGCTCTAAGTCAGTGTGGAGAAAAGTTTCTCTAGAGCTCGCTTCTTCGTCCTCCTTTCCCACTCTCATTCTGGACGGCTTCCTCCCACTCATTTCCTGGTCCTTTCACATCCACCCTCCACCCTTGTAACCTCCCCCTCAAAAGAGAATAAAAAATTAAAAATTAAGATAAAAATAGCAAAAGAGAAAGCACATCTTGATCAAGCCTTCTGGGCAGCACCGGCTCCTCTATCAATCGCAGCCTTCTCTCACGCCAGTCACAGCTGCCGCGGTATTTGTACCATTCAGCTCCTCGGGCCCGCCTCTCCATCACATATTCCTTTACTGTAGTGGCACTGGGTACTGCCATGTGCCATTCAGTAAACACATATGCCCAAACAGCTTTCATTACAATGCGTCGTTGACCTGGTTCTGCTACACCATTGATACTGGACCATCACTGTGACTCCTCTGGGATAGCCTGCTATGATTCTGCAGGAACTTCCCCTTCACAAGCTCCAACAGCTCGTAAATAGGGTGGTGGCTGAGTTGGTGGTCAGGATCTTTACCAGGCCTTCCCACCTCCAGTGAGGGGTGGGATGGGTGGGGCCAGCTCTCCTGTGCCCATGCCACAAGGGTCAGTTGCCTCATTTTCTAAGCCTCTTTCTGAACAGAAAATTACCTGTCAAAAGAATTACCTTTTGAGTAAGCCACCAAAGCAGTGTAGAGGATTAAAAACAAGAAACAAAAATCTCCCAATCCCTTACACGAACCCTTTAAGGTATGCACATCAAAGAGACATATTAATTGAGTTCTTGAAATATTTTTTCCTCTCCTCAAGATAAAACAAATTCTTCCCTTTCCTGTCAGCCTACCAGCAAAAAAGATTGCTCTCCATTTACTGATAAGTAAGAGCCGTAAAACAAAACCCAGGAAACTCTGCTACTGAACCCTTGACAGTGCCCCATCTAATGACATAATTTCCAATTCAGACAGTTTACTAGGCCTACAATGTACCAGACACATTCTGGATTTAGAACTCATACAACCCACGTTAGAGTCTACATTTAGGTAGCCATCTATGCATTGCTATTCCTCCTTGCCATTCTGCAAAAACATCATCATCTAATTATCACTCTAACAATTTGTCTCATGTCTATTTCCTCTCGGAGGTTTTAAGCTTCCCAAGGCCTGGGTTTCTTTGTAAAATGTTGGTTTTTCTACCACCAATGTCTAGCTTGGGTCCAGGCACAAGAGCAGACACGCGAAAAATACCTTTGAATACATGAGTTGAGAAAAGTAAAATGTATAACAAATCCTGAATCCTAGGGGTCAACAATGTCCAGCAGCATATTGTTCCGAGCTGTGGCTGGAATTCCATCTTCTAGAGGGAGGGAGGGAAAAGAAATCCCTCGCTTATAGCCCCTCCTGAACTGGCAAAGACTGAGAGTGTGAGAAAGAACACGGAAACAGAAGCCAAAGTTCTTGGGGAGAAGCCAGGTGAGGTGTGTTGTTTCATAGTCTGTCTGATTGCCCAAACTCTAACCAAGCATCGATGACGTTAATAAGATGAACCCTTTCTCTTCAGAGAAAGACCCTGGTTGTACATGGTATGTTTGCTATGAATAAGGTCGAATTTATTAACCAGGCTCCCTACTGTATATGACCCAAAGAGAATAATCAACCACTTGCAGTAAGCATTCCTGTCATTTGCTTCCGTCCCACCAAGGGGGCCTGATCACGGGGTTCTCGCTCATTAGCCTAACTTGCTGTGCTGGATTTATGCTGAAATATGCAAATGTTTAAAGCGCATACATAGTAGATTCTTAATGCATTATGTTTTTCATCTTGGAATTATTTCACAAAAATACATTTATAACATTGTTTAAGTAATAGAGATGAATGTGAATACATGACCCAAAACTATGTATTGGGATTCCCCATATTTGGAGAAATCTTGGGGTCAGCATATGCACAGTACAAGGGTTCAGTCCCATTCTGAGAAAACCTTATCTCTGTGGCCACGGTAACTCCCCTGCTAGGTAAGTACAACACATACACACACACACAAAAAATCATCATAGTTTTAAAAAAAAAAAAAGTAACAAAGGAGGGAAGGAAGAAAAAAATTCCAATAGATAATCAAAAAAGATCTGATATTGTCTTATAGCATGTGTCCTTAAGTCGGTCAGTTATGACTGTCATTGAAGTCATGCAACCGTGAGCTAGGAATAAATACAAGAGTAAAACACCGCAGGGGAGTGGGGGAAGACATGCCACACTCCAGAGTTCGAGCTATTCTCATTCACAGTAATAACTGCCAAAAGGCAGGGTCATTTTCCAAGAAATTTATGTTGTTTGGACTTTCTACTCCAGCTGGTGTATTGATTTCATAGCACACGGTTCCAAATCTCGGTTCCAACTCATTGCTGTTTCTGTCCCACCCTGATCACATAGGAGGGAATCGCAGAGTCCTGAGGGGACAGAGGGAGAAGGAGGGAGGAGGAATTCATCTTGACCCTGAAAAGTCCAGTGCTGACTCGCATTTTTTAGGGTGATATAGCCATATAGACACACTGACTACAGATACTCCCGGCTTCTGTTGTTTTTTTTCTTTTTTTCTTTTTTTTTCTGCACAAGGAAAGACAGGCTGTTTTTGCAATAACCTTTCTCACTTCTGCCCACGCTGGTGGCTCCATTCCATGCTTTAAATCATTGTCTTCATGAGGTTTAAGTAAACGCTCTTCCAAAGCACTTCAAATTCAGTGGCATATTGTAAATCACATGCTGGCTTTTTCAATTGCCTGGACATTAATTTTGAAGATCTTTGGCTATTTTTTTTAAGTGCAGCAAATTTGTGGCCAAAAAAAAAAGTTGGCCAAATTTTCTGCATTTTTTGCCAAATTCTGAACTTTAACTGTAGAATTTCTATTAATCTCAGCTTTAGCTTAATAGTGCTCTTTACTGAACTGAAAATCAGGGAGTCTGTGTAGGTCTGACCTAGGTCCTCTTTATATGTATCAAGATTGTATAGCTTGTTGTTCTTGTGGGACTCCTAAAAATGGGAATGGGGGCTATCTCTACTTCTTTTGCCTGCTTTTCCTACTAGTGGGTTGCATCGTCCAGCCATGATATGAGGGTTTGTGCTTAGTGTTATTGTGACTTGCTATACCATGTTTGGTTGATATCCTTGGAAGGCCTGCTCTTTTCTGAAGGGAAAGGGAGCAACAGTGGTTCTGGGGGAGAAAAAGCAGGGTGGTGGGGAAAGGCTGGGAGAGAGGAGGGGAGGGAAACCACAGTTGGGATGTAATATGTGAGAGAAGAATAAATAAAAAAGAAAAAATAGATGTGCACTTTGATGCTCAGCAAACAGTCTTTGCCTTTTGGTGATTAAGGTTTCATGTTTCAGACTCTTCTAAGGTCGCACAATGTCCCACAGTGACTACAAACTCAAACTATCCCTGTGGTCTTCTAGCAGCCAGAATTATAAAGTGGGATGGTAGCCGAGCCCACTTCTCAGTCCTGTGAAATGTCTTCACTGCTTAGGGTCAGTGTCCTCTTCAACATGGCAATGCTGTCAGACTTTGTCTCTCATACCTTTGACAGTATCCAAGTGCATATTCTTCACCCTCGTCAATCACAACAATGGTTTCTCCTTCTTCCTATACTGAGTATTCATTTTGAACATTTTTGGGTGTCAGCTTGCAAGGCTGGCAAGGCTGTCCTGTCATCGATGCCACCTGGTTTGTGTTACACTGAAGTCTCTTACCTACACTCACCATCCTCTCTACAGCAAACTGTAGACGACAAGGAAGATACGCATCATAGAAACAAACTGCCAGGGTCCTATTAGGTGCTAAACATGTTAGTAGTCTTCATTTGTTGCCCTGGTCTAATTTGTTTTATGTGGCTGATTGCTGACATTCCGATAAAATGCCCCAAAGAAACACTGTTATGCAATTTACTTTGCAGTTTACAAAAAGTATGTTCTGAGAATTGGGGAACTTGGGGGAAGTCATAGGGAGACAATAAACTGGGAGATTAACTCATCTGTTTCCTGAAACTAGATACATGACTGTGGGCACTGGGTTAGGTCCTCATGTTGGGAAGAGGTCCTAGTGCTTCTTATTGATACTCTGTAGACAAATCAAAACTGGAGCCTCACAGGCCGCCTGGCTCAAGGTCACTCTGTCACTTGAGGAACGCTTCTGCCTGAGCTTCCTCTTCTATAAAACAGTGGAAATGAGGGTCCTACCTTACTAATAGGCTGTATTAAAGGAGTTTACACATGTATGCATGCATACACACACATACATAGCGTCAGTCACATAAATGCTTGCTGCTGTAACGCTTATACCATTGTGGCTGTTGGAACTGGGGAGAAGAAGCAGCAAGATGCAAGATAATCTAGAGAAAGAGTATTGTTTTTAAAAAATGCTTTAAAGTCCCAGGCGGCAGCTGTAGGCAGGCAGCGAACTCCGGGAACAGCCAGTCCCAAGGCAGAGACGACTGTGGGTCCCTGCAAGATCCCCAAGATTCCCAGCGGCTCATGAGCAGTGGCTCATTCAGGGCGAGCTGGTCCCACCATGTGGCGAGCGGGGAGAGCCACCCAAGTGGGCGGGTAAAAGGCACAGAGACACAGTAGGCAGGCGTAGATCTGGACATTTATTACTTAGAGGAGAGACAGAGACAGAGAAACATGCGTGCACATGCCAAGAAGGGACAGGAAGAGAGAGTTTCAAGATGGCCGTGAGAGGTCAGGGGTCACCAGGAGTGGGCGTGGCTTGCCCCTTAAAGGGCCAAAAGAATAACAGAGTATAGTCAGTATCCAGATAATCGGGTTCTGCAAGGCTTTGTTTTTTTTTTATAAATTAACTCTCTTGATGCCAATTCTCTAGTACATACAACAAGGCTAATTCTTGTATATTAATACTTTTTTCCTTTAAATGAGATAATAATCAGAGTTAGGGATGGTGGCATATGCCTGTAATCCCAGCACTTGAGAGGTGTGGCTCTCAAAAGGACCATGAGTTCAGGGCTAGCCTGTGCTATATAAGGAAACCCTGCCTCTCCACCCTCCTCAAAGATACTAATTATAAAAAAAAAAAAAAAAACTTAGCACTGTGACTACAGGCAAAGAAAGTCTTGAAAGTTAAGTTGATACAAGTATCATTTATCATTCTGCTATTTTATTTCTTTGATTATAAAATGGGCAATTATTTTATTTCTCGATGAAGAAAGAAAGAAATACTGCTAATTAATGATGGGCTATGAAGATAAAATGTGTTCTATTTTTCAGATACATAAAAATGAAGTAAAAATATCTTAAAGTAGATTAAATGTACTAGTTTTGCTACATAAAGGGTCACAAGACTATCCACCATGGCGCGTCCAGGGGCTTAGAAGTGGAGACTACCTGAATTGATGTGTTGAAGCACCAACAGCCCTTTGGCTGGTCAGGAGTTTCAAGGCCTTTCTAAATTTCAGGCCCAAGGGCATGAAAGTGTTCTGTTTGTTGCCACAGCACTGCAGCAGGCTACTGAGAACGTTGTCTTTGTGTAGATTCTTCATCTTCCCCAATATCTTGATAGGAGCATCTCAGCTAAGCTAAGTTGTTGGTAGAAGGTTGCTGTTACATATTGTTATGATGTCCTGTTCTCAGGCATCTCTGCTTTAAACTCTAAACTGGCCTGAACATAGCATTCCATATTTCTTTCGTTCGGTGGAGTATTCTTTTTTTTTTTTAAACTACAGGTATGTAAAGGTTTCCTTCATTTCCTCTGAGTAACCATGAGAAAAGTTTCTCTTTTGTCTGTCTGGTCCTCAGACCCTACAGAATAAATTAAAATTTGGGAAGACACTGCCAGATGTGCAATATGTACAAGGAACACAAAAAGCAATCTTTCTTTGGGGGGAAGACTGAATTCAGAGGCTGTGGCCCTGACCTGGAAGACCTGGAGCGGTGCTCGCTCCTGTCCTTCAACCTGTGTTCTGATTAGCTCCTCTTTGAAGGCTGGCTGAGATGGCCACAGTATCTTTCCTCATTCATGTCTAGAGGATTTGGGGGTGTTAAAAATTTACACATGGAACTAGGACCTTTGCAATACTAGATTCTAAATCATCACTGTCACTGAGCTTGGCCTAGAACCACACCTCATCAGACACATATTTCTCTGTGTCATAAGGGAGTCGGGAACCAGCTAATTTTAAAATCTTACAATGTAACGATTTCCTTCTTATTCCTACATTCTTCACTCAGTATCAATCTAAATGGCTTTCAAAAAAAAAAAAAAAAAAAAAACAACTGTGCCTTCTTTTATTTCCAAGAAATGCTGGAGCATGCATGCCTAGTCCAATTTGTGAACATATGGCTCTCCTCTTCTTGCCACTATAGGGTGGAAAGGGCCGGTTATCAGAGATCAAGGAAAGATCACAGAAGAGGGAGGTATGTGGAAGAAGGAGAAGAGTAGGCATGTGTGTTTGCACAGTCTTTCTATTTATAGCCACAACATGTACATGTCTTGTCCAGCCAGCAGGGACGTAGTTGGTGTCCAATAGAGAGTACTAGCTACTAGCCAAGTGGTGGAAGACGTTCTCCCGCGCGCACACCAGGCACTTCTTTGTGCTAATTTGAAGTAATGAGAGCAAGACCCTTCATTACCAAAATAAATGAATGAATAAATAAATAAATAGAATAAAGTCTCTCTGTAAGTAGATCCAGACAGCAATTATTTGGATATCGTGGTACTATTGAATAAAGCAGAAGATATGCATCCATTTGGCCACACCAAGTTAAAGTAGAATACAGTCAATTGGCCACAGCTCTCCTGCTAAATGTCTCCAACCTTGATTATCATTTGCAAGATGGATAACAGGGACCATCCAACTTCGTTATTAATTGCCTGCTGTTTGAAAGCATTGCTGGCCAACTGTAATCAGGCGAAGGTTTGCTTGCCAGAGTTGATCTGGTGCTCAAGCTTCCTCCATGACTGAAATAGCATCAGAGGGAAATACACTCGTATTTATACATGCCCATAGTCAGAAATCTGTCTTCAGAATTTCAAACTCAGTAGAATTGTCTGCAAGCTTTACTGTGATAAAATCAGTAATTCCCACACAAACCCAATGGAGTTTCAGAATAAAACTTTAAACTGAGGCAGGATAAACCCTTCCCTAACTTGCTGGGCAGTGGTAGCACACGCCTTTAATCCCAACACTTGGGAGACAGAGGCCGGCAGATCTCTGTGAGTTCAAGGTCAGCCGGCTCTACAAAGCTAATTCCAGGACAGCAAGGCTGTTACATAGAGAAACCCTGTCTTGTAAAAACCAACCCCCACAAAAGAAAACAAAAACAAAACCTTCCCTGACTCATAGTCATGAAGATTGTGGCAAATGGGGTTCCCAGGGAACAGACTACGAAATGGAGTTAGATTATTTATGGGTACAATATGTAAGAAATGAGGAAGAATGACTGGGGGTGTCCATTAGATCAACATGCAGAACCGATAAGGTTTTTGCCTCTTTTTTTTTTTTCTTTTGGTTTTTCAAGACAGGGTTTCCCTGTAGTTTGTAGAGCCTGTCCTGGAGCTAGCTCTTGTAGACCAGGCTGGCCTCGAACTCAGAGATCCTCCCGAGTGCTGGGATTAAAGGCGTGCGCCACCACCGCCTGGCTAGGTTTTTGCCTCTTGAGAGGGATTCCAGAACCAAGAATATCATCCAAGGAATCTTATGTTGGGTAGAAATGGCTTGCACATTAATGACCTCGTTGCTCAGTCATTGCCTGAGAATCCCTCCCTGTTAACTGCATAAAGATAATCTAAAAGCAGAGATGGATCTGGCAAATGAGAACATTTATGAAAATGTTCAGAGTGGCGCTTCCTTATTGACTACAAAGACATTCTCTTATGTTTTCTCTCAAAACAAAATGCTTCTCGGTCACGATAAGTATATTCTTGGTGTGGAATTGTTGAATTAGCCCTCTAGATGCTTCTGTCATTGAAATCATCCATCACTTTTGAAGAATTTTAATGTAGCCTTATAACAGGACATTGGATATTTGACAGAATAATAGACATTGAGCCCTGATTAAAGGACCCTTAATGCGATGTATGCATTATGAGCTGGATCTCACTTCTGTAAGTCTAGATCAGTGAAGTGATAAACTCAGCCCTGATTTGTGATGGTTTCTAACTCCTATTGTGTAAATAGTTCCGTCCACAGCTGATCTCTAGTAGACAATGTGAAGTCACCTGAGGAAGAGGAGGGACGAGAAGCACAGTCACACACACAGCGGCTTGGAGTATTTCCTTAACTGTTACCATAACAGCAAATAGCCTCAAGCATTGACAATTTTAGTGTATCCAGTGAAATAACGAGTAAGAGGTTAGTTTTAAGTGTTACCTTTGTTTCAATATAATTCCCTTAATTTTAAGTCTTTATCACTTAATTTTAATAGCTCCTGTGCTTGAAAGCCAGCTCGCTAACTTTTTAGAAATTTAGAAATAAAGGGAGCTCAGGAGGCAGTTCAGTGGCTGAAGTGACTATGGCTCCTGTGGAGGACCTGTCCATTGCCCAGCACCAACCTGGCGGCTCACAAGTCTTATTTAACTCCAGCTCCAGGAGATCTGATCTCCTCTTCTGGCCTTTGTGGGCACCTGCACACACATGCAACACCCCCACAGATACACACCGACACATAAAATTTGTTTATGTGCCAACAGAACTGGCATGAGTAAACTCTATTACAACACTGCCACTGGAAACATTGCCTGATGGGGTACCTTCAGGACATATGTAAAGACTTGGGTACAAGAATCTGCCTGCAGTGAGTGCTATCCATAGGTGAAGAAACTCAAATTGACTAAATTGTCTGTAAGTACAGGCTTGATAAAGTAATCTTCAAATAGGACAATGTCAATTAGGTCCTCATGTAGCAACACAGATCAGTCTCAAATGAAAGCTGCAAATAAGTGTAGCCAATGTGACAACCAATATGTAAACATTTTAATAAACACATACACAATTTGGATCTACTTTATAAAAGTATGCACACTAAGTTAAAGTATAAGAACATGAAGAACACAAGCTCAGAATCATTGTTAGCTCTAGGGAGGGAAAAACGGTGGGGTACGACTTTAGCTGTAACTGTAACTTTTCATTTATTTAAAAAGATGGGAAAGATCACATGATGATGTGATCTGAAAAACAGGAAATAAGACAAGAGAACAAACACGGTGTGCCCCTGAGAGAGGCGCACATGATGTCTATAAAATATTCCGACTGAAAAAGGAGAACGCATACTGTGTCAATGTCTAAATCCAGATCTCTCTGTTAGTGAATACAGAGGACTAAGAAAAATGTTAAATGGAGCAGCTCTGAAGCAATGGGCAAAACCTGGAGTGAGTTTCTTCATCGCATACATTGCAAGGAAGACACGCAGTGACGTAAACAAGGAATCCTCAGACTGAAAGGGAAGAGGTAAGAGGGCTATCAGACATTTTCATTCTGGTAAAAGCAAACTTACAAATCACAGAAAAAAGAAAGCAGGAAAATTTGAACATCAGTGGATACTCCAGCACATTAAGGAACTGCCATTAAATTGTTTAGGTGACATGATATTGTGACTATATTTTCTAAATAATCCTTATCTCTTAAAATTCAATGCATAAGAACACATAGGTGATGTGAAAAGATGGACAAGATTTCCTTATAAATAGTCAAAGGATGTCAAAAATGTGGGTAGGGTATGAATGGGATAAGATTGTTGCTTTTCCTGTTATAGATTTAATTTTTTGTAAAGTTTTCCTTTTTTTAAGAAGAGAAGGAAGAGAGAAAAGGAAAATAAACAACAAAGTAAATGCTAATTAAATCTAGGTGGGTTAGCATTAGTTTATCTAATGGTGTCATTTTGTTTTCTACATATGTTTCAACAATTGTGTCATTTAAATTTTAAGAAATTTAATTTGCTATAAATATCTCTGCAGCACCCCACATGTAAGCTATACCCTGGCTATATTTCAGCTACCCGATCAAGTCTCACTGCAGGAGACAGATAAGTTATCAGCCTTGAGCCTGGGGCTTCCCACAGCCTGCTCCTCAAATGTGCCAGACGCTTTTGATTTACCCTCCTACCAGATTCCCTCAGCCTCTCCTCCGATAGCGGACAACTATTATCTGGTGCCATGAGTCAGACATTAACCTCGCATGCCTACTTGAACAAAAAAAACCCTTGGTCCTCCCAGCAGCCGGAGTGGTATGAGGACCACATCCCCTCCCAGTGATTTACTGTTTGCCCCTTGGTGAAAGTCAAAGTTACAAGATTCATCCGTCAGTGATATCATCCCCCAAATGTAGCATGCCTTGCTCTTGTCAATGTGAAAAGGGTAGTGCCGCATTCTGTTCTGCTTGGGTGTTGGTATGCGGGTTGCTCATAATGATTCTCCATCAGGGGCTTTCTGTAAGCAGGTGACCTATTTCTAAGTTCAGGCAGCCATTCAGCAACCAGAACAGAACATTAATACCTGTGTGTGTGTCACTCTGACGTGTTCTCGGGACTCTGAAATATGGCTGAGCCCTTCCAAATACTTTGGCATAACTGGATGTTCTTCACTGGACCGACAAGCTCATATTCACTGGTACATATTAAAGACCATAACTCACTCTCTTTGATGGCCATTCACAAAGGAGAAGTTAAACATCTTCAAAAGCAAGTTAGCTAAAAATCAAACAACGCTGGTCAGAGGCTGAGAATGGTTTCTAGGACCTTCTGAAGACCTTGTGTTTAACTTCTTAAAAATGGGAAGTGGTGTTCCCCTTAACTTAAAAACTTCTGTGCCAAATTCCATGTGTTTTGACCAATAGCAGCATTAAAGAGATCTCTCTTTAATGTTCAGACACTGAGGGAGGGGGTCGGGATGATGGCCACACAAATAACAAAAGCAGTGCGAAGATGTCTGGGTTGGGCTCTGAAAATGATTTACTACCGAGGCAATATGTGGTTATTAAGGGCATGGACTTTGAAACCAGAATGCTACATTCAGATTTCAGCTGCGTCATTACTAGCAATGGACCTTGGGGAAACTACTGAATCGTCTTGTGTTAGAGTCTTTGCTGCCTTAATATGGAACTAATAGTACTTATCCCATATGTATGCTGCACAAAAATCACACAGCTGTAAAGCATCTAGAACTCATGATAAATAAGGAAACCCAAAAGTTTGAGATATTATTGTTCAGTTTATATATTGAGAGGAGGCTGACAACAAGACGCTCAGCAGGTAAGAGCAATGGCTGTTCTTCCAGAGAAGCTGCCTTCAAGTTTCCACCACACACACACAGCAGACAGCTCAAACCACCTGTAACTCCAGCTCCAGGGGGTCTGACGCCTTCTTCTGGATTCTTTGGGTACCCTACACCTATACACACAGACACTCAGGTAGATAGGTACACAAACAAACAAACATACAAATAAATAGAAAATTTAAGGTATCTACATTAAGAGATACTGACCCAAAACTGAAAGAGTTTGGATCAAAGTTAGATTTAGTACCAGGAGACTGACACACGCATGCACACATCCAGAATAGTTGAACTTTGTCGTGCTGTGCTGGCTTGCATTCGTAAGTGCGTCTCACACCCTGAGAATGAGTGTTAATTGTTCTAGGATTAACCTTGAAAACATCCTGAGTCATAGCGAGTCCTTTCAGTACAAGCTGAGAAAGATGCCCTCACAGGACGCTGGTGTCCAGAACAGTCTTTCCTTAGCTAGCACAGTACCCTTAGCTATTCTCATCTGGAGTGTGTTTTTAATAAGTACCCATATTCACACAAATTCTATGTGAAGACAAAAGAAATGATGCAGGTTATGACTTGACATTAAACGCTAATTAAAATATAAACATATAAACACAGTAACTATGTACAACGCACCAAACAAGCAAAATATTATCCCGATGAGAATGCAATCGCAGCTTTGAGAGTTTAAAAAAGCGAAAAATGTAAAATGGAAAGAAAGCCCTGGCGACACAAAATTGCAATGCGGTTTCTCAGGAAATTCGGGATCAACCTACCCCAGGACCCAGCAATTCCACTATTGGGAATCTACCCAAGAGATGCCCAATCATACAACAAAAGCATATGCGCATCTATGTTCATAGCAGCATTATTTGTAATAGCCAGATCCTGGAAACAACCTAGATGCCCTTCAGTGGAAGAATGGATGAAGAAACTGTGGAATATATACATGCTAGAATACTACTCAGCGGTAAAAAACAATGACATCTTGAATTTTGCAGGCAAATGGATGGAAATAGAAAACACTATTCTGAGTGAGGTAACCCAGACCCAAAAGATGAACATGGGATGTACTCACTCATAATCGGTTTCTAGCCATAATTAAAGGACATCGAGCCTATAAATTTGGGATCCTTGAGAAGATAATAAGAAGGTGAACTCCCCAAAAAAGATATAGTAATCCTCCTGGATATTGGAAGTAGACACGATCGCCAGGCAAAATTGGGAACTTGAGGGTTGGGCGAGACTGGGCCAAGGGAAGATGGGGAGAGAAAAATGTGAAGGGGAGAATGGGGGGAGCTCGGAGGAATGGGGTGCTTGGGATATAGGAAGGGTGGATATGGGAGCAGGGAAGCATATATCTTAATTTAAGGAGCTACCTGAGGGTTGTCGAGAGACTTGACCCTAGAGGGGTTCCCAGGTTTCCAGGGAGACGCCCCCGGTTGGTTCCTTGGGCAGCTGAGGAGAGGGAGCCTGGAAGGGCCAATTCCTATAGCCATACTGATGAGTTTCTTGCATGTCACCATGGAACCTCCACCTGACGATGGATGGGGAAGGTGACGGAGCCCCACATTGGAGCACCGGACTGAGCTCCCAAGGTCCTGATGAGGAGCAGAAGGAGGGAGAACATGAGAAAGAAAGTCAGGACCGTGAGGGAACCTCCAGCTGGCGACAGATGGGGAAGGTGACTGAGCTCCACATTGGAGCACTGGACTGAGCCCCCAAGGTCCTGATGAGGAGCAGAAGGAGCGAGAACATGAGGGAGAAAGTCAGGAACGTGAGGGGTGCGTTCACTCATGGAGACGGTGGGACAGAACTAATGGGAGATCACCAACTCCAGTTGGAATGGGACTGATGGATCATGTGACCAAATCCATCTCTCTGAATGTGGCCAACAGCGGGGGCTGACTGAGAAGCAAAGGACATTGGCGCTGGGCGCTGATTCTTCTGCATGGACGGGCTCTGTGGGAGCCTTCTCAGCTTGGTCGATCACCTTCCTGGACCTGGGGGGAGTTGGGAGGACCTTGGTCTTAGCATAGAGTGGGGAACCCTGATGGCTCCTTGGCCTTGAGAGGGAGGGAGGGGAGGTATGGGTGGAGGGAAGGGGAGGGAAGGGGGAGAAGGACGGGAGGGAAGGGGGAGGAAGAGCGGAGGGAGGGGGTAGGAGGAGGGAAGGAGATGGAAGAAAAAAAATTGCAATGATTTGAATATGCTTTAGTTTTTTTAAAAAGTACTACATAAAACCACAAATAGATAGGCAGTAGTAGGATAACTTGAAGGTAATTATCAAATAGATTTCCATAAACTACTGTCTTTGTTAATCAATTACTTCATGTTTTCTTCGCTGCCTTGAAAATGAGGGAGATAAAAGGTACCATGTCTCTTTAAGGATCGTGGCTCAGATTCCATCTACTCTTCCCTGTCCCTGCAGCACCTAAGCTAAGCACAGGGGCTTCCTTAAATATAAGCAGACAAAATACATAAACAATTCCTTTGTTCCCAAACTTAACTTTCTGCAGTGAATATAAATACTGAGCGCATGAATGCGGTTGTCACAAAGCTGAGGATCCTGAGGCCCCTTCTAGGTATGTTCTTATATTTGCATGGTTTAACATCAATTATTTTCTTATCAGGGAGCCATTGATGGAATTACCTTAGATTTTCAATGAAGAAATATAAAATTCATAATAACGAGGAAGCGGATTATTTTTCAAGCATACTTTAAGGTTTCAAACTTAATTATAATTATGGCACGATATAAATTCATAAATTTTAAAGAATAGAATTTAAGTCTAAATCTTCCCCATTCCTCCTTTCAGTAAATGCTGAAGCTGCAGGCAAAGCCAGATGCAAGCAAACCCTCAGGAGAATTCGAACACCAGGCCTTTCAACATATCAAACATATTCTCCTCAGAGAAATGGCATGAGGAACTTTAAATAGGCCTCAGAAATGATGACTGAAAATATGGGAAATGTGTAAGCTTAATTTCTTTCTTCCGCTAGAGGAATTAAGGCAACGTGAAGCAGAATTAGAGGCATGTAACTGATTGTGGAGAAAAGCGTTTTCCTGTTCTTCGTGTACAGCTAATTTAAGCTCTCACGCATCAGCATTTGTATTAGATTTACTCGGTGACTGTATATGTTTATAGGATCCTTCTTAGGAGCACTGGTTTCACAAAGACCCCTTGGGTCCTTCAGGAAGCAGACGCTGATGCCGCGTTTGAAGAGCCAACAGTTTATTGGGTAACAAGACCCATGAAAGATCAAAAGATGAGGTTGCAGAATTGGGCAGGGAAAGCCTTCCAAGCATCGTGCTGATCCGACACTCGTGAAGAGAAACGGGGAAAGGAAACAGAGTTTGGCAGGGAGCTCTCATGCCAGAAGGCAGATCTGGCAAATCTTCAGCCACTGCAATACCGAGCTTAGAAAACTATTGTGTTAGAAGCACCCATGTTGGGCAGGAGTGACAAGGCCTTAATCTCCCTTAGTGCTCAATTACTGGCTGGACACTGACCAAGAAGATCACGACTAGGCCCAAAATCTAAGCGACAGCCTGAAGGTGGGGCAACTGAGGCAGACCTCTATCTGCTTTCCTTTCGGCAGATTTCTCTTTTTTCTTGAGGCTAGATCAGAGAAGCCTCTGGCTTTTGTGTGCAGAAAAATTTGCAGCTCTGCGGCTTACTTCTCCCCGCCCCCGCCCAATTATCTCACTCTCCCAGCCTTCTGCAGGCACGGTCATCAGCTCTGCCTACCTGAGTGCCATCAGACATTCAGCTCCTCCCCCTCCAGCTTTCTCTCCTGCTATCTCAGGCTACCACCAATCAGAAAGTAGCAAGGCAGGCATCTACTTTGTGGGTTCAGAAGACCGTTTTGCAGGAGGATCTATACTATCCCTCTGAAGTAACAATGGAGTCAGAGCCTTTAACTTGTAAGTCTTTTTATATCCAGCCCAATGGTGAATAGGAAGAAACACTTCCTAAATTATCAAGTTTCTCTGCTTTGATAGCCATGTGCAGTCACTCAAAATTACTGACGCATTAGGGTTTCTGACAATATGCTGGTAAGGGCAGCAGCGGCTTACTTCTTAGAATGTAAGAGAGGTAGTCCCTTTTCAAAGTTTATCATTTCTGGTTATTCCGAAAGTGACTTCTTATTTGGAACTCAGTGTTTTCCACGCTGTGTGTTCAGAGAGGTTTGCAGACTCAAGAGAAGGATAGGAAATCAAACTAGGTACCTCATAACAAAGAGGCAGGCAGTAGCAACATGAAGACAATGATGAACTGGATAACACAGTGCCTAGACTAAAGCCTGGAGCTCGCTGCTACCTGGTAGGGTGGCCAAACTTTCACACTGCAACAGAAAATACCAATACATATTTTAGTGGCGAGCATTTTTGCAAAGTCATCTGCTAAATTATGAAATATAAAATGTGCATATTCTTATTGTATCCTTTAGAAACTACACAGAAGTATGTATAGAATAGCAGTTGTATATTATTGTATCCTTTAGAAACTATACAGAAGTATGTATAGAGCCCTCCCCCCAGCTCCCTCAGCAGGCTTGTCTCTGTTTCTCCCGTCCCTGTCTCTCCCAAGCTTTCCCTAGTGTTCTCAGGTGTCCTGCTCCTGTTCTAAGTCCATCCACCCAAAGGGGTCAGACTCTGGCCTCCAGGCAGGTCTGAGGATTCCTGCGGAGGGGTGTGGGCTCCTTCAGATTGTGCTGCCAGGTTCGCTGGGTAATATTCCATCCCGCCCTGCCCCCACCTTGGCCCTTTTGTCTGGGCAGTGAACCTGGGCTACCTGGAATCCCTGATCCTGTGCACTGACATCCCATCTGAACTGGTGAGTGAATGCGGACCCTGGGGCAACCTGCCCTGGAAGAGAGCACAGACCCCCATCCCCCAGCTCCCTCAGCAGGCTTGTCTCTGTTTCTCCGGTCCCTGCCTCTCCCAAGCCTTCCCTAGCATTCTCAGGTGTCCTGCTCCTGTTCTAAGGCCATCCACCCAAAGGGGTCAGACTCTGGCCTCCAGGCAGGTCTGAGGATTCCTGCGGAGGGGTGCGGGCTCCTTCAGATTGTGATGCCAGGTTCGCTGTGTGACATTCCATCCCGCCCTGCCCCCACCTTGGCCCTTTTGTCTGGGCTGCAACCCTGGCCTGCCTGGAATCCCTGATCCTGTGCACTGACATCCCATCTGAACTGGTGAGTGAATGTGGACCCTGGGGCAATCTGCCCTGGAAGAGAGCACAGACCCCCTCCCCCCAGCTCCCTCTGCAGGCTTGTCTCTGTTTCTCCCGTCCCTGTCTCTCCCAAGCTTTCCCTAGTGATCTCAGGTGTCCTGCTCCTGTTCTAAGGCCACCCACCCAAAGGGGTCAGACTCTGGCCTCCAGGCAGGTCTGAGGATTCCTGCAAGGGAGTGCGGGCTTCTTCAGATTGTGACACAAGGAATAGGTCCTCCTCTGGCACTGGGGAGATCCAACCAGTTTCAGTCACAGCAAAGATTGGTCTAGGACACCAAGCGCCTCCGGGCTCCTTTTGAAGGAAGAGATGGGCAGGCGCCAATGCAGGAGCTCCTCCAACAACATGAAAGGCAACATGACATCACCACAATCCAGACATCCCGAAACAACAAGAATTGAACACCCTACCCCAGAAGATATAGAAGAAACCGACCTTAAACAGTACTTTATGAAAATAATAGAGGACCTTAAACAGGAGGTAAAAAACTGCCATAAAGAAATGGAGATGACAAACAAAAAGGTAGACGAAATAAATAAATCTCTCAAAGATACCCAGGAAAAACAAGAAAAACAAGAAAAAGCAATCAAACAGGTAAGGGAAACAGTACAAGACCTGATAAATGAAATGGAGGTATTGAAGAAAACACAATCTGAGGGACGACTGGAAATGGAACCTCTGAGTAAACAAACAGAAACTTCAGAGACAAGTATTTCCAACCGAATACAAGAGATGGAAGAAAGAATCTCGGACTCTGAAGATACTATAGAGGAAATAAATTCACAGATTAAAGAACTAAACAAATATAACAAATTCTTAACACAAAACATTCAGGAAATCTGGGACACCATGAAAAGACCAAACCTAAGAATAATTGGGGTAGAAGAAGGAGAAGAATTACAACTCAAAGGCCCAGAAAACATATTTAACAAAATTATAGAAGAAAACTTCCCCAACCTAAAGAAGGATGTTCCTATGAAGGTACAAGAAGCCTACAGAACACCAAATAGACCGGATCAAAAGAAAGCATCCCCACGCCATATAATAATCAAAACACAAAACATACAGAATAAAGAACAGATATTAAGAGCTGCAAAGGAAAAAGGTCAAATAACATATAAAGGGAAACCTATCAGAATTACACCTGATTTCTCAATGGAAACCATGAAAGCCAGAAGAGCTTGGATAGATGTGCTACAGACACTAAGGGAACATGGATGCAAGCCTAGACTACTATACCCAGCAAAGCTTGCATTCACCATTGATGGAGAAAACAAGATATTCCAGGACAAAAACAGATTTAAACAATACGCAGCCACAAATCCAGCCTTGCAGAAAGTAATAGAAGGAAAATCACAAACCAAGGAGTCCAACAACGCCCACAATAACTCAGGCATCTAGCGACCCTTCACCAGCACAACTAGAAGAAGGGAAACACACAAACTCTACTACAAAAAATGACCGAAGTTAACAACCACTGGTCATTAATATCACTTAATATCAATGGACTCAATTCACCTATAAAAAGGCACAGGCTAAGAGACTGGATACGAAAACAGGATCCAACATTTTGCTGTTTACAAGAAACACACCTCAACCACAAAGACAGACACCTACTCAGAGTAAAGGGTTGGGAAAAGGTTTATCAAGCAAATGGCCCTAAGAAACAAGCGGGTGTGGCCATACTAATTTCCAACAAAGTTGACTTCAAACTAAAATCAATCAGAAGAGATGGAAAGGGACACTTTATACTCATAACAGGAAAAATCCATCAGAATGAAGTCTCAATCCTGAATATCTATGCCCCTAATATAAAAGCTCCCACTTGTGTAAAAGAAACACTTCTAGAACTCAAGGCAGCCATCAAACCACACACACTAATAGTTGGAGACTTCAACACTCCTCTCTCACCAATGGACAGGTCAATCAAACAGAAACCTAACAGAGAATTGAAGGACTTAATGGAGGTAATGAACCAAATGGACTTAACAGACATCTATAGAACATTCCACCCAAATAGGAAAGAATATACCTTCTTCTCTGCGGCTCATGGAACCTTTTCGAAAATTGACCATATACTCAGTAACAAAGCAAACTTCCACAGTTACAAAAAAATATTAGTAACCACCTGTGTCTTATCGGATCACCATGGATTAAAATTAGAATTCAACAACAATGCTACCCCCAGAAAGCCCACAAACTCATGGAAACTGAACAGTCAACTACTGATCCACACCTGGGTCAAGGAAGAAATAAAGAAAGAAATTAAAGTCTTTCTTGAATTTAATGAAAACAAAGACACAACATACTCAAACCTATGGGACACAATGAAAGCAGTGCTAAGAGGAAAGTTCATAGCACTAAGTGCCCACTTAAAGAAAACGGAGAAAGCACTCATTGGTGACTTAACAGCACACCTGAAAGCTATGGAAAAAAAGAAGCAGACTCACCTAGGAGAAGTAGAAGACTGGAAATAATCAAACTGAGGGCAGAAATCAACAAAATAGAAACACAGAAAACAATCCAAAGAATCAATGAAACAAGAAGCTGGTTCTTGGAGAAAATCAACAAGATTGACAAACCCTTAGCCAAACTAATCAAACGGCAGAGGGAGAACACACAAATTAATAAGATCAGAAATGAAAAGGGGGACATAACCACAGACACAGAGGAAATTCAGAGAATCATTAGATCTTACTACAAAAGCCTGTGTGCCACAAAATTGGAAAATGTAAAAGAAATGGACACTTTTTTAGATAAATACCATATACCAAAGTTAAACCAGTACCAGGTAAATGCTCTAAATTGTCCTGTTAGTCGCGAAGAATTAGAAACTGTTATCAGAAACCTCCCTACCAAAAAGAGCCAAGGACCAGATGGTTTCAATGCGGAATTCTACCAGAACTTCCAAGAAGACCTAATACCTATACTCCTTAAGGTATTTCATAATATAGAAACAGAAGAGTCACTGCCAAATTCCTTCTATGAAGCTACAGTTACCCTGATACCTAAACCACACAAAGACTCAACCAAGAAAGAGAATTACAGGCCAATCTCACTCATGAACATTGACGCAAAAATTCTCAATAAAATACTGGCAAACCGAATCCAAGAACACATTAGAAAAATTATCCATTGCGATCAAGTAGGCTTCATCCCAGAGATGCAGGGCTGGTTCAACATACGAAAATCTATCAATGTAATCCATCATATAAATAAACTGAAGGAAAAAAAACCATATGGTCATCTCATTAGATGCTGAAAAAGCATTTGACAAAATTCAGCACCCTTTTATGATAAAGGTCTTGGAGAGATTAGGGATACAAGGGTCATTCCTAAATATAATAAAAGCTATTCACAGCAAGCCGACAGCTAGCATCAAATTAAACGGAGAGAACCTCAAGGCTATCCCACTAAATTCAGGAACACGACAAGGCTGTCCACTTTCTCCTTATCTCTTCAATATAGTGCTTGAAGTTCTAGCAATAGCAATAAGACAACATAAGGGAATCAAGGGGATTCAATTTGGAAAGGAAGAAGTTAAACTTTCATTATTTGCAGATGATATGATAGTATACATAAGCGACCCCAAAAACTCCACCAAAGAACTCCTACAGCTGATAAACTCCTTCAGTAATGTGGCAGGTTACAAGATCAACTCCAAAAAATCAGTCGCCCTCCTATATACAAAGGATAAGGAAGCAGAGAGGGAAATCAGAGAAGTATCACCTTTCACAATAGCCACAAATAGCATAAGATATCTGGGAGTATCTCTAACCAAGGAAGTGAAGGATTTATTTGACAAGAACTTTAAGTCTTTGAAGAAAGAAATTGAAGAGGATACCAGAAAATGGAAGGATCTCCCCTGCTCGTGGATTGGGAGGATCAACATAGTAAAAATGGCAATTCTACCAAAAGCAATCTATAGATTCAATGCAATCCCAATCAAGGTCCCATTAAAATTCTTCAGAGATTGAGAGGACAATAATCAACTTTATATGGAAAAACAAGAAACCCAGGATAGCCAAAAGAAATCTTATACAATAAGGGTACTTCTGGAGGCATTACCATCCCTGACTTCAAACTCTATTACAGAGCTACAGTATTGAAAACAGCTTGGTATTGGCATAAAAACAGAGAAGTTGACCAATGGAATCATATAGAAGACCCGGATCTTAAACCACAAACCTACGAACACCTGATTTTTGATAAAGGAGCCAAAAGTACACAATGGAAGAAAGAGGGCATCTTCAACAAATGGTGCTGGCATAACTGGATGTCAACCTGTAGAAGAATGAAAGTAGATCCATATCTATCACCATGCACAAAACTCAAGTCCAAATGGATTAAAGACCTCAATATTAATCTGAACACATTGAGCTTGATAGAGGAGAAAGTGGGAAGTACTCTACAACAAATGGGCACAGGGAACCGTTTCCTACGCATAACCCCAGCTGCACAGATATTAAGGGCAAAATTGAATAAATGGGACCTCCTGAAGTTGAGCAGCTTCTGTAAAGCAAAGGACATTGTCACTAAGACACAAAGGCAGCCTACTGACTGGGAAAAGATCTTCACCAACCCTGCAACTGACAAAGGTCTGATCTCTAAAATATATAAGGAACTCAAGAGACTAGACGGTAAAATGCCAATTAACCCAATTAAAAAATGGGGTGCTGAACTGAACAGAGAATTCTCAACAGAAGAAGTTCAAATGGCCAAAAGACACTTAAGGTCATGCTCAACCTCCCTAGCTATCAGGGAAATGCAAATCAAAACAACTTTGAGATATCATCTTACACCTGTCAGATTGGCTAAAATCCAAAACACCAATAATAACCTTTGCTGGAGAGGTTGTGGGGTAAGGGGTACACTCATCCATTGCTGGTGGGAATGCACACTTGTGCAACCACTTTGGAAAGCAGTGTGGCGGTTTCTCAGGAAATTCGGGATCAACCTACCCCAGGACCCAGCAATTCCACTATTGGGAATCTACCCAAGAGATGCCCAATCATACGACAAAAGCATATGCTCATCTATGTTCATAGCAGCATTATTTGTAATAGCCAGATCCTGGAAACAACCTAGATGCCCTTCAGTGGAAGAATGGATGAAGAAACTGTGGAATATATACATGCTAGAATACTACTCAGCGGTAAAAAACAATGACATCTTGAATTTTGCAGGCAAATGGATGGAAATAGAAAACACTATTCTGAGTGAGGTAACCCAGACCCAAAAAGATGAACATGGGATGTACTCACTCATAATCAGTTTCTAGCCATAATTAAAGGACATCAAGCCTATAAATTTGGGATCCTTGAGAAGATACTAAGAAGGTGAACTCCCAAAAAAAGATATAGTAATCCTCCTGGATATTGGAAGTAGACACGATCGCCAGGCAAAATTGGGAACTTGAGGGTTGGGCGAGACTGGGCCAAGGGAAGATGGGGAGAGAAAAGTGTGAAGGGGAGAATGGGGGGAGCTCGGAGGAATGGGGTGCTTGGGATATAGGAAGGGTGGATATGGGAGCAGGGAAGCATATATCTTAATTTAAGGAGCCACCTGAGGGTTGTCAAGAGACTTGACCCTAGAGGGGTTCCCAGGTTTCCTTGGGCAGCTGAGGAGAGGGAGCCTGAAAAGGCCAGTTCCTATAGCCATACTGATGAATTTCTTGCATATCACCATAGAACCTCCACCTGACGATAGATGAAGAAAATGACAGAGCCCCACATTGGAGCACCGGACTGAGCTCCCAAGGTCCTGATGAGGAGCAGATGGAGAGAGAACATGAGAAAGAAAGTCAGGACCGTAAGGGAACCTCCATCTGGCGATAGATGGAGAAAATGACTGAGCCCCACATTGGAGCACTGGACTGAGCTCCCCAGGTCCTGATGAGGAGCAGAAGGAGAGAGAACATGAGGAACAAAGTCAGGAACGTGAGGGGTGCGTTCACTCATGGAGACGGTGGGACAGAACTAAAGGGAGATCACCAACTCCAGTTGGAATGGGACTGATGGATCATGCGACCAAACCCGTCTCTCTGAATGTGGCCAACAGCGGGGGCTGACTGAGAAGCAAAGGACAATGGCACTGGGCTCTGATTCTTCTGCATGGACGGGCTCTGTGGGAGCCTTCTCAGCTTGGTCGATCACCTTCCTGGACCTGGGGGGAGTTGGGAGGACCTTGGTCTTAGCATAGAGTAGGGAACCCTGATGGCTCCTTGGCCTTGAGAGGGAGGGAGGGGAGGTATTGGTGGAGGGGAGGGGAGGGAAGGGGAAGAAGGAGAGGAGGGAAGGGGGAAGAGGAGGGGAGGGAGGGGGAGGAGGAGAGGAGGAGATGGAAATTTTTAAATATAAAAAAATAAACCACGAGAAAAAAATAAAATAAAATAAAATAGGGATTCTCTTTAACTTTCTTGTTTTGCAGCTATTCAAGCATGAGGTGTGAGACCCTGCCAGTGTCGCTGAGTGTGCGCTTGAATCCTAGTGAACAGCTTCACCTCACTTCACTGTACAAGTGAACACAGCCAAACACATGTAGCTTATGATGTTGAGGGTGTTTAAAACCTCAATCCATGATTGTGTTTAAATAATTGAAACAGTTGACCAGGTTCTGATTGGCAGACTCTCAACTGTTAGACTTTAAATGATATAAAATAGTCTCTAGTTCTTGAAGCCAAAATATGCCTAGAGGTGGGACAAAATTCCGCATTGTGAGGAAGGGAGCTTGAAGCTGATGTCACAGAGGTTGGCTTAGAGCTGTTGGTAATCTCTAGCATCCCTGGCAGACCTCATCCCTCCCTCGGTGGAGTACATTGGTCTATCTCTGAACTGCTCGAAGAGAGTTGTTTAGATCCTTTTCTCAAATCACAGGTTCGAGAAACTGCCGGTTTCTGAAGCAGCCTATATCAGAAACCCTTTCCTCCTATTTGGAGGTGTGTGCGCACACGTGTGTGCACACACGTGCACGCGCGTGCTTTAAGTAATTGTCGTTAATTCAGTGCTAGGCATCTTAACTTTGGTAAGTATGCTTTGTAGCCATATTGTTTTCTGTAGTCTCTGGGCGTGCTGCTCCCCAGTTCCTGATAGTAGACTAAGTCCAGGAAAGGGGGACTTGGTGGGAGGTTTAAGTGTTTAGCAGGGAGACACATGGCCTGCTAGAAGATGGAATGAAGCACATGAAACTTCTGAGAAAGCTGGTCCATGGTCTGAGAAAGCCTGTTTCAGCCTCAGCAAGGGGTTGGCTGGAAACCTTCAGAATCTTTTTAACCCTGAGATAGCATAACCTACTTTGTTTAATTGTGGGGGTCTCCCAACCCTCAAAAATCCTGCTTTTAACATAATTTTTTTCTCAGCGGTGTAGGGCAGTAACATTTTGAAGTGTCATTCCCTCAGTCCATTAAACAGCTCTCCCCAGTGTACTTGCTGGAGGAAGTTGACTCAGGGAGCACAGTTGGGAAGGTGTGGGAAGCTCCAGTGCAGACTTTTCATTCGCTCAGGGTCCTTCACTGCCTCTGAACACTAATCACTTTCTACTGTCATCCTCCTTTCCTGGTATCTGGATTTTACTATCAAGTCTCTTTTTGTTGTTGTTTTTGATATTTTGTTGATTGTTTTTTTGTTTTTCAAGAAGGGTTTCTCTGTGTAGCTTTGAAGACTGTCCTGGAAACTAGCTCTGTAGTGCAGGCTGGCCTTAAACTCAGAGATCCACCAGTTTCTGCCTCCCAGATGCTGGGATTAAAGTCTTGGGCCACTAATGCCTGGATCAAATCCCTTTTCAACCACAAATAAACTCTCTTACCCACCTGAGGTCAGTGTGGACCTCCCTGGCCAGAGCTCCTTCTACTTACACACATGAAGATCCATGCTTGGGACCTTTCTTCTTCACTGGGAATGGGACATGGGGCAGCAATGGCCAAGTGGCTGCTGAATTTGGGAGTGAAGACAACTCCTCTGCCCGATCTTCTCTTCCAGGTGTGAAAGATGTTAGACATGAATATGAAGATTCTTCTTGGCGTTGCTGGCGGTCTACTGTTTATTATGTATATGCTGTTAATTTATTTTTATTGGCTTACCTGTAAAGCAGCCAAGGAAGTCAAATTCGCAAATTGTCAAGATGTTGAAAAGTGTGTTGAACCAAGAAAATTTACTCAAGAAGAGATCATCGAGATCAAACAGATTTTTGATAATTCTTGTAACCTGCAGTACTGTGAGGAGTGTAGCACCTATGCAAATTCTGACACCCTGCCACCTTGTATTTGTGGCCTCAGTGATGGCTGAGATGGAACCCAAAATTATCACAATCAGTATTTCTTTGTTAGTAGAATATTTTGTTTTTCAAATTAATTTCTGTTATGTTTATTCTTATTTATCCTTTAATATGGTTTTATGTTCTTTGTATAAATGTACCATAATAAAAATAGTCTTATACCTTCAAAAAAAAGAAGTATGTATAGAATAGCAGTTGTATATTATTGTATCCTTTAGAAACTATACAGAAGTATGTATAGACTAGAAGTTGTATATTATAGTTCAAGCAGTGGAAAGGCAAAGTGTTATCATAACGAACTGAATATTATTAGTGAAAGATTTATACAAAATGGAAAAGGTATATATAACCATGTTTTTCAAAGCATTTTTCTTTTTCTTTTTTTCTTTTTTATAATTTTTTTCATTTCTTTTCTCTTCCTATTCTTCCTCCTTGAGACACGATCTTCCTCTGTGGAACATGCTAGCCTGGAAATCACTATGTAGACCAGGTTGGCTTCAGACTCATGATAGTATGTCTACCTCAACCTCTGGAGAGTTGGCTTCTAAGTATTAGCCACTTTACTAAGTATATCTAAGCATTTTGATCTTTCTTCTTCCTGTCTTTTAAAAGTCTCTCTCTTTTCTTGAGTGAAGCAGCTGAGTTTTTCCCTCTAAATCATCTACATCATAAACCAACACAGGAGCTTGCCTTGGGGCTCACCTCCTCCTGCTGCCCTTGAGTAGTGCCATGTAGTTATACAGATGCAAGAAGACTCCTGGATGGAGAAAAACATGGTAGAGCCATTTATTTGATTTAACTGTCCCTTCCCTTGGTTTCTACATAACTTCCTTATATCAGACCCTCTATAAAGGAATACAGTATCCCAAAACTCCTCAGCTCTCAAATTCAAAGCCCACAATGCCTGTGGGATAAAAATGATGGGGTTTAAGATAAAGTGGGGAAGTAGTGACCTTAAAACAGCCAAGGGATGTCCTAGATGAGCTTGCTCCAGTGTTGGAACTTGAAGGGAAGGGAAGCCATGATGATTCCTTCCATGTTGCTGCAATCAATTACTGCCCTGAGGGCAGTTATTTTGTTTGGAATCTCAGATCAAATCACTAAGAGCCCCAGGCAACTCTTAAATATATATACACATTTACTGTAGTTTATGAGTATGTATGTGTGTGTTCCTGAGTGTACATCTTTGTATAAAGTGCATTCGAGAGTATGCATGGTCCATGCAGACCAGAAGAGGTGGCCCCTGAAACTGGGGTTAGTTGTGAGCTTCAGTGTAGGAGCTGGGAACAGGTGGGTCCTTTGCAAATGCAGTAAGTGCTCTTACCTGCTGAACCATCTTTCCAGGCCCCAGGTAAACTTCTCTTTCCCCAAAGGAAACACATTTCCTTCCCTTGGTGCTTTGGAGGGACAAGTTCTTGCCCTAGCATCTAACATGTAGATTGTTCTTGAGTATATAAATAAGACCCTCAAAGGCGGTACACTCTAGAACATTTGGAGACATTTTAAAGAAACCGCTGGCCATATGTGTGGGGGCCCACAGATGTGGGCCTGTTTCACCTTAACTAAAGGTCAAAGAGTTTGAGCATATCTTTGCTCTTTCAAAGTTGTTGACAACAGGTGTGGCTACAAACAAGAGACCCTGACCTAAGGTGTGGTTAGTGAGCATTTTGAGTGTGAAGGTGGGTCCTCTCCACCTTGCCATTCCTGTTCCTTAAAGGAGATTGACAGGAGGTTCCAGGGTGTAACTGCCTGCAGGATACTTAGTCTATTCCTGATGTCATGCTAATGGCATCTGTTGCCTCCCCTCCCCCTTCTGGAGTGAAGTATGTAAGCATGTGGAAAATAAATGGGGGTCATTCAGTATTCACTGATTTCCCTACTGGTGTTTTTCTGTCTGTCTGTCTTTGAATTCTCTCATATCTCTGTTCCTTTGACTTAATAATTCTAATCCTCGCACTCCTACTCTGGAATGTGCACATTTTGCCGAGGCTGGACCCTGACAGATGTGGCCCCCAACATTTGGCTTACAACACATGTGAACTGGACACCATTACTATTCATTCTAAGAAAATGTTTTAACTTTAAGTCATTCACAAGGCTTAATTACAATAAGAGAAAAAACGAGAACTTTAGTTCAGCAAACGCTTGTTGAGACTCATAGACGCCACTGTGTATAAAGCAATACTGTGCATGATGGGATATAATTAGATAAAAAAAATCATAAGCAAAGATTGGATGCTGAACTCAGGGAACTTACTCTATAGAATTTAATTATTTTTAATTAATTAATATGTTGTTTAATATGTGGTCATTAGCAGCAAGTATCTATATAGAATTAAATGTACTAAAGTTATGCAGGAATTAAAATAATCTTTCCCATCAGAGCAGCCATGTTTTGAACGGTATCTAGTCACGCTGACATCGTCCTAGAAGCTCCACCCACTGGCAACACTGAGCTAGAATACAGCGGAGGTGGTGCTTTTCACTCTTTCAAGCCATAAAGCATCTGCCATAAACACTCAGCTCTATTGTTTCAGCCCAGACAAGAAGCAATTAAATGAACATGGGGATTCCCTTAAAACTAATTATAGCAACAGACATCAAACCAGGTTGTCCTGGGGACTATAGTTTGCTGACCACCACCTAGAGAAAGAGACAAGCACAGTGTAAGACTGTAACATGGGAACAGAGAATAGAGCAACTCCCGGGATGACTTTGCTATGTAGTCACTTACTTTAATGGTAGGAATTGAACCCAGGACCTTGCACATTTTGGGCAAGTTATGAGCAGTTATGCTCCATTAATCTTTTTTAAAGATATAGTTCTGGGGAATTGGTCCCACTAGGGGTAGTGGCGGGTGACCTGAGGCCTTGGCGGGTCCCCCAGGCCTTGGCGGCGAGTCCTCTGAGGCCTTGGGGGGTGTCACCCACCGTGACAGGTGGGAAACCTCAGTGGGTGAGAGACAGATACATCATGCAGAGAGAGTTTAGGTATAGAGTTTATCTAGTGGGTTATGGAGGGAAAAGAAAAGGTGGAAGGTGAGAAGGAGAAAGAAAAGAGGCAGAGAGAGAGAGAAAGAGAGAGAGAGAGAGAGAGAGAGAGAGAGAGAGAGAGAGAGAGAGAGAGAGAGAGGGGAGCAGGCTGGAGTAGGCAAAAGATCTCCTTGACTAAGCAGAAAGGGAGGGTTGGGAGTGGGTGGGGCTTGTCTCTTAAAGAGCAGGGTACATAGGTGACAGACCAGCTAGCAGATCATAACACTCCCAGCTCCCTAACTGCTTTCAGATGGTTTGTTGTATAGAAATAGATAACGGAAACAATAAAGCATTTTCTTCATTCTTTTTTAGGTTTTGTTTTTGTTTTTCAAGATAGGGTTTCTTGGTGTAGCCCTAGCAGTCCTGGAAGTCACTCTGGAGACCAGACTGGCCTCTAAAGATCCAGCAATGTCTTCAATGAGTTACATAAGCAACTTTCTCAACCCCAAAGGACAGACTATTTAATGTATTATACTCCAGTGTTCAAATGTGATATCCTTTAGAGCGCCTCTTCAAATTTCTCCATGCAAACCTGTCAATCTTCCCTTTAATAGTAATAAACATTTTAAAGTCTCTGTGACTGCACATTGGATTCTAAGTATTTTCACCAGGTCTTTTTCTATGGAGGCATGCAAGCTGATTAACAGCAAAGTTTGTGAATCCTGAATCCTCAACATCTCAGACAAGTTTGGCATCTAGTGGGCATGTAATAGAAATTAAATCGGTATATCCATACCTTGATAGTAACATCAGTGCCTTTACATTCTCCATGTTTAGCATTTTCTAGTCATTGTTGGATTCGGGTATGTGGGGTTCCTTAGTCCTTGTCTATGTCCTTCCAACAGCTCATAGTACAAACAGCTTGCTAGGAAGGACAGCAGGACGCTTATGTTATCTTGTTCCAGAATAGTGAAATTCACTAGCTCTATGCTACAATGGGGCCCACAGAGATATCTCCTAATCCCACAAAAGCCCATGTTCATTACATGCATTGGCATCTATGATGTGGCAGATATGCAGGATGGCTTGATAAAATATTCATGTCCTAGGAGTAGGAAGCTAAATGCACTGACATGCAGGGATCTGCCACCTTACTAGGAATCCGGTGAAATAGAATATTTCTGTATATTCTCTCAGTGCCTACAATAAAGAAAATAGCGATGCTTAAGAAACAGCATTTGATTGGGCTCAACAGATACCATATTTAAGCATACTGTTCCCAACCATTTGGCAGATTCACCAAAAGGCCAAGAGCTTTTCATGAATCCCAAAGGAAGTGAAACCTTAGCAAAAGTCTACTGCAGTGGCAATAAGGCTTTAATTATATTCAGATGTCTATGGCCAACTGTGATGTTTCTAGCCAATTTAGTCAGCAAAATCCTAACACAAAGTCATATTTTAGCAGCAACAATCTTCATTTGAGAAACCACTTTTGATTTGATCTGCTCTTGGCAGAAAATGAAAGTCTGACTTTGGTGGCAACAGGACACCATTGTTATCGCATACTCGGGTCACCTGACTTCTGTCACAAGAGTGGGTATTCCCAGTGCATTGCCACATTGATGTGAAAATAAAATATGTGAGTCAAAGCAAAGGAAGCACTGGAAAGCAGAGGAAAATTTGCACTAGCAATTGATTTTCTCATCCTACAGGTTCACTACCTGTCTTTTGCTCTACCAGCTCTCCTTCAATTTCTACTCATGGCTCTTGGGGAGTTTCTCATTTTGAACTGATCAGAAAGGGACAGTCACCGATGGCATTTTGTTCATCTGGTTTTGAGGCAGGGCCTCACTGTGTAGCTCTGGCAGCCCCGAAACTGCCTTTGTAGACTGAGCTGGCCACAGGCTCACAGAGACCCATCCGCTTGGTATGCTCCACCAGCAGCTGAGGTTTTTGCAAGCCCTTTAAAAACTGGCAAGGAAGAAGCAATGCCAAGCCCTTTGATAGTTCCAGCCTCTGCCTTGTTGAACAGCTAGCATGGCAAGAGATCTGTGACTGTCTTCCTATAGCTATCACCTTTCTTTCCAGGGGTTTCCAGGGCCTTGTTCCTCCTGACGTAGTGCTCTAGCCTGGAATCTTGGTTGGGATTTTCCAGACTGTTGTTTTTTTAAAAAATGCTATAAGGTCCCAGGCGGCAGCTGCAGTGGACTCTGGGAGTAGCCAGTCCCAAGGCAGAGACAACTGTGGGTCCCTGCAAGATCACCGGGGGCCATGTGAGCAGGCTGCCAGCTCACAGAGCAGCGGGAGCCTGGCAGGTCGTGGCGGGTCCCAAGCAGGTTGCCCAAGATCCCCGGATGGTTCACGAGCAGTGGCTCATCCTGGGCAAGCTGGTCCCACCATGTGGTGAGCGGGGAGAGACAGCTCGCAGCGTGTTTGGGAGAGCAACCCAAGCTGGCGGGTGTGGACATACAGCGGGTAAAAGGCACAGAGACACAGTAGGCAGGCGTAGAACTGGACATTTATTACTTAGAGGAGAGACAGAAAGAAAGAGAGAGTGGGAGGGGGAAGGGAGAAGAGAAAGGAGAGAGGTACAGAGAGACAGAGAGACATGCATGCACACGCCAAGAGAGGACAGGAAGAGAGGGTTCAAGATGGCAGTGAGAGGTCAGGGGTCGCTGGGAATGGGCCCTTAAAAGGCCAAAAGAATAACACAGACGATGGGCTAGATATTTGTACACAACATTTTTCCTGTTATTGATAATCCAGATCCTGATATTTTAGAAGCATCAGTAATTAAGAAAGGAAGCTTCTTTGAGGTAGCCAAAATGATACAACCAGGTAGTCAGATTCTGCTAGCCATTAATCCAAAAGATGAAAATTTATTTATTCTTGGTTTAGATGATTATTTGTGAAACTAAGCAGAGAAAACAGCGAGGGTTTGACTCCATGACAAAGGGCCTGTGTGGCACATGGGAGGCCTTGAGTGCAGAATCTAGGCAAACATAAAATAAGATGGGCTATGAAGCTACACAGGTGGAAAGACCCAGAGGAAAACCTGGCAGATGGTCCATTTTTAAGCTAAAAACAAATGTAAATTAGCTAGGCACAATGACAAACACCTATAGTCCTGACTATGTTTGGGAGGCTGAGGCAAGGGAACTCAAGACCAACCTGGTTATATAGTAGATACAGTCCAAATAATACCAACAAAGAAAATCAGTGATTTGAATTCAAACTAAAAAACTGAGTGTTGGAGCCACATTAACTCATCAACGTTAAACAACTAGAAAACTAGGTGCTATTATAGGAATTACTAATTTTTAGACATTAAATGAGAGAAAGAAAATAAAAGAGGTCAAAGAGGCTAGAAGTGTGTGAATGTGTGTGTGCATGTGTGTTTGTATGTTTGTGTGCATGCATGAGTATTTGAATATGTGTATGCATATGTGTAGTGTGTGTGCGTGTGTGTGTGTGTATTAGACAATGTTATAAATATCTTGCAGGAACTTTCTTTCACAGTTACCAACATATCCTAAGCCTCTCAACTCTAAAAACCGAAATCTAAATCATTATTTGAAAATCACCATTCCATAGTAAGAGTATGTCACACTGAATTATCGCTACAGACTGTAGTTGTTTTTTACTGCCATAATCAATGCTATAAACAATACTTTAAAATGGAACCTTCGATATTGTTGTTTATATTTCTACAGAAGAAAATTTGAAGTGGAGTTGGTAATTCAAAGAGAATTTACATTTTAAATTATTGTAGACACTAGTTGTAGAAGGAAGCGAGCAGCGGGGCTGCGTCCCGCCACCCGGCCGCTGGCTAGCTTTACACCGGAAATAATTACACGGAAACTGTATTCTTTTAAACACTGCCTGGCCCATAGTTTCAGCCTCTTATTGGCTAATTCTCACATCTTCCTTTAACCCATATTTAGTAATCTGTGTAGCACCACAAGGTGTGGCTTACCAGGAGAGATCTTAACCTGCGTCCATCTCGGAGAGGAGAAGCATGGAGACTCACTATGGCGACTGAAGTGTCTCCCCACTCCTGCTACCCAGCATTCTGTTCTGTCTACTCCGCCTACCTAATTTTCTGTTCTCTTAAAGGGCCAAGGCAGTTCTTTATTAATAATGAAAGTAACACACAGACACTCCTCCATCAACTAGTAATAATTGTGAGTTTTATTCCCATTAACAATGTATCACAATGACCACTTTCTATGTGTTTGGGCCTCTGACATCATAACTGTTTTGCTCAATGAGGACAGCACATGTTTGGACTTAAGTGTGTTTTCTTTGTTTTATACTGCGGTTCCCATTACCTTTAGGAGATTGTATAGCCAGAATGGTACCACCCAGAAAAAAAAGCAGGTAATAGGGGTGACTACTGCTATTGCCACATTTAAAAGTTACCTTGATATTTGAAATAAAATGATAGAAGCACAAATCTCTGGGGCTATAGGAGATTTTCAATGCTTAAATCGTCCCTATAAATTTCCTACTTGCTTTTTATCCTACTGCTGCTTAAACTTGGTAATGATGTGGACCATACAAAAGTAGACATTCTACTGGATAGTGATAAAGTGAGCCTGTATCAAATGTTTACTCTGTGCCGGAGGCAATTGTGTTTTCGTGGCGGGAAGTACGTCATTTAATCTTCTCGAAAACCACATAGGGGAGGATTTGCAAGGACCACTGTTTCACAGAATAAACCTAGGCACAGGTCGTACAGTTGGGGTGTGACTGGGTGGATAAGAAGTCCTAATGAGCCGGGCGGTGGTGGCGCACGCCTTTAATCCCAGCACTCGGGAGGCAGAGGCAGGCGGATCTCTGTGAGTTCGAGACCAGCCTGGTCTACAAGAGCTAGTTCCAGGACAGGCTCCAAAGCTACAGAGAAACCCTGTCTCGAAAAACCAAAAAAAAAAAAAAAAAAAAAAAAAGTCCTAACGAAACCATTAGCACCCTCTGCACTCTACTGCCCCCCAGAGGCGGGTTTATAAAACTGTGGCCTCCACTCACAGGATGAACTTCTCTTCCAGGGGATTTGCTTCATTGCCTTTGCTTCTACTACTCTTATTTTCATGATGTATCTTAAAGTCTTTAATGTAAGATAACACTAAAAATATTTTAAAGAGCTATGAGGTGCCCCATAAACTTTAGTTCTAGAAGCCAGAAGTGTTTAGTGGAAACCTCACCAATGACCCCACCCGATGGCCAAAATGGGGGAATAAAAGGGAGATTATTTCTCTTGCTAATTACAGACTCTAAGACAAGCAGAGTATTTATAGAAGATAGCGTTAGGTTTTGAAAGAGGAGAGACCAAGTCCCTGACATGAAAACATAGCCTACAGGAATTGCCCAAGTTTCAGTCAAACCCATCAACAGAAAGTTCACTTCTGAAGAGACTCCCAGAGATCAGCTCAAATACCTAGGGATTAAATTCTTTAGGGGCAGAGCAAGAGAGAGGCAGCTCCTGGAGATGAGTTTGCTAATGTATAAGTTACAGGAATTCAGAGACAGCAGAGAACACGGTTGCGAAATCCACCCCTTGTTTGCACTTCTCACAAGGAGGGTGTTAGTAAAATGTCAAATGAAAGTGGACAAAAATCTACTGGAAAAGTGAAAATAAAATATAAAAACATGAGCATGACCACAATGAATATCTGCATATGGAGGTTTCAGTCTTGTATAGATTGTGTATACAGCAAGCATACATGGCTATGAACCATGTGCTTTTATTGCTAAAATAAAAATGATTTCATTTCCATTTCTTGAACTTTCACTTTTAGAATTACATTTTCTTTGTCCCTTGCAGTTTCTGCTGGACTAGATTAACTTCAGTAACCACACTAAATGCTATTTGACACTAAAACCCCCATACAGAAGAAGTGAGGGTCATGGTCACCGTGCTGTGTGTGCTTGCTTCTCAGGGGCTGAGCCCTCCCTTTTGACCGCTAGTTTCGTGAGAAAAGCAGGAGCTTTGTTCAGCTGTTGTGGATTGTGCTGCTTGTTCTCCATCTTAGCTGCCAATCGTAAGCATGTTTGTGGCATTTCTAGATGATTCAGTTCTGTGTTTGCAGAGCAATGAACTTCTAAGAACATTGTGTTAAATCCACCTATATAATTTTATAACCGATTTTCTTTGAACTTGATTATTTATTGAATAAATTTATGGCAGTTAATTGGATACTCTTCCTTTCAAGTTTTCGAATTTTAAGAGACGTTCAGGAACTCTTAAAATACAGAGTTTGCCCAAGCACAATGGGGCAGAGATTCCTTGCTCTACCAGAGACCTCGCTGGCCAACAGGAGTCCACGTAGGCCCTCGGATCTTCTCCACTCCCCCAGTGTCCCTCCCACTCTATCCCCAATCCTTACCCCTTTTGTATCACATGTCCCAGTCCTCAGCTTGGGTGGAGACCCCCTACTTGACCAGGGGCCACACCAGTCACCAGAATTCCAGTTATGTCATAAAATTCCTACTCTACCACACTCCACACAGACCAGAGGACTGGAGAGGAAACAAACCAAGGGAAATAAAACATTCATCCTACGAATGAACCCTGAATTTCTATTTGCGATAATTAAATAAACTTAGCCATGGGTCAGGAGGCTGAGTTAGCAGCTATTGACAGAAAGTAATCATAGAGCATCAGAGGGCATCTGGAAGAGATAAGAAAGAGGCACCAGAAGGAGTAGGGAGGATTTGGAATGGTGTGGCTTTCTTTTGTTGGGAGGTGCCAGCAAGGAGAAAAAGTTAGCTAGGTGTTACTCAGTCTCTCTGAATCAACAGGTTTTCACCCAAGTCTTTATAAATAGAATGATAGGGATTTAGTTATAGGTACCTTTAATGGCAGCGGCAGAGTTAGTGCCTGCGGGAACAGAATTCCCACCAGGCTGTGGCCTGAGCTGCTGGGCTGCTACCAGAGAAGCAGGCCAGTGGCTGCGGGAGTCACAGTTGTTGACTGAAATAGCAGTAGATTAGGAACGCCACTGTGCTGAAGTTGAAAACAAGACCATCCAATAGAGACAAACTCAGAAATCAACACTTGGACCTATAATCATCCCAAACCCAGATGCCTAAAAGCCAGTGTAAGAACACAATCAACAGCAGCCAGGACAATATGTCACCACCAGAGCCCAGCAGTCCTACTACATCAAGCCCTGAATATTCTAACACAGCTGTAGCATAGGGAAACGACCTTAAAACTAACTTCATGAAGATGACCGAAGTGCTTAAAGAGGAAATAAGTAAAACCCTTTAAAAAAGCCAAGAAAAAGCAAACAGTTGAAGGAAATGAATAAAACTGCTCAAGACCCGAAAATGGAAATAGAAACAATAAAGAAAACAAAACTGAAGCGATCGTAAAAATGTAAAAGTCCAGGTAAGCAAACAGAAACTACAGATGCAAGCAGCACCAACAGAATACAATAGATGGACGAAAGAGTCTCAGGTGTTGAAGATACATTGAAATAGAAGAAACAGATACATTGGTCAACAAAAATGTTAAATCTAAAAAAATTACTGACACACACACACACAAAAAAAAATCCAGGAAATCTGGGACACTATGAAAAGCCCAAATGCCAGTGGACAAACAATAAGAATAGATATAAAGTTAATAGCAGCTTACAGAACACCAAATAGATTGGACCATAAAAGAAAGTCTCCTTGTCACGTATTAATCAAAACACTAAGCATAAAGAACAAAGAAAGAATATTAAAAGCTGTAAGGGAAAAAGAGCAAGCAACATATAAATATAAACATACACATACATATACATATACATATAAAGGCAGACCTATTAGAATTGCACTTGATTTTTCAAAGGTGACTCTAAAAGACAGATGGGCCTGGACAGATGTGCTGCAGACTCTAAGAGACCACAAATGCCAGCATAAACTACTATATCCAGAAAACCTTCTAATCACCAAAGAGGAACAAGATATTCTATGATAAAGTCAAATTTAAATATTATCCATCCAGAAATGCAACACTACAGAAGGTACTGGAAGGAAAACTCCAACCCAAGGACATTAACTAAACCCAAGAAAACCCAGGAAATAATCTCACATCAACAAAACCAAAAGAAAAGAAACACACTTATACACACACACCACCACCACCACAATAACTACAATAAAACAGGAATTAACAGTCATTGGTTATTGATATATTTGAATACCAATGGACTCAGTTCTCCAATAAAAAGACTCAGACTATCAGAGCTTCAACCTGCTGTGGTTCTGGTGGGCTCCAATATGATGTGCAAAGAGAAGAAGAGGGGTTCATGTACTGTGGAGGGAAGAGATGTGACCTTGATGAGGAACAGGCAGATACAAGTGGCCTTCACTGCCACCTGAGGCCACGTGATATCTGGACCCAAGTTGCTGCCGAGGGCCATTTCTGGGTCTATGCTGATGTCTTTGGCCCATTTTATCACCAAGGACCACGGTGATTTCTGTGGTCTGGGCTGCTACCAGAGGCCATGTCTGAGAACCACACTGCCACCAGGGCCATACTGATCTGAGTGGCCTTGAAAACACTGACAAGGGAGATGATTTTCTAAAGAGAACACTGGTAGCACAGGCACTAAGATCAACAGTTAATAAATGGGACCTTGTGAAACTAAAAAGCTTCTATAAGGCAAAAGACTCTGTCAATGGGACAAAGTAGCAGACTACAGAATAAGAAAAGATTTTATCAACTCCTTATCTGATAGAAGACTAATATCCAAACTACATAAAAAGCTAAAGGAATCGTATATCAGAAAAACCAGCCGGGCGGTGGTGGCGCACGCCTTTAATCCCAGCACTCGGGAGGCAGGCGGATCTCTGTGAGTTCGAGACCAGCCTGGTCTACAAGAGCTAGCTCCAGGACAGGCTCTAAAGCTGCAGAGAAACCCTGTCTCGAAAAACCAAAAAAAAAAAAAAAAAGAAAAACCAAATAATCCAGTTAAAAAGTGTTGTATTCAAATGTCCGATAAACACTGAAAGAAATGGTCAACATCCTTACCATCAAGAGAAATGTAAATCAAACTACTTTGAAAGTCCATCTTACACTTAGCCTAATGACTAAGATTAATAACAAGTGAGAACTTGCATAACAACTATGGAAATCATTATGGTACAGCTGTATCAAAGGATGCTCCATCCTACCACAAAGATTCTTGCACAGCTATGTTCAGAGCAGCTTTGTTCACAATAGCCAGAAACTGGGAACAACCTAGATGTCCCTTAACTGAAAAATGGGTAAAAAAGATGTTTTACATTTACACAATGGAGGATCACTCGTTTGTTAAAAAATGATATCATGAAATTTGCAAGCAAATGGACAGAACTAGAAAAAAAATCATCCTAAGTGAGGTAATTCATACCCAGAAAGACATACATGTATGCATGCACTTATAAGTGGATATTGGCTGGTAAGTAATGAGAATCATGCTACAATCCACTGATCCAGAAAGGCTAAATAATGAGGGCTCCAAGGGGAATACATGGGTCTTCTTGGGAAGGGGAAATAGAAAAGATTTTGCAAGTGCACTGGGGGCAGTTGTGAATGGAAACAAAGGGATCGGGTGGCAGGGGAATGGAGGGAGAAAGTATCAGGAGAGATGACAGGAAATGAAAGACATTTGCAGGGATGATGTGGAAACCTAGTGTAGGAGAAAGTCCCAGGATTCTATGGGGGTGATCCTGGTGAGGACTCCTAGTAATGAAGGACTGAGAGCCTGAATCAGCCATCCTCTGTAACCTGGAAAAGATTATATATGTAGACTAAGACTTTTACTTGTTTTCTGTGTGTGATCTTAGGAATTACATGCCGGAGTTACCAAGCTGCCAACAGATATTTTAATTACACAATGGAATGCCTTTTCCTCCTCTCTGTTGAAGAAATTTAGAGTTAAAATCATTTTGTTTCTGAAAAGTTGTACTGTGTGTATAGATAGATGATTGGAGATCCTTGATGGGAATGACTGTTCAAATCCTTTTGCCTATTTTCTTTCGTTGTCTGTTATGGTTATGCTAACACTCTGTAGGGAAGGTTTTTTGGTTTTGTTTTGTTTTGTTTTTTGTTTTTGTCTGTTGACAGTTTCATGTGTGTGCATAATGAGGCGGGGGACCATGCTAATGTTTGTGGTCCAAGTTAACACCAGAGGCCATGAAACATCAGTGGTCTGAACGGCTACCTAAAATCAGGTTGATGTCTATGGGTGATGCTCCCACTAGAGACCATGTTAATGTCTGTGGCTCATGTTAACCCCAAAAGCCATGTCGACATGTGAGGCCCGTGTTTCCACCAAAGTCCACGATGATGTTTATGAGCCGTGCTGCAGCCACAGGACATGTTGGTGTGCATGGCCCAACTGGGACTGGGGGCCATGTTGATGTCCACGGCCTGTGTTATTTCCAAAGTCCATGGGATGTCCATGGTCTGTGCTGCCACCTGAAGCCATGTTGATGGCTGTGACCTGTGCTGCAGCCAGACACCATGTATAAGTACATCTTCCATGCTGCTGTTGACTGTAAAGGGGAAGGAAGCTTCTTTTGCAATGGTACCAGTAACTACAGACTCACTGTTGAGAATGAGAGACATAGAAACAGTCTAGACAGGAAATCATTGAAGAAAACTCTTAAAAACTATGATAGGGATGCTGAAATATAGCTCTTCACAGTTGATGGTTTCTGGTGGAAGTAAAAGTGGGCAATACAAATTGGATTTTTTTCTTTTTTTGTTTTGGTGGAGGTTACAATGGTGGTGGATAGACCTAGGAAGACTAGGAAGTGAATGTGCTTGGGGTGTATTATGTGAAATTTCCAAATAATCAATAAAAATATTACATTAAAAAAAGAAAAGAAAATAGGTTCTTCTCTGATACAATACATCCTGACCACAGTTTCTCCTCCCTCCACTCCTCCTAGCTCCCACACCTCCCGCCTTCCCCAGATCCACTCCCCATCAGTTTTCTCTTCAGAAAAGAGCAGGTCTCCAAAAGATGACAGCTAAACAGGACAAAACATGATACAATAAAACAAGGTAAAAGCCCTCATATTGAATCTGGACAAGGCAACCCAGTAGGAGGAAAAGGGTATCAAGAGTAAGCAAAAGAGTCAAAATTACACCTGCTCCCACTGTCAGGACTCTCACAAAATACTAAGCTAATAGCTATAATAAATATGCAGAAGACCTGGTACAGATCCATGCAGACTCTGTGCTTGCTGCTTCAGTCTCTGTGTGAACATCTGAGCCCTGCTTAGTTGATTCTGTGGTCTGTGTTCTCCTGATGTCCTCCATCTCCTCTAAGTTCTGCGACCTTTCCTCCCTCTCTTTCATGAGGTTCCTCGAGGGGAAGGACCCAGGGGAGACCTCTAATTTAGACTCTCTCTCTGCATAATGTCTGGCTGTGGTTCTCTGCACCCATTTCTTTCTGCTGCCAGAGAAAGCCTCTCTGATGATAACTGGACAAGGCACCAATCTATGAGTATAGCAGAATATCATATGAATCATATCATTGGGGTTTTGATTTTGTTTTTTCTTTGTCAGTAATTTTTGGTACTACACTAAGACTTTGGCCTATCCACTCTCTGGTCCTCCAGGCAGTGCAGGGCATAGGGGGGTCCCTCTCATGGTGTGAGCTTCAAGTTAAACCAAACATTGGTTGGCCACTCACATAAGTTCTGAGCATCCATTGCTCTAGCACATCTTTCAGGCAGGACAGATTGTAGGGAGAGGGCTTTCTGGCTGGGTTGGTGGCCAATTTTCTCTTACTGTAGCCTGCAGAGGACTTTCTCACACCAGAGACTAAAATGTAGGATTGAAGGCTCCAGGCCTGCGCCAGCTCAACCTCTCTATGTTTAATGAGCTGTGTGGAAGTAGTACTCAGCAATGAAGCCCTGATGTCAGTTTTCAGAGAGTGACCTTATGTCCTATCATCAGCCCTGGTGGTTTAGGGATCTCCACAGGACCTCCTCAGCAAACACTTGACCAAATATAACCGAGTCCCACCACTGGAAGCCTTGCCTGGCTACAAAAGATGACTAGTTCAGACTCTGTATCCTCCATTACTAGGAGTCCTTGCTAGGGTCACCCTCATAGATGCCAGGAAGTTTCACTTCACTGGGTTTCCACATAACCCTCCAAATGTCCCCCAATTTCAGTTTTCTCTCCTTGCTCTCTCTCCTTCCAACCAGCCCTTGGTATCTGGTCTTCACCACACCTCCCATCCACCCTTAGATTCTATTCTGTTTCCCCTTCCAAAGAGATCCATGGTCCCCCAGCCACCCAGACTTCTCCTCATTACCTAACCTCTCTGGGTCTGTGGTGTGTAGTTTGAATACCATTTATTTACCATATTTGTCTTACTAGGTCTGGGCTACCTTACACAGGATGATTCTTTCTAATTGTATCCATTTGCCTGAAAATTTCACAATGTCATTTTTTTAAAGAACTGAGTAATACTCCATTGTGTACCACAAAATGTACCACAGAAAATACTCCATTGTTTATCACAGAATGTATCACTCCTTTTTGGACCACAAGAATATACCACAGAAAATGTACCACATTTTCCCTACCCATTCTTCACTGAGGGACAGGTAGATTGTTTCCATTTCCTGGCTATTATAAACAAAGCCACAATGAAAATAGCTTAGCAAGTGTCCTTGTGGTAGGATGGAGCCTGCTTTGGGTATATTCTGGGTCCTGAGGTAGATCAATTCCCAATTTTCTAAGAAACCACCATATTGATTTCCAAGAACAAGGACTTGACTGTGGATCTCAGCACTCACGTAAAAGCCAGACATGGTAACATGGGCTGTCACCCAAAACTAAATTCGTGTGATTGTTCATTCCCAGTGAGTGAGCACATTTCTGTTCCTCCTTTGGAAGTTTCCACAGTGGATCAGGTAGTAAATATTTCAGACTTTAAGGTCTCTGTTTCGAATAATGAACTTCACAGTGGCAGTGTAAAAGCAGATACAAGACAGAGGGATCAACCTGTTCTAGCCTTGTTACATCTGGCACAGCAGCCCAGTGAGGCTTGTGGTGCCTACAATACTCTGTAGTCATTCAGACATGATAGAATGGTAGAAGAAATGACCCCTGCTTCCCTTAAGTCTTTAATAATGGCATCCGTCAGCACCACCAACCCTGGGACATATTAATATTCTGGCTAACACGTCTGTAGTAAGCACAGTGGTTGAAGGGCTTGCATTTGATTTTCATTATAGTAATTGCTTTTATTCCACAAGTAAGGGATCTGATGCCAGAGGTATTCTTGTCTTAGTACTGATAACACATATGTGATCTGGAGGAATAATCACTGGGAAAGTCTTCAGACCCCCCATGCCTGAGGGCACCTAAGCAATGGATTTGACACACCCAATCATTTTAGTTTAGTTTAGATAAGATTTAAACCGTGAGCAGGTATTGCTGCTGGCTTCTACTGGCTACTTGACAGTAGTAGCACTTTCTTTACTTTTACTTTTCCTTTTTTTAAAAACAGGTTTCTCTGTATAGACCAGGCTGGTCTTGAACTCACAGAGATCCACCTGTCTCTACCTCCCGAGTGCTAGGATTAAATCCATGCACCACCGCCACACAGCTCACAGCAGAACTTTCTGTATCTTTTTGTTGAGTAGTGTTTCCTATTTTATTAAGTTTCATTAAAACTTAACCATCTAGGAAAGGACCTATTTGTGCTTCCCAAGGGAAGAACCTACTGCCATGTGGGAAGAGCCTTCTAAAATATCCAACCCAAAACCTGCTAGCTCGTGTTAGGCAAAGGCGGGCCACCTTTTTGCGAGCTTTAAAATTCCATGGTGATCTGTAGGGTTTGAAGGATTTGCCCATATTTTCAAAACCCATATGTTAGGGCTCCAGATTTTCTCACCTACACCAACTTAGGACCAAATCTTCCTGGACACACATTCTACTGGATCCACAATCTCTTGCTCATGTATATTTATCTGTGTAAGGCAACTGTCTCTTTGTAAACCACTCTGAAACCCTTCTGGTTCTCACTTGCAGCCTTTAGTTAATTGCTATTCACTTCTCATTTTCCTTCTGTAGTTCAGCAATAGCCAAAACTTCTGCCTGTAAGTATTCCTCCATATTTCCAATACTGAGTCCCCACTCCAGAAAGACATTCTCTTACAGTGAGATGTCTTCCTAGGTTACTGTGATGAAATCTTTATAAATTAGGCTACCATATTGGCCTTCCTATGTCTCACCAACCCATAACTAGAATGACATTCTCTTTATACATATAATACTGAGTAGCCCAATCAAAAATATCTGTGTTAAGCAGAGCATGGTGAACATACATGTAATCCCAGCAATCAAGAGGCAGAAGCAGAAGGATTGCATCAAAAATTCAAGGCCAGCCTGTTCTACATAATGAGTTCCAGGCCAAACAGGGTTAGATAGTGAGAACTTGTCTCAAAACAAAACAAAATTACTTTCTGTTTCCTGAATACTATGTGTGTGAGGTTGGATCGGATGGACATGCAAGGCATTGGGGATGAGAATAGCCCCATGCTACAGTGTTTTCTTAGCATGTATGAAGCTCTGGGCTAAGTCTGAACACACATAGGTCCAACAAGTATAGGAAGATAGAAAAGAGGAAGGTTGATTGGGTAAGAAGAGCAGCAGGCTGCACTTAGTTTCCAGGAAAGGCTCAGCCAGGTCCTTAAGAATTCCTCTTAACACAGTGGGGCTGTTTTCATGTTTCTTTTTCACCGGTCACCTGGGAGGGTCTTGTGCTCCACGTGGACCCGGAAGACAAGAAGGTAGGTTGAACTTATCTATCCATTTTGATCCTTGCACAGAGATTTTATTAGCATGTTTTAGGCAGCCCACAATAAATAATTAGGGAGACTTCTTTTATCAAATAGAGAGAGAGAGTGTGTGTGTAAATGGGAGCTATAAGAATTTTGCTCATTTAACTTTTTGATAATCTGATTTTATTAAGTGGCAAGTGGGAATAATTTAATCACTTCCAATATAGTTTATGAGAGATTTTGGAGACTGAATTATAACACCAATTAAGAGAACACTTGACATTTTTAAAAAATAGAAAAAAATTGGTAAATGTCTTTATATGACTAAGAAAAAAATAATTCATATTTTTCCCTTTTTCTTTAGGAAAACAAGGTTGAAGTTAATGAAATACTATGTATCTCATACAACTAAACCAGATTAAACATCTAGGTGTCAGTTTAAGTTAGAACATGATTTACTGACTAAAAGTACATTAAAGAAATTTCTTGCAAATTTTTTCCTTGAAAGTTTAAAACCAAAACATAATAAGATAAATAAAGTTACTTTGAAGCCTAAGCTTTCAGGGAAGCTGCTCTCCTCACAGTGGTAAGGAAATAGAATCTGCCTAGATCCCCACCAACAGATGAGTGAGGGATACTGAAAACGTGATGCATACATACAATGACATTTTTTTCAGCTATAAAGAAAAATGAAATTATTAACATTTCAAGGAAAACGAATGGAACTGAAAAAATTATATTGAGTCCAATAAAAGGAAGGAGGACCACAACATGCCGTCGCTAACATATAGGCATGCCATGGCCATGACAGTCACTAACTTACAATAGCTATGGTTGCCTGCCCAGCAGAGGGCCTGTAAGACTGAGCTAATTGAGTCATAGATGAGGGAAGGGCTTATGGGACTCTTCCTGACTCAGAGGAGCTAATGGCGGTCTTGTCTTCCATGATGTAGGCAGTGGTGAGTTAGTCACAATGCAATGGGTAGTTTTAAGTCCATGCCCATGCTGGTAGCCCTGGTTAATGCCAGTGGGCAACAAAGCAAAAGCTAAAATGAAACAAGATGTGAAAGCGGAATGGGGATTTGGGTGGGAGGGGGATCAGAGATGGTGGAAGGATGTGTGTAGCCAGAATGTATTATATACATGTATGACATCATCAAAGAATCAAGTAATAAAATAACTAGTGACATAAAAACTAGTAAGATGATTTACATAAGCAAACAGAGGTGAATTTAGCTAAAGTGAGAAGGAGCAATGCAGGTAGCCCTTCATCTCCATGGCTTGTGCAGGTAGCCCTTCATCTCCATGGCTTCCACAGACACAACCATCCACGGATCCAAACATTTGTGTGGCTGGAATGATGGCTCAGTCAGGAGAGTCTCTGCAAAACCAGGGGAAAAGACAGACACGGTGGCATATGCTCCTAAGTATAGCATGGGGGTGTAGAGACAGGAAGATCCCTGGGACTCTCTGGCCAGTCAGCTTAGCCTATTCAGTGACTTTTATCTCAGTGAGAGACCCTGTCTCAAAAATTAAAGGTCACCCGAGGAACATCTAAGGTTGACCTCTGGTCTTCACACACATGTCCATGTACCCACACGTATGCACACAAAGATGCATTTACTATAAACATCCACAGAAATGGTTTCTTGTCTTCCCCCAAACAGCATAGTAAAACAATGATTCACACGGTGGGTACACTGTATTATTTAGAGATGACAAAATATATAGAATAAGTGTAGGCACGCTCTGCACAACTCTATGTGAAGAGCTTGGACATCGGTAGGTGTTTCAAGAACAGCTCTCCTTCGGATTGTGTATCCAGCCTTTCCATTATTGGAGGTTTCCATTATTATCCCCTCTTGCTGTGTGTGGGTTTGTGTTGCTGTTTGTTTGTGGCCCTCATGTGCTATGTTTGAGGAATGTGGATTTGTTTTCATAAAAACTGTTGTTACATCAATTTTATGGGATTAAAAAGTGAAATATATAATTCTCTAAAAATGAATTTATTTATTTTCAGTTCTCTAGGGCAACGTGAGGGGGGGTCCCAACAGTCTATCACAAGATCTTGTTACTATCCTAATTTGGATGTTCATGGAAATATATGAATTTTAACCCAAAGCTCATTTGCAAGCACAGCCCCCTTTGTCCATGTTCAGGACAGCGCAAACACAGACAGCCAGGTTTCCGCTCTTCCTCTGGGCGAGGAGGAGCCTTACTTCATAAGCCTCCCTCTTGCTAATGTTGGGCCGGGACAAAGTTAGAGTCAGTGACCTAGCTCTAACTCAGGGTGGGGCTCACTGAAACTATTCATCTGGCAAAGACCATGTTCTACGTCCTGGCTCCACTCAGCCGCAAAACCCTAAATAATTACGGTCATCAAGATGATCAGGTCTCCCCAGCATAGCCGTAGTGTCAGAGACAAATACAGGCTCTTACATTTGGTTCAGTTTTTAGGTGTACATGCCTAGATTTATCCGTTTGTTTTTGTAGTAAAACAAACAAACAAGTATGGTGTTGTTTAAAGAACGGGATATTTTGTAAGCGGGTGTTTTAAATGATATTTGCAGCACTATATTCAAAATAGAAATTTTTTATTATCCCATATAGGAAAAGAAATCATGTATTTCCCAATGGGCTCTAGATAGAATTACCTCTCATGGTCACTGGTCACATGTTTGTATAAATCTATCAACAGCCAGAAATGTGGAGTTTCCAAAATTGAGTTAAGACTTGGCCGTCTCTACCTCAGGGACACATGGGGGAGGGGTGGACAGTGAAATACAATTGGGGAGCAGGGAGGGCATCACTCTTTGGGAGACAGGACTGCCTGTCTGTAGCATGGGTAATTTAGAGGAGACTGAGGAGAGTAGTCTGATTAGAGCAGGGTTTGACCTGGAGAGCAACAGGACAAAAGCTCGGAAAGGTTTTGCAGGGGTCAAAGTGTGGGAGCTTGGCGAATGCCGAGCTAATGACTTCAAGTAGCAACACTGAGGATTTTTGAAACAGAAAATGATAATGAAAATGGTTTGTGAGTTAAGTCACGAATGGTACCTTTTACATATAATCTTGGTACTTGGGGGACTGGAACAGACAGATTGGCATGAATTGCCAGGCCAGAATGGGCTACACTGTGACAACTTAGTTAAAAAGAAAATAAAAAATTCCTCCAAAGAAAATTATATATATATATATATATATATATATATATATATATATAGTATGTTAGTACTGCCATGTAAATGTTACTCTTTGACAACAGTGTTAAGTATGAGCCAGAGACAAGAGAGTAGAAGCAGTGATCTTTATCTTGTAAGCATTTGTAGTAATACAGACATGAAAATATAATAGATTGAACGATGTTAGGTAGCAACAAAAACTCAAGGGAAGGCGGCATGTTATAAAAAAGGAGTAAGTAGAGTTTGATTAGTTAAATTGGTTGTATAACAACCAACTGTACTATTCAAATAGCTAAGAAATGGAACCACCTTAGATGTTCAACGAATGAATGAATATAGAGGATGTCAGATGTATAACTCAATGGAATTCCCTTCTTCCACAAAGAAAAATGAAACTCGCATTTGCAGGAAAATGGGTACAACTGGAGTATTCTGTTAGGCGAAATAAGCCAAATTCAGAAAGACAAATATTACACATTTTCTTTGATAAGTGAACTTTAGACTTAAATATGTACCTCTCCTTCTCTTCCCTTCATCTCCCACAGAGGTGTGTGTGTGTGTGTGTGTGTGTGTGTGTGTGTATGTGTGTGATAAAACCATGAAAGGGGAGAAAGGGACCTTAAGGGAGGGGTGAAGGAGCAAAAAGAGAATAATGAAATATACGTGGCATGGATCCGAAAGAGAGGCACGATTTGAGGGGAGGCAAGAAACCAGCCATAGAGGGGAGAGGGGAGAAGGCAGGAGCTGGAGAGAATGGTGGATAAGAACAAAATAAAAACAAATGTGTTCATGAAAACAACATAACAAAACCTATTACTCTGTATACTAACTTAAAAATTAAGTAATAACCACAGTGATTTGGTACATTTTAATATATTTGATAGTATGATAAAAGGCATGGAATTTGGACTTACTGGCTTCCATTTCTAGCTCCACCCTTTACTATGTATCCATCAGCCTTGGGCAAACCATTAACACCTCCTATCCTCTGTTCCCTCACACTGAAGTGGAGGTTTGTGCTTACTGCCCGCCTTTAAATGCTGGAAGAATTAAATTATGTTTCCTAATGCAATTCAAAAATGCTGCAAAACTAGTTATGTAAAATAATCTTGTTTGGGTTTTACAATGGAAACCAGTAGATGTGGATTCCTTCCCTCCTGCCTTCCTTCCTTCCTGCCTTCCTTCTTTCCTTCCTTCCTTCCTCCTTCCTTCCTTCCTTCCTTCCTTCCTTCCTTCCTTCCTTCCTTCCTTCCTTCCTTCCTTCTTTCCTCCTTCCTTCCTTCCTTCCTTCCTTCCTTCCTTCCTTCCTTCCTTCCTTCCTTCCTTCTTTCTTTTTGAGACAAGTTTCTCTTCATAATGATAATGGATCTGGAGCTCGCTCTGTAGGCCAGGATGATGGATATGCTCCTTAAAGACGTCCTGTCTCAGAGAAGATCACGGGTAAAGTGTCCCGTCATTCTTCAAGTCATAAGAAAGGTATGAAGTGCCAGGAGGTGGTGGTGCATGCTTTTAATTCCAACACTCAGGAGACAGAGACAGGAGGAGCTCAGAGTCTGAAGCCAGCCTGGTCTACAAAGCAAGTTTCAGGACAGCCAGGGCTACACAGAGAAACCCTGTCTTGAAACACCAAAAAGTGGGGTGAAAAAGAATGAAAGAAAGAAAAGGAAAAAGAAAACAAGAAGGGAATGAAAATCAAACAGTGACAGAGTACGTCAGGAATGGGAGGTGCCAAGTGGGGACCTTTCCCAGCTCCTTTGTTTACAGATGGTGGATATACCTTGCATGGTCACTCACAGGCTATAGAAGCTAACCATCTTTTGGCAGGCCTGAAGAAGGAATGAGAACAGTTGCACCAAAGAAAACAGAAAAAGTCCTGAGTTTCTGGATCACCTTAAAAAGAAAGTAACCTGAAGGCATAACCACCAAAAGCATCAGAAATGGGTGGTACATACATGACAGCTAATCCTTCCTCTTTCCCTGCAGATTTACATATGTGGAATTTGCCATTCACAATGTAATATCTTCATATAAATATACAACTAACAATTTTCTTGAGATTATTTTAATTATAAAGCCATAAGCAATATGCCCACCACCTCACATTTTCTGCATAGTGAAAGCATTTAATATCTACTCTAATGATTTTTAAATATGTGGAATTTTATTAACTATAGGTGTTTTTCTAGGACCTTCTCATATTTCAAATTCCGTGAAAGCTGACTAGTGCCTCCCATTTTTCAATCTCCTCAGCCCCTGGCAACCATTGCTCCACTCTCTGCTTCTTCAGTTTGATTATCTGTCATTGTTCCTTTGCTTGATGTTTACATATGAGGTCTCGGTGTGCTGTGCAGGCTATTCTCAGACTTCTACTCTCTGGTGATCTTCCTTCTTGAGTTTCCTAAGTAACTACGTGCAGACCTGCCTTGCCTGTTTTAGATAACTCCTGTGAGAGGCATCATTGTTCCGGTCTGTTGGATTCTACACTTATCATAATATTCTCCAAATTAATTCATATTACAGGATCTTTTTTTTGAGTGAACAATATTTTTAGTTGTTTTCCCTCGCTGGGCATTGTCTTACCTAGATACGATCCTAAACTGGCAGCAACATACACTGGCATTCTGAGGTCGACAAGGGGTAATGTCCTTGGACACAGCAGGAAACCAGAGCTGAAGGATGAAACAACTTTGTTTCTGTTGCCATCACAAAGCTACCTCACCAATCCAAGATGCTATGCCTATCTCCAGTCGTCCTGTTCTGTAAGACTGAATTAACATCAAAGCCTGCTCCCCCTCCCCTTCTCTTCTTCTTTCTTCTTTCCTCCTCCTCCCCTCATCCTCTTCCTCCTCCCCTTCTTCCTCTTCTGTGGTAGTGATTGAACCCAGGCTCTAAGTCATAACAGGTAAGTATGCTTCTTCTTAGCTTCATCCTCATCTGTAATGTCCTTGAGTAAATACAGGTGGTCTTTGTTATCATTTATAAGCAAAACTTTCCAAATTATATTATTATATTATATCATGTATTAAAGCTCTCTTCTACTAACCTCCCTCCTGCTTGCAAGTTGTCATTTACAATGCTATCAAAAGTATAGACCTTCTTTATATTCATTATTAATACTTGTAATTCCTTTGTTACCAATCATTTAAAATTTAACTTTTGCTATAGACTTTTTTGCACCAAGTGGTTTTGCAAATGGCTTTATCACATGCTGAATATAGGTTTGTTAAATGATGATATAATTTAATTTCTTATAATTAAGTTAATCTGGAATCCCAAACTGTAATCTTTTGTCACTGTACAAACACTTTTACTAATGGAAAAATTGTGTGTAAATATTCACATATAGAAATGTTCACATTTATCATTTGTCAATAAAAACTGATAATCATTCAACCAAACTAAGCCTCACGGGTTTAATGGTTGGTGGTAAAGTAGGCAGTTAAACTATTAAGCATCATAACACGGAAGTGGGTTTTCCAGTGCAGTGATAACAGCAACGCAGTGTGTGCCCAGCACACTCCTGGATGTTTGCACGCTATCTCGTTTAATCTCACTATAGCTCAAAGTTGAGACATTTGTCACATTTCGCAGAGGAGGGATCACACTCTTACAATGTTGAAATAATCGTGTCCCAGGCTGAGAAGGTAGGTATAGGTTCAGAGCCCGCTGCAGGTGTTCAAGGCTTCAACAATTACATTTTCCACCTGTCATGCTACCAGTCAAGAATTTATTTATTCATTGGCTATGACTTAGGCACTTTTAAAATTTATTCTCTCTCTCTCTCTCTCTCTCTCTCTCTCTCTCTCTCTCTCTCTCTCTGTTTTTTAGGCAGGGTCTCACTCTTCGGCCTTGACTGGCTTGCAATTTGCTACATAGATCAGGCTGGCCTCAAACTTAAAGACGTCTGCCTACTACTGTCTCTGAGGGATGAAATTAAAGGTATAGGCCACCACACACAACTTAGTCACTGTTCTTAAATTCAGAGTAAAATTGTAGGCAGAATGAACATATTCTATTATTAACGACAGACTTTAGATCTGGTGGATGACATTACACAATTACATTCAAATAGTTCTCAGCTTCAGAACTCACTGTGTAGATACAACACATATTCTATAGTGTTCAGTCAGTCCTGATGCTCTGAATTATCTTTTATTATTGGCCCTATAAAGCAATGGAAATAATCAAATTCATAAGTACGCTGTCCAAAGTGTGCCATAATGAAATATCATCAGTTCTGGGGATGATTCTCAATTGCTACAGTACTTACCTAGAATGCATGGGTCCCTGGGTTTGATCTCTAGTACTTCATTAAATCCAGTAAGGTGGTGCACACCTGTAACCCAGTGGAGACAAAGGTTCAAGGTCACATCTAACTACACTGAGAGTTCAAGGCCAGGCTGGGCTATAAAAGTGAGACCTTGTCTCAAAATAAACAGGGAGAGAGTACGCAGTGGTTAAGGGCACTCACTGCTCTTGCAGAGGACCTGACTCAGTTCCCAGCACTCAGATGGTGGCTCACAACTGTGTGTAACTCCAGGTCCGGGGGATCTGAGGTTCTCTTCAAGTGCACGCATGTACACACACATAATGTGCAGTCAAAACACTCGTACATGGGCCGGAGAGATGGCTCAGAGGTTAAGAGCACTGATTGTTCGTCCAGAGGTTTTGAGTTCAATTCTCAGCAACCACATGGTGGCTCACAACCATCTGTAATGAAATCTGGCCTGCAGACATACATGCAGATAGAACACTGTATACAAAATAAATAAATAAATCTAAAAGAAACCCACTCATACACACGGAACAAAAATAAACAAATCTTTACAAATAAATAAATAAATAATGAAATACGATCAGGCAGGGCAGCTAAGGGGGGTGGTGTCTTGAATGAATCATACAAACATGACCATCCTGCAATTGAACTGCCGGAGGAGAGGCACATCCACTGTTCTGGCAGGTGCATCAGCTTTACACCTGTGCAAACCCGAGCAGGGCTACATGTGCTGGGCTGATCACTGAGGCATAGCATTCCCTCCCACACTGGGACGATATTAACATGTGTCATACTCAGTAGACTAGTCGTACATGTCAATGTCATGGGTATTTGACCTGAAACTCAGTGTGCCTTTCATTCCAGTCATGGAACAGTGGCCATGCTTCCCCCTCAGGCAGCAGCAAGAGTGCAAAGAACAGCTCTCTGATTTGTATGCTGCATTTGTGGACTTAGCCAAGACGTTTGTTACAAGCGTGCTGTTGCATAGGAAAGCCTGGGAAACAGTGCCATCCAGACAATTTCAAAGCACACATCGAATCAATCTATTTTAACAATATAAAAATTACTGCTTTTGTCTTAAACCTAGCAATGCTCTTTCGGGATGTTCCACAGTTCACGCTAAATGGACACAGTTGTAGGTTTCATTTCTAAGGCTTGCATAGCAGAAGGGCTAGAAGTAATTAGTGTGGATATTGCATGTGACAGTGATTGTGTGCATGCAGTTTATAACTGGAATGATTGTTCAGGGTTAACAAGGCTTCTCTTCGCTGTCAACATGTACTTACTTCGTTTGGAATGTGGCCCACACACGGCACTCACCATTAATTCAATGACCGCTTCAGGGGAGCTTACTAAGGAGATTGCCAAAGAAAATCAAAGTTACTTTATTATCTTTGCATAATATGTCTCGAAACAGTAGCCTAAGAAAAACTTATGCGTTGGGAAGACCCAAAGGTAATTCTTAGCCATAATGTATAAGAAGAAAAGGCCCTTGTATTACTTCTTGAGGATGTGATTCACAAGTGAGCTTCACTGCTATTTATTCATCCATTCGCCAGGCCAGTTTTCTTCTCTCTCTCTCTCTCTCTCTCTCTCTCTCTCTCTCTCTCTCTCTCTCTCTCTCTCTCTCGCTCTCTCTCTCTCTCTCTCTCAGAATTTCTTACGTGTTTGTGCCACTATGCATAAAAAAGTAAGTAAGACCATATTTATCCCTGAAGGCCCGACAGTAAAGGATAGGGAAAGAAAAGTCTCATAAACAAGATTACGTAAGAGGAGCATGCAGATGAAGTCGTGCTCTAGATATTAGCGGAGTTGTGAAGAAAAGTGTGCACACCTTGCGGGAAAGCCTGGGAACCATGAGCAAAGCGAGCTGACAGAGAGGCTACCAGAGCAGGCACAGGCTGGAGCCCAAGAAAGGACAGGTGCAATAATGTCACCCAAACAAACCTGACAGCCCCTGGTGATGAACCTGATGTAGGGCATGTGTATAAAGAGTTCAGTATCTCAGCCCAGTGGGTACCACAGGAGGGTACTGAACTGACCAGTCCAGTCATCTGAGAGACTTGAAGGAGGCAATGGAGGTAGAAGCCAGGCTGCTCTTCATGACAACAGTCAAGAGGGAGGGAGGACAGGGAAATGAAATGGCTAGATTTTTTATGTTATGTAGCCGGTCTGTGCTCGCTCGTCCGGGATAACAGGAACCCCACGGAAGGATGAGTCAAGTGCAGCAGTGCTCAGGCAGGTGATGCTGACGGACCAGCAGCCTCTGCGAAGTCAGCAGAGCTCACCAACAGAAACGGCTAGAATTCCCTGAAGAATTTTCTGACACCAGCTCTGTGAAACAACATGTGCTATTCAATCTCTGATTAAATGGGGGGAAGAGAGGAAAGAGAGTCCCATAGGCAACCTCAGGGGCCTGTAACATTTGCTCTCAATCATAGGAATTGATAGTGAAGAGGCAACTGCATGCGGCATGGCATGTCATACCACACCATCCAGCTATGTGGAAAACACTAAGTTCATAACTCAGCATCCAAAATAACTGAATATCACAGGCAGTGTGTGGACAAGAAGAGTGTTACTAGCTCTGTGTTCCAGCACTAATTGTCCACTCACAGCTCAATAAATTCATAATTAAAAACATCACTTGAAGAGGCAACAATTTAGGGGCTCAGGTCAGATCTATGATAATGTATGCATGTGTAGTGGCACTGAAATAACCCAGTTACTTAGCAAGATTTCAGATTTAGTAAGCCAATTCCGCTTAAGTTTTTAAAAAGCATTTATTTACAGCAAGTAAGATATACTTGTTCAAATGTGTAATATTATGTATAGATAATCTACAATTCCAGATGGCTTTTCTGACCAGTGTTTAGGAGGAAGACAACGACTTAATTATGCAGCCACAGGTCTTCTGGCCATTACTGTTTCCTAGTACTACATGCAAAAGTGCATGGTGGGATCTAGAGACAAGAAGACAGAAAAGGCATGCTTCCTATTGTTGGGAGTGTTTTGAGCATGCAATGCCAAAACTATAAGGGCATGTATAATAAATGAGGGGTCAAGGAAGGACAACCAGAGTAGGCCAGAGGAACAGCTAAAAATTTGCTTTTAATTTTTATTTTTTCTTCTCTCATACAATACATCCCGATCACGGCTCCCCCTCCCTCCACTTCTCCCAGTCCCCCTCCTCCTCTCTCCCCAGATCCACTCCTCCCCTTCTCCCATCTGAAAAGAGCAGGCCTCCCAGGTACATCAATCCAACATAGAACAACAGGATAAAACAAGACCAGCCACAAACCCTCACATCAAGCCTGGATGAGGCAACCCAGGAGGAGGAAAGGGGTCCGAAGACAAATTTCAAGATAAAAACTTAAATACTGAAATCACTGGGTAGGCTGGTGAATATATCTTGTTTTTGGATGTCACACCATAGTAGATATTTGTTAATTATGGCCTCAACATTAATAAAGTCCACTTTTAATTTCTTGTTGTTTTTTTCAAAACATGGTTTCTCCATGCTGCCCTGGCTGTCCTGGAACTTGTTCTACAGGCCAGGCCTTGAACTCACAGAGATCTACCTGCCTTTGCCTCCTGGGTGCTGGGATTAAAGGTCTGTATCCACTTAATAAAGTCTGCTTTCAGACAGCGATAGGAGTTACGCACAGGTTTAGATTAATCTTGATTGGCTAAGTGTAACCTGTTCTCATAAGATTGACTGAAGCATGAACATGATGCTGATGGTATGAAATAAACCCCGATGGATCATTTTCAGGGGTGCCTCAAGTCAGAAAATGCTAGACCCTTACTGAAGCCTGATAGTCTAGCTACACCCCAGCCCCAAACTCTGCTAAACGTACCGCCCTCAAAAGCTAAAAGCACTAATACAAAAGTACTAACAGCTAAGCTTGCATAGAAGGTCACACACTTGATAAGGTTGAAATCAAAAGGATATAAAATGTAGAGATGAAGCCCATGCAGGGTGTCTTCTTGCGAAAAAGACAAAGGTCAAGAGAAAGAGGGGCGGGTAGGGCTTAGACGGTCTATAAGATTGTCCCCCTCCAATTCCCCAGCCAGAGAGGAGGGAGGGGTTTGCTTTCCTTCTGGTTTAAAACTCTCCTCTGCACGCGGGCAGCACTCTTGTCCGTCTGAGCTGATGCCAGCTTTCACACAGTTATAAAATGAACTGCCACACTTTCTATCTGAGGCTCTGGTGCTCTATTTATGAAGCAAGGATTTAAAATTTTTCTTATACAGTGTATTTTGACTGTTTCCCTTTCCCCAGCTCCTCCTCACCTCCCTACACATCCAACTTCATGCCCCCCTCTCTCTTATAACAAAAACACGAGAAACAAGATACCCCCATAAAAATGAAAATCAAAAGAAACCGGCTAAAGACTAAAGAGATTTAAAAAAAAAATAGAGTCAAAAACGAAAGAAAAAGTTCACAGAAATACTACTGAGTTCATTTTGTGTTGGCCAATGACTCCTGAACACGAGGTCTACCCCAGAGTGTGGTTGATTCACCCAGGGACCCTGCAAAGGAAAAAGTACATGTTCCCTTTTTCATGGGTATCAGTTGCAGATAGCTTGATTGGGGGACGGGACCCCATGTTCACTTCCCTGTCACAGAGCTGGAAACCCATCTGGCCTGAACCTGAAAAGGCCTTGTGCATGCTGACACAGTCTCTGTGAGTTCACATGTGAGTCCAGCCTGCTGTGTCTGGAAGACACTGTTTCCTTGAAGTAATCCATTAGCTCTGACTCTTTCAATCCTTCTGCCCCCTCTTCTGCATGGATTCCTGAGCCTTGATGGGAAGGGTTTGATAAAGACATCCCATTTAGGGATGAGTGCTTTAAAGTCTCTCACACTTTTCACATTGTGTAGTTGTGGGTCTCTGTGTAAATTTCCATCTACTACAAGAAGAGGCTTCTCTGATGTGAGCTGAGCAAAGAAATGATCTATGGGTTTAGCAGTATGTCATTAGAAGTCATTTTATTGTTATTTTCCTTCAGAAGAATAATAGTTTCTTATTATTAGGTTTTGCCACACATCCCAGTCCCATGATATATCTACTCTCAGGTTCCTGGTCACTTTAGCAATATAAGGGATGAGTTTCATCTTGTGGAGTTGGCCTTAAATGCAATCAAAAAGTGGTTGGTTACTCCCATAACATTTGTGCCACTACTGCACCACTGTATCTTGCAGACAGATTGCTGTTGTAGGTCACAGGACCTCTCTCCTATGGTAGCATGCAGAATAGCTTCCAGGACTATGAATACTAGTCAGTAGGGGTAAATATTCTAGTTAAGCACCAGAATGATCTCTGTGTTCAAAGATGTAAGCATTGTCTTCAGCAACAGGGCCTTCCCATCAGGAGAGAAAACAATAGCCCTGTAAATAGCCTGTGATGCTTAGGGGGTTCCATGGGATACCCTTTAACAATTATTCAACAAAATTTAACCTATTCCTAGCAGTGAAAGTTTTACTTGGTAGCATAAGATGTCGGGTTGGATTGTTGTCTTCCCTGTTATTTGGTGGCTCTATTTAGATCCCTTTCACATTAAATAGGGACAGGAATGGGTAAAGAAGGGATAACTAATACTAAAGGTCATTTGAAAAACCATCTGGAAACCTGAAGCAAGGAGATTTATTTCTCACACTAATGACTGAATCATTTATTTAATTATTCTTTATCAATAAAAGCTCAGACTTGAGTTTTGTGCACAAAACTCAAGTCCAAATGGATTAAAGACCTCAATATTAATCTGAACACACTGACCCTGATGGAGGAGAAAGTGGGAAGTACTCCACAACATATGGGCACAGGAGAACGTTTCCTACATATAACCCCAGCAGCACAGACATTAAGGGCAACATTGAATAAATGGGACCTCCTGAAGCTGAGCAGCTTCTGTAAAGCAAAGGACACTGTCAATAAGACAAAAAGGCAAAAGATCTTCACCAACCCTGCAACTGACAAAGGTCTGATCTCTAAAATATATAAGGAACTCAAGAGACTAGACTTTAAAATGCTAATTAACCCATTTAAAAAAAATGGGGCTCTGAACTGAACAGAGAATTCTCAACAGAAGAAGTTCAAATGGCCAAAAGACACTTAAGGGCATGCTCAACCTCCTTAGCTATCAGGGAAATGCAAATCAAAACAACTTTGAGATACCATCTTACACCTGTCAGATTGGCTAAAATAAAAAACATCAATATTAGCCTTTGCTGGAGAGGTTGTGGGGTAAGAGGTACACTCATCCATTGCTGGTGGGAATGCACACTTGTGCAACCACTTTAGAAAGCAGTGTGGTGGTTTCTCAGGAAATTCGGGATCAACCTACCCCAGGACCCAGCAATCCCACTCTTGGGAAATTACCCAAGAGATGCCCAATCATACTACAAAAACATTTGTTCAACTATGTTCATAGCAGCATTATTTGTAGTAGCCAGAACCTGGAAACAACCTAGATGCCCTTCAGTGGAAGAATGGATGAAGAAAGTGTGGAATATATACATATTAGAATACTACTCAGCAATAAAAAACAATGACATCTTGAATTTTGCATGCAAATGGATGGAAATAGAAAACACTATCCTGAGTGAGGTAACCCAGACCAAAAAGATGAACATAGGATGTACTCACTCATAATCGGTTTCTAGCCATAATTAAAGGACATCGAGCCTATTATCCATGATCCTTAAGAAGATAATAAGCGAACCCAAAGAAAAACATATAGTTATTCTCCTCGATATTGGAAGTAGACAAGATTGTCGGGCAAAAATTGGGAACTTGGGGGTGGGGTGGGATGGGGGGAAGGGGAGATGGGGAGAGAAAAGTGTGAAGGGGAGAATGGGGAGAGCTTGGGGGAATGGGATGCTTGGGATATAGGAAGGGTGGATATGGGAGCAGGGAAGCATGTATCTTAATTAAGGGAGCCATCTTAGGGTTGTCAAGAGACTTGACTCTAGAGGGGTTCCCAGGTATCCAGGGAGAGGCCCCCAGCTAGTTCCTTGGGCAGCTGAGGAGAGGGAGCTGGAAAAGGCCAGATCCTATAGCCATACTGATGAATATCTTGCATATCATCATAGAACCTTCATCTGGCGATGGATGGAGATAGAGACAGAGCCCCACATTGGAGCACCGGACTGAGCTCCCAAGGTCCTGACGAGGAGCAGAAGGAGGGAGAACATGAGAAAGAAAGTCAGGATCATGAGGGGTACGTTCACCCACTGAGACGGTGAGACAGAACTATCGGGAGATCACCAAGTCCAGTTGGAATGGGACTGATGGAACATGCAACCAAACCGGACTCTCTGAATGTGGCTGATGGTGGAGGCTGACTGAGAAGCCAAGGACAATGGCGATGGGCTTGGATTCTACAGCATGGATGAGCTTTGTGTGAGCCTTGTCAGTTTGGTTGCTCACCTTCCTGTACCTAGGGGGAATTGGGAGGACCCTGGACCTAATATAGTGTAGGGAACCCTGATGGCTCTTTGGCCTGGAGAGGGAGGGAGTGGGGGTATGGGTGGAGGGGAGGGGAGGGAAGGGGGAGGAGGAGGGGAGGAGATGGAAATTTTTAATAAAAAAAATGAGAAAAAAAGTTTGGGAGTCAGATGTTAGGATAAGAACCTGATAATCAGAGAAGCAGCAGAGGAACAACCAGTGACCTTTCTCTCTCCTTGCTCGATCTAGAATGGCTGAGAATCTTTCTAAGACCCTCCCTACTATTTCCATTGTCTTCAGTCAAATATTTCCTCAGTCCTCCAAACTTTATGGCTAATTTTGATCAGCTAGTAGCTAGTTTTGCCCTCTGATTCAAAGTAAACTTTGTGGGTAGTCCTGGGAGTGCTGTGAGACAACGGTCTGTACTCTGTCACTTATATTTTAACAAAACACTGATTGGCCAGTACACAGGAAGGAAGTATAGGTGGGACAATGAGAAGAGGAGCATTCTGGGAAGAAAAAAGATGCAGTCTGCAGTTGTCATCCAGACACAGAGGAAGCAAGATGAGAATGCCTTGCTGTTAAAGGTACCAAGCCACATGGCTAACACGGACAAGAATTATGGATTAAAATGTAGAAATTAACACAGAAAACAATCCAAAGAATCAATGAAACAAAAAGCTGGTTCTTGGAGAAAATCAACAAGATTGACAAACCCCTAGCCAAACTAATCAAACGGCAGAGGGAGAACACACAAATTAATAAGATCAGAAATGAAAAGGGGGACATAACCACAGACACAGAGGAAATTCAGAGAATCATTAGATCTTACTACAAAAGCCTGTGTGCCACAAAATTGGAAAATGTAAAAGAAATGGACACTTTTTTAGATAAGTACCATATACCAAAGTTAAACCAGGACCAGGTAAATGCTCTAAATAGTCCTGTTAGTCGCAAAGAATTAGAAACTGTTATCAGAAACCTCCCTACCAAAAAGAGCCCAGGACCTGATGGGTTCAATGCAGAATTCTGCCAGAACTTCCAAGAAGACCTAATACCTATACTCCTTAAGGTATTTCATAATATAGAAACAGAACAGTCATTGCCAAATTCCTTTTGTGAAGCTACAATTACCCTGATACCTAAACCACACAAAGACTCAACCAAGAAAGAGAATTACAAGCCAATCTCACTTATGAACATCGATGCAAAAATTCTCAATAAAATACTGGCAAACAGAATCCAAGAACACATTAGAAAAATTATCCACTATGATCAAGAAGGCTTCATCCCAGAGATGCAGGGCTGGTTCAACATACGAAAATCTATCAATGTAATCCATCATATAAATAAACTGAAGGAAAAAAAACCATATGATCATCTCATTAGATGCAGAAAAAGCATTTGACAAAATTCAGCACCCCTTTATGATAAAGGTCTTGGAGAGATTAGAGTTACAGGGGTCATTCCTAAATATAATAAAGGCTATTTACAGCAAGCCAACAGCTAACATCAAATTAAATGGAGAGAAACTCAAGGCCATCCCACTAAATTGAGGAACGCGACAAGGCTGTCCACTTTCTCCTTATCTCTTCAATATAGTGCTTGAAGTTCTAGCAATAGCAATAAGACAAAACAAGGGGATCAAGGGGATTCGAATTGGAAAGGAAGAAGTTAAACTTTCGTTATTTGCTGATGATATGATAGTATACATAAGCGACCCGAAAAACTCCACCAAAGAACTCCTACAGCTGATAAACTCCTTTAGTATCGTGGCAGGATACAAGATCAACTCCAAAAAATCAGTTGCCCTCCTATATACAAAGGATAAGGAAGCAGAGAAAGAAATCAGAGAAGTGTCACCTTTCACGACAGCCACAAATAGCATAAAATATCTTGGGGTAACTCTAACCAAGGAAGTGAAGGATTTATTTGACAAGAACTTTAAGTCTTTGAAGAAAGACATTGAAGAGGACACCAGAAAATGGAAGGATCTCCCTTGCTCTTGGATTGGGAGGATCAACATAGTAAAAATGGCAATACTACCAAAGGCAATCTATAGATTTAATGCAATCCCATTAAAGATCCCATCAAAATTCTTCACAGATCTTGAGAGGACAATAATCAACTTTATATGGAAGAACAAGAAACCCAGGATAGCCAAAACAATCTTATACAATAAAGGAACTTCTGGAGGCATTACCATCCCTGACTTCAAACTCTATTACAGAGCTACAGTATTGAAAACAGCTTGGTATTGGCATAAAAACAGAGAAGTCCACCAATGGAATCAAATAGAAGACCCAGATCTTAACCCATAAATCTATGAACACCTGATTTTTGATAAAGGAGCTAAAAGCATACAATGGAAGAAAGAAAGCATCTTCAACAAATGGTGCTGGCATAACTGGATGTCAACCTGTAGAAGAATGAAAGTAGATCCGTGTCTATCACCATGCACAAAACTCAAGTCCAAATGGATTAAAGACCTCAATATCAATCTGAACACACTGAACCTGTTAGAGGAGAAAGTGGGAAGTACTCTACAACATTTGGGTACAGGAGACCGCTTCCTACGTATAGCCCCAGCAGCACAGACATTAAGGGCAACATTGAATAAATGGGACCTCCTGAAGCTGAGCAGCTTCTGTCAAGCAAAGGACACTGTCACTAAGACAAAAAGGCAGCCTACTGACTGGGAAAAGATCTTCACCAACCCCGCAACAGACAAAGGCCTGATCTCTAAAATATATAAGGAACTCAAGAGACTAGACTTTAAAATGCTAATTAACCCAATTAAAAAATGGGGCACTGAACTGAACAGAGAATTCTCAACAGAAGAAGTTCGAATGGCCAAAAGACACTTAAGGGCATGCTCAACCTCCTTAGCTATCAGGGAAATGCAAATCAAAACAACTTTGAGATACCATCTTACACCTGTCAGAATGGCTAAAATCAAAAACACCAATGATAGCCTTTGCTGGAGAGGATGTGGAGTAAAGGGTACACTCATCCATTGCTGGTGGGAATGCAAACTTGTGCAACCACTTTGGAAAGCAGTGTGGAGGTTTCTCAGGAAATTTGGGATCAACCTACCCCAGGACCCAGCAATCCCACTCTTGGGAATTTACCCAAGAGATACCCAATCATATTACAAAAGCATTTGTTCAACTATGTTTATAGCAGCATTATTTGTAATAGCCAGAACCTGGAAACAACCTAGATGCCCTTCAGTGGAAGAATGGATGAAGAAAGTGTGGAATATATACATATTAGAGTACTACTCAGCGGTAAAAAACAATGACATCTTGAATTTTGCAGGCAAATGGATGGAAATAGAAAACACCATCGTGAGTGAGGTAACCCAGGCCCAAAAAGATGAACATGGGATGTACTCACTCATAATTGGTTTCTAGCCATAAATAAAGGACATCGAGCCTATAATTCGTAAAAAATCCTAGAGAAGCTATATAAGAAGGTGAACCCAAAGAAAAACATATAGTTATCCTCCTGGATATTGGAAGTAGACAAGATTGCCAGACAAAAAATGGGAACATGGGGGTGAGGTGGGATGGGGGGATGGGGAGAGAAAAGTGTGAAGTGTAGGATGGGAAGAGCTTGGGGGAATAGGATGGTTGGGATATAGGAAGGGTGGATATGGGAACAAGGAATTATATATCTTAGTTAAGGGAGCCATTCTAGGGTTGGCAGAGACTTGACTCTAGAGGGGTTCCCAGGTGTCCAGGAAGACGCCCCCAGCTAGTTCCTTGGGCAGCTGAGGAGAGGGTGCCAGAAATGTTCAGATCCTATTGCCATACTCATGAATATCTTGCATATCACCATAGAACCTTCACCTGGCATTGGATGGAGAAAATGACAGAGCCCCACATAGGAGCACCGGACTGAGCTCTCAAGGTCCTGATGAGGAGCAAAAGGAGGGAGATCATGAGCAAGGAAGCCAGGACCGCGAGGAGTGCTTTTACCCATTGAGACGGTGGGACAGATCTAACGGGAGACCACCAAGTCCAGTTGGAATGGGACTGATGGAACAGGGGACCAAACCGGACTCTCTGAATGTGGCTGACGGTGGAGGAGGACTGAGAAACCAAGGACAATGGCAATGAACATGAACTCTACAGCATGGACGGGCTCACTGTGAGCCTTGTCAGTTTGGTTGCTCACCTTCCTGGACTTAGGAGGAGCTGGGAGCACCATGGACTGAACATAGTGAAGGGAACCCTGATGGCTCTTTGTCTTTGGAGAGGGGTGGAGTGGGGGTATGGGTGAAAGGGAGGGGAGGGAAGGGGGAGGAGGAGGGGAGGAGATGGAAATCTTTAATAAAAAAATGAGAAAAAAAATTAAAAAAAATAAAATCTAGAAATTAGTTAATGAGAAGCTTGAACTAATAGGTCAGCCAGTTTATAATTAAAGTAGACCTCTGTGTATTTCTTTGGGACCGAAAGGCTGTGGGACTGGGTAGTACAGAAATCTCTGTCAACATGGCAGTGTCTGAGTACGATCAAAATATCTCACAACAGATGATGACTACTAAGACTTCTAGGAGGCCAGGAGCTTCTCCTAACCTGGGGCTTCATTGCAAGGTCTGCTTTTCTTCATAAGACAAGAATGAGAATCTAGGATACCCTAGGGTCTGTTTGCAGCCACTTTCCATCAATAAGAAAAGAGACTGTGTAGAAAGTAAATCAGCATTGAAACAGAAAATGGAAAGAGCCATGCTCTGGTCAATTCCTCAAGTGCTATATGCAGTTATGCTCCATGATTATTTATATAAACAGCCCTTTTATTCTAACTAGTCTCAGTTTGTATAATGTATATGTTTGTATATATGTGTGTAGGTATATGTGTATATATGTGTGTGTATAATCTTGCAACCCAAAATATTAACACACCTATTTAAAAATTAATGTAGGCTGTGTGGTGGTAGTACACGCTTTTATTCCCAGCACTTGGGAGACAGAGGCAGGAGGCTCTCTGTGAGTTTGAGGTCAGCCTGGTCTATAGAATGAGTTCCAAGACAGCATGGCTGTTACACAGAGAAACTCTATCTCAAAAAAACCCCCAAAATTTGATGTAAATGGATTATAGGGGAATGCGTTTCCCTGAAACCTACCCTCCAACATGATAAACATGTTTGAATGCCAACATAAACACCCAAAATTTTGGGAAGAGTTATAAAATCTAGCCAATATCATGCTACATGAAAATCCAGCTATACTAGCTTCATAACAACACGAGAACCTCACCCACTTTTCTAGAACCATGACAAAACACTATGACCAAGGCAACTTATAAAAGAACGTGTTTAACTTGGTGCCTCACAGTTTTTGCGTTATAGACTATGATCAGCACGGTGTGGAGCATGGCTCCAGGCAGGCAGGCATGACTCTGGATTAATAACTGAGAACTGACATCTGATGCACAAGCATGAGGAACAGGGAGACAGTGAGAGAGCTAACTGAGAATGGTGTGGGCTCTTTAAAACCCAAAGCCCACCTTTAGTGTCAAACCTCCTCCAACATGGCTACACATCCTAATCTTCCCCAAAGAGTTCCACCAACTGGGCCCCAAATATTCAAACACATGAGACTATGGGGACCATTCTCATTCAAAACCCACACCTACCTTCTGAGGTTGGACTTGATAATCTCACTGTCATACAGTGTTGGCGACTGTGAACGGAGAGAATCTGAAAAGATATGAACACACAGGAGAATGAGCTAGGAGCCAAGCCCAGCAGGGCCTTTTCAAACAAGAGGTGTAAGGAAAGGTAACTTGAGATGGAGATCAAATGAAAATTGAAGACATATTTTCTCAATATCTAAATGACGTCATAATTAACTACCAAAATATTTGGGAATTATTAGTAGTGAAACATTTTCTCATCTCTTTTAATTGTATTTTCAACTTTGACTATATTTTAAAGATGTATCTGTAAGAATGCAAACAGTGGTAACATGTGAGTAACACAAAGTGCATCCTCAGCTTGCATGCCCATAGGCATTGACTAACTAGGATGATTTTTTTCTTAGACTGGATTTCGTTATGACTGGAACTCAGTATATAGCCCAGACTAGTCACAAACTCATAGTCCTCATGCGACCACCTCCTGAGCATTAGGGTAACAGCTACATACCACCAGACCTGCATCAAGGTAATGATTAAAACTGGGAATAAAAGAGAGCCTGAAGAAAGGTTCTGTGTATTCAGTGATCTGGAAACCATTATTACTCTGATTTATTACTGTTCTACATTTTAAATAATTTCAGATTCATGAGTTGGAAATATATTAGACAGGTTCTAATCCAGTTTAATTCAGAGCCTACATCTACTACAACATGAAAACCAGAAATGCAATATTGGAACACTGTGTGTATAGTTCTATGCTATCTTCCCACATGTAAATTTGTGTAAACTTCATGGTCAACTCGAAGAGCTACTACATCACTACAAAGATCTCTCTTGCTCTCTGGTCTCTTCTCTCTTCTGGTCTCTTCTGGTCTCTTCTTTCTTCTTTATACCGAAGATCACTAACTAATTCAACACCCCTTCTCTTGAAACTCAGATTACTGGGTCCAGGCTGAGCATGGTGTTAATTTAATTAACAAATGAAATTATTTCCTGGGCTTGTGCTACATCCTTCAAATTAACTTTGTAGCAAGCAGTGTGGGTTTAACTTTGTCTTTCAGACAGGCTTTTAGGTTTGATTTTGTGAAAACTTCGCTTTCTTAGCGTGAACAGCACCTTTTCTTAGCGTGAGACTTTTCCTTGAGTTTCATTCTAGAGTGAGCCAACTAAGTCACCAAGTTTGTGCTTCCAGCTTTATTCCCGCCACACATGAGCAGCAAACACGCAGCCTTTTCTATATGGGCTGAAGTTGCTTAGTAACACGGCTCACTTTCTATTTTTTTAAACAATTATGATTATGCTATAACCTAGCCTGACGGGAAATGAAAATGCTCGCCCTTTATCTCAGAAGAAATACAGCAGAGAATTTAAGAACAGAGAACGGGAGACGGCACCTTGTTTCAGTCTTCCGGGGCACGTTTTTCTCTGCAAAGGGGCCGAGTGGAGGGAACCTGAGACTGAAGGCCCCCGAACAGGCCCCGCCTCCCCTCTCCGCCCCGCCCATCGCCCCGCCTCCGGGCCCCGCCTCCCCGGCGTCGCTACGCCTCCCACCGTGGCGGCGCCATGGCGGCCTGTGGGTTCCCGGCGCTGGCCAGAGCGGCGCTAGGGAGGCTACCGCCTCGGGCTGAAGGCTTCCGACAGCAGCCGAGCTCAACCCTCAGCTCGGCTTCCGAAAGAGCCTGCGGCGGCTCCGCTCCAAGCTCGCGGGGGGCGCCCGAAGGAGAGCCGAGGCTTCCGGCGAGCCAAGAGTTAACCGCGGCCGAGCGGCACATCGCCCGGCTGCACCAGGCCGCCTGCGCGGTGAGGCCCGCTCCAGCCTGCCCCGCGGCCTCTGCGCCTGCGCGTGCTCAGCCCCTGGACCCCGGAGGCAGCCCCGGGCGGGGGGGCGGGGCTGGAGTTGTCCCAGGTCTTGGGCCACCGGCCTGGGGCGGATCGGTGTCGTGCGTCTGCTGGGAGGGTCCTGAGAGAAACCCGGCCGCACTCTTGCGTGAGAGTGGGACTCGGTTTCTGATCAGTGTCCCAGCTAAAGGCTTGTCTCGGGGTGTGTGTGCTCGCGCGCGCCCTCCAGTGTGTGAGTGTGTTGGGTCGGGAAAGGGGTGTTCAATGGAACCAAAGATGGAAACATTGAGACAGATATGTTGCCTGAGCAGGGTAACTTGAGCTTCCTGCCATGCAGTGACTTTCATAATGAAAACAAGACAGATGCCTTGCATTTTTGCCTTATGTCCTCTCATCCTTTATCCCCAAGTCCAAGTGAGCAGAGGAAATTACTGTCGGGCAAGTTTGCATTTTTCCCTATGCATTCTTGAATAACCTTTTCTTCTGGTTTGTGGATTTGACAATTGCTTGTCACCACTAATATCCATCCTTATCTCCCTGCAGTTTCCCGACAACTCAGACTACAGGAGTTTGAAGATAGCATTATTTATATTATATTCTAAGTTCTATAAAGATATAAAAGTGATTTGTCATAAACTTGTATATTAAGTTCTTTGTGTGGCTAGTACTTGATAAGAGTGATATTTCGGTTGGTTTGACCCACAGAGGTAGAGAGGAAAACCTTGACCGTTTCCTAAGGTTGACATCCCTTCCTTGACAATAGTAGGCCCTGAGAATCTGCTGACTCTTTCAGGGGTTGAAACTAAATAAAGATTCATCAAGAGATTATTGGCAGTATTTGATTATTCTTGCTCATACTCTTATTTTAAATATAACACATGGAGTTTGTCCCCACTAGTCACCATGTAAGATAAAGCCCAGAAGTCTCATTGTTTTCAGTGCGTGTAAAGACTGGTTCAGTCAACATGGGGGAAAGAAAGGAAGTTGCTTTCCCTGGGGAATCCACGACTGTTTCATCATTGTGGGTTTCACAGATTACATGACAGTCCAGGAGACCCTAGGTAAAACCCAAAACAAGCTTGATAGTTCTCTTTCCCACAAATCAGAGCTCCCAAGCCCAGTACTTTTCCATGCCTCAAGACAGCTAGCTGTCAGCTCTTCCGCTGCTGACTGCATCCTCACCGGATGGCTTGCTCCCCTGTCACTGTCTGCCCGCTTGCCCCATCTTTGTTGCCATCATTATCTGAGGCTCATTTAGTGAGGACCAATTGTGTAAAGGCAGTCAGCAAACTCAGGCGCACCGTATACACACAGAGAGCGCATGCGTGGGGGCCGCTTGCCAGATAATTGTCCCCAGGAAACACATGGAAGCTACAAAAAGTGAAGGCTGCTCAAGACTTTGGAGTGTTTTGTTTATTTGCCTTCCAGGTCTTCAAACATGAGCTTTGTGGGGATGGGGAGTTGAAAAAGAAGTGAGGTCCTGGAAGTGGGCCATTCTACAGTAATGTTGAGTGCACCTGGTGTCATATGACCCCGGGGATTTGGGAAGTCCTTGAAAGCATCATTGAGACTTGCTGGATTCTTAGTACTGTGGTCTATCTGTGTGGGAATGCCTTAGAGCAAACCCAGACTTGGACCAAAATTAGTTGGTCTAAATGTCAACCATAATGAGTGATGTCATTACATATGACACTGAACAGCTGAAGATGTTCATGACTGAAAAACATGTATGGCATAGCTGGTAATACTTTTCATCCAACATGTTGCTGTAAGCTTGAGGCGAGCCTGGACAACATAGTGAGTTCCAGACCAGGCAAGGCCATATAGTGAGACCCTGTCTCAGAAACAGAAAAGAAAAAGAAAAATGTATGCCTAAAGACCTGCTGCATATTTCATGCACATTTTAATGAAAGTCTACATGCAAGAGTGATATGCTGAGCTACTGGAGGTGAAAGTGTTACATAGAAGTTTACAGGGAAGTTTCCTCTAAAATCTGGAGGCAAAGAAGCATCATTAAATTGATACTTGTGCATCGGTGGGAAATGCTTCCCTGACACTTGAAGTTGTATACTGGAAGTTGCTTTGCTCAAGCTTGTTAAACCAGTGAGTGTTCTCGTGGCAAAACAGTACTTTTTTCACGTAAGACTAGAGCTAGCAATAGTGGGAGGGAGCTGGGGAGGAGGGGGAAATAGTGTGGACTGTGTAGCCGGGCAACACATCATGAAGGTATAGAGAGTGTTCAATAATAGCAAAGGTAATGCTTTTCTGCAAGGGCTGTTTGGCTTTGATTAGCACCTTTCCTGTGGATTTAAATCATTATCCGCATATTGTAAGTACTGAAATTGTAACTGCAACTTCTGAGTGGAGTTCATTTTCAGCCTCTTAGGCTCTTAAAATCATCTAAATCACTTGTTATTGAGCTCCTTGCCTAGACGCAAAAAGTATCAGAGAGGTGGCTACATAGTTATTGCATACAGAGGACTTCTTGTTTTTCCATCAGCTTCTCATTTTACTCAACCTGTATGTTTTCTCCTTTAATCACATACAGTTAGATTGTATATAACATTGAAATGCATTCGCTCCTTTATTGCAAATGCCACTAGATTACTGGGAAAGAAATTTAGTATTACTCTTATTTTTACAGTGGTTTTGAACAAAAATATTACTAGGGAGGTATGATGAACATTAACAAAGATTAATGCATTGTTTTATTACTCTTCAGGCTGGCCAGCTAAGCTATGTGGACCCAACTACAGGGTACGTGGTGTTCACAAGGCTGGCCCACTTGCAGAGAGGTGCCTGCTGCGGTTCTGCCTGCAGACACGTGAGTAACAGTTCTCGAATTACCCAAGCAGTTTGCTGAGCTTCTGTAACTTCATAAATACCTATTATTTGAACAACAAGTCATATAAAAAAGCTAAATAGACCTAGAGTGTGCTTTTCACTAGCTGTTTCAGCAAAGGACAACGAAGCTCTTAGTGCCAACACAGGACCTTTAAAGTTAATGGAATTTTGTACCGTTTCATTGCAAGCATCAGCTCCTCCAAAGGCTAACACTTGAAATTCAGAGTAACTCTTTATTGGGAGGAAAGCTTTCACAAAGTCTGAAAGAAGTTGTCTTCACTAGGCAAGTACAGAGAGCAGGAAGAAAAGTCAAGAAGAAGGAGAAGGAGGAGAAGAAAAGAAAGAAAGAAAGAAAGAAAGATGATAGATAGATAGATAGATAGATAGATAGATAGATAGATAGATAGATAGATAGATGGATGTTGGAGCTCAAGTCCTGGAAATCCTGCTATCTTAAGAAACAGACATTTGCCCATCATTTGAGACATGGATCTCGCTGAAATGATAAGACTTCCTCGTCTTGCATTCCACTCTCTGCTTCACAGTCCCCCTTCCCTGGGCAGGTCTCCAGGACTGGTGCTCTACTTTCCCATAGTTCCTATCCACGCGTGTGCGTGCGCTCTCTCTCTCTCTCTCTCTCTCTCTCTCTCTCTCTCTCTCTCTCTCCCTCTCTCTCTCTCTCCCTCTCCCTCTCCCTCTCCCTCTCACTCTCCCTCTCCTTCTCCTTCTCCCTCCCCCTCTCCTGTCCTTGTCCTTCCTTTTCCCTTTCTTCTAGTCAGTGTTTAAAGGCTATATTACTCCAAAGTTAGTGCTGCAGGTCTGAGTAGGTTTATTCGGGGGATTCATACCTGTGTTTAATGATCAAAGTGAATGACTATTCCTTCCTCTATTCTGAGCAAAGAAGAAATCAGAGGGTTTTTTTTTTCTATTGTGAGGCATACCACTGAGGCATATTGTTATTTGGTTAAGACTGTAAGCAGATAACAACTGTTTACAGAACACTGAATATTTTTCCTGCAAGAAGATATTATTTCCTTTTACTAGTCTACTTTCTCATTAAAGACAAGACACCAGTACACATATGAACTGCAGACAGTTTTAAATGTCAGTCTTCACATTTATGGATACTCCTACCTATGCCACGAGCTGTTCCTAATCAAATGCATGACAGCGTTGCGTAAATGTAGGACCTGTAGATTTCGTAAGATTGGGGGTTTGACAGTAAAATTCTTGAAGTTGGAAGGATGTACTTAGGAAATGGTTCTTGAACCCTAATTAGGGATATTTACCCAAGGTCCCATTGTGTTGTTTAGTACCCAAGATATGTCCCACCATGAGACATGCACATTCTCACAATGACTGTTAAATAATTTGATAATAATTTGTTGTCCTTCTTTTCCAGTGTCCATATGGCCAAGTCAATGTGAAAGATCCATCTAAAAAGAAGCAATTCAACTCCTATTTTTACGTTTGACAACAACTTTATCTCTGTTCTGTCTAATTGAACTTATGTTTTTGAAAATAAAGTCTTAGCCTGGAATTTTTTTTTTTTTTTTTTTTTTTTTTTGGTTTTTTGAGACAGGGTTTCTCTGTAGCTTTTTTAGAGCCTGTCCTGGAACTAGCTCTTGTAGACCAGGCTGGCCTCGAACTCACCGAGATCCGCCTGCCTCTGCCTCCCGAGTGCTGGGATTAAAGGCGTGCGCCACCACCGCCCGGCTAGCCTGGAATTCTTATCTGTTATAAATATCTGAACACTGATTTAGTATTAAGTATAAACATTCAAATGAACATTCATAAAATGGACATTATTTCCTTGCTTTTTGCTGCATGATCACATGCATATGTTGAAGAAGAAAATAATGACTGTCCTATTACATGAAAGTAACAGTTGGGCCATAAGAGTAGCTTTGGGTTTTCCTTAGCTTTGCTTCTCCCAATGTTTCTCATCAGTGCAAGGAAGGTTGCTTCAACTAGCAAGTACATTCTTTATTTTATGTGTATCTTCAACTTTAGGATATAATACCGTGTAGTGCAGGATATGAACACCCAAGAAATACCACCCTCCTGCAAAGCTGCTCTCATTGTCCATCTGCACTTTCAGTGTGAATCTCAGATCATTTTGATATGGGGGTCAGACCAACAAACATGCCTCCCTTAGCCCAGCCTTCATTCTCCCTCTACCCAGTCCTCTCCATTTTCTTTTGACATTTCTGAGGCAAGGCTACCTTTGAACATCTTTCTTGCTCTGCATACCTTCTGTCCACTGTGGTGATTCCCCTGTGAGAGTCCAGCCTCTAGTGAGGCATTATCTCCCAGGGGTTGTTCTTTTCTTACCTTCTCTGCTTCTGTGGCAGGGCAGCAGCCCCTGGGAGTCCCTTTGTCTGCCAGTGGAAAAGTTATGCAATAACTGGCCCTCAGACGTGAACCTCTCAGAGATTTTCAGGTTTTAATCAACCAAGAGGTTCTAGTGCCTTCTTCAATATTTGTCCCCAAATAAAATTCCTTAGGTATAAAATATGTGAAAATAAATTTCTGGTGATTCTGATTTTTTTAATTATTTACATTATTTATATACTTTCCATGCCTGGTATTAAATTGCTCCCAAAGCCTGTTGACCACATTGATGGCTCAGGTCTCCCAGTCCTCTGACCCTGGTCTCTAGAAAGCACCCCCCAAGATGCAAGTAAGATGCCTGCAGCTTCCTTGGATTAAAATGCTACTATATTGGGCCTGGGATTGTCATATCCACAAGTTATTCTGAGGAAGGGAGTAGCTGTGTCATAAGGGAGTAGCTGTGCCATAAGGATTCCTTGAAGCCACTTTCCCATTCTTAGGTTCAGGAGCAATCACTTCTGCTTTTTAACTAAAATTGAAGATTAACCAGATAGTCTCTTGGGTGGTAGATGAGTAATGATGATGTTCTAAAGAAATACAGTCTAAAAAGGTTATCTTCCTGAAGAATCTAGAAAAGGAAGGAGAGATTATGTTGAAAAGGAGTCCTACTTAAGAGTGTTTAGAAAAAAAGACCCTTGGGAGATATAAGAAACTTCCAGGGAAGCCTTTACTCCCTGGCTGCTCTTTCTTCCTCTTAGTTCAGTCCTTCCAAAATACTAACCATCATGGAGGTTGGCAATTCTTGGGATCTCAACTTGCAGCACAGTAGATGCTGGGTCAAGGGAGGGGAGGCACTTATTCATGCCTACACCTGATGTCAGGAATTGAGGTCGGCAGTGGTTCTGGAGAGATGCTTCTGAACCATGCTATAACAGGGATGGGAGCAGGGCAGGTGCTCCCACAGTAAACACAATACTGCCACATAAATGGACTCCGCCACAGAGGGTTTAAGCTATATAGTTTTCACACGTTGTAAAGTAAAAACTCGGTTCTCTTATTGGGTGCATAGATAGAAACACATGCTGATGCCCAGAAAAAGCAATGTCCCCATATAAATCAATTCTGGTGTAGCTCCACTCTCAAGGTTCCTGGAGCCTCCTTCTGCCCCTGGGCACAGTAAATCAAGAGAGACTGATTTTGGGGTTGTTTCTAACACAGAATGACCCCAAAGAAACTAAGGTTACTAGAGCAGGGGTGGAGATGGATTTCTGAGGCTAGTTCTTCCCTCAGCTGTAAGAAGGTCCTCCCTAGCTGTGAGTAGTGTGTTGCTCACTCCTCCCTCTTGGGGAGCTGCACTGTCCCCACTGATTAAGAAGGTCGAGATGAGAAATAAGTTTATCTTTTCAAGTAAAACTTGAAGTTCCAAATAGGGTGCTTGGAGCAAATGAGATCCTAAAAGTTTTCACTGGCTCTACCAAGGGTCTTTGTTTCAGCGAAGTGCCCCCTCTCCAAAGGCGGCTGCAAAGTCCTTTGCTCAACAAGCTTCTAACATCAAAACTCGGTGGGGCTTTGATTCGTCTCCAGACAAGATTGGGGAAGGAGGCTCCCTACCTACCTGATGAATGACACTTGCCATGCTGCGTCCCTCAGCTGTTAGAAGTCGCAGGGTCCCAGGTCAGCCCCAAAGGAACCTAGCTCTCCCCTCATCACCCTTCACTGCTCACTTACATCAGCCACTTTATCTTTCCTACCTTCCACCAACGGCTAAGCTGGGGAGCTGACATCTGTCAGCAGCGGAGAACAGAATGTAAGGCTCTGAGTTACTTTTTCACTATCCTACAATAGTTAAGATGCATTTCCAGATTCCAAAATGATTCCTCTTTGAGGGGGGATCCTCCCTCCCTCCCTCCCTCCCTTCCTCCCTCCCTCCCTCCCTCCCTCTCTCCCTTTCCTCCTCTCTGTGCGTATCCTTATCAAACACCTGAAACGGATATCCAAAGAAATTAAACGGCACCACATAGGACCAAACCCAAGAGTTTCCAGTGCTCGTTCACTGATTTTTATATTATAAAGCTGAACCCAAGAGTCTTGTCCTCCTCCTTTTCCAGGAGGGTACAATAGAAAAAATAAACTAGGTGAGCCTGGGAAAGTCCGGTTCTGTAAACGGATGGGACTGATTGACTGACTGACCCGAGGGAATAGTTCACGAAGCCTAGTGTTCCCGTGAAACACGCACGGGGCACAGTCAGTCTCTAAGGCTCCGAGCAACATTCTGTTTAGTGTGCAGAGTGAGCGTGAGGGGGGTGGGGAGGGGTAGCTTGGATTCATCATTCCCGGGCCGTCTCTTAAAGCCCCCAAACTGTGGAGAGCTTGTGGGACTGGTTGGCTTCCATCCCCGCAAAAATCCGTAATTTTTGCTGGTGGCTTCGAAGCACACAAATGCCTTCAACCCATCCAGCCCCTTGGCTCATGCCAAGTCAAGGAGCGGCTAAGACTGCGGGGTCTTTGGGGAGCAGACTGGCGTGGGGGAGGGCGGCGCCGGCGCTGACCGGCGTTCTGGAGCTGCCAATCTCTCTGCTCACACCTCCTTCCCCACTGGCGCGGGAGCCCAAGCTAATCCCCCGCCTCCCCATCTCCGACTGCGAGGGGCGCCCTGGGTGGGGAGTGGGGTAAATAATTGGCCAGAGGTCTGGCTTCCGATTCTTCTCTACCAGCGGCTCGAGGGAACCCGGGGCTACGCAGTCCTAGCGGGATCTAGACCAGGTAACAGGGTCCCCGCCGGTCCTTGCCATAGCCGATAGCCGTTTTGAGTGCCCAGGTTCGAGTGCAGAATTTCTTCTAAAAGGTTTTTCTCAGCTGTTGCTCTTTAGTAAGGACCCAAGAGGGGCAGGTGTCTTGGGGCCCCTCGCAGACGGGTTACAAAGGCCGCTTTCCAGCGCAGAACTTGCTGGGTTTCCGACACGGGGCTTAGAAGCATCCATGGTGAGCGAAGGATGGGGAAAAGAAGGCGGGGACGGTGTGTGAGCAATCAATAGCTTAGCCCAATTTCCCCAGGAGCTACCACCCATTCACCTTCTATGCAGCAGGCACCAGCTGGCGGCAGCATCTTTTAGGTACCAGCTTCAGCAAGTCAAAGGCAGGTTGGGGGTCCGGGAGGCCAGGGAACACTGCGGGGCTTCAGGACCCCTCCCCCGGCTGCGCCCAAGTCTCGGGATGCTCGCGGCTTTATGAGGTTCCCTTACCGCCAAGTCTTCCATTAACACCTCCTCGGATTATTGAGAGGCTGGCAGGGCCAAGCGCGGTCTCGGAACGGTTGCTGGGGTACTGGCCGGAGGCTGAGCCCTTGGTCATCCCCCACCCTCGCCTTTTCCGACTTGAGAAAGCATAAACAGAAAATAAAAGACAGGTGGAGGAGGCTGAAGGTCAGAGGTGAGAGATTCAGGTCAATACTGGGGAGAGAAGAGAGGAGAAAAGGGACAGAGGTAAGTAAGGAGGGAGAGAAAGAGAGGGAGGGAGGAGAGAGAGGAGGAAAGCAGTGAGGGAAGGGAGAGGGGGAGAGAGAGAGAGAGAGAGAGAGAGAGAGAGAGAGAGAGAGAGAGAGAGAGAGAGAGAGAGAGAACACGAAGGAGCTTATTTATGTTCATTCACTGGGCTTGTTTATTTGATGAACAGAGTGCGACTGGGGGACTGTCCCGCACCCCTGACCGCCACCTCTGGCCACCACTTCTCCCAAGAACCAAATTCTTGAGAGGAACAACTGACACCACCGGGACATCAAGGTAACACCCCTTTAGGTTCCGCATAATGAGGAGTGCTTTTCTATCCTGGGCGGGGTGGGGGTGGGGGTTGGGAGAGCGCTCCCAGCCCTGGAGCTCTGGAAACGAAGCTCAGCTTGGCCATAACTGCATGGGTCCCCGAGGTTAAGACCGGCCCCACTAAGGGAAGGAGGTTCTTGGGGGAGCCCAGGCAGTAATGTCTAGCTGACACACCAGGTTTTCTTCTTCTGACAGTACAATCGCAGTTGTCTGTGCGATCGACCCCTCTGGCGTTAAGGATGCTGAACGGCACCACTTTAGAGGCAGGTGAGTTCTCGCCAGGTCCCTCCGTATTTCTTTGCCACTGTTTCCTTTGGTCCACGTGTGTTCCAGGTGTGTGTGTGTGTGTGTGTGTGTGTGTGTGTGTGTGTGTGAGAGAGAGAGAGAGAGAGAGAGAGAGAGAGAGAGAGAGAGAGAGAGGGAGAGAACACCACTGTGAGCCCATGAGTATGCCTTCATTGAGTGGAAGGATCGTAATTGTCTTAAAATTGAGCTTTGCTTTGGAGACTGGAAAACATTTTGGCTCAAGACTTCCCGTAACCTGCCCCCTTGACCCACCCGTCCCACGCTTTTTTGGGGGTCTTTTCTTGAATACCATAGACTTTCCTTTTAGTCTAGGGTCAGGGCTCTGGGCAGGGGTCAGGGTGTCTTAGAGCCTGAAGAAGCACAGGCATGAGGGACTTGCGACCCTCGGCAGAGCTGCTGGAAGCAAGTACCTTGAAAGGCTGGAATGGAAACTGGTTTTATTGACATCTTGTTGTTGCTCATCCCTAATCCATTGCGCTGTGTAGAATTTATTGTTTACTAGGGAGACTCTGAGGGCCACCGGCAGAGCTAGCTTCAAGTAAAGAGACTTCACGTTTCAGAAGCGCGATCTTTTAGACGGGGAGGCAGCCCTGTTGGGTGGAGGTGGGGACCTAGATTTAAGAACATAGGCTTGAAGATAGCGAACAGTTGACGTGGGCCTTTGTGGCCGCAGGTGTTCCTGCACTAACAGGGTGCAGACTTGCCCGGCCCTGACCCCACCCCGCGAAGACGTCTGTCCCTGAGAGCAGCAGGCAAGAGTGCGCGTGCAGCAGCTGGGCTGCGGCCGGCCGAGAGCAGCATCTCCCAGGCCGCCTGGTTCCTGCAGCCACAACTCTGAAGTCTCACTTGCATTTGTCTGGAAAAAGCTTTATTGATAGGATTGAATCCGAGGTACTCTCTGAAACAGAAACAAACTGGACCTGCCAGCGTCATTTGGAGGAAGATTTGCTCATAGAAAGATCTGTCTCAGCTGTTCAGAGAAAGGTTTGGGGACTTGCCGCCCATTTGCTCCCGTATTACCCGGAGCAGCCTGGTTATCCAAATCCGGGTGGCGCTACCATTGAAAACAGGGCTCCTAGATCCTTACCAACTTTGACTCCACTTGGCTGCTGAGATACCCGACATATGCTAAAACTTAGACAAGGTCTTCAAAGCTTTGCCTTTCCAAACAACAGTATTCTTAGGATCTGAAGAAATAGTCTAACTTTAATGACCAAACTTGGGAGCATTAGATTATGGTCACCAAAATCCAGGTCTAAAGAGACCTTGAGTCTCTTCCAGCTAAATGATGGGCTGGGTTATTTTCTGTTCTCGAGCCTAAAGCTATGCAGCTGTTTGGGCAACCTATGACATCTCCACTTTTCCCCTCCTGGCCTCTGAGGAGTTAGACTAAGCCAAAAACCTTTTCCCAGTGAAACTGCCAGGGTCCAGACAATGGCCTGTCAGTCTCCTCTGTCCTCTGTGGAAATGTTGTATGTAATCGGGTACACCCTAAGTCTAAAATCTTCTGTCTCATTAGAATCCAGAGTCCCACTCTGCCGAAAGTTGTAACAATAGCCCCATGAATACGCAGGAAGCAGAAAAGAGCACATTAGATTGCCTATGCTGGCAATGTGGGGGAGGGGGTGGGCAGTGCCAGGTCAAGGCTCTGCCCCACTACCTCTAACTTTGGATTTAGAAAGACCCCAGGTCCTACTGGGAGGGTGAGCAGACAGTCCCCCCACCATGCACCTGTCCCATTAATGGAGGTGAAGTCTCTGGCATTGAACTTGCCAGTGCTCTAACTTTTACAAAGCATGTGCCAGCCTTTCAGCCTGGAAGAAAGAAAAACACTCCTGGGTAAAAGTTTTTTGTTTTTTGTTTTTTGTTTTTTTTAAATCTGGCAAACCTGCCAGGATGCTTTCCCTATTTAAAGCACTTACAGTCCTTTGAGTGAAGAGGAGAGGGGAGATGGGCCCTTCAGCAGTTTTTAGGGCTCCTGGACAAAAGGTTAGCACATTCTTGTGACACATCTAATTCTTGGTCTCCTACCCCTCTGCTCCTTTAGCAGAGGAGGGTGGGCTGGACCTATGGGAAGCTATTTCCCCAAAACTAACTGGGACCTCCCAAACTCCAGGATCCCTGCCCCATTCCCACCTTTCCAATGACTTCCTGCATTCTCAGAGCAAGAAAAATCTTGGCAGTTCACTTCTTTGTGGAAGTGGCCAATCCCTAAGGGCCCTGGAACTCAGAACCTTAGTTTTATAAGCAAGACCAGTCCTAGCTTGTTTTCAGCTAGGAAGCTGATTGCTGGGGATCGTCTACTGGGCTTGTCCTTATAGATGTTTTAAAGATATGTACAGAGGAAGTGGATTGGATGGATGGATGGATGGATGGATGGATGGATGCAGGCTTCCATGATGTCATTGCCTAGCTTCCCCAGTGACTCTTCCCAAAGCTATGACGTCTGTTTTTAAAAGAGGTGTTTTTAAGCTTTTCCTTCACGAAGTCCGTTTTTTTTTTTTTTAATTTTTGCTTTGTTTTTGTTTGTTTGTTTTTTTAATGACCTTGCTTAACAGTTCAGGACCAAAACCCAAAAGCCCAAACCAATTCCAAACACCTATTTGAAAGTCAGGGAGGATGCAGGGGAGAAACTAGGCAAAGTGAATGACAATCTTGTATTTACTTTGTGCTTCTAGCATCCTTGGGTTTAATTGAATAGTTCTTTGGTTCGTGTCCGCCCTGTCCCGCCCCCCCCCCTTGGGCCCTGAGTCAGTTTAACTGCTGGCTTGTGTGAAGGCAATCTGCCTCTTTGTGAGAGGACCTGCTGTCTCTGAAAGGGCCCCTGCCCCCAGTCCTTCCTTGGGGCCCTTCGCGTGTCCACGTGGGTTTGAAGAGCTCATTGATTTCCATCCAAAGGGGCTAATTACATTACTTACAGTAAATAGCCGTCCTGCTGTCAGGTAGGGCTGCCAAAATGGGGGGGGGGGTGTTTCTCCAGCTTAGTTCACTTGGTTGGCTTCATTTTTTGTGTGAAATTGTGTTTTATGAGCTGTATTCTGGTACCCAGAGGACCTTAAAAGCATCCAGTCTGCAAAGAACATTATTTTGACCCTGAGGAAAAAAAAAAAGGTTGGGAAACAGTGGAGGCTTGAGTTTCATGGAAGAGGCGACCCTAGGAGCCTCAGAAGGCGAAGCTTTAGGACAGGAAGTTAAGCAGCTACACCAGGGTGGTTTCCTTCTCCTCTGCATTCCTTCTCCCCCTCTTCCTCTCTTTTTTCCTCTTTCACTTCCTTTCCTCCATCCATCCTAAGCCGCCCCCTCATTAGCACTCATCCTTTATTCTTTCCTTTTTTTCCTTCCTCCACTACCCATTTCCCCTAGTTTCTTCTTGGCTTTCCCTCCAGATTGGGCTGAGGCTCCACGTGGACTGCCAGGGTGGAAGGAGGCGGGCCTGCTGCAGGGCCGCTGCGCTGGGTATCTAGACTGAAGCCCCAATGACCTCTGGCAAGGCAGCCCTGTGGTGGGGAAACAGAGGCTGACGACCATGAAGGAAGGGATGAGAACGGCCAGGCTTTCCTTCTCTTTCTGATTAAGTTTCCGACTCTGGTCCTCGCTCCACAATCCTAGGGTTTTTCTGGCCGTTTCAGTGAGTCCACAATATCGGAGTATTGTGGGCACTTTTTAATGGTACCAGAGGGAGGGGAAGGGCCGCGCTAGCAAGAACAGAGGGAGACGGAACAATACCATCTCTTGTGAGGAGCAGTTTGCCGTCCTGCCTGTTAGTTCTCACCTCCCCGCCTCCACCCTGAGCCCCTTTCACACCCACCGAAGTGTGCCGAACGCCAGCGGCCAATGCCTCGTCCTACCCCGGTCGGGCGCCCAGATGACCCGAGCCCTACACAAGTTGACAAATTTCAAACGGGACACTAGAATCTCCACTAGTTTACCTTCGCTCTAGAATTAGGTAAAAGAGTCATTTTTCCATGGTCAAGATTTTGTTGAATATCCAGGTCTACAAAACCATCCCCTGGCCTCTATACTCACAATTTCAAAAATTTCAGAGTACGTATATATATTTTTTCCTCTCCAAAAGTAATACTGGGAAAGTAGGTTCTCCACACCCCCTTTCACTTTGGAGGACGCCTTGGAGCCTGGTGGTGCCTCCTGCCCTCGGGGACGTGAGGCGAGTAGAAGAGTGTTTTCAAACGAGTGTTGAGAAGGGGATGGGGAGGAAAGAAGTAAATATTAAAAACCCCGTTTCCGTGAAGTGCTTCTAAGACTGCGGCTTCGATATGTTCCTGGTGACAGCCTAGTGAACTGGGTTTTTGTTTGTTTTTAAAAAGTCTATCGACGAGAAGGAAACAAGGTTTGTAGCTCATCTTTTATGTACCTGGGCTGGGGACTGATGAACTGGGAGCAAATGAAGTTGGCTCTCCCTCTAGCTCCGTCTAGGAAACGGACACTAAGGGCTCCTTTAAAACACGACTATTGAGAACTCTTGGAAGGATATATGCTTGTGTGTGTGTGTGTGTGTGTGTGTGTGTGTGTGTGTGTGCAGGCGCGCGTGTGGGATGGGGGTAAAGGCCCCCTCCTTCTGCCTCCCCCCCCAGCCCCCCACCCCTTTGTAATGTTTGTCCCTGCTTGCCCATCACCAGGGGGTTGAGAGGAGTATGACAGGTCTTTGTTGTCTGAATAAAAATCCGTGGCAGCTCCAGGGAGAGGACTCCTCCTACTAAATTATCAAAAAATGGGCTGGCTTTAGTCTCTTAACAAATTGGACACAGCTCCGGCAGGAGCAGTCCCCAACCCAACCCTACAGGCACTGGGAACTTGCAGGCAGCCGGGGACCGCTGAATATAGCGCTTCGTTTTCTTTCTTTGTGTTCAAAACTATTTTTCTTTCTTCCTCAGATTTTGTTTTTCTCTCCCCCACCCCACCCCCGTGGCAGTTGTTTCCCATTAGTAACTCGATCTCTCGCGCAGTTAAGATTCTCCTGCTATCCCCTCCTTCCGCGTTTGTTTGTTTTCTGTACATCTCCTTCTGGGAAACGCCAGATCTTTTTCCCCCCCTTTCCCTTTGCTTTTTTTTTTTTTTTTTTTTGCCCGGGTCTTTCCCCTCTCAAATAGATCTATTTCTACTCTGTCGTTTTCTTCTTTTCTCCCTTGCCCCTATCCCCGCCTGTCTCCACGCTCTTTCACCGCGCAGCTCTGTGCGGTCCCCTTTGCTTCCTTCACGCGGATGAACTGAGAGCCCCAAGCCTGTGTTTATGGAAATAGTGGGGTGCCGCGCCGAAAACAATTCGTGTCCTTTCCGCCCCCCCAGCCATGCTCTTCCATGGGATCTCCGGAGGCCACATCCAAGGCATCATGGAGGAGATGGAGCGCAGATCGAAGACCGAGGCCCGTCTGGCCAAAGGCACTCAGCTCAACGGCCGCGACGCGGTAAGGACCAACCCCAGCGCCGCGCTGGAGAAACTGCGAGACTCCGGCCTGCCCAGGTTGGGGATGGTGGGTCTTGGCGACGTCTGCTCGGGAACGTTCGCTAGGTTTTCTCGAGAGGTCTGCTTGCTAGGCAAGGAATCGAGGTATCTGGGATGCTGCGGTCCTGATATCACCAGTTTTTATAGCGGCTGAGCGCGAGCATGCAGGGCAGCAGGCTTTGGAAGGAGCGGGCGTGCTCCCTGCCAACCCCAAACTCCAGTTTCTAGTGACTCGGCCGCTAGGCCGGATCCGTAGTCAGAGGGCAAGCCTTGGTGCAGGTACTAAGGGACTATTGCCGGCGCGACACACCGGACAGGCTGGAGCCGTGGGACCCTAGTCTCTGGGATGGAAGACCAGACCTTCCAGCAGATCCCGACTCGCTGGTCGGTTTCCAATTCTTCGAACGCGAGGAATTCAGCCCCCGATTCCAGAGATTGTTTAGGGCCTGCATGTCCGCTTCAGCTACCCTAGTCACAAATTGCGTTTCTCTTTCTTCTGGGGATGGTTATCTTATGCAGCGGGAAATCAAATAAAAAAAGAGAAGGAGCGGCCCCCTTGTCTAAAAGCAGAAACACAACAAACTCTAACAACCTAAGAGAAAGCAATCACCCACGACTGCCGGTTACTATTCTTAAGAGCAGTCACGTCTTCATGAAATTAATAGTAATCTAAGCATTTCCCCTGTTCACTTATGGACTGCAGGGAAGGAAAATACAGAAGTCCGCGGAAATGATTCCGGGCGAACAGGGCTGGGTAGAGCTTTCATATCACAGCGGGGACTGTAGCTCAAACTGACCAAGAAGGTTCTAGTTGGTCGGCGAGGTTTTGGGTCTTTTTAAATAGTCCACTATCGTCGTTTGCACCATTAATACAGTGAGAACCCACTATCCCAGAAAAAGGAGACTTACCTTTCCATGTCGCCAAAATATAGTAAGGGAAGCCCGGATTATTTCTGCTAGTCTGAAGAAACGATCCAGCGAGTAACTTATTTTCATCTTTAGCGGCTATTTTATTTAAAAATAAAAAAAAAAAAAAACAGCAACCAAATTCGACTGGGATCCTCAGAGTGAATTTTACCATCTTTGCTAGTCTCAGTTGGGACCTAAGTACAGACTCTTAATTTGGGAATCAAATTTTCAAGAGAAAGACTTGTGTTATTTATGCTGGCTAGAGAAAAGAGCGAATATACAGAAAAAGACTGGATGGGGGTCCTTCCTTCGGGACAAGCATTTCACTTCCTTACTGGAACAGGGGGACGGCCTTGAACTTACAGAACAGCAACATCTGCTAAGCATGTCCGAATCACAATGCCGGCCAAATTACTTCACCCATTAAAATTTAGAAAAATAGAACTATAGTATTGCTTGCTAAAAAAATCCATATACTTCACAATTCTTTCTACTTCTCGATAACAGCTTTCTTTTATTTTGTGTATTGTTTGAGTTTGAAAGTCACAAACTTTTAGCCTTAGCCATTCTAATTCTGGAACGCTTATCAAAACATTCTCTAGGCTCTAAAAGTCCGGGTACTTTTAGGGTTACAGGTCCAGGAGGACCGGAATGCTGGTCCAGGTAATCCCCTAAGAAGGGGAACTGGTCGTTGAAAGGGGAGACATTGGGAAAGTTTCCCTACTTTTGCTTTTGTGTGCTGTGGCCCCCTGGTAGACGCGCTCCTGCGCTGGGGACTCGTTCTGCTAAGGCGGTCCCGGGTTGTGCGGCTGTGCCCCCGCGCCCTCCTTCAGCTTTGCCTTGTGCTGCTTCACAGGCATGCCCCCCTCTCAGTCCGGAGAAGCCCGCTCTGTGCGCCGGCTGCGGGGGCAAGATCTCCGACAGGTACTATCTTCTGGCCGTAGACAAGCAGTGGCATCTGAGGTGCCTGAAGTGCTGTGAATGTAAGCTGGCCCTGGAGTCCGAGCTCACCTGCTTTGCCAAGGACGGTAGCATTTACTGCAAGGAGGATTACTACAGGTACTCCCACCCCGCCCCCCATTCACACACTCCTCTGACCCAATAAACCTGGTGGAGCCACCTGCGGGTATCCAGAGTCGCCTTTCCTTCCTTCTTTCTTTCTTTCTTTCTTTCTTTCTTTCTTTCTTCCTTCCTTCCTGCCTTCCTTCCTTCCTTCCTTTCTTTGTCTTTCTTTTGTTTTTTGTTTTGTTTTGCCCGTCCAGGGTAAAGTTATTTCTGAGATGGGGGGAAATACATTACATATGCCTTAAAGCTGTGTGCACCCTGCGGGGGGGGGGGGGGGGGGAGCGGCGAGGATGGGTGAGAAGGATCGCAGGGAGCAGAGAGCTTATCAGGGTCCAGCTCTCTTCCCAGCTACACAGCTCAGCTGAGAAAACTGGGAAAAGAGAAAATGAAAGTCTCTGCGAACAAGACTTTGTTCTGTTTTGTTTATGTTGGTTCCTCCCTCAACGTGAATTGGTCAACTTGCCTCTATTGGCAGGACAGAAGCAATAAGGTGGATGACACGAATCCTGTAAATAATATGAAAATAACTATTGTAATATAACTATAAAAAGTCACAGAGGCTTACTGCTCCCCAGGGCTAGCCAGAACCAGATCGAAGAAAACAGAAACAACAACAACAACAAAAAACAACAAACAACAACAACAACACCCACAAGCTTGGGAACGATTATGAGCCTGTGGAAATGACCTTGTTGCCCTCTAAATAGAAGTAGAAGGGGGTGCTGTCCTTTCTCCTGCCCAGAATCATAGCCATTTTCTGGGGTAAGCCAGCACAACTCATTATATGCAAGAGTTAGGTATGATACTATTTTGTCATTGGTAAGGCCAGGCTTTTCATTTGGGCGTTGCAACTTAGTATTTCTTTCAATAGCGCTGTGAGTTGGCCAGTTCAGAGTTTTATTTGTTTGCTTTTAAAGTACACTGAAGCTAAGTTCCCCAGATCTTCTGACTTTCGCGTAAGGATGCTTTTGTTCGGGTTCACCAGAACCAGAATAGGTTCACTGTGCAATAAAAACTGATATCCAAAGTGGCCCTCAGCCAGCATTCCCAAGTTAGTCTTTGGCCCCCTGCAGACTAAGCCCCGGCACTGCGAATGGAGATAGGTACTGCTTGCACCAGCTGGGAACTCTGACTCTCCTGTTTGCTTCCAGAAGGTTCTCTGGTGCAGAGATGTGCCCGCTGCCAACCTTGGCATCTCCGCCTCTGAGATGGTCATGCGCGCCCGAGACTCTGTCCTATCATCTGAGCTGCTTCACCTGCTCCACTTGCAACAAGACCTTGACCACGGGAGACCATTTCGGCATGAAGGACAGCCTGGTGTACTGCGTGCACACTTCGAGACCCTCTTGCAAGGGGAGTGATCCACCTCAACTGAGCTATACAGAGTTGGCAGCCAAGAGCGGAGGCTTGGCTTTGCCTTACTTCAATGGCACTGGACACGGTGCAGAAGGGGAGGCCCCGGAAGCGGAAAAAGCCCAGCTCTGGGAGTGGACATCGTGAATTACAAACTCAGGTGGGCCTCTAACCTTACCCACCCCGACAGCTCAGATCTCAGAGTGCTGGAGGAGAATTTGGCAGAGCCGGTTCCGTTTTGGGACCCCCGTGGTCAAGACAGTGCTTTGCCTAACATGACCCTGCTCTCACCACAAACCCCTGTCAGTCTGAGGAAGAGAAAGGAGAGAAGTAAAGAGGACGGAAGGGGAGAGAGGATGGGTTGGTTATTGAGCTTGTGGAGAAAAAAAATTTATAACATGGGGCTGAAGTGACTTTCCCCCAAACAGGCAAAGCCAAATCCTTGTTGCCCATTAGTTAATGAGCCCATTAGTTTCTGGCTCTCAGTTGGAGCAAAACAGCCCCAGGGCAATTCCTTTGTTGGAGCCAAATTATAGATCCTGGAGAGGTTTTCCTAAATAGTTAATGGGAGGAAAAGAAAGACTTCAGAGCCCAGTTCCACCTCTGTCTGGAGGGGCAGCGGCTGTGGGTCACCAGCCCAAAGTTAATCAGCAACATAGTTGGCTAGGGTATTGAAAAACTGATCTCTGATCCTGGCAAAGAGAACCTAGGGTGGGACTCATTCTGTACAGCTGAGACAGTTGTTTTTTCTGGAGGGTCAGGGTATTCACCCATCCTACTCACTAGTCCCTGCCTTGATAGGTCATCAGGTCCTCTTGACCTCGGACAACCCGAGGAATCTCCTGGTTCCCCAGTCTACTGGGTTGCTCAGTCCCTATGTCGGCTGCTAGTTTGCCCACTGCCAGCTTTCTCTCTGTTCATAACAAAGCGCAGCAAACAGCTTCCAAAGACTTCCTAGCTTTGGAGAAAGAACTCCCATCCATCTGCTTCACAACACGTGCACCAGTGTCCTTCCTGTTGATTGCCTGTCTCCACTTTCCATCCTAGAGGTCAGGCTCTTGGCGGACCCTGAAGACCTGAGCTCTTAGAGTAAGCACAGAGGGGAAGTGGGTCCCTGAAAACCTAGGCTGATTTTGGGAAAGCCCAAGGATTTGGATTGCTCTGATTTCCCATGTCCTGGCCCAAACTGATTCAGGACTCAACCAATAGGGGGACTTGGGCTACTGAAGAGACACAACTGGCTAATTGTGCATATCCAACCCTATGCTGGGTTTGTTTCCTGGGATTCGTTTCCAAATTTAGGGGAATCCGTTCTGGGATGGACGCAGAGAGATGCATCCTACAGAGAGAGAGAGAGAGAGTGAGAGACGAGAAGGGACACACAGCCCCAAAGAGGCCTCAAGCGTCTCTATCGAATTCACATCTGGGCCTCGGCTGGACCAAGGGAAAAGAGCCAACATAGAGGCTAAGGGCGGCTTTGTGTTCTGCAGCAAGCACAACCCAGGGGTTGGCCAAGGGCATTTGTGGCTTTGCCTGGCTGCACCCTGTCCACCCCCCCCCCCGCCCCTGCTAAGCTGGAGCAGGGCTTTGCCTAGGGTCCAATTGCCCACTGCAAACTCTATCATCTATAATGCATGGTCCTCAAGGCAAAACAGGCAGGACACTAATTGTTCTTTGTTAATAGAAGATGACAGTGGAATTTCCAACCTCTCACCAAGACCTGACTGTCCTACTGAGAGAGGAGAGGAGGAGAGGGGAGGGGAAGGGTGGAGGCCTGAAATGGAAAGGGGAGGAAGGGACATTGGGTTTTATACAACTAGTGGGAGAGAGAATGATGCTGGCACCCCATGAAATCTAGAGGGATGGGGATTTCTAGTTAAACTGGGAGCAAGCTCGGCTCTTGGCTTGCTTTAGTTAATCTAATTAGCTAAATTTGGTTTTGCCTTGGATATTTATGTTAGATGGTTCCAAGAAGCTTTCAGAATAATAGAATTTAGCTTCTCTTAGTTTTTACTTTTAAAAAAGACAAATAGAGAAGGTTAAAAGCTGTTTAGGTTTTTTATTGGTTCCTTAGGGTTGCTCAGTCTCTGAGTACACTGTCCTGTTCCTGGACAGCAGAAAAGCTCCAGGCTTCCCAGTCTACTGCAGCTTCTTAACACCCTTTCCTGGATGTCCTCAGAGACACAATCAAATAGAACACATTTCTTTAAGATTAGGAAGATCGCCTGGAGGAATTGGTTTTAAGTAATCTAAGCAAAAAAAAAAAAAAAAAAAAAAAAAAAAAAAAAAAAAAAACCCAAAAAACAAAAACCCATTTACAAAAAAATTTATGATTCTAATGTCAGCTTGTCATACAGTCCAACAGGGTAGGGGTGGGGTGAGGAGGGTGGGTCAGCAAGTTTAAAACATATTAAAATTTAGAACATACAAGTCACCTACATTTTTAGCTCATTGGGTTTTTTTTTTTTTTTTTTTTTTTTTTTTAGCATTATTTAGGTTTTCTCTTGCCATTTCTCCTGGAATATAAAGCTTCATAAAGAGCAGCATTAATGGGATCCAAATAAACTCACACAATGATTTTTTAAAAGGTATACACAAAACCATATTCCTGAATTCCTGATCCAAAGACTGTGGAGGTCAGTTAGCGCTTCCCATAGTGTTGAGCACTTTTCAGTGGGCATTCCTAATTTAGTTTCTACTTCTTTGTACATATTCACCAAATTATTCAGCTGCTGAGTTTTGGAAGAAAAGTTACCTATTTATATTTAAGATAAAAAGATCATTTTTCTAAAATGTTGGATTGAAATAAGGACCTTCAGAGGTGAGAGGATTCAGTCTAGGGTAGACAGGTCCTATCTGGATAATTGACCATTAACTAAGAAACTGGATTTCTGCTACTTCTCACTCCCACCCCCAGGTTCTTTCTTCTAAATGTGCACGATTTTTCCTTGTTAAATTAGCCTGGCACTGACCCCTAGTGGTCTCCCAGGAATTAGTTAATTCTCAGAAGGTTTCGAACCCTTAGAACAGAAACTCATTTTAGATAGGTGACCCTCTCGCAAGCAACTGGATGTAAAACATTTAGCTCTTCTTGTTAGCTTCAGTAACAACAGAGGTGTAGGCTCAGGTGGGGATTTGAAGCAACTTAAAGAGAGTTATTTGTTCTTATAATTCAGGGGGAAAGATCCCTGAGGCTTGGAAATGCTGAGAACACAATCATCTGCAAATTTACATAAAGCTTTTGTCATTAAACACAAGTAATTTAGGATAAGCTGATATATTGTGGCAGAAACAGATTTCTCTATCAAGTTGCAGAATGTAGGTGCAAACATAGCCACATGAAAACCATATATTGTAAGAAAGACCTGGTATCTCTGTTCTTACACACTGAATTGCTTTGTGGTGGCAAACCCAGTAATTGTTTCTATGCACCAAACCCGCTGTACTGAATTTGCAATGAGCCAAAACCAAACACAGAGACATATTTAGAAAGCAATTTCCTCGAATCTTATTTTAATTATTTTTTTCTCTTAGATATCATTTCAAAATGATGAATAGCTAGATAGCTAAGTGGGAATCATATTTATTTCTAGGAAATGTTATCCTGGGAGAGGTGGAAGTAAGTGTGTTATTTAAACATCAAGTTGAGGCTCTTGTCACAATTGATGTGTTGTTCAGGAAAAGTTGCAACTCACATTGGCTAGGCATGCTCTCTCATTTGAAGAAGCCTCCAACGACTGGAATGTGCCTCTTTGAGCAAGTTGCTAAGGGTCTCTTTGTAAGCCGGCTGTGAAATATGGCTCAGTTTACTGGAGATATCATAGTTTTATAGTCACAGGATGCTGTCTCATCCTTTTGAGAATCTCACAGTGCAGTTCTGCAGACTATTTGAAGGTGACATATCCCCGCTGGGATGAAATAGGGCAAAATGTAAAAGATATTCTCTTTGTTACCTGTGGGTATATGTTTCCATTCTGGCAGGCCTAAGAAGCTTAAGACCAAAGTTCGGCAGTATCTGTCTGACTTGGGCACCAGCTCAAGTTGATTGAACTTTGTATCAGCATGGGCTTAGGATGTTCCTGGTGAACGAAGGGCTGGGAGGGTGTACTTGTGAGTTCAAGGTCTTGTTGTTTGACCTAGGAATGCAAAGGAGAATGTGATACAGTCCTTCCCCACAGAGAACTCACGGACACCTGCTCCTTTGTGTGACTGCTCTCTTGAGCAACTTCCCACCTTTGTGTTTTGGGATACACACAAGTTGATAATTCTTCGTTTTATATATTTGGGATAATTTCTCATTAAATAAGTTTTATTTGCAGTAGATTTCCTGTTTGATGACCACAAAGCTGCAATATATGCTGATATCTGAACACATCTACACTACACATGCAAATAGGAAATTCAGAAATTCTAACCAGAGCCTGGCAGGCAGATACCATTTTATAGAGCAGGAGAGGGGTAACATTAAGAGATGGCTCACCCCTTTAAAGATTCAAGCTTTTCCTTCAGTATGGCATGATCAGATTGATTTGAAATAATGCATAGAAGCACAGGATGGTCAGATGTGAAAGTACACCAGATGAATATACTAAATAAGGGCCCAAGAACCAAAGACAGCTTTGTCCTTGAATTGCATAGGTGAGTAAGCCAGTAAATATTTAGTGAAATGTTTTCATCTTGTAGTCATGTCTTGTGCAGAACAAGGAAGTGGCTTTAAATTATGATGAACTTTCACATCCTGAGAATGAGGACTTTTTCCACTGATTTTAAAGCCCAATTTATTTTGCCCTTGGTGCCAAGGAGGGTTTTGCAAGAGCAGCGAAGATGCTGCCCTCTTACCGCCAGGCTGGTCAGGGGCACAGGTCATACCTGACTCACACACACATCCACAACACAGGAGACCAAGCTAGGTAGAAACCATCATATGCTTCAGTGGTGAGCTGTGGGGAGTGCTTCAGGCAGGAGTGAATGAGGAGGCTGGGATTATTTTCTTTCAGCCATATTTATTAGGCTAACTCCAAGGGAAAGGTGTTTTCTTCCTGGCACAGCTCAAGCTAACCAGTTATAGCTGAAACCCCTCAAATGCAATGCTCTTATATCCCCTAAGACATTCAAAAGCATCATTTTCTCATGTCTCCTCGTTTCTCCTGGCATGTTCTTTTTCCCTCTTGAGAAAGCACCACAAACATAAGAAATTCTTTAGATTATCCCTTAGTTTCCTGTGTGTGTACACATACTGCGCTCTTAGATAACTTGAAACTTGAGACCTGAAATACATGTTCGCCACATTTGTCACATAAGGAACAGTGCCTTGACACAGGACAGGACAAACCAGAAACAGGCAAAATGGCACAAAAGCCCATGTGAATGTGGACACCTGGGTGCAGATCCACATAAACTTCCCCCTCCTCCTCCCCCTCCCTCTCCTCTTCCTCTGCTTCTTCTTCTTTGAGGCCGCTCTTACTCCCTACATTTTCTGGAGCATCAATCAGAGAGGAAAGGCTTTATCTTCTGTTTTCTATTATGTAGACCGGCTGTATCCAAATGGCCTAGTTTAGCTGACTATAGCCGGTGTCTTCTTGTCTAGGGATCACTCACTGTTGAGTTGTCAGCCCTTTGCTTTATGATGACGGAAGTGTCATATACCCTCCATTTTTTAAGCCGATGTAGAAGTTTCCACTGACCAGCTGTTTGTCCACTGTTGCTGCAACAGGTTGTAATGAGAACGAGGCAGACCACTTGGACCGGGACCAGCAGCCTTATCCACCTTCCCAGAAGACCAAACGCATGCGCACCTCCTTCAAGCACCACCAGCTCCGGACCATGAAATCCTACTTTGCCATCAACCACAACCCGGATGCCAAGGACCTCAAGCAGCTTGCTCAAAAAACGGGCCTGACCAAAAGAGTCTTGCAGGTAAGCCACGTCCATCACTGGCTTTGTATACATGTCCTCCCTTCCCCTTGACAGTGACTAGCTCTCTTCCCTAATCACCTGGAGATGGGTATTTTCTCTTCTGCTTCCTAGTAGTCTCCTCTTGTAGTTATCTTCCCACAGGGGCTTCCTGGAGAGTACTCAAGGAGTCCCTGAGGACTCACATTCTCCCTCCAGACGGAGGGAGTTTCATTGCTGTGTAGACGGCATTACCTTTATTTAAACAAGTGTTGCCTATAGAGATGTCCATTCACACTTGGTTTAGTGTACTAGTGTCTAAGGATCTGCTGTCCCATGTCTGCAGACTCTTGACAGCCCATTCATGTTAGGACCTTCCAAATTCAGGTAGCCCATCCCCCAGCTCCCGAACAGTCCAAGGTCAGGCTTGTATCCAAGAAGTTGGAGCAGGAGTTTTTCTGTTTTACCAAGCCATTATTAAAAATCCAGAGTTCTTCTGGGTGTTGAATTGCTTCTCCAGGTTTATAGTAAGAATTATAAAATGATATAAGGTTGCCGCGAGTGACCTGTGATCTCTCCCCCTCAGTGGCAAGTAGCAGACTTTTTCTGTTCTCTGGCTGTTTGGGGTCTGTGGCTGGGAAGAGTATTTCTGTCCATAGAGCGTTTGTCAGGCGTTGGACTAGCAAACAGCTTAACCTCTGGTGGTGCTCCCCTCACACGAGAAGTTCTTAGTTTGAGACACTTTGGTGACCCTGCTTTTCCCTATTGAGGAATGGTGTGTTTTCCCCCTAGTCTCCATGCCTTTGTTTCTGTGGTTTTCCTGCTCCAGTACCAGTTATTCTAAGTGGCACATTTAATGCCGGAATATGTACAGTAACGAAAGAATAACTCTAGTCTATTACTCGAAGTAGTCTATTTTGAAAGAAGTAGAAAAAGCCCACTTTCTTTCCAAGAAAAAAAATGATATTTAAAAGGAGAAGTAGAGGAAAAGAAAAAGAGAAAAAAGGAAGAGAGAGAAAAAAAACTTAAAAAAAGAAATCGATAAAGAAATCAATTGGGATTGGTTTGCAGGTTTGGTTCCAAAACGCACGAGCCAAATTCAGAAGGAACCTTTTGCGGCAGGAGAATGGGGGTGTTGATAAAGCTGACGGCACGTCGCTTCCGGCCCCGCCCTCAGCAGACAGCGGCACTCCACCCGGCACTGCGACCACTTTAACAGACCTGACCAATCCCACTGTCACTGTAGTGACATCTGTGACCTCTAACATGGACAGCCACGAATCCGGAAGCCCCTCACAAACTACCTTAACGAACCTTTTCTAACATTGGATTTTTTTTTTAAAAAAAGGATTCTTCCTCTTTTTATTTTTATTCTAATATTATTATTTTATTATTTACGAGATTTTTTCCCCCTTCTCCTAACCCACAAGATGTTTGGGGAATAAATAGCAGCTTGGTGTGTAGCATCTACACCACTTGGCTATGAGTTTACAGTGTTGTCGCTTTTAAGTGAACGTATTTTGTCTACAAGGTGTATTTGATCTTTTTTCTTTAATCAGGTTTTTTCAGTTGGTAAGGGGAGATTTTGAATCATTCTAGTAAGTGCCTCTTAAAATTGTATGTTACTTATTTCCAGAATCTCGAAGGGAAAAAAATGGATGGTATTATGTTGGCCAAATCATATTCCTGTTTTTGTGATCGAGTTATTAATGAACCAGACACTTAAGTTTTTTCTAAAGTCTTACAATTTAAAATTTTCATGTTAAGAAGTTAAAAACAAATGTACTATTTCTGTTTTTTTTTAATCTGAACTATTAATTCAAGTGAGGGATATGATTAAACAAAACATTAACATCAATTTTAAATAGCAACAGTTAACTGGGTGGGAAGTCGAACTCAGGAATGTAACTTCCTGTTGTTAGGGCTTTTTACTGTTTTTCAAAATTGAAAAAGACACAACAACCTTAAGCTCCTTGTGTTTCCTTGGGAGTTACACTTAAAATGTGAAATTCTGTACTTTTGACCCCCTAAAAAAAGTGAAAAGATAACATTTTTTTAGCCAGTCTCTGAAACTGTCTTTTTCCTTAACTTTTTTCCCCTAAAGAAATGGAAATAAGCAAAATACAATTTTTTAAGAAGTAAAAATTGGCATAATTTAATTAATAATTAATTGGCTTCAGCTGTACCATGATATTGTATCTGGCATTCTATATAATGTCTTTTTTTTTTTTTTTAAAAAAAAACCAACTTAGTAAATGAATACCAACACTGAGAATTATTGGGTTCTTCCTTATTTTGTTTTGGCACGGGTTGATTTATGTGTAAAAATCTTTTTAATATTACAGATGTGAAGTTATGAGTCTTAAAGTAGATAAACTCAGAAGCCTTGTGGATGCTGATCTGAATATATTTCCTAGTTTACAGCAGCATTTTTTTTTCTTTTAATTTAACGTGAAATCTTAATGGTCTGGGCAGTGGTGAATGTTCATCTACCTGCTTCTGTTGTAGTTAAAAAAAAAAAACACAAACCAACTAGATTGTGGATTTCCTAAAATAACCAAGAAGAAGTCAAGATCTACGTCTGCTTTAGTGGATTCTTCAGAGTGACTTTGCACATACCGTCCACTCTTTTGCACCCTTTAATCTCCTCTGGTGGTCGAAGTGGCTATTTAATAGATTTTAAAGGTGCCCTTCTGGCTGTATAAATGTGTGGTTACATATTGACAGTTCACTGCCCACATTAAAGTGCATTATTGTAACTTTTGCTCAGGGTCTTTAGAAAATTAGCACAGAAAGTAGCTTATTTTTTAAAAAAAAGATGATGGAAGAGAAGGTTAACACTGTAACAGAAGAAAGTGTGATCGCCATTATATATTTAGCAAGTGTGGTCATCTTCTATGGAGCTTAAATCTTGACTTTTCATATTTCTCTTACATTTTGGGCATTTACCACTAACCAGACCAAACAACCTTCTTAAGGCTGAGATCTTATTAACACACTTTTACAGGTAAAATATCGATACTTAGAAATTTTGTTCTTTGACAGAACAATATATGGTACTACAGACCTACTTTATTAAGTAGACTAATTATAACTCAGTTCTCCTATGTGCCTTATGATATAACTTGGAAATAAGTTTGTGAAAAATCAGGATATATGTGTTGTTTGTTAAATTAACTGTTGAAGCCCTTTGGACACCTCTCACTAGTTTTGTACTGTTTTACCTCTCATTTCTGAAACTCTTTTTATGGTGTATCCTGTTAGAGGGGACAAACATGTCATAGAAAGCAGTTGTGCACTCTTTCAAATATAGTTGATAAATCCAATAATCTTATATATTGAGCTTCGTGTTTATAGTACAGTAAGTGGTCTAGCAAAATTGTCCATGTTCCTTTGTTTATTGATAAATGCATTGTATAGAAACTATTTCCCCTAAATATTTATGGACCAAACAATTGTGATATATCCTATTAAATTTGTGTGAATAAACCATTTTGATCTAAGGAGTTTTATTTCCCATCAGTTTTACTTGTGTTAGTATATTTTCAATATCTATGTGTAAAAGCTAAGAAATAGCAGCACAACTAAAAAATTCAAACAGACAAATAGGTTCCTAGGTTCCCAAAGTTCTGATTCATATCAAATACACACACCATTGTATATAAAATGTGATTCGATCTTGAATTACCCTTAAAGATTCTTGTTTATAATAAAAGTAATGCCCCACTGATTTGACTCAGTTCAGTTTTTAGAATAAAAATAAATTAGCAGATCCATAGTTGCATGAAAAGAAATCTTAAAGATGATTAAGATTTAGTATCAGGTCTATTGAGCTCTAGTGGATATTTGTAAATCTAAATAGAAATTGCAGACCCCTAAAAGCCAAGTTGCTCTGTAGTTAATAAATTGTCACTATGATTTTTTTTCAGGGAGAACAAATCTTGGGGCATTACAGCCAAACATCCCGACGTTTGAAAATTCCCTAAAGTATTAAAAGAAGGGGAAAAGTTTGATCGGAAATCCACTGCAGTGAAGACAAAGACCCTATTAGGTTATGATAATTATACACTTAAAAGTTTATTAACCAAAAGAGAGAGAGAGAGAGAGAGAGAGAGAGAGAGAGAGAGAGAGAGAGAGAGAGAGAGAGAGAGAAAGAGTGACTTAAGTGTCATTTATTGAATGTTACAAAACTTCTGTTCTTTATGATGTCGGACACAAATGAAGGCTTAACCTCATGTGGTTTAATAAAAGAGCGAGATAAACCACGCAGAAAACCAGAGCAACCTGGCAGTAATACGCCCTCCCCACATTTGGAGAAAATTATTATTGAAACAATTCCACACATTTGTCAAGCACAATAACTGTAAAATAAAGTCCCAAAACTTCCATTTCATCTGCTTGCTAATGTGTATCAGTCCTATCTCTTAATGTCATTTTCCAATTGTAAATTCAGAGGATAACTTTTACTCTCATTAACAAGAGTGTAGGGTTCAAACCCAGCGGTTTTAGTACTATTGTCTATACTTCCTTTCTAAACAGAAGGCCCTGCATGCACTTTTGCATCTGTCACCTCTAGTGTACATCTCTGTAATGATGACTTTGCTGTTTCCTGTATGATAAATAGCTTTCATGAATAAACATTTTATTTGATGCAAATATAGTTAACTTTATGTTAAGCACACATTGTTGAAATTAATTTTGAACACTGTCTTAAAGAGTCAGGGCATGAAGTACATTTTCAGCCTGTTATGCCCAGGGGAAAAATTTACAGACTAGAGAATTAGGTGAAATTATTTTCTTTGATTTTAACTTTTATGACTTATTTTCATTTATTTGTATTCAGTTGACACATGGATGAAAATAAAATAGCAAGCCCAAATTACAACAAAACAAACATCAGAATAAATTGTTATGTAAAATTCCAGCCACCATTCTTAGATTCTAGGGTACCATTTATAGATTCTCTGTGAGTTTACATGTTCACTATGCAATGAACAAATGTATTGAAGTATTTAAATATGTTCTGAACGCTGACATTTTTGTTCTTTGTGTAGTTCAGGTTGCACAAGGTATCAGAAACAAAGGATCAATTGGAAAGAAGAACAGATATTTAGGAATGAGGTTTCTTTTCATCGTTAAAGGGAATACTTGAAGACTTGTGTGAAGCTCCTTTTACTTAGCTCTATATCCAAAGCACATGTGAAACAAATTAGCATATAGAATACTTTCCAGAAAAAAATTCCTTATGAAATTTTTATTATGTACAAATAAACCCTATGTAAAGGATGTAAGTTTTATGAATGATAGACATAAAATATCTCACTTATATTTATTCTCAGAACGTTGAATGTTTTCTCAAACAATTTCCTTTCCTGAATGCTAACCAAGGAAAACAAAAGGATTAAAGGACAGGTACCAACTTAACTAACAATGCACCCAGAATGCACCATGCCAAGTGAACTGCTTTGAGTCATCACGGAACATGTTAGTTTTGTCAGTCACTTGGGTGTTTACGGCTCATCGAAATCCCATCCATAGCACTAGCAACCTGAATGGATTTTCCAACACATTTTCAGCCAGCGTGTTGAAACCTTGGTCCTGTAGGCTTTGCCTTCTTTTCCTGTTCTGTCACCTAGAGCAGTTTCATTTTGAAATATTTTTGGAAGCTTGCCTGGTTTTTCAGACTTTTAACTATCTGTCTGGTATGTGAAATGCGGGAAGAGACCAAAGAGAGAAAGAACGTAGCTGAATTAGACATCTGAAAAAAATAATATAAATTTGAAACAGGCATGTTTTTTAAAAGAAGACAAAAAGAACACTAATTATGTGAGTGGGAAGTGGAAAAGTCATGTGATGCAGGCTTGGAAGGTCTAACACACTTTCCTATGATGTACGACCGTCTTCAGTCTGGGCAACTGCACGTTTATTGTTTGGTATAGATTAGAAGACTGATGATATTTTAGATGGGTGCAGGGCACCAAATTATAGCTTCTACCTCCCCAAATGCCTAGATGAATATAACTTCTGGCAAAATGATTCCAGGAACACAAACTCTTACCGACAATATCTGTGAACTTTGGTTAAATACCATTGTAATATTGACTTACATAGTAGGTAGGCTTTTGATACTTCAAATAGAGTAAAACTTCCTAACACAGAAACCAAAGCATAGAACTCTTAGAGCCTTCATGGTTTTATCACCTAAAATGCCAATAGCTTTACTTAGCAGAATCCCAGTGGACATTCACTGTTCAGTTTTCAGAGAGTGACAGCTCTCTTATTAGGCACATAGAAGATAGCATCATTTCTATCGCAGTATGCCTGCAGAGCGGCACTCGGTGTGGTGGAAGCATCAGAAAGGGAAGTGCTGGGACAAAACCATGGCATTCTAACATCCTAGGCTTTTAAGAAAAATCAAGAGATAGAGTAACGCTGCTGTGATGAAAATAGAAGTTTGAATAGAGTTTTGTATTCATTTTTAACTGTGTTACTAGCACAGTTCGCTTCACTTGTAAGAAGATGACAACGTGTGAAGGAGACTCAACACCCTTTTAGACTTTGTGGTCACTAGCCAATAAGAACATTGGGGCTTAGTCTAGACTAAGTAAATAATGTTGAATTTTTTTTTTGAAAACCTGTTGCATATAGAGAAGGTCTCTATGGGCCTATGGAGAATCTATTTTCTATTTCTAGGTAATGAGGAACTCAGTTCTGAAGACTGAAATGAAAAACGGTAACAAACAAAAACCTCTGATGTACAATTCTTTGCCTATACAGATAATATACAAAATTGGAACTTAAGTCTCTTTAGCTTTTGCTATTGATTTGTGTCCCTTTTTGGTCTCACCTATTTTGTCTTTATGGTATTTTCAAATTATGTTGATATTAAGTTCCCTTATTTTCAAAAATAAAATTCCCTAAGTTAAAATATTCTTTATAATGCCTCTGGGAACATTCCCATTTTATTTCCTGGACTACGTAGCAAATAAAATAAATAAATAAATAAATAATAAATAACTGTGCATGATGCTCAAAGTGTCTGTGAACAGGAAGTAAGCAGCAATACAATTGCCGGGATTCACTCCTTTTAATTGTGCTGCAAAAATCAATGTTTCTTTCAGAACATCTCCGCTTGCTACATTTTCTCTGTGAACAGTAAATAACATAAAAAAAAAAAAACAAGCAACCCACCCCAACATTGGCAAGTTTCTCTTCTCTTGGATTGTTGATTTTGCTTCTCTGTGTTACATTTTATCTTGTGCTGACATGACAGAAACAAGCAAGGATCCAGATCCAGGCATCAGGGGGAACGGTCTGGTTGTCATTCTGTGTCCCCTTCAGGTCACTTGTTAGAAGCATCAGGAATGTCTCTTTCCTTTGGATTCTTTCTGTTTACACCGTGCATGATCTCATAAATGACTCTGAAGTGTACCTGGAATACTTTTATGGTTATTTGAAAATAAAATTTGCTACAAGATAGGCGCTCTGGTCTCTGTTGCTTCATATAATGCCTGAGCTCATTGATTTTTTTAATACTTTAACATAGAAACAAAAAGTTGATATCTGAGGATGTTTAAATTGTTATTTATGGCAAACAGATAAAATGAAGAAATTCCAAGATAAGATTGCCTTTACTTCATAAATTTCATTTTCCTCTTTTCCCTTTTCCAAAGTAGCAAAATCCAAGATGAGCTGTTAGCTTTGCTTTGACCTTCAAGGCTTCTGAGCGCATATGATTTTTGAAGAGCACAGAGGTATTTCAGGATTTAAAAAAAAGTGCTTGAATTCTGAGAGCAAGAATACTTTCTTAAAGGAAAAATGGTGGGAAATTATTTTCTATGTAATATTCATAGCATTTTACCCAAGTGAACTAGAAACTAGAGACAAATTTTAAAGAGCTACAAAAGTGTTGTGCAGTAAACAGATGATGGCATTTATCTATACCAAAAATTGAGACAGCTTACTTTATAAAATATGATCACAAACTTGCCTTATTTTTTTGCATGCACATTTACACACTTCAATGATAAGGGTATGTTATATTTTCAATGGTATGGATAATTATTTACTAGATTTTTCTTTTAAATTCAACAATTTATCCTGTTGACTTTTGTGAGCATGTTTTGAATATTTTATTTCCTATCACCTATTTAAGCCAGCTGTTAATTAAATGCAAAACAAATTTAAATAATGGCAATATATTGATTCAGTACAGTGACAAGCGTACTTTTTATTAAGTAACCTGGTGCTCGTGTTCTTACAAATTGGTGACAGTAATTTCTGGGTTCTGTGTAAGTTACTCCTTCCTTCAGCTGACCATAACTTTTTTTTTATAAAGTTGCTCTCTTGAATATTGTTACATTTTAAATAAGTTGACCAATGTATGCATTTTAGTATAAGTAACAAAGGATATTTTTGTTTTGAAGAAATAGTTTTCACTGATTTTTACCTATTAAGGAGGACAGCAGAGAAAAAAGTTCTATCACAATGCTAATAGTATATTTTGATTTAAAATTAGCTTTATTATTATATTAAAGTGTTCACACATCAATGAGTTCATTAGTACGTATGAAAGATTTTTTTCTTTTTCTTTGGTTTTTTGAGACAGGCTTTCTCTGTGTAGCTTTGGTACCTGTGCTAGAACTCACTCTGTAAGCCAGGTTGGTCTTGAACTCACAGAGATCTGCCTGCCTCTGCCCCCTACCCCCCAAAATGCTGTGATTAAAGGCGTGTGTTACCATAGTCCGGCAGAACACAAATTTATTGATCTGCGCATGTATATGGACTCTAGAAATACTCACTATGGCATGCTAAATGTGCATACTATGCAGGAGAATTAGACCCAGAGGTTAACTAAGGGATAGTTCACACACATGCAACTTTAATAGTATAAATACCTATCACACAGTGGATCATGTGGTGCTTGGTATTTTTTCCTTTGGTATTTTCTAGCCAACTCCTACCAGATACATTACTTTCATTTATGTATTTATATTTTTTACTCAGATATGCATAGAATCATTCCACGTGCTAGAAGGAGCCTTACTAGACTGCTCAAATTCATTTCCTCTCTCTCTCTCTCCCTTCCCCCCTCTCATTTTCTCTCCTCCTCCTTCCCTCCCTACCTCCTTACCTCCCCCCTCCCTTCCTTCCTTCTTTTTTTTCTTTCTGAGGCAGATCTCATATATTCTAGTCTGACCTCAAAATTGAAATGTAGCTAAGGATTACTCTAATCACGCCATCCTCCTATCTTTGTTCCTAGGATGTTGGAGTTACAGGCTTGCATCCCAGTTACAGGTTTGTGGTGGTTTGAAATAAAGTGGACTCCAAAGGGAGTGGCGCTATTAGGAGATGTGGTTTTTTGGCGTGAAGGTGTGACCTTGTTGGAGGAAGTGTGTCACTGTGGGGGGTGGGAGTGGGCTTCGAGGTCTCCTTTGTCAAGCTATGCCCAGTGTGGGAGACAGTTCCTTTCTGTTGCCTGCGGATCAAATAGATGACGAAATCTCAGCTCCTTCTCAAGCACTATGTCTGCCTGTGTGCACACCACATCCGCCATGATGGTAATAGACTGAAACCTCTGAAACTGTAAGTCTAGCCAAATGAAGTGTTTGCCTTTCTTAAGAGTTACTGTGGTCATGGTGTCTCTTCACAGCAATAGGAACTCTCAGACACAGTATGTATGTAGTGGGGGAGACTAAACCCAGGGTTTGCCAATGCTGTGGAAGCACACACTGGTGCAGCTGAAGCTCTGCCCATTAGCTCATTTCTCAAAGAGACATTTTACAAAGGGAGTGTGTATTGTTTTTAGTTTAAACACCATTGCAGTCTGTTTTGCTTTGTGTTGGGCATAGAACGTAGGGCCTCACATATGCTAGGCAAGTGCTCTTCTACTGAACCATAGGTCCACGCCTTTAGTAAGCACTTATTTGGAAGAACATGCATGTCAGAAGTTTCTGTTTAGTTTCTGCCAGGTATAGTCTTCTTTTACTATTGGTGAATGAGCAAGTCATTGTAGCAGCTTGGTAAATGCCATTTGCTCTGGAGTGTTTCTGAAGTGTTTGTATGTGCCGAGACATTTGGAAGGGTTATGATTACTGCCTAACAGAGATGGTTATTTACTTTGTAGAATTTTTTATAACCCTTATCCAGCACATCACTTACCACTGTGTTCTCTAAATTCTTTGACCTGAAATTTGAGCTTCTCTCTTTATTTTTAAAAATTTTTATTGAGTTCTACACTTTTCTCTACTCCCCTCCCTGCCTCTCCTCTTCCCTTCAACCCTCTCCCATGGTCCCATGCGCCCAGTTTACTCAGGAGATCTTGTCTTTTTCTACTTCCATGTAGATTAGATCTATGCATGTCTCTCTTAGGGTCCTCATTGTTGTCTAGGTTCTCTGGGATTGTGATTTGTGGGCTGGTTTTTCTTTGCTTTATGTTTAAAACCACTTATGAGTAAGTACATATTATAACTGTCTTTCTGGATCTGGGTTACTTCACTGAATATGTTGTTTTTCTAGCTCCATCCATTTACCTGCAAATTTCAGCTGTCGTTATTTTTTTCTGCTGTGTAGTACTCCATGAGTAGATGTACCACATTTTCCTTATCCATTCTTCAGTCAAGGGGCATTTAGGCTGTTTCCAGGTTTTGGCTATGACAAACAATGCTGCTATGAACATAGTTGAGTACATGTCCTTGTGGCATCATGGGCATCCTTTGGTATTACTGGGTCTTGAGAAAACTTGTTTCCTAATTTCTGTGAAATCGCCATACTGATTATCCAAAGAAGCTGTACCAGCTTGCACTCCTGCCAGCAAAGTACGAGTGTTCCCTTTTCCCACAACCTCTCCAGCATAAGTTGTCATCAGTGTTTTTGATCTCGGCCATTCTTACAGGTGTAAGATGGAATCTCAGAGTTGTTTTGATTTGTATTTCCTGATTACTAAGGATGTTGAGCATTTCCTTAAGTGTCTTTCAGCCATTTTAGATTCCTCTGTGAGAGTTTTCTGTTTAGGTCTATACTCCATTTTTTTATTGGACTATATGATCTTTTGGTGTCCAATTTCTTGAGTTCTTTGTATATTTTGGAGATCAGACCCTCTGTCTGATGTGGGTTGGTGCAGATCTTTTCCCATTCTGTAGTTTGTTGTTTTGTTCTTGTTGACCATGTCCTTTGCTTTACAGAAGATTTTCAGTTCAGGATGGTCCCATTATTACTTGTTTCTCTCAGTGTCTGTTTAGGAAGTGGTTCCCTGTGCCAATGCGTTTCAAGTGTACTTCCCACTTTCTCTTCTATGAGGGTCAGTGTGGCTGGCTTTATGTTGAGGTCTTTGATCCATTGGGAATTGAGTTTTGTGCATGGTGATAGGTTCGGATCTATTTTCATTCTCTTACATGTTGATACCCAGTTTTGCCAACACCATTTGTTAAATATGCTTTCTTTTTTCCATCTCATATTTTGTTGCTTCTTTGTAAAAAAAAATCAGGTGTTTGAAGGTGTGTGGATTGATATCTGGGTCTTCGATACTGTTCCCTTGGTCCTCCTGTCTGTTTTTATGCTGATACCAGGCTATTTTCAGTACTGCAGTTAAGCTTTTCTTCTTGCGCTGTGAACCCCATCTTCTTTAGACTAAGGGGTCACTCCTCACTCACAGCATTCTCCCTATTTTTATTCACATCATCTCTTGTGCCAGATTTACATCCCCATGATTTTGCTTCTCTTGAGAAACTATTTCCCTGCAGGCCTTGCACCTGCTGCTTCCCCCTGCAGGTCCGCTGACTCAGAGCCAGCCCACCAGTCAGGCCTAGGAGCATCCCTGGAAACCACATTCCTTCATAAAGGTTCAACTTTCAGTAATGACTCCAAATATATTTCCTGAGACATTTCCATCGAATGTCACTGCTATCGCAGCTTAAAGGGCGAAACTCAACTCATGTTTACTCTTCAGAAAATGTCTGGACTTTTTCATTTTGTTAATGGCATTTCCGAAGTTTCCTGTAATTATCCAAAGTAGGAGTAAGCAATTGCTCCCTAACTTTCTTCTCCTCCTTTTCCTTTTTAAAACTATTTCATGTCCTATTGTCTCTATCCAGTATCTTTGACCTAGGTCATAGTCTCTCTGTGCTTGGTTGTTCCTCTTTGTAGGGAGCAAGTGAAGCCCTGAGAGAGTGTGTATTTTTGGCATCAGCACAGCCATATGGCTTAGCCCCATGAGAGTGTCAAACCTTTCCCTGGGTGAGGCTCAGAGGGAGACTCAAGGCTGTACTTGGGTGTGAGTGTGAATGTTGCCTTGTGTGCAGAAAGTGATCACACTAGATATTTACTGACTGACTGCTCTTCTCAGAGACTGTTCTTACTAGATTAGCTAAACCAGCTTCCTTGTTCAGTTGTATGTGATAACTATGCCCCCTTTCCTGTTCAGCTATATAATGGCCACGCCTCCCTCCCTGTTCAATTGCATGTGATAACCATGCCTTCCTTCCCTGTTCAAACTGTATGTGATGATAACCAGGGCCTCCTTCCATGTTCAACTGTATGTAGTAAACCCACTGAGCTTCTAGAGTTGCTATGGGCTTCTCCATCAGCGAGCCTAGGCCACCTGATCCCAGATTTTTGGTGTGTCCATGTGTTTGTCATTTCTTCATCCCCTCAGTGTTCAAAGTAGGCCAATCCCCGGAGCCATGAAGGATACATCACCTCTCACCATCTTAATCACCAGGGCTCAACTTTCTCCAGCTGGTGGGAAGACACTAGGAAGTGGTATGGTTTGTTCGGGTAGTGTGCTGCTCCATATCTCCACTTTCTGCTTCTCCATGACAGTACAGCCAATGGCTAGAGATTTTTAATAGGTCAGCTATAAGGGATATTGAATATCTTCTTTTACAATGTAGTATTACATAATGCAGAAGAGAAGATGGCCAGGAGCCTGGTCTTTAGGAATTGAAAAGAAGTTTCACTTTAGTTATTTTAGAAAACATAAGAAACTTTCTGAATCTATGTATAGCTGAAATAGCATCAGCCAAGAATTAACAAATAATTCCTATCACAACCAAGGTGAATACAATAAAGTACAAGGTTGGCTTGAATCCTACTGCTTTGGGGAAGCTTGAGTCCAACAGACGGACCTCCTAGGAGTGTGCCTCAGGTTGTTAAGATGACTGCTAAGGAGAAGGTGGAGAACAAGTAAAGTAAGACCAGGTTATTTCTGCCTCCCTTCATCTGAGACAGGCTCTGTGAAGAAGCCTCGTGAGCTCTGGAGAGGCAGATCTGGGTTCCTATTCTCCCTCTCTCACAGAGGTTCTAGTGGAAACCTCCATCTGCCCACCACACACACTCACACGGCGCTCTCTTGTGACCTTGCCAGAATCTGTCATTTATTGATTTTTGGTAGTAGTCATTCTGAGTTGAGATAGTCTCACAACACAGTTTTAATTTGTATTTCCATGATCGTTAACGATACTAAGCAATTACACACGCTTATTGGCCATTTTGAGAAGTACCTATTCAAATTATTTTCCAGTTTTTAATTGGATTCATTTTTTTTGTTAGGTTGTTGAGTTCCTTGAGTTTTGCTTTGGATTTCTAATTTTGTTTACTTGGGCATTTTCTCTTTTTTCATAGTTTAGTTAAATTATGTCGACCTTGTGTTTTTAGCAATTCATTTATCTTTTGTATGGCTCCATGTTTTTGTGAGCGGAGACCTTTTACTAGGTTATTTCTGCTCTGATGATTATTATTTCTTTCCTTCTTCTAATTTTATGTTTGGCTTATTCTTGGTTTTCTAATTTTGTGAGCTACATTGTTGGTTGTTTATTTGAAATACATTTCCATTTTTCTTTTAGAATATTCATTTTGGTGTGTGCGTGTATACACAATCTGTTGGTACTGCAGAGTCTGGAAATATCTGTTCCCTTTGGAGCTGGAGTTGCAGGCAGTTAGTTGTAAGCTGCTAGACTTTCATACTGAGAACTGAACTCAGGTCCCCTGGGAGAGCAGTATTTGCTCTTAACCATAGAACCATCTTTCCAGCCCATTTTTTTCTATTTTTCTGATATGAGGGGCTGATTATTTTAGTCTCCATCCCACTACGGATTCTGTTTTGTCCCTAAGTTTCTGATATGTTGCTTCTCCCATTTTATCTGTTCTGAGAAGATTTAAACATTTTCTCTGACTTGTTCAGTGTTTCACTTTTCCATTGAAAAGCACGCTGCAGTCTTGTCTGTGCGCTTTCCACAGTTCCTTCCGTTGTTGGTGTTCAGTGTTATCCCACTGTGATCAGAGAAGACAAAGAATATGATCTCAGAGGGTTTGAACTTGGTAAGTGTCGTTTGTAGCCTAATATGTGGTATGTTATGAAGAAAATTCCATGTTCTGATAAGGGAATGTGTATTCTGCAGTTGTCGAGGAGAACATTTTATAAATGCCTGCTGATTCCATTAGATCCACAGTGCAGTTTAATCCTCAGGGTCAGTTAGGATTTTTTGCTTGAGTGATTTGTCTGTTGATGAGAACAGGAGTTTGAGATCTCCACGGCAAGAGCCTCTCTCTTCATTTACGCTTAATAACATTTGCTTTTATAAAATTGAGTGTCCCGACATTAGGTAGATTTACAGTTCTTAGGTTATTCTGAGGAATTAACTCCTTGCTCTTCCTCTAGTGACTCTTTGCCTTTGTGGGTAATCATTAAACAGAAACTCCTTTCTGAGACTTTCGGGTCCTCATTTTCTTACTCTCTCGCCTTTCCAGTTGGTTGTGCATTCTTTCCCAGCACTTACTGTTCTTGTTTTCATCACAGACACTGATTCCCACTGTCCTGTTCTTATACACAGTATCATCTTCCACTACAAATCACTTTAGACTACTTTTCCATGTACCCAAAGCTATCTTACAGATTCTTTTTCTTCTTACTATCAGTTTCTGTCAGGCTCTTGCTGTGTACTTCAGATGGCTGGAACTCACTCTGTAACCCAACAAAATTCAAGATCTTCTGCCTTAGTGTCCCAAGGATTATAGGATTCTAGCGTCATGCCCAGCTCCAAATTATTTTTTCATTACATGTTGCATATGGGATGCTAATGATGAAAGAATTAGGAAAAAAATCATCAAAAAATCCCCAAGTCATTATATATCATCCATATAAAATTTCCAAGTTCTATCTCAAAATTGTGGTCACATTGTTAAAACTTGTAGTCTGGTAACTACAGCTAAATATGCAATCAATGCAAACTGACTCGGAATCTCAAGTGTTCACTGTACATATATGTATGGATATATATATATATCCATGAAAATTGTCCTCATCGGTACCCTTCCTGACCTCCCCATAACACTGTGACATGAGTTATATTAGGCCTTTATCCTACGTGTATCGCAACTCTAATCATTTTCTAAGGATTTCCAAACATCACATCAAACCATTTTTCTTTTCTGAGTCAGAGGCCCATGTTGTTCAGGCTAACATTGAACTTGCTGTGTAGCTAAGGGCAACTTGAACTTCTGATCCTTCTGCCTCTACCTCTCTTGCATGAATGACCGTTGTGCACCAATACACTCAGTTTTAGGTGGTACTGGAATTCTAATTCAGGGCTTCAGGGATAGTAGGCAAGCCCTGTGCTGAGTTGCTATAGCTTCCTTGAGACAGAGGAGGTGATGACACTTATCCTTCTTTATGCTGTTTCTGACACCAGTAAATGCTTCACTGTGCTAATAACCTTCATGGGTGGAAGTGAGAATGTTTATTATTTACTCTACTTGAGGCATACAGTGACATCACATTTCAGTGACTAGTACTAGTGTCCTTGCAGGAGAGGCAAGATCTCTCTGTCGTAAATCTTAAGAGTTTGTGTTACCTAGTAATTCTTTCCATTTTTTAATGAATTCTTTCCTCTATAGAGCTTTTGGTGACCTCCTGGGAAAAGGTAAAAGACTAAAAAAATTGTTAACTAAGTCACAGACGGTGTCAAGACATTCCTTACTACTGAGTCACCATGCCTTCCACCAGTGACGGAAGCATTTAGGAGTTATTTGTTGACATCTCTGTTCTTCATTCACAAGCATTGATTTGAGTACTAACTGCACATTGGCATCAAACTTTAAGGTATGCAAGCATAGATGTGAGGTAGCGTCTTAATTGAGAATCTCTGTGCTGGGGCAGGTGCCTGTTGGGCCCTTTCCCAGCCCTGCAGCATCTCATTGCTTATGTAACCCATTGTTTTCCAAGGATCACTGTTGATTTTGCATTATTCACATAAGAATACTGGCATTAATTTCTTCTACCAAATTGATGCTAATAGTCCTTATTAAGTGTGACCTCTTTGAGATACTTGGTGACCAATATAATTGGTCATTTCTACATTAATAGAATAAATATGACCTTTAGATAAGTATGTGAGGATGTTCTAGCTGTGGGGATTAATGAACAGTGAATGAACTTTAAAATAAGAGGCTCTGAAGCTTTTTTTTTTTTAGACAGGTGAACTTTTAAAATATAACCAGGCATAAAAACGGGAATATTTTAAAATTCTGGCTCTCAGTTTTTTTCTTTCTTTCTTTTTTCTTTTTCTTTTTAAGAGAGCTTGTTTGGTGAACTTTTTCCCAGAGAGAATATATAGAATAGATAAGAAAAAGGCTGTTTTGGTGGAAATAAGAGGGTGTGAAGAGAAGAAAGCTGTCGTTCTTACAACTCTATCTCTAGCCCTTTTATGCCAGGCATCTATGTACAGGGTCCCTCATCATCTGTGGTTTGAATGTGAAATGTGCCATACAGCTGTATGTGTTTCAACACTTGAACCCTAACCGATTCCTTAAGATTATGGAACCTATAGGAGAAAAATCCTCATTGGGGGAAGTAGGGTCGCCGGTCTTCATAGATGAGTCCCATCTCCTGGCCACTCTCTGCTTTCTGTTCTGACAAGAAGGGGTGTGAGGAGTCGCACACTCCCTCACCAGACAGTTGCCAGCTGCATGCTTTCCTCCTGCCGCACAGTCTCCCACCACGATGGCTGTCTCCTCTCCAACTGTGAGCCAAGATAAGTTCTCCATCTGACTTGCTTCTGGACAGGGGTTTGGTCACAGTAAGAAGAAAGCCACAGATCTAACGCCCAGCCTGAAGTCCCTAGACAACTGACTCCTGCACATTTACCCTTCTCAAGCTTGTCCGTTTTGCCAGACAGAGATGCATCTCAATTTTAGGCTCAACGTAAGAGGGCCAGTGTATGTAGTTCTGTTGGCTGATAACTGATTCGGACACTCAATCCCAGAGTGCCAATTAATGGACTGATAGACCTGTGGGAGGTGTCTAGGGGCTTGCTCACGGATTGAATTATTTTCAACGTTTTTATTACTGAATTAGTTTAAGGACGGAGCTGTCAAGTGAGTCACCCCTACAGATGGCACAAAGCTGAGAGGGACAGAAAATGCAGTGATGGCAGAAATCAGAATAGAAATGACACTAGCTAGCGGAATGCTGATCTGAACCTATGAGATAAAATGTGGGAGGAAGAAAGCGTGTAGCATCATGCAGACCCAAAGTTTCCCCTGCTCAGATGAGCTACGGCAGTGATATTGAACGACTTTACCATGGAGTGCTTCAGCATATGAACTGTTGTCCATGTTTCCGTATGGAAGAGAGATCTGCTCTAGTTGCTGTGGGAGAGAGACAATGGGGAGGCCCGTTCTTCCTCCCCTCATCTTTCTCTGTGACCTCTGTGGCGGTTCGGTGAAATAACCTGGAAATTCTTAGGCTCTGAGTTGGAGGAAGGAGGGAAAATAAAAAGAAACAAGGACTGATCACAGAGAAACAAGAGAATATTAGGAAAAAAACCTGACAAACTTGGGTGGAGGGCAGTCTCCGTATGAAGCAGTGGTGGATATAGCTGTTGCTCTGAACACAATACTTAATCTGGGTCAAGTCCATAGGATGGTGAGACTGGGAAGGACAATCTCTCTATCCAATGCTTGCCTGCTGCCATGATGGTCATGGGTTTTGACGTTCTGGAACTGTAGGCCCCTATAAAGTCTTTGTCATCATAAGTTGCCTTGGGGATGTCATCTCTTCACAGCAGTAGAAAAATAACCAAGTGTACCTAGGGGATAGTTGTTACAGAAATCACTGTGGTGTTGAAAATAAAATTCAGAAGACTTTTAAAAATTAAATTGAAATGCATTTTTTAAAAAAAAAAACCTTTTATACCCACAGGATGTATACTCTTAAAGGTATACATAAACCTAAGGTAGAGCAGCCATTCAAAAACTGGTTTCTTAATGTTTTGTCTGTACCCATTTCTATGCAATATACATCAATAAACAGAACATCCAGGTATTTAATTTGAAAGCCCATTAGTATAAAGAAAATAACTACTTAAAAAAAAGATTTATTTATTTATTATGTATACAACATTCTGCCTCCATGTATGCCCACATTCCAGAAGAGGGCACCAGATCTCATTACAGATGGTTGTGAGCCACCATGGGGTGCTGGGAATTGAACTCAGGACCTCTGGAAGAGCAGCCAGTGCTCTTAACTATCGAGCCATCTCTCCAGCCCCAAATAACTACTTTTTTATATGAGGTTTTCATTTTTTAAAAAACATGTGTAACAAATACCAGAGACTGGGCAAGAGGTGTATCTTATAAGCTAACAAAATATTTTGAAGTATTTTGTTGGGAAAAATCTGTTTTCTTCCTTTTGCTTGCCATGTCATGTATATTGTAAAACTGAGTATAAATGTTTTATTAAGTATAAATATAAATGTTTTATTAAAATATCATAGCAGTGGAAAAAGAGAAAAAAACTAAGAAATTGCAAGGACATTTCCCTGTTGTTGGACGCTTGGCCAGGAGTGCTGTGCACAGCTGCAGAGGCTGTGCCTTGCACAAAGCCAAGGATATTGCTCTCAGAAACTATGTGTGTAAGAAGCCATTTCTTTCTTTTAATTCTCCAGTTTCTAAGGTTGCATACTATTTGAACCTCTAAGATGCTCACTTTTAAGGTCAGATGTATGCCAATAGATCAGTGGGAAAATGGCATGAATGGAAAAAAAGGTATGTATCCTTCGAGGCTTTAGAGGAGTCTTTTAACAGTAGGTGTGGTTTAATTTTCTTGTTGGCCCATGTGGTGAGAAAAACTGACAGTCTGGAGAGATGGCTCAGCAGTTAAGAGAGTGCACTGCTTTTGCAGAGGACCCCAGTTTGGTTCCCAGCACCTAGACCTACCAATGAGATGACTTCCAAGTCTGAATTTCCAATTAGCAAGACTGTTTCCATTGTAGGGCAAGCCTTGTTTAGCATCTGTTTTTTTTTCCTCTGAAAAGCAAGAATTTAGATTAGTACACCAATGCATCTTTCATTTTTGACATTTTACTATTCTATCATAATTTCTCATCATTGGAAAGATATTTTAAGAGATAGAGGTTATATTATGTAGCTCATTACCTTTTAGTTGAATTTATCAATCCATATTAAAGTTATTCAAGTTCCTCATGAAGATTCTAGGTCAGTGTTCCCCAAGTGTGGCTGTGAGACCACAAGAGATTCCCAGGATATGCAGCCCCCTACCATCAATTTATTTATCCCTAATTCCAAGATATGATTTGCCATTTTCAGATTAATGTGCAGAATACAAGTTTCATGTTCATTTACAGATTTCATCATACTTTGAGTATCCTTTAAGAAGATGTAGTTAACCAGTAGGTGTCTGTGCGTGTCTATGTGTGCATGTGTGCAGTTGATATAATGCAAAATTTCATAACTCACAATTATCTGGTTTCTTTCATCAACATACCACAGTGTTCTTGTGGAAATGGGAAATTTCCTACATGCTAGGCAAGCCCTCTACCCAATATCCCTAGCCCTAGTCAAAATTTTTTGAGAGGGTGCTACAAAATTTTGTTCTTCACCAAATATACATCCCCCTGAGATCAAATTTTTCTTTATAATCTTTATCCAAAATAACATAACAAATTAGAAATACTGCCAGATATTGGATCCTCTGGAAATACTAAAAAGGTGAAGGGGGCCCTGAGATTTAAGAACATTTAAGAACACATGCTTCAAAGAGTACCATGGCAGTCAGATGTTCTCCTGCAGACTAGTTGTTGCTACTGCTTTCCTTTGGTCCTCTACTGTTCTGTCTTCATTGGCTTCCAATATGGAAGACTCATCAGCAACTTGAAAAGTAATTATCCTGTAATACTATTTGGATAGCTACTTATTATTCATATGTGTGCAATACAACTTCAAATAAGCTACTTATTATATGTATTTGTGCACATGTGTTGCACGGTGTGTGTGTGTGTGTGTGTGATGCACACCATGAAACAGGTGGATCAAAGGATATGTTTGTGAAGTTAGTTCTCTTCCACTTTTATATGAGATCTAGAGATCAAATTCAGGTTATCTTTACCCACTGAGACATCTCTATAGCCCCCCCCCCCGACTCAGTTTATAATAGTTGCTATTGAGTCTGAAAGCTATGAGGGGTATATGAACATATTCCTCTCTCCCAGGGACCTTTGTTCAGTGGAAAACAACTTATAAGATACTTTTTCTTTCTCTTGGAAATGATTATCTGATGTAGGGCTCCTCTCTGTATGCTGTGAACACCATTGGTTAATAAAGAAACTGGACTGACGAGCTAGGCAGGGAAAACTAAAATGAATGCTGGAAGAAAGAAGGCAGAATCAAGGAGAAACCATGTAGCCCCCACTGGAGACAGACACTAGATGGAACTTTACCCAGTAAGTCACAGCAATGTGATGATACAAAGATTAATGGAGATGGGTTAGTTTAGGATATGAGTTAGTCAGAAATATGCTTAAGCTGTCGGTTACAAGTTGTTATGGATAATGGTCAGGAAGGAAACTAAACAAGGGAGATTCTAGTCAGAGTTCTTGTTTTGGAAAAAAGGAGGGGGGAGTGCTGTGGGACAATGGTCTTTTATCTTGTCACTTGAATTACTTTTAATAAAATGCTGATTGGCCAGTAGCCGGGTAGGAAATATAGGCAGGGTGATGGTGATCAGGCAGGAAGTAGAAGCGTGGCAATGAGAATTCTGTGAAGAGGGAAGTTTCAGTCTGCAGACATCACCCATAAAGAGAGGAAGCCAGACACAGAGCAAGCAAGATGTGATTGCCTCACCAAAAAAAGGTACCAAGCCACGTAACTAACACAGACAAGAATTATGGGCTAAGATAAGTTATAAGAGTTAATAAGAGGCCTGAGATACTAGGCCAACCAGTTTATAATTAATGTAGACTTCTGTGTGATTTTTTTGGGACTGAACGACTGAGGGACTGGGTGGGACAGAAACCTCAGTCAACAACCAACATATATACTTTAAAGATATTTTGTTTTCAAAATTTGGGTCTAAGGATATGTTGTTTTGGAAAAGAGGTTCTTTTTTTGTTTCCACAGAGGATGAGAAACTATGGAATCCTTTCAGACTAATGTGATTTGATGAATCAAACCTCCAAAAGGTTGCCGTAAACATCCCCCAAAATTACTTCGCCCAACAAAAAGCAGGAAGCAGTTTGGAGAGAACTACACCCATATTCCCAAATATTGTCCTTAAATGTTTGTTTACATTTCAAGAGAGATATGCTATAGAGATTTGCATTGGTATTAATCTTGCTCTATTGATACAAATTTTAGGTCAATCTTATTATATGTACATTTCTGCTCTTGATTAAGTTATTGTGATTGTACAGTTCATCTAAAAATGTAATGGATAATTAAGAAATACAGGTTAATAGATAATCATCTATAATATTCAAAATTATAGTCATGTTAATTAGGTTTTTCTAGATATATAGAGATGTATTTCAGTTAGATAGGTATTCTTCAAATCTTTCAGAAACCTTCAGAATATGGCATTCAAAATGTATTAAGAAGTTAGATTTTTCATAACTTAAGACACATCTGCTTCTGGCACCATCAATCTACTTCAAGAGGATGAGGGACTTCAAAGAGGGTCCTTAGGGAGTTTGCTAGTCATTTGGGCAAGAAACTGCTCTTGCCTGGACTGTTTTATGGTATGCTATATGAACTGGATATGCAGGTCCCACAGAAAAATGACTGCTTATTTTGCCTTAAGGTAAGACCATCCTTCGGGGTTCCTGTTTCATGAAATATCTGCCAGACATTCTTCAGGACACAGAAGAAAGTGATTGACAAACTGCCAATATAGGCAGAACTGTCTTTGAAATTTCCCGCTTTGTGGAAAAGTCTGCTAGATACTATGAGCTTGTAGGCTGAAGACGGATGTCCCAACAGTACAGAAGAACTTTGGGTGACTGTCCAGGCAGAGATGTCTGTGACAATTCTCTGGGGTCTTTGATGGAGTTGAAGAATATACAGTTATAGTTTTCCTTAGTTATGATGAAAGATAAAGTAAATGTAAATATTGTAAGTGTAATTCTTACTTGATAACTGTTTTGTTCTATGTAATTTTACTACGTTAAAATTAAAACCTTCCTTTTTTATTTAAACAGAAAAGGGGAGGTGAGGTGGGATTCCTCTCTGTATACTATGAATATCATTGGTTAATAAAGAAACTGGCTTGGCCTGATAGGGTAGAGTAGAGCTAGGTGGGGAAAACTAAACTAGAAGAAAGAAGGTGGAGTCAAGGAGAAGCAAGTAGCCCTGCCAGAGACAGACACTGGAACTTTACCTAGTAAGCCACAGCCAATTGGTGATACACAGATGAAGAGAAATGGGTTAAATTAAGATATAAGAGTGGACAACCTTGTCTTGTTTCTGAATTTAGTGGAATGGCTTTGAGTTTCTCTCCATTTAATTTGATATTAGCTGTTGGCTTGCTCTATATTGCTTTTATTATATTTAGGTGCGATCCTTGTATCCCTAACCTTTCCAAAACCTTTATCATAAAGGGGTGTTGAATTTTGTCAAATACTTTTTCTGCATCTAATGAAATGATCATATGGTTTTTTTCTTTCAGTTTATTTATATGATGGATTACATTGATAGATTTTCGTATGTTGAACCAGCCCTGCATCTCTGGGATGAAGCCTACTTGATCGTAATGGATAATTTTTTTAATGTGTTCTTGGATTCTGTTTGCCAGAATTTTATTGAGAATTTTTGCATCAATGTTCATGAGTGAGATTGGTCTGTAATTCTCTTTCTTGATTGGGTCTTTGTGTGGTTTTGGAATCAGGGTGACTGTAGCTTCGTAAAAAAGAGTTTGGCAATGACTCTTCTGTTTCTATTATGTGAAACACATTAAGGAGAATAGGTATCAGCTCTTCTTGGAAGTTCTGATAAAATTCTGCATTAATACCATCAGATCCTGGACTTTTTTTGGTTGGGAGGTTTTTTATGACAGCTTCTATTTCCTCACGACTTATTGGTCTATTTAAATTGTTCACCTGGTCTTGATTTAATTTTGGTAAATGGTACTTATCTAAAAACAAGTCCATTTCTTTTACATTTTCCAACTTTGTGGCATACAAGCTTTTGTAGTAAGACTTAATGATTTTCTGGATTTCCTCAATGTCCATTGTTATGTCCCCCTTTTCATTTCTGATCTTATTAATTTGCATGTTCTCTCTCTGCCTTTTGATTAATTTGGATAAAGGTTTGTCAATCTTGTTGGACACTTAAGGTCATGCTCAACCTCCTTAGAAATAGGGAAATGCAAATCAAAACAACTTTGAGATACCATCTTACACCTGTCAAAATGGCTAAAATCAAAAACACCAATGATAGCCTTTGCTGGAGAGGATGTGGAGTAAGGGCAACACTCATCCATTTCTGGTGGGAATGCAAACTTGTGAAACCACTTTGGAAATCAGTGTGGCTGTTTCTCAGGAAATTCGGGATCAACCTACCCCAGAATCCAGCAATACCACTCTTGGGAATATACCAAGAGATGCCCTATCATACTACAAAAGTATTTGTTCAACTATGTTCATAGCAGCATTATTTGTAATAGCCATAACCTGGAAACAACCTAGATAGCCTTCAGTGGAAGAATGGATGAAGAAAGTGTGGAACATATATGCATTAGAGTACTACTCAGTGGTAAAAAATGATGACATCTTGAATTTTGCATGCAAATTGATGGAAATAGAGAACACTATCCTGAGTGAGGTAACCCAGACCCAAAAAGATGAATATGGTATGTACTCACTCATTAGTGGATTCTAGCCATAAATGAAGGACATTGAGCCTATAATTCATGATCCTAGAGAAGCTAAATAGGAAGGTAACCCCTCCAAAAACCATGTAGTTATCCTCCTGGATATTGGAAGTAGACAAGATTTCCAGGCAAAAATGGAGAGCTTGGGTGTGGGGGTGGGATGGGGGTAAGGGGAGATGGGGAGAGAGAAGTGAGAAGGGGAGGATGGGGAGAACTTGGGGGAATGGGACAGTTGGGATGGAAGAGGAGTGGATATGGGAGCAGGGAAGTATATATCTTAATTAAAGGAGCCATTTGAGAAGAGAGACTAAACTCTAGAGGGGTTCCCAGGTGTCCAAGGAGATGTCCCCAGCTTCTTCCTTGAGCAGCTGAGGAGAGGGCGCTTGAACTGGCGCTATACTATAGCCACTCTGATGAATATCTTGCATATCACCATAGAACCTTCATCTGACGTTGGATGGAGATAGAGACAGAGACCCACATTGGAGCACTGGATTGAGCTCCCAAGGTCCAAATGAGGAGCAGATGGAGGGAGAACATGAGCAAGGATGTCAGGACCGTGAGGGGTGCTTCCATTCACTGAGACAATGGGACTGATCTAATGGGAGCTCACCAAAGTCAGCTGGACTGAGACTGATGGAACATGTGATCAAACCGGACTCTCTGAACGAGGCTGACGAGGAGGGCTGCTGAGAAGCCAAGGACAATGGCACTGGGTTTTGATTCTACTGCATTTACTGGTTTTGTGGGAACCTAGTTTGTTTGGATGCTCACCTTCCTAGACCTGGATGGAGGGGGGAGGACCTTGGACTTCCCACAGGGCAGGGAACCCTGACTGCTCCTTGGACTGGAGAGGGAGGGGAAGGAGGGGTGGGGAAAGGAGGAGAGAAATGGGAGGAGGTGGAAATTTGTAATAATAATAATTAAAAATAAGAAAAAGATATGAATTAGCCAATAAGAAGCTAGAGCCAAGCAGTGATTTAATTAATACAGTTTCTGTGTGATTATTTCGGGAGTTTGGGCCGCTGAGAAATGAACAAGTGGCCTCCTAACAACAATTATCCTCCTTAACCTTCACAATTCAGGCATCAGAAGAGGATGGAAGAGGTAGGATAGAGAATACAAAGAATTAGAAGTTTTTACTTATATATCATTTCCCGGTGAATTCTAGAAGATTTCTGGCCATCTGAGCTCTCCATCTCCACCCACTTTCCCTTTTAGAAACTTTTCCCAAGCTGTCTTGACTCAGTGTGAAAATGGTATCACCTAGATGAGGTAGAGCCAGGCTGTGCTTGACCCTGCCAGGGAACAGGCGGTGGGAGAGGACACAGGGGCCTTTCGTCAATGCCACAGGCAGAACTCAGGCCCCTTCATTCCCAATCAGGTCACCAGTAATGAGATCCTGGAACCTTTCCCTGAGGTTAGCCCCTGATGTTATAGCTCGGCCTGACACAATTTGGGCTCATCAAATGGAACATGTAAAGAGAGAAAGTGACAGCCAAAATTTTGAGAAAATGCTGGAATAGTTACTCTAGGACTGCCTTGAAGGAAGGTTAGAATTAGTGTAACATTGCTAAGATATGTACTCATATGTAAAATGGCCTAGTTATGATTATTTTCATAATGGACAAATTAAAACAGTTTACAGAATCTATTCATCATCTAATAAACAATCTATGTATCTCTGTTAGGTTCCAAGGTCCTCTCCAGCCTTTTATCACATTTGAATAATAAAAATTTAAATTCAGTTAGTGTATGTGAACTCACTTTCTCTACAACCAAGGTAAGACAACAGGACCCATGACGGAAATTTGCATCATAGGTCAGATAGACACTGTGATGGGTTGAAAATACTAACTAACCTCAATATTTTCTGCTGATCCTCCTTTTCTGATGAAATTAATTTCACCCCCTGCGACAGCCTTTCAGATATTCTCCACTCATCCCTAAGCTACCACTGAACCCTGCATCCATCTCTAAGCACATCACAGTCCAGGATCTGTTAGATGGGACTACATCAATTCTAAAATATGTTAGGTTAGGGATACCAGGCGCCAGTCTTTCTTTGTTCTGTCATGGAAGAAAGGTCCGCCACTCTGATAAAGCTTTTCATTGGTGCCCTATTTTCTCTAGTGTTTTCAGGAGTCTTCTTACACATGTCACTTTTTCCAGTTGGTCTACTGGTTGTTCCCAAGTGCTTCTTGTTTTTGGAAATGGCACTATTCTTCCATTACTCAACCCAGAGAACCTTAGAATCATCCTTTACACTTAGTTTTCTTTATTTGTAATATCCATCAGCCACAAATTACGCCATTTTTACCTCCTTTTTACCTCTCCACCCCCAAATCTCCTTCCCTTCTGCACCATGTTTATTGTCTAGGCAGACACCTTCCTTTTTCTGCATTGCAGCAAAAGTCAATGCCTTCCGAAACCCTCTCCTTCCCTGTTTGGTTCACTTTCACAGTGGCATCTGTTCCAAACATAGCTATCGTCATGGAATCCCTAAACTCACCCATGCTCCTGTTTAAACATTTCTTCATATTTTCTCCATACTTTTATAAGGTCATGATTTTTTTCATGTATAGTGGAAATCCACCTTTAATTAGGTGCCTCCTGACTTGCTGAGCTCCAACCTTTCTGGTGGCAGCTTCCAATAGCACAGGCCTTTGCACAGGTGTTTCTCCCATTCAGGAAAGTGCTGTGGTCCCTCATCATATGTTAATATACAGTCATCCTTCATTTGTTGCCCAAGTGGCACTCTTTTTTCAGAGGCATATCGCAGACATGATCGCTCCATAAGGTTTCATGGGCCTTTCTGTGCACAGTTTATGACAGCTGCCATTTTATATTTATTCATGAGATTGCTTAATAATATCTGTCTCTTCGCTAGCCTACAAATGCATGGGAGCAGGGTCCATGTTCTTATGCTGTGTGTACCTAACCTAATGCCAGGCAAGGAGTAGGCAATCCATAAATATTTATCGGATGGATGTGGAATGAATAAATATTCAGGGGATTTTTTTAGGTGCTCTAGGGCATTGGTTCTCAAACTTTCACAGCCGGATCACCCAAAGGCTTGTTAAAGCACAGATTGTTGAGTCTCCAGCAGAATTTCTGATTCAGTAGGTCTTAGGAGCCACATAGAAATTTGCATTTCTAACATGTTCCAAGGTGATGCTGACATTGCTAGTCCAGGGGTTAGCATGGAGAGCCATTGCCTTGGGGGAATTGGACCTATGAGAACTATCCTTTTAAAGAAATTTACAGCTGTACTCTGGATGGAAACTGTAGATGAGACAACTTTTAAAAAATAGTATTTAAACGTTGAGGGAACTAGACTTAGAGAAGGCGAGGCAACATATTCTTGTCTATTCTTGATGCATGCTATAAATTGATATATCAATGTTATGGTCCAGAGTTGCTACAGGTTTTTGAGGAAAAGAAATATCATTTCAGTTTGAATAATTAGAAGTTCAAAGGTTATAAAGTGGGTCTTAAAGGAGACTTAGCAGGATTGGGGAGATGCCTCAGGACTTAAAGTACTGGCCATAGGAGCAGGAAGACCACTGTTCAGATCCCCAGAGTACACACAAGTGGATGTACTGGCTCACCTAAAACTGTCCCCAGAAGACAGAGGCAGATGATCTCTGGAGCAAGCTGGCTAGCGAGATTAGCCATATTGGCAAGCTTTGGGTTTGACTGAGAGACGTCTGGAAAAGAATAAAGGTAGAGAATGAGAAAGATTCTCAGTATCAACCTTAGGCCTTGAGAAACATTCATATGCATGTGCCCATTCACCTGCATGAACACACACACACACACACACACACACACACACACACACACCCCATACTACTCATGCAAAGAAAAAGAAACAATTGGAGCTTAAGGATTAAAGGGTTAAATTATCAGGGCAAGTTAGTATGTACAACTATGTAAGAAGCAGAATAGGTCAGAGGACAGGATGCAGACAATGTGCCTGGAGACAGAGGGGATGAAGTGACCATCTTAAACACGATGACTGTTGTAAAGGTAGAATATAATATTAGGTAGGAAGCAAAGAGATGTTCTGCATTGGCAGTAGCAGCATAGGAATGGGTAGGGTATTAACATCTGTGTGCATGTTACCAAATTGTATTGTTTTTTTTTGTTTTTTTCACCTCCACATATTTTCTGTCTCATGAATAGAAGAATGAGGGTTCAGGAAAAACCAAAGGCTACTTCTATAGAGCAGCAGATAGCTCATGCCAACTTATGCTACAGTCTGTGCTATGATGTCTGCAGGCCCAAATAGGCCAGACGTTTCATAATGCTTGGTTCTATGCTGATAAAAGTAGGTCTTAGCACAAGTTGTCATAGCCTATAATAACCTATAAATTGTGTGTGTGTATGTGTGTATGTGAAAAGTGCTACCAATGCCCCCATTGTCTGCACACATTCCTCAGTCATTGTCTGAGATGTTTCCAGAGATAATTATAGAACATTCAGGGCCACAGTAGAAAGCTCACTGCTCACCATGAAGAACTATGTCTTGAAAAGTAACAAGACAAATGTCCCTTACACTGACCATGTAGCAAGGCTCAAACCATCTTGCCAGTGTCATCTCAGAAGACATGGAAACACAGGTGACTGTTTTTGTGCAGTAGCAGCTGCTGGTTTTAGAACTCATCAGTTGCTGATCAAGACTGTCTTCAGTATAAGGAAATACAAACATTCTATTAAAATGGATTTGAATTCTTCAGAACTCTTTTTAAAATTGATTTTATTGCGCTATATATTTTTCTCTGCTCCCCTCCTTTTCTCCCCTTTCCCCTTCCACCCTCTCCTGTGACCCCCCATGATCCCAATTTACTCAGGAGATCTTGACTTTTTCTCCTTGCTATGTAGATCCATGTATGTCTCTTTTAGGGTCCTTTTTGTTGTCTAGGTTCTCTGGAGTTGTGGACTGTAGACTGGTTTATCTTTGCTTGATGTCTAAAAGTCACTTAAGAGTGAATACATCTTATATTTGTTTTCCTGGGTCTGAGGAAACCCTGACCCAGAACTCTTTTTACTGATTAGAAAGTTTTTAACATAAGATTTTTTTCCCACATTTTGATACTGGTAGACAGTAAGTATTGTGTTACAGAATTTGCCAAAAGTTCATACTCACAGCAAGCAAGTAAGAAAAATGTTTTTTTTCCTGAAAGATTTCAAAAACTTTATTGTACATGAACAATTAGTAAAGCAATATTTAATAAAGTAATTCTGCCTTGTCACTTCTTCTAACGCTAAATTTCTCTGGGGATTGGCAACTTGGTCTCAGCTTAAAGCATGGCAATCATACAACCCATGGATGACGGACTATCCACCTGTAAAACACAGAAGAAAATCTTGCCATTTGTGTCAACATGATGAACCTGGAAATCAGAATGTTTAAATGAAATAAGCCAGGTACCAAAAGACAAATGCCACCCAACTCTGCTCAAGATGGAATCTAAAAAGCTGAGCTTAGGAAAACAGGGTGGAGTAGGAGTTTGGAAAGTCTAGAGGGGATGAGTTATTAGCTGGTGGGTACTTACACAGACAGACAGACAGACAGACAGACGGAACATGTTTTCTTCTAATAGTGCATAGAAGGGTGATTATAGTTGGCAGTATTGTATGGACCAAAATATCTGTATCAGAGAACTCTGAAGACTGTGTGTGTGTGTGTGTGTTTGTGACGCTAGGTCATCAAAATACTGATCGTCAATGCACACATAAAAAGAACTGTGCCGATAAATATGTGCAACTATTATTCATAGTTTAAAAATGATTTTAAAAGTGAAATCCTATAATCAAGGAAGCATTTTTGCAGTTCCCAGTTCTTACCTTGTTTCTTGAGTGTGCCAGGGTCAGGAGAGAAGGGGTCTGTTTCCTCTTGGGTAACATGATGCACTGCTGTGGTTGACTCTTTTCTCCTAATCAGGACATTTCCTATTTGTTTGTGGTTTTTTTTTTTTTTTTTGAAATTCACAGGTCAGTTTTGATTAAGGGTCACTGAAATTTAAAAAGCTAACAATATTTACATCTTTAGGGTGGTGGCGCACGCCTTTAATCCCAGCACTCGGGAGGCAGAGGCAGGCGGATCTCCGTGAGTTCGAGACCAGCCTGGTCTACAAGAGCTAGTTCCAGGACAGGCTCCAAAGCTACAGAGAAACCCTGTCTCGAAAAACCAAACAAAAAAAAAAAAAGAAAAAGAAAAAAAGAAAAAAAGAAAGGCCGCTAGGGCTTCATGTGGTTTACTTGGTAAAGAACATACTGACTTTCCGTTGTCTGTGCTGTCTCTGGCACTTTCCACTCCATCATGGTGTACGTTATTTTAGTGTCACGACCTATGCCCATCTTCTCCCGAGATTGCTAACTCCCTGTATCCCAGAGTGATGTCATGTGACGAGTCTCTGGCATTTGGATACTCTGGATTCATGGATTTAAAAATAGAGCTGGGGACTGGAGAGATGGCTCCATGCATACTGCTGTTGCAGAGGACCCTCATTTGGTTCTTTGAGCACAGGTGAAGGTACTTACATTTCTGTCACTCCAGCTCTAGGATACCCTCTGGCATCTAAGGAGACCCATAACATATGCACATGTCCCCATATAGAAACATATACATGCATATAATTAGAAATAATAATAAAAATAAATCATTTTTTAAAAATAGTTTGGAAATTCTAGAGCATTTGGGTATTGGTTGGGAATCTGAGAATGAGTAGAACCTTAAAATTCATTAAACTCATTAAGTAATGTTTTTGTTGGTGCTTTGTTTTATGACTGTGATTATCTGACTTCTTTAAAAAAGGTGGCTAACAATCGTACTTGGAAGGAAAAGCATTTCCTTACAAGATGCTGTGTGTGAGGGAAAATTAAGACCTTCCTACAAACTGAAAAAAAAGTTTAGTCTAATTTGCACTGAGCTTGAGGCAAGGGATCCAGTGGGCCCTGTCATGTTTTTTTCCCCCCCCCCCCCCCATTGTGTTCACACATTAAAGATTGATCTCCCAGTGTAGTATTTGGAGATGGGGTCCCAGAGGAATCAGTTAGCTTCAATGTTGGTATTGTAAAGCTGGGTCCTCAATGTTCACGTTCTCTTGTTCTCAGAGCCACAGACTGGTAACAAAAAGGCAAGAGACTTACTTTGGTTTATGTTCTAGAAGTGTGAAACCCCGGGGCTGCCTACAGTGGGGAAGGGTTTATTCCTGGCAGAGTTCCCCAAATGGCACAGGGCATTACACAGTGTCCTGGTTTGTATCTCGTTGCCCTAATAAAAAACTCACCAAAAGCAGCTTGGGGAGGAAAGGGTTTATTTGCTCATCATTAAGGAAAGCCAAGGTAGGAACTCAAGTAGAGACCACGGAGGATCACTTCCTTACTAGCTTGCCTGGCTACCTTTCTTTCATAGGTCAGGCCCAAATGCCCACCTGGGCCCTCCCACATTAATCATTAATCGAGAAAACGCCCCATAGACATGGCCATAGATCAAGTGGATTGAGCAGCTCCTCCTCACTCGACATTCCCTCTTCCCATGTTTGTCTCAAGTTGACAAAAGCTGCAGAGTAAAGGAGTGAGGCCGTGTGTCTCTTTTGGCCTCTTTCAGTCAACCAAGGTGCTCCACTCTGAAGACTATCTAGTTCAATCACTTTGCCAAAAGACCAAAGTCTAATTAGATTTACACCGTTACCTCGCGGTGTCCATTAAACTTCATCCTGTCACGTCTCCAGAGACAGCCAAACCTTTCTGAGCCACTGCAGCACACACACTGGACAGCTGGCTCTCTCCTCTGTGTGGATGTGTAGGAGAGGGCCCGTGAGGGGAAAGGCAGAAGATGGCTCTGAAGCTCAGGATGGTCTTGTCAGAAAGGACTTGACTGGCATACGGGTTTTGGATGTCTAGCCTCCAAACTGCTAGAGAAAGTTCTCTCCTTCGTTTAAGCCTCCAAGGCCATTACTTTGTTTTGTGAGCCAGGCAGGCTGAGGGTAACCTTGTATGGTCCACGTGAGATCTTCCCTCGCTTGGCATCTCTCTTAGTCAGCAGTTCTTTCAGAGCAAAGGTGAAGCGATGAACACAGCATTTTACTCTGCTTGCTTCGCAGACGAGGAAAGGATGCCTTCTAAGGAAGCACTTCAGACAGAACAATGAGGGGGTACGATGGTTTGCATAAGAATGGCTCCCACAGACTCGTAGATTTCACTGCCTGTTCATCAGGGAGTGGCACCACTTAGAAGGATTAGGAGTTGTGGCCTTGCTGGGGTACTTGTGGTCTTGTTGGAGGAAGTTTGTCACTGGAGATTCTGAGGTTTCAGAAGCCCAAGCCAGGCCCAGAGGTTTTTTTCTTCCTGCTACATCCCGACATAGAACTCTCAGCTACTTCTCCAGCACCCTGTCTGCCTGTGAGCCACCAAGCTCCCCGCCATGATGACAATGGATTTACACCTATGCAACTACAAGCAAGTCCCCAGTTAAATGATTTCCTTTATAAGGGTGTATTTCCACAGCAGTGGAACACTGACTAAGACAAGAGCTGGCAGGTGTTATTCTTAATTTATTCCATAAACAAGTTTTGAGGGGTTTTTTTTTTTTTTTTTTTTTTTTTTTTTTTTTTTTTGGTACTGATCCAGGTGCTGGGATATGGCAACCGGTAGACAGCATGTCCCCCACTTTCAAGAAGGTTTCGTTCTGTTTTGTTGACTGTGGACAGAGAACACACATGCTAGCACAGGTACAGAATAAAAGTAGTTCTGAGCCTGGTGGGCACAGGCCCGTGATCCCAGATTCTCAGAGTGGCTCAGAGAGCAGGACTGCAACATCAAGGCTTGCCTGTGCTAAAATGTTCAAGTCCAGCTTTGATACCTTAGAGTGATTTTGTCTCAAAATACAAGTAAAAACAGGGCTGTGGGTACAACTGAATTCAAGGCTTCCCTGGCGCGGGCAAGGCCTTAGGCTCAAACCCCAGGACTGCAGGTAAAGAGAGCAGGGTGTGTGTGGTGACCCAATAGTAATCACGAGAGGGAGAGAGACTCAGCAGGGCTGAGAAGAAAGGAGTGCTGGGTGAGGGAGGCTGAATTTCAGGACTCCTCAGACAGCCATCACCTGAGGTCCCGGCAGGGCACTGGGAATGTGATAAATGGTTTTCTGGCAAGTCATCCTAGCCTGAGTGGTTTCTGAAGAACAGAAATGAACAAGAGGAGGCAGAAAGTAGAGAGCCAGAACAGAGAAAATCAGAGCTGAGATCATGAGGGGTCTCGTACTGTACTCACTGGAGGGTTTTACTTCTGTGAAGTCGGGATCCAGAGGGAGCAGGACTATGTGTGGATATGGGATGCAGAATATCGGTGTCTATTTTTGTGGTGCTGCTGGAACCTTGGGCTTCCTTCATGGCTAGGCAATGTCTCTATCGCTGAGGTAACTATCCAGGGCTAGTATTTTAATCCCATCACTGTTGGGTTGAGCCTTGCCTGAAATAGATGGTTGACTTGTGAGGAGTTTGTTTTGATAATCCAGTTGAGAAATGCTGGTGGATTTAACCAGGCTGGAACAAAGAAGTGGCAAGAAACAGTCGTGTTTAAAATATTTTTAATATACTGAAGGTAATGGACATGTTGAGGCACTGTGGGATGTGGATGAAAGAAATGGAGTTATTCCAAGAATTTTAATCTCCGTAGCTAGAGAACGGTGACACCATTAACCGAGGTGAAGCCGTGGGAGGAGACGTCTGGAGCTTGGGGATGGGACAGCAGGGTCTTGGTTTTAGGTGAATTAAATTGGAAACAGCTCTTATGTAATGGTATGCGGTACCTCAGAAGAAATAATTGACAAGATGTGGTAATTTTTCTCAGAGATGGGAAATTGAGAGTGGAGGGTCTGCAGGGTGGGCTTGCACTTAAGTTGAGAAGGCCTGGGGCTGAGTGCACTGAGGATCACAGGGAGCTCATTCACGCCAACGGGAGCACGGCAGTGCTTGCCCCCCAGCTGCAGATGGTGACTGGTGGTGATGGTGGGTGCTTGCACGAAATCGCTCCACACTACAGTGCTCTCAATGGAAAAGGAAGCCGAGTGAGATCTGGGAGAGAAAGGAGATATTGGACACACGATGAAAAGATCCTAGGAAACACTGGTCTAGACTAGCGGTGGCGTACATGGATTTGGCAAGGAAGGCAGGATTGCCTGCCAACCGGAAAGGGCCCCTCTCAGGTTCCGGTCTAGAGTGTAAACAGAGAGAGGCCTGTCTCCAGTCCCAAGGGGCTCAGCAGGTGCAGCTCGGATTAGGCGGAAAACTGGAGCTCTGCCAAGCAGGGAAGACAAAGTGAGAGAGGGTCCGAGTAGTGAAGGGTCTGACCAAGGGAGCAATTACCATGACGGACCACTAAGGCTGAGCTGTTGGAGGAGAAGGGGTGGTGACAGGAAGGGCCGTGGGACTTCGGAAAGGTGGTAGGCTCGACAGATTGAGCTTTCCTTGGCCAGCAAAGGATTGTGGTGAAAATGGTACCAGAAGCAGCGAGTGTGTGGGAGACTGGAGCTAGATGCCAGGCAATAGTTCATAAAACAGACTGTGCCCACTATGTCCCCAGTCCTGGAATCCAGGTAAAAATCTACCAACTAATATGAGCTTGAAATAAAACCTGAAAATACCCCCAGCAGCTACTCTTCTTGTTTATTACAATTTCCACAAAGTCAAGCTCATAAAAAATAGTAAGGAATTCCTAAGAGTTAATAACAAAACCACACGCCTGGAAGCAAGTTCAAGGTCGGGGTGCAGATGGCTTTGGTCTCCCACCAACTCAGACCTCCAGAGCAAATGCCACCACCGAGACGAGCGGCTGCTTATTTGGAAGCTCCAGAACTCCACCAGGTAACAGATTTTGTGAAACACTTGTCTTGGAGTTGAAGGCCTTGCGGTTTGTTCTTTTTCTGTCATGATTAAGAGAAAGTCAGCACGCCAGGCATTGGTAGTGCACGCCTTTAAAGCCCAGCACCTGGGAGGCAGAGGCAGGCAGAGCTCCAAATTTGAAGCCAGCCTAGTTTCCTGAGTGAGTTCCAGAACAGCCATGACTATAGAGAAAAACTATCTCAAAAAACAAACAAACAAAAACCAACAACAGAGAGAGAGAGAGAGAGAGAGAGAGACAGAGAGAGACAGAGAGAGACAGAGAGAGACAGACAGAGAGACAGAGAGACAGAGAGAGAGAGAGAGAGGGGAGAGATCAGCGTTGCCTATTTTATAGCCTTAATTGTGCTAGGCAGTTTTCAGTTATGGCTTCTTCTATGTAAGCAGTTACCTGCGAGGATGATAAAACAGATGTGAGGGTTAGAGACAAAAATCTGGGTCATACAAGACTTACCCCTCTGTGTTCCAAACAACAGCCAAAGGAGTTTATGGTGGTAACATAAAACCTCACTCAGAAGCGCGGAGCCACACAACTGATGGGCAGAGAGCACTCAAATCTCCTTTGCGGAAAATTCACGCTGTGTCCAAGGTGGATCTCTTCTCAGTTGCGCTAGGCAGGAATTTTTCAGCTGTCCGGGAGTGCACATCTTTCTGCTCTTGCAGAGCTTGCTAGAGATTTGCCACCCCAAGCACAGCCTGGCTCAGGTGATCTGGAGGTGAGCGTTGTGTTCAGAAGAGAAACTATCATCCAACCTTTAATAAGATTTTTGAACTGTGGGCTCTGGCTGGTCCATGCACTATACCACTATATACGGAAACTCAGATAGGAAGCTCTCTTTCTTTTCTTCTTTTCAAGACTGGAAACAGACACACTAGCCAGATGAGCCAGATGGGGCCCTGAAGGGGAAGCAGCTGATTCTGAGACCCCATTCCCTGCAAGATTGCTACAGACTTCTGATTGTCTGCTTCTGGTTTTGGTTAAAGGTGAGTGGGAAGTTTGAGCACATGCCCTTTAGAAAAGGGCTCTCCAAGTCCTGCGTTCAAGAGTGAAGGAGAGCAAGGATAGAGTGTTTCAAATTTGCTTCATTTGTTGAGGGAAAGGAGGTCCACAGAAACAGAGAATCTTAAGCAAGCAGAGAGAGAAGGAAGCCATTGGAAAGAAATATGTTCTTTGTAGGTGTTGTATTTCATACTGTGGGAAGCAGGCAGAAATGATCAGATGGTTGAAGGAGGTGGGGCTCGAAGTGTTGTAATAAATAGACTGAGTTTAGGAACTGCCACAAAGTAGCTTCCGGGAAAAATGGAGTGGGCACACACATCCAGCTGGATCCAAGGGGTTCAAAATAGGAGCTAGCACAGTGTTAGCAACAGTCCCCAGCTGTCTCTCCCCTTCCAGCCACACAGGGCTTTCTACCTTTGATTCCCTCTTTCCAATTCCATAATGTCTTCTGTTCCCCTTCTCTGGGATTTCCATGTTCTGCTCCCCTCTCTGTCATCCTTCTGTAGTACTGAGTTTTTGCTACTCAGTGTGGGATAGCCACATGTGTGCCCAGCTGCTCTTTGAAATTCGGTTCTGACATCAAAGACCCAAATGCCTGATTCTCCCTTTGTCCAAATTCTAACTCCTAGAGAGAAATTCTGATACGAGCCACGATGGTCCAGGTGGGCTCAGATGGTTCAGGCAGAAAAGCGAATTCCTCCTTCTGTGCATGGAAAATGGAGCTGTCTGAGAAGACTGGGGGCTGGGGTTGCATCCCTGGAGGGATAGGTACAGAAGGGTTTATATCACAAGGCTGATTTCCACAGGACTCTCACGCAAGTGTAGTTGGCATGGTGTTCCTGTTGACATGTTGGGCAGTTTTCTGTCTGAGATGAGGGAACTTGGGAAATATCATTTTCCATCGTTAAATTGCCAGTTCAAGACTGCCCTACTGGTGAACGCATTGTCATTCTGCTACATCCGACAGCCCTTGGAGACAATGTGGCATGACTGCCTAGCGCTCACTGCTCATAAACTCGGCTCCAGTTCCCCACTACATCCATTTCTCTCCAGCACATGGAAATGGAATTATGGTGACATTAAGACAGAGGTCGTTTTTCATTTCTTTTCGAGACCATTAACACTACTTTAGGAGCTATGCTATTTATTAAAATGTATCAATCTCATTATATCTTTAAATACTTGAGGGAATTTTAGTGCAAAAATATTTCGTCACATCTGGCCACAAGCCTATTTGCTAGTGTATTTCTGTGGTAGGAGTATGACAAATGAAGAGAAACATCCGGGTCTCAGGGAAGTATCCCACATTTCATAAGCAGCGAAGAGAGTACTTGCTCAATGAACGGCTATGCTTCTCGGCATCTGTTTGGGCTGGTAGCGTCACAACTGTGTGAAGAATGTTGTCTGCTGTGTGTCAAGTATGACTCTCTGGGGGCTGAAGCTCTTCACACATCCTCCTTGTTGGGAGCAAGAAGGAGAGGAGAGAGTCTTGTTTTTCTTTTCTTTCTTTGTGTTTTTTGGAGACAAGGTTTCTCTGTGTAACAGCCTTGGCTGTCCTGGAACTCACTCTGTAGCCCAGGCTGGCCTCAAATTCACAGAGATCCATCTGCCTCTGCCTCTTGAGTGTTGGGATTAGAGTTGTGCACCACCACCACTGCCTAGCTGAATCTTTCTTTCTTAATAGAATGTTTGCACTAGGTACTGTTGCGCTCCACGCCCGTCTGCGCTCTATGCGCCACCATATAGTTCACGAACCGACCAAAAGGCTGGAGATATGAAACACACAAAGACTCACAGACAGAGAGACACAGGGCATCCTTGAAACAGGAATGCCCCAGGAATGCCTCCCCTATAGTGTGTCCAGGGGCAGTTTATATAGAGATAGCCACGCCCCAGCCAAACGCACCAGAAACTATTCTCCTGCCATCAGGAACTCCCGAGGGTCTCGTGCTCAGAGCAGCTGTAGGCACTCAGAGCAGGGTAAAACAAGTTGTTTACAAGAAATTCAGGATCTGGGGGCTCACAGCTCCCAACAAAGTACAGTTTGAAAATAAAATTCAGGATTCCTTCTTTTTGTTTGTGTCTTTAATGGTTTGCATTGCCTCTTGGTTCATATATTTATTTTGTCAAAGACTTTTAAACACTGGTCTATATTTTGAGATGCCATCTTCAATCAAGAGGTAAGCAGTGAAATTCTTTACAGTGTTCGGGTTTAAATTCTTGGTAATTATTTGGTTTGTTCTTGATGGTGTTGGTTTGAATCCCTTAAGAAAACATTTAAAATATTGCTTTGTGCTCAGCAGTAACTCAGCAAAGTCCTGGAGTGGAAAGGCCTTCCTCTCATCTGAGGTAGTCCTCCACCAGGTCCACCAGGTCTTAGGAATTATTTCACCAAGGTCATCATTTTTATAGACATTTTAATATCCTTCTTGTTATTGGCTTGTGGATAGTATTGCATGGGGGGGACTGAATATAGCCATGGCCATGGACTTGACATGGTGACACAATCCAGAGTGACACAAGTCTTTTCATCCCTGCTCTGGGAAGACCATGGTGTCTGTAGTCAACGAGATATTCATGCTCCGTGGAAGTCTGTCTCCTACAGTGAGAGAATGTGATGTCTGTGGGTGAAGCAGGCAGGATACATCCGGGACACCTCACTCTTCCTATGTTTAGCTGGTAAATCTGAAAGATCCTGCAAGCAAAAAACGACCTTAGACCATTTTTTGAAAGGTTTTGTTTAGGTTTTTGGTACATTCAAAGACACGTGCAACTATTATTACCTTTAATTTAATTTTTTATTCATTTTACATAACAACAAGTTTCCCCTTCCTACCTTCCTATTGATCCTCCCCCACCCCCCTCAACCTACCCCCTATCCACTCCTCTGAAAGGGTAAGGCCTCCCATGGGGAGTCAACAAAACCTGCCACACTAAGTTGAGGGAGGACCAAGCCCCGCCCTCCTGCATTAAGGCAGAGTAAAGCATCCTACCATAAGAAATAGGCTTCAAAAAGTCAGCTTCTGCACCAGGGGTAGATCCTGGTCCCACTACTAGGGACCGCTCAAACAGACCAAGCTACCAACTGTCGCCCACATGCAAAGGGCCTAGTTCAGACCAATGCAGGCTCCACAGCTGTCGTTCTAGAGTTCATGAGATCCTTTAATTTTATAACATTTTGATCATTTAAAATTGTTTTAGATTAGCATTTTATTTATTTATTGTGTGTGAATGTCTGTGTGTAGTTGTCAATCTCTGAACTTTCTAGATGGTCCCTTGTCATTTTAAAGGGAAAATTTGTGCCCTTTAGCATGTTATTCCCTCCACTTGCCCCTCATAAGCCCTAAACAACCATTAATCATCTTTCTTTTCTATGAATGTATCTTTTCTTAACATTTTGTGTTAAGGGTGAGGTATTTAGTGAGCAGCTTCTCTCACTAAACATGCTTTGAAGATTGTTGTGTATTGCATCATGGCTCAGTGCTCTCTTTCTTCCTATGGATAAGCAACATTACATTGTGTGATTATACAATATTTGGTTTACTAGTCTATCAGTCAGTAGACATTTGGGCTATCTACTCTTTTGCCTAGTATAAATAATACTGCTGTAACATTTGTGTGCAACTTTCTGCACAAACACACACCTTCATTTCTCTTGGGCACACACTTAGGAGTGTAATTTCTAGATCCTGTACTTGCTTAATTTTTGAAGTAATATAAAACTTTTACAGAGTAGCTGAATTGTTTTTACATTCCCGTCAACAGAAAAAAAGCCTTCCAGTTTCTGTTGTCTTCACCGGCACTTGGGCCCTTGTTATGATCTGACTTTTTGATAGTTATCCTAGTGGGCATAAAGGGCTAGCTCACTGAGACTTTGATTGACATTACTATTACTAATGCTGTCAAGCATGGTTTTATATGCTTATCAGTCATTTGTGTATCTTTGTCTTTTTATTTTTGAGACTGAAAGATTCCTTTTCTACTCTAGGTGCAAATCCCGGCAAGTGTTTATTTGTACCCACAGTACGAGGCTTCTGGTGTTTCTTCTCAGAATTGTATTCCCTGAGGTGAATTTCGCAAATATTTGTTGTGAATCTATGGTTTGCTCACCACCCAGAGGCAATAATAAATATAAGACGAAATCTCATTGGGAGGCATTAAATTATGATTTCATCCTATGTGATAAACTCAGAGCTGTTTTCAACCAGTGTTTCAAGGAACATTTGAGTCCCATAACATGCTAAAAGACAATACACTAAAGAAAAGTTCTGCCAAATGAAGAACTTGGAAAGTCACTAGGTTAACCGCTTTTCACTGCGTTACTTCTGGAGATTTTCAGGTCATCAAGCACAGCTTCTGTTGCTTTAGGTTGGTAAAATAGTGAGAGCTTAAAAACAAAACAAGGGGCTGGAGAGGTGACCTAGTGGTTAGCAGCACTTACTGCTTTTGCAGGGACACAGGTTTGCTTCCACGACCCCAAAGAATGGCTTACAACAGTCTGCAACTTCTGTCCCAGAAGATCTGATGTCCTTTTCTGGCTTCTGCAGGCACTGCATACATGTGATGCCTATGCACACATGCAAGGAAAACAGACACCAAACCAAACCTTATAAATAATTCTTTCAAAAGCCCCAGATAAAAACATTCTGGAGCTGAACAGCTACCTCAGTGGTTAAGAACTTGATGTTCTTTTTTTTAAAAAATATTTATTTATTTATTATGTATACAATATTCTGTCTGTGTATATGCCTGCAGGCCAGAAGAGGGCACCAGACCCCATTACAGATGGTTGTGAGCCACCATGTGGTTGCTGGGAATTGAACTCAGGACCTTTGGAAGAGCAGGCAGTGCTCTTAACCACTGAGCCATCTCTCCAGCCCCCAGAACTTGATGTTCTTGTAGAAGACCTGACGTCAGTTACCAGCAACCACATTCAGTTGCTCCTAACTGCCTGCAACTGCAGCTCCACGGGATCCAATGCTCTCTTTTTGACTTTTCAGGAACTCCCACACAGTGGTATGCATGTGCTCATGCGTGTGCATGTGCACGCACACACATACACTCATACCACAATCTTAAAAAACCCTCACAATCTTACAATTCTTTTTTTTCTTTTCAAAAAATTATTTTATTTTTACTTTTATTCAAATGGTTATTTTGCTTTCTTGGTTGTTCATATACCACATACATGCATTGTCTGCAGAGACCAAAAGAGGGCACTGTATGCCTTGGAACTGGAGTTACAGACAGTTGTGAGCTTCCATGAGGATGCTAGGAATTGAACCCAGGTTCTCTGGAAGGGCAGCCAGTGCTCTTACTGCTAAGCCATTGCCTCAGTCCCTGAAATCATTTTATAAAATGTTACAGTATATACATTTAGTCATTGCACATTTTCTGTATACTACAATTTCTGTATACTTTAATTATCTCTAGTTCATTTTTAAAACTTATTTTTATTGAGCTATATATTTTTCTCCACTCCCATCTCTTCATCTCCCCTCCCCCTCTACCCTCTTCCATGGTCTCCATGCTCCCAATTTACTCAGGAGGTCTTGTCTTTTTCTACTTCCCATGTAGACTTCATCCATGTATGCCTCTCTTAGGGTCATTATTGTCTAGGTTTTAAAATTCTTTTAGAAAAAAGTTCTTTGCTTTATGTATTTTATACATAAATACACTTGTGAGTGAACACATGATATTTGTCTTTCTGCGCCTGAGTTACCTCACTCAATATGGTGTTTTCTAGATGTATTCATTTGCCCATAAATTTCAAGATGTCGTTATTTTTTCTGCTATGTAGTACTTCATTGTGTAAATGTACCACATTTTCCTTATCCATTCTTTGGCCGAGGGGCATTTAGATTGTTTCCAGGTTCTGGCTATGACAAACAATGCTACTATGAACATAGTTGAGCACATGTCCTTGTGGCATGATTGAGCATCCTTTGGGTATATACCCCAAAGTGGTATTTTCTGGTTCTTGAGTAAGGTTGGTTCCTAATTTTCTGAGAAATTGCCATACTAATATCCAAAGAAGCTGTACCAGTTTGTACTCCAACCAGCAATGGAGGAGTGTTCCCTTTTCATGACATCCTCTCCAGCATAAGTTGTCATCAGTGATTTGATCTTGGCCATTCTTACAGGTGTAAGATGGAATCTCAGAGTTGTTTTGTTTGCATTTCTCTGGTTACTAAGGATGTTGAGCATTTCCTTAAGTGGCTTTCAGCCATTTTAGTTTCCTCTTTTGAGAGTTTTCTGTTTAGGTCTGTACTCAATTTTTTAAATTGGATTGTTATTTTGATGACCAATTTCTTAAATCCTTTGTATATTTCAGAGATCAGATGTCTGTCTGATGTGGTGTTGGTGAAGATCTTTTCCCATTCTGTAGGCTGCTGTTTTGTCTTGTTGACTGTATCCTTTGCATTACAGATGCTTCTCAGTTTCAGGTGGTCCCATTTATTAATTGTTTCTCTCAGTGTCTGTGCTACTGGGGTTATATTTAGGAAGTGGTCTCCTGTGCCAATGCATTCAAGTGTACTTCCCACTTTCTCTTCTATGAGGTTCAGTGTAGTTGGCTTTATATTGAGGTTTTTGATCCATTTGGACTTGAGTTTTGTGCGTGGTGATAAATATGGACATATTTTTATTCTTCAACTTGTTGATATCCAGTTATTCCAGCACCATTTTGTTGAATATGCTTTCTTTTTTCCATTTTATATTTTTTCTTTTTGGTCAAAAATCAAGTGTTTGTAGGTGTATGGATTGATATCTGGGCCTTTTATTTGTTTCCATTGATCCTCCTGTCTGTTTTTATGCCAATAACAGTCATTTTCAGTACTGTAGCTTTATAGTAGAGTTTGAAGTCAGGGATTGTGTTGCCTCCAGAAGTTCCGTTATTGTACAGGATTGTTTTGGCTATCCTGACTTTTTTGCTTTTCCATATAAAGTTGTGTACTGTTCTTTTGATGTCTGTAAAAAATTTTGCTGGGCATTGAATTGAATCTGTAAATTGCTTTGGATAAGATTGCCATTTTGACTGTGTTAATTCTACCTACCCAAGGACATGGAATGTCTTTCTATTTTCTGGTGTCTTCTTCAGTTTCTTCCTTCAAAGATTTAAAGTTCTTGTCACACAAGTCTTCCACTTGTTTGGTTAGAGTTACTCTGAGATATTTTATGCTATTTGTGGCTATTGTGAAGGGTAATGTTTCACTGATTTTTTTTCTCAGCCCATCTATCATCTATATAAAGGAGGGCTACTATTTTTTCTGAGTTAATCTTGTATCCTGCTACATTACTGAAGGTATTTATGAATTGTAGAAGTTCCTTGGTAGAATTTTTGGAGTTGCTTATGTTAACTACCATATCATCAGCAAATAGTGAGAGTTTGACTTCTTTTCCAATTTGTATCCCCTTGATCTGCTTTTGTAGTCTTATTACTCTAGCTAGAACCTCAAGAACTACATTGAATCAATATGGAGAGGGTGGTCAAATTGTCTTGTTCCTGATTTCAGTGGAATCACTTTCAGTTTCTCTCCTTTAGTTTGATGTTGGCTGTTGTCTTGCTGTATAGTACCTTCATTATGTTTAGGTATGTTTCTTGAATCCCTGCTCTCTCCAAGACCTTTATCATGAAGGAATGTTGAATTTTTTCAAAGGCCTTTTCATCATTTAATGAAATGATCATGTGGTTTTTTTTCAGTTTGTTTATATGGTGGATTACATTGACAGATTTTCATATGTTGAACCATCCCCGTGTCTCTGGGATGAAGCCGACTTGATGGTGGATAATTTTTCTGATGTGTTCTTGGTTTGACAGTATTATATTGAATAGTTTTGCAGCACTATTCATGAGTGAGATTGGTCTGTAATTCTCTTTCTTTGTAATGTCTTTTTGTGGTTTGGGTATCAGGTAAAATTGAGTCATATATTAGGGTTAAACAGGGTCAGAGAGAATCCTTTATGTGATTTTTTTTTACAAAGATTACCTAAGACTGTACAAATAGGGGTAACAGACCCAGGAGCTAGATTCATACTAATTGAATCTTTGGGTTTTGAGAATGCCAACTTAGAATGCAAAAAGGTACTTCGGCCTCTAAAGGTCAGATCAGCACCAATGGATGAATGGATCTTGCATACAATGAATGGGGAGACACTTGACTATAATACTGAAGCTTGGGTAGGAGAAGCAATTTCCAATGGTATGAGGAGACATCAAAATGCCAAATGTTTTAATTGTGGTAGAATAAGACATCTGAGAAGGGATTGTAGACAAGGAATTCATAGGAATAATGTCTCCTCTGGGAATGGCAAGAATAGAAGGACTCAGCCTTCAGGTATATGTAGAAAAGGCCAACGTTGGGCCAATGAATGTAGGTCAACAAAAGACAGACAAGGCAACCTGATACCATTTGGAAACTCCTTGGGGGGGCCTCTTGCAGGCCCCCATGATGAACGTGGTCCAATCATCCCCAGTTACTGTGGAGACCATGTCTCACCAGGAAAATCAAAAAATGCAGGAAGTTTCCAGGAACAATTAAAAGTTTCCAGGAAGAAGATGCTGCCCCACAGCAAGAGCTCCACCTGGTTGAGATGACATCATTATGTTGATAGCACTCCTATAACAGCAGGTTTTGGGTACCAGCTGCTGAAGTGGTGCACCTTCTCACCACTTCTCTGGCCAGAACTCCAAATAAAAATTTGGAAAAAAAACCCTATTGACTGATCAGAAATCATTTGCAACCATACTAGACAATAATCTTAAAACTTAACCATCACTTTACTTTTGCAGGATGCTAAAAAGAGAACATCACTCCCATGATAGCAGGAAGCAATTCTATAGAACAATATCCCCCTCCCAAAAACATTTGTCCTCAGGGTTGTGAACAACGTTTAGGGGTTGTTGATTATTACTTGTATAAGGTATAGGGTTGGGGTAGAAACTATGTAGGTTAAGAAAAAAAGGGGGGATAATAGTAGTAGGTAATAGAGTGAATACTTGTGAGCTATTATTTATGGATAATTTACATTGGTATTGTTTTGTATATTGATACAAGTTCAAATTATATTTGTTATTTCTGCTTACAATATTTGTACACATATGCAAAGTTATTCTATTAGATTGTATATATGCATGTTTCTATCTCTGTTTAGGACATTTTGTATATTGATACAACTTTTAAGATATATTTTTGTATTGCATTATATATTATTCTTACCTCTGAACAAGATACTTATACATAGCCTCCCTCTCTGTCCTTCTGTCCCAATGCATTCAACCCATCTCATGCTTTGTTTTACTTGAGATAGGGTTCCAATTTGTAGGAACTGAACATCTACCTCTTGAAGAGACCAATTCAGATGCCAACATTCTGGGGTAATGATACTTACATCCATGCCTGTGTCTAGTAAACGTTCAATAAAAATGCCATTTATACACACTCTTAGCTTTGGTCTTTGATCATTTATAGAAGTCTGCCAGAATATATGTTCCCTATGTCCTACTGGAGTGTTTGATCCATCCTCCACATCTATTCCTTCATCTAGACCAGTATGGTTTTTTTTTTTTTACAGTAGGCACTGGATTTTTAAATTTTCCTGGTGAGATATGTTCTCCACAGTAACTGGGGATGATTGGACCATGTTCATCATGGGGGCCTGCAAGAGGCCCCCCCCCCAAGGAGTTTCCCGATGGTATCAGGTTGCCTTGTCTGTCTTTTGTTGACCTACATTCATTGGCCCAACGTTGGCCTTTTCTACATATACCTGAAGGCTGAGTCCTTCTATTCTTGCCATTCCCAGAGGAGACATTATTCCTATGAATTCCTTGTCTACAATCCCTTCTCAGATGTCTTATTCTACCACAATTAAAACATTTGGCATTTTGATGTCTCCTCATACCATTGGAAATTGCTTCTCCTACCCAAGCTTCAGTATTATAGTCAAGTGTCTCCCCATTCATTGTATGCATGATCTATTCATCCATTGGTGCTGATCAGAACTTCCCTTACATTGCTACTTTTTTCCTCCCATTCCAGACCCTTACCCACCACATTAATGAACCAATAACTTATCTGAATTAAGGCCCACTCCACATATAGAACCCATACCTAACACTGCTTGGGTGACCAAGAACCTGAAACTGAATAGCCCAGGGACTTCTAGTAAAACCAAATAAAAAATATAGGTCTAAAAGATGTAGGGATAAAATGACTCTTAATAATATTCTGCTATTCTCATAGATCAGTGCCCCCTTTTCAACCATCAGCACACTAGCTTGCTTCTGCATCAGATGGGAACAAATATAAAAACCCACAGTCTACAGAGAGTGAGAAACTTGGAGCACTCAATGCTAAATGGGATATCTCCATCAAACAGGATCAGGAAATCCTGATGTCTGAAATTCAGAGATCCCATGGAAGAGGAGGTAGAAAGAATGTAAAAACTGGAGAGAATGGAATACAACAAGAGACAAGACCCCCAGAATCACCATGAGCAAAGGATATATGAGGTCAGAGACTGAAGTAGTATGCACCAGGTATGCATGGGTCTGCACCAGGTCCTTTTTGCATATATTATTTTCCAGCTAAGTGTTTCTGAGGGAACCCTGAGAATACGAATGAGTGGGTCTCTGACTCCTGTACCTTCTCTTGGGCTCTTTTCCTCCTGTTGGTCTGTCTTGTTGGACTTTGTTGTAATAGTTTTTGTTTTATCTTATATTTTATTTTTTTTCGTTTTTGTTCAGAGAAAAGGGAAAAAATTATTATTATTTTTTTATATTTAAAAATTTCCATCTCCTTCCCTCCTCCTCCCCCTCCCTCCGCTCCTCCTCCCCCTTCCCGCCCCTCCTTCTCCCCCTTCCCTCCCCTTCCCTCCACCCATGCCTCCCCTCCCTCCCTCTCAAGGCCAAGGAGCCATCAGGCTTCCCCACTCTATGCTAAGTCCAAGGTCCTCCCAACTCCCCCCAGGTCCAGGAAGGTGATCGACCAAGCTGAGAAGGCTCCCACAGAGCCCGTCCATGCAGAAGAATCAGAGCCCAGCGCCAATGTCCTTTGCTTCTCAGTCAGCCCCCGCTGTTGGCCACATTCAGAGAGACGGGTTTGGTCGCATGCTCCATCAGTCCCATTCCAACTGGAGTTGGTGATCTCCCTTTAGTTCTGTCCCACCGTCTCCATGAGTGAACGCACCCCTCACGTTCCTGACTTTCTCCCTCATGTTCTCGCTCCTTCTGCTCCTCATCAGGACCTTGGGAGCTCAGTCCAGTGCTCCAATGTGGGGCTCAGTCACCTTCCCCATCTGTCGCCAGCTGGAGGTTCCCTCACGGTCCTGACTTTCTTTCTCATGTTCTCCCTCCTTCTGCTCCTCATCAGGACCTTGGGAGCTCAGTCCGGTGCTCCAATGTGGGGCTCTGTCATTTTCTTCATCTATCGTCAGGTGGAGGTTCTATGGTGATATGCAAGAAATTCATCAGTATGGCTATAGGAACTGGCCTTTTCAGGCTCCCTCTCTTCAGCTGCCCAAGGAACTAACTGGAGGCGTCTCCCTGGAAACTTGGGAACCCCTCTAGGGTCAAGTCTCTTGACAACCCTCAGGTAGCTCCTTAAATTAAGATATATGCTTCCCTGCTCCCATATCCACCCTTCCTATATCCCAAGCATCCCATTCCCCCAAGCTCTCCCCATTCTCCCCTTCACACTTTTCTCTCCCCATCTCCCCTTCCCCCCATCCCACCCCACCCCCAAGTTCCCAATTTTTGCCTGGCGATCGTGTCTACTTCCAATATCCAGGAGGATTACTATATCTTTTTTTGGGAGTTCACCTTCTTATTATCTTCTCAAGGATCCCAAATTTATAGGCTCGATGTCCTTTAATTATGGCTAGAAACCGATTATGAGTGAGTACATCCCATGTTCATCTTTTTGGGTCTGGGTTACCTCACTCAGAATAGTGTTTTCTATTTCCATCCATTTGCCTGCAAAATTCAAGATGTCATTGTTTTTTACCGCTGAGTAGTATTCTAGCATGTATATATTCCACAGTTTCTTCATCCATTCTTCCACTGAAGGGCATCTAGGTTGTTTCCAGGATCTGGCTATTACAAATAATGCTGCTATGAACATAGATGAGCATATACTTTTGTTGTATGATTGGGCATCTCTTGGGTAGATTCCCAATAGTGGAATTGCTGGGTCCTGGGGTAGGTTGATCCCGAATTTCCTGAGAAACCGCCACACTGCTTTCCAAAGTGGTTGCACAAGTGTCAAATAAATCCTTCACTTCCTTGGTTAGAGATACTCCCAGATATCTTATGCTATTTGTGGCTATTGTGAAAGGTGATACTTCTCTGATTTCCCTCTCTGCTTCCTTATCCTTTGTGTATAGGAGGGCGACTGATTTTTTGGAGTTGATCTTGTAACCTGCCACGTTACTGAAGGAGTTTTTCAGCTGTAGGAGTTCTTTGGTGGAGTTTTTGGGGTCGCTTATGTATACTATCATATCATCTGCAAATAATGAAAGTTTAACTTCTTCCTTTCCAAATTGAATCCCCTTGATTCCCTTATGTTGTCTTATTGCTATTGCTAGAACTTCAAGCACTATATTGAAGAGATAAGGAGAGAGTGGACAGCCTTGTCGTGTTCCTGAATTTAGTGGGATAGCCTTGAGTTTCTCTCCGTTTAATTTGATGTTAGCTGTCGGCTTGCTGTAAATAGCTTTTATTATATTTAGGAATGACCCTTGTATCCCTAATCTCTCCAAAACTTTTATCATAAAAGGGTGCTGAATTTTGTCAAATGCTTTTTCAGCATCTAATGAGATGACCATATGGTTTTTTTCCTTCAGTTTATTTATATGATGGATTACATTGATAGATTTTCGTATGTTGAACCAACCCTGCATCTCTGGGATGAAGCCTACTTGATCGCTATGGATAATTTTTCTAATGTGTTCTTGGATTCGGTTTGCCAGTATTTTATTGAGAATTTTTGTGTCAATGTTCATGAGTGAGATTGGCCTGTAATTCTCTTTCTTGGTTGAGTCTTTGTGTGGTTTAGGTATCAGGGTAACTGTAGCTTCATAGAAGGAATTTGGCAGTGACTCTTGTGTTTCTATATTATGAAATACCTTAAGGAGTATAGGTATTAGGTCTTCTTGGAAGTTCTGGTAGAATTCCGCATTGAAACCATCTGGTCCTGGGCTCTTTTTGGTAGGGAGGTTTCTGATAACAGTTTCTAATTCTTCGCGACTGACAGGACGATTTAGAGCATTTACCTGGTCCTGGTTTAACTTTGGTATATGGTATTTATCTAAAAAACTGTCCATTTCTTTTACATTTTCGAATTTTGTGGCATACAGGCTTTTGTAGTAAGATCTAATGATTCTCTGAATTTCCTCTGTGTCTGTGGTTATGTCCCCCTTTTCATTTCTGATCTTAATAATTTGCGTGTTCTCCCTCTGCTGTTTGATTAGTTTGGCTAAGGGTTTGTCAATCTTGTTGATTTTCTCCAAGAACCAGCTTCTTGTTTCATTGATTCTTTGGATTGTTTTCTGTGTTTCTATTTTGTTGATTTCTGCCCTCAGTTTGATTATTTCCAGTCTTCTACTTCTCCTAGGTGAGTCTGCTTCTTTTTTTTCCAGAGCTTTCAGGTGTGCTGTTAAGTCACCAATGAGTGCTTTCTCCGTTTTCTTTAAGTGGGCACTTAGTGCTATGAACTTTCCTCTTAGCACTGCTTTCATTGTGTCCCATAGGTTTGAGTATGTTGTGTCTTTGTTTTCATTAAATTCAAGAAAGACTTTAATTTCTTTCTTTATTTCTTCCTTGACCCAGGTGTGGGTCAGTAGTTGACTGTTCAGTTTCCATGAGTTTGTGGGCTTTCTGGGGGTAGCATTGTTGTTGAATTCTAATTTTAATCCATGGTGATCCGATAAGACACAGGTGGTTACTAATATTTTTTTGTAACTGTGGAAGTTTGCTTTGTTACCAAGTATATGGTCAATTTTCGAAAAGGTTCCATGAGCCGCAGAGAAGAAGGTATATTCTTTCCTATTTGGGTGGAATGTTCTATAGATGTCTGTTAAGTCCATTTGGTTCATTACCTCCATTAAGTCTTTCAATTCTCTGTTAGGTTTCTGTCTGATTGACCTGTCCATTGGTGAGAGAGGAGTGTTGAAGTCTCCAACTATTAGTGTGTGTGGTTTGATGGCTGCCTTGAGTTCTAGAAGTGTTTCTTTTACATAAGTGGGAGCTTTTATATTAGGGGCATAGATATTCAGGATTGAGACTTCATTCTGATGGATTTTTCCTGTTATGAGTATAAAGTGTCCCTTTCCATCTCTTCTGATTGATTTTAGTTTGAAGTCAACTTTGTTGGAAATTAGTATGGCCACACCCGCTTGTTTCTTAGGGCCATTTGCTTGATAAACCTTTTCCCAACCCTTTACTCTGAGTAGGTGTCTGTCTTTGTGGTTGAGGTGTGTTTCTTGTAAACAGCAAAATGTTGGATCCTGTTTTCGTATCCAGTCTCTTAGCCTGTGCCTTTTTATAGGTGAATTGAGTCCATTGATATTAAGTGATATTAATGACCAGTGGTTGTTAACTTCAGTCATTTTTAGTAGTAGAGTTTGTGTGTTTCCCTTCTTCTAGTTGTGCTGGTGAAGGGTTGCTAGATGCCTGAGTTATTGTGGGCGTTGTTGGACTCCTTGGTTTGTGATTTTCCTTCTATTACTTTCTGCAAGGCTGGATTTGTGGCTGCGTATTGTTTAAATCTGTTTTTGTCCTGGAATATCTTGTTTTCTCCATCAATGGTGAATGCAAGCTTTGCTGGGTATAGTAGTCTAGGCTTGCATCCATGTTCCCTTAGTGTCTGTAGCACATCTATCCAAGCTCTTCTGGCTTTCATGGTTTCCATTGAGAAATCAGGTGTAATTCTGATAGGTTTCCCTTTATATGTTATTTGACCTTTTTCCTTTGCAGCTCTTAATATCTGTTCTTTATTCTGTATGTTTTGTGTTTTGATTATTATATGGCGTGGGGATGCTTTCTTTTGATCCGGTCTATTTGGTGTTCTGTAGGCTTCTTGTACCTTCATAGGAAAATCCTTCTTTAGGTTGGGGAAGTTTTCTTCTATAATTTTGTTGAATATGTTTTCTGGGCCTTTGAGTTGTAATTCTTCTCCTTCTTCTACCCCAATTATTCTTAGGTTTGGTCTTTTCATGGTGTCCCAGATTTCCTGAATGTTTTGTGTTAAGAATTTGTTAGATTTGTTTAGTTCTTTAATCTGTGAGTTTATTTCCTCTATAGTATCTTCAGAGTCCGAGATTCTTTCTTCCATCTCTTGTATTCGGTTGGAAATACTTGTCTCTGAAGTTTCTGTTCGTTTACTCAGAGTTTCTATTTCCAGTCATCCCTCAAATTGTGTTTTCTTCAATACCTCCATTTCATTTTTCAGGTCTTGTACTGTTTCCCTTACCTGTTTGATTGCTTTTTCTTGTTTTTCTTGTTTTTCTTGGGTATCTTTGAGAGATTTATTTATTTCGTCTACCTTTTTGTTTGTCAACTCCATTTCTTTATGGCAGTTTTTTACCTCCTGTTTAAGGTCCTCTATTATTTTCGTAAAGTACTGTTTAAGGTCGGATTCTTCTATATCTTCTGGGGTAGGGTGTTCAATTCTTGTTGTTTCGGGATGTCTGGATTGTGGTGATGTCATGTTGCCTTTCATGTTGTTGGAGGAGCTCCTGCATTGGCGCCTGCCCATCTCTTCCTTCAAAAGGAGCCCGGAGGCGTTTGGTGTCCTAGACCAATCTTTGCTGTGACTGAAACTGGTTGGATCTCCCCTGTGTCAGAGGAGGACCTATTCCTTGCGTCACAATCTGAAGAAGCCCGCGCTCCCTTGCAGGAATCCCCAGGCCTGCCTGGAGGCCAGAGTCTGATTCCTCTGGGTGGATGGCCTTAGAACAGGAGCAGGACACCAGTTCAGGTGGGACTGAACTGGTGGAATACCACACAGCGAACCTGGCAGCATAATCTGAAGGAGCCCGCACCCCTCCGCAGGAATCCTCAGACCTGCCTGGAGGCCAGAGTCTGACTCCTCTGGGTGGATGGCCTTAGAACAGGAGCAGGACACCTGAGAACACTAGGGAAATCTTGGGAGACACAGGGACGGGAGAAACCAACACAAGCCTGCAGAGGGAAGTGGGGGTACGGGGTCTGTGCTCTCTTCCAGGGCAGGTTGCCCCAGGGTCCACATTCACTCACCAATTCAGATGGAATGTCAGGGCACAGGATCAGGGATTCCAGGCAGCCCAGGGCCGCAGCCCAGACGAAAGGGCCAAGGTGGGGGCAGGGCGGGATGGAATACCACACAGCGAACCTGGCAGCACAATCTGAAGGAGCCCGCACCCCTCCGCAGGAATCCTCAGACCTGCCTGGAGGCCAGAGTCTGACTCCTCTGGGTGGATGGCCTTAGAACAGGAGCAGGACACCTGAGAACACTAGGGAAATCTTGGGAGACACAGGGACGGGAGAAACCAACACAAGCCTGCAGAGGGAAGTGGGGGTACGGGGTCTGTGCTCTCTTCCAGGGCAGGTTGCCCCAGGGTCCACATTCACTCACCAGTTCAGATGGAATGTCAGGGCACAGGATCAGGGATTCCAGGCAGCCCAGGGCCGCAGCCCAGACGAAAGGGCCAAGGTGGGGGCAGGGCGGGATGGAATACCACACAGCGAACCTGGCAGCACAATCTGAAGGAGCCCGCACCCCTCCGCAGGAATCCTCAGACCTGCCTGGAGGCCAGAGTCTGACCCCTTTGGGTGGATGGCCTTAGAACAGGAGCAGGACACCTGAGAACACTAGGGAAAGCTTGGGAGACACAGGGACGGGAGAAACAGACACAAGCCTGTAGAGGGAAGTGGGGGTAGGGGGTCTGTGCTCTCTTCCAGGGCAGGTTGCCCCAGGGTCCGCATTCACTCACCAGTTCAGATGGAATGTCAGTGCACAGGATCAGGGATTCCAGGCAGCCCAGGGTCGCAGCCCAGAAAAAAGGGCCAAGGTGGGGGCAGGGCGGGATGGAATACCACACAGCGAACCTGGCAGCACAATCTGAAGGAGCCCGCACCCCTCCGCAGGAATCCTCAGACCTGCCTGGAGGCCAGAGTCTGACCCCTTTGGGTGGATGGCCTTAGAACTAGAGCAGGACACCTGAGAACAACTAAGAAAATATCACTGGTGCTACTGTGTTGAGAGGTCAGCGAGGTATGAAAGTGCATCTCCAGAAGTCGTCATCAGGACTGCAGTGTCCCAAAGAATGATGGATCCTCTGGCAGACTGTCAGGTCCCCTTGCAGGCCAAGCAGCTCTCAGACAAAGGCCTACCTTGCCCCGGGCAGTCAAATGAAGGAGGGGACCTCCCACCGGCCTGGGTGCACTCAATTCCAGGTCCCCAGAGCCCAAACAGGCTGAGCTGTGGGATTTTGTGGCCCCAAAGACGGGAGGATGAGGCAGGGGGGGGGAAGGATTCTGGGTGCAAGCTGGGAAGGGACAGGAAGAGAGAGGCAGTATCCAGGGAGAATAACCCCTGCAGGAAGAGCAGGAAGTGTGCTGGTGGCAGGGGAGTTGTGGAGTGTCTGTGGTCCCTCTCCGGGCAGCTGCCGCGGTTCGGGCACTCACTCCTCACTCACCCCAAAGAATGATGGATCCTCTGGCAGACTGTCAGGTCCCCTTGCAGGCCAAGCAGCTCTCAGACAAAGGCCTACCTTGCCCCGGGCAGTCCTTATCTTATATTTTATTTTGTTATATTAAAATGAATGAATGAATGTAAACCTAACCATTAGGATAAAGCTTAAAAATTTCACTTAGGAGGATTTCATATAGAAATGAGGCTAAAAATTGTCCTTATGCTTTTTTCTTTTTGAACATGCATTAGAGATGAGTGAAAAAGGCATTTTTCCCAAGTGATGAACAACTTTTTTCTTTTCTAAACATTCATGTACCACTCACTTATCATATGTTTATGAACAGAATGATCTGTAAATTAAAATATTATTTATTATTTTATTTTCCTTATAAGCCTGAAATATATTTAGACCTAAGAAAAGGAAAAGAAAGAAATCAGAGAAAAAGTCCCATTCATAATATAATAAAAAACAAAAATAAAACAAAAAAACCAAGTTGATGGCCCAAAGATTAAATGACACTAACTCTTCTCTTTGGATGAATTTTCAGACTAGTAGGATGAGGGGATAGACAGACACGTAAACAAATTATTTGAAAAAAAAGTGCTATGTGTCCCATATTGATCATACATTTAGGATACCATCTTAAAGGAAATCATAAAATAAGATGCCGTACAGATGAGGGAGATGAGAAAGCATCATGAGAGGAAAGAACAGTGAACACTGAGGAGAGCCATGCTTGGGGGAGAGTACATGGCATCATTTATAGCTGGGGGAATGAGAGGAAACAGTAACATAAGCTGCAAGTGTTCACACAAGTTCAGCCATGGGGACGCAGTGAACATTCTGTTTGGACAGTGGGTTGAGAGAAGTGTGGGGTGTAGAGAAAGCTCTGAGCAAGTGAATTCCTGAGTGAACGCAGGCCACTGAGATGGGAACAGCTAGCCAAGGACTCCATAGCCTCAGGCTCAGGGGTATGGCCAAGCTTTCCTGCTGGGGCTAAGGCAAGTGTTGACAGTGTGTGTAGAAAATCTCCACCATAGCTAGCTCCCCTCGTGTAATTATGGCCTGAAGACTCCTCCCCTAGAGAGACTGCTCCTACTAAGATAGCTAAACCTCTCTCCTTGACCCAGCTCCTTGCTTGTTTGTAGGTGTAATTGATTAGCTGTATGCAATAAACCTGTTTCTTAGACCCCAGCTTGCTGTCCAGTGTCTTATCTTCATTCTCTTGCTTGCCCTGGTCAGACCCAAGTCCCTGGAGCTGTGCAAGGAAGGACACAGTGCAACCGAAGTTTAATACCATATGGGACCTAAACTAGATTGGCCAGAGTTGCAGTTTATTTCTTTGGCAAATGTCACTGCCAAATAGCATGATAGAAGTCAATCACAGAGTTATTTATAGCCTGGAATCCAGAGGACTTAGCAACAGGCCTGCTGTCAGGGATGAGAGGGTGAGAATGACTCTGTGGTCTTCAGCTTGATGTCTGAGCATCTCAGAGTGTCATTCAGTGAGAGTGGGTGTATCGGATAAAACAGGCTTGAGGCAAAATAGAATTTAACAAAAAATGAAGTCAGACAATACATAGGTGGATACCAAAGTCTTTGGGACTTATATTTTCAATATGAGAGGCATAGAGTCATAGAGAGCAGATAATATGAGCAAGAGGGTACAAAGGACAGCAAGACAATAAAGACAGGGAGCTTGCCTTTAAAGGACCATGAAGGACCATGCCTTATTAGAGAAGACCGTGAAGCTGATCACTACTCGACATGGCCTCACTTTTCATCTTCATTTAATGAGGGATCTCGCACTGGGTAGTGCTTCTCTGGGGCCTGCTTGCCACCCATGGTCAGATGGCCACTGCAGCATCATCTCACGCCTCCCATTAGGTCTCTTTTCACACAATTGACATTTAGAAAGGGTACTGGACTTGGCAAACCAGGGTTAAGTCCTATTCCTTCATTTTAAAGTATGACTTTGGGCCATTCCATTCTCTATCTGCAGTCCCCAGAAACCACTGCTCTGTGATTCAGGGATTTTATCTATAAAACAAAGAGGAAGGTGGTGTGCAATGCTTATCATCCTATTCCATTGACTGTCAGATAAAATATTTGGTAATGATGTGTAAACTGCCAAGTGTTGGAAGTGACGGGCATCATGGTATTGGTACCAACAGTCTTTTAGCGTATAGTTGGCACTACGTTTTAAACTTTGAATAGGACTGGTGTATCGGCAAGTGGATGTATTGTTTTTTGTCATGTGACCATTTAAAATATACTTTTCGCAATTTTGAAATATGCACTCTGATACTAGCTATAGTCACACTGTTGTGCACTGGACTTCAGGAAGCTTTTCTTCCTGTTTAACTGGCTAGCATCTCTCCATCTCCCAGTCCTCATTCCCACACCCAGAAACTACTACGTTTCTGTCTGATAATATATGTTCAAGTGTTTGCACTGGTAAGGCAGGAATTACTTTTCTGCACATAGATTTGTTTCACTTAGCATAGGTTCACCTGTGTTGCTAAAAATGATGGATTTCTTCCCTTCTTTTCAAAGGACAAACCATTTGATGGCATAAATGCACCACCTTTTCTTGACTCATGTTTTCACTTGCAGAGACTTAGGTTAATTCCATTTCTTGGTTATTATTATCAGGGCCTCACTGAACACAGGAGTGCATGTATAACCGCTCTCAATTTCCTTTGTACAGATCCCTTGAGGCTGAATTTCTAGCCGTGTGCTACTTACATTTTTAATCTCCTGAGGAGCCTCTGTAGTGCTTTTCATGATATTTATAATAGTTTGCATTCTCACCAGTGTTTGTTTCCCTTTCTCTGAATCTTTATCAGACTTATCAGTTGTCATTTTTCTGAAAGCTATTCTAGCAGATATGAAGTGGCATATTATGGGTTTCTTGATGAGTGATAGTAAACATTCTTCGTATACCTGTTGGTCGCTTCTATGTCTTCTTTTGTGAAACAGTATATTCAGGTCCTTTGTCTATTTTTAATAGTGTTAGCTTAGTTTCGCTATTGAATTTTTGAATTCCTCACGTGCTTTGGATATTAACACTTTACAAAAACTATAGTTTTTAAAATATCATTGAGAAAATATAAGTAACTAGAAGAAACCAGATATAGTGGGACATGTCTGTAATCAAAGCACTTTTGACACTGATATGGGTGGATCATGAGCTGGCGGCTAGGCTAGTCTAGAGGAATACACAGTCTCTGAAAAAGGAATGAATAAATCAACCAACCAACCAAACACAGACATAAGAATGAAATTGGTTCCTTATCCCAGAATATATGAAAACAGCTCTGGCTGGTTTATGGACTTAATCATAAGGCCTGAAACTATAAAATTGCTCTAGGAAAACAAGAGAGAGAAACTCTCTGCAACTGGTCTGGGCTCTGACTGTGTTTCAGTCCGACCCCAAAGATACAGGCAACAAAAGCAGGAATAGAAAAAAATGCATTAAATCAGGCTAGAATGTTTCAGTCTTCAAGCAAATGGTCATAAATGATTGTGAAACAGGTAGCCAGGAAAAACATGCTGGTTCACATCTTTACTTGGTAGCTGAAATTATTCTTACAGACTCAAAAAAGGCTCCAGACGCTGGGCTTCTTATGTGGACCACATCCGTGCTCCAGTCAGGTTCCTTTAGATGCCTCTATAGCCCATCACTACTGTGAGACTCCTCCTTCCTCCCTAACTGCGCTTCTCTAACTCTCTTGTGCTTTTATAAAAAAAAAAAAAACTATTTATTTATTTATTTATTTATTTATTATTTTTTATGGCAACTCACCACTACTCTTGCATTTGGACCACTGGGGTGGTTTTGTCCCTGCGTCACAGAACCCAAACCTTTCCGGGTTTTCTATTGTATGATCTGTAGGTCATAGCAGAAGGACCAATGAGTCCTAAGTCTAGCTTCCTTAGCCGAACACATGCACGGTATTAGTACCCCAGGGATCCCCTGCAGGACAAAGCTAAAGGTCGGACTTGGCATGAGGTGGTTCCTAACCTGACTTCCCACTGGGGGCTTCCTCTCTGTTTCTAGTGTTTCCAGGGATGACCTTTGCCCACGCTTCTTCATTTCAGCCCAGGGTCTGCTTTAGTAATACTATCCACCCAATGATAATTTGGATAACTAAATGTGGTTTTATAGTCATCTCTCATTTAAACCCCCAGATATGACGATTTAAAGTTTAGTGTATGAGCAGAGTTTAACTTTTGTTATTGCCATGGTAATATATAGAAATTCTTGAATGGGTCATCACTCAGTTTTATAAGAGTATTCTCTAAGAGGTATTTTTGACAATTTTGAAAGCCTAAGCCAATACACAGTGTTCTGTTTTAAGTGTCTAAGAGCAATTTTGTTAATGTACGCTGCATGCCATGCTCTGTGAGGGCGATTTACTTGTGTTACCGCATATAATCTTCTTAGCAGCAAGATTGATTTTATTACCTACAATTTACAGATGAAGAAACCATGGCTCCGGTGATTAAGGAACGTATCCCTAACTATACCATAAATAATGGGACCTTGAGTTTGAGCTTGAAATGAATTCCTGAGCTCATGTGCCTTTCCGTCAAATTTCACTGCCTCAAGAAAAGTGAAAAGAACAGGAGATACTTAAGGAGTTGAATGTGAATTAGAATTATTTGTGGATGTGTTGAGTCCTTGATTAAAACTTAATAAAAATTCTATCGATTCATATATTAATGTGTAGAAGAGAAAACGCTTATATAGCACAGCATTTGGTTTTGAGAGGAATGCTGGCCTGCAGTAATAGCAGCTCCACTGGGAAAAGACTCCTATGCAGCTGTCTAAATGAAGGAACTTGTCCTTGACAAATGATCGTTTTGATATTTTAGGCCATTTAAAAATATTAAATCAGCTTCTTTTAGACATTTGACTAATGAAATAGTGGAAAGCAGTGAGTTAAAAAGAATCACTCATATGACTCGATGCTTTGTGTCTCCAGCTATCTGCAAGATGGATGATGGAGTGCTTTTCTTTTGGGAGTGTCTTAAGAATTGTTAAGCACACTATTTTCATAGCTTCTCACTGGTCTCCCTATCATTCCTTGGCTCAGGAACGTCTATTGATAGGATTCGCTCAGATACAGAGAGCGGCAGACACTTTTGGCAGGAGCTCTTTGGAGCTCTCCTAGGAGATGTGGCCAGCTTTGCTTTGTGTGATGACAGATGGGCCATACATTTCTCTAAGAAATTAGTCATTGACCGACGCCAAGATGCTAAGGCAGAGCCATGAAGACTGCACAGGTTTCTGGAGAGGAATGGCATGCCAGCTCACAGACTACATTATAACAAAAACAAAAACCAGTGTTGTAGTAGCCTTGTGCCATGGAGGATAAGAATAAAGAAGAAAATTGAATTCAGGTACAGCCTTGCTCCCAAAGCCTGATTTGACCTCTTGCTTGGGAGTTGGATATATAACTGAAAGAGGCTGACAGTACAATGTGCCGAGAAGATGAGAATTGAGAACAGCTGAATTTTTGTGACAGGAGACAAGCCTTCTGAAAGCCATTCTTTCTCATGGGAAGTAGCTGTACAAATATTTTAGCTTTCAATGAAAACTCCCAAATATGTACTGTGTCTGTTCTTTTAAATGTGAGGGTATACTGTATCTGAAATAGCTTTTCTGGATTAGGATGCCCGTGCATGCAGCACGCATCGGTGTGTGCGTGCCTGTGTGTATGCATGTGTTAAATGGAATCGGTTCTGATGGGGGAGCAGTGTATTTGTGGATAGCTATGTGAGTGAGAATCCATTCCCAGGCATTGAGGGAAACACAGGGCAAGAGGAAGGTGAAGGAATTTAAAGGAGAGACATGGTGGATAGAAGGTCAGAGATGAGAGAGGAAGGGCTTGATGAGAAATGCCCTTGTTGTGGTCATGCTGGTGAAAAAGCTGTCGATTTCTAATTACACCTTTTCAGTTGGGATCCTCTTTCCCTGGGTCTTCCTGCGATGCCAGGTTTCTCCGTTGTCTTTGTTCTTGCCTGGTCCATTCTAAGTGTTAGCCTCCCAGCCTCAAAATCTTACAACAGTTCAACACAGGGTGAAGCATATCCAAAGTTGTATTGCTGAGTTAGATTCATGTTTATTTAAATGGACACCCCCATTCCTATGAGAACTCTCTAGAAAACGGTGTGTGTGTGCATGTGCGTGTGTGTGCATGTGTGTGTGTGTGCATGTGTGTGTGCTCTCCTCATTAAAGGATTTCTTCCTGTGTGTGCTGAGAATGTAAAATGCTCACTGCATTCTCCTTCAGGGAGCTCATAATCAAACCCAGGACCTAGTTAGATGAAAAAAAGAGTTCCCTTTAGCCTTAACAAAATTATAGTCTTTCTTCCACCAATCACTGCCCTCTGTAAAACATGAAATAAAAATTTTAAACCTGTTTATAAAAAAATGTTTCCAGCTATTAGAGCATAATAAGGAAGCAGGGTTTTTAGAGCAAAGGCAGAATAAAGTTGCTTGTGCAGTCTATGGTGCATGCATGGACAAGCAGCTCCTAAGGCACCCAGATCATCACTGATGATCGTATGGCTCCTTTCTTGACCCTTAAGTATTTGCCAACCCTTTACAGAGTTCAGTTTTGCACTGTTTGAGATGTCAGAAAGCAAGCAGTGGATGTAAGACACCCTCTGCTGTCAGTCTGCAGCGAATAGCCATACACCCTCCCAAGTCAGTAGCCAAGCATTTTTTTTTTTTGCGTAAAATTCAGGCATGCAAATTCAAATGTTGAAGATGCCAAATAGATAATGGGAAAGTGGGATGGTTGCCTCTGGGGGCATTTGAGACTGGTGGGCATGACTCCTAAGTTGAAAACGTTGAGATGTTTTCAGCTTTGTAAGTTCTGGTGTTTGCCTGTAAATTTACAGTATCTAGCATGGAGAGATTACATGACCATATGATGTACCCAGGGGAAATAAGAAAACAGACTAGAAATGGTGCCAACAGCTTGGCGACTCAGTGGCCTTTATTAGGAGACACTTTCCAGGGAAGGAGCAGAGACAGTGGAGTCCTCACAGTGAAAGGCAGTTTCAAACTAGCATTTCGTCATAACATCTCCCGAAATTGTGCTTTCTCTTTCCCCTTTCAAATCAATTTATCCGGATACTGGGAAGGTATCAAGGAGTAGAGATAAGAAATAGAAGTGGGGTTCTCCCTTCCGTCAGTACAGAGGTTGGAGCTGGGTTGGGGTGGCCTCCACTCTGAGAATTTTGCTTGCTTGTAGGTGTGTAAAATCAAGGCTGTGAACTGCAGAGGGAGGAAAGCAAATAGCCAAGCTCTGGTTCCTAATTCTGTGATGATGAATCACACGTATTTATTTCAGTGTCAGAGAAAAATTTCCCGAGAACCTTCTGTGAGTATTAGGGTGCCATTTATTTCAAAGCCAAGAAGGCCCCAGTATATTTATCTCTCTGAAGGCTTACTCTTCCCCACCACTTTAATTGGCCATGTTAGATTGATTTTTGAAAAATGACATCTTACTGAGGGCACATTCTGATTTCCTAGTGCAATTATCTTCTGACTACTTATCTTCCCAGTTAAAGGTTCTATACTACCAGCCCTTCAGTGGCTACCTCCAGTGAAGGCTTTAAACACATTTTCAAATAATGTTTGGAAGGAGAGATAAGGATGACTCTGTTGAGGATTCAAACCTTTCTTAAAGGAATTTTTGGTGTTAGCAGCTGCCTGAACACCAAAGGTCTAAAATCAAGGAGGAACGTCTCTAGACTGAAAGTCGGCTAAGCCTGAGACCCAAGGTATGATGGCGCCACAGACAAGATAGGGACCAGCTCAAGTGTTGAGTTTCTCCTGTGATGCCCCAGTTGGTAATCCAGCTTCTCTTTGAAGTTTCCCAAGACTGAGGGAATTTGCTGTCTCCTTATGAACCACAATTCATTTTTCTTGGCTTCTCAAGTCATTTATAAACTCTTCCTTAAAAGCAAAAAAAAAAAAAAAAAACCCACCTTTTTTTCCCTGTTGCTTCTACTTATATGTTCAACACTTTATGAGTTTGAATTATCCTGTAAATAGATTTTCATATACTGGAAGAAAGCATCCAATATCACATTTTTAAGTAGAATTATCAATTTTTGATTTGCTATTTCATTTTCATTTTTACAGCTCATTTATAGTGGTTTTTTTTTTTTTGGTAGCACAGGGTACACAAAGGACGTCTTTTGTTTTCAGAAGGTTATTTCACCACAGGACACCATGGAGTGGGCCATGATGGAACAGGGAACAATGGAACGGGCAGACACAGGGCAGACCTAGTTGGGTTGCTTTCTAGACCATCAGTTAGGCAGGAAAGAACACTCTTAGTGGGCTTGATTCCTTAGAAACTTGACCATTTGAAGGAGGAGAAGATCACACTGCTAAGAGGTACTTCATGAAAGAGAAGATAATGGTGAGATCCTGAGAAAGATGCTTGGGTGGGACCAGTCTCAGGGAACCTTATGAAGAAGCATAAAGACTTGGGATCTGGAAAATGGTATGGTCCAAGCTCCAGACTAGATGTCAAACATCATTCAGTGTAGTTGACTTTCTTGCTTCTTGTTTGAGGCAGAGACAGGTCTTTCACTTTTTTGGTTAGAGTTATTCCAAGATATTTTATGTTGTTTGTGGCTATTGTGAAGGGTGATGTTTTTTTGATTTCTTTCTCAACCTGTTTATCATCTGTATATAGGAAGCTACTGATTTTTTTGGGGGGGGGGGTTAATCTTGTATTAATCTTGTTAATCTTAATATTACTGAAGGTGTTTATCAGTTGTAGGAATTTCCTGGCAGAATTTTTCAGGTCATTTATGTATACTATCATATCATTTGCGAATAGTGAATGTCTGCCTTCTTCCTTTCCAATTTGTACCGCCTTGATCACCTTTTTTTTTTTTCTTACTGCTCTAGCTAGAACTTCAAGTACTATATTGAATAGATATGGAGAGAGTGGACAGCCTTGTCTTGTTCCTGATTTTAGTGGAATCACTTTGAATTTATCTCCATTTAGTTTGATGTTGGCTGTTGTCTTCAAATGTATTGCCTTTATTATGTTTAGGTATGGTTTTTTTTTGTATCCTTAATCTCTTCAAGACCTTTATCACGAAGTGGTACAACATGGACTTTTTTCTTAGAGTGAAAATAAACATTCCCTACTTATTTGATGACTTTCTTACCATGTAACAAATCAAGGTAGGGATATTAATGTAAATGTAAATATTTTCCATTGACTTTGTTTTCTCCAAATAATTTTGTTATGATAAAATTAAAAACACTCTTCACCCTCCATGAATAACTAGTCTGCTAAATATTTTCTCTACATTCCTCCACTCTTTAGGCTGAAATCAAGCATGGAAAATTTCACCTTTCCAGACAGGCCTTTTTGAAAACCATAAGCAGAGGGAAGTGGGGTTAAATTTATATTTAACTTCAATTTTTTTAACCACAAATAATATAATATGGGGCACTAAGCAATCATTTTTTTGGTATAATTGAGCTCACTTGTTTGTCAGTTCAATTATTTATGAGCCACTTACAGATTTATTTAGGCATTTCAGCCTACCCTGACCTCCATCTCCCAGAACTCAATATCTACATGGTTTGGTTTCCCTGTTTGGAAACATAAATAAGAAGAATTCATACTAGTATAAAACGTTTTCATGTTGCAAAACAAGAAGATGATTATGTACTCTGTGTGGTTACTCCCATTACTATGTGAGAGGACCCCCAAAATATAAGAAATATTGAACTAAGGTGATCTAAAACAATTCTCTTTTCACATGATTTAATACTGGATTAAACAAAGAGTTTGGAAAGTCTTGGGAGAATCACATATTTGCCACTTTTCAGTCTTCTCGTGGAAAGTTTTATGATTAAAAAAATGGGCAAGCTAGGGATCTGAGAATTTTGTAATTCTAAATCAAAAGTGACAAATTTTATCAAAAGTATCAGGGATTGAACATGGAGTTGCCTGGCCCAGGATAGTGGTGTTTACATAGTTGAGTCTTCATTGTTTCAATTTCGACAGAGTGCAGACTAATATACAGAAATTTAGAATAGAGTGAAGCAGCTAGACGTTGCAAAACCAAGCAACGAAAGAGATTTAGTGAAAACCTGGAACACGTATTGTAAGATACAGGGGGCAGTTGGAAGTCATAACTTTGACTGGGGCTGCCTTCTTTTTGGAGGTGTCCTGGAGTTCCTCGGGAAGGTGCAGACAGAGCGAGGTCATGGCAGTTGTAAGCATTTGGGATGAAATGGGGAACAAGGGTAGCGGAGCAGTTGGCTCTTATAACGGCTGGAAGGTGTGCCCTGAATCTGTCAGCAGCTTTTCTGTTTGTATTGAGCTGGATAAACAGCAGGGCAAGGAGATCAAAACTAACTTATTTTTATTCTGGTCTTCATCGACCCCTGGAGAAAGTGCCAATCTTACTGACATTATTCTCCATTATGACTTTTTAGCCTTAATTCTGTTGAACTTGTTCATTGCATTGTTAGAGTTAGTATCGTGCTTAGCAGGCCATGTATAGGATTAGCACCTTTGTCCCCCTCTGGTTTCTTCTGAGCTGCCTTCGGCTTCATCAGTTACAGTTTGCTCATTTCAGAAATTTTTATCACAACAGTGGCATTTCACTTGTTAGCTTGTGGTTCCGAACCAGTTCTTTTGGATGCTGGCCTCATGCTGTGGTAACTAGCTCCTCCACATGTCCCTCCCTGTTTCCTGCCAAGTACAAGTTCTTCATGAAGAAACAGAGTAACACAGAACCTAAAACTAACCTCCAGACTTCACAGCAGTGGAACATGCATCCCGCGACTCCCACACAGTAATAAGTATCTAAGTAAACTAGAAAGAGAGAGATAAAATGAGAACAAGAAACCCATGCTTGAAGGCAGGACTTAAGGAAACTTGTTTTATAATGTATTTCAGAAATTTAATATAATTTTAAATTTATATTAAATATAAATATAAATTTAATATAATGTGCCTTCTGCATCACCAGGAAGGGAGTGATATTGGACGTTACACTTTCCAAATTTAGTAGAGTAGACCTTTGGTTGATATCCAGCACCCTTTAGAATGTGATATCATAACGCAAGTCTTGAAATGTTACTCTGTATTTGTTGATGGAAACTTACACTTCCCAAGAAAGACTTGTGTTTTCAGTTAGTTAGGTTTTTTTTTTTTTTTTTTTTTTTTTTTTTTTTTTTTTTTTTTTTTTTTTTTTTTTTTTGTCTTCTGCTGTTGCCGTTTGATTTTGTTTTTTAAGCAGGTCTTAAACAGGTATGTAGTCTAAGCTACCCTTTAATCTTACATCCTGCCATTTTAGCCTGAGTTTCAAACATGTGCCATCGTGTCCAGTGAGTCTTGTCTTTTAGTATAAGAGGATCTTGTTTGGAATATTTTAGCAACATTGTAGGGATAATTTTGAATACTTAAAATGCAAAGAAGTGATGAGTGTATACGGAGATAATCTAGGTTTGATGATTACTCAGTGAGAACCTGTCTTCAATCATCAGCCCATGACTTCATAAGGAAAGTCAACTACAAACAAAATATAAAAACTAAACACAACAAGAGTGAAAAATGAATAAAAACCAGTCCAACACAGGAAGCCACCATCATGCACACACATGTGGTCTTCGGTATCAGCTGGGATCTGAGCTAAAAGGTCTCATTTTTTCCTTTTTGGGCCCGAGGCAAGCCCCCAGCACCGTGTGTGATGAGTGAATGCAGTTCTCAGACATACTTTTTGTCACTTGCATGACTCTCCTGATGACATCTGTTAAACTTAGAAGCCCCATCATTTACCAAAGAACACATTGACAAAAGAAATAGTGTAGTTAGGTGTGGTGGCACATGCATTTAATCCCAGCATTTGGGAGGCAGAGGATGGCAGATTTTTGTGGGCTAGAGCCCAGCCTGGTCTATGGAGCATGTTCCAGGAGAGCCAAAGATACACAGAGAAACCCTGTCTCAAAAATACCAAAAATTAAAAATAAAAGAAATAGAGTAAAACAATTAAAGATATGTAAAGATGGAAAATACATAGAGAGTCTAGCTACTGTATGCTATTGTGTTGTCTTTGAATTGTTTGACTGCTGAGAAAGGAGTAACAGCTGCTAAAAGACATTTGATTATGAATGCTGCTTGATTAATCCAACCTCTACATTTTGAAAATGCCTTGACTTCAAAATTTAAGTAAAAAGATACTTTGGAGAAGAGGTTTTGTTTTTGTTTTCACAGGAAATGAGAGGCTGTGGATTCATTGTGGGTTAAAAAAATAAGATTTGATTGAGGAAGACACCCTGAAAAAATCTCCAGACTAGGAGAATTCTGGGAAGAGGAAAAGCAGAGAGTCAGTCACCAGCCAGATGCAGAGGAAGTAAGATGGCAATGCTTCACTGAGAAAAGGTGCCAAGCCATGTGACTAAATATAGACAAGAATTATGGGTTAAGTTAAACTGAAAGAGCTGTTAATAATAAGCCTAAGCTAATAGGCAAACAGTTTATAATTAATATAAGCCTATGTGCATTTATTCGGGAATGAATGGCCGTGGTACCAGGTGGGACAGAAACTTCTGTCTTCAGTAGCAACACTCGGTTGCATTTAATTGAATTGTTGGCCAAGAGTTTCCATAGAAATCCCCAAACAACCCAGGGTCTCACTAAGACTGCGGGTTTCTCTCTGCAAACTGACAGCAGGGCCTCATTGCTGAGGCCATACCCACAGAACTCACTGAAAGTGGAGTTGTGCTGGTGCCTGCATGGAATGCCTTCATGCCTGCATTCCAGTGTCTTTGGTGTGGGAAGGTAGGTATGCTAAAAGCAGCTGTGAGAGAATTATAAACACCAGCCCAGCTACAAAATCTTTGACCTACAATCTGTCCTTCCTTCAGGATGTTCAATCTGTCCTTCCTTCAGAATGTTCAGTTCAGGATGTTCAGTTCAGAAAGACACATATGAGCTCAGAGACAGAAGCACCAAGCATCAGACCTACATGGGTCTGGACCAGGTCCTCTGTGTATATATTTATGATAGCTATTAGTTTAGTGTTTTTATGGGATTCCTGACTGTAATAATGAATGAGTCCCAGATTCTTTTGCCTGTTCTTAGGACTCTTTCCCTCCTGTTGTATTACTATGTTCAACTTTGATATAATAGTTTTTTTCTTCATCCTGTCATGTTTTATTTTGTGTTGTTTGGTGCTATCTCTTAGAACCCTGTTCTTTTCTAAAGAGAGACAAAAAGGGAGTCGGTGTGGGAGGTCCTTCTATCTATGTGTTGCTTTTATTGATTAATGAATAAAGAACTGGCTTGGCCTATAGCATGGGAGGAGGAAGTCAGAGTAAGAGAGAAGCCATGGAGTCACCAGAGACAGACACCGGGAACTTTAGCTGGTAAGCCATTGTCATGTGGCAATACACAGATTAATAGAAATGAGTTAAATTAATATGTAAGAGATTAGCCAAATAAGAAACTAGAGATAATGGGGCAATGATTTAATTAATACAGTTTCTGTGTGATTATTTTGGGTCTAAGCTATCAGGGCTGCCAGGAACCAACAAGCAGTGTTTTCTAACAGGATGTGGGTCCAATGGGGGAGGACCTGGGAAGAATAGAGTTAGGGAAACTATAATCAGGATATATTGTATGAGAAAAGAATCTATTTTCAATAAGAGGAAAGAAAACCTCTTTTATATTAAACCAGATCCCAAGAGTGCAGTGTTTTATTTATATTTACTTTTATTTGAATTTTTGTTACTTCTTTGTGTGTGTGTGTGTGTGTGTGTGTGTGTGTGTGTATGTCTGTGAATGTGCCCAAGGAGTTGAGGGATGTATCAGCTTCCTGAAGCTGGAGCTCCTGGCGCTTGTGGGCTGCCTGAGGTGGGTGCTGGGAATTGAGCATTGGCTGGTCCTCTTCAACAACATGTGCTCTTAACCGTGAAGCCCAGGACTGACATTTTAAAAATGAGCCACATCCAATGATCTACACTTGAGTTCGCTTTCATCTAGCCATTGACATTTAAATTCATGCTTCTGATGGCTGCTGCTGTTTTTTTTTCATTTTCAACAATGCAAACCAATTTATGAAAGGAATGCAATTTTGTAATCATATTTATAGTTTTAGTTGACACACAGTAGCTCTACATACTTATGGGGCATGGTATGATGAGGCACATGTAGAGAGTGCGGGGTGAACACATCAGGGTGACTGATAAATTGCCACTGCATCTCTCTGTGTTCAGAGGCTTTAAAAAAATCCCCTTTCCTCTTCAAGCAGACGTTGTCAGCCTCCTGCCCAACGGCTGCTCAGACCCACCAGCCATCCTCTCCCCAGCACTCCTTCTCCATCCTTCCCAGGCACTGAGAGCCATGATTTCATTAAGAAATGAGATCTTATGTGTCACAAAGTATGCTATCCTTATGTGTATATGCAAATTTCTTTCAAAATGAATTCTTTTGCTCAGTTGCACATACTAGGGGACAATGCAGGATGAAGGCATGCAGGGACTACTTTTGAAACAATCTGTTTTGAAAGGTCCTTGTTATAGCGTGTTTCTATAAGAGAAAACAAAACAAAACAAACCACAGTGCGTTCATATTTAGGTTCTATAAGATGCTAAGCAGGACTGACTGTTCGTACCTAATTTCTGCTCATTTAATCCATTCTGGTTGAAATATTTAGATGTTAAATATTTAATGGGCTTATTTCTAGACCTTCACAGCCTAAGAGATGATCAAGGCTGACAGGTGTTTAGAAGCCTTTGTTGTTACTGTACTGTCTGGAACCATACTAATTGTGGTTGTTCTCATTAATTTGATGTAGTTGCACTATAGGAATTAGGGTTAATCTTGTGGGCTGCTCTGATTGTTCCGAAACTTTAGTCCTGAATCTGTTTCAGTTACATTTTTCTGGTGAGGCATAATTGAACTCCACCATAGCATGCAGGCAGTAGTGGGAGCCCTATTTATCTACAGGGAGGGTTGTTTCTATCCATGACTCCGGGGCAGGCTTTGCAGACTTTAATTATACCCAAGGGATATGGTTGTGCTTAGCAATATATCAAACTTTTGATGCCTCTGAAGTTCATTACCATACAATCACAGCACTCTCTGTCACACCTTATTGCTTAATTTTTGCGATTCAAAGACCCTTTATTGGCTGCGCAGAAAACAAAATGGGCTGCTATCATCATAAGGCTGGTTTCTAGTGCAGGCAGAACTCTAAAACAATGCTTCTTAAATATTTCAACGCAAAAGATGATAGTATTTTTAATCGGCGTTTTGTTCAATCACCTGTCTCAGTCTTTTAGTAAAGGCATGACATACTTCTGCATGTATTATTCAAGGTTCTGTAGAGAGACAGAAGCTATCACACATCTACTCACACAGAAAGACACGTGTATGCATGTACATAAACATACATGCACACACACACGTATCTCTATTAGAACTTGATTCTGAAGGCAGAGAGCTTCCACATATGTTTTCTGCAAGCTGGGAGGCCAAGGAAGGCTGGTGGTGCAGATTCCTGCTGCACTCGGTACCCCTCAATTCGGGGGGGGGGGGGTTAAGTGCTTCATTTAGTTACCAGCTGGAACACAAAGTGCGTCCAGGAACACTGTTCCAGAGCAACTCAGAAACAATGCTCAAGTCACTACCTGGTCATCTTGTGGCTCGGGCCAGTGGACACAAAAGGCCGTCTATCACACATTAGGACTGGTTTTGCATTTTTGCCTCAGAATGGCATCTGGGAGTTTTACGTATGTAGGTTGTATTTATGTTCCGCTGTAATGAACACCTATCAAGCATTTACTGTGTGCTGGGTTCTGTTGTGAGTGTTCAAGATAGAAAGAATTAGACAAGGAAGGTGACGTACCAGTAAGAAAACAGGAAGCAAGCAGGAATAAATCAGCAAGTCAGAGAATGTGTAATGGGAACTCTGAAGAAGTGTACGGGCACGGTTGAAGGTGGCACAGTAGTAGCCACTTCAGCAGGTGATCAGGGAGTTGGCAGAGATTTACAGGTTGGTGAAGAACCAGGCAGATAGAAGTTGCAAAAGGAGGGGGACCAAGAAAAGCACTGGGGCAGCAGGAAGGCAGTGTGGTGGGACAGGAGGAGCACAGGACCAGTGTGTAGGGACTTGAAGTTCGGGGCAGGCAGCATCCAGAATACAGATAGATGTGAAGTGCAGGAGGTGTTTGGGTCAGTTCTAGCAGGGGCGGTGATGGTCAGGTTCATCTTTTAACAGGGGTCATCCAGCTGTGATGGGGAAAGCAGAGTGCTGTGGGAGGAGCTTGGAGAGCTGCCAGCAGAGGGAGGAGCGGGATGCTCCTGAGGAGCCCGGCACTGTACTCCAAGCACAGAGCCCCTGTGAAGAAACTGGAACAGTAGTGAGGAGGGCTGGTTACTTAGGAAACCTGAAAAATTCGCCAGAGGAAACTCAAGATCTGGACTTCCTAAGATGTTGTCTTCAAAGTAGTTTCTGACACCTGTCAGGGAAAGAGGCAAGAAGGACAATCTCAGGATGAGTGCTGAAAGGAGCAATGGCAAGGGATTGCAAAATTGCTAAGTGGTTATCGGGCATGCATCTGGAGATAATCTATTTTATTTTTTATGTCAAGTTAGTCTTATCTTTTAATGTGTATGGGTGCTCTCTCTCTCTCTCTCTCTCTTTCTCTCTCTCTCTCTCTCTCTCTCTCTCTCTCTCTCTCTCTCTCTCTCTCTCTCTCTGTGTGTGTGTGTGTGTGTGTGTATCTGTGTGCCTGGTGCTCACTGATACCAAAGAGGGAACAAGATCCCCTGTGAGTCAAAGGCTGTTTTGAGTTGCCTTGTGGGTACTGACAATTGAAACCAGGTACTCTGGAGGAATAGGCAGTATCATCTTTTTAGCGCCAAAATAGGTATTTTTTTATAGCTTATTATGCCTTTTTCAATATTTTATGTCTATTAAATACTATTAATGCAAAGTGCAAAGTTTCATCTTGATGAAAGCACTGGCTGATAAGGCTCCACTCTTACATCACCCATAGGGAAGAGAGGAGACAACAGCATATCTGCCCTCCTGTAGGCCAAGGGCACAGTGGATCAGAAGCATTTATCAGAGACTATTGCAGACTTTGTGGACACCAGGTCTTAATTGAGGATTTAAACAAATTGTGTACTAATGATATAATTCATATATATGACTAGATGACACTACTTTGTTGATAATATTTTTTAGGCTAAGGTATAGTTTAGTGGTAAACCACTTGCCTGGCATGCATAAGCACTTGGATTTGATCCCACTTCTTCCTTCTTCATTTGAAATAATCTCATTATACCTAAAATATTTATTTTACTTTTAAAAATTAGCATGCAAAGTCATGAATTTTGTTCTGACAGGTACATCCATATCTTGCTTCTGTTGAACCTTCTTAGTCACTCCACTCCTCAGCCCCTTATACCCATCCCCACTGGTCCTCTCTCTTCCTTCTCCCATCAGCCCCCACTCTGCCTTGTTACTCCCAACTATAACACCTCTTCCTCCTTTCATGGTCCTTTTTCCAAGTTTTAAGACATATATGCCAATACCTCCACACATGCATGTACACATACATAATTAAATTCTATAATCTGCATGTGAGAAAAAACATGGGCTATTTGTCTTTCTGAGCTTGAGTTGTTTCACCAAAGTTTAAACATTTTTAGTTCCAGTTATTTTCTTGCAAATGTCATGGTTTCATTTTTTTTTTTAATAAATAGCTGCTGTGAGATATTTGATCACACTGTGAAACGCTGAGACCGTGTTAATAAAATTAACTTTGGATCAGGGAATGGAGCCAGTGACCAGTTGACAAGAATTAGCCACAGAGAGTATGGAGGATCCAGGAATATGGGTAGAGAGATGTACAGGAAGGAGTAGGGAGGGACTTACAGATTCATGCTCCTTTTTGGTTTGGGACAGTGTGGAGAGACGCTCTCTTGCTGGGTCTCTGACCATAAAGGAAGATCAGCTTGTTGTTTCTCAGTTTCTCTGACCTAGCAGGTTTTTACCCAGCATCTGACTCTCAAGTTGTTATTGGTACAGAGAACAGCTTAGATTAAAAACAACAAATAGTAAAATAGAATTGTGCTGTGTTTATGCACCATTGTAGAAGGAACGGCGGGCTGCGTCCCGCCACCTGGCTGCTGGCTAGCTTTACACCCGAAATAATTACACGGAAACTGTATTCTTTTAAAACACTGCCTGGCCCATTATCTGTAGCCTCTTATTGGTTAATTCTCACATCTTTCTTTAACCCATATTTAGTAATCCGTGTAGCACCATGAGGTGTGGCTTACCAGGAGAGATCTTAACCTGCGTCCATCTTGGAGAGAAGCATGGAGACTCACTATGGTGACTCCCTGAAGCGTCTCCCCAACTCTGCTTCCTTGTTCCCACAATTCTGTTCTGTCTACTCCGCCTACCTAATTTTCTGTCTCTTAAAGGGCCAAGGCAGTATCTTTATTAATAATGAAAGTAACACATAGACACTCCTCCATCATTTCCCCTTTTTCTGTTTAAACAAAAAAGAAAGGCTTTAACTTTAACATAGTAAAGTTACATGTAACAAAAGAGTTATCAAGCAAGAATTACAGTTACAATATTTAAATCTATTTTATCTTTTATCATAACTAAGGAAATCTATAACTATCTATTTATTCTTTAACTCCATCAAAGACTCCAGAAGGATATAATATTACCTAAGTAAACAAGTCATTTGCAACTTTCAAACTCTAGAAATGACAGAGACAACTCGCTGCCTGGACAGTCACCCAAAGTTCTTTTGTACTGTTGGGACATCCATCTTCAGCCTTCAGGCCCATAGTGTCCAGCAGACATTTCCATGAAGCAGGAAATTCCAAAGACAGTTCAGTCACTTTCTGCTGTGTCCTGCAGAATGTCTCACAGACTCGTTCATGAATCAGGAACCCCGAAAGACCATCTCACCTTTAGGCAAGTTGTACCGGCATGTACCGGCGGTACCGGCGGTCGGAGGGATTAGGAAATAACCAAGATAGTCCTTTTATAATAAATCAGTTTTAATAAAAGGGGAAATAAGGGAACTTACAGAACCAAGGGTCCAGCGGAGTAAGAGGTAACGCGGGGGATAGCAAAACGGGCTCCTCCCGGCGCCCCGATGCTATTTAAGGGGTATCCTACCTCGCTGGGGCAGCCACGCCCCTGAACGCAGGGATTGGGCCAGCTGCCCCAACACACCATACTTTTGTTCTTCATTAATCTACCGATAATTAAGCGGGTTCCACTTTCTGACTATTATGAGAAGAGCAACAGCAAACATGAATGTGCCGGTGCATCTGTGGCAGGACTTCGAGACCTTTGGGTGCATGTTCAAGGTGACAGATCTGGGCCAAACAATGGCTCTGGTTCACTTTCTTGAGAACCTTCCACATTGGTGTTGAACCTGTTTACACTCAGGCTAGCACTGAACAAGCCTTACCCTTTAGCAACATCCCCACCAATGTTGTCTTTTGATGGTTGTGTTTGATTGCCCTGGGTCATTTGGGCAGTCGTGAGTTAGAATTCAAAGTAGTTTTAGTTTGAATTTCCTAGGTGGTTAAGGATCTTGAAAACTTAAAAAAAATTACTAATCATTTGAAAATTGTCTGATCCATTGGCCAAATGCTGATTAGATGATTTGTGTCTTAGTATTTGTTTTGTACACTTTTAAAAAATATATTCTAAATCTTAACTCCCTGCTTGTCTGGAATATAGCTGGTAAAGACTTCTTCCCATTCTGTATGCTGTTTCTTCACTCTGATGGCTTTTCTTCTGCTGTATAGAAGTTTTTTATTTCATGTGGTCCTGTTGGCCAATTCTTGGGATGATTTGCTATGCCTTTAGAGTTGCATTCAGAAAGTTCTTGCTTATAACCGTATCTGAATGTGTTTTCTTTTAACAATTTCAGTGTTTTGGTTTTAAAATAAGGTCTTAGATCCATTGTGAAACACCTTTAGTATGGGGTAAGATATATAGATCTAATTGGCAGTCAGATATCCTATTTTCCAGGGGTTGTCATATTTTTTAGTGCATGTTTCTGACATCTTTGCCACAAATTAGGCATCTGAAACTGGGCTTATTTCTGGGTCTTTTATTCTATTCCTTTGGTTTATATGTCTGTTTTCTTCCAGACCCATGCTTTTTTTTGTTTGTTTGTTTTGCCACTAATTAGCATAATTTAAGGTTAGATATTGTGGTTATTTTCAGCAGTGTTCTTTTTGTAAGAAAATGACATCATTTACCCTTCCTTTTTTTCCCTCTGAACCCTGCCATACTCTTTTTCAAATTCATGGTTTGTTTTTCACCAATGGCTGTTATACACACACAAACACACACACACACACACACACACACACACTCCTAGATATAACTTGCTCAGTCTGTAGAATGTTACTTGTAAGTATGTTTTCAGTGCCGGCTGACCAGTTGGTATGTTCTTTTCTAGGGAAGACTATTTCTCCCACTCTCTGCATTTATTAGTTTCCTGTAGTTCATTGTGTAGGCCTCATGGGCTCCCCCATCCACTTTGGCATGTCTGCTGCTGTTGTTGTTATTCAGCTCGTGTTTAGGCTGTCATGGTAATGAGACTTTATGGGTGTAGTTTTGACATAGTGCCACATGAAACTCCACGATCTTCTGAATCTTACAAGTCTTTTTGTCCCCTCTTCTACAATGCTTCCTGACCCTTAGGTGCAGGAGTTATCTTGTAGCATATCCACTGGGACTGGTCTCCAGAACTCTGAATTTTGATTGGTTGTGCTTTTCTGTAGTCGTCTTTGCTTATTGGAAAGAGAAGGTTCTTTGATGAGGGATGAGCACTATACCTATCTGTGGCTATAAAAAAATATTTAAAATGTAGTTAGGGATTATGTTGGTTCAGTAAAGTGGCAACTGTATGTTCTCCTCCAGGACCCATGACATCACTACCCCTGGGTAGCTGGCTGGGTTTCCAGTATCAGGCAGGATTTCCTTTTTGTTAATCAGGTTTAAATTAAGTCCAATTGGAGAGCTGTTGATTACCAGCAAGATATGCATTCCACTGTTTAGGGTTATTGTGCCCTGCTGATCACTATTGTGGTTCATGGTGGCCATAGCTGTAGAAGACTATTGGTTGCTTCCCTCCTTTGGAAGCTTGTGGAGTCTTCTGGTACATGAAAACTGGACCTGGGCTAGGGTGGTGGAATTCAAGCCAGTTCCATCTTAGTGGCCTCTAGTCCCTGTATCTGAAGTGCATAGCATCTTCAATAACAGGGACTTACCTTCCACCTCTAGAGGGCAACAAAGGGCAATAGCAATAGACTAATATTTTGGTAGTCTCTTGGACAACTCTGACCAACAGCTCAAAAGAGGGTTCTCCTTCTTGTATTAGGGTGTTTGTTAGATAGTCTTTGACTTTGGGTGGGAACATTGTCACCCCAGAAGAGAAAATGTTGTTTGAGCTATGTATGTGTATATATGTGTGTAGGTATATGTGTGTTCTACAGTGTTTTTAAAGTTAGATAGTTGATAGCATGATTCTTTGTGAAGTTTTCAGATCTCTTTACTGTTAGCTACCCTCTTCCCTTCTTCTGTATGTTTCCTCCTATCCCCTCCTGATCAGGTCCTGCCCCCTCTTCCACATTTCTCCCATCAGATCACTGGTGCCCAGTTAGCTATACCCTTTAATTTTCCCCTGAAGCATTGGTGTTAGGTCTTAAACTACAGTGGAAATCAGCAGTGAGTTTATCCAGTCTTAGGATTTTCTAATGGGGGACTTTTGCCTATGCCTCTGTCTGTTGCTTGCGTTGCATCTGTTTGGGTGTTTATGCATTTGTTATTTAATTTTGGTAGGCTATACATGGTTAGGAATTTATCCATTTCTTCTTGGTTTTTCAGCTTTTTTGAATCTAAGTTTTCAAAATATTCTTTAATGATTCCTTAGAAAGCTGTTACAGTTACTTCAACCATTTCAACCCCAGTGTTAACAGTTTGTGTCTTCTCTTTCTTTTGGGTAATGTGCCTGTGATTTGTCAATCTTGATTTTATTTTAAAATGCTCACCCTGTGACTGAGTCTATGCACTGTCAGTCTCTCATTCTTTATTATTTGTTCCCTCTACTGCATTAGAGTTTGGCTTCTTGTTTTTCTAAAAGCTAAAGGTGAATCCATAGGTATTTACTTGATTAGTTTTGAGAGAGACTTTTTCTATAGATGAGACTTCTCTGGGACCCTCAATAAAAACCAGGATGGCCTTGAACTCAAAGCAATCCTTCTGCTTCAATTTTGTCCCCCTGAGATTACAGGGATTGCCCACAATATCTAGCTTAACTGATAATTTAATGTGAGCACTTACGTCCTCTAGACCTGTCCTGTATGTATCCTAGACGATCTGCTAGGTTGCACTTTCACTTCCATTTGATTTTGAGGATTTTTAATATCCCCTGTGATTTCTTCAGTCACCCACTGTTCACTTAAAAGTATATTGTTCAGCCTTTAAATATTTGTGCAGCTTCTGTTGTTTCTCTTGCTGTTGACGTCTAGGTTTATCTCACCACATAAGAGGCACAGAATCTTATTTTGTAGTTGAAAGGTCTGAGAGTAAAATCATAAAAATGTAGATTCTGAAAATAAGAATGTAGAAACAAAAAATATAAAGTTATAAATCTAGGAGTATAAGAAGAGATTGTCAGTAACTTTCTCAGCAGCTTGAGGATTAAGTATTAACAGTGGGTTCTTTTGCTTTACAACCCATAGCTCTATTTATAAGGCCAAAGCTTCTCTTTGCAAACTGAGAGCTAGCCTACAGATATGAGCTGAGTCAACTTTTAGGAAATAGATATGTGACCTCTGGGTTATGCATTAGCCTTGCTATGTGAAACTCGCAGCATCAAAGGGGAAAGCACAGGACTTCAGTAAATACTGCCTGGAAGTACCAAGAAAGACAATAGATTAAGTACAAACACTATTTTAACTAAAAACTCTGTTAATGGAGATTGTAAAGTAAGGCAATCTGTGCCTGAGTTTTACCTTGAGATTGTAAAAATCTCTTCGTTCAGACCTAATGCTTGGTGCTCCTACTATAAAAATGTGGGTTCAGAAACTGGCCTTGGCCACAAGTCTAACAAAATCCATCTCTGACTGTGGTCTCAGCTAGCATATCTGCTTTTTGTGCCCCAATGGAGATTTTTTTAAAATTTTTTTTCCTGGATTCTGGTTTTCAGAATAAAGTTTTCTTCTGGTTTACTAGACTTTGGTTGTCTGTCCCCAACTTTGCGTGACTCCCCCCACCCAGGAGCCAACAGTGGTCTATAATAAGATTACATTTAGACAAGGTGACATGTACCTCTGAGAAGAATGTGTGTCACCTATCAACAGGATGAAATATTCCATATATATCTGTTAGCCCCAAATAACATAATGAATCATTTAGCTATGAAGTAACTTGCTGGTTTTTAGTTTGGAAAACCCATATAACACTGAGAGTGAAGTGTCTGAAGTCTTTCACTGTTATAGTATAAGGACCCATCTCACCATGTTCATTAATACTTGGTTTATAGAACTGAGAGTGCAAAGATCTAGTGAATAATATTTAAAATTATTATATCAATTTTGCATGTGCACGCACACATGCACATGTGTGAAAGCCAGAAGCCAATCCTACGCATTGATCTTTCAGATATTGTTGAGTATAGCATGAAAGGCAGTCTCTCGCTGGCCAGTCTCTCCCTCCCCTGAACAGGGATTGCAAGTGGGAAGCGCCACACCTGGATTTGAGTTGGTGGTTTTAAACATTATACGGGGCACCTCATGCTTACAATGCAAATACTTTACCAACTCAGCCATCTCCCCAACCTTATCCTCTTGGTGAGCTAGTCCCTTTATTTGAAAATCATGGCCTTCTTTATAGCTTCTGATTTACTTTGAATTGTCCATTGTCAGATGTGGAAATTGCTATATAAACTTGTTTATGGCTATACAAATGGCTATGTTGATTTCTGTCCGTTGATGTTCAGCTTTTTGATGTCTTTGACAGTGAAGTGCATTCTTGGTGATAGTACATAGCTGGATCTTGGTTTTGAATGTGGCCATTTAACCTCTGTCTTTAATTGGTGAGCTAAGGGTACTTGAATTTGAGGTTAGTATTGTGCTAGATTTTTCCACATGCAAGGCTTCTGTTACTGAGGCTGTGGGAGTGGGGTTGCAGGCCCACTCCCCTGAGATACCTTGGCACACTGTCAGGATACTGCTTTGGGTCCATAGCATTCTTCCCGTGATCCTGTCCAAGTCACTCAGGAAACAGAAGGGAAGAGGGTGTTTTTTCTGGTGAATTTCTTCCTGGTCTCAGTGTCAGGTTCTTTTGCCACACATCTGCTTCTCTAATGCCTACCCTGCTTCATTGCTCTTTAAGTAAGCGTTATCCAGGCTTGGGTTGCATCCCACAACCAGAATCTTCTGCTTCTCAGGGGACTTTCAAAGGGGAGCATATTGTTGGCAGCTACAGCTGGCAACAGTTGGCAGGAACAGCATGGCGGGGTTGGGCACTGCTGCACTTGGCTCCTTCTTTGAAATTTCTTCCTTGGCTCATTTCTGTTTTCTTTAGCTCGTTCTCTGACATATGAAAACTATTGTGTTTCCATCTATACTTTCGCTGCGTGTAGCTTCTAGTCAGCCATTTTATTTGTAAGCTCCTAATTATACTTTCCAAGAGCCTTAAAAATTCTGTCCTTAATTTCTTTAATGTGTATCAGTTGTTATTAGCTTGGATTGCTTGATATTTCATAGTTAACAAATATATTTTGTGGAATTTAATTTGGTCTTCTCTGTTATTCTGTACTTTAATAAATCTTTGTTCTCATTTTACAAATATAGAAAACAATCCATACACATGAAATTCTTTACCTACTAAAAGCCATCTAGTTGAAAAGTGGCTTCCAGGGTCTTTCTCAGCAAGATCAAATATTTATTAGTCTAATAATACCTTGTGTAATTAGTATCATATTTGAAGTGACTAATTAACATCCATGGTTATTTATGTAAAAATTGTTTTTGTATTCTGGTAAAACAAAGTCCTTAAGCAATGAGATGGGTTGGGAGGTGAGGGACATGGGGAGCTGACGGCAAGGCTGACATTTAGAAGCTTAGCTTGATAGTCTTACAGGTACCAGGATCTACTTGCGGTGGGATGGTACCCAGCAGGTCTCAACCCATAGGTCATGGTCCTTTCGGGGTCAAACAACTTTTTCACGGGAGGTGCATATCCAATATCCTGCATATAAGATGTTTATAGTATGATTCGTAAGAGTACCAAAATTCAAGTTATGAAGTAGCAATGAAAATAATGTTATAATTGGGTGTCCCCATGACACGAGGAACTGTAGTAGAAGGTCACAGCATTAGGGAAGTTGAGAACCACTGCTCTAGCCCCTCACTGAGAATCAGCACAGTGCTGTGCGGCCTCTGAAGATCACACAGACCTTTACAGGACTTGTCAGCAGAGGGTAGGGACAAGAAGTGCTGGCATTGAACTTCAATCCCTTTCATTTTTGTAAAGACCAAATCAATATTTTCCAGGTTATGGGGAATAATTGTGGGGACTCCTTTGATTTTCTGATTGTGTTTATGAAACCACTTACCAGCCGTGCAAATCTACTTTATTCTTGACAACGCTGCTGTCTGTCTCTGCCCCTTTCCTTAGTGTTTGGTCTGTGAGTGTGAGGAAAGCTGATATGGAAATGATAGGGTGCTCTTAGGGCCAATCTAAGCTCTCTCCCAAGCTACCCAAAGACAGGACAAATTGCTTATTATTTTCAGGTGGTTATTGTTATCAACTTCTATCCTAGGTTACTTCTAAAATCTTTTTTGAATTTCCCTCAGCTGTTAAGATACTTTTCTGATTTTTGGAGTTTTGAAGTGTTGCCTGTCCTGAGATATGGCTTTTGTAATCCCCAGCACCATGTTTCTGGTGCTCCTATAAGTTACCTCAGGGTGAACTGTCGCTCCAGCCCTCCACACTGCGGAGCCTTCGGTTGATGAGAGCTTCTGCTCTTGCTTGTGCGTGTCATCTTTGTAAATGCCATCATTTTCCTAGAGTAGTTTAAGAGCTGCAATAGCTGCTATTCGGGGACTTTTGCTATAACTAAAGTTCTTTATTGAAAATGTGCCTTGGAACAAAATAGGAAGAGAATTTCAAATATTCAGTAGTCTGCTCCCTTCCCCCCGGCATGAAAATGAAACTCAGATTACAAATTGTTTACTTAATATATTCCAGAACTATATCTTTTCACCACTCAGACTCAATAGCTTTTAGCATAAAATTACTGTGGTTTTCTTCTTATTCTCTCTATGCTCCTGTTGTCCTCTGCCTCAGTCTCCTTGTGTGACCAGTTCCTTATCTCTCTTCTACCATTGATAAGATGATATATCCTTCAAAACCAAGAGAAACCTTTAGAATTGCTTGAAGTCAGTCCTGGCTTTCTCAGAGCTCAGAGTCACTTTCAAAGGCTCACTGTAGTGGTCTGACCCTTATAATAGGTGTGGCCTTGTTGGAGTAGGCGTGGTCTTTTTGGAGGAAGTGTACCACTGTGGAGGAAGGAGTTGCGTCTCTTAACCATTATCAAGATACCATCCAGTGACCCAACTTCCTGCTGCCTGCACAAGATGTAGGACTCTCAGCTACCTCTCCAGCATCATGTCTGGCTGCTTGCCACCATGTCCTGTCTTGATGATAATGCACTAAACCTCTGAAAACGTCAGTCACCCGAAATAAATGTTTCTCCTTGGTAAGAGTTGCCATGGTCATGGTCTTTTAACAGCAATAGAAACCCCAGCTAAGGCATTCACTAAGCCCAGATATGGTGGAGAACATGGGACAGTTTTAAGACCCTTTCTGCCAGGGTGCCAGGGCTGTGGCAGCCAAACTGGCATGTTAGCATGAATCTCTGATGGGATAAATTAGAAAAGGCAGAACAGAATGGAAAAACCTGAACGAGCTGCTCAGGAACACAGAGGAGAGGAGGTTTAGAAAGGATTAGATTAGGGCCAGTCTTTTAGAGGCTACCCCCAAAGTAGTTTCTATGAGTTTCGACCCAACCCAGTCCTGAGAATACAGAAAAGATGAACCTATGGGAGGCTTCAGGCTTCGTAACATAGAGAGTGTTTGGGAGAGTATTGGAAAGCACAGGCAATTGCAGCCTTCTCCTTCCTTTCTGGAAATGCATGACTCCCAAGTAGAAGATTAACTAGTAAATGTAATGGGAAGAAGCCTGCTGTCAGAATTCTGCCTTAGAATTCAGAACAGGTTAGTGAACTTCATCATTGTATTGAGTGAGGACTCACCAAATAAACAAAACCAGTAGCTACATGGACTCACAATGAGGGATAGGTTCATTTGACTCTAGAGGCTAAGAACGCTCATGGGCTGTCACCTAGAGACCCAGGAAGGTGGGAGTGGAATTCTGGCTGTGGTCTATGGTTGTGAGGTGACATGTCTAAGCCAAAGGCACAGTCAGGGAGGAGAAAGGCGTGAAGTCTGCCTTCCACCTTCTCTTCTATGCAGGTCTTTGAAGATATAGTAAGTGGATCTTGGTTCAAATGCTAAACGCATGCTGAAATATTCTCACAGATACACTAGGCATATCAATGTAGTCAATCAAGATGGCACATAAAATCAACCATCTGGACTGTTGGATAAGATGGTGGACTAGAAACCATGTCCAAGTAAGTAAGTGAATATAGTTAGGGAAACAAGAGGACCAGGTCTGCTATGCCTTGGACATGCGCTGTTCCTTCCTACATTGTCACTCAAGTGACCTATATTTGCTCTCCGTGCCACAATTTAACTCAGCGCCTGTAGCCTCAGCTGCCACTTCGGCCAGCATAGGCGCTCTGTGACCCGGTCTAAAATGCTGCTTCTAATGAAATCCCTGCAGAAATTGCACTACCAGTGATCCCGTACAACACAGGCATCCCTGGTGATCACTGTCCCCCCCTGGGATGAGCCACCACAGCCCCTGCTGTTACTGCAGCCATCCCCATTATGATTTTTATGGTGGCAGCTGCCGGTGAGCTGGGATCACTTCATCCACCCACCGTAGACCAGCATCAGCTGTGCTTGTGTGTGAACTTCTTGCAGGGAGTGTCTCCAGGAGTCTCAGAGAGTGACACCTGGGCTGGTGAAAGCAAACGTGGAGTGCAGAGCAGAGCCAGTCAGCAGGAAAGTGGGGCAACATAAAATGAGACCACGTAACCTAAATGCAGCCTGCCATCCAGATAAATAGATCTCTATCCACTCATTCCCAGGTCAAGTTCCAAGGGAGCAGCGTGTGTGGAAACCAGCCTTTGCCAGCAAACAAAGGTACTCTGGTGGGAGGGTCTGCCACATCCCGCCTCAGCGTGATTCACAGAACATGTAGGGGTCTGGTCCTCAGATACCTTCAGCCTGCAGACTTCCCTTGTTCATATTTGCTCTCTTTCCTCTGTTCTCATTTCACTAGTTAAGGACTGGTGACCTTTGCTTTAAAAATCCTCCAAACCGCACCTTATCCAGTCAATACTCCAAGTGTCTTTGATCATTAATGGAAACACCCGTGATATTGGCAAAGGGCACAATTCATCAGGAAAATATAACAATTGTAAACTTTTATGTATCAAATTGGGAATTTCTAATTTTATATAAAAAACACTAAAAGGCATAAAAGGTCACATGGGTTCTGCCACATAATGGTGAGAGCTGTTAATACCCACTTTCATATTTACATGTCTTTCAAGCTAAAAACCAAGAAATGAAAACAAACAAAAACAACCCTCATGTCTAAATTGTAACATATATTAACTGGATTAAGCAGCTATCTGCAGAACATTCTGTCCAACCGACAGGGATTACACATTCCTCTCAGTGACAAATGAAACATTCTACGAAACTGATCATAAACTATGAATAAATCCTTAACAAATGCAAAAACCAGAGACAGTTTAGCCTAGTATCCTATCAGATAGCAGCAAAATAAAAGGAGAAATCTACAGGAGGAGGAATTGCTGAAGCTACACAAGTACTTGATGACCAAATAATCCATTTCTTAGCAAACATCGGGTCATTGAAGAAATCAGGGAGGAAATTAGAAAGTTGCTAGGAACCCGGGAAAATGGGAGCCCAACTTCAGGCCCCCTGGAATATACATACCAGTTGCAGAAGCAATCAGAGATTTCAGGTAAATAACCTAATGATGTTCCTTAAGGCTCTAGGAAAACAACAAGAAGCAATCCTAATAAAGATTTAGGGATGAAATTAATGAGATAGAGATTAAAACAACAGTACATAGATTCCATAAAGCAACAGGTTTGTGATTTGAAATGAGTTAAGAAGATCTACAAACTCCCAGCCAAACTAATACAAAGAGAGACAGGACAAAAATGAACAAAAATAGAGTTTCTGCTTTGGCTTCTGTCAATGATGGACTGTAACCCCAAGTCCAAATAAACCGTTTACTCCTTAAAGTTTGCTTTGGTAAATGTTTTACCTCAGCAGCACGGACCAAACTACAATCCCATCACCCCACAACAGCTCAGTGTGTTTCTACTTCATCAGACTTTGAAAAAATAACCCTTTTAAATGAAATTTTAAAGTGAGCATCTTTATCACGTGTTTACAGGTTTACGTCATTGTTCTTCACTCATGTTCACCCGCACACCCCCTTGTACCCGACCCACTGTGGTTGCATGGCTCCATTCTTCCTCTCAAAAAGCCCCTCTGCTTTCATGCTGTGTGCATCTGCATGCATTTTTCTACAGAAGACAGAGAACATGATGTTTGTCTTTTTCTTTTCCATCCATTCCCTTTCTTGTCTCTTATTCTCTCTTCCCCTCTTATGGTACATTCCTCCCTCCTCCATAGAACGCACACACACACACACACACACACACACACACACACACCACACACGATTGTGCATATGGGAGAAAATGTGAGTAATAATCGTCTTTCTGATTTTGATTTATTTGACGTCATGATCTCCAGTTCTATCTATTGTCCTGCAAATTACATAATTTCATTCTTTGTAGCCAAAGGAAACGCCATTGTATGTGTCACATTCTCTTTGTCCATTTATGAGCCCCTCTGCTGGTTGAGAGTTGTACTGTACTAAACATCGATGCACAAGTATCTCAGTAGTACCCTGACTTACATTCCTTTGCCTACCCCTGGAATGGCAAATCTAGATGACACAGTAGTTTTTGCAGAACTTCTATATTGTTTTCCACAGTGGCTGTGTTAACTTACACTCCCACTGGCAGTTTATTTACTCCCATGTCCCTGTCAGTGTCTGTTGCCCTTTGTTTCCTAGCCATTCTGACTGGGATGAGATGGAATCTCAGTGTCGTTGTAAAATGCATTCCCAGTCGGCTTAGGATGTTGAACATTTTGAGCAAGAGTCTCTTGATAAAGATACTTGAGGTGTTGTAAACAGACAGATCCTGGGAAAAGAATTAGCTTTTATAGCTTACAGTAAAGAATCTAAAGAAAGCAGTGAAGCGGATGATTAATAGTGGCACTCCAGCAGGGGAAAACAGAGCCTCAGTTTCCCATTCTGACCCTGAATGCACAAAGAGAAACTTGTTAATGTGTGGCAAGACAAACTTGGGGGATTTGTTTATTGACATATGTACTATGGGACATTTTCCACCCTTAGAACCTACAAGTATTACACACTCTTCCCCTAGAGACTGATAAGTTGCTTAAGAGGTAGGTTGCTCCAAGAGCTCTCAGACATGTCTGTGTCCCAACTGTCACCTTATTGTGCAGATGTCCAGGTTAGTGTTAACTATTTTCCTCATAGTTGTTCCATGTATCTCCTGGAATCAGAGTTAATTGGTCTGATTGATTTACCAACACCTATTTTTCCATCAAGAATGCACTGAAGAGGTCAATGAGGTACAGCCTTGAGGGAGCACAAACCATTTTACTGATACAGGCATGGTTGTCTGGGGCAAAACATATTAAAGCTCAAATTGGATCATTGCAATTTCTGTTTTATCTTACATAGAACCACAGGAAGATTAAAGCAATTGAATACTAATAGTTGAAATCTTGATTGATAAGAGTCCTAAGATCTAACGCAGCCCCATTAGTCATTTTTTTTTCCAGTAGAGAACAAGAAAATAATGAATGTAGACATAGGTGAATTTTTAAGAATGACTTTAGGATCATAAATACAATAGTCATTCTCTACTTTCCTGGGTGGCTTAATCCAAGTATCATTCTATCTTTGGTGCCTCTTAAACTGTTACTGTACCCATTTGGGCAAGAAGGAAGATATTCTAAACAGACACTTATGCCCCTCTTCCTTTAGCTGTTAGGCTATTGAAGCAATCGATATCAAGAAATTGGAGTTTTTAAAACTGCCTTACACTATGAGCAGGGAAGCCTGTGGCTCTGGTGTCAGCAAGAGGGGAAGTTTGTCCTGTGGAAAGAGATTCCACACAGTCTAGAAAGAGAATCTTTCAGGGGAGTCTGGAGCTGAGACATGATGGGTCAGCAATGGCAGAATCTCCTCTTTAGCAGGCTCGTTTGACTGTGCCTATTTCTTGCCCTCTTTAAATCCCAAACTCATGTCACTGCCTTAGAGATGGATGTGGGCAGCACTCACTCTGTCTTCTCATTTCTTCCTCTTCCTGATGTGGCCACATTTAATAAACTTCCTTTTTGTGATAATCACTATTTCTTGTGTCTTTAGCTGACCTATTTGGAATGCATGGCTAAGCCTAGTTTGCCATGGTTTGCCAAGGCCCTACACTGACACTAACCACTCTAGCAGCAAGGTATTTTATAGTCATGTAATTGTATTTTGGTTACAACTGAGTTTTATGAAATGTCTTTTATGTTCTTTTAGTATCTAAAATTTAAATGAATAGTTATCTTTTTCTTTTTCTAAGTATAGTTGAGAATATTTCTCAACTATCTTACCTTCAAAGTTTACCGATACACCATGGTGTTTTTCAGTCTAACAACCAGAACCTCAAAGGCATTCCATTTTTCTGTGACTCTAGTCTTATCAAATATTTGCATGCTGTATGTTAGATAATGAAGATGAAGGAAGCTCCAAGATGGAGCCCATCAAGTTGCTCAATCCTTAGTTGAGAGATGTGTGTTTTCTAACCAGAGGGTAAATTTTCTGAAAAGACAGGTTTTAGTCTAGCACAGAATGTCCCTAGAAGACAAAGTCCTCCCCTCTGATAAACAGTATGGGGGTTTAGAACCATGCACAGTTTTACTGAAATCACGGTGCCCCATATGACTTAAGTCCTTAAGGCTGGAACATTCTCACTTAGATCCTAAGCATAAGTAGGATTTTTGTGACTTAAAATTAGTGTTCTTACTTACCAGCTGCCCAGGGCCTGACCTAATTATTGTGTGACTCTCAATTTGTGCATGAAAAATATGGATCACCCTTTGGATTTATATTCCATTTCATGATGACTGTCAAAGATCAATGGTTCTTGATCAAGTGACAGAAGCCCCTTTACCTGACAAGCCACAGCAGGTACAACTGAAGCATCAGAAGGAATCATATGTTAACTTTACATTGAATTCTCCTTGGCTGACCTGGTCCGTCATGAGATGTGCTGTTTTTAGCTAGTGGGCCTACCCCCTCCTATGAAATTTAGCTTTGTTCATATCTTGTCATCGTAATATTTTGAATTCTGACATTCTTCTTTCATAACCCAAAGTAGGGAAGATTCATGACCATTTGATCTCTGGTTTGAACTATTTATACCCCAAGTAGACTTTTTTTCAAGATGACATTAGCAAATCCAAACTTAGTTTTCTGTGTTGGAGCATCATATCTTAGGAAGGAAACAGGGAAATATCAGGTAGGATTTGCAGCCACAGGTCTGATTTCACTCCTGGGATATGGCCTCTTGCCAAGTGGCAAGATCTGCCCAGATGGCAGAACTTATTCTGCACACCAGATTTTGTCATTATCTAGAGGTTAGAGGGTTAATAAATATACAGACATCTTTTGGGAACATAGAGGGAACATGATTTCGTAAAGCCGTGGAAATAAAAAGCATTGCTAATCTAATTAGGAACCCCTAATAAGAATGTGCAGGAAGTTCAGTGCTGGAATGTTAGGCGGTTTCTGCAAGAGATGACTATGTAATAGTGGATGCTCAGACGAAAGCTCTTGTAGGAGCTAACGCATGTAAAGGATCATGACTGGTCACTGTGCTGGGCAGAGAGCATTCTAGCAGGCCTGAGGACTTCATCTTTAGACGGGTTCAAAGAAGCTTCTAGAGAATGTCTTCGACCAGCACTAGCCAGAACACAGGGGAATCATAGATGCAGGTCCGGTAGAGTATAGCTGTTTTGTTCCCTCTGAGCAGACGTGAGTACTTTTATCTATGTTAATATAGTATCTCAATCTTAATGCTGCTTCATGAATTCTTAATGGCAACTTGATATGAGTCAAATGCCTGGATCCAATTGACTGGTGAACTGAATAAGCATCTAGCCCCTGACTGCTGAGTTGGTGCACATTGTTACTTGAGGATGTGGTACTTTCCTATTGCTACCATAATCTGCCACCTCAAACTAGGCAATATTTCTTTTTTTTGGGGGGGGGGAAGGCAGGGAGGTTGTGCCATTGGTAAGCAATAGTTCTAGCCAGATGCACTCAGGATATAATACTGGCCACCCAAGGGAGTGCATGCTGCTTTAAGAGAAGGAAGTGAGGAAGGGGCACTAATATCACTGTAGCTGAACATTACTAAAAAGGACCTGGTAAACAAGGGAGAAATCAGAAATTAGAGAGAAATTGGAAATTAGGTCTTTTGGTTAATACTGTCTGACTCTGTATGCCCCTCTTTTTTTTTTCTCTTCATTTAGCCTTCTTAGCTCTCTGCAGGCTAGAGGACTGTATATTCTGATTATAAACTTCCTTTTAGTGTTTGTCCACGCTGCGGCAATAGACACGTGCCCTCCGGAGCTCTGCATGCTGCTACACTTACTCTCCCATCAAATGGTCCAACAGATGATCACTCAGCAAAAAAATTAAAACAGGAAAGCCAGACATTTACGGAGGTTGAAAGGTTAAGTTCTGTGATGCTAAGAAAGATATATGAAGTACCAAGATAGGGTCGCTCCCCAACCTGTCCCCTCCCCCTCCCATTCGTTCCCACTTTCTTGTCTCCTTTACTTCCCCCTTCCTATTCCCTTTCTTGCTTTATCAGCACTTATTTATTGAGTGTCAGACACTCTTTTAGGACTTCACTAGGAGCAGGCTTGCGGAGAAGGTCGACAAGGTCTTTGTCTCCATGAAACTTTGATTCTCCTGGGGAAACAGATGATTAAAAATAGTGAAAAAATAATTTCATATAGATGGAAGTTCTATTAATTAAACCAAATAGAGTTAGGAGACAGAAATGGGTGGGAAGGCAGAGTGGATCGAGAGAAGACCCTGGTGAGACTGAGATCCCACCACAGACCTAAGTGATGGTGATGGTGATGGCGTGAACAGCATTAAGATCAGAATAAAGAAGGCTGTATGTGGAGGAGAGAACAAATTATAATAGTTTCCTTGCTTGCTATACTTGAAGACAGAAGCCACTCTGGCCAAAGGGGCAGGCTGAGGAGAGCACGGCGGGCACTGGTATAGGGATTTTTTTTTATATAAATAATCACCTGGTTTCCTATGAAACTGTTCTCACAGAATCCAGAAACCTTTTGAGAAATAGGCAAAATAAAGTGTCTGGTCCCCAAAAGCTGAAGAGGTGCTGTGTGTCCTTGAACTTGACCCTGAAATGTTGTTGCTGCTGCTGCTGCTGAGTCCCGTGATCCCTCGAGAAACAACCTATAGTTGTCCCCTCTGGTTCTTCCTCAAATGCCTTGAAGACATATTAGAACTGAGTCTAAATAAGCAAAGTACAGGGACCTTACCAGAGCCTCTGTCTGATGATGGGTGGATGGTGCTGAGGTTCTGTTCAACTCAGTGAAGCTGGCCATTGCGTTGGCTCCAAGCCCTGGCCTCTGAAGATGGTCTTCAGGAAGCTAGGGCCTTTGTAAAAGGCTGCAGCAATGAGCCCAGCTTAGTTCTTGCATCATTAGAGTAGATACTTGAGGGGTTAGGCGAGTCTGGAACAGAGGAAGTGCTTTTCCCTCGGGTCCCTGGCAAACATTCTCTAATGTCATTGTGTGCAGTTCAGTCCTTGGCGAGTTCTGAGCCCGTTCCGTGGGCAGTAAGATGGAATTTTCTCATTGACTTAAGCCAATGGGTGCACTAGAGCAGCAGGGATAGTTAACTCTCTCTATCCTGACACAGAATGTGGAAATTTCCTTAGGAAAATCGTTTGGCAGAAGAATGAGGTAGAGTAGGTGCTTAGGGGATCCCCAAAATGTACATCAAATCAGGGCTGGGCAAAATATAGCCTGTGAGCTAATGCCTGCCTGTGAGCTGTCTAGGGTAGCCCTGCAACTCAGATGAGATTGACCTCCCATCTCAGTGTTAGGACTTGAACCTCAGCCTTGTACTTGGTAGGCAAGCATTCTACCACTAAACCATATTCTCAGCATTAAGTTTTACCTTTTTTTTAAAACAAGTTAGAAGAGAAAGCACGCTTTTGTTGCCCATAAACCTGATATGAAACTCCAATTTTAACATATGTTACAAAAGTTTTCTTGGGACACTTGCATGCTCAGTTGTCAGTGTTGCCTGTGGTTGCCACCATGGCACTGTGGCAGAGCTGTGTCGCTGCATCAGAGGACTGTGACAGTTCTAAGAGGAAGTGCAGCATACCGCTGCCTAGCTTCTTGTAGGAAGAGCTTTCCAGTGCCAACACTACTCCATCTAAACCAGCTTATTTGATGGCTGACATAACTGGAAAGCATGCCCGTGCTAACCAAGGGTTTTTTTCTTCCTCCTTATTCCATGACCCTCCTTCCCATGACTCTCTGCTCTTTTCTCTGTCGGTCTTGTCAGGATTGCTCCTCCCAGGTAATAGCAAACGCCAACCGCCAGCTCTGAGTTCAGTCTGTTCCCACAGTTAGCGAACCCAGAAAGCTTGCATTTCCCAGGAGCTTTGGCAAAGCCCAGAGGAAAATGCTTGGTGCCTTAGATCTATAGCTCATTGATGGAATGAATTACTGTGCCTAAAGAGTGAAGGATTCTGACTAGCCAGGCTACTGAAGTTCTTGCCCTGAATCTGGGGTCCTAAGGGCAGAAGACTGACAGCCCCTCCAGTGGGAAGTAGGGAATTCCCAAAGGGAAAGATGCCAGAAGGCAGAGAAGAAGGTACCAGCCAGTTCCTTAAAACCTAGCTTTAATTTTTTAAGCTTATCTCTTGCTTTAATAGATGTTCAGCTAATCACTGTTTTTATTTCAATATTCCGACTTGTATTACACCTATTTATTTTAGTTCTTTAAGATCAAATTAAATATATTTTAAAATGACAAACAACAACACACTGTCTTAAAAATGAAGTGGGTATCCCATGATAATTTGATACACACATATATTATAGAATGCCAATGCCCTTCTTTCTAGAAATTTTTACCTTTGGAGGCATGCACTATGATAACCTGTGGAGTGATTTTTCACTCAAAATCTGCTCTACACATTGGAGAATTGTTTAGGCTCTATTCTTCAACAAGCCGTTGGCATCGCAAAACAGATTTTCCTCCCTCAAGCCAATTCAAGAGAATCTATGCCTGATTATCCAGTTGAAGCATGAAACAAAAGGGAATGTTTTCACAGCAAACAGATTTTCTGAGAACAGTTGCTGAGGCGGTTTTGGGAGCAATGGGATTTAGATGTGGTGGAAAACATGTAAGGCCCAAATACCTGATGAGACTTGTCAACACTCAGAATTCTACATCTGTTGTTGATCACACTGCGGGACTTGTTAATATGTTTATGATCATGTTGCCACAATGGAAAACACCAAGTTAAATTGTCATGTCTAGTCAGGTAGGGCACGAGGTCCTTCATGTATATTTGATGACAAACAATTTCACTAAAACATGGCTGGGTTATTTCATTAATGTAACTCAGAGAAAACCTTGTGTTTGGTTTTGTTATTCTTGATGCCCCAGGCATAAGCAAGTAGAAGAATTGGAGACACTTAAGCTGGGAAACTGGAATAATAATTAGCTCCCCCATTAACAAAGCTTCAGTGTTATGTGAAGTGCTAGTTGGGCTTGCAGGGTTGTCATCTCTCTGGTTAGTGAGGGAGCAGAAAATTCGGTGTCTGCCTGGAATGTGCTGGAGTTCAGGTGCTTGCTCAACACCTTTGGTTGTTAAAATTGAGAAAATACTAAAAGCTTGTACCAGCGTGTTACAGTCGGGGTTCCACATGAAAAGACTCCTCTCAAAATGACAAATAGGGGTTTTCCTTAATCTCGGCTACGTCTGTCCTCCACTCTCCCTTCTATCATGCCTATGAGTGACTCATAAGTGAGATATCGAATTCCATCCAATAAAATCTATGCTGCTTGAATACACCATGTAGAAAATCTTTATGCTAGTCCCACTAACAAGCTTCACACTTTGAGAAGAGCATGACATAATGTATGAAGCCGCTTTTCGTTTTTGGCTGCCCAGACCGTGAAATAATCACTCATAAACTATATTATTTGCAATACTGTTTAAACAATAGCTTACATGTATTTCTGGCTAACTCTTCTATTCTGAACTGACCCATTTCTGTTACTCTGTGTATCACCACATGGCTGTGGCTTACCAGCTATGTTCCAGCTGACAGCTCACATCATTCCCCTCTGGTGGTTCCATGGCATCTCCTGACTCTGCCTACTCTCTCATCTTTCTATCTCTTTCAGCCTGGCTATATTCTGTTACACCATTGGCCGAAACAGCTTCTTTATTAACCAATCAAAGGAGCACATATACAAAAGGACTTCCCACACCATTTTCCATTTTCTGTTTAAATAAAAAGGAAGGTTTTAACTTTAACATAGTAAAATTACATATACAAAACAGATATTAAGCAAGAATTGCAGTTACAACAGTTATATCTGCTTTATCTTTTATCATAACTAAGGAAAACTGTAATTATAACTATTCTTCAACTCTATCAAAGACCCCAGAAGGATATAATATTACCTAAGTAAACAGAAAGCGCATTGTAAGCACCTTCCAAAACTCTAGAAATGACAGAGACATCTTGCTGCCTGGACAGTCACCCAAAGTTCTTCTGTAATGTTGCAGGCACCCATCTTCAGCCTACTGGCCCTCAGTGTCTAGCAGACTTTTCCATGAAGCAGGAAATTTCAAAGACAGTTCCACCTATATTGACAGTTTGTCAGTCACTTTCTTCTGTGTCCTGCAGAATGTCTGGCAGACTCTTTCATGAAGCAGGAACCCTGAAGGACTGTCTCAGCTTTAGGCAACTTCAGCAGTCATTTTTCTGTGAGTCCTGCAAAAATAAGATCCACTTAAAGCTGTCCATGGAAACTGACATCACTCAGCTCAGGCCTCATTGTATCCAGGGACCTCAGCCTTGTTTGGTCTGTCATCGATGCACCCTAAGTGTCTAGAATTGTGGCTGGCAAAGCAGTGCTGTAAAAATGCAATTATGAAATGGTGTCTTCTCCAGATGTACATCGCCTTCCACTGTGTTGTACTTTTATATATGTCTAGCTTCCACACTAGAAACCATCATCCTTAAAGGTGAGAGTTTACTACATATATGTCTGTTGTAGATTTAATATTTTAAAGTAATAATATGACATTTATTATATCTGTGTGAAGCAGAACATGCTAGTATGTGGCAGTAGTCTTGTTTCCTCTTAATCATTGGTTATTTTCTTATGAATTAAAAAATTAAAAATGCCATGGTCGATGTAGAGGAACATAAAAAGATAGTGACCATAGATGACCTTTTACTCTTAAATATTTAATGTTATGTAAAGGGCAGAATAAAATAGTAAAACCGGGAGATATTGATTCCTATGCGGAAGTACCTCAGCTGTTAATTTGGAGATAATCATTAAGGCCTGAGTGTGAAAGGATCAAACAATTAATACCTTTCAGAATAATAATTGTCCTGTTAATATCGTGATTGGGCTCACTTATTAGGAACTTCAACTTCAGGTTATAAAAAAGATAAAAGGTAATGGAAAAGCCAAAGTACAGCCATTCATAATCCATGGTAGATGGTAAACACCATGGTCCCTAAAGCAAAAATCATCAAAAAAATCTCCATAGACTTTTATAGCGAAGTATGACACAGTAAGCCATGCTACTTAGGATGAGAAGGGATTTTAATTTCTTGGCTGTGGATCTCTGGAGATTAAGGATAGGGCTCCTGTTGGTTCATGTTTTAAACCTGCTGTCTACAACAGTGTCTGACACAGTGCTGAGGAGGAAGGTCACGTGCAAACAAGTGGTTAGTGGAGACCAAAGGCTTCCTCTCAAACTGCTCAGCTTTGATGCTGTTGGAGTAGGAAGACCTTGAGGACCCTGCAGTGACTGACCACTGGCGACACTGTAACATTCAAGGCCTCTTGTCACTGTTTCTCCTGTTTGCTACTCTTTCACTTCCTTATTCTTCTGATCCCTTTTATTCAGAGAGTGGGAGACATGGCTGAAGGAGAGCAGTTTTCTTTTCAGGATGAACATAAACTTCGGGTAATATGATATATATGCTTAAATAATAATGAGTATTCTTTTACTTTATGCAGTAGCTATCAACCGGAGAATATTGTTTTGATTTCAGGACTTCCACGTTTTCTGTAAACAGAAAAAAAATGTTCTCCTTTGTGGCAAGAACTTGAAAAAAGAATTATTCCCAAATAGCTCTCATTAAGACAACAAAATTGGTTTGTGTCCCCAGAGTTTCTCGGAGCACCATCTTGCCGCAGTCCCATCTGTTTTTGACTGTTGGTAAAACAGTTAAAGTAATGTTTTAAGCTAATACATACCAACAAGCTAATTTAGCAGACATGTGAAGCTGATATGTTTTTCTAAAAGTTTGCCTGTCAAAATTGATGGAGTTTGACTAAGAAAAATGGTAAAAGAAGACCTAACTGTTCAAGCGAGTGTTTGCTTTTATAATTAATATCTGCGAAGGCAAAGAGAAAAGCCATCAGCAACAGATGATTTCGGAGGGGGAGCGTGCTCCCCAATGCCTGCTCCTGTGAAGCACCCGGTACTTAAATTTATTGCCAGTGAAATAACAAGACGAGGCTCACTTGTGCTCCTGGCACTGCGCTAGATCCAAAGACGAATGCTTTGAACTTCCCTTCTTCCTTTGACCTCATCTCATAAAGCATAAGGGTTACTAAGCACCAAGAAACTCAGACTGCCATTTTTCAAGCTAACTGAGCATTCAATATAAACAATCCGTGCAATTCTCTGCCTGTCTGTGGGCAAAACTGTGCCAGAGGATTCTGTGTTGGCTAGTGTTTAAGCATAGCTATTTTCTGTCTTTGGAATTATCTGAGGAAGTGCTATAAATTTAAGATTGCTAAGATTTCACAAACAGTTACTAAATCAGCAAAGCAAAATGGGCTGAGAACAGAAGGGCATTGATGTTATTACTATTGTCATAATATATTTTTGAGATAGAGTTTCATATAGCTCAGGCTACATTTGCTATGTACTTGATGATGATTTTGAAATTAAGAACCTTCTGTCTCTACCAAGTACTGGGAATATAGGCATGTGCCACCATGCTCAGTTTTAAGCAATGCTGAGCGTCAGTCTCAGGATTTTTTTTGTGTTCCAGAAAATCATTCTAGAAACTGAGCCACAGCCCCAGTTATTATTATTTTAGATGTTTGAGATAGTAGCTCACTGTGCATTTCAGGTAGGCCTTGAATTTTCAATCCTCCTGCCTCAGCCCACAGAATGTTAGAATTATGGGTGTATACCAGTACTCCTGGCCAATAATTATTGGTCTGAATTATTATTTAAATTATATGTAATTTAATATGGATGTTTATTTCCTTGACTTGCAAATAATAAAATGCCATATTGCTTACTTCCAAAATGTAGTATATAAGCTGATCAACATAATAATATGCAAAAGTGTGGGACCCTAGTCTATTTGGATGCACCTTCCTAGGAATGGATGGAGGGGGGAGGGCCTTGGACTTCCCACAGGGCAGGGTACCCTGCCTTCTCTTAGGACTGGAGGGGGAGAGAGGAGGGTAAGTGGGGGAGCAGGAGGAGAATGGGAGGAGGGGAGGAAGTGGAAATTTTTGAATGGAAATATATATATATATATAATATGTAAAAGTGGCAAGTATCACAAAATACATGACATTGTTACAGACTTCACATTAATTAGAGATCTCTAGAGAAACAGAATCATTACTAGGTAAATATGTGTCAGTGTATGTATGCTGTTCACCATTTATACCATATACTATTTATATATCATATATATAAATACATAGACTTCATCTATCTATCTGTCTGTCTGCCTGCCTGCCTGCCTGCCTGCCTATCTATCTATCTATCTATCTATCTATCTATCTATCTATCTATCTATCTATCTATCTATCTGTTTTTGGTTTTTAGAGACTGGGTTTCTCTGTGTAGCCCTGGCTGTCCTGGAACTCACCCTGTAGACCAAGCTGGCCTTGAACTCACAGAGATCCTCCTGCCTCTGTTTCCTGAGTGCTGGACTGAAGACAAGCACCACCACCACCTGGCCAAAAGGGAATGATTTTAAGGACTGGCTCACATGACTGTAGAGGCTGAGAGCTATGCAGTCTGGTGGCATAGGAAAAGCAATGGTCTAGTTCAAAGACCTGAGAGCAGAGGAATGGTGGTATAGATTTGCATTTAGTTTGGAGGCCTGTTGTTGGAGGAAGGCCCACTTGTTTCCTTTCCGGCTGTTTAGCCCTGAGATAATCGCGCAGAAACTGTACTAATTAAATCACTGCTTGGCCCATTAGCTCTAGGTTCTTATTGACTAACTCTTATATATTAATTTAACTCGTTTCTAGTAATCTGTGTATTGCCATGTGGCTGTGGCTTACCGACAAGATTCCAACAGGTGTCTGTCTCTGGTGGGGCTACATGGCTTCTCTCTGACTCCAACTCCTTTCCCCCAGCATTCAGTTTAGTTTTCCCCACCTAGCTTTGCTCCCCTACAGCTTTGCTACAGGCCCCAAAGCAGTTTCTTTATTAGCCAATGATATTCACAGCATACAGAGGGGAATCCCACAGCAGCCTGTGAGCCAAGAACACAAAATTATAGGCAGAGAGAGTGAATGCATCAGTTTCTGTGTGGTATTTGGCGTCCTGGATAGAGTGGATGATATCACTCTACAACCACATGTGCTATCTGCTTTATTCAGTTCATTGATTCAAATTTCTGCTAGATGGCTCAGCAGATAAAGGTTCTTGCCACATAAGCCTGGAAACATGTCCTGAATCCCTGGAACCCACGCAGAGGGAGAAGGACATAACTGACTCCCCAAAGCTGTCCACTAACCTCTATACATGCACCCTGGCACATGTGCCCACACCTACATCATGCGCATATAGATGCACAGAATAATAATAAAAATGCTGAAGTCTTTCAGAAACATCCTCATAGATACACTCATCAATATGTAAACAGATATTTGGGGCCAGATATCTTATAACTCAGTCAAGCTGAGGCAAAATTGACTATCACCCCTTTAGAGCTGAAACTTGCTAATTTTGTATATGTTTTTATTTACTTAATTGTGTGTGTGTGTGTGTGTGTGTGTAGAGGTGTGGGTTGTCCTGCTGTGTAGTTCAAACTGGCCTTAAACTCACTATGGATCATCCTGCTGACCTTCTATACAGTGCCAAGATTAGAGCCAACTCCAGTCAAAGACAGTCTTTTAAAGTTGTCACTCAGGTCGCTTTTCATTTATATTGTGCTCCAGTTCTGTGTGTGTGTGTGTGTGTGTGTGTGAGAGAGAGAGAGAGAGAGAGAGAGAGAGAGAGAGAGAGAGAGAGAGAGAGAGAGAGGTGGAGGTCAATATCAGATCTCTTCATCTTCATCTTATCTTTTTTTAATGTTTTATTGATTTTATTGAGATATGCACTTTCTCTGCTCCCCTTCCTTCCTATCCCTTCCCTTCAACCCTCTCCCATGGTCCCCATGTTCCCAATTTACCCAGGCGATCTTGTCTTTTTCTACTTCCCATGTAGATTAGATCCATATATATCTCTCTTAGGGTCCTCATTGTTGTCTAGGTTCTCTGGGATTGTGAATTATAGGCTGGTTTAAAAGTCATTTATGAGTGAGTACATGTGATATTTGTCTTTCTGGGTCTGGGTTACCTCACTGAATATGATGTTTTCTAGATGCATCCATTTGCCTGTAAATTTCAAGATGCCATTATTTTTTTCTGCTGTCTAGAACATCTTATCGTTTTGAGATAGTCCCTTTCACTGAACTTGGTGAAACTGATTCTGCTAGCATGAATGTCCAGCAGGGCCCCAGCATCCTTTTGTCTCTGATTCCCTAAGGCTAGAATTGCTGGTGTGCCTCCATACTGAGCTTTCTACGTGGACGCTGGGGATTTGAATTCAGATCCTCATGCTTACACAGCAAGCCCCTTACCATACGAACTATCTCCCCAGTGCCTCTTTCTGCCTTTAAGTATTAACAGAAATAAATATGCACTGTATTAGGTATTACAGTGGCAGTAAAATCTATTTGTCATTGTATTGAGTTAGCTGTCTAAGCACATTTGTATCTCATTCGTCTTTTCCTGGCTTTCATTGACAAATGCTATAATAAATGAGATTTGTTACAGCATATGCCTGCCATGTGGGATTTTAGATTCCTAACCAAAACAAGAAACCTCACAGAATCCAAAACAAGAAAGCCGCCTCTGTCTTTTCATGGATAAGCAAACAAATAACACCCCCAAACAGGCAAGGGAGCCTCTCGTCTTTCTTTTAAATGAGAAAAGAATTAAATCAAGGGCTTCTTCTCTAAGCCTGGAGGAGCTGTTCTATGAAGAACTGTAAAGAGGCAGAGATTTTGACACTGTGTATGAACAGACACGTCAGCTTCTACTTACATGGATGCTGGTGGAGACGTCTGACTTCAGGTTGGAGACAAAGGGTTTTGCTACTCATAGCACCGGTAGCAGGCAGAGTGTGAGCACTGGTCTTTCTCCAGCTTGGAGCCTCTGTCCATCAGGGTGGCATCAAGGAGGAGGCGAGCCTCATGTCCTCATGTATTGGAGGGACCCAAAGCTGTGGAATCAGAACATTTTATGTTCTACAAAACATATTTCCGTCCTCTGCCCTAGAGAGAAGAAACACCCTTCCAATGATGACCTGAAACAAAGGAAGCCAGAGTCTGTGCTTGAGGAAAAAACCTGCAGAACTATGAGCAAACCAAGGGGAACTGTTATCCAGCATTTCTGTCCCTCAGCATCATCTATTCTCGCCACTCTAGTAGACCATCACTTTATAAAAAGGGACATTTGAGGTTTGCATATGACAGCAGTTTGGGAGCTTGACCACTCCTGGTTCAAGGCATCCTATGATGATTATGAAACCCAACCCCTAACCTCCCTTTCTGTATCTGTCTTCCTCTAAAGACCCGATCTGTGGCTTCTACCATGGCATAATTATTGAGAAAGTGCATTTATTCAGATTTATTTATTTATTTATTTATTTATTTATTTATTTATTTATTTATTTATGACCAGGTTTCTTTGTAGCATTTGAGCCTGTCCTGGAACTCTCTTTGTAGACCAGGCAAGCCTCGAACTCACAGAGATCTACTTGCCTCTACCTCCCAAGTGCTGGGATTAAAGGTGTGCTAAGAATATGATTTGGGTGAAAGGCAAAAGAGCCTATTCTGAGAGTAAAAAAAACACACACACACAAAAAAACAAGACTTTAAATTACACTGTTGGTTCTGGCGGTGGGCGTGTCAGAGTCATCAAGTCTGTAAAGAGAATAATGAGTGGTTTGGGGACACGTTCTGCAGGGCTGAATTCAGTGGCTTCTGTCGAATCTCACTGTAAAAGCTTCACAGCAGGTCACATTCAGCTGAGTACTATTCCCTACCTGCCTTAGTTGGGGGTTTTTGTTGCTGTGAGAAGATGCCATGAGCCATGACTGTGGCAACTCTTATAGAGGAAAACATTTAATTGGGGGCTGGCTTACAGTTTCAGAGTTTATATGAAGATAGTCCATTATCTTCATGGTGGGAAGCATGCTACTCGTGCAGGTTGAGTTGAGAGTTTTACATTTTGATCCGAAGGCAACAGGAAGTGAACTGTGACATTAGGAATAGCTTGAGCATAGGAGACACCAAAGCCTACCTCTCAGTAGATAACATTACTGAGCAACCGAAACCAAGTATCCTTAAGGTACATAGAAAATAATATAGACCATGCTGAAAAGCATCTGGCACAAAGGATGAACAGAACTCATGAAAGACCTTTCATTAGAGATTTCAGCAGTGAGCAGGAGATATAGCAACAACAGTAAAGTGTTTGCCATACACTTGAAACCAGTTCTCAGAATCCACATTTAAAAAATTGCCAGATATGATGGTGCCCACTGGTAAGTAATTCTGGTGCTGGAGATATGCAGATTTCTGGGGCTCACTGGCTGATCAGCACTGTGCATTTGGTGACTTCCAGGTCCTTGAGAAACTCTGTATGAAAAACAACAATAAATCAGGGACATGACACCTGAGGAAAATATTAGGGGTTGACATCTGGTCTACACATACCCCCACATATAAGGACCCATAGAATACACACACACACACACACACACACACACACACAATTTAAATAGTTGAAAATATTAATAGGCTCAGAAAAAAATCCACTTATAATTAGATTGAAACATCCTGTGCAATATTGTTTAGGAGTGAGCATTCTGGGAGTGAACACTGCAGAAATTCGTGATCCAGGGTTAAGAATGGGACTTTGAAAACTGGTTTGTCACCTGCTTCAGTTGGTCTAGCAAGAATTATGAGAATCATGCCAGAGAAAACTAATCTAATCTGGAAATAAGTAGCCTTACAACATATTCATTCGTTCGTTCTTTCTTTCCTTCCTTCCCCTCCCTTCCTCCCTCCTTCCCTCCCTCCCTCCCTCCCTCCCTTCTCCTTCTCTTTTGCTTCAGACAGGGTCCTGTTAGATGGTTTAGACTGTCCTTGGACTTCCAGGACTCTTCCTCTCACTGTCTCCAAAGTCCTGAGATTATAGGCATGCAAGGTCATCCTGGCTATAATAGTGCACCTTTTTATTTTATTTTCCTTTCTTCCTTCCCTTCTTTTGTTCTTTTTTTTTCTGAGATAGGGATCTCACTATGTATCTCTGGCTGGCCTGGAACTCACTACATAGACCAAGATAAACTTGAGTTCACAGAGATCTACCAGCATTGGCCTCCCACCATGGTATCTACTGGTAGTACCGTATGGTCTTTCACCAGTTTTGAGACCAGGTCTCTAACTAGATACTGGGGCTCAACAATTAGGGTAGGCAGACTGGCCAGGAAGCTTCAAGGAGCCACCTGTCTCTGCTTCCCCAGGGCTGAGGGGTTTTTGGCTAGCATGCCAGGCTTTTTTTTTTTAAATATTGGTACAGGGGTTTCCATGTGTAGATGGAGACTGCTCATTGGTTTCCCAGCCACACAGAACTAAATAATCACACAGAAATTATATTAATTATGACACTATTTGGCCAATGGCTTAGGCATCTTTCTATGTATCTCTTATATCTTAAATTAACCCATTTCTATTAATCTATATATCAACACGAGGCTATGACCTACCAGTAAGGTTCTGGCACCTCTTTCCTTCAGCAGCAACATGGCATCTCCTTGATTCTGCTCTCTCTCTCTCTCTCTCTCTCTCTCTCTCTCTCTCTCTCTCTCTCTCTCTCTCTCTCTCTCTCTCTCATCCTGGCTATTTTCTGTCCTGCCATAGGCCAAAGCTGTTTCTTTATTAACCAATGGTTATAAAACATGCTCACAGAATACAGAGGGAAATCCCACATCATCCATGACTCAGGCCCTCATGCCTACACAGCGAGAGCTTCACTGGCTGGGCTCTCTCCCACGCCCCTCACTTAAGAATATAGTTGGGTGTTAGTGTTGTATGGATGCCATGTTTCTAACTGCTCAGTAAAAGAATGGTCCAGTTTTGCTGCCTGTTCATCAAAGGGAAAGATGTGCTTAGGTGTTCTGAAGAGGCATGGGGAGAGACCAGAGCCCAATAAACATTAGTCTTACAAGCCAGGAGGCCACACAAGAAAACCTGAAGCTGTGGTTCCCTGACCTACAGAGCACTAGAATCATTTCTGAAGCTTAAAAAACAGGAGATGTTTGGGTCTTCACCCAAGCTTCCTGGATGAGAATATCTACAAGGCAAAGAGAGAGAACATCCATGGTTCTTGATGATTAAAAACAACAACAACAACAAAGTCGAGATGTTCTTATCCAGAGAACCTGAAAGATTGAATTTTCAGAAATTCTCTTGCCTTTTGGAGGCAGTAAAATCCAGGGTAGCCAACTTTGCAGCAGCGTGGAAATCACTTTGTCTCAGTTTTCTGTCAAAGGGAAGCAACACCAACTTATCTCACGGAGCTGCTGTGAGATTTAAAATAATGAACCCTGCGTGGCGCCTGGCACAGGGTATATTTGGAAATATTTACAGTTTTGACGTTTTAGGAAAGCTAATCGCTGTGTCTTCCTTCGGTCGCCCTCCATTTGAAGTCGTGTGGACTGTGGAACTCTTTTCGGTAGGTCTGCAGGAGGAAGGGAAGGCAGAAGCGCTGTTCTTTCATTGGAGCCCCCAGGAGGATGGCGCATTGTTGGCTGGAAAATTAACAGGGGGAAGATAATCTGCTTATTGTGGGCATCGGTGTCTACACTTTTTAATGCCCATTTTTCTTGGAAATAATAGAGCTGAGAATTAACTTCAAAAATAGACAGCAAAAATCTGAAATACCATACTGGTTCAGTCAGCAGCTTCCTTAAAGAATGCAAGGCTAAGGGAATATCCTGGTAGATCACAACAGCCTTCTAAGAAAGCCAGAGTCAGAGTTCAAAAGAAAAATCCTAAGCCATTCTTCTTTATAACTTTATGAGCCGAAGTTTACCCAACTTTATATATGCATTTAAATCTGTAAAAATTCATTATGTTGCACTGATATACAAACTTCATACTTGGAAAACTGATAACCTTGAATCTGATGGAATTCGTGGGAAAAAAGCTAAAAGTTATAACCTTGAAAAGATTGACACTCTTGGGAAAAATAGCCTATGTCTCCTTGGACATTTTACAAGGACAATAGTCCTCAATCAAATCATGTATATTTGATTTTTTTAAGGTATGACCTGTGTTTAAATTCTTAACATATAAACTTTTAAATAACAGACTGAACTTTTAATTCCTAACAGATAAAGTAGCATGTTCTTTTATGTCTTTCGCTATATTCTTCATTTTCAAATATTTGATATTTTGTTCTCATTCACTAGGCCCAGCACGAATTGTCCCAGTCCAATCAGCTACAGTTTCAAATGCTCATCTTCAGGAGACACCACTGGGCCTCTGAGGTCATTTAGCTCTTTCTCTAGATTGCTTCCATGACTTTTTTTATTAAGTGAAAGAGTGGGATTCCTTTCTTTTTCCTTTCGATGAATTTTGAAATTCAAATTGTTTTAAAAATATTTTTTTAGAAAATGGATTATATTTATAAATAACCAAAATAAATAACGAGATTCAATTGCACACGCCCGGAACTAGATTCTATGCAAGGGTATTTATTCAGCCCGCAAAATGAATTGTGTCACTGCAAGTGGGCTCATAGACTCAGAATGCTGGAGCTGAACTCGCTAATAGTGGTTATGTGAGCCTCTTTTATGGGAAAAACTAATTTTAGGATTCTAGCACATCACTTTTTCCGTTTATTCTTAAGTCTTATTGTTTACGATTATCTTAGCCAGCCTGGCTATTAATAGTAAGCTGCCATCTAGATTGCTGTGACAGGTTTCCAATGGCCTCTCAGTGTCACCGCCTTCATATGGTTTTGTCCTGTTAATCTTCAGGATTGCATTCTCTCTGTCTGATAGATGCGCTGACAGCAGGTGCCACTCACCTCACCGTCACCAGCAGTTACAGTTGCTGAAGTCAATACAATATAACAGCTATCAAGACAGCTTAGAGCTGACAAATGAAACATTATCTGGTAACATTGTAGAAATAACCTTTTGCTATGAATGTAATACCTGCTCATTTTAAGAAATTAGTATAATTCTCAGAAGCACAAAGAAGAAGGTAAATTCTCAGGTATGCTGCTCTCTGAAGAGGACTCTGTAGTAGCTTGATATGTGTGTATTCAGCTAGCCTGTGATGGACATCCATCTGTAGACATAGACACAGCTGTCCAATATTTTTGTGTACTAAGGCACACATTAAAATACTTTTAGCTTTCAAAAGTTGAAATGCTTTCAAAAGTATCTTTAATTACCAATAGGCATTTTTTTTGGGATTGAAGCAGACTACAATTTTTAGGTAGATATTTATTTAAATTTAAATAATAAAGCTCAGATTAAATTTTCCCCGTTGACATTAGGAATTAAATTCCCAGCTAAAGAATAGATGTTCATTTTGTTATAGAAATAACTACAGGCACCATATTAAAAACAACTAGAAAAAAATCCATCCATATGTTGGTTATTGTTAATATTATAATGCCTATATGTGCAAAGTAAGGCAAACCTGCATTGATTTTTCTTAGTACTATATTACCATTGCCCCACTATATAAAGTTGTGAAATTGTTTTGTGTTTCTAAAGCAGGGTAAGGCTATGTAGTCCAAGATGGCCTTGAACTCATAAACCTCCATCCTTTAGCTCCTAAGTGTGACTACATGTGTGTGCTACCATGCCCATCCTACATCAAAGTTTTATTTGTATTTTTTTTTGCAGCCAGAAATGAACAATTAAATGCAAATGAACATAAATCTGGAAAGTAGGGACTCTAGAGGACGTAAGAACAAAGTCCAATTTAATTTCTACAAAAGGGGAGTTTTGTCTTATCTTCCTGCTAATGGGGCATTGTCACTGTGTTAGACAATGAAACAGAAACTTAGGTTTGGAGGACAGTTGAAGTCCATGTTCTGAGGAGTTCCGTGTTCTGAGAATTGAATCTATTTCCCTCGCTCACTTACATGGTAACTGGTACAGTAAATTGTGATTAGGACCCGTGTCTCCTGCCTACTTTCTTTAATATTTTTACACTGAGGGCAGAGTCTGCTATTGCTTACTTTTGTGTCTTGTTTCCATTTATTCTATTTATCTGAAAGCTCAAAGTACTAACACAGTACTAACATTGCCTTGTTCAAAACAATTTAATAGATCAGATCAACTAAAAACAATAACTTTCAAATAAGACAGACATGGGTTTTAATCCTTTATATATTACTGTGTGGGTAGGTGACCCTGTGAGTTACATTGCTTCCCTATGGTTTTTCTGTCCACCTGTGAAATTCACCCCGTGAAAGCAATTTCTATGGACTCCAGTGTTGGTTCTCAACCTTCCCAGTGCTGGGACCTTTAACACAGTTCCTCATGTTGTGGTGACCCCCCAACCATAAAACTCTTTTCATTGCTACTTTGTAACTCTCATTCTGCTACCATTATGAATTAGAATGTAAATATCTGTGTTTTCTGATGGTCTTACATAACTCCTATGAAAAGATCACTGGTCCCAAGGGGTGGAGACCCACAGGTTGAGAACGGCTGCTTTGTAGTTTAAGGGGTCGCCTCATACTTCCCCTGTCCTATGTGATAACACAGAACTCAGGTGCTGCCTGGCCCTGACTCTGTGATCCTGGGTCTTTTTACTATGCAGTTAGTTTCATGTCACATTGTAGCCTGGCATCCTTTCCCAAGTAGGAACTGGGACAAGATATTCTTAAAGTTTGATCAAGATGGAAAAGTCAGACGTAGCGCCTCGGATTGTTAATAGGAATCAATACAGATGTCAGTGTTGAGCACTGACTGGGGCAGTTGCTGGTCAAGCAGCAGCAGAGAGCAAGAACCTCAGAAGAGCTGGAGGCCCCAAGGAGGTTTCCTAAGAGGTCCGTACTCCTGTAGGGATCCCTGAGAGCCAGACACCCGGGCAACAATCCCCGTGTAACTATAAATGCTTATACTCAGGGGCTCCCCATGCCCAGAGTCGAGAATATGATGTAAGGAGTCCTCAAAGATGACGAGATCCCTCCCCTGCAGCACATAAACAAAGCGAGGAGGAAAACAAAACAGAAAACTTGCGTGCTAATCCTCCGGAGTAGACTGTTTCATGAAGGGGCATTTGGGCCCCAACGGGAGAGGCTGTGCCAAACAACTGGAGGGAGGCGGGCTGAGCCAAATTAGAACAGAGTCAAAAATTTGTCATACCTTTGTAATTCACACAGCAGCCTGCCCGGCTCGACCACGAGCTGTCCAGATGTTAGCCATCTGACTCTTTATGGCTGTGGTCTGTTTTTGCTTTAAAGCCCCGCTTCCTCCTCAAAGTTCCCAGACACCCGGTGTTTCTCTGGAAGGGAACCCAAGTCGAATAAAGCAGAACGAGTCTTCTTCTCAATTTGCAGGACAATTTCTCTTTTAGGAGAAGCATTTTGGGACCTCAGATTCTTTGATTAAATTTACACCATAGCAAGGAAATTAGCCAAGTAATTGGTTAAATAATAAATGTGGAGCCAGACAGGCCTAGAGTGGAATCTTTGATCAAATGCTTATGGGTGCTTGAGCAAACCAAATGACTTAACTGCTCCGTAGCAATTCATTTGAGCTATTCCTCTGCTTCTCCCATGGCAAAGTGCAGATAATAATACTGACCTCAAAGTGCGGCATGAGACCATGCACACTGAACACTAACCACAGTCCCCAGTGCATGCAAGATGCATCAGTTGCATTGCTTAAAAATCTGCTTTATTCTTTTTTCTTTCCTTTGAATTCCATAAACAAAAGCCTCCAAGACAGCAATAGAGAACAGTAGAGTCTTTTTGTATTGATTTATTGATGACCCTGCCATTTATTTGATATTGGTTTCCAAACAGAATGAGCTGCACAGTAGATCTGAAGACATTACCTGAACACGCCAGTGCCAGAACTGGACAGCCGAGAGGTGAGAAAATGACAAGGTAAATGACTACCTTCTCATGCCAGAAGCCCTTTTCTCAGCTCAATCCATGACTAACCGCATTCATTCTCCGCTAAGAGAATGGTCTTCAAAAACCAAGGAAAGGTCTGGAGCATACAAACTCCCAAACCGAGGGTGGAGGGATAGCTCGGTGGTTAAGAAGGTAAACTGTTCTTGCAGAGGACCTGAATTCAGTTGCTAGAACTCAGGACGGGTGGCTTCTAACTGCATACAATTTCAGTTTCAGTGGGATCCAATGCCTCAGGCACCAGGAATCACATACACAAACACATTTACATAGTTAAAAACACAACCAGCCAACCAACCAACCAACCACTTCCACACCATCCCTCTCGATCAGAAGGGTGAGGTTCAAGCAGAAAGTGTGCTGGAAGTGTCATGGATCTCAGTTCGCGTAGAATAGATCACTATATTTAATACAAAATAAAAATAAACCATAAGCTCAACCACCGTTCTTTTTTTTAAATCAAAACAAAATTAAACAGAACAAAGAAAAGAGTTAAAAGAATAGCAGTGCTCACTCTAAATGTAAGTAAGGTAGCAGTGTGATTTAGAAGTGGAGAGGTCCTCTCTGCAGTACATAGAATCATGGCCTTTGGTAATGGTGAATGTCAACACATTTGATGGACAGCATAAAATCTGACAGCTCCTAAAGTCATCTTATCCAGTGGCAGGTGTGGCACAGCGACAGCTGTGACTGTTTTAGGTAATGGAAAAGTAATTAGTGGCTGACACACAATGCCGAAAAACATTCCTGTTTGGTTGCAAAAATCTAACAAAATGCAGTAACCGTTCTTTTTCAACTTTTCGAGCATATGGGTAAAAACATCTGAGGTAGCTCCGAAATCCAGCTGTTTAGGTTTCTTCTAAAATAATAATGTTGACACCTGGGCACTGCCCCAAAGATGAGACTTGTGAAGTTCAGAATATACTTTATAAAACTCCTTAGGAGACGGCTCCCTGAACTGTAGTGCTATTGTAGGGCACTGTTGACTTTTAGAGCTTGTATCTTTGTCTGACTTATAAAACAATTACTCTCTCTCTCTCTCTCTCTCTCTCTCTCTCTCTCTCTCTCTCTCTCTCTCTCTCTCTCTCTCTCTCTCTCTCTCTCTGTGTGTGTGTGTGTGTGTGTGTGTGTGTCTGCATGTCTGTGTGTCTGTGTGGGGACTTGCACACAAAAACGAAGGTGCCTGGTGAAGGTGTCAGATACTCTGGAGCTGGAGTTACAGACTATTGTAAGCCAACCTGGTTCTGCTGCTGGGGACTGGTCGTGGATCCTCTGCAAGAGCAGCTTGAGCTCTCAGCCAGTGAACTATGCTGTCAGCCCCAGATCCGACCTTCTTTATGCAGGATTAGACCAAGGTATTTGTGGTGGCTCATTTGTGTGTGTTGTTAAAAATAGACGATGAATGCAAAGTCAGACAGCACCTATTGCTCCTGGGGAGCTGCTGTAAATAACTCAAGTAAATCAAACTTGTTCAGCAAGTGGTTATCAGGCTTTTGCCCTATAAAAGGGACTGTTTTATATGCTTGTAGTATAGAGGAACTGCAAGAGAAAACTATATATGTTCTTCTGAAGGTGGCATTTTAGGAGTGGGAAGCTAACATACATAGAGTGTTAGAAAATAATAAAGACAGGAACAGTAATGGAGATAGTGATTGCAAAAATGTGTGCGTATATACATGAGCACAAGTGGGGGTTTACATAGGGCCATGGGGATGCCTTTCTAAAATTGTATTAGGTCACAGACTGGAAGGAGCTAGAGGAGGTAGCATTAGTGACATCTGGTTTGGGGAGATGCTAGGTAGAGGAAGTGGCAAGAGATGCTTACATGAGTTTCCTGTGGCTGCTGCCAAATGACAGTAAACTTGGTGAAACCAAGAAGTCAGGGCTAGAGGTGTGGCTTAATGACAGAGTACTTTCCTAACGCATGTGACATAATGGGTTCTGTCAAATCCATGGGCTGTCTGAAAGCGGTGGTGTGAGCAGGCTGCATCTGGGGTTGAACTCCAAGTCAAGGAGTTCCAGCTTCTGTCAGTTTCTGGTAGCTGAAGAATTCCTTGGCTTGTGGCCACAGCACCCCTAGCTAGTCTAGCATCTTCAATCTCTCTCTGTTCTGTCTTTTTATGACCTTGTCACTGTTTGTGACACATAGCTTCCAACTCTCTGTTATAGAGCCTGTGTAATCATGTTTAAGGTCCCTTAGATCATCCTAGGTGCATCTCCATGTCTACATTTCTAAACATAATCATGTCTACACTGACTTTCCTGAAGTTACAGCTCGGTGGTGGAGCACTTGCAGAGCATGGCCTGGCCTCTGGGTCCAAGGTTGAATCAAGCAAAAACAAGAACAAGAGAGGATCACACAAATAGATTCCAGACACTGAGGCTGGTGTATCCTTGGCCAGTCTCTAGTGGACCACAGTGAGTGCGTACTTGGTGCATTTGAAGAACAGTAAGAGAGCCAATATGGACAGAGCATAATGGACAAGAGAGATACAATGAAATAAGTTCAAAAGCTAATGGTGAAGAGATCATGTGACCGTGATAAGACTCTGACCCCTTTCCAAAATTGAAACAGGGATATATGAGATAGTTTGAACAGGGAAGCTATATGACACAGGGCTTGAGTGGTAGTAGAAATGACCATAGCTTGAGTGAAGCTGATGCACACACACACACACACACACACACACACACACGTTCAAAGGAACAAATCAGGGACACCAGACAGGCAACTGGCATCATGAAAAGCTGAGCTTCAGAGCACGTCTTTGATTATCCACAGGAGATGGTTATCACTCCCATAGTGCAGAAATACCCAACCTTGTGAACCTGAGTATGGTTGGCATTGATATGCTGGACCGACATGTTGATCCCTAATGAGAGCTATGTAGCCACAGATTGTCCAGCACAGAGTGGGTTCTGTCTCCCATTGTAACGTCTCTGATCGGCGCAGTATGAATTAAAACATACATGCAAGAGCATTCTGTAGTCTCTCCCAAAGAAGACAATGGCATTCAAGTCCACTAATACCTCATTTCAAATACTGTCTCTGTAGATGAGAGGCTCACATACAAGCCATACCCCCAGGACCCAGAGAAAACTATCGTCATCATGAAAGGGGTCAGCTTCAGTAGCTCCCTTGAAGGACTGTTGGTGTCTTCCAATGCTATCAAGCGCTGAGTAACAGTGGACTGGGTGATGCATATACCAAACGCTGAGATTGGAGAATTGAGAGCATCAGCCAGAGGAAGCAATGGCAGCAGTAGCAGCGTTGGTGGAGAAGTGACAATGGGAATTGTGTGCAGTAACAAGGCCCTTGGGACTTCATATTTGTTATTTTAAAATACAACTATTTTTAGATTTTGTTTTATTTTCTTATTAAATTTTTTCAGTTCTTTTGTATCTTGACTGCAGTTTCCCCTCCCTCCTCTCCTCCTATTCCCTCCTTCCACCTCTCCTCTGCCCCCCTCCCATCTACTCCTCCATTTCTGTTCAGAAAAGGGCAGAATACCCATGAGTATCAACAAAGCATGGTACATCAAGTTGGGGTAGGACAAAGCTCCTCCTCTTGTATTAAGGTTGTGTAAGGCAACCCAGTATGAGGAATAGGTTAGGGACAGGCCCTGTGCATACTGCTAGGAGACCCATAAGTAGACCAAACTGTACAACTGTCACACATATGTAGTGGGCCTAGGTCGGCCCCATGCAGACCCTCTGACTGTAAGTCCAGACCCTGTGAGTCCCCATGGGCCAGTTTCTGTGGGTTCTCTTCTGATGACCTTGACCCACTGACACCTACAATCCTTCTTCCCTCTCTTCAACAAGATTCTCTGAGCTCAGCCCAGTGCTTGGTTGTGGGTCTCTGCATCTGTTTCTGTCGGTTACTAGATGAATGCTCTTTAATAACAATCAGAGTAGTCACTAATCTGATTACAAGAGATGGCCAGATCATGCTATTTATCCACTATTGCTAGGAGTCTTAGCTGGGGTCATCCTTGTAGATTTGTGAAATTTCCCTTGCACCAGGTTTAGACCTGACCCCCAAATGCCCTCCATATCAAGACATCTCTTTCAATATTCTCCCCCTCTATGAACCCCCAACCCCACCTGCCCCAGTTTACTTAGGGGATCTGTTCGGTTTGTCCTTCCCAGGGAAATCCATGCATTCCCCTTTGGGCCCTCCTGTTACCTAGACTCTCTGAGGCTATGGGTTGCACCATGGTTATCCTTTACAGCTAATATCCATCTATGAGTGAACACATACATGTTTGTCTTTCTGGGTCTGGTTGCCTCACTTAGGATGATTTTTTTTTTTTTAGTTTCATCCATTCGCCTTCAAATTTCTTCCTGTCATTGTTTTTAACAGTTGAGTACTACTCCACTGTGTAAATGGAACACATTTTCTTTATCTATTCTTTGGTTCAGGGGCATCATCTAGGTTGTTTCCAGGTTCTGCCTATTATGACTAATGCTGCTATAAATATAGTTCACCCTTCACGATAGCCATAAATAATATAAAATATGTTGGAGTAACTCTAACCAAGCAAGTGAAAGACCTGCATGACAAAAACTTCAAGTCCTTAAAAAAAGAAACTGGAGAAGGCAGCAGAAGATGGAAAAATCTCCCATGTTCAGGGATCGGCAAGAGTAACATAGTAAAAATGGCCATCTTACCAAAAGCAATTTACAGGTTCAATGCAATTATCATCAAAACTCCAACACAATTCTTTACAGATCTTGAAAGAACAATACTCAACTTCACATAGAAAAACAAAACAAAACAAAAAATTCAGGATAGCTAAAGCAATCCTGTACAATCAATAAAGGAACTTCTGGAGGCATCACCATCCCTGATTTCAAGCTCTACTACAGAGCTACAGTACTGAAAACAGCCTGGTATTTGCATAAAACAGACATGAGTATCAATGGAATCAGATTGAAGACCCTGACATAAATCCACACCCCCATGAACATGTGATTTTTGACAAAGAAGCTAAGATTATACACTGGAATAAAACGATTTCAACAAATGGTGCTGGCTTAACTGGATGTCAGCATGTAGGAGATTGCAAATAGATCCACATCTGTCACCACCCTCCACCAAATTCAAGTCCAGGTGGATCAAAGACATCTAACTAAAGCCAGATATACTGCACCTGATAGAAGAGAAAGTGGAAAATAGCCTTGACCGCATTGGCACAGGAGACAGCTTCTTGTTTTATTTTTTTATGAACTGGGGTAAGGCTGTGACTTTTGCTTTAAACATCCAGAGCCTCTGAAATCAAAGGGATCATCTGAGGTGAGAAGGGCTTGAGACTGGGAGAGTCTTGTGTTCATGCGAGCAATTAACAGGGGTTTATTTGTTCTGTTCTAACTACTCAAAAGAACTTGATGTTGATCTCAAGTCTCCTTAGGTAGAATCTTCTTTAAATTTTCTTAGATGGAGTCTTAAAGCCTTTGAGAAGCTGGAGCATTGCCTGGCTTTTGATTAACCAACACCAAATGCAGCTGCCCTCGGTTCCGCACTCTTGCCCGCTGGTGTGAACTAAAATGGCCTGCACGAGGAACTCGCTTTAAAAAGAAAAACTGTGTATTTAAATGAGATTAATTTGTACAAATTAACCTGTTCTGCTGAGAATTAGTGTTTGGTTTTGGTACTTAAATGGTATTTTTGGAGTGAAAATTAACACTAAGTTAATTACTCCAGCAAAAATAGAATGTTATTGTATTAATGGTGTGTTGGCTTGCCAGTTTTGTGACTTGAGAAAGGTATTCCCTTCTTTGAATCTGTACTCTGTGACTTCACGTACCATATTTTGCACTGGTGTGTTAACTGAAAAAATAAGGTCATCACCTGAGTGCCGACAAACAAAAAAGGCGGAAGAGGAGAGGAGAAGGAGAAGGAGAAGGAATGAGTCCTGCCATGAACAACAGATAGGTAGAACTAGACAACATTATTATAAGTGAAAAAGTCATCCGTTGCCACATTTTCTCTTTACAGTTGGAGATTTAATGAACTGATTTCTTAGACAACCAGAAGGCTAGGCACTGGGGACTGGAAAGAGTGAGGGAGACGGAGTACTGTCTGATAATGGGCAGTAAAACACAGAAGAAAGGACTAAATTCCAGTGTTCTACAGAAGAGAAGAGGAGGGGAACCCCAACTGACATCAATTTATGCTTATCATATATTGTGCAAATATATTCATGGTATTATTTTAATTTTTGAGAATTTCTTATTCTCAAGTCTCCCTCCTTTCCCCGTAACTTCTTCCATGTCTCCACTCTCAAAATAATGGCCCATTTTTCTTTAATTATTATCATTATGATATGCATATAAATTTATAAATATAGCCTGCTGAATTCCTTTAGGGATGCTCTTATGCCTGACCACTTGAGATCGGATAACCTTTCAGGGGCCCATCCTGGAGAAGACTGATTCTCCCTCTCCGCAGCTGAAAATTTCCTGTAGCTTCTTTGTCTAGAGATCGGGCCTTCTAAGAGTTCTCTCCTTCACATTGGCATGCCACCTGCTGTAGTCCTTTAGATTATACATGTCGTTCACCATTTACTAAAGATTTCTGTATTTGTTATTATTATTATTGAACTAGAAAAGGCATTCAAAAATTACTCAACACAGAAATGCAAAGTGATAGTAGGCGGAGGTGGAAACGCTTTTTACCCTGGCTTGTTCAGTATTCATCACACCTGTGATGACTATTGCACTGTACGCCAGAAAAATGTACAATCAAAACCAGCAAGATTTGGAGGGAGAAATGGATAGCTGTCTGATTTTAATTTTAAGGAACTTCAAGAATAGCATGCTATGAGGTGAGATGGAAAAGGCTATGGGGCAACTGTTTTGGGGTGACCAGGGGCTCCTCGTTGCATATGGTAAATGTCAGAAGCTCCTCAGAGTCCTGAGAAGAAATTTGTGGAGGGAAAGCAAAGCCAGGATATGATCAACGCGCGCGTCAGTCGGTGCCTGGTGTTAAGGACTTCGAAACTAATGTCTTCCCAGAGCAGGCGAGATCAGACAGCAAGGAAACGTGACGCAAAGAGAAAAGCCTGAGTGCACCTGCGCGAAGAGCGAAGCGCGAAGCGCGAAGAGCATGCACATGAGATGCGAAGGAGCCACTGATGGGATGGAGAAAAAGAAGTGAAGGGTGTTCAGGCGGAGATATGAGCAGAAGCTTTCAAAACAGATGTGATGACTGTGCCAAGGGCTTCTTAAAGGTGACAGAAGATGAGTGTCTGAATGGACCATTCGTAAAAGGGAACTGAGAGGTAGGAACTAGAGCAATGCAGAGTCCGGACAAGACTTTTGCGAATTAACCGTAAAGAGGAGAGAAGACACAGTGAGGTGACTGGAACTGACAGTGAGAGTCTCTGAAGTGTTTTAAAAGGTACTTGCTACCGAAAAGGATGAGCTACACCAGGGAACTTAGTTGATGCGCAGAAGTGAATAGGGCTGTACCCACCTATCCCCTGGCAGGTGGGAGTTCATCTCTAGCAATTCCAGCAAACAGGGATGATAAAAGTTGGCAGAGTTGGGACCATTCCCTTGTCAGTGCTGACATTGCCTCTTTGAAATAGGAAATATATTGCCATCTGAAAATGTTGGAGATCCAGTGTTGGAGTTTGAGGCCAGACACTGTATGAAATAACTCTATGATAAGGGAATAGATGTCCAGGAAAATGGGGAATAAATATCAACAGCACTGCGAGACTATGTGGGACTTATGGTCTACAGTATGGAATCTGGTAAACTGGTGTGTCTTTGAAATGATTTTCCAGCCATCTTCAGTGATAAGCGCACAGTGTGGTGTCCAGAGGTACTATCATATCAATATACAATATCCAATCATCGGTTTATATCAGCCAGTTATGTAATTGAATAGCATAGAGTTGAGGGTAAATATAAAGAAACTATAATAGGAAATAATGAGTTTGAGCAGCATAGGACAGAAGGGAGAAGACCAAAGAGTGGATTCAGATCACAAAGTTGTGAGCAACATGGGGCATGGGACAAGAACTCAAGGAACTGATCTGCGTGGGTTGAAATAGAGTTTTATACTGAGGGGTGTCTAAAATGATCAAGATATTATATAAATATAATATATAAATAGCTGGGCAGTAGGTGGCGCACACCTTTAATCCCAACACTTGGCAGGCAGAGGCAGGCAGATCTCTGTGAGTTTGAAGTCAGCCTGGGCTACAAGAGCTAGTTCCAGAACAGTCTCCAAAGCTATAGAGAAACCCTGTCTCTAAAAAAATAAATAAATAAAATTAAGTATCATATAAATAATCAGTATCTAGAGGGTTGCTTTGCTTTGGGTGTGGTCTCCTTCACAATCTTCATGTGTTGGAATCTTGGTCTTAAGTGTGGTGATTTGGGGAGGTAGTGCTTGCTGTAATGTTATTAGGCCACTAGGGGTCCCTGCCCACGGAGGGCATTAGTAGTAAGACTCCTGGATAGTTCAAAAAGATAATTATAAAAGATCAAGTCTGGTCCTTACTCATTCTCCAGATTCCTGTCTTACCCATTGGTCTCAGGCTTCTAGTATGCTGTCATTACCAGAAGGTCATATGACCATTGGGTTTCAGTGCCTAAAACAATAATTAAGTAAGACTCTTGTTTGGCTTTGTTTCTCCAAACAGGGTCATTTGTCACAGAGGTTGGACTTAAACTTGCCATGTAGCTGAAGATGTTTTTGAATTCTGCCTTCTTTTTTTTTTTTTCTCATGGTTTATTTTTTTTTATATATTTAAAAATTTCCATCTCCTTCCCTCCTCCTCCCCCTCCCTCCACTCCTCCTCCCCCTTCCCTCCCCTCCTTCTCCCCCTTCCCTCCCCCTCCCTCCACCCATACCTCCCCTCCCTCCCTCTCAAGGCCAAGGAGCCATCAGGGTTCCCCACTCTATGCTAAGTCCAAGGTCCTCCCAACTCCCCCCAGGTCCAGGAAGGTGATCGACCAAGCTGAGAAGGCTGCCACAGAGCCCGTCCATGCAGAAGAATCAGAGCCCAGCGCCATTGTCCTTTGCCTCTCAGTCAGCCCCCGCCGTTGGCCACATTCAGAGAGACGGGCCTGGTCGCATGATCCATCAGTCCCATTCCAACTGGAGTTGGTGATCTCCCTTCAGTTCTGTCCCACCGTCTCCATGAGTGAACGCACCCCTCATGTTCCTGACTTTCTCCCTCATGTTCTCGCTCCTTCTGCTCCTCATCAGGACCTTGGGAGCTCAGTCCAGTGCTCCAATGTGGGGCTCAGTCATTTTCCCCATCTGTCGCCAGCTGGAGGTTCCCTCACAGTCCTGACTTTCTTTCTCATGTTCTCTCTCCCTCTGCTCCTCATCAGGACCCTGGGAGCTCAGTCCGGCGCTCCAATGTGGGGCTCCGTCATCCTCTTCATCTATTGTCAGGTGGCGGCTCCATGGTGATATGCAAGAAATTCATCAGTATGGCCACAGGAACCGGCCTTTTCAGGCTCCCTCTCCTCAGCTGCCCAAGGAACTAAATGGGGGAGTCTCCCTGGAAACCTGGGAACCCCTCTAGGGTCAAGTCTCTTGACAACCCTCAGGTAGCTCCTTAAATTAAGATATATGCTTCCCTGCTCCCATATCCACCCTTCCTATATCCCAAGCACCCCATTCCTCCGAGCTCCCCCCATTCTCCCCTTCACACTTTTCTCTCCCCATCTTCCCTTGGCCCAGTCTCGCCCAACCCTCAAGTTCCCAATTTTGCCTGGCGATCGTGTCTACTTCCAATATCCAGGAGGATTACTATATCTTTTTTTGGGAGTTCACCTTCTTATTATCTTCTCAAGGATCCCAAATTTATAGGCTCGATGTCCTTTAATTATGTCTAGAAACCGATTATGAGTGAGTACATCCCATGTTCATCTTTTTGGGTCTGGGTTACCTCACTCAGAATAGTGTTTTCTATTTCCATCCATTTGCCTGCAAAATTCAAGATGTCATTGTTTTTTACCGCTGAGTAGTATTCTAGCATGTATATATTCCACAGTTTCTTCATCCATTCTTCCACTGAAGGGCATCTAGGTTGTTTCCAGGATCTGGCTATTACTGACTGGGAAAAGATCTTCACCAACCCTGCAACTGACAAAGGTCTGATCTCTAAAATATATAAGGAACTCAAGAGACTAGACGGTAAAATGCCAATTAACCCAATTAAAAAATGGGGCACTGAACTGAACAGAGAATTCTCAACAGAAGAAGTTCGAATGGCCAAAAGACACTTAAGGTCATGCTCAACCTCCCTAGCTATCAGGGAAATGCAAATCAAAACAACTTTGAGATATCATCTTACACCTGTCAGATTGGCTAAAATCCAAAACACCAATAATAACCTTTGCTGGAGAGGTTGTGGGGTAAGGGGTACACTCATCCATTGCTGGTGGGAATGCACACTTGTGCAACCACTTTGGAAAGCAGTGTGGCGGTTTCTCAGGAAATTCGGGATCAACCTACCCCAGGACCCAGCAATTCCACTATTGGGAATCTACCCAAGAGATGCCCAATCATACAACAAAAGCATATGCTCATCTATGTTCATAGCAGCATTATTTGTGAATTCTGCCTTCTAAGTGCTGTGCTTATATGCTTCCCACTACACATGACTCTCTTTAAAAAACAAATACATTATCTAGCTTCTAGGACTTCTGGTATAGTGGTAGATAAAAGACTAAGACTGATAAATGTTTAGAAGTGGATTGAATGGTCTGGTGGCATGAGATTCAAAATAAGCATGCTTCTTAGGAAACATATTGGTGGAAACTTTGCCAGTAACACTAAAGAGCGAGGACACTCTTAGCCATCACCTGGACTTGGATGTCTGGAATATGGAAGGAAAAAAACAATACTACCATGCAAAGAGACTGAACAGGAAGCTGTGTCCTCAGAAGGGTGAAGACAGAGAGAGAGAGAGAGAGAGAGAGAGAGAGAGAGAGAGAGAGAGAGAGAGAGAGAGAGAGAGAGAGAGAGAGAGAGAGAGGTCAAAGACAACCTTGGGTATCATTCTCATGTATCCTCCACTTTTTTTTCCAAGGCAAGGTCTGTTCTTAGAAATGCCAGAAATAGAAATGGGGGATGACCGCCCCCCCAAGGCAGGAAGATAGCCACTTAGGGTCCTATGTGGCAGGAAAACAGCCAGGGGCCCATCCAATGCCTCAAGTCCCTGGGTGTGTGCCTTATTAAAATAGGAAACATACAGTGGAGAATTGGAAGTAATAGAGAAATGGAATGGTTCACTATGGAAAGGTGCAGAAAGGAAGACATGATTATGGCAAGGAGACAGCAGACGTTGGTAGCCTCCTTGCCACCTCGATCCACGGCAGTGAGGAGTAGACTCAGGGTTAGATCTGCTTGCCACCTGGTGCTATGATGGTGGTGTCCAGGCCAGCCTGCTGCCAAGGGCCACATGGGGTCGCTGGTCCTAGAGCAGCCATGGTCTGTGTTTGATGTCCATGACTCCTGGTGCCGTCAAGTGTTATTCTGATTCCAGTGGCCTGGGCTGCCTCCTTTGTCCATGTTTGGGTCTACAATCCATGATGCCGCTGAGGCCATACCGATCTGGGTGGCCTTTGCTGCCGCTTGGTACTGTAGAGAGACAACCAGGCCTGAGCTACTGCCAAGGACCAAGTTTGGGTCCGTGGTCCCACCACAGCCGAGGTCTATTTTGATCCTCATGTCACAGGGAGCCATGAAAGGACACATGAAGCCTGGGGTCTGGGCTGCAACCTGTGGTCTCACTGGTGTTCCGGGGCTGGCCATAATGCTGCCAGAGTCATCCTGATCTGAGTTGCTGGGGCTACCACTTGGAGCTAGGATGTCGACCAGGCTGAGCTGCTGCCTGAAGCCATGTCTGGGTTCGTGGCCCAGCTGCTGCCAGGGTCTTTGTTGAAGTCTGTGGCCCAGGTTGCCACTAGGGCCAATACAAGGTCCACGATCTGGGTCAGAGACTGTAACTTGGTTGGACTCGAGGGCCATATTACAGCAGGGGCCATACACATATGGGGGGACTGTGCTGCCACCTGGGGCCAGGTTGTCATCTGGGTCCAGACTGCTGATGAGGGCCATGTCAGGGTCCATGGCCCTAGAGCAGCCAGGGTCTGGACTGACATATGGGGCTCCTATTGCCACCAAGGGCTATGAAGATGCCCAGGGTCAAATCAGCCACTTGAGTCCAGGTTGGTGTCTGAGGGCCAGGATGCATCCATATCTGAGAGGTCTGTATTGCTACGCAATGTCATAGTGAGGTCTGGGCCAGAGCTGCCGCTGAGGGCCTTGTCAGGGTCCATGGCCCTACTGCAGTCAGGGTCTCTGCTGATGTCCAATGCACCTGTAACCATCGAATGCCTGTAGACATCAGAGATCGAGGGCCATGTTGGTGTCTCAGGGCCATCCTGCCACTGGGGTAGCGGTGACATTCAGACCCAGTCACAGAGGAGGACCATGTCGGGGTTTGTGGTTCTACCGTGGCTGGGATCTGTGCTGAAGTTCAGGTTCTGCATTTCCACCAAAGGTCACATAGAGGTCCAAGGTTAGGGCCACAACCATTCCCTCCTGAGTGACCAGTCCCTCCATCAGAGACAGGATGTCTACTGGGCCCAAGGTGCTGCCAAGGGGTCTGTCTGGGTCTATGGTCCTGCTACAGTTGGGATCTGTGTGGATGTCTGTGGCCTGTGTCACCTCAGGAGGCCCTAGGAGCCATGCAAAATGAAATCAGAGGGTCAGGCTGAGTCAGCCATGCCCTTTACAGGCCCTGGGAAAGCTGGCCTTGCCTCTCACTGGACACTAGAGCAAGAGATCTGGCCCCTGCACGCTGGAAAGATGGCCCCCATCTCTCACCACAGGCCAGGCTGAACTGAACCTGAGGATATGCACGTAGGGGAGCTGACTCCACACACTCATCAGAGGTGGGTGACCCCAGGGGCCCTGGTCTGACCTGCTTGGCTACTCTAACACCTCTTCGTTCCTCCTGGTAGCAATGGAGGCTTCAGTGTGTCATATGGTATTGCCTCTTTTCCCTATCAGTTTACTGGTGAATGTCTAGTGGAGCTGCGGGGTTTGCTGTTTGCATCTCAGAATGCCATATCTTTTAGCTCTTCCTCCTTTTTAATTTTAGGTTTGTTTATTTTATGTGTGTGAGTGTTTGCTTTCGTGTGTGCGTACCACATGCATGTCTGATGCCCTCAGAGGTCAGGAGCAGGTGCTGAGTTCCCTAGGAACGGAAATTACAGATGGTGGTGAGCACCATGCACGTCCTGGGAACTGAACTCAGGTCCTCTGCAAGAGCAGCCAATGCCCTTCACTGCTAAGCCATGTCTCCTGCCCTTCCCCCTCTTCCTATCTTGTTTCACACAGGCCCTGTCCTGAACAAGACCCTTGTGCTTGTGTTGTTAATGTCATCTTAATACCTGCTTAAAGAACCAGATACAGCAGTCTCATGAGTTAAAACCAAACCACAGAACATTAGACTATACATGTATAGTAAAATATTACATGTCACCTCATAAATGTGCACACTTTTATGTGCCAGCTAAAACATCATCAACCTTCACAACTGCGTGTTTGAAGGCATGCCTGCAATTTTGAAACTATGGAGGGCTAATATAGGCAGAATCCTGGAGTTTGCTGCCTAGACAGCCTAACTATTTGGCAAGTCTCAAAACAGTCAATGTGTGATGCTCCTGAATGAAATCATCCAGAGTTCTTCTCTGGCCTCCACACATGTACAGACACTCATATGCACACATACCACCCACCCGTGAACGTGCACACCCATGGACACACAGGAAAAATAAACAGTGGAACACACATTCGAGGGCAGCCTGGTATATAGTTCCAGGATAGCCAGGGTTACACAGAGAAACCTTGTCTCAAAAACAACAAACAAAAAGCAAATAAATAACAACCGTAAACATCTGCATTTGCTATTGACTTACTGGAAAAATTAAAAGCTGGCTGTAGTGCTAAATCTTTTATGTCAGAAACATACATAGTGTATACTCTTAAGGCTTTTATACGATTGCACTGTGTCAGACATTCATCAAACATTATCTACCAATTAAATATCGTATGCTTCTGATTTGAAGTGCACCCTTAATGTCAAGATCAGCAGAGGGAGTTAAAAAAATGCGTTTGAAGGGCCTCAAATTAGCAAAACCAATGAATATTTTAAAAACATGTTTTTGATGTCCTGACACCAAAGAGCATAGGATACAGATACATATATTTAAATATTTAAAATAAAATAATCATTATGGAGGCATACACTCACTTCAACATAAGGAGGTTCTCTCCAAGGCGATAGTACAAATTACTTGAGACTAATATCGCTTACAGTGTTGGGCGGATTGCCTCAGATAGTGAGTGTGCCTATGACTTGGTTAGGGAAAGGTAGCATTGGTAGCAATGCATCAATATTCACCAGTAGCTGGGCTGGCCATGAGTTGTGTGATCCTGATAAGGTTTTGCTCCAGGTCACTCACATCTCCCTATGAGTGTTTTGCAACCCAACAATACTACTTGCAAGATGGCTGGCTGGCTGGCACTTGCGTGAAGTCTGCGACCACTGGTCTTTTCTTTTTGCATTTTGGCATCTCACAAAGTGTGTAGGGGCTATGACATTAGTTCCATTAACATTGTACTCTAAGCAGATCATATGAAAGAAGTTCAATATGGCAACCAATACTAGTTGCCGGGAAGTCGGTTTAATGGCCCATACTCTTTTCCACTTGCTTTGGCAAGAAAGACTCCCCCTGCCCTTCAGAATGTTACTGGATTTGGGCATAGGGACTGCAAGATACCCACAGAGGGGAGTACATTCCAGGTGAAGATAACGTTAAAAAATACAAAGAAAAAGAACAAAGAGCTAATTTGAGCGTATGTGTAATTTAAGTTTTAGAGTTCATTTCACAATAAAAATTAATCAAACCATCTGGTTTTCAGCACAAACTAAAATATAACGCTGTTTCACTTTCAACTTTAAGTAACCCGCGAAAATAAACTTTAAAAGCATATGTGCCTTTACTTCAGGAAAATCGCAACCTACCATTGTGATTTTATTCTAGAATTATGAATAATTAACACACCCTAAAGAAATATCTGACATTTTCTTAATATGTCAGGTAGATTAAAAGGTAAAGTATGAGATTCATTAACTTAGGATCACCATATAGAGAATTAAAAAAATCTTTTGTATTAAGGTTAATGAGGATGATTTATAGTTCAGGGGACCACTTTGGAAATGAAGGTAAATTGAGCCTTCGTGGCGTTATTGGGGCACTCCTAGGCTCTCCTGGTTCCGGGGCTGTCTGCCTCTCTGTTGTCCACTTTAATCAGCGGAGCCCTCTTCTTGCTCCTCCAGCAGGCTGAAGCGAGTGTGGCATGGGTGGTGTGCTGGGGGCAGCGGTGCCCCCTGGAGCTGCTCTGCCAGCTGCTTAATTGGCTCAGCTACTGGAACCCTGGGTGAACTCTTCCAGAGCGAGACTCTTGTCACATTAGCCTCAGTGACACCTTTGAGCGAGCATGGTATTTTTTTCCTCCCTATCTCATTGGTGTGCACGATTATGCAGGGAACTCAATTATATTCACTTTTTTTTTTTAAAAAAAGACAATTTAAAACATTTAGAAATTCAGTTCTATTTATTTCCAAATTTACTCCCTCCGAGAATGTGTGTGTGTGTGTGTGTATGTGCGTGTGTGTGTGTTTGTGTGTGTATATACTTATAAATTCTACTCTCCTTTAGAAGAGTGGAAATGGATTTTGTTTTATGATTTCTTTTCCTTTTTTTCAGATCTTATAAGATAGAATCTTGCTGTGTAATCTTGTCCGACTTGGAACACACTATATAGACCAGGCTGTCTTTGAACTTGCTACCATCCTTTGTCTCTACCTCCTGAGGACTGTTAGTCTGAGCATGTAAACCATGCCTAGCTTTCATCTTACTTTCATGGCTCTTTATGACTTACAATATCTGAAGGAACAGATATTAAAGGGAACTCGAAAGACCCTTCCTCTTTCCCACAGTAATAATATCTGCTGCTGTTGTAAACAAAGGCGTCAGTCAGCAGCATGTGCTCCTCACTCCCAGCTTCCGATTACTACTGAGTTGCTTATCCCTCATCTGCCCAATGTCCCTGGTGACCCCATGAAGCCAGAACTCCCTCCTCTCACTGTATTCCAGGATAGTGGAATGTGCGTCCATTGTTGAACAAAGACATGAAGAAATGAACTCCTAAAGTGTTGATTGTGAAATATTCCACTTTGCTTATTTTCTCAATATGAAAAGTACAATCTCCCAAAAGTATTCTGGTGCATATCAGAAGATACAGGAAGGATGTTTCTAGCCTAATTTTTAGTGAATGTGTTGGTGCTGTCTCCTTTCCTGGTGCTCCTCTAAATGTGTGAAGCACAGTCCATAAAATTCTTGGCAGAATTACAAATTAAAAAGGAGAAGCCACTAGCATTTATAAATCTATGTCAGGAATGTCAAATGCCCTGTAATGGGCAGGAGAACCACACCTGCCCAATAAAAAGTGGCAGGATATGTGGGGTTTTGATTGTTTTTCTGTACATCCATATACATGAAAATCTGCTCATATAATACTTCAATTGAAGCTGGACTCTAACTCCACAGTATGCATATACAAGCAAAGTGTGTTTGAGGTCTCTGCCTCCCTTAGGCCAGGGTCTCACAGTAGCTATGGCTGACTCTAACTTCTATGCTCAATCTGTCCTCATACCTCAGCCTCCCGAGCCACAAGGATGATGGGCACAATTACCATGAAAAGGTCAGGCAAAGACTGCCTAAGACAAGAATCTTTACTTTTTTTTATCCTTCCCCTCTTTCTGAATTTTTTCTTCTTAGATATTTGCAGCTTTCTTTGGTGCCCTGTGTTTCCTAACTCTTCTTTCTTTGTTTGTTTATTTTTTGTTTTTGTTTTGTTTTTTGTCTTTTGGGCAAATTTCCTAATTTTTCTATGCTTCATTCTTTTGTGTGTACGTATGTATAAAATATGAATGATTGATTCCCAGTATAGATAACTTTCATGTAATTTACTGATAAAAGTAATCACAATGGTTTTAATATAAATTCTACTGTTAGTTAATTTCCAAAGACTTCAACTTGTTTCCTTGTCTTTCTTTCCATGATATCAGTTAGATTGAGTTATCTTATTCCTCTGTTCAGGTTGATAAATTTTGTATTTATTCTTTCAACACGCATACTTGACATAGAATTGAAAGGTCAAATTAGTGCCAAAACCATTTGTGCAAACAGGACAAGAAGCTTGAAGGATTTCAGTTTAAACAATGACTTGAAATTTAAATGTTATTGATGCTTATTTTTAAATTACTTCTTCTTCAAGAGATACAATGACCAAGGCAACTCATAAAAGGAAACATTGATTTGGGTTCACAGTTCCAGGGCTTTAGAGTTCATATGCCCATCATGGCCAGGAGCATGGCAAAGGCAGGCAGGCCCTGGGGCAATAGCTGAGACCTCGTATCTTGAGGCAACAACAGAAGGAATAAAAAGGGAGTGAGAAAAAGAGAAAGGGGGAGGGGAGGAGGGAGAAAGAAAGAGAGAGGGAGAGCAGAATAGAGCTAACTGGAAATGGCACAGACTTTGGAAACCTCAAAGCCTACCCCTACTGACAAACTTCCTCCAACAGTTTCCTTCCCAAACAGTTTGATAACCTGGGGACCAAATCTTCAAATATATGAACTGATGTAGACTGTTTTCATTAAAACCCCTACAGTTTTTGTTGTTGTTTTCTTTTCTTTTCTGTTGCATCTTGCGAATGTTACCCATGCCATTTTAGCTCAATGTTCTTCCTCTCAAGCAGACAGTTTGGAAAATCTTTCCAAGAGAATCTTTGGACCCGAAACTCAATCTTTGAAGGTGTAGAAATTATCCTTGATGAATTATCCCTTTAGCTGTGTCTAGTGTCTTAGTTACCTGATCCATCCTGGCTTATGTTTCAATCAATGATTCTTACATTTCACTGTAGTTTTGCTTTTTAGATTTTTTATTTGGTTTAATTTTCACATTTTATAGAGGCCAGAATTTGTGCTTTCTACCTCCTTTCCTAGTTAGCAAAAATTATCAAATAATCACTTTTTAATGTATTTGATCTTAAGTTCTTCAGATTCCAAATTTGTGATACTATGTTCTGGTTCTGTCTAACGCACAATCTTTTTCACCTGACTTCTAGGCTTCTGTTACAACCTAATCTTCAGAACAGCTTAGCTTTGCTGTCGCAGGTCTCAGCTTCTGTTTATGGAAGGACCGATACAAAATCATTTGAGATTTGCTTTTGCGCAGGCTCACCGATGTAGTGAGATGGGACTGTGGAGGATTTTTAGATAATCTTGGTGGCACCGAGAACCTTTCACCAAGTAACAGAAGTTCTGATTTCATTTTGTCATGTGTCTCTACCATGTTTTACCCCTGAGATGGAGCTGTGGGTGAAGATAAATTTCCTTGCTACCTACACAAACTAGTAAGGGATATTTTTTAAATTGCTCACTGAGAAGATATCTTTCTGAGAAGCCTCGTTGTGGATAGTGCCTGAGTGCCGATTGCTGTGCACGTGTGCACAAAATCTCTCTTTCTTTCTCCATGCGTGGGAAGTGAACCCAGCTCTACTATATTGCTCTGTTTCTTGATGGGACGGGTCCCAGCCTCCACAGCCCTGTTTGTGTTTATGGTCTAGTTTTCTGGTTCTACAATTAGCTTCGTCATCGTCTGGAATTTTTCCTTTTTCTCCCAATCCCAATTTTTTTGCTAAGTTCTTTAATTTTTTCATGTAACATTGTTGTTTGTTCTCTTTGTTATTACTATGTACCCACTGGTTTGTCCCTACAGAAATTTCCATTGCATATGAGTACTTTCTCCTTGTCTTCTATAAATACATTTCCTTCCCACACCCATGTTTTGCATTGATAGTTTCCATCAAGTGACTTGAGTCCCTATTTTGTGTTCATATATTTTGTGTTTTGAAAAGATGGATTGTATATATTTGTTGTTAATTTCTTCAGAAACTGTATCATTATATTTTCTTGGCATGCTGCTTCCTCAAACAAGAGTGCTAGCTCCGGAATATGGAATTTTTCCAGGCACATTGTAGCCTTTATTTTATTAAAGTAAGACACACTTTACTGGGGTGGACTGCTTTAGCTTTAAAATGCTTTACCACTGGATGGAGCTGCTTTCTCTGTTAATTAATGGCTGGAGTGACCGCCTGATGGTTAGTTATCTTGGCTCTTCTCTGCTTCTCCTTTAGGTTCCAAAATATAGGCAACTCCTCCAAGGGGGCGGGGGAAGCAAGATTCAGTTATGACCTTGAGAACTAAAATTTCCAACTTCTTAACATTTTCTGCATGCTGAGGATGGGTGGGAGGGAAATCTGCCTAAGCTACACCGAAATCAACAGTGGTTCAAATATCACCACGGTCCAAAGCAACAGTGAATTCAATTATCATTGCAGCCAATGGCTTCTTTCTGCGGAAGCTGCCCCTGAGCTAGTGCTTTTTCAGGAGCCCTCTGGAAAGAGCTAGTCTGTGGTTTTACGATAAAACTTTTCTTGACTTATTTTTTCATAGATCTGAAGTTTTCTGACCCTCCTAACTTTCCAGGCCTCTTCTGTCTTCAGTCCCTTAAAAATATTTTCAGACCTTTATGGTAGCCTCTGAGTAAGCAGAGGTGACCACATGTCCCTAGCCTGCCCTACTAAACCTGGAGCCCTTTCCCATGTCTTAAAAGCAAATCAGTCAAATACAATAAAGGAGCAAACACATTTTAAAGCTTTTCAATAATAATTTAAATAGATCACAGACATAAAAAAGTGTGCAAATATAAATATACAGCTCAATGATTTTTTTTTGTGTGTGTAGCAAATATATCCTTGTGACTAGGTCAAGAAACATGATCCTACCAGGGTTTTTTGGAGAAAGGGGGGAGAGAGAGAGAGAGAGAGAGAGAGAGAGAGAGAGAGAGAGAGAGAGAGAGAGAGAGAGAGAGTTGCTTTGTCTGCGAGCAAGATCAAACAGGTTATAAGTGAATAAGCATCTACCCTAGTTATCTCTTGACTACTTTGGGCAGAGTGGGGGGATCTTTTCCAAAAGGTAGACAGAGTGGGGGGATCTTTTCCAAAAGGTAGAGCCCTCTGACTGCTCCTCCTTAGCTTCCCGAGCTGCTGCCTGGGACTGCTCGCTGCAGCACATTGCCATGAGCTCTTCCCCTTTAGCACCCAACCACACTTGCATGAGATATTCTGCATGGTTTTCTCAGGAGACTACTTTCTTTTTTTTTTTCCTCATTTTTTTATTAAAGATTTCCATCTCCTCCCCTCCTCCTACCCCTTCCCTCCCCTCCCTTCCACCCATACCCCCACTCTACCCCTCTCCAAAGACAAAGAGCCATCAGGGTTCCCTTCACTATGTTAAGTCCAAGGTCCTCCCAGCTCCCCCTAAGTCCAGGAAGGTGAGCAACCAAACTGACAAGGCTCACAGTGAGCCCGTCCATGCTGTAGAGTTCATGTTCATTGCCGTTGTCCTTGGTTTCTCAGTCCTCCTCCACCGTCAGCCACATTCAGAGAGTCCGGTTTGGTCCCCTGTTCCATCAGTCCCATTCCAACTGTACTTGGTGGTCTCCCGTTAGCTCTGTCCCACCGTCTCAATGGGTAAACGCACTCCTCACGGTCCTGACTTCCTTGCTCATGATCTCCCTCCTTTTGCTCCTCATCAGGACCTTGGGAGCTCAGTCTGGTGCTCCTATGTGGGGCTCTGTCATTTTCTCCATCCAATGCCAGGTGAAGGTTCTATGGTGATATGCAAGATATTCATGAGTATGGCAATAGGATCTGGACATTTCTGGCACCCTCTCCTCAGCTGCCCAAGGAACTAGCTGGGGGCATCTTCCTGGACACCTGGGAACCCCTCTAGAGTCAAGTCTCTGCCAACCCTAGAATGGCTCCCTTAACTAAGATATATAATTCCTTGTTCCCATATCCACCCTTCCTATATCCCAACCATCCTATTCCCCCAAGCTCTTCCCATCCTCCACTTCACGATAGCCACAAATAGCATAAAATATCTTGGGGTAACTCTAACCAAGGAAGTGAAAGACCTATTTGACAAGAACTTTAAGTCTTTGAAGAAAGAAATTGAAGAGGATACCAGAAAATGGAAGGATCTCCATTGCTCTTGGATTGGGAGGATCAACATAGTAAAAATGGCAATACTACCAAAGGCAATCTATAGATTTAATGCAATCCCCTTAAAGATCCCATCAAAATTCTTTACAGATCTTGAGAGGACAATAATCAACTTTATATGGAAGAACAAGAAACCCAGGATAGCCAAAACAATCTTATACAATAAAGGAACTTCTGCAGGCATTACCATCCCTGACTTCAAACTCTATTACAGAGCTACAGTATTGAAAACAGCTTGGTATTGGCATAAAAATAGAGAAGTCGACCAATGGAATGGAATACTTTCTTTTTTATAACATTTTGTCCTTAGAGCTGGTCACTGCTGCCAGAGAGAGTCCAAGTGCCTTTTCCTGGAAGCTCACAAAGTACAGTAATTTCATGTTTCTGGACTAGAAGCGTCACATACTTAGAAATGTACTTGGGTTTTATCTAAAGAAATAAGAGCATTATTCAATTCAGACTTTTCCCAAACTGTGGTTGCTCCTATGACCTAGAAATTTCTTCAGACTTTTAGCATGTTGTCCACTTTATCTCCAGTGAAGGAACATATGAGCATAATCCCTCCACTTTTTGATTAATTTCAGTAGCATTTGTTCTTTCAAATTTTGTCGTTTGTTTCTCAAGTGTTAAAGTACGTGACTTAGACACAAATTATGAGTGAGCATTCTATTTTTTTCCTGCAGTTACTGGCTACTCTGAGCTTCTCCTGTCTGTGCCACTCATCCGTCTTTTATGCTGGAGGCCTTATGAGTTCATGGATCTGGTAATGACCCAATACATCAGGTATGAAGGGCAATGGGCAAGTGAAGGGACGGGGGAATTTTCAGTAGTGTAAAGATGAATATTCTAAACTGTCATTTAAGTGGTGTATATAAAACTACAGAAGGGCTTTAAGCAGGGAGGCAGGCATTGTAGTCTAGATCTTATTATCTGGTATAGAGAAAATAGGATCAAAGCCTATTGGGAATTAAGTGAGTAAGAAGAGCAGAGTGTATAGAACCCAATCACTTGTTTTGGCTAAAGCCTTCCTTAATAGTATGTGTGTGCACACGTACACAGACACACACATACACACTGACACACTCACTCACACACTCAAATACACACTCGTATGCACATGTGGGTCAATTTTGGCATTATCCTTCAAGAGTCATACACCACCCACCTTGCTTTTGGAGACAGGGTCTTTTATTAGGACCTGGGATGTAGTAAGCCCAGGAAGCTGCCTGTCTCCACATCCTCAGACAAGTGTGACCTACCATGCCATATGTCTTAAGTGGATGACAGCAATCCGAACTCAGGTCCTCATGCTTATATGGAAGACGTAACTCAGGGAGCCATCCCCCAGGTCCATCTAACAGTCTTGTTCATGTAAATCATGGTGCCTTTGCTTTTCCCAGAGTTGTTCTTCATTAGAGTCTGGCTTATTTGTTTTGGTTTTTTGAGACAGGGTTTCTCTGTAGCTTTGGAGCCTGTTATGGAACTAGCTCTTGTAGACCAGGCTGGTCTCGAGATCCACCTGCCTCTGCCTTGCAAGTGCTGGGATTAAAGGCGTGCGCCACCACCTCCTTGCTCTAAAGAGTCTGCTTTAACATTAAAAAAATGAAAAAGTTCTATATTGTCAAAACAAAACAAAGGATACGTCGTCTCCATTTTCCTGAACACTCACACCTGGTGTTCATAAGTCCACCCAGTCTGGTGAGGGTCTTATCCTTTATCACAGAAAAGGCAGCACATCGTGTCTCTAGCCTTATTCTTTCTGCTGATAGTATACAGGGATGCAAACATGCATTTACCGGCATGTAAATAATATTGTTAATCAAAATAAGCAGAACACTATGTAATGATGCCAATTCAGCCTGTGGAGACAGGAAATGGGCCCAAACATGAGCCAGGCATCATCTACATTGTGAACTGTAGTGTAGCATTTTGAATATCTGTTGCTAAAAACCCAGTGCTTTTCCCCTCTTCCCTGCTCTATTTCCTTCTTTCCCTTCCTACGAGTTGGACAGAAATGATTGGCTTCATGAATGTGACCTAGTTTGTCTTCACTGGAAAGAATGAAAAAGAGCGGTAGCTTTGAAATGGGCCAGGAGACCCGAAAAGAGTTGCATGGAATCTTTGCAGGACATTATTAATTGATCTGCCTTGACTATGTGGTGCATTCTGTCGGATCTGTGTGTTTGCTGTGTTAATTGCACATCATGTTTAGGGAAACATTGCAGGGCTGTGTAAATGTCAGCCTCATTATCCACTGCTGTTATTTGCCAGGGAGGAGCTGCTTTCGATGAACGATAATTTCCCCTCCCATTTCGGAGAATGCACATAAATTTATGTTCACCTTATTTTAAGGGATGGTAATCTCTTTCTTCCTTTTAAAGGGTTGGCAAACCATCATTTAAACATTTCCTGGAAACAAAAATCAGCCTGATTGTAAACTACTAGCTTGAGTGGGTTCAAATTAATTCAGAGGGTAGCCGCACGTAGAGCCCACTGCTTTCAGTAACTAAATTCTAAGATTATTACTAAGACAGCTCGGAAGGTAAATATGAGGAGGTACAACCACTGCTTGATACTATTTAAAATACCCAGTTTCAGCCTGACAAGCACAGACAACTCCATCTTTGCCCATTTCTGATTTGAAAGTCGCTATTTAGACTTTTGAGGCTATGGTAATGAAGTGATGGGGTGACCCCCAAATGGTGACATCTAAGTTCCTTAGTGCTCAGAAACTATGAAAGATGAAGGAACTTAGGATTTCAAAGAATTTTCACGACTATGCGTCATTTATTTTGGTTCCCACAAAGCATGTGAGGGTATGAAAAGAGAACACCTACCCAGAATACTTATCATAGTTACAATGAGACACGGGGGACAGCAAGCATTTGCTGAAGACTACTAATACGGGTCGTGAGAAGAGAAAGCACCTTTGATGCTACATATCTGATACTGGCTACATAAAAACATAAACATTTCTTAAATCACATCATTCTCTCTTTAGTGGGGAAAAAACCAACGATGTAGACAAGGTGGTGAACACAGGGAGACTTCAGAGTTTGCAGTGACACAGGAGAATGTTAAATCGTACTTGTTTTTTCCCCTACTCTTTCTGTACAAGGTGGTTTATAAACCCGTGGCTTCGGAGGAAGGACTGACCAGTGCAAACAAGGACTGAGGGAATCACGAGGATATTGAAAAGTGATTTTTGTTCAGGTGTTTGGAACACGTGAAAAAAACAGACGTTACTTAGAAATCATTCTGTAAAAGACTAATTTTTATGATGGTCTTACTGTAATTCCTGGGGGACCTGCTGAATTCAGTTATTACTCCTTAGAAAGGGAAAACATTCTTAGTACTTTATTATTATATCAAAAATACATTCACCACGAATGGGTGATCAGGGCTGGAGAGATGCTCAGAGGGTAAAAGCACTTGCTGTTCTTCCAAAGTACTCAGGTTCAGTACCCAGTACCCTGTACCCACAAGGCTGCTGACAGCTGTCTTTAACTGAGTCCAGGGGGTCAGACGCCCTCTTCTGGCCACCATAAGCACTGTATGCCTGTGCTACACCAACATACAAGCAGGCAAAACAGGACTATATGTAAAATAAAAATAAATCTTGCTGGGCGGTGGTGGCACACACATTTAATTCCAGCACTCGGGAGGCAGAGGCAGGCAGATCTCTGTGAGTACGAGGCCAACCTGGTCTACAAGAGCTAGTTCCAGGACAGGCTCTAAAAGCTACAGAGAAACCCTGTCTCGAAAAACCAAATAAATAAATAAATAAATAAATAAATAAATATAAAACTTTAAAAAGAATAGATGCTCAAATGTTTACTAAACATTTAAATTAAATAAATGTTAAACCACAAATTTCTAAAAATATGCAGAAGTGAAGACAGTAGCATTTTAGCATAGACACGCAGCCTCGCCATCTGCCCGCATTTAGAGTAATTTAACTCAACACAATACTAGAGTTCCCTGGGAAGAGGGAACCTCAACTAAGAAGTTTCCTTGTCCTGTGGCCATGTTTATTTGCTCATTGATGTAGGAGAGCCCAGCCCACTGTGGGTGGGTCTGATCTCCATGGACCTGTGGACAAACTTGCGCGAAGCTTTACTCTATGGGGTTGTTTCAAGTTCATGCCTTGAGTTCCTACCTTGGCTTCCCTCAATGGCGTACTAGATGTGTGAGTTAAAAATAAATCTTTGATTTTGGTGAGGATTTTATTACAGCAATAGAAGCAGGCTAGAACACTCTATAAGGGGTGATAAAACCGTGTGTGCGTGTGTGCGCCCGTGCGAGCAGGTGTTTGTGTGTGCGTGTGCGCCCGCGCGAGCAGGTGTTTGCACGTGTGGTCAAGGTCAGGTTTTTCTCAGTCACTTTCTGTCTTGTCTTTAGAGACAGAATTTTCCACTGAAGCTGCAGTTCACCAACTTCGTTAGACCAGCTGGCCAGTCTGCTTCAAGGATCATCTTGTCTCCCATCTTACCAGGGCTCGGATTATTGGCATTCATGCCACCACACCTAGCTTTTTACTTGGCTTCCGAGGGATAAAACTTAGGTTTTCATGTTTATATGGTAAAGATTTTACTGCCTACGCCATCTTCAGCCCAGAAGTAATAAAAATCTTAGTTGTTGCTGTCAACTACCTCTGAAGTTTTTACAAACTCAGAAATCAACTAAAAAATGCCAACCAATGATAGTCATTGTGATTTAGCCTGCCAAACATTTTCCCTTCTTTTTGTTATCAAGGGGTTCAACCTCTCCTCTGGGGAACCATCCTTCCAATTCCGTGTAGGGCTGTCGCCATTTTCCTTTGACCTCTAACCCCCAATTCTGGTGGCACAGTGATCATGTGGTTTAGATGTGAACAATCAAATGTCTCATCCCATTGGCCACTGGTTTCCAGGTGGGCGTCTTCCGGGGACTTTTGAGCTAGAGTAACTATGGAACCTATCCGACTAGCCTGCATGGTCATCTAGCAAGAGAGCTAAGAACCTGGGACGGAGCTACTATAGCTAGGATACTTTGATATGAATTTGAATGGGATAGTCGCTCTCTTTGAAATTCTTTGTCAGCAAGTTATTTTTTTTTTTTTTTTTTTTTTTTTTTTTTTTTTTTTTTTTTTTTTTTTTTTTGGTTTTTCGAGACAGGGTTTCTCTGCAGCTTTTTTAGAGCCTGTCCTGGAACTAGCTCTTGTAGACCAGGCTGGCCTCGAACTCACAGAGATCCGCCTGCCTCTGCCTCCCGAGTGCTGGGATTAAAGGCCTGTGCCACCACCGCCCGGCAGCAAGTTATTTTCTTAAACCACGTAAAGTAATTGAACATAAAATAGTGACACTAAAATATTCAACTACAATAAATAGGAGCTCTAAAGGATTGAAAAATAAATTAGAAATAGTTACACATTTCATCCTTTTGGAATAAAATTCTTTTTGATAGTTATTTGTGCGAATATTTTGTTTTTCCTGTGATGTTGTTGATAGTAAATAGTCTTAAATATACTTTAACTTTAAATGTCTTTTCTCTGTAGGTGTCTGATTTGATGATTTGAGAAAATTTTCAGTGTCTTTTAATATCACAGTTTGCTCTGGGTCGTTGATGGTTGACAAGGAAGGATGTTTACATGGTTGTGGTAGTTCAAAAACTGTGATTTTTCTCACTATTAAAAAACCTTTCTTTTAAGAGTGATATGCTTCTGTATGATGCAGATATTGTGAAATTGATTTGAAATTTTATTTTAGGATAAAGACATAGGGACTATGGGATATGTAATCAAAACCAACCCTTCTGTTTTCCATGAGTGTTGTTCAGTGTTAACTGTACTGATGTACATTTCTAATGGTTATAGTTTATTTATCACCAAAAAATGTTTTTTTTTGTAAATATAATTACTGGGTCTAAGCCCAGGAGTTGGTATGGCCGGGCTATAGAGCAATTTTATTTTTAATTTTTTTGAGGAGCTGCCAGACTGCCTTCCATAGTTGCTGCACAAGTTCATCCTCCCACCAGCAGTGGATAGACCCTCCCTTCCCCACATCTGCACCAGGATATGTTGTTACCGATATTGTTGACAACAGCAGTTCTGACTGGGATGAGATGGTAGATTTTCAGAGTGCTTCACTGATGAGGTTGTGGAATTCTCTTAAAAGTGGTTCCCAGCCATCCATCTTTTGTCTTTTGAGACTCTCTGTTTTGGGTTTTTTATTTGCTCAGTGTCTAATCTTTGTTGTTGTTGTTGTTGTTGTTGAATGTTGGTTTTCTCCTCACTCAAACTCTGTTGGATGTGTAACTGGCAAAGTCCCCTCCCTATTCTGTGGTCCACCTTTTTACTCAAGTGCATCCTTTGCTGTATGGCTTTTTTCATTTTATGAGATTCCATTTGTCAATTATTGGTGTTATTTTATGTGTCACCAGAAACTTTACTCACCTCTGTGTGTTCAAGCTACCCCTAAATTATTCTTCTAGCACATTAGAGTGTCAGATTTATTATGTTTAAGTATTTGATACATCTGGAGTTGAGTTTTGGGCAAGGTATGAGACAAGAATCTGGTTTCCTTCTGCATGTTGATACACAGGTTTCTCAAAGCCATTTGTGAAGATGCTGTCCTCTCTCCAATGTATGTTTTTGGCATCTCTGTCAAAAATCAGGTTAATGTCATTGAGGTTTATTTCTTCAATTTAAAAAGTCTGTTTTTCTCCCCTTCCCTTTGAGTCATCAGTTTGGCTTAGCATGTGAGTAGAACTGAAGCTCACCTTGTGTTGCCTAGACAACATATGTCCATGCTGCTTAGTGTGCAAAGCAGTGATCATACTGACTATATCCCCTTACTGTAGAACAACATGTATTTCTTTGCAGTCTGTATATTCAATATCCCAAATATTTAAGTTCGTTATTAGATTCATAAATATCCCAAATATTTATGTTCTTTTTATGATCATAATTAACACATATTTTCTGATATTTGGGGAGAAGCAATGTGATAATTAATATTTTGTAATATTTTGAAATTATTACACTTGTGACAAGATCTTATTCTTAGCTCCAGTTAAATATTGCATTAATGAAGTCCAAAACAACATATTATACCTGCTAAGCTGTAATCATTAGATTATAATATAATAATGAGGAATTTTCATTAAAATAACTTTTTAGGCCGGGCGGTGGTGGCGCACGCCTTTAATCCCAGCACTTGGGAGGCAGAGGCAGGCGGATCTCTGTGAGTTCGAGACCAGCCTGGTCTACAAGAGCTAGTTCCAGGACAGGCTCCAAAGCTACAGAGAAACCCTGTCTCGAAAAACCAAAAAAAAAAAAAAAAAAAAAAAAAAAAAAAAAAAAAAAAAAAAAAAAAATAAATAACTTTTTAGGCTGTTTTGTGATAGTTGGTTATTACTTAGACTTTTGAACTGACTGATATAACCATATATTTATATAGGAAATTAGAAATATTATTCTAGCAATGCAAAGCAACAAAACACAAGGCTATCCACGGCAGCTTGAAATATCTAATTCACCCACTTTATTCATATCCAAGCAAGAGAGATTGAAAGTACTGAGATATTTGTTATTAAATATAACAGTCCATCAAACAATAATAGCTCAGAAATAAAGACTAATCTTTTATGTTAGATTGGTGAGATATTTTTAAATATTTAGTTAATTCCATTTTGTGAGCTAAAGCGGAGCAGCAAGACTAATCCCACTAGAACAAGAAGCTTAGCTGTGATTTGCCAAAAATATTGTCCTGACTAATGTGGAAATTACCTCTTTGGCTCAGTAAAGTGTTGGCGAGCAGTCGATAGAATTAACCAGACTAGCTTTAATATAAAATATTCAGCTTTAGTAAGGGGAAGAAAAGGAGCTTACAAAGCCAGGGTTCTAGCAGAGCACAGGAAAACAAAGAGGAAAAACAAATGCACACGGATGTTTTATAGACTATTTGTGGCCCTGGGGTGGGGGTGGGACACACCACAGACAAGGTGATTGGCTGAGCTTCCCCATCAGTAAAGAAGGAGTAAAGGAGTCTACAATGTAACTGACAGACACAGAGCCACAGCACCCTTGCACAGCCTGAACGTCAACAATCAACAGCTGTCCATGGTAGGAGTGTCTCAACCATGGCAGGGAGGCTGCACCCAACCTCTCTATCAGGCCTCTTCTCCTCCTGGAATGACACAGGAGGCCTGAAGAAGTAGGAATTCTTGCCAGGAGTGCACATTGGCAACTGTGTCTGTCCCACACTGCTTTGGGACACTGTATCTGTACCCAGGCAAGTTTTATTTAGTCTAAAAGTCTCTCTGTTCCCTGACTCCCTATCTCTGAACAAATGAACTAGAGAAGGGTGAAGCAGAGGAAGATTTATGTCTCTGTGCTTTAGTGTGTCATCGACCATGAGCTGCAGACTCCAGTCATTTTCAGGACTACCAGTCCATTCACTGGTCCTTAGCAGTCAGGGTTGGGTGTACACAGAATGATAGCGAGAAAGATGAGAGCTGTGGGATGGCCCTTTTCAGGAGGACGTTAATTGGGAAAAGAGCTGCAGCTGGCAGAACAACACTCAACCAGCAACAATGCATTGAATGGATATTTGATGAATACAATTTGTTAAATATTATTACTCAAGGAAATGGATTTATATATATTGTATATATATATATGTATATATATATAGACACTTTGAGAAATATATAGCAAAAAGGTGTTATTTATTGCACTAATTTTTGGAACACTAGTCTTGCAAATAAAGAAATATTAGGTCTCAGACCAAGCATTCCCCTTGCCAGCTGCACATGAAAATCGCCTGGGATCCGCATGAAACTCAATTCCTAGGCTGTACTCCAGTGGTGTTGAATCATACATCTGATACCATGCCAAGGAATCCATATATTTTTAAACTTAGGGCTGATATTGACACTTAGCCAGGCTTCTGGATTTCCCTTTCTTTTTCCAGTACGATTCTTCCAACTCTTTTTTTTTCTTTCTGAAATACAGAACGGTATTTTAGAAAAGTCACCGAGTGTCTGCCATGTACACAGCATAGTCTGGAGCACTGTGGAAAGTGGGAACATGAATAAGGTCTGGAATATAAAGAGCTGAAAGTTACCCAGCAATGGAAAAGCCACGGGTAAAGACATCCCTGCTCCATCCAGCAGGACTCTGAGGTGTGCCTGCAGGTCCTGGTTCTTTCCCTCTGGGTGCTGTTCATGGTCAGGACTTCTGAGTGACAGGCAGAAGTGGGGAGCAAGTGGACTATTGTGTGCTACCCGAAGAAAATCAGCTTGGTGGGAGTACAAACTTGTACAGCCACTCTGGAAATCAGTATGGCGGTGTCTCAGAAAACTGCAAATCAATCTACCTCAAGACCCAGCATATACCCAAAGGATGATCAGTCATACTACAAGGACATTTGTTCAACTATGTTCATAGCAGCATTTTTTGTAATCGCCAGATCCTGGAAACAACCTAGATGCCTCTCAACCGAAGAATGGATGGTTAAAGAAAATCTGCTATATCTACACAATGGAGCAGTACACAGCGGTAAAAAAAAAAAAAAACAATGACATCTTGAAATTTGCATGAAAATGGATGGAACTAGAAAATCCTGAGTGTAGTAACCCAGACCCAGAAAGATGAACATCACTTTTAAGTGGACACTAGCTCTCAAGCAAAGGATAACGAGCCTATAGTCCACAACTCCAGAGAAGCTAAGTAACAAGGTGAACCTTAAGAAAAACATATGAAGATCTACCTGGAAAGGGGAAATAGAAAAGATAGCCTGAGAAAATTGGGAACATAGGGGTGAGGGGAGAAGGGAGAATGGAAGGGAAAGAGGAGGGAAGGAGGGGAGGGAAGAGGACTTGAGGGAATGGGATGGTTGAGATGGAGGAAGGACAGAGAAGAGAACAAGAAAAGAGATATTTTGATTGAGGGAACCATTTTGGGGCTAGCAAGAAATCTGACACTAGAGAAATTCTCAGGAATCCATAAAGATGACCTCAACTAAGACCCTAAGCAATAGAGGAGAGGGTGCCCAAATTGGCCTTGTCCTGTAGTCAGATTGTTGAATATCTTTTTTTACTGATTGATTTTATTTAGCTCTACATTTTTCTCTGCTCTTCTCCCTGCTTCTCCCTTCCCCTTCAACTCTTTCCCATGGTCCCCATGCTCCCAATTTATTCAGGAGATCTTGTCTTTTTCTACTTCTCATGTAAATTAGATCCCTTTATGCCTCTTTTAGGTTCCTCATTGTTGTCTAGGTTCGCTGGGATTGTGATTTGTAGGCTGGTTTCTTTTGTTGCTTTATGTTAAAAAACCACTTATGAGTGAATACATATGATAACTGTCTTTCTGGGTCTGGGTTACCTCACTCAAAATGATGTTTTCTAGCTCTATCCTTTTGCTTGCAAATTTCAAGATGTCATTATTTTTTTCTGCTGTGTAGTTACTCCATTGTGTAAATGTACCACATTTTCCTTATCCATTCTTTGGTCAAGGGGTATTTAGGTTGTTTCCAGGTTCTGGCTATGACAAACAATGCTCCTTGAACATAGTTTAGCACATGTCCTTGTGGCATGATTGAGCATCCTTTGGGTATATACCCAAAAGTGGTATTTCTGGATCTTGAGGAAGGTTGTTTTCTAATTTTCTGAGAAATCACCATACTGATATCCAGAGGGGCTGTACCAGCTTGCATTCCAACCAGCAATGCAGAAGTGTTCCCTTTACCCCACAACCTCTGCAACATAAGTTGTCATCAGTGTTTTTGATCTTAGCCATTCTTACAGGTGTAAGATGGAATCTCAGAGTTGTTTTGATTTACATTTCTCTGATGGCTAAGGATGTTGAGCATTTCCTTAAGTGTCTTTTAGGCATTTTAGGTTCCTCTGTTGAGAGTTCTGTTTATGTCTGTACTCAATTTTTTATTGGATTATTTGTTCTTTTTGTGACCAATTTCTTGAGTTCTTTGTACATTTTGGAGATCAGACTTCTATCTGATGTGGGTTGGTGAAGATCTTTTCCCATTCTGTAGGCTGCCATTTTGACTTATTGAGCATGTCTTTTGCTTTACAGAAGCTTTTCTGTTTCAGGAGGTCCTATTTATTAATTGTTTCTTTCAGTGTCTCTGCCACTGGGGTTATATCAAGCAATAAGACAATAAAAGGAGATAAAGGGGATTCAAATCAGAAAAGAAGAAGTCAAACTCTCACTGTTTGCTGATGATATGATAGTTTACATAAGTGACCCCAAAAAATTCTACCAAAGAACTTCTGCAACTCATAAACACCATCAGTAATGTAGCAAAATAAAAGATTAACTCAAAAGCATCAGTAGCCCTCCTTTACACAGATGATAAATGGGCTGAGAAAGAAATCAGAGAAACATCACCCTTTACAATAGCCACAAATAGCATAAAATATCTCGGAGTAACTCTAACCAAACAAGTGGAAGACTTGTATGACAAGAACTTTAAATCTTTGAAAAATTAAAATTAAGAAGACACCAGAAAATGGAAAGTTCACCCATGCATGCTCTTGGGTAGGTAGAATTAACATAGTAAAAAATGACAGTCTTACCAAAAGTGATTACATATTCAATGCAATGCCCATCAAAATCCCAGCAAAATTCTTCACAGACCTTGAAAGAACACTACTCAACTTCATATGGAAAAGCAAAAAACAGAACAAAACAAAACAAAAAACAAAAACAAACAAACAAACTCAGGATAGCCAAAACAATCCTGTATAACAAAAGAACTTCTGGAGCATACAATCCCTGACTTTAAACTCTATTACAGAGCTACAGTACTGAAAACTGCCTGATATTGGTATAAAAACAGACAGGAGGATCAATGAAACCAAATTGAAGACCACACCTACAAACACCTGGTTTTTGACAAAGAAGCAAAAAATATCAAATGGAAAAGACAAAGCATATTAACAAATGGTGCTGGCATAACTGGATATCAACATGTAGAAGAATGGAAATAGATTCATACCTATCACCATGCACAAAACCCAAGTCCCAATGAATGAAAGACCTCAACATAAAACCGGCCATACTGAACATTATAGAAGAGAAAATGGGAAGTACACTTGAACACATTGGCACAGGAGACCACTTCCTAAAACTTGGTGACTATCTTAAGTGTCACCATAGAACTTTCATCCAGCAACTGATGGAAACAGAGGTAGAGACCTGCAGCAGAGCACTTGGCTGAGCTCCCACAGTCCAATTGAAGAGTGGGAATAGTGAGAATATGAGCAAAGAGGTCAAGACCATAATGGGGACATCCACTCAAACAGTGTCCCTGAGTTAATGGGAGCTCACTAACACCAGCTGTACAGAAAAGTAACCAGCATAGGACCAAACAAGACCCTCTGAATGTGGTTGACAGTTGTATGGCTGGGGCAGACTGCGGGGCCACTGGTAGTGGCACCAGGATTTATCCCTGCTGCATGTACTTTTTGGAAACCCATTCTCTTTGGATGTGTACCTTGCTCAGCCTAGATATAGTAGGGAGGACCTTGGACCTTCCCCAAAGCAATGTGCCTTACCCTCTCTGAAGAGTGGATGCAAGGTGAGATGGCGGGGTGAGAGGAAGGTGGAAAGAATGGGAGGAGGGGAGGGAGTAGGAACTGGGTTTGTTATGTAAAACAAAAAAGATAACTTGTTTCCTTTTAAAAAATATAATAATAATAATAATAATAATAATAATAATAATAATAATAATAATAAAGAAAATCAGGACAATGATTATTGTCTATGAAAGGGTAGAAATTTTTCCTGCCTCAGATCTATGAAGAGAGTTATGTTTGAGTATTTAAGATTCTGTTGAGGCATAACATGAACTATTTGTCATTACTGTTGTGGATATACTATCTGCGTTTATTCAATAACATAAAAGTCTGATTTCAGAATTGATCTCTGATTTATAAGACTATCATTACAATCACAAATATGGTGTTATTGCTCTGCACTTCTCATGCTAGGATAATAGCTCAATGCTTGCAATAATTCCTTCCCCGTTTTCCTACAACTGATTTATCCTTTGGTCTGACCCAACTTCACTGCCTGCCATTGTTCCCCTCTCTTCAGACCGCCCACTTCACACAGGAATATTAATAATGGAATATATTACCCACGTTTTCATTTGCATGCTTCTAAGGTGCCATTCTCTATAATTAATCACTATCATAAATATTCTCATGTATATGCTGTGCATATATAGTCTTTCTGGGTCACGGAACTGATAAAACAGCTTATTCTAAGGCACCGCTGCAAATCACAGGACACTACACGGTACTTAATGAAATGCATAGCTCGTAAGGTTTTCTGTCAGCTGAGAAGGTGGAAATTCTTTTGTTTTCAAATAGTGCATGTGCCGATAGGATCAAAAGTTAGCACTCTGTGTTTTACTGAGTAAGTTCCATTGTTCTCGACACTTGACATATTTATAAAAAACTTGAAAGTATAGCTGGGGTTCACATAAAGAAGTGGATGGCATGTTCCCTCTAAATAGATTATACTCAGCCTGTGTCTTTGCAAAGATCAATGACTTTAGCAGGTTATTAACTCATTAAAAGAACCGTGTTTAAAATAGTTTATGTGAGACATCTTCCTTCTGGTATTTCTCTGATTTATAAAGCCGATGGTATTCTGATAAGAACCTGTGTAATAAAGTAAACATATTTTTCTTTACATTTTGGGCATTGCTAGGTGCAGCCTTAGTGATGGGAGCCTCCTAACTTTCTTCCCCACTATTTTGTAGCACTGACTTTGACATTGGAGACAGCTTGTTTTCTTCCAGCTAAGATAAAAGTTTTTCGGTATGACACTCAGGATATAATCTGTACTCCAAACCCCCAACACTGGCTCCCACATGCAGTCAGAGACCAGGGAAAGCATAATGCTGTTATGTCCGTATCTGAAATATGGGCACCGTATTTTTAGGCTAAGCAGAGGTAATAGGAAGATTGCTGTTAGAAAGACATTTGCTTTAGTGAGGTTTGCTTTTCCACCCATCCATTCATTCACTCAACGTTCAGTCAACATCTATGGGCTACCTACCTTGTGCAAAGTAGTTTTCTTTATGAAACTGAAATTCAAGGCATAAGGCAGCACTTTGAAGGCAAATACCATTCAGTCACATATTTTATTTTCTTAGAACTGTGATGGTAGTGAAGGGAACATGGTACTATTTAAATAGAAATGATCAGAGCAATAAGGTGAGCAAATAATGCCTCCTGGGCCATGATACACAGCTGAAGTTGGCACATATGTCGTGGGAGTCATGTTAACACAGTACAGTGTTGAGCTTTTGGGCTTGGAACCCAGGAAGGCAAAATTCAGATTCCAGGCTCACCTCTGTTGTGTTCTCTTCAACACATTAGCCTCTCTGAGCATCAGTTTAACTATGACAAGCAGATGATAACATAGTAACATGAAGAATGAGTACCAATTTCTACCCCACAATAATGTTGAAAGAATTGACTTCGGGATTTTGTAACTATGGATTTTATCCATTTACATAGCAAGCTCTCCTCACCTCCACTTGGCACTCACCTTTTCTTCCCTCCTAGTCTCTCCCCTTTCCCTTTCCTACCTTGTCCTTTTTCTGTCTTCTACTTATTTTCTCTTTTCTTCCTTCTTGTAGAACTTAATTATGTTGCAGAATAAACTTTCACTAATCCAATTAACCACATCCAAACCCTAAAGATGTCAGAATGGCTGATGAAATGGTTTGAACTTGGTTCCCTCACCTGAGTTGCCAGCAGAATTGCTCTGCTGTGGTGCTGATTGATTCCTGGTAGTCTATGTTTATGCACGCCTATAGTTTTCTATGGGCATTTTAATGTGAAAGTCCTCCCTGTAACCTACAACCACAAACACTTCTGAGAGATAAGGGTCACTCACCCTGACCATCATGTGGAAGGAAAAAAGTCAAGACATGTTAGAAAGTGAAATGCCTCAGAAAGGAATTGTTCGGTCAGCTGGTTTCTTGGGGGAACTAACTCATGGATGGGCGGCTGATGGGTACTAGAATTATGTTAGGTTAATTGTACTTCTTTATCAGCGATCTTCAAGAATAAGATATAATTAATGTCAAAAAACTACTTACATATTTTTTCAATTTACTGGTACATATATTTTATCTTATAGGGAAATAAAAGTAGTGTGCTTTTATTTTAAAAATTAAGAATTGATAAAAACATGAAATATGTTTGGGCATGAAGGTGGTTTAAAATAAAGTTTAGGTACACAGTTGGAATTAAATGCTTCCAATACAATGTACAAATGCACACGTTAAAGGTCTTTCCACGTGTAAACATGTGTTTAATAGTTTGGTGATCACCTTGCTGAGCATTCCTTCTGAAGTCCATGTGAGTTCCATAAGATCAAATTCAGATCTCAATTATACTATGCATGGTTGGATTAGGAATATCTAGAAACTAATCTAAACAGCTTACAATAGTTTTTAAAATTTAAAATTAAATATATGGCAAGCACCTTAAACTTGCCAGCCACTTCTTTATTCAGAGATGCTCATTCATGACTTGCAAGGTTGTTTTCTTTTACTCCTTATTCATATTGTTCTCCAAAGTTGGAATCATTTTATTTTCAGATTCCTATTTTAATAACCTTTTCCCAAATGTTAATGCTCAGTACTAATTCACTGTCTTTAGATGTTTATTTGCTTCAACAGATAACTCTGGAAAGATTATCTGTACTCATGATATTTTGGTCACATTTCACTGCACTTAATCAGTATCTTTTGTACTGAAACCAACAAAGCTGTCCTTGTCTAGAGCAAAACCAGGTTAATATATTTTTAAATAAAGCAAAAAACCACTGATAGAGCTATTAAAAGTGTAAGAATTGCTGTGGTATATTATATAAGTATGTAAATATTAGATAAGTATGTAAATACTTTTCATCTTTGAAATTCAATATACATTTAGATGCCCTCTCAAATTCTACTATTTTAGTGATTATGAGTTTTTATATTTAAAAATAAATGATACAGAATAATTATTGCTATCATTTTAAAATTCCTTACCTTGAAGCCAAGCACACTGAGTGTTCTAAGTGACACAAGCTCAGGAAATAATCACAGGAGATATGTACTCTTCCTTAATATTGTTTTTATATTTAAATTATTCATAACAGTATAAAGAGAAATGATAGAAAATAAAATTCTATTATTATTTGTAATAATGTAATTTAATAAATAATGCCTACTGTATATGGCTTCTGTCAGGATTAAATGAGATAATGTTATTTATTAATGTACTTAATGTAATTTGCATGTAGGCCTGAATGACAGACGAAAGCATTAGAGAAAAAAGGGAAATCAGATCCCATTATAGTTGGTTGTGAGTCACCATGTGGCTGCTGGGAATTGAACTCAGGACTTCTAGAAGATGAGCCAGTGCTCTTAACTCTCTAGCCCCATGAGTTAATATTACTAAAAAACCAAATTACCATATATAGAAATTTAAGTAAATATTAAATATTGTATGAAAACAGGGAGTTAGGTTCTTTGGCACTATGTGATATGGGACTTGAAAGTGCAGGATATTTATGAACAATCAGTATCTGTGACTGGAAAGGGGAAGAAGCAGAGTTGGACAGATGGAGAACTCAAGGCAGGCTTTCCTGAACTTTAGTCTGTTGAAAAGTGTGTGTGCTATCTCTCTTTAGTCACTAGCTTCGTGAGCTTCCTCTCTGTGAACAGGCATCTCTGGTCAACTGAGGCAGACCCTGAAGTGGATGAAGAATGGGCATGACTGTACTTCCTATAGCTGGTCTGACCAGCAAGTCTTCCTGGAAATGAGATATAGACTGAATCTCTGGATTGACCACATCAGAAGATTAGAATATTGTAAAAAGATGATAGCCAATGTTTTTTAATAAAAGCCAGTGGTCATTCTTGACTAATACAAAACTCGAGTAAAAGAACATTTGATTGATAGTTCCTTAATATGATAAAAGTACACATCTAAAAATAAAATTAAGGTCATGTTTGCAGTGATGTCTTAGAAGCAACCCTATTAGACTCAGACTATCAACCACCACATGAATTGCTTCCTGGAAATTCATACAAAAATAGAACACATAAATAGCATGAAGATTAAGTGGGCAAGTTGCTTATACTTAATACACAAAGTTCAGTAAATTTTCTTCTTTGTATTAGGCTGACAAACTTTTCCTATAAAAGGTCAGATAATAACTATTTATGGTGTTGGCTGTGTAGTTTCTATTGCGCTAATGACATGTTCCTGTACAGAAAGGTAGCTGTGGCAGTGTGCAAACAGATGGACATTGTGGCATTCCAGGAGGACTTTATTTTCAGAACAGAGGATCAGATTCGGCACATGACTGTAGTTTGTTAAGTCATGCTTATACAGTAAGAGCCATTGAGAAATGACAATAGATGAAGAAATAAAGTTCATTTCAGCAAACGAAATGATAAACATTGTAAACATGATTGAAATGTAATGTGCAGGATGTAAAGAAAAACTTCCCTAATAAATATTTTACATAAACAATTATATCCTAATTTGATTCAGAAGACTCTGAAGTCTCTGTATTTTATACATGTCATATTTTATTTGATGTAGGTGGGTCTTCTATCTATCTGATGATTTCATTGGTTAATTAATAAAGAAACTGCTTGGCCTGATAGGTCAGAACATAGGTGGGTGGAGTAGACAGAACAGGATGCTGGGAGTGAGGCAGATGCCTCGGGCAGTCGCCATGACTCTCCTCTCCAAGTCAGTCACCATGATTCTTCGACCCGAGACAGATACAGGTTAGGATCTTTCCTTTCCTGGTAAGCCACCACCTCATAGTGCTACACAGATTACTAAATATGGGTTAAAGCAAGATGTGAGAATTAGCCAATGGGAGGCTGAAACTGATGAACCAGGCAGTGTTTAAAAGAATACAGTTTCTGTGTAATTATTTCGGGGCATAAGCTAGCCAGGCGGCTGGGATCCAGGCAGCAGGAACGCAGCCTGCCACTCCTCACTACATTTATTATTTATTTTTACATCAATTTAAAGATACCCGAGCCTCTGTCATTCTTCTGTTAGATCATATGCACTTTCTATACTTTAGCCAGGCTCCTAGTAATTAAGGCATTGGTTGTTACTAAATTTTCTCTTCTTGATATTCCTAACAATTTCTATAATAAATATTCTTATGTATTCTGGAAAAAAAATTATCAGAGTAAGCCCAAAGACTATGTTCCTTGAAGAGGGATTGCTGAAATGGCATGGCACCTTTTGTGTCGATGAGGTTGAAACCAGCTGCCTAAGAGGACTCCTCTCTTTCTCTTTGGGACTAGAGGCATAAGCTTTTGTTTTCACATTTCTGACATGTGAAAAAATGGATTCATAGGTTTTTAATTAATATTTTATATTATGAGAGAAATTATGCATTTTATTGTGTGTAGTCATTGTCATAATTTGTCCTGGTTTGATGATGATGATTTTGTTTTTATTATTATTATTATTTATCATTGTTATCATTACACATTTTTCAATGTGTCATTTGGGAAGAGGGAACTTCAACTGAGAAAATGCTTTCATTAAGTTGAACCATGGTCAAGTCTGTGGGGATATTTTCTTGACTAATGTCTGATGTGGGAAGGACTAGCTCCCCGGGGGTAGTGCCACCACTAGGCGGGTGGTGCTGGGTTATATAAGAAAAGAGGCTGAGCAAGTCATCGAGAGCCAGTAAGTAGTATTCCATTCTTCTCCAGTTCCTGCCTCCAGGTTCCTGCCTTCAGTTTCTTTCATGGGTTCCCTCAACGCAAAACTGTTGTAAACTGAACTGTGAGATGGAACAAACCATTTTTACCTTTTACCTTTTTACCTTTAGCCATAGTAGTTTTCCACAGCAGTAGAAAACAAATCAGAACACAGTCCACTCATCTTCTATCACAAAATGCTATCGACAGGGGTCTTCTTAACAAGTGACACTTATTTCTGACATTTTAAGAAGGTAGGGGGTCCATGATGAGAATACTAACAACATTAGTCTCTGACCTGAAATAGCTTGTTCTCTGGCTCACACACACACCTTCTTGGTGTGGCCTCATGTGGAAATGGTAAAGGAGCCCTCTTAGGTTGTTTGCCCATGGCACTAGTGTAGTGATATGAGCGGCAGGCCACTTCCCACCACCCGGCTAGCTTTACCCAAAATAATTACACGGAAACACAGGCCCATTATTGGCTACTTCTCACATCTTGCCTTAACCCATATTTAGTAATCTGTGTAGCATCACGAGGTGGTCGCTTACCAGGAAAGATCTTAACCTGCATCCGTCTCAGGTTGGAGAATCATGGCATCTGACTCATTGCCTTCCTCCCAGCATTCTGTTCTGTCTACTTTGCCTATCTAAGCTGCTGTCCTATCAAAGGTCAAGGCAGTCTCTTTATTTGACCAATGAAAGTAACACATAGATAGAAGACCCACCTACATCATACTAGTCCAACTGTCTTCTCAGCCCCCAGCAGCCTCACCTAAAACCATCCTTTGGAGTTAAGATTTCAGTGCATGAATTAGGAAGGCCACAGCATTTACCATAGATAGTGTTTATTTTTCTAAACTGCATATTAATACTCAATTTTTGTTAGTTTTACTCTTCTCTTTCTTTTCTTATGGGTTTATATGAGCTCTTATCAGCTACAGAGACTACTTCTAGGTGTATAATTTCCCTTGAACACAATGAACTATGATTTTCTAGTATATATAAAGAAATATGAAACTTTCTGTGCTTCTTAGAATTACCAACTCTTTTTATCACTCAAGATACCTAAAAACAATAACTGCAGCAAGAGCCCTACCTCCTATGATCAACTACCTAGAACTGGCAGTATTTCTCCTGTCATATAGATAAACAAACTAGGCGGGTGTGGGAGTAGATCAGAAAAGACAGCTGAGTCAAGGGCACAGAGCTGGTAGCCAGCCCAATAGTCAACATGATCTTTGGTTACAGAGGAAATATTACTATATTATCCTTTTCTGTCCTAGGTTTGTCTATTCCACATGTATGGAACTACAGATTTTATGATTGTATGACATTTTGCCCATAGATTCCTATAATAGATGAGAAACGACATATAGAATCAAGATCTGTCACCCTCCTCAGTTTTCTAAGCAATTACTTCTATAAGACCACACAATGTTTCTCCATGATATTTGAATCAGTGTTATTTATGATTTACACCCATTAATGCAGTCTCTATCTTCCTCCTAGATCTTAAGTATTACTTTGTGCAATTGTTATTACTTGCACTATGAAGCCTATTATTCCTAGATGAACTTAATAATTAATACCCATAAGTATAGTATTTAATATATTTATATTCAGAACATTTTGTAGTATCATAATCATGGCTTTCAGTAATTGGGAGTTTCTGTGAAACTCCTTTAGAATGACTCTTCAGATTTATGGAATACAAAAGTTTGATTAATGACATAGTCCTGCTAAATGTCATGAAAACAAAACATATGCTCTCGGTCAGTAAATCACAATTACTGTTAATCCTGAGAGAATACATAATCAGGAAAGTTAGTAACATAATGGTAACTAATTCTCCATATCTCACCATGTTAAGATGAATTATTAATCTTTACTGACTGTAGAAATTATATTATTTGAGCCCAAGTTCAAGGCAAAAGAATTCTAAGTAGCAGGTCTAATTTGTACTTCCAAACTTGGCCGTTACTGTCTGATTATGGATGAGCATGCCATAACATTATATTATCTATTTTTAAATATGAGATATGAAAAGAAAAGATGAAGGCAAATTATATTTACTGCTGTTATTCATCTCATGCCAGTTCTAAATGTCTTTCCTTCAAATTATTAGGATTAATTTTTTTGGTTGACACATAGAGATTGCTTAACAAATTTATTGTACTATTATTTAATTTAATAGATATTTATGAGTCCCTAAACACTGTAGTAAATGTTGAAGGGGTAGGGATGATGAAGCCGTGGTCTTTGATTTTGACAGAAGTGGAAAAGCAATCTTCTGACTCTGATTAACTGTTACATAATCTTTTGTTTTGAATTCCTAAAATTAACCTGCCTTTGCCCACTCACTGCCTGGATGCAGAACTCAGTGACATCTTGCGTTCTCCATACAGAAGCAACTTTGACACAATACTGAAAGAGTAGCTTTCGCTAATGCCTCTACAAATCAACACAGAACAATTGTTAAACTCCTAGTTTATTTCCATTCTGTGTCTTCCTGGAGGTTAGTTATTGGGCAAGCATTTTAACTGTGTGCCTTGACTTTTCATCTATAAGGGATGCTTATTTTATAAAAGTATGGTAACAGTTAAGCAATTGAGTGGTACAAGTCTATGTGCAAGCACCACAGAGAAAAAGCACTCTGCCATGTTGTTATGGGAAGACAGAGGAGAGAGCTTGCATTTCACATTACAAAGGAGGAAATCTCCAAAATGATAATTAGGCAAGCTGAACTCTGTAAAAGCAATCTTCCTGTTGCCTGGTCGTAGAACTGGGTTAGAGTTGGGCTGGCTTCTTTGTCGTATACTCTCATATTAGCCCCATCCCCAAAGTGAGCTAATGAGTTGGCAAAGTCCACATATTATCCATGTACAAGTAAGAACCAGTCTCAGGATAGGATAAATATATCAGGGCTGCAAACAGAAATTTAGAAATCCTTTGTACAGGAAGAACTGGGGAGTGGCTGGACAGATGGCTCAATAGTTGAGGGCACATACTGCCCTTCTAGAGGACCTGAGTTTGGTTCTCAGCACCCATGTCACGTGGTTCACAACTGCCCATGGCTCCAGCTCCTGGAAAATCTGACTACTGTGGTCTCTGTAGGCACCTGCATTCATATACATACATGCATATGTTTGCATAATTAAAAACAATAAAATTAAATAAAAGAGAAAAATTCCAATAGTAATATTGAAGAGAAAGAAGAACTTTGAACTCCCCATGGAGAGGCTGCATCAGAGTAGAGAGGAGAATGCCAAGCTGACAAGCAGAGCTCTGAGGAGCTGCAGACCTCCTAACCACCGTGCCAGGTTGCCAGAGGGAAAGCTGGAGAAATGGGGAGAAATCAGGGGTTAATTGCTAGCTTCTAGGTGGAACTTTGAACAATGAAAATAAGTCACACCAATTTCTTCCAAGCTGAGGGACAAATGCCATTAATCCAGAATTCCATGACCAAGCATCAATCCCTGCTAGGTTGAATAAAAGCAGTTTGAAAAAAAAAAAGAAAAGAAAAAAAAGAAAGAAAGGTGAACAAGTATAGAGTAACATATAGGACTTGTAAAACTCTAGCCTGCTCAAGCTGCAGGAAGAGCACCTAGGATAAAAACCAAGTAGCAGAACCCATGCAGCCCAGCTGGACAGTAGCACGGAGGTGCCCACAGAACCTATGGTATAAACTCAGGGTCAGGACAGCAAAATGCCCAGAGTTACTTGTAACTCCATGTCAAAGTGTCCCTGGAAGTCGAGGAAATAAAGAGGATGAGTCATGGAGGCAGATGAAATGAGTTCTAAGCAAATGACAGAATACGCAAGAAGTTGGAAGAAAAAAAAAACAAAAAAAAGAAAAATCAAACAAAAAAATTATTTATACAACAAGTTCACAATCAAAAATCTAGCTAACAAATATGAAATGATCTTGTAAAGATTAGGATTGAGAAGAGATTTGCATGAACTTATGTCTAGAACGATTTTTTTTGAATTCCCATGAACCTGTGTCTTCTAGAAGTACATGGAACTTTTAGAAGGAACTATATTTGGCACTATAGTCAGTAACATTTGCACTGCTACATGATGTTAATATTATTTTTTTCAACTTTCATTGAAGGACATGTTGAAGAATTCCTTTGGAAAAATAAAAGAATACAAACATTTTTAACCTTGACAATATAAAAGCTTGAGCATGGCTATCAAAACCAGTGGAAACGTAGATACAAATGGCAGGAAGGATGCGGGTGGTTTGATGAGGGGGGAAGGATTATAAAAATAAAGGAGGTGATTTCATAAAAAGGGGAAGGCCTCCTAGATCTGGATCAAGCATCACAGAACTCAACAGATAGTATCTTCAGCTAGTTATTCATAAGCAGTTGTAGTAAATATGACACTGTTTCTAGTTAATCCTGCAATATTCACTCTGCCTTTTAAAAAACGCAATGGCAGTTGACCTGGAAACGGGATTCCTCAACCAGGGGCTCTGTTCTCTTTTCTAATTGACTGTGGTCAATATGGAAGCCAGCTGAAGGAAAGGGTGCAGCCATTTGATCAGGTCCTTCATTTGAAGGACGTGAGGCTTCCCTCCTATCTCGCTCCGTCTTCTTCTCCAGGTGTGGATGGAGCTAAGGAGCACGCATGACTCTCTTAAACACTCAGTTGGGTTGCATCCTAGAAAGGACCAGAACAGCAAGAGGAAGAAACCTGAGGCCCAGCACTGTCAAGTTGTCCCAGTTTCTGCTGGAAATTATCCAAGAGGAAACAATAACCTCTAACCCACTTACATCGTTATATTTTGGACTTTCTTAGATCAGCTTGAACTATGGTATACTCTGACAAATAATTGTTTAGAAGCATAACGTTAAACATGTGGTGACTAGAATATGAACCTTGTTTTCCAATTTAGTTTTTCCAAATTACATTTACTTTTTGTTAAAAATTATACTTAGCATTCAGAATGTCAGCCAAACAGCTATAGCTTTTTTTTTTGCAATACTCGGTTAATAGGAGTAGAATTATTTTATAAATGCTATATCAGAAGTAATTGAAGATGAAAACCTGCTGTTCCTATATACAATCCACTTGTGCTGGGAACCAAGACCCTTCTGTGTGTTCCCATGTGGATTCACAGCCCCTACCCTGCACCAGACAAGGTTATTGGCAAATGACCAGGGCATCCTAAAGACACATTTGGAAGAATGTTAACATTACAGAAAAAGACACTGTAGAGTTTAAAAATAAACTCTACGTGGTATTATGTTTTTAACATTTTTGTTTAAAGTGAGCGAGTTGTATATACAGGGGCTAAAATGCTTTATACACGAGGGAAAAAGTGTATTAGAACCAACACACTCGTCATCATTCTGCTTTTCATCTGCCCCTTCCTTCTCCTCCTTGTCCTACCTCTCTCTCTCTCTTTGTCCTGCCCCTTCTTGCTGTTTCAGCTTCGACTGTGCCTTCTTCTCTTGTAATTCACCAGTTACCTTTTACAAGGTAGGCAGCAATTTCCTTTCTCAGCTCAGCACCTTCTTTTCATCCAGTGACTTGTCAATTGCAGTAAGGTTGTTTCACCTGCCCTGGTCTCTTTACCACCAATGCATAAGCTGGATGTCCTCCTTTGATTTGGAGGCAATACTCAAAAAGAAGGCTGAAGCAAGCTCCTAGGTGCCTTGGGTTCTTGAAATCCGTTCTTGTTTCACCTTTTGGAAGAATGTTGGCTTTCATTTCTCTTTCGTCACAAGCCATGCCTGTCTTTGCCGTGTCTTCAGATGTTCCCTTCCTGGCAGACATCATCTTTTCTTGGATAATTCTAAGAAGTTGGCTGAAGCATGTGGGTGCTTCTGCTCTTCCCAACACATTTGCACGAAGAACTCCCATGTAGATGCGTTGACTCCTGGCTTCTTAGAATCTCTTCTGCCCATGTTTGGTTGTTTTTTTTACCCAACAAGATATAGAGTCAACTTGAGCCACTCTCAACCTCAGTATTGTCTCTGTGGTTCCCAGAGTCTGGTCTGTGTCAATTTCCAAGCATATACATGCATTATTTTAATAAGATAAAATGGAATCTATATCAAAAAAATGATTGCAAAATGAAAAAAGCAAACACACTCTCACTTTAGAAAATCCTTTTGGCAGTTTGCTCAAGCTCTTTTTCCTATATTTTTGTTGTTGATTTATTGATTAAGAATGTACACTTGGGTGTTAAACACACTAGGAGACTAAAACCTATTTGTAGACTTAATGGGCAAACCAAGGGAAGTGTGCATCAAGGCAGTCAGGAGAAGACTGAGACTCAGCAATGGCTAATTATTTAGTTGTTTTAACTCCCTGGGAAAGTTTGTATGCTAAAGACAGGAACTAAATAAGTCTTGCTCCTTGGCATTATATTTGCATAAAGGCTAATTCAATGTCAAGAACAAAACGAAAATAAGTGGCTGTAGATGACACAAGGCCAATGGCCATTCACCATTTGTTTTTAAAAAATTATTTGAAATCCATCCCAATAATTGGTCCCTCTGTTATGAAGAGAGCCAAGGGTCTGTGTGCACTTAGATGATGGCAGATCTGTATGGGTCCCGGTTGATTCTTCATCTTTAGCAGGGGTAGTAAAAATCAGAACCACCAAATGCCTTGCCTTTGAACTGGTCTGACATGTTTCATGCTGGAAAAACCTAGGGTGGGAAAGTTTGAGAATGGCAGCTTTATCCTGAGTGATTAAATAAGGAATTTTCACACTTAAACATGGGAAGCAAAATGATGGGCATCATAGTTAGCAATCATTCAAGACTTCTGCATTTGACCTGAGTGAATGCAGGGACCACATGAGAAGCTCCTCCACTTAAGCACTGACACAGAGAAATGGCTTACCAAGTTTTTGTTTAAATAAAAGCTTAACCGAGAATTTGTTAATGTACTATTTGGGTAATTAAACTTAGCACATTGTGAATGGTCGAGACGTAGGTAATAAACTTCTGTTTTAACCATCCATATGACCCAGTTTCACATTATATACTCAAAGCTGCTGCCAGACCTTTGGAGAGAAGATAATAAAATTAATAAATTTTGAACTGGAGGGGACTTAGAATTTGATTCTAAAATTTAACATTCCTTTAATCATCAAGATATTATAAGCATCTGTGAACTCAGTGAACACTCTCAAAGGAACGTGAAAACACTTGTAAAGAAAAGGTTTAACAGCAACCTACGCCCTGAAAATTATTCGTGTTGGTAAAATTTTACTTCGGGCTTTGGGAAAGTGCTCTTTCTTTTCTTTTCTTTTCCTGATTTCCTGAACACTTTGATTGGAAGCAGTCACGGCACATTGCTAACTCCATTTCCAAACTGTTAACTTTGGCTGTAACTATAGACAGCCCGGGAGATGCTGAGTAATGCCAGGGAAAAGGTGGGCAGTTTAAATGGGGCAAGAAAGTAGACATTAACGCCGGGATGCAAAGACAGCACCTGTGATGCATTTTTGCTAAGTCAAGCATGCAAACGCTTCCCCCTAGAAAGACTGAAAATCCTGCTCAGCTACACACACACACACACACACACACACACACGCACACAAATCAGGGCTCTCTGTACTGGGGATAAAATCCACGAGAAAGTCTTACATTTCAAATTCTGTTTGTAATGTCATGACTTTGTTTATGAGGAAGGATTGGATCAAGCTGAATCTGGAAGGTCCCTGTTATTCATTTTGTGGTATGAGACAAGCAGATTTGAGCTGAAATCTCTACCTGAAGGCTTCGTAAGGCAGTTTTCCAGTGCTGACTCATGGCCAGAATAAGGGCTCCTTTTTGGGAGGAACTTTAGGAAACTTGGTGATCAAGCAAGCCAACTTCTCATTAAGACATCACTCACTTAAATTTGGCTTTCTTCTCTTTTTTTCTTTGTTTATTTTGTGTATATATATGTGTGTGGTATATACATGTGAACAGATGTTCATATGTGTGTGTGTACATGGTGTAAATGGGTTTTGTGCACAGGTATACACCTATGTGGGGAGAATAGAGGTTGACATTACATGTCTTCTTCGGTAGTTTTCTACATTATTTTTTGAGACTCAGGCTCTTGCTGAGCTGAGTGCTCACCAGTTTGGTTAACTGAGCTGACCAGTCTGCTTCAGGATCCACCTGTCTCCTGACCCCCAGCATGGGGGTTACTTGTCTGCACTAAAACACTCATCTATTACACAATGCTGAGGGTTTGAACTCAGGGCTCCATGCAGATCCTCATGTTCATGTGCCAAGTACTTAACTGAGCTCTCTCCCACGCTGCCAGGCTTTGCTTTTCCATTAAAAGTATGTTTGCGTCCATTTCTCTTATAGTCAGAAATTTTGCTTTGATCATTTTGATGCCATTTGGAAACGAAAATCTATGATAGTGGCACACAAACTGCAGTTGCAGACTTTAGATAATGACATGCTCAATGCAAAACCTTGCAAACGGATCTCCACGGGAGTTAAATAAATACTTCGGCACCAGAGGGATGGAGACCACTGCAACAGTTAATACAATCTTACTTTTTTTAGGTGTATCTTAGAGCTTTTATCCTTGGGATGGCCATCAATTGCTTTTGTGTTTATCTTCTCAGTTTTATTGATGGATACCATGACTGTTAACAATGGCACAGAGCGTTTCTCTGTATTCTTAGTTTCTTAGATTTGGGTTTAATTTTCTAGTGTTAGACGGCATTGCTAACCTTGGTTCCTTGAGATTGTCCTAACTGGTGGGCTTGGACCAAATGCAGCTGTAGAAGAAAGTACTTGAGCTTGGAATTAGAAGACCTGATTTGCAGTCTAAGCTCCACCATTTTCCACAAGGCTTTCCCTGGAAATGACCAGGCTGACTAAGCCACATCCCACAAAGCTGAGGACTGTAACAGCAGGGACTCAGTAGTCAAAGAGGTTCAGCTTCACAACATCAACCTAGAGGTTAAGCCTGTCTCAGAAGACTACAATACAAAATCTGATCTGACCAATTATCTCATCACAATTTGGAAATTAGAAATAGACGGGGCTCTACTCAGCTTGTTATTGAAATCTATTTGCGGCCATGGAGGGGCAGTTCAAAAATGATGACAGTGTTTCCTTTTGCGAGTTTCTAATGGAAACACCAGGCAGGACTAGTGATTAGTCTTTGTAGTGAAGTGTAGCTAAAGACACAGAAAGAAGCGGTTCCGTATTTATAGATTGGTTGGGTTTCCTGTACACTTAGACACGATCTCACTTAGAGCTACAGAAGTTCTTGGAGTTCACCATTTTGTGTGCTCTACTGATGAAAGGTTAACCACAGGCAGAGGGATGGACTCGCTCAGGAATAGCAGGGTCACAGTTCACACCATTTCTGTTTCATTTCCAAGTTGTGGTCTTCCATCTAGCGTATGACGTCATGCTATATGGCAGAAGACCACTTCAAATGAGAGTACCTTTAGGACATTTTCTGTTGTTGCTGCTGCCTGTATATTGATCAGATCTGAAATCACTTGGCATCACTAAGGAAACTCACAATAAAAAAAAATCATTGCTTTTGATTACAACGTATTCAGAAACTGCTCATTCACAGTAAGCAAAATACTTTCGAGTGCCATGAAGAAAAAAACCTAAAATTTGATATATACAATTACTCTTTAGTAAAACCAAAGGTCTACAAAATTCTACATTAAATATTATTATTTAATAATATTAATTGATTCTACAATCTCCAAACAGAACACATTAACTTACATTTTAATAACAGTCCTTATCAGTATGTAGCATTAAGTTTTTTCCTAATTTAGGCTTAAAAGATATGAAAAATGTAAAAGGTTATCAGATAAGAAATGAAACCGTTGGATTATAATGTTTCAATTTATAAATCTTTTTGAGAATTTTGCTCATGAGTATGGGATTTGAATCATTTGCACCCATTCTTTCACCCCAGCTCTTCCCATACACACTTCTCTCACTCATTCATGATCCCTTCTCTTTTTTATGAAACTTTTAAAAAGATTTATTTATGTATACTGTATGCTGCCTGCATGTACACCTGTACACCAGAAGAGGGCACCAGATTCCATTACAGATGGTTGTGAGCCACCATGTGGTTGCTGGGAATTAAACTCAGGACCTCTGGAAGAACAGCCAGTGCTCTTAACCACTGAGCCATCTCTCCAGCCTTCATTATCCCTTCTTTTTTGTCATTATACACAGTATTCACACACACACACACACACACACACACACACACACACACCAATTAATCTATTTAGTGCTATGTATATTTAGAGCTGAGTGCTTCGGGAGGGCCTAACTCTGTAAACGGATTGATTTACGTGGGTATTTGCTGTTTGTGTTGCTACCATCAGCTGAGGATGGAGGTGCAGGTGAATGTAAGCTGTCCCACTTAATGACTTAGAACCCTAACTTGTCCTAACTCACACAGAGAAATTTGGTTATCATTTATGTAGTGTTTGGTAAGATCCTTCTCTGTATAAAGGATAGAACAAACATAACATTAAATAATAATATTACAAATAATTCTTTCTTATAACTTTCTCTCTTTCTTACGCTTTTCTTCTCTTGTCAAACTTCCAGTTACCCCTTTTTTTTCTCCTTTCTCCTCTTTTTCAAAACTAGATCTATTAAAGGAGAGAATGCCATTATTAAGTTATAGGTTGTAACTTTGTCTCTCTGTGACTGTTCTGGTCTATCGTCATTCCTGGTTGTGCTTTGATAGAGGCTGTCTAGTCCTCTCTGGTCACTCAGTCACCTCTGAGTTAGACTTCTGGCTTGGAGAAGGTGACACACAGATCCCAAAGCCCTGGTAGAAAAACTCCCCTAGGGTCATGGATGTCATTCATTCTGAATAGCCTTGCGGCCTCTTTTCCAATGGGGGAGCTTTTCCTTTTCATTTCAACAAGCTACACTTCTCTTTCAGTCTTTGTGGCCCACTCCACCCCTGTTAACAACCTTGACAATATAAGGCACACTTTGAATGACATAGAAGGAAATCAAGGAAGGAATGACCAACGGAGGGCGCATTTGCTCCTATAAACTTGTGAAACCTGAAGTGATTCTGGGGAGCAGAGCGATGTCCCAAATGGGCTAGAAATCCTCAGAAGACATATCTTTCCTAGGAAACACTGTTCAGTCACTTTTTCTGTTGCCATAACATATTGCCACAGGCTAGGTCCTTGCAAACCGTAGACATTTATGCAAATAATAGTTGCAGAAGCTGTGAAGTCCAAGAGCACAGTGCTGGCACCTGATGAAAGCCTCTGTCCTGCGCATGGCATGGGGAAGAAAGAGGGGCCTAACCTCTCAGGGGATGAGATGCCCTTCTGCGGCCACTTACTCTTTCTCACCATCACAGCTTCATTCATGAGGCCAGAGCTCTCAAGACCCAGCTTGAAATCTCCTTTCTTAATATCACTGTGGCTATTAGATTTCAGCATGACATCAGAGGGGACATTGAAACCATAGCTTACGCAGTTCTTGCTTATCAGCCTAACTGCTGGCGTGGTTCTAATGACAAAGTCAAACACTTTGGAAGCTAAGCCCCCTCTCCACTGCACACTGGATACTTCAGACCTTCTAAACCTCTACCCTACTCGGGATTTGTTCATTTGCCATTGGCCACGGTAGCTCAGTAGAGTCTGGGAATCTGTGTTCTCTTTAAAAATCCTCCCTGCTAACTGTCACTGGACCACATCAGTGATGTCCCTGTATGCTAGGGAAAACAATGCCTCCCCCAGAAGATGTCCCTGGATTCCGCCACTGTGTTAGAAGATAGGATAAAGGAGGTTTGAGGTTGTAAATGGAATTAAATGTGCTGACTTGCAGACTTCAGAGTAGGAAGACTTTACATATTTCACTATATAAGCAAACCCGTTGCCATCTAGATGATCTTCCAGCATAGAGGGGAAGCAGAGATGGCCCTTTGAAAGTCCTGGGGAGAGAGGAATATCTGATTGGCCACTGCTAACCTTGAAAATGCAGGGAAGGAGCCAGTAGCTAAGAAATACTAGGGGCCTCTTAGAGGCCAAGGAAAGCCCAGGAAGTGGGTTCTTCCCTCAGCCTCCAGAAGGAATGCATATGCCTGTGTTAGTGCAATGAAAGCAATTTCTGATGTTGGCCATACCCATTTTCACCTTCTACTTCAGCCCCTTGCAGTTAACTGTGATCTGAAAATACTAGATGGAAATTTCCTCAAATTAAGGCCACAAATGACAGAAATAAACCACTCATTATCATTATCATTGCACGCTGTTTTGTGTTACTATTAGCTGCTGTTAATCTCCGACTGCACGTAATTCATACATAACACTTTACTATAGGAGTGCTCATATGTAAAGAATGGAATACATGGCATTAGGTACCATCATGGTGTACGAGAGTTAACTTCAAAGAATGGGGAGGAGTAAGGCTCCTGACGACTTAAGCCACTAAATTTGCGACAGTTGGTTGCAGGAGCAGCAGAGCTCTCATCATCCTATGCGCTCGTCCATCAGCCCCTTTTCTTTGTGTGGGTTCACAATGAAGCAGCTCGGTTGGCCCTTCGTTGTTACCAATACTGAAGTGACCGTGTGTAAAAAGCTCCGTGTTACAGTGAATTTCTTTTCTTCTGTGAAGATTCATGTCCTTATTACAAATTGATACTTAAAAGTCTTCTAAGCAGGACCCAGGATTCAAGAGCTAGAGGGATTTCTCGTAGGTAGAACATGTCTGTGGTTAGGGATTTCATCATCTCTCGGTGTAGCAATACCGGCTTTCCTTTCCTGCGAGCTTAGACAACAGACAGTGCCTCACCAGTACCTACTGCCTGGTGTTCTCCTCAGTAAAAGGGGTAGTAAATCTCACTGGATAAGATTCCCATGATGATAAGAGACAATGAGTTTAGGGCAGCACCTGGAATAAATTCATCCTCTGATAAATCAGATTTATTAGCATTGTCAACATTTTTTATATCTCATCTGGTGCAACAGATACATTAAATGATCCCGGCGAACTGAAGCTGGAAAGCTAAGTTTATGGCTCCTTCTACGTTGTTGAGCCATGGACTCTGTGTCACACCTGTGTGTAGGTGGTGGATTATCAAGGTAGGGAACGATGTCTTTGATGACTCAGAGACCAGACTTTAGAGAGGAGGGGCAATAGTAATTAGGTCATCTTCAACATAGAAACTTGAAATAAGTTTGTATCATGGAATATATGGGTTAAAATTCTAACTCTATTGCTTAGTAGCCCTGAGCACTAAATAGTTCACATAGATCACAGGGGCTATGTTACTTGTAAAATGAAAGTATTTATGAGTATCTTGCTAACATCGTAAGGGGTCGATAAAGCTATATCTATATCTGTCTGTCTACTGATCTATCTATATGGTTTTTAGCATACATTTGACATATGACATGAAAACAGAAAACAATGTATTATGGTTTTTGCCCACTTGCTGTATCTGTAATGTTCATAATACTTTAGTAAATGAGTCAGGATTTGAATAAAAACCAAATGTGAAAACTGGGCCTCGTGGTACACATTTGAAACCCCAGCACTCAGTAGACTGAGGCAGGAGGATTTCATTTCAAGGATCTCCTAGTAATACCCACTATACAGAATGCTAAAATGGGGGAGGGCAGTTTCCTAACTGTAAAATTCTTGCTTAAAAGACTAGGTTAAGTGTCAAGTCCAAACTTCCCAGAAAACTCCAAATTGCTTGCGATCAAGTACAATCAGAAACATATTCAAAGCTCCTTTATTGTCAGCTACACACGCCCTCTGACGGAGCCTTTGAAGTAAACTGATATTCAGTGTGATTCTAGGAGTGGCAAGGGGACTGTGCCTAAACAGGTCAGCAGCTTTCCAGCGCTGATCAGGAGACATGGTGCCAAGGGCTGGGCAACAAGCCAATAGAACGACTAGAAGCTGACCATCTGTCTCAGGTGCCAAGCTATGCACAAAATCCTGGATTCAATTTCCTGCCCGAGAACGAATGAATAAATGAATGAATGAATGATTAAAAACAAGAGGCCCATCCTATGAATACTGTCCTACGCTAAAAGCTTCGAATTCATACCAAGCCCTTTGAAGTCATTTCTACTTAATAAGCGTATTCATGGGAAGAAAACGTCCCGAGGATTAGTGGGATGCCAGCAATGTATATTGTATAAAATATGAAATGTACTTTCTGATTTGTGTCTTTCAAACCTAAATTTTGATGCTGTAAACCAGTCCTCTTAGAGGTGTTTGATCCTGAAGAAATTAAAAAGCTGGAGTGTAGGAGATTGGGATGGAGATATCAAATCTTGACCCATTGAAATGCACCAACCATTCCAAACCCTTTGGCGAATATCTACCACTTATTCAAGATCTCACAGTCCAGGGTCGTTCTAAAGAGAACCACAGCATAAGAGGCTAGAGTGAACTCAGGCATCCTAGTTAGTGAGAAGGTAAAACAGAGAACTCGTGCAAGCGTGACCTGACGAATGATGGCATCATGAGTGCCCTTCCCCTTACCAGAAATGCCCTATAGAGCTGAGGGGCCAAAATCAGCGATGGATTCTCCTAGCTCCTCTCTTGGGACCCAGGTGGATCTGGGTTGTAAGAACGGCTTTCTCTTCGGGTTTGGAGTGTTTCTGAACTTTTTCATTCACGTGAAGGAGAGAGCAGACAAAGGAAATACGTGTGGTGAACTCACCCAGGACTTTAAGATCTGCGCTCCTGACCAAGCATAGCCCTGCCCTGCTGGTATCCTCAGAGCCAGTCTGCTGGCAGCCATGAAAAATTCAGTCTCTTGATAGGTTCCAAGATGAAAATCCTATGCATGTGCCTTAAAAGAACCAATAAAACAGTGTCCTCTTTTTGGCCTTATAATTAGGTATTAATAGAAGGACTGCGCTGTTTTACAAGGCAATATTCTGGTTCCTGAGTGGCTAAGAGACACAGCTGCTTGCCAAAACCTGTAATTTATTCTGACAAGTACTTGCCACCTTCTTAACGTACTCCAAAGCTTGAGCAAAGAAATGGGGTTAGGAAACCTTTGAAAGAATTAAGATACATTGTTCCTGCGGGGCTAAAAATCTATCAGGGGCTACCGACTAGAGAGGAGCGGGTTTTGCTATTGTTAGGGGCATCTTGATAATATCTGATGGGAATTAAAGATTAGAAAATAAAGGATGTCTGGATGCTGTCCCTTGCTGGGGAGAGAGAGCAAGCAAAAACGTAGCCACTTCAGGCTCTTGCAAAGTCATAGGACGGTACACCGTCTTCCATAAAGAAAAGTGAAATATGTTTTCATTTTACCCCCGTAAAAATAATTTTTAAAGTATGGTTTGCTTTCCAGACAGTTTTAAGAGCTGAGCAGCTCAGGGGGTGGGGGAGGAATGAGTTGAATGGTAGTAACGTGGAAATGTGCAAAAAATTACCTTAATTTGGGTGACATTCAGGGATTGGATATTTGATATCAGTTTCTATTCATATCAATATTTTACTTCTTAAAATATTTATGTACTGTGAGGCCAAGACACAACTAAATTATAAAATGAGATGTTTTAAAGGCATTTATTTCCAGAAGATATGACCTCAAAGGTCCACAATTTAGTGACCTTGCTTTTACAAGGCCTGCTCTGGGCAACTACACCGGTGACAGAGCCCAGGAGTGGGCTGTCTTCAGCTGCCCTATTTCAACAAAGGTTTCCCTAAAAACTGCTTTTATAGCCTATCCTTGAAGCTGTTTCTTTAAATGTTGTTATACACTAAAGAGATGTAAAATGATGCTTAATTGAACTAAAATCTATATAAAAGAAAACCAGTCTACAATAATTTTCTCATTTCTACTCAGGATGGAAATTCTAAGCATAGAAAAGGGGAATTTGAATTCAGGGGCATGGGGCATACAAGATAGAGGAGGAGAAGGAGGATAAAGAGGAGGAGGAGGAAGAAGAAGAAGAAAGAATGAGGAGAAAGGATAGAAGAAAAAAAGGAGGCATCTTAATTCATTTCTTAGCTCTCCAGAAATTATGTATATGTTCCTAGTAACCTTTTCATTGCCAAAAAGCAGTCTTAAGGCATGCCTCATTTGTAGGAAGAAAGAAAGAACGAATGAAAAAAAGAAAAAAGCAGAGTAGCATGTAGTTAAAATTTTTCCTAAAACATAAATTTACATGTTTAAAAGTAATTTTCATAAATAAATCCAAGAGTCCGAGTGGTATCTGCAAAGACTACAAAAATCTCATTATCTTCCCTGTGGTCTCCTGTGTCTTCTTTGTACTCAACAACTCTGGTAGCTCCATAAATAGCCATAGCACCCTTACCCTGCTAGAATTTAGTTAGTTAATACTACATAAATACATCGTTGAATACCTGACTTCAAATAACTGGCTTTTACAACTCCTGGGATGTTCGTTTGTTGCTTTTCTCTGGGTTCATTTTACTCTGTTTGCTGAGCTCAGTAGGGCCAGGTGGGCCTCTTTTTCCAGCTAGCATATTCCTTTATTTTTATTTTTTTTAAATTCACTTTGCTGTGGACATCTAAGGGATCACTCATTTATTCTTAGCACCTTGATCAGCCATGTATCTGCACATTCAGCACCACCTATTGCAAGGAGAGGCTCTCTAATTAAAGCTGGGAGAGGCATTTGTCTATGTGTATAGCTATAAATGTTTATAAGGCTGTTTGATGACATGACAATTTAGCTAAACAACAGTATTAAAGTAGTTTAACCCTAGGACCTAAGAGCCCCTAAGCCCGAGAGTGTGACCAGATTTACCATATTAGGTATTGATTACCTTTTGTGAAGTGACCTCAAACCAATCAGAGAGCAGTTGGTTGCAGCCATGACAGTTATGCCACTATTGCACTCATGGGCACACATCTGGTCAGATGATATTGAAGATCATAAGGTTAACAGATGGTAATACCACTGATGTCTCTTCTCTCCAAACAACTTGTATAGCACCTTCCAGTGCCATGAAAAATTTGCCATTTGGGAGGAAGCTTCTTCAATGATGTTTTCTACCACTACCACTGATTTTTTTGTAAGCACACAGGTTTGGTAAACCACCAATCTTTCTTAGAAAGTTATTGGTACCATACAGAGCAGTAATACTGAACTGTATTATTAAGACATGGATGGAACTTAATCCTTTTATAATAAATTAGTTTATAAGAAAGGACTCCTGGGGTCTTTTAGAGAAGGCAATAGACTGGGGTGGATCTGTTCCCTTCTGAGGAGACAGATTTTGATTCCCTCCATCCTATGTTATTGGCAAACAATTTTTGAAAATGGTGACTATGGTTCACAGCAGGGAATGCCCTTCTATATTGAGATTGTGAAGGGGAATTACTATATTTTCTGTTTCATGAAGACTGAAAATCAGCATCTCTTAGTACAATCCTATTTCTAGAGCAACTGGGTTGTGAGGCTCTGCAATACTTAGTATATGACCCTGGTCAAGTCAGTTATTATAAACGCTGTAGCAACATTGTTAATACTTCACTCTGTTTACTCAGATTATGACTGGGATAGAATAACCCTGTGCTGTTTCTCTCCTTGCTATGCAAATACTCAATGAAAGCAACTTCAGGAAGGAAGTGCTTATTTTGTGTTGTGGTTTGAAGGTAGAGAGACCATCATGATACAAATAACATGGTACCAGAAGCTTGAGGCACCTGGCTACATTGCATCAACAGTCAGAAGCTGAGAGGAAAGAATGTTGGTACTCAGCTAGATTTCTCCTTTATACCATGCTATGGTGCTGCCCATATTCAGGGTGGGCTTTCCTACCCCACTTGTGCTATTGTGTAAACAACCCTGTAAACATACTCTGAACAAGCACATATCTTTGGTGACTCTAAAGCCCATCAAGTTGATAATCAAGATGTGTTATTAGACTTTGTAACAAATTTAGATTGAAACACACTAGACTTTTTTAAAGTCTTATATGAAGACGGTCAGCAATGAAATGCCATTTTTCCAATAAAATTATTCATAAAATAATTTTTATCTATCTACCTTGCAGCAATCTATTTACTATTTCATAGTTTCAATATATATTTCAAAGGTTCATGCGCTTAGACAGTTCGTTGGTCTCTGGTGATCCTGTTTGGGAAGGTATCCCCCTCAGTGGAGGAGGGGAAAGATCAGTATGAGTGGGTCTTGAGGGTTTTAGCCAGGCCCTACTTCCCATTCACACCCTGCTTCCTGAGTGCACATGTAATGTGACCAGTCAGTCTCCTACTTCCGCCACCATGCCTTCTGCACCTACCGCTGTGTCTTCCCTGCCACGATGGACTGTATCACTCTGAAACTGTAAGCCAAACACATCTTTTCTCTCTTCACACTGATTTTATCACAATATTTTAACACAACAGTGGGTGAGTAACTAAGGCAATATCCTTCACCAGCAGCTTGCCTCTCAACAATTACAATTGCTCTTCTCTGGTTTACTATGTACTGAATCACCAAAAAGGAAAAAAAAGCCACGTGAATATAAATTAAAATAAACTAATATTAACATTCTGAAGACCTTTTTCTAATATTGTTGAGTCTCAAACAATAACTTTTGAACTAAATGGCTATATCATATAACAGAGAAAACCTGATTTACATTTTATTTTATTTTGCTTCTCTTTTCTAATTATTATTTTTAATAAATATAATTTTTTATTTTATATAAAATACATTTCACATTGTAAGGATGTCCTCTAAAACATTAAATTTATTTTAAAGTGAAATTCCTGAGTCTGTCCCTCACCTTGAGGTGATATCTGGATGTCTCCAACTACCATGCTTTATGCTCACTGTCCTGGTTTTGCTTGCATCAAGTCTCATAGCCCCTTCAAGGGCATGGTAATGACCTAAGGTCCTGCTCCAGTTGAAGAATACCTAATAAAGATTCAATGGCTTCCACCCTGGAAACCAAACCTTCAGTATATATGCCTTCAGGGGACATTGAGATCCAGCTTTAGTATCAATTTTTTAAAAAATTATTTTTATTTTATGTATGTGGGTGTTTTGCTTGCACCACGTACATGCCTGATGTCCAAAAAGAACAAAAGAAAACATTGGATCCCCTAGAATTGCAAATATTTGTTAGTTGCCATGTGGGTTCTAAGAATCAAAGCCAGGTCCACTAGTAGAAGTTAGTGCTACTAAGAGTTAAATCATTTCTCCCCCTCCAATAGGATCAAATATTTACAACGTTCATGAATTTTACTGAAGAGTTGAAGATGACTTAAGAAGAGCATGCCTCTTTCTATTTAGTGTCTTCTTTGAACTCTTTCTCTCTTTCCTTCCTAACTCTTCTAGAAACAAAGAAAATTCTATTCTCGTATTCTGAGGTCACCTTCACCACAAAGGAAACACTACTGGCCTGAAATCACTGAGTGACCACATCAATCAATCTTCCCAACAAAGGTTTCTCACTAAAATAATTCCTATTCTAGCCAGTTTAAGTTAATGAAAATATTTTCATGCTTTAATATATTTTTATCTTAAGTTCAACAGTTTAGGTTGGTATCTATTTTCTTTTATTCATTGAGTGTCCCAATCACACACTCATGAAAAACCAAAATTAAATTGGAATTTTACACCCAGGACAACTTTACATTGTCATCAGTGATTTACCAGAAGCACAAATCTTCCCACATTAACAAAGGAAGCTTCCCACTCTTTCTCCAGGCAACACCTTCTTCTTATCTCCACACATGACCTTCTTAAACCACAGACCTAGGAGAGGTCACGAAGCCCAGATTCCTGAAATTCCTGGTCTTCCACCCACAGGTTAAGTCATACCTGTACCTACCTACCTACCACTTTCTGTCTGGTCTCAGGGCTAATTCTGGCAGCTGTTTTGGACTCACCCTTGGATTTGCGGCTGGTGTCTCCTCATCCTTCTCATCAGGACCAGTCTCTCCCGCCGCCTTATGATGTAACCCTCATCTCACCGTAGGCCTCTCCACCTGGTAGACTGTCTCATAGCACGAAGGATAAACACCATGAGGGAGGAAGTGGACCTCGTAACAAACAACCCACAGGTCAGGAAGTGGAAACTGTGAGTTTCCTTGGCCCACACATTGGCTAACAATCACTGCTATCATAATATTGTTGAAGCAGTCATAGAGGCAGATTCAAGGAGATGGGACAAGGTACTTTTCAATGCGCAGGAGACCAAATGAGACGTGACTAATAACTGCCTCGTCCCATCAGCTCCCTTGCTCCATGTTACCACCTTTGCTTTCATTCAGCTACTGCCGGCACTGAGCTTCAAGCCTCTCTCTTATTTCCAGGGCTGCTGTCACGACATGTCTGCCTTCCCTGTCTCTATTCTTCCTCACCTTCTCATACCAATATTTCTTTAAAAATAGGATTACTTGATTTAAAATCCCTTTACAGGTCTCTATGGTAGGAATAACGTTCAGATTCTGTAGCTTACATACATATCCAACCATACACCACAATACTTTGAAAACCTGACAGACTCAGTGGTGCACTGGGGTATGCACTAATTTGAAGACAAAGACAGAAGCATTAGTGTGAACTGTGAGATCTCTCACAGGCTTTGTGGGTTCAAGTTTATAAATAGTTTGGAAGACAAATCCAGTTACACTGCTTTTGATGGGGTTAGATTTCTGCAAAGGTAGCTTTGTGCAATTTCTGAACTTAAAAAGTACTGTGTAAAATCTAGCATGGCATAGGAATTGGCGGTATCCCAAACACATTGACACCATTGCCATTTGTAAATGATGATTAGGGGCAATTAATAAAAATTACAGCATTGAAAAATATTATAATTTGCAAAGTACGTATTAAGGTTTTAAGTTTATTGGGATCTACACACTCAGTAAACAGAATTGGTCGATATTTCCTTGACCCTGAGGACTTCCATGAAGAAACTGCTGACTCACAAAGGCCACCGTGAATTGAAAAGTCCATAGTATATGAGACAGCAATTTAATTTCAAGTAACTTCTGGCTGTCTTTCCTATTTAAAACTCACTCCCATCCCCGAAGTGCCTAGAGGGGAAGACAAGGATTGGCTGTTTGCCTGATGTGATCGTCTGCTGTTCTGTGGCTAGCATTCTCTGCATAGGAAGGTCAACGCCTCTAGTCAATTTTACTCTCTCAAGTTCTTGGTCAGATGATGTTTGTTGCTTCCTTATCTCCAATCCACATTCATACTCCGCATCTTTTATTGAACCTTCTGGAATGTCTCCCATGATCCAACGTTTTCAGATACCTTCTAAACTTTCACGTGTCTAAGTATGTAGCTTCTTCTGAAGCCTTCTAACATGGACGCTTCTTAGTCTTCTTATATTTCCTTGGAGAGAATAACTTGCCTTTCACGATCCACACTGAACCACTGCCCTTGGGTCTTCTGATGAGATTCCTGTCAGCATACAGCATCCTCACACTCATTCCGGCTCCTCTCTGTCATGAGACCCCCTTTGCACCCATCACTAAGTCATCCTACATTCAGGCTTCTCTGCTTTCTTCTTCACCCAGCTCTTCCCCAGCACGCACATCAACCACTTAGTCCAGCCCACAGTTCTTAAAGAGTGCGCCAGGGACTGGCTGCTTCAGGACTGTTTAAGAAAAGGCACAGATTCCTTTTGTTGGATTATGTTTTATAAAAAAAGAGTCTCATTGAGAATCTGCATTTTAACAGCCCTCTCCAGTGATTCCTCACACAAGGTAAACTTTGAGACCTGCTTTTCTATACGTAGTTTCCTCAAAACTAGCTCCATGTTTTATATAATAACCCAGAAATCAAAGCCCCTAGTCAACGTCATTTTTCTTTCTGGGTCATTTCCTCTGTTGCTCTCACTTTAATTGATCTTGGTATAATGGAACTCCTCCCCCCTCTTTATCGTCTCCTGGTGTTACTTTTGTCTCTCTTTAGTTTAGACTTAGAGAAAGCAGTTAGCTCTGCCCTAGTCCTTCCCACACAGTGAGCACTGTTCTAAGCCCTTTCTTGTACCCCTTCTTTTGACCTTCACAGTAGCTTCCTGAGGCAAACGCTTACTTCAGTCCTTCACCCTGGACGTTCAATTCCCTTTCCCCTTTACTAGTATTATTTTCCTGTTCTTTCTCAGCTACCTGTCAGGAACAGCTTTTACTACAGCCACCGATTGTCTCAAGCAGTTCAATCCGGAGTGACCACTGTGTTACGGCTCGCTCAGCAACATTCCTGCTTCCACGTTCTTTCCTCATCAACGTCGCCAGTTTCTCGGCTTCCATGACCTCATCCTCTCCGGGCTCGTCCCTTCATTTATCTACGGCTGTTCTTTACACCCGTGCCTGGTACCTCCTATTCTTCCTCAACCGAGGCATCCAAGAGTCTCTCTCGGGTGTGTCCCACACTTTCTTCTATGTGTCATCTGCTCCTATGTGATGCCACCTCCTTCCGGTTTCCATTTGAGTGCTGATCAAACCACTGACAAGCTGCTTGGTGGGGAAGTCACTCAATACACCTAATTAATTGTCCCTAAATGTCTCCTCTCAGCCGGCATTGTTCCAGATATGACAAGCAAGGAGAGACCCAGGATTACGTCTGAAACTTGAGTTCAGTCTTACTTGTTTCAAGTTTTTAGCTCCTTCGTAGGGCAATCTGGAGAAATTTCCATAAAGATAACTTCATTGAATATACATAGTAATAGTATATAACAAGTATGAAGTGGTTATTGGGTTATGTTACATTTTTTTTCCTGCTAAGTACCAGCTGTGTGCACAAAATTGGCATCATCACCTTTGGTTACCACTTGGGGAAACTGAGGCTCACAGAGTTAAGTAAGTTTTCTCAAGTCCTAATACCCAACGACGGCAGAGTAAGGGTTCAAACGCATGTTTGCATCTATACCTGGAATGACAATTACAGTTCACAGGACCGTCCCGCCAGCTATGAGCCGTGCCTTTTCTTTATGACTCAGAGACTGGTCCCACGCACATTCCTCTCTTGCAGGGTGGAAGCTATGCTCAGAGTCCTGCAGAAACTTTCTGATGCTAAGCCTGACTAGTGGAGGAAGCTCTAAAGAGGCAGCCTGGGCGTCTGAGCTCCTAACTAACAGACGAAGGAGGGGGCAAGCTTAGGGAAGTCACTACCTAGGGATCTAGTTCAAAGAGAACAGTATCACTTTTATCTTTAAACAATTATATATATATATATTATATATAATATATATTTTTACCTCTCTATATACATATATACACACATACATATATATGCATCTCCCAAGTGTTAAGATTACAGGTGTCTGCCTCCTTACTCAGCTTCTTATTTTACATATTCGATTATGTATAGAATTTCCTTTTGATATTAGTACTAAGGGGTAATTCTCATTTTGTAAACAGTTTGGAAAATCATTATACTATTTCACCAGGTCCTTTAATGAAAAGCCATACGTAATCTGTTGTTTTTTCTGAAGCCAGAGATGGCAGGAAGAGACCCCTTCATGACGTATTGAATATGGAAAAGCTGTTTTCTTCCTCTTCTGATCACTGGAATATAAGAACTGATCACAGCAACCCTCTACTTACCAGCTGAAGAGGGCTAAATTGCAGCTCAGTCTGGACCATACAGTTTACCTGTGCCCCTTGTGTTCTCTTTATCCACCCCTTACAGTTGTCTCTGTGTTGGTTTAGTTATTTTAGGGATTTTCTTTCCTTCTTCCCTCCTTCCCCCAATCCCAGGACCTCTCTCCCCCTCCCTCTCTCCCTTCCTACCTCCTTCCTGTCCTCCATTTGACCTTCCCCTCCTTTCTTCTTTTCTTTCTCCCTCCTCTCTTTGTCTTTCTGAGACAGGACCTTAGTCTAGCCTTGAGCTCACAGTAATTCTCCTACCTCGGCCTCCCAAGCGCTGGTATTAGTGGCAGAAATGACCAGCTCTAGCTTTGTCTGTGTTTTCAGTAAATGCCTCAGATCCTTTGTGAAACACAATTTTATATCATCATAGATAATGCATGCATATGGAACATTTATAAGACTAAACTGTGAATATATGACCACAAAGAGACAATTACCATTCCTAACCTAGTCAAAGAGTATTTTTCATCCCAGCTATGTTCTCTGATATGCTAAAGTATAGACTGAGACCTACACTGAAATCAGTCAGTCCTCATTTTTATCTGTGGCAATAGTCCATGGACAGCAAGGATATCAAGAATAGTGTAGCAACCTGCGACTCTACTTGGTTTAGAATATGGACATGCCCCTATCCTAAAAGTTCTCTTGACAGAAGCTTCACGTGCATGTACTGTGCAAATATGCACCACTCCCAGAAGTGGAGTAAGCTTCTCTTCCTCTTAGTGACCCTGAACCTTGATGACTATTCCCAGTACTTCCTGGTCAGATTGTAAGATCCAGCCTGAACTGAATTTTCTTGCATTCAGACTTAGGGAAATATATCTTTAAGTAAAATTTAAGGAGAACTCCTGTTTTATCTTATACCTATGTATAATCAGAAGTATATGTGATTAATGAGGATTATATGGAAGTGTTTGGAGAGAGAAAAGGGAAGGGAGACATGTAAATAAATTATAATCTCTAGACTATATAATAAAAAGAAGCAAAAGTCTACTGAGCGTTATTAAAGGGACATGCTCAGTAGAAAAATGATCACATGACCTAAATAACAAACCAGAAATCTGCCCTTGCTGTACCCCTAGCAACTAAACTCCTACTTCTCTTGAACCCCATAAAAGAAATCCCCAAACAATAATGGGGTCCCTCAAATAGCTTCATTCATGTGGCCTGATGTTCCTTTGCAAAATTCAGGTCTTTGTACTACTTTGCTTTAAATAAAGTTTCCTCACTAGTTGGCCAAACTGTGTAGGCCTTTATTGCAGTCCTTTGGAGAAGAGGCCAGGAAGGTAGCAATGGCCATTCCTCACCATCTGTGATTAGGGAGGATTAAGAAGCACTCTGCCTTCTGCTCATTGATTCAGGAAAAATGGAATTTCTCAGACATCAAAACACCTAGAGTGCTTATTGCTTAAAAATTTAATTTTTATATAGAAAGAATTCTATCCTGTGGATTTTCAATAATCAACATTATTTGATATGTGAGCATTTCAAGTATGTACATACTTAGGAATAGTGTGCCCCTAGGAAAATGATTGCTATGGTTTGGAAAGGACCACGTTCAAAGTTCAGATGTGTTTAATTTATTCGGATAACTTCTAGAGTGGTCTAGAAAATGATGAAGAAAAGTGACACAGTAATAGGTTTCGAAAAAGTAACTTTGAAGTGGACTTCAATCAACCACCAAGTGCTCACCAAGCACTTACTATATGCAGGGAAAGGTGGATAGACAGAGAAACTCAAGCAAGGTCTCTGTGCCCTTTCACCTAAATTCTCATTTTTTCAACTGTACCTATATTCTTGTGGTAATCCTTGAAAACTCACTTGAACCCCTCAACTTTAAGGTGAGAGAATATGTTCAGTAAGAATGACTGGGAGAAGACAATGCCATCGCTATCCTGAAAGACATCACAAACCTTCTCCGTGCCCTGGCGATGCTTTGACGGTCTCACCATGGTGTCTGCGTGCTTCCACTGACATCACTGAGAATTCCTTTTGAGCGTTTTCATTTCCTCAGAGGTGTATTGGAGAGTTTATTGAAGTAAACATGCTTTTAAGAATATGTAAATATTTAAAAAGAAAACACAGAAGGCTATTTTTTTTAAAAGCAGAAGTCATCTTTTAATGATCAGTAGGGATAAAGGACTGAGCAGCCACATAAACACTTGGGGATGTAGGGAAAGGGCATGGATAGTAGAGCTAGCATTATGAGTTGAAAGAGGAAGTAACCTAAAAGAAGTTCCCATGTAGGACAAAGGGCATGTCCTCTACAGAATAAATCATTTCAATGAATCATGACATTCATGCCTTGGTTTTGCAACAGTATTTAATTTTAAAAAACGACTTTGTAGTCTTTTCTCCTTTCAGTTTTTAAAACATATTCCCCAACAAAATAAATAATTAAAGTATAGATGAACTGTCAAATGGGAACATTATTTTAATGCAACATTAACATTTTGGTAATTAACATGGAAGTTAATGCTTTTAGCAGATGTAACAACATTAGACTTGTAAATTTTAATTAAAGTTAATGGTTCATGATGGCTGTAGGGAGTAGGCATCCTCCATGGATCCTGAAAGCATGTCTAATGCTATTAGAAATGCTAATCGTAGAAACAAGGACAGCCCTGGCAATGCCTGGTCTCTATTTATTGCAAAACTCAGTAACTTGAACACCCTTCCAAATGAGAAAATCACAAGTAAATAGGAGTGTACAGGAGAGCTGTTGGTGATATTTAAAGGACTGAAGCAGAAAGAACAAACCTGATGCATACCCTGGGTAACTATGTGAGATACTTCCAAGACATGTAGTGAAGAACCTCATAGGTTTTCTACTGCTGTGATAAAACACCATGACCACATTCAATGTAGGGAGGAAAGGGCTAATTTCATCTTAGAACTCTCAGGTTACACTCCATCCCTTAGGGAAGTTAAGGAAGGTGCTCACGACAGGAAACCGAAGGCAGGAACTGCTGCACCGACCATGGAGGAGTGCTCCTTACTGGCTTGCTTTTCATGGCTTGCTGGGTTGGCTCTTTATAACACCCAGGACCTACTGCTTAGTAGTATCCCTGCTCATCATATGCTAATTCTAACCCATATCAACCATCATTCAAACAACAACAACAACAACAAAAAAAGCAGAACAGGCTTGTCCATGGGCTAATCTCAAGGGGCCATTTTCTCAGCTGAAGCTCTTTCTTCAAAAATGACTCTATCTGGTGTCAAGTTGATAGAAGACAGCCAGCACAAGGGTGTTTAGTAATTTTCAGATAGGATGATTCTTTTTCTCTGATGTGCAATTTCTTTTTCAAACTGTTCAACTGGCTCCACTCTCTTGCTTTCTTTCAAATCTACGACTAAATGCTTTTCCATTAATTGTTGGTTCATGTGCATATGTACATGTGCATTCCTGGACATAGCTGGCTCAGCCTGTATCTATGTAGCTACTTCTATGGATATGATTTCAGGGCTGACCACTTGGTATTAGATAACCAAGCGGTATGCGCTACCTGGGGGAAGACTATTTCTTCCATTGTCTGGATTCCTTAATTGTCCATAGTTCTTTGTGCAGGACTGAGGCCTCTTGGTCTTTCTCCTGTCCACTCTGGCATATTTATTGTTGTTGTCCTTGTTATCTCATTTTAAGGCATTGATGTTAGTGACATTTTTAAGGGTGCAGCTCTGACATTCCTAGGAGATATAGTTTCACAGCAAACTCCCGGATCCTTTAGCTTTTACGATCTTTCTGTTCCCCCACACGCACCATGTCCCTGTCTCCTGCCCCTCCTCAATGTTCCTGTAGTCTTAGCTATGGGAATTGTTTGGTACATGTATTCTTTGGGATGAGACACCACAAGGCTGCATTTTGATTGGTTGTGGTTTTCTGTAATGACCTCTGTCTGTTGTAATGAGAAGTTTCCTTGATGAGGTGTGAGCCTTGCATGGCATGATCTACAGAAAAAGTTTAGTAAGATGACTAAAACGCACAGGTAGGCAGTTAACTCAATGCCAATCAATACCAACAGCTCCTGTTATCTATAGGTATCTAGAGTCCCTCTATGTATGAAAGAGGGTCGTGATGCTTCTGATATTTTCCAAGTCTATTTGTTTCCACTTATAACTAATTATGACCACTAGTTTTAAACAATTTACTATATATTTTTGAAATTCTAGGGCATATTTAAGGCATATCAAACATCTATCTATTCCCCACCCCCCCAGGAATGTAAAATAACTCCTTCTCTATCTTGTTAAATCAGGATCTGGCAAAAATAAGGATTCAATAAACATTAGTTGAATGAACTTAACTTTCTTAAACTAGTATAAACTTGTAATGAATCTAAGTAAGCATTTAGCATTGTCATATAATTTTATTATTATATAACATATGTTTCTTGCATATAAATAGTATCATTTCAGGTTCTAGCCTACATACTGCCTTAAATCCCCACAATCAAAAGCACATAGAAAGTTAGGTTTTCATGCTTGGCGGTGATGGAGCACACCTTTAATCCTAGAACTCAGGAGTCAGAGGCAGGCAGATCTCTGAGTTCAAGGCCAGTCTGATCAGGTTCCAGGACAGTCAGGGCTACAGAGCTACACAGAGAAACCCTGTCTTGAAAAACCAGCCCCCACAAAAACCAAACCAAAACAAAACAAAAAAAGTTAATGTTTACATTAAGTAAACATTCTTTTGAGGCTAAACTGAACTCTCCAAATAATTACCTGTGCCTGCCTCCAAGAAGCGCTGAGTTTAAAAAATAAATTTCAAATCTTTACTGAGAGTACAAAATATAGATGGCTCAAGCAGAATAAATACTGATAGAGACTCTGGATGCTCAACCAAGGAAGCATAAAGATGGCAAGTTCACCATTCACTGTCGGACTTCTCCGACTGTAAAGTGGGATTGGTTGGTACTTGAACTTTCCTAGCTCCTAACAGTGGTGTGGTATGGTCTGCAGAATTTACAGATTAAGAGCCCATTTTAATTCCTTTTAACACTGAATTCTTGGCTCAGTTTCCAGCCTACATGTAGACAAGCTAATTTGTGAGGCTAGTGAAAAGTAGTAGCCCCAAGTTTTATTGTATATTATAAACGAATGGAATGTTGAGAATTAAATCTTGCTTTCCAATTGGTTACCCTAACAAGATTTCTAATTGGCTGGTCTTTAGATGGTTTTAAAAAATGATGAGAATTTCAAACTGCACAGACTCTGTTGGCAAGTGACCATTCAACATCTCGCATTTCAACACATAAAACATTGATTATGTAATGTTTGTGCTGTGAATTTGACGTCACTTTAAGTCATAATACTGACCGCTAGGTCAGATATTTTCTGAGAATTTGTAACTTGTGGGGTTAAGAGTTCAGATCTCATAAAACATCATTAAGGTGATTTTGTGGTTTGCAATTTAGAAAGGTCAATCAGAGAACCCAGACAGTTCTATATTTTTGCTTATTTCTAACGCTGAGTATGAACTTATGTCTCACGTAACGTCACGCCTGTCATTTTGCAGCGCACAGACTCTATACCATTAGAGGTGGAAATATCCAACCACGAAAAGGTAAAGTTCAGAAGCACACAGAGAAGGTAAATAATAAATTTACTGGTGAGCAGGGATTTTAATTTGAAATATGATCTGCTGCCCAATATAGTGTAGTCGTTTTTCCAGCCATCAACTTTTAGGTCTTTCCAAGCTTTAGGAAGAATATATAACTCTATTCAGCCTGCCAAATAGCCTTCACTCTACTGCTGTCAAATTTGATTAATGAAAATAAGTATGTTCCAGACACATAAGAGATATTTAATGTGTATCTCCTGTACAAAGGCCGTATTTTACAGATTCTTTATCTAAAGTTCCAATGCAGCTGCTGCTCCCCGCACAGCCCTAGCTCCTTATTCAGCTCTAGCCCTCTTCACCAGCTGGCACTCCTTGGCAGTTTTCCAAGGGTTGAGATTAGGGAGGAGTGACCTGAGGAAGGTGGTGCCGTGATATGTGTGTGTGGTAAGCTCAGTACCCTTTTCCCAGGTCTGCCATGCCACTGTTCACACTTCATTGGATCTGTCCCGTATTGTCACAGAAGACTTAAAACGTCTCCTCAAAGCTCCAATAAGGAAGTAGGTACAAGCTTCTGTGCTCCCAGGCATGGGGCCTATCTGGTGGTCTCCAGTGACATCCCTTCCAGTACTTCAACCAGAGCCTAGAAAGCTATTCAGATGCTCTGAACCCAAGGAACACACTATCCCTTTATTCCCTCCCCTCTCCATCTTCAGGCTTCTGCCTTTATCCTGGGAAGGATGTTTAACAGTATTGAGGCAATACATTACTCTTTTATCGAGATCTGCTTATATATTTTTTCTATTTAAAAAATTTAAAACTTTTAAAAAGAATACCAGACATCCATATTACACTTACATCATTTCCATTCCTTGCTCTCCTTTTTCCAACTCTCCCTGTATTCTCACTCCCTCTCAAATTTATGACTTCTATTCCTTATTGTTGTTGCATATAAACACAGATACATACACAATATAATTATCTGTAAGTCTTTAATCACCCTGCCCTTGAATTGGAAGCCTGAATTTCTCATCTAGCATAACTGACACAGACTTCAAAGACCTATTTTTGGAATTAAAAACCTGGATATGAGACTTTCAATTGCTTGTTTGCTGTCTGTTTTCACCTTTAATCCACCTGAGTCGAAGGTGGCCCAGAGAAAGTTACCCTATAACAAAGAACAGAAAAAAGGAAGAAACTCATTATGGTTTCCATTTACAGTACTATGTTCCTACTCTGCAAGGATTCCTTTAGTTAAATGTTTTGTTCAAGATTATTCCTATGTTTTCAGATTATTAGTCAAGTGTTGTTGTATTATCTTAATTATATATTTGCATGTAGATATATGCTTGTGACAGCTGATAGCCACAGAAGCTGGAGGCTTCAGATCTCCTGGGTCTTGAATTGTAGGCAGTGTATACCACCTGATGTGGTCTCAGGGAGCTGAACTTGGGTTCTCTACAAACAGGGAGATATTGGTTGGGGTGTCATTGGAGACCAATGATCTTACCTGCCAAGACATCTCTCCATCCCCGGGTCATATTTATAACTTACAGATATTTCAATTGTCTCAGTGATTGTAAAAATGCTTATCCTTTCTCACTTTGTTTTCTTTCTTTATTTAAATAATAAAATGTGTAGAGGAGAGTTTAAGCAATTATCTATCAAGTGACTCTGTGTTAGTCAATGCAAATTTCTCAACTACAGCAATTCCTAAATTACAATGGACAAAATATGGAACAAGATGCTCTTCTGAAATATAATTAGTATACATATTATCTCTACAATCCTTTTCTACCAAGAAGGTGATTTTGTGTGTGTTTTGATGACAGAATTTCAGGGTTAGAAGGATTTTTAGATTACTCTGTCAATTGCTTCATTTCAGAAAAGTACTGTTGTGGTTGTCAATAAATAGTTATAGTCACAGAGATTCAAAAATAGTTCTTCTATCCTTTACAGACATGGAATTTTATATCTCACATACATTGCACTGACGACTTCATGCCTGTCTTGTCAGTAGCATGTGCCATCTCTTAGACTAGGACATCTAAATGAAAGATTCATTTATCTAAGGCTTAACTTAGTTTTACTAGGTTACTCATGATTTCCCTCTTAGCTGATAAAATTCTATAGAACAATAAAAAATAGAATGGGAACAGGCTATTCTGTGATGAAAGTGTATATCAATTATCAATAAAGACTTTAAAAGTGGAGTTTTTAACAATACACAAAGAACTATGGGTTAAAACAATTAGATGCAATTTTTATTTTTTCCTTCTAAAATGAAAAAGCTTGAAATTTGGAAAGAGAATGTTTAGAAAGGTGGAGACACGTGAAAGTAAATCAGAAGACCATACTTGGCTCTAAAATGTTGGCATTACCTAACATGACATTCTCCTTGCTCAACAACCCAACCCTACTTTCCCCTTGGTATACTCTCCATAGTGTTCCCTCATTGACTGTGTTTGCATAAAGACCAGTCCCCCCCCTTCACAAGTGCAAATTTGTATGCACACATGCGTGCACATGCGCACGCGCGCGCGCACACACACACACAATATAAATTTATTGGGGACTGTCATTGTTTTGGACAGAGTTCTTACACTAAGCCAAGCAGACCAAACCAACACAGAGTTACTCATTTTAAGGTTCAATTAAGCAAGCCAAAGCTAAGTTACTTATGTATCTGACCCTGCAAAACAATCAAGAGCAAGGATAGCCGAAGGTGGCCTCAGAAAGTACACTTTGTTCCACGATTTCCTTTTCTTTTGTGTGTGCCTTTTCATGATGACACAATTGTGTCAATTTTTAAAACTCAGTCTATCCCACTCAGCCCACTTCCCTGAGCTGTTGCAGCTTGACATTGTCCCTTGGTATTTTGCCAGGCCTTGCTCGAGTTTCTCCTTGTATCCACCCTTGGCTACTTTCAACCTATTTCTCTACAACTCTCTAGAGTTATCCTTTAAAACACTAAATTTTGCTCATTTGAGTGTTAGCAGTGTGAATGGAAGTACCTAGTGGTCATGGAAAAAAGTTTCATTTTATTCCAAAAGAGAAAGTAAGCCATTGAGGGTTTTAGAGGGATACCACATACAGAGAGAGACTCACCCCTTCAAAGTGTCCCCAGTACTGTGTGAAAGTGGATTGCCAGAAAGCACCAGCCAATCAGAGTGAATAATAAAGAGGCCTCAGTGGGTGTGAGGATTGGCGGTGATTGGATTGGTTGAATTCTAAAAATATCTTGTAGGTTTAGCCGATAAGACTTGACAATGAACTGGAGGGAGGAAGTAAAGGAAAGAGACTGATTGAGAGGCTTGGAAGAAGGGTGAGGAAACCAGGGGAAGTTTCATTCAGGGCCTATTAATCTTGAGACGGTTCCAATTCATGTGGGTAGGCACTTGTATAAATAAATCTGGAGCCTGGCAGATAAACTAATGAAATACATTTGGAATTTAGTATACGATGATATTTAGTGTCCTAGATATGGAGAGACACAGCTGCCGAAGCCAGTCAGCCTAAGAACTGCTAGATTTAGAGACTGAGTCATGGGGAGGGGCGTTGAGCCCTCAAAGTAGGCTAAGAAGGAGTTGTGGGAGAGAAAGCAGAAAAACCAGGAGGGAGATGACTTGTGCAAGCCAAGAAATCACAGTGTTACAGGGAGGTGCCAACGGGCTGAGTAAAGTTTGTGCTAGCAGTGGCTGCGTGAGGCTAGAGGTTGTTTTGATGTTGTTGCTATTTCTCCCTGTCATACCTTCTCTCACGAAGTGGTCCCTAGCCTTCTTCTGGCTGCATTTCTGGAAACACCCAATGCTTTCTTTCCTCAAGGGAAGAAACCAGTGCTGGTTTCAAGGCCGTAAATGTGTGAAGTGATATAACACAGCGGTGAGGATCACTGTCGGGAGATAACTCGGCCACACTTGAACTCTGGCTCTGGCCTGTTTGTGTGACCTTACACATGTCTCTTTTCTCCGCCCCCTTCCCTCATTTGTGAAATGGAAACAATAAATGCACCTTCCCTCACAGAATCCCCAAAGAGGGGTCATGTTCATAAGAATGGGATCACAGCAATGCAGGCGTGGTCCCTTTCCCCACATCCTCTCCAGCATAAGTTGTCATCAGTGTTTTTGATTTTGGCCATTCTTACAGGTGTAAGAAGCAATCTCAGAGTTGTTTTGATTTGCATTTCTCTGATGGTTAAGAATGTTGAACATTTCCTTAAGTGTCTTTCAACCATTTTAGATTCCTCTGTTCAGAGTTCTCTATTTAGGTCTGTACTCTATTTTTTATTCAATTATTTGTTCTTTTGATGACCAGTTGAGTTCTTTGTATATTTAGAGATGAGACTCTGTCTGATGCGAGGTTAGTGAAGATCTTTTCCCATTCTGTAGTCTGTGGTTTTGTGTTGTTGACCGTATCCTTTGCTTTACAGAAACTTTTCAAAGTTTCAGGAGGTCCCATTTATTAATTATTTCTCTCAGTGTTTGTGTAAGCTGTTACAGCCGCTTTGGATATTAGTGTGGCAATTTCTCAGAAAATTAGGAAACAACCTTCCTCAAGACCCAGAAATACCACTTTTGGGTATATATCCAAAGGATGCTCAATCGTGCCACTAGGACATGTGCTCAACTATGTTTATAGCAGCTTTGTTTGTCATAGCCAAAACCTGGAAACAACATAAATGTCCTTCGACCAAAGAATGGGTAAGGAAAATGTGGTAAATTTATACAATGGAGTACTACACAGCAGAAAAAAATGACATCTTGAAATTTGCAGGCAAGTGGATGGAGTGAGATAACCCAGATCCAGAAAGACAATTATCATATGTACTCACTCATAAGTGGTTTTTAAACATAAAGCAAAGAAAACCAGCCTACAAATCACAATCCCAGAGAACATAGACAACAATGAGGACTCTATACATGAATCTAATCTACATGGGAAGCAGAAAAGGATGAGATCTCCTGAGTAAATTGGGAGCATGGGAACCTTGGGAGAGGGTTGAAGGGGAGGGGAGAGGCAGGGAGGGGAGGAGAGAAAAATGTAGAGTTCATATATATATATATATATATATATATAGTATATATATATATATATATATATATATATAGAGAGAGAGAGAGAGAGAGAGAGAGAGAGAGAGAGAAAGTAGAATGGGAATTACAGGATACAAGAAAATAGATGCTAAAAGATAGTTGAATAATGACTTTAAACTGAAAAAGAAAATCATGTATACTTTATATTCTTCTTTTTAGAATAAAATTCAACCTAAGGGCAAAATAGACAAGTCCTTTTAGACCAGTGGTTCTCAACCTATAGTTGGTGACCCCTTTGGGGATCAAATGACCTTGCATAAGGGTTGCATATCAGATATTCTGCATTATCAGATATTTACATTACAATTCACAGTAGCAAAATTACAGTTATGAAGTAGCAACGAAATGATTTTATGGTTGGGGTTACCACAACATGGGGCACTATATTAAAAAATTGGAGCATTAAGAAGGTGGAGAACCTCTGATTTACAAATTTAGCCTTTGGAAATAAACTTTCTAATTGCCTTTCTTAGAAACTCTTGAGTTAAGAAAATTAAACAAAAAGTGGGGGGCAAGAAATGCAAGAATTACTGGCTATAACAAAGGTAATGGAATTGGAGAGTGAAGGGGAAGAGCTTAGTTCACAGTCGGTTTTGGTCAGAACCAAAGAAAATGGATTCCTAGGAAAAACACAGAGTCTGGGCACTGACTGTGTTCTTGTACTTGAAGTGATCTTAACAATGACTCAATGGGGCAGTGAGATAGCTCAGTGGGAAAAACCCTTGCTGCCAAGGTTGATGACCTGAGCTAATTCCCAGAAGTCCCTGTGGAAGGAAATAAGTGACTGCTGCAAGTTATATTCTGACATGCCCATGGCATGTGGGCAAACACACATGCAACAATAATAAAAAATAATTGACAGTACAGAACACAAAGGAGGGTTTATGGATAATCCAGGATTTATAAGGCATGTTGTATTGTTTTGCAATACTAATTTGGTTTGAAATAACAAATAATAATTTAAGTGTATTGATTTTGCCTCCCCAATTAAGTTCTAGACAAAGCAAAGAAGACTTAGTTATGATTACAAATCCAAATATGAATGTCATTTTTATGGTCTGAATGTTTGTGTCCCCTTCAAATTCACATATGGAAAATTTAAATCAAAATGTGGTGGTGTTGGAGGTGGAGCCTCTTGGAAACAATTAGCTCATGAGGGTGGAGCCTTCCCGAATGTGAGTGTTGCCCTTACTGAACACTCCCTGCCCTCTGAAGACACAAACATCAGTACTTTACAGTTTGGAAAAATACCCTCCTTAGGAGAAGCCCATGTGGCAGTGGGATCTCAAAACTCCCAGGTTTGAGAATTGTGAGAAGTAAATTCCTCTTCTTTGCCATCCAGTCTTTTGTCATATCAGCCTGAACTAAGATGGAAATCAGTCTTGATTCCCCAGAAGTTTAAGTTTAGATTGTTGATGGTATGATGGCAAATAAAACTTATGTGAAGACAAGCTCATCACCATTCTTACCCAACAAAATAAGGAATGAAAACATGGTGTTGTGTTCTGATCCTGTCCTCCAAGTTTCATATGTTGGAGATTTTCTTTGTCATGGAACACACTTTAAAATTCAACACTCTAAAGGCTGGGACAAGTGGATCTCTGTGAGTTTGAGGCCAGTCTGGTCTACAGAGTGAGTTTCAGACTAGCCAGGTTTTTTTTTTTATTATTTTTTTATTATTATTTTTTTTATATTTAAAAATTTCCATCTCCTTCCCTCCTCCTCCCCCCTCCCTCCCCTTCTTCTCCCCCTTCTCTCCCCTCCTTCTCCCCCTTCCCTCCCCTCCCCTCCACCCATACCTCCCCTCCCTCCCTCTCAAGGCCAAGGAGCCATCAGGGTTCCCCACTCTATGCTAAGACCAAGGTCCTCCCAACTCCCCCCAGGTCCAGGAAGGTGATCGACCAAGCTGAGAAGGCTCCCACAGAGCCCGTCCATGAAGAACAATCAGAGCCCAGAGCCATTGTCCTTTGCTTCTCAGTCAGCCCCCGCTGTTGGCCACACTCAGAGAGACGGGTTTGGTCGCATGATCCATCAGTCCCATTCCAACTGGAGTTGGTGATCTCCCATTAGTTCTGTCCCACCGTTTCCATGAGTGAACGCACCCCTCTCGTTCCTGACTTTCTCCCTCATGTTCTCGCTCCTTCTGCTCCTCATCAGGACCTTGGGAGCTCAGTCCAGTGCTCCAATGTGGGGCTCAGTCATCTTCCCCATCTGTCGCCAGCTGGAGGTTCCCTCACGGTCCTGACTTTCTTTCTCATGTTCTCTCTCCTTCTGCTCCTCATCAGGACCTTGGGAGCTCAGTCCGGTGCTCCAAGGTGGGGCTCTGTTATTTTCTTCATCTATCGTCAGGTGGAGATTCTATGGTGATATGCAAGAAATTCATCATTATGGCTATAGGAACTGGCCTTTTCAGGCTCCCTCTCCTCAGCTGCCCAAGGAACTAACTGGGGGCGTCTCCCTGGAAACCTGGGAACCCCTCTAGGGTCAAGTCTCTTGACAACCCTCAGGTAGCTCCTTAAATTAAGATATATGCTTCCCTGCTCTCATATCCACCCTTCCTATATCCCAAGCACCCCATTCCTCCGAGCTCCCCCCGCTCTCCCCTTCACACTTTTCTCTCCCCATCTTCCCTTGGCCCAGTCTTGCCCAACCCTCAAGTTCCCAATTTTGCCTGGCGATCGTGTCTACTTCCAATATCCAGGAGGATTACTATATCTTTTTTTGGGAGTTCACCTTCTTATTATCTTCTCAAGGATCCCAAAATTTATAGGCTCGATGTCCTTTAATTATGGCTAGAAACCGAATATGAGTGAGTACATCCCATGTTCATCTTTATGGGTCTGGGTTACCTCACTCAGAATAGTGTTTTCTATTTCCATCCATTTGCCTGCAAAATTCAAGATGTCATTGTTTTTTACCGCTGAGTAGTATTCTAGCATGTATATATTCCACAGTTTCTTCATCCATTCTTCCACTGAAGGGCATCTAGGCTATCTCCAGGATCTGGCTATTACAAATAATGCTGCTATGAACATAGATGAGCATATGCTTTTGTTGTATGATTGGGCATCTCTTGGGTAGATTCCCAATAGTGGAATTGCTGGGTCCTGGGGTAGGTTGATCCCGAATTTCCTGAGAAACCGCCACACTGCTTTCCAAAGTGGTTGCACAAGTTTGCATTCCCACCAGCAATGGATGAGTGTGCCCCTTACCCCACAACCTCTCCAGCAAAGGTTATTATTGGTGTTTTGGATTTTAGCCAATCTGACAGGTGTAAGATGATATCTCAAAGTTGTTTTGATTTGCATTTCCCTGATAGCTAGGGAGGTTGAGCATGACCTTAAGTGTCTTTTGGCCATTCGAACTTCTTCTGTTGAGAATTCTCTGTTCAGTTCAGCGCCCCATTTTTTAATTGGGTTAATTGGCATTTTACCGTCTAGTCTCTTGAGTTCCTTATATATTTTAGAGATCAGACCTTTGTCAGTTGCAGGGTTGGTGAAGATCTTTTCCCAGTCAGTAGGCTGCCTTTGTGTCTTAGTGACAATGTCCTTTGCTTTACAGAAGCTGCTCAACTTCAGGAGGTCCCATTTATTCAATGTTGCCCTTAAAGTCTGTGCAGCTGGGGTTATGCATAGGAAACGGTTCCCTGTGCCCATTTGTTGTAGAGTACTTCCCACTTTCTCCTCTATCAAGCTCAATGTGTTCAAATTAATATTGAGGTCTTTAATCCATTTGGACTTGAGTTTTGTGCATGGTGATAGATATGGATCTACTTTCATTCTTCTACAGGTTGACATCCAGTTATGCCAGCACCATTTGTTGAAGATGCCCTCTTTCTTCCATTGTGTACTTTTGGCTCCTTTATCAAAAATCAGGTGTTCATAGGTTTGTGGTTTAAGATCCGGGTCTTCTATACGATTCCATTGGTCAACTTCTCTGTTATTATGCCAATACCAAGCCGTTTTCAATACTGTAGCTTTGTAATAGAGTTTGAAGTCAGGGATGGTAATGCCTCCAGAAGTACCTTTATTGTATAAGATTTTTTTGGCTATCCTGGGTTTCTTGTTTTTCCATATAAAGTTGATTATTGTCCTCTCAATCTCTGTGAAGAATTTTAATGGGACCTTGATTGGGATTGCATTGAATCTATAGATTGCTTTTGGTAGAATTGCCATTTTTACTATGTTGATCCTCCCAATCCACGAGCAGGGGAGATCCTTCCATTTTCTGGTATCCTCTTCAATTTCTTTCTTCAAAGACTTAAAGTTCTTGTCAAATAAATCCTTCACTTCCTTGGTTAGCGATACTCCCAGATATCTTATGCTATTTGTGGCTATTGTGAAAGGTGATACTTCTCTGATTTCCCTCTCTGCTTCCTTATCCTTTGTGTATAGGAGGGCGACTGATTTTTTGGAGTTGATCTTGTATCCTGCCACGTTACTGAAGGAGTTTATCAGCTGTAGGAGTTCTTTGGTGGAGTTTTTGGGGTCGCTTATGTATACTATCATATCATCTGCAAATAATGAAAGTTTAACTTCTTCCTTTCCAAATTGAATCCCCTTGATTCCCTTATGTTGTCTTCTTGCTATTGCTAGAACTTCAAGCACTATATTGAAGAGATAAGGAGAGAGTGGACAGCCTTGTCGTGTTCCTGAATTTAGTGGGATAGCCTTGAGTTTCTCTCCGTTTAATTTGATGTTAGCTGTCGGCTTGCTGTAAATAGCTTTTATTATATTTAGGAATGACCCTTGTATCCCTAATCTCTCCAAGACCTTTATCATAAAAGGGTGCTGAATTTTGTCAAATGCTTTTTCAGCATCTAATGAGATGACCATATGGTTTTTTTCCTTCAGTTTGTTTATATGATGGATTACATTAATAGATTTTCGTATGTTGAACCAGCCCTGCATCTCTGGGATGAAGCCTACTTGATCGTAATGGATAATTTTTCTAATGTGTTCTTGGATTCGGTTTGCCAGTATTTTATTGAGAATTTTTGCGTCAATGTTCATGAGTGAGATTGGCCTGTAATTCTCTTTCTTGGTTGAGTCTTTGTGTGGTTTAGGTATCAGGGTAACTGTAGCTTCATAGAAGGAATTTGGCAGTGACTCTTGTGTTTCTATATTATGAAATACCTTAAGGAGTATAGGTATTAGGTCTTCTTGGAAGTTCTGGTAGAATTCCGCATTGAAACCATCTGGTCCTGGGCTCTTTTTGGTAGGGAGGTTTCTGATAACAGTTTCTAATTCTTCGCGACTAACAGGACGATTTAGAGCATTTACCTGGTACTGGTTTAACTTTGGTATATGGTATTTATCTAAAAAAGTGTCCATTTCTTTTACATTTTCCAATTTTGTGGCACACAGGCTTTTGTAGTAAGATCTAATGATTTTCTGAATTTCCTCTGTGTCTGTGGTTATGTCCCCCTTTTCATTTCTGATCTTGTTAATTTGCGTGTTCTCCCTCTGCCGTTTGATTAGTTTGGCTAAGGGTTTGTCAATCTTGTTGATTTTCTCCAAGAACCAGCTTCTTGTTTCATTGATTCTTTGGATTGTTTTCTGTGTTTCTATTTTGTTGATTTCTGCCCTCAGTTTGATTATTTCCAGTCTTCTACTTCTCCTAGGTGAGTCTGCTTCTTTTTTTTCCAAAGCTTTCAGGTGTGCTGTTAAGTCACCAATGAGTGCTTTCTCCGTTTTCTTTAAGTGGGCACTTAGTGCTATGAACTTTCCTCTTAGCACTGCTTTCATTGTGTCCCATAGGTTTGAGTATGTTGTGTCTTTGTTTTCATTAAATTCAAGAAAGACTTTAATTTCTTTCTTTATTTCTTCCTTGACCCAGGTGTGGGTCAGTAGTTGACTGTTCAGTTTCCATGAGTTTGTGGGCCTTCTGGGGGTAGCATTGTTGTTGAATTCTAATTTTAATCCATGGTGATCCGATAAGACACAGGTGGTTACTAATATTTTTTTGTAACTGTGGAAGTTTGCTTTGTTACCAAGTATATGGTCAATTTTCGAAAAGGTTCCATGAGCCGCAGAGAAGAAGGTATATTCTTTCCTATTTGGGTGGAATGTTCTATAGATGTCTGTTAAGTCCATTTGGTTCATTACCTCCATTAAGTCTTTCAATTCTCTGTTAGGTTTCTGTCTGATTGACCTGTCCATTGGTGAGAGAGGAGTGTTGAAGTCTCCAACTATTAGTGTGTGTGGTTTGATGGCTGCCTTGAGTTCTAGAAGTGTTTCTTTTACATAAGTGGGAGCTTTTATATTAGGGGCATAGATATTCAGGATTGAGACTTCATTCTGAAGGATTTTTCCTGTTATGAGTATAAAGTGTCCCTTTCCATCTCTTCTGATTGATTTTAGTTTGAAGTCAACTTTGTTGGAAATTAGTATGGCCACACCTGCTTGTTTCTTAGGACCATTTGCTTGATAAACCTTTTCCCAACCCTTTACTCTGAGTAGGTGCCTGTCTTTGTGGTTGAGGTGTGTTTCTTGTAAACAGCAAAATGTTGGATTCTGTTTTCGTATCCAGTCTCTTAGCCTGTGCCTTTTTATAGGTGAATTGAGTCCATTGATATTAAGTGATATTAATGACCAGTGGTTGTTAACTTCAGTCATTTTTAGTAGTAGAGTTTGTGTGTTTCCCTTCTTCTAGTTGTGCTGGTGAAGGGTCGCTAGATGCTTGAGTTATTGTCGGCGTTGTTGGACTCCTTGGTTTGTGATTTTCCTTCTATTACTTTCTGCAAGGCTGGATTTGTGGCTGCGTATTGTTTAAATCTGTTTTTGTCCTGGAATATCTTGTTTTCTCCATCAATGGTGAATGCAAGCTTTGCTGGGTATAATAGTCTAGGCTTGCATCCATGTTCCCTAAGTGTCTGTAGCACATCTATCCAAGCTCTTCTGGCTTTCATGGTTTCCATTGAGAAATCAGGTGTAATTCTGATAGGTTTCCCTTTATATGTTACTTGACCTTTTTCCTTTGCAGCTCTTAATATCTGTTCTTTATTCTGTATGTTTTGTGTTTTGATTATTATATGGCGTGGGGATGCTTTCTTTTGATCCAGTCTATTTGGTGTTCTGTAGGCTTCTTGTACCTTCATAGGAACATCCTTCTTTAGGTTGGGGAAGTTTTCTTCTATAATTTTGTTGAATATGTTTTCTGGGCCTTTGAGTTGTAATTCTTCTCCTTCTTCTACCCCAATTATTCTTAGGTTTGGTCTTTTCATGGTGTCCCAGATTTCCTGAATGTTTTGTGTTAAGAATTTGTTAGATTTGTTTAGTTCTTTAATCTGTGAGTTTATTTCCTCTATAGTATCTTCAGAGTCCGAGATTCTTTCTTCCATCTCTTGTATTCGGTTGGAAATACTTGTCTCTGAAGTTTCTGTTCGTTTACTCAGAGTTTCCATTTCCAGTCGTCCCTCAGATTGTGTTTTCTTCAATACCTCCATTTCATTTATCAGGTCTTGTACTGTTTCCCTTACCTGTTTGATTGCTTTTTCTTGTTTTTCTTGTTTTTCTTGGGTATCTTTGAGAGATTTATTTATTTCGTCTACCTTTTTGTTTGTCATCTCCATTTCTTTATGGCAGTTTTTTACCTCCTGTTTAAGGTCCTCTATTATTTTCATAAAGTACTGTTTAATGTCGGTTTCTTCTATATCTTCTGGGGTAGGGTGTTCAATTCTTGTTGTTTCGGGATGTCTGGCTTGTGGTGATGTCATGTTGCCTTTCATGTTGTTGGAGGAGCTCCTGCATTGGCGCCTGCCCATCTCTTCCCCAAAGAACGATGGATCCTCCTGCAGACTGTCAGGTCCCCTTGCAGGCCAAGCAGCTCTCAGACAAAGGCCTACCTTGCTCCGGGCAGTCAAATGAAGGAGGGGACCTCCCACCGGCCTGGGTGCACTCAATTCCAGGTCCCCAGAGCCCAAACAGGCTGAGCTGTGGGATTTTGTGGCCCCAAAGACGGGAGGATGAGGCAGGGGGAGGGGGAGAGGATTCTGGGTGCAAGCTGGGAAGGGACAGGAAGAGAGAGGCAGTATCCGGGGAGAATAACCCCTGCAGGAAGAGCAGGAAGTGTGCTGGTGGCAGGGGGAGTTGTGGAGAGTCGGTGGTCCCTCTCCAGGCAGCTGCCGCGGTTCGGGCACTCACTCCTCACTCACCCCAAAGAACAATGGATCCTCCTGCAGACTGTCAGGTCCCCTTGCAGGCTAAGCAGCTCTCAGACAAAGGCCTACCTTGCTCCGGGCAGTCAAATGAAGGAGGGGACCTCCCACCGGCCTGGGTGCACTCAATTCCAGGTCCCCAGAGCCCAAACAGGCTGAGCTGTGGGATTTTGTGGCCCCAAAGACGGGAGGATGAGGCAGGGGGAGGGGGAGAGGATTCTGGGTGCAAGCTGGGAAGGGACAGGAAGCCAGACTAGCCAGGTTTATGTAATGATACTCTGTCTCAACAAAGCAAAAAAAAAGGAGCAGAAATGTAGTCCCAAGCACAGCAATTTGGAAGGTAGAGCCCTTTGAAGGTACTTAGATGACGTAGGTTCTACCTTCATGAATAGTTAATGCCACTATTAAGGGCTGATGGGAGTGGGTTGCCTTTCTTTTGTACAATAGTCTTCCTCTCTGGAGAATGCACCAAGACACAGACCTTGAGCCTCGGGCTAACTCAGTAGTACACCCATCTTTGGTTTCTCAGTCTTCAGAACCATGAGAAATGAAAGTTTGTTTTGTATAAATCATCCAGCATGTGGCATTCTATTACAGCAACGTAAAACGAATTGGGCAGGATGTAGGTACTTGCTAGCATCCATCAAGTACATATGCAAGCCATGGAAGATAACTTTGACTTTAGTAAACAGGAAGGAGACTGATTAAATTGTACTGGAAAGCTAACAATGAGAATTTAGTCTTGCGAAGGTGAAGTGGGAGGTGGGACAAAGCTGCCTCTAAGAGTAGCACCCAAGAGCATGTTGCAGAACTGGTCCAGGAAAAGCTCCTGGTGCTGTCTCCTGAGCACTAGAGGAAAGGGCTTCTGCTTCCCAACTGATTACTCTTCTGTGCCAGGACCACATCTGACCACACGAGGCAAGTGCTCCACCCACTACCACCCACATATCTGCTCAAATGCAGCTCACAGTATCCTGGTCCTTCCCTTCATGTTATCACCAATTGGTAAGATTTGAGTAGGTGAATCTGACTGCCAGAAACTAGGTCACATAACTATATTGTGGTTGCAAGGAAAGTGAGACTTGGAGTATACCTCTCATATTGGCAAAGAATTACTGATGACATTAGTTTCTTTCCCAAATGTGCTATTAAAATGTTGCATTTTAATATTGAGAATATAAAATTATAAAATGATTTAAAGACAAACATTATATGCTGTGGGATAATGCTATTGTACATGATAAAGATTTGTCACTCCATATTTGTTTAATAAAATGCTGATTCACCAGTAGCCAGACAGGAAGTATAGGTGGGACAACTAGACTAGGAGAATTCTGGGAAGAGGAAAGGCAGAGAGTCAGTCACCACCCAGACTCAGAGGAAACAAGATGAGAATGCCTTACTGAGAAAAGGTACAAAACCATGTGGCTAAACATAGACAAGATTTTTGGACTAACTTAAGTTGTAAGAGCTAGTTAATAATAAGTCTGAGCAATAGGCCAAACAGTTTAAAATTAATATAAGCCTCTGTGAGATTCTTTGGAACTGAATGGCTGCGGGACCAGGCAGGACAGAAACTTCCTTCTGCAAAATATTACTTACTGCTACCATTTTCTTAATAACTTGAGTTCAATTCATCAGAATTTTTCTTGTCTTTTGACCTCCCTTCACAGATGGTTGTGGCATTTTGCTGCCTACATATTGCCTCTTCATTTGCTCTTTGGCTTCCCTCTTTCTTCTTCCAGGTTGATCATCTCTGCAGTAGTCCATTCTACTGGTGTTTCCCTTTTTGTATAACCAAGCATCTCCTTTAAAGCATCCTGTATAGCTCTTTTGATTTTATCCCATTTGTATTCTATATTTGTAAAGGGTTGTTTAATGATTTCCCTTGTCTTTTTTTTCAGAAGTTTTCTTATACTCTCTCCACACAGCTGGGTTCATCAGTTGTTTACAATTGGTCTTGAGGTTTATCTTGCCTGGCGTGCCTCTCCTAAGTTTCAGTTGGATGTTGGCCATAAGTTGGTGTTCTGACCCTAAATCAGCACTAGAAAATGATCAGCTGTCTTGAATGCTAGGTAACAGTTTCCTGATGACCAGAATGCAGTTAATTTGGCTGTATGTGCATTTGTCATGGAATTCCCACATTCAGCATCTTGATGGCTTGGCCTGCTTGAATTTTGTGTTGGATATGTACAAATCACATGCATAGCAGAAGTCAAGCAATCGTTCCCCTCTATCATTCCTTTGTCTGAATCCATACATTCCCATGATACTATGGTCCATTCTTTCTCCAGATCCCACTCTTGCATTGAAGTCACCCATAATGATTAGTATGTCATTCTTATGTGCCCTACTGACCTCTTTATGTAATGAAACTGTTGATGACCACTTTTTCTGCTTCCACTGTTGGGGTGTATACCTGTATGATGGTTACTGGATGTGTCATTGTCTGAAATCTAGCTGATATAATTCTGTCATTTATAGGTATGTACCCAAGTATACATTTTTGAGCCAAACTCGATAGCACTAAAGCTATGCCTGCTGTGTGTTTTTCCTCTCCACCTGCATCCACTTACTAAGTTCTTGCATTCCTGTCCAATACGTTTCTGCCAATCCAATGACATCCCACCTGAAGTGACTAAGCTCATGTATGAACAAGCTGGTTTCCCTGACTGTGTTTAGTGTCCTCACATTCCAGTCCCTATTATGGTGACCCTCTTTGGCATGAGGAAGTGCCTTTCCTGCTTATTTCTATCAGTTTCCTTCCCTACTTTTGTCTTTAAGAGAGAAGCATCATCTGTCCTGTGCTTAGGACATGGAGGTACTGGGACACTGTCAGATTCTGGAAAGTTTACCCAAGTCTTTCTATTGAACTTGTCCTTATTGGTCTCCTGGTAACTGTCCCCTTGATGGCAAAATTGGGAACAACCAGCTAGGTCCTCTGGAAACTTGGGGAAATAGTATGTGGGTGGAAAGAGGTCCAACTGGTCATCTAAAGGGTCCCATACAAAGAGGAAGAGACCTGGTCAGTCGTCCTCATCCACTAAGACCCACCTACCAAAGTTATCCCTGAATTACAGCAATAGCTTCCCAGGTAATCTCGCTGATTAATTCATTGTCCAAATAGCAGAAGAGTTAAATTCAACAGCAAGAGTGCCTCTCAAGCTGTAGGAAAAGTCCTGTCATGTCTCCATGCAGAGCCATGCCTAGACCTCACAGATGACTCAGAATAAAGCCGAAGGCCTTCCAAGAGTCTTACTGATCTACTATCACTCTGCCCTGTGACCTCATTTTTTCCTTCTCCTCGTCTTATCCATTGTTCTTCCTGTGGCCTCTTGTTTATCATATATGCTCATCAAATCCCTAGACTCCTGCCTTCATTCCTTAGCAGTAGTCTGTTGAAGGGAGCATGGCCCGTTGTTCCGTCCTGTCCGGCTAGCTTACACCCAAAATAATCACACAGAAACTGCATTCATTTAAACACTGCGTGATCTATCAGCTCCAACCTCCCATTTGCCATCTGTTACATCCTAATTCAACCCATTTTCATGAATCTGTGCATTGCCACACGACTGTGGCTTACTGGCAAGATTCTAACCAGCATCTGTCCCAGGCAGAAGATCCATGGCATCTCAACTCTGCCCTTCTTCCTCCCAGCATTCTGTTCTGTCTACTCCCCCTACCTAAGTGCTGCCCTATCAAAAGGCAAAGGCAGTTTCTTTATTCAACCAATGAAAGCAACACATAGACCCAAAGAACTTCTTACACCAGTAGTTGATTGTCTTGTAGAATACACACTTCCCCCAAGTACCTGCATAGCCAACTCTTTCATATCTTCAAGACCCCTTGCTCTACACTTCTATGCCCAATGCTGCCTACCTTGTATTTTCCTATGGTTCTAATCATTTTATAACTGCTATATGTAGGACTATCAATGATTCACTTAATTATGCCGTCTATTTTATCTTAACTGAGATAGAAATTTTGGCTAGTATTAGAACTGGAGAGATAACTTAGTAGTTAAGAGTACTATCTGCTCTTCCAGAGGACTCAGGTTCAGTTTCTAACTCCCCACATGGTGGCTTACAACTGTCTGTAACTCTAGTTCCAAAATACCCAACACCTTTCACAGGCAAAACAGAACACCAATGCACATTAAAAATAAATAATTAAAAAAAAAGAACGCAGTGACAGCAGATTATTTGCTAAACATGCTTGAAGGCCTGTACTTGACCCTCACAACTACAAAGTAGGGGCATTGCTTTTATGCCTTTTGTTAGTTGATATATGTGGCTGTGTAGAAAAGCCTGGAATGGGAAAATAAACAGTTCTTGACTGTGTGGCTGGATGTATAAAGTATTGATATAAAAATATTTAGAGAGCATGGATTAGAGCTATTTTACCTAAATCTTTTTTTTTTTTTTACTTATTATTGTTTAGTTTTTTTTTTCTTTTTTGGGTTTTTTTTTCTCATTTTTTTTATTAAACATTTCCATCTCCTCCCCTCCTCCTCCTCCTTCTCTCCCCTCCCTTCCACCCATACTCCCATTCCACCCCTCTCCAAGACAAAGAGCCATCAGGGTTCCCTTCACTATGTTAAGTCCAAGGTCCTCCCAGCTCCCCCTAAGTCCAGGAAGGCGAGCAACCAAACTGACAAGGTTCACAGTGAGCCTGTCCATGCTGTAGAGTTCATGTTCATTGCCGTTGTCCTTGGTTTCTCAGTCCTCCTCCACCATCAGCCACGTTCAGAGAGTCCGGTTTGGTCCCCTGTTCCATCAGTCCCATTCCAACTGGACTTGGTGGTCTCCCATTAGCTCTGTCCCACCGTCTCAATGGGTAAACGTACTCCTTACGGTCCTGACTTCCTTGCTCATGATCTCCCTCCTTTTGCTCCTCATCAGGACCTTGGGAGCTCAGTCCGGTGCTCCTATGTGGGGCTCTGTCATTTTCTCCATCCAATGCCAGGTGAAGGTTCTATGGTGATATACAAGATATTCATGAGTATGGCAATAGGATCTGGACATTTCTGGCACCCTCTCCTCAGCTGCCCAAGGACCTAGCTGGGGGCGTCTTCCTGGACACCTGGGAACCCCTCTAGAGTCAAGTCTCTGCCAACCCTAGAATGGCTCCCTTAACTAAGATATATAATTCCTTGTTCCCATATCCACCGTTCCTATATCCCAACCATCCTATTCCCCCAAGCTCTTCCCATCCTCCACTTCACACTTTTCTCTCCTCCCTCCCCCCTCCCCCCATCCCACTCCACCCCCATGTTCCCATTTTTTGTCCGGCAATCTTGTCTACTTCCAGTATCCAGGAGGATAATTATATGTTTTTCTTTGGGTTCACTTTCTTACATAGCTTCTCTAGGATTTTTTTACGAATTATAGGCTCGATGTCCTTTATTTATGGCTAGAAACCAATTATGAGTGAGTACATCCCATGTTCATCTTTTTGGGCCTGGGTTACCTCACTCAGGATGGTGTTTTCTATTTCCATCCATTTGCATGCAAAATTCAAGATGTCATTGTTTTTTACCGCTGAGTAGTACTCTAATATGTATATATTCCACACTTTCTTCATCCATTCTTCCACTGAAGGGCATCTAGGTTGTTTCCAGGTTCTGGCTATTACAAATAATGCTGCTATAAACATAGTTGAACAAATGCTTTTGTAATATGATTGGGCATCTCTTGGGTAAATTCCCAACAGTGGGATTGCTAGGTCCTGGGGTAGGTTGATCCCAAATTTCCTGAGAAACCTCCACACTGCTTTCCAAAGTGGTTGCACAAGTTTGCATTCCCACCAGCAATGGATGAGTGTACCCCTTACTCCACATCCTCTCCAGCAAAGGCTATCATTGGTGTTTTTGATTTTAGCCATTCTGACAGGTGTAAGATGGTATCTCAACGTTGTTTTGATTTGCATTTCCCTGATTGCTAAGGAGGTTGAGCATGCCTGTAAGTGTCTTTTGGCCATTCGAACTTCTTCTATTGAGAATTCTCTGTTCAGTTCAGTGCCCCATTTTTTAATTGGGTTCATTAGCATTTTAAAGTCTAGTCTCTTGAGTTCCTTATATATTCTTATATATTTTGGAGATCAGACCTTTGACTGTTGCGAGGTTGGTGAAGATCTTTTCCCAGTCAGTAGGCTGCCTTTTTGTCTTTTTACCTAAATCTTTGCTTATTGAAAAAGAAAGCAAATAAAGCAAAGAACTGATCAAGAATTACCATCTGATTCTACCAGAATGACTGAAACCAGAAGCATCTAAAAATGGCTATCTCTGTAAAATGGGGATGAAAAAGAAAAGGAACAGATGATGGTCAGCTTTCATTTTAAACATTTGAGAGAGAGAGAGAGAGAGAGAGAGAGAGAGAGAGAGAGAGAGAGAGAGAGAGAGAGAGAGAGAGAGAGATTTGGTTATCTGTTTCCTATTGCTATTGGTAGGAAGTTGAATTTGTAATGAAAACTGGAAATCATGAATAGTCAAAATAATAGAATTAAAATAGTATTAATATTGAGCAAAATTTCTTATTAAGTTTATTTTACAATGATAAATCAAGTGAAGAGTAGGTGTCAATGAGCAAACCTCTTAGCTTTACCACGTCTCCACATTGCACTGGTTTTTGGTTGCTGGCTTTTTGAGTGATGTGCTTTGTAAACACAGACTTAGCTGAACCAGGGGGTAAGGGTTTTGCTTTTGTAGTATCGGTAGATGACTCTACAGTTTCTTAAAAGCCATGAGTACGCCGCTGGAAATTACATGCAGAACAATGTAGAATTCAAAAAGGCAAAATAAGATCACAATGGCATCCCCACACATTTTTAGGTAATAAAGCATATGAGTTAATTATATTTTTCCAGCACCTGAAACATATGCATGGAGTGTATGACATTTATAGCTATGGAAGAATAAGTTCTGAACATTACTCCGCGAAGATGTTAATATTCTCATGTGTAACTGAAACCCGATTTATGACTCCAGGACCTACTTTTATGAATCTAAATGTACTTTGAGGAATAGATCTCAGTTGTTTTCTTCACAATTTGCAAGCTCATCTAGTCTATGATGTAGAATGCCATTTTGGCAATAAATGTGTACTAATGGTATTTCTACTCTGCCATCCTGAAGCACCTTGCTCCAAATTACTCTCTGATGACTTGTAAAGCATGTCTCTGACCGGGTTATAATCCGTGACTCAGTGACAATGGTGAACGCCAGCTGACTGGCTTGGGGAACACCCTTGAAGATGTGCTGTTCCCCCAGTTAATAAACTGTATTACTACCTTCCTCCGGGGAGCAAGTGTGATCAGCTCTTCTAGCCCTCATGATGCTGTCATGAGGATGGATGTACTTAGGGCAAAGAAACCTGCATTAGTTAAAAGCAGAAAGGATCACAGCCAATTTGACTAAAAAAACTAAACTGGCAGTTACAACCTTGACCATTTTGAGTAATTTAAATTCTCAAAACCATGGAAAGGAAAACCTTGCTAGGTTAACTACTTATGTACTCTATTTTCTCCTATATGCTCTTAGCAAGGCTGTGTGGTTTTCAAGGTGTCAATCAAATACAGAATTTACATGAACACAAAAAGCATGTACTACTCACAGTAGGCTCTAGACTCTAGGAATTAATATTTTTGGCTTCAAATTTTATTAAAGTTATATAAGAAAAAACAATTTTTTAGAAAAAGAAGATACTAATCTTTTGAAGGGATGCTTAATTCTTAATAACCAGATTAATGTGACCCTTAAAAGTTTTTCTCTATTTTTATTTTATTAAAAGAAAACGAAACAAACTATCCTTTTTCATTTTACATACTAATCCCAGTTCCCACTCCTTCCCCTCCTCCCATTCCCTCCAACTTCCCCCTACTCCCTATCCACTCTCCGGAGAGGGTAATGCTTCCCCTGGTGTGCCAGCAAAGTCTAGCACATTGCTTTGAGGAAGGACCAAGGCCCTCCCTGCTGTATCTAGGCTGATCAAGGTATCCATCCAAAGAGAATCAGTTTGAAAAAGCCAGTACAAGCATTAGGGATAAATGCTAGTCCAATTGCTAGTGACCCTGCAGTCTGCACCAGCCATACGACTGTCACCCACATTCCGAGAGCCTAGTTTGGTCCCATGCTGGTTCCTTCCCTGTCCAGCTGGAGTTGATGAGCTACCATTAGCTCAGTTAAGCTGTTTCAGTGGGTGTCCCCATCATGGTCTTGACTTCTTTGCTCATATTCTCACTCCTCCAATTCTTTGACTGGACTTTGGGAGCTCAGCCCAATGTGGCTCTCTGTCTCTACTTACATCCGTTACTGTATGAAGGTTCTATGGTGACATTTTAGATAGTTATTAATCTGACTATAGAGCAAGGCCAGTTCAGGCACCCTCTCCACTATTGCTTAGTGTCTTAGCTTAGGTCTAGTACCAGGTTTCTGGCTAGCCCTATAACGACTCCCTCAATCAAGATATCTCTTGCGGATCTCTGAGTTCGAGGCCAGCCTGGTCTACAAGAGCTAGTTCCAGGACAGGCTCTAGAAACTACAGGGAAACCCTGTCTCGAAAAACAAAAACAAAAACAAAAAAAAAAAGATATCTCTTTCCTTGTTCTCTGTATCTGTCCTTCCCCCATCTTGACTCTCCCATTCCCTCAAGTTCTCCTCCACCTTCCCCTTCTTTCCTCCTCTTCCCTTCTGCCTTCCCTTCTCCCTTTATATATGTTACTCTTAGGGTTCTCCTTTTAACTTAGTTTCTCTGGGGTTGTGGACTATAAGCTCATTATCCTTTGTTTTATACCTAGTATCCATGTATGAGCGAGTACACACCATTCTCATCTTTCTGGGTCTGGGTTACCTTACTCAGGATGGTTTTCCTAGTTCTATCCATTTGCATGCAAATTTTAAGATATCATTGTTTTTACCACTGAATAGTACTCCATTGTGTAAATGTACCACATTTTCTTTACCCATTCTTCAGTTGAGGGGCATCTAAGTTGTTTCCAGGTTCTGGCTATTACAAATAATGCAGCTATGAACATAGTTGAGCACATGTCCTTGTAGTATAATTGAGCATCCTTTGGGTAAATGCCCAAGAGTGGTATTGCTGTGTCCTGAGTAAGTTGATTCCTAATTTTCGGAGAAACTTCCATACTAATTTCCAAAGTGCCTGTACAAGTTTGCACTCTCACCAGCAATGGAGGAGTGTTCTCCTCACTCCCCATCCTCTCCAGCATAAGCTATTACTGGTGTTTTTGATCTTAGCCATTCTGACAGGTATAAAAGATAGTATCTCAGAATCATTTTTGATCTGCATTTCTTTGAGGCCTGAGGATGGTGAACATTTTCTTAAGTGTCTTTGGGCCACTTGAGATTCTTCTGTTGAGAATTCTCTGTTTAGATCTGTACCCCATTTTTAATTGGATTATTTGTTATTTTAATGTCTAATTTCTTGAGTTCTTCATATATTTTGGAGATCAGTCCTCTTTCTGATGTGGGGTTGGTGAAGATTTTTTCTCATTCAGTAGGCTGTCTTTTTGTTTTATTAACTGTGTCCTTTGCTTTATAAAATCTCAGTTTCAGGAGATCTCATTTATTTATTGTTTTTCTCAGTGTCTGTGCTACTGGTGTTATATTTAGAGAGTTGTCTACTGTGCAAATGCCTTGAAGGCTACTTTTCACTTTGTCTTCTATCAGGTTCAGTTTGAGCGAATTTATATTGAGTTCTTTAATCCATTTGGACTTGAGTTTTGTGCATGTGGATAGATATGGATCTTTTTGCATTTTCCTACATGTTGACATCCAGTTATGCCAGCACCATTTGTTGAAGATGCTTTCTTTTTCCATTGTATTATTTTAGCTTCTTTGTCAAAAATCAGATGTTCATAGGTGTGTGTATTAATATCCGGGTCTTCAATTCAATTCCATTGGTCAACCTCTCTGTTTTTATGTCAATACCAGACTGTTTTCATTACTGTAACTCTATAATAGAACTTGATGTCAGGGATGGTGATACCCTCCAAAAGTTTTTTTATTGTAAGTATTGTTTTGACTAACCTGAACTTTTGTTTTTCCATATGTAGCTGAGCATTGTTCTTTCAAGGTCTGTGAAGAATTGTGTTGAGATTTTGGTGGGAATTGTTTTGAATCTATAGATTGCTTTTGGTTGGATTGCCATTTTTATTATGTTGATCCTACCTATCCAAGAGCATGGGAGATCTTTCCATTTTCTGGTATCTTCTTCAATTTCTTTCTTCAAAGACTTAAAGTTCTTGTCAAACAGGTTTTTGGCTTCTTTGGTTAGTGTTAGCCCAAGATATTTTATGTTATTTGTGACTAGTGTGAAGGCTGATGTTTCTCTGATTTCTCTCTCGGCTTCGTTATTATTTGTATATAGGAGGGCTACTGATTTTTGAGCTGATCTTGTACATTGCCACATTGCTGAAGGTATTTAGCAACTGTAAGAGTTCTCTGGTAGGGTTTTGGGGTCACTTATGTATACTATCATATCATCTGTAAATAGCGAAAGTTTGATTACTTCCTTTCCAATTTGTATCCCCTTGATTTCCTTTTGTTGTCTTATTGCTCTAGGTAGAACTTCAAGAACTATATTGAACATCTATGGAGAGATTGGATAACCTGTCTTCTTCCTGATTTTAGTGGAATCGCTTAGAGTTTCTCTCCATTTAATTTGATGTTGGCTGTCGACTTGACATATATTGCTTTTATTATGCTTAGATATGTTCCTTGTATCCCTGACTTCTTCAAGATCTTTATCTTGAAGGGACATTGGATTTTGTTGAATTTTTTCATAATCTAATGAGTTGATCATAATATTTTTTCTTTCAGTTTATTTATATTGTGGATTACATTGATAGGTTTTCATATGTTGAACCATTCCTGCATCTCTGGGATGAAGCCGACTTGAAAATGATGAATGATTTTTTGACATGTTTTTGTATTCAGTTTGCCATATTTTATTGAGTATTTTTACATCAATGTCCATAAGGGAGATTGGTCTGTTTCTCTTTCTAATTCTCTTTCTTGGTTGAGTCTTTGTGTGGTTTCAGTATCAGGGTAACTGCAGCCTTGTAAAAGTTTGGCAATGTTTTTTCTGTTTCTAACATGTGGAACAATTTGAGGAGTATATGTGTTAATTCTTCTTTGAAGTTCTGGTAGAATTCTGTGCTGATATCATCCAGCCCTGGGCTTTTTTTCAGTTGGGAGGCTTTCGATGACTGCTTCTATTTCCTTGCAGGTTATAGGTCGATTTAATTTGTTTGCCTGGTCTTGATTTAATTTTGTCAGAACTATCCAGAAAATTTCTCTTATATTTTCCAATTTTGTGGAGTGTAGGTTTTTGTAGTATGACCTAATTATTCTCTGAATTTCTTCCTTGTCTGTTGTAATGTGATCATTTTCTTTCTGATTTTTTTAAACTGGATGTTCTCTTTCTTTTGATTAGTTTGGATAAGGGTTTGTCTATCTTGATTTTCTCAAAGAACCAGCTCTTTGTCTCTCTGATTCTTTGCATTATTTTCTTTGCTTCTATTTTATTGATTTCAGCCCTCAATTTGATTATTTCCTGTTGACTACTCCTCAGGGGGTGAATCTGATTCTTTTTGTTCTAAAGCGATCAGTTGTGCCTTAGGTCATTTGTGTGAGATTTTTCTACTTTGTTATGTAGGCATGTAGCTCTATGAACTTTCCTCTTAGCACTGCTTTCATAGTGTCCCATAGGTTTGGGTACATTATGCCTTCATTTTTGTTGATTTCTAGTATGACTTTAAATTTTTTCTTTATTTCTTCCTTGACCCAGGGGTGATTCAGTTGAGCACTGTTCAATTTCCATGAGTTTTTAGGCTTTCTGCAATTAGTGTTGTTGAATTCTAACTTTAAACCATGGTGATCTGATAAGATACAGGGTATTATTCCATTTGTGTGTGTGTGTGTGTGTGTGTGTGTGTGTGTGTGTGTGTGTGTGTTGAGGTTTGCTTTGTTACCGAGTATGTGGTCAATTTTAGAGGAGTTCCATGAGGTGTGTTTGGGTGAAATGTTCTATAGATGTCTGTTAAGTCCATTTGAGTCATGAAATTTGTTAGTTTTCTTATTTCTCTGTTAAGTATCTGTCTAGGTAATCTGTCCATTGGTGAGAGTGGGGTGTTGAAGACTCTTACTATTACTGTGTGGGGTTTGATGTGTGATTTAAGCTTTATTAATGTTTCTTTTACATATATGGGTGCTCTTGTATTTGGGCTATAGATGTTCAGGATTGAGACTTCATCTTGATGGATTTTATGTATTTTTGATGTGATGAGTATGAAGTGTCCTCCATCTCTTCTGATTGATTTTAGTTTGAAGTCTATCTTGTTAGATATTAGGATAGCTATACCCACTTGTTTCTTAGGTTCATTTTATTAGAAAATCTTTTCCCAACTCTTACTCCAAGGTAATGTCTGTCTTTGAAGTTGAGGTGTGTTTCTTATATACAGCAGAAGGGTGGATCTTGCTTTCATGTCTTTTTATAGGTGAATTGAATCCAGTGATATTGGGAGATATTAATGATCAGTGATCATTAATCCCTGTTATGTTTTGGTGGTAGTGGTGTGTGTTTTCATTCTTTGGAGTTTGCTGGTGGAAAGTTGTCTGTTGCCTGTGATTTTGTGGGTGTAGTTAGCTTCCTTGGGTTGGAGTTTTCTTTCTAGTACTTTCTGTAGGGTTGGATTTGTGATTTGTGGATATATATATATATATATATATATGTATATATATATATATTTGTTATGGAATATCTTGTTTTCTTTATCAATAGTGATTGAAAGCTTTGCTGGGTATAGTAATCTCGGTTTGTATCCATGGTCTCTTAGTGTCTGCAGCACATCTGTCCAGGCTTTCATGGTTTCCATTAAGACGTTGTGTGTAATTCTGATAAACCTGCCTTTATATGTTACTTGGCCTTTTTCCTTTGCAGTTCTTAATATTTTTTCTTCATTCTGTATGTTTTGCATTTTGATTATTATACGGTGAGGGGACTGGTTTTTTTTTTTTTTGGTCCAGTCTATTTGGTGTTCTGTAAGCTTCTTATACCTTCATAGGGATATCCTTCTTTAGGTTGTGAAAGTTTTGTTCTATGATTTTTGTTGAATATATTTTCTTTGCCTTTGAGCTGGAGTTCTTTTTCTTCTATCCCTTTTATTTTTAGGTTTGGTCTTTTCATGGTGTCCCAGATTTCCAGGATATTTTGTGTTAAGAACTTGTTGAATTTAACATTCCCTTTGACTGATGAATCTATTTACTCTATACTATCTTCAACACTTGAGGTTTTCTTTTCCATCTCTTGTAATCTGTTGGTTATGCTTGTATCTGTAGTTCCCTTCATTTACCCAGATTTTCCATTTCCAGAATTTCCTTGGTTTGTGTTTTCTTTATTGCCTCTATTTCAATTTTCATGTCTTGAGCTGTTTGAATTGTTTGCTTCACCTGTTTGATTGCTTTTTCTTGGGTTTCTTTAAGAGATTTATTGATTTCTTCCAATTTTTTTGTCATTCCTTCCATTTCTTTAAGGGAATTTTCATTTCCTCTTTAAAGGTCTTCATCATCATCATAATGTTATGTTTAAAATTGATTCCTTCTGCTTTTTCTGGGTTAGGATGTTTAAGTCTTCCTGTTGTATGACCACTTGGGGTCAGAAATCACCAGGGGTGCTGCAAAACTTGCAGCAAGGGACTTTGACACATTGAAAGGCCCCAAATGTTTTGGTCCACCTTTGGCATGCACTGACTGTGGTATATTGCCTCTGGCTGTGGGGTAAAATACGAAATGCTTATCTCAGTAACCACTTTAGAAGTTTCTTGTGCTAGGTTTTTGTTAGTTTACTGAGGTGCTTGTCTAACACTGAAAGAAAGAAAAGGAAAGGAAACACCTGCTGGAGCGTTCCCACCAGCATTGGTCTTGTGGTGTCAAAGCTGATTCTGTAGTTTAAGATGGGCTTCCTTGTTTCTCAGGGTTAGTGGGATCATTCTAAAAGATGAACTGCTATTAAAGAAAAAATGGTCCTGTTGGTGGGCTTTCCTCCCCTCACTCAGATTTGCTAAATATATGTTTGCGATATGTCAGAAATGCTAATTTCCATGATTTGGTTATTCCTTGATGCATGCATATATTAAAACATCACACTTACTTCAGTATACAAACTGTTATTATTTCTGAATTTAAATTGAAAATACTGAATTGCTTTGATAAATAATTTGGTCAACTGAATTGGTAGATGAAGTCTTTGGATTTTTTTGTTTGTTTGTTGTTATTGTTCTCTGAAGTCTTCTATTAAGTATTACTAGAATTTGATACTCTGTCTAAAGTCATTGTGCTGGCTGTTTTAAACACTGTACTACACCTGGGAAGTTTTCTTGAATTTTTGATGTCTGTATAATTTTAAAAGTAGAAAACAATAAGGTAACAATGTTGTGTTTATATTTATTTGATCGATAACATTTGAAAGCATGTTACAAAAAGGGTAGATCTCATATACACTCTGTTCATTTTGCAGAAAGTCTGTCTGTGTTGGTAAATATAAAACATACATGGGGGGACATTGTGTGCCATTCATCAATGAATGTGCCTGGAGACTTTGTAATCTGCAGGGAATATTTAATAATCATTTATTAGATAAACAAATTTAAATCAGGACAAAACATATTCAGGTATCTAAAATCTCAGATTGTTTAGAATAGCTTCCCAGTTCCTAGGTGAGCTGCAAGATGGTATGCTGCAGACAACATAGAAAAAAAGATTTCCAACTTTTTCAGTGCAATTTGGGTTTAGCATCTTAGTAATTTTTAATAGAGGCCTTCAGAAATCAATAACAAGAATAACAAAGTAAGAACTTCATCCTCTAGTTCAGTTCAGCAAGTAATTAGATCTGAACAACTAAGTGTTTTAATTTTAAACTCATAAACAATAATTATGATTGTAATGATGTAAATGTGGTATTTTATGCATGTCTATGTGGTGGAATGAACAACAGGATAATTATCACATGATTGCCTTGCATACATATATTTTAGCAGTTTTGAATATACAGTGTGTTATTACCAATGATAGTTAACATGTTGGACTGTAGATCAGCACAATTCATTTCTCTAACGTAACTTTGTAACCTTTGACCAACATCTTCCTCTTTAGGCTCTACTAACCACCCTTGTATGTTTTTTATCTGTGAGTTCATCCAAATTCCGCATCCCGAATGGCATGGACCGGGTTTGTGTCAATTAACATAGTGCCCTCCAGCTTTATCCACACTTTCACAGACAGAAGGACTCTATTCCCTTTTATGGCAAATAATTCACTGAATGGGTGAATGCATGCTCCATGTTTTGTTCCATTCCTTAGTGGACAGGCGCGTAGACCCGTGTTGTTATGCTTTGTCTGCTGAGAGCAGTGTTGCATGAAGCAAGTAACTTCTCCACTATCCCATGGTGCTGGAAAGCTACCTAGGATCGGGATTGCTAGGTCGTATGGTAGTTCTATTTTTATTTTTTTTCCTTTCTTTTGAAGTTCAAGGACAGTTTTATTATAGTTTCAGAGAAAGCTTCTGACAGGCAAGCTGTGTGTCATAGCACCTGCCTGGATGAGTATGAGAGGGAAACTAAGCCAGGTTGTTTGAATCAAGCCAGCATGGAGGTCAGCCACATGGTGGCAGGCAGAGCAGAGTGTGAGGGAAAGAGTGTTTAGAGCAGACAGGAGAACACTTTCCTGGGTAATTCAGAGAAGTGGGCTGATTTGTAAAGTTGCATACCTCTGGCTCTGTGAACTACTTGGGTAATGATCAGGAATTCTGGGAAATAAAAGAACATTATTTTTGTAGAATATGAGTTGAAGATGTGCTGCATTCGTTTATGCTGTGGAATATTTGTTTAATGATGCATAGATGAGTTGCATTCTTTTATGTTACCTTTGTTCAACTCTGTGAAGCTGTGATTTTTCTTTTTGCCTATGCAAAACACCTGATTGGTCTAGTAGAGAGCTGAATGGCCAATAACTAGGCAGGAGAAAGGATAGGCAGGGCTGTCATACAGACAGTATAAATAAGCAGAAAAATCTGGGAGGAGAAGATCGAGGAACGAGAAAAGGAGAAAGAGAGGAGAATATCAAAAGTCAGCTACCCAGTCACAGGGTAAACAGTAAAGAAAGATATATAGAGTAGATAAAGATAAAAATTCAGAGGCAAAAGGTAGACAGGATAATTTAAGTTAAGAAAAGCTGGCTAGAAACAAGCCAAGTTAAGTGCAGACATTCATAAGTAAGAATAAGTCTCTATATCTTTATTTAGGAGCCAGATGGCAAAGAGCCGAAAGAAAAAAACAACTATTATCTCAATGAAGGGATAATTATTCTGCCCATCTCCTTAGCATGGCTTAAAGTGACCTCATTTTCTTAGGTCCTGCCTCCTTGAGTGGTGTTACCTTATTAAAGTCATTGACCCTGGCCTACCAGAGTGTTCAATCCTGCTCAGGAATTCTATTCTCTTAACCAGAAAGAGCTAGTTTTCCCTTAATGGGCTTTTCCTATCACATGATTTCTCTCTATAGAGAGGTAGCCCTAAAATAATTGATGAGATGGGCTGAAAAATATGTTCATAATATATTTGTAATTATTATGTATTATATTCATATATTATATACTCATAAATCTTTCCTATATTTATCTATGACATTATAAATAAATATCCTATTTCCACCAAATTTAGAGATCAGTTCTGTCAGAAGGTGTAGTGATGTGGCGAACAGGCCTGCTTTTCTTCCCGCTCGGCTCCCACCTGGCTAGCTTTGCACCGGAAATAACAACACACAAATTGTATTCATTTAAACACTGCCTGGCCCATTATATCTAGCCTCTTCTTGGCTAACCCATATCTAGTAATCTGTGTATCACCAGTATCCCAGTATACCGGAAAGATTCTAACCCACAGCCATCTTGGGCCGGAGCTTTATGGCGGTTGCCTGACTCTGCTTTCTTTCTCCCAGCATTCTGTTTGGTCTACTCCACCTATCTAAACTCTGCCCTATCAAAAAGCCAAGAAGTTTCTTTATTAACCAATGAAAGTAACCCATAGACAGATGACCCTCCTACATCAAGAAGGCATCAGGGACTGGAGCTCTAGTTTCTCCCTTCACTTACAGCCATTAGACAGATATACTCAATGAGCGGGAAGTAAGAGACCAGAGCTCCCTTTTGGCATTGCTGTCCAGAGAGCCAAGAATGTTTCTAGAATTGATGTTTTTGGGGGTCCCTGACCTGAGCTACCAGAAAATATTTCCAGTTCCTGTTCTCATCATTCTCCCTTTGAGGATGTAACCCAAACCAACAGTAGAGAACCGGGGCATTGACCTTTCCAGCTTCTTCAGGACGAATGGATTGTCAGGTGTGGCAGTTTGGGGTATGACTTCAGGTGATTTATCTAAAAGAATACAAAGTTGCATCTGTGGTTTATTCCCATAACTCACATGGAGGAAGGAAAAGATGTGTCTGGTAAAAGATGTGAAGGAGAAGTAAAGGCAAGGGTTATCAGCATTACACATTGTGTTTTCTTTCTTTTTGGAAGCTTAAGAGCATTTTCCTAAAGATAGCATTACTATGCATTCCTGATAATCGTATGCATGGACACCCTTTTCAACATTCCCTCACCAACACTTGTGGGGTTTCATGTTTTAGATTTTAAAGTTAGTTTATCCTAATGTCAGGTAATTATTTCAATTGCGATTTGTATTTGCCTGTTGAGTATACCTTTTTTGTATATCTATGAGTTAAACAATATACCACAATTCAACAATTTAAAAGTGTGTGTGTGTGTGTGTGTGTGTGTGTGTGTATGTTTGTGCATGTGTTTGTTTGTGTATGTGTGTAATTTGAAAAAACAAGATTTTGGTTTTTTTTTTTTAAAACTCAGTGAGGCAATTCTTTCTTTTTAAAAACTTTTTTTTTAATTTTTGAGATTATAATCAATTACATCATTTCTCCCTTACTGTTCCTTTCTTCAGTCTACCTATATACCTTGCTCTTTTTCAAATTCATGACCTCTTTTTCATTCATTGTTGCTGCATAGATGAATATGAATATATTCACATATATATTCATATATATTTTTTAACTACTCAAGTACAACCTACTTAGTCTGTAAAATGTTACTGTATGTGTTTTCAGAGCTGATCAGCTGGTATCAGCTAACCAGGTGGTGTGCTTTTCTCTGGAGAAGACAACTTCTCTCACTCTTGGCATTCCTCAGTTGCTTGTAGTATTTTGTTCTTATTTGTCTCATGTTTAGGTAGTCATGTTGGTGATACTTTATGGGCATAGCATCCTGGGAAACACAGTTTCACAGTCAACGCCCTAACTCTTCATTTGGCTACTGCACTCTTTCCTCCTCCTGTTCAGTGATTCCTGAGTCTTAGGGTTCAGGAATTGTGTTGTAGATGTATCAGTTTGGGCTGCGATCCATCTTTTTATCTTGATTGATTTGTGGTCTTAGTGTGGTAATTCTGTCTGTTGCAAAGAGAAGATTCTTTAAAGAGGCTCTCATCCAAGGTTCATCACTTCACTAGCCATAAGTTGTTGGCTGTTTCCAGTACCAGGAGTGGTTTCCCTCTTACTGAACAGATCTAAAGTCCAATTATACAGCTGTTATTTATTGTCACTCACTATATGTGTCACTATTACCACCCTTAAGGTTATTGTGCCATGCTGGTCACTGTTGTGGTTCATTGGCATCATAGCTGGGTAGGACTGTAATTTAGTTCTCTCCTTTGAAAGCTTTCATGGTAACTTGTGGTATCATAAAAGCTAGTCCCCAGGGAGGGGCATTCAGGTCAATTCCATATTAGAAGCCTCTGGGCCCTGTGTCTGAAGTTCTTGGCATTCTCAGAAATAGAGACTTACTTTCTACCTTTGAAAGTCAACCAAAGCCAATGACAATAGCCTGTCATGCTCTGGTTGTCTCTTAGACATCCCTGAGCAACTGTCCAAAATAGGGTTTCTCATGCCTAGTTTTATTAGTTGGTCTTTGATTCTTGGAGGCAACATCATCAGCTTAGATATGGTCCTGTGTCATTGATTTGGGAATCTTCTCCCTCATCCATGGCCATAATTAGAAGCTTTAGTCATGTCATGGTGTTTCTACATTTCCTGTATGTTCCTTTTCAGTGATTTAAAACTTCTTACATAATCCTCCACACGATGATGCTTTTTTTGTGTGTGAAATGTGGTCCAAAATCCAAACCAGTGTAGCAAGCATATTTGTCCAAGATGACTTTTCTTTGTTTAGCCCTGAAGTAGGTGGCAACTGTGTCTCAACCCATTGGCAGGACCTCAGATTCACAATCTGGTGAGGTTGACTGATCCTCACAAAGGGGAAGCTAAGAATTCAGGAAGTGTGAGTGTTTGCTCATAAACTGCCTTTAACAGTAAAAAGAAAAACTACCTTTAATAGCAAATTCTTTCCATAAATCTTGCCTTTTTATTATACATTTTTTCAATCTTAACCAACATGTATGAATTGTGAAGTCTCAATTAAGAGCAAATTATTGCTAAGTAATGGCTGAAGTTTGATTTAAGTCCACCTTTTTGGCAGTGATTCTTTGACCAAGCAAGGGACCTGATCTAACCGTAATGTGAAGGTTACATCCTGTCTAGAAGTTCTATTCTCCTGGTCAGAAGACTTTTGTTCTAAGAGGCCTTAATAGGTACATTATTATTCTCTGCTCTGAAATGGTAACCCTAGAAAGATTTGGGAATCAGATCAGAGATCTTGCCTGCCCCCAAACACTTTTGGCATGTTTTGTCTTTAGCAAGGATGAGGCTGCCAAGATGCCCAGGGACATATTTTGGCTTTTATACAAGAAATAAAATAAAATAGTTTCTCTGTGTAGCTCTGGCTGTCCTGGAGCTCTCATTCTGTAGATCAGGTGTCCTTGAACTCAGAGATCCATCTCCCTTTGCCTCCCAAGTTCTGGGATGAAAGACCTGGGCCACCACTGCCTAGCTCTTCCCCCTCCCTTTAGGATCATTTAACTCTGAGCTTCCTAGCCATTTTCTTCCTCCTGTTCTTAATGCCCTCCTTCCCCTCTGAAGATGAAACATTATCTACCTTTATGGGACTGGGGTGACAGCTGATCTGGCTTTTCCTACTGGATGGGGTCATCAGGCCCAGCAGTCAATCACCCCTCCAGTGGGCCTGTGTAAAAGATGCCAACAGTGCATCAGCAGGTTAATTTGCATAACAGCAAGGTATATGGAGGAAGGAACTCCTTGATTGTGTCTGGAAAGTGATGATGTGAGGAAGAAGTAAAGGCATAGACATTGTTAGCATCATAGGTACCAGGCAGGGAACTCAGAGAACCCAGAACAGAGAATATTTTTTTTAAATGTCCAAATCAGAGTCCAGTAGAATTTCTTGATGGACTTACAAGAGCATCTACCTATTGGAAGCCTCTGCATTATTTTTTGGTCTCTAAGGCTGGTCTCCACAGTGATGAACCCATGGTTTGCTTTCGTGCCATTTGATAGCTATTGGGATGGCTAGAATCAGTGTGATTTCCTTCTCACATGGCCTCTAGAAAGGCAGAGAAGAAATATTTACCATCACTTAATTTTTAGGTTAAAACTTGTCTATCTCTCTGGCTGTAGATGTTGCCATGAGCCAAGGTCGGACATCTTCTTATATCTGGACATCATTATCCTTATCAAGAAGATATCATAATTGAAAAATAACCTAAAATTCTTAATAACATTTTATATTATATATTATATATAATATTTTATTACACACATATACATATATGTGTGTGTGTGTGTGTGTGTGTCTAATGTTGGGGAGTCCCATTCCTTGGATAGTTGAATATTTTAGTTTTTGATTACACTTCTCTGCTAGAAATGTAAGACCATAAAGATGGCTGGCCAAAATTAACCAACCTTCCTTCCTTCCTTCCTTCCTTCCTTCCTTCCTTCCTTCCTTCCTTCCTTCCTTCCTTCTCATTTGGAGCTGTGTGAACATTTAGAACTCTCTCTGGCTGTGGGTCTCTGCATCTGTTCCCGTCTGCTGCAGGAGGAGGATTCTCTCATGATAATGACTAAATGAGACTCTGGTCTGGGAATATAACTGAGTATCATTAGGAGCTATTTTATTGATATGTTTTAGACCAGTACTGTTGGGTTTTACCCCAGGTCTCTGGGCTATCTAGTCTCTGATTCTTGGTTACACAAACAGTGTTGAGTGTGTGTTTCTTCTCATGGAGTAGCCTTAAGTCAAATCAGACATTTGTTGGCTACTCCAACAAGTTCTGTGTCACCATGGCCCTAACATACATATCTTGCAGGGAGGACAGATTGAAGGCTTTGTGGCTGAGTAGGTGTTTACATTTCTATTCCAGTAGCCTATAGAGTACCTTCCTGCACCAAAGATGCTAGAATGTAGGGATGAAGGCCCAATGTAGGCACAAGCTCAGATTCTTCATGTTCAATGAGCTGTGTGGATGTTCTCATCATCAAAGGAGTCCCATTGCCAATTTACAGAGAACAACCCATTGTCTTAGTAACAGTGTGGGTTGTTTGAACATTTCCATAGGATCTGCTTTGCCAACAACTCAATTGAATGCCATGCATTCCTGGTACTGGAAGCTTTGGGGACAAAAGATGGCAAGTTGGGACATCATCTCCCTGATTATTAGCAGACCTTATTTGAATTGCCTTCGTATATTTTAGGGAGCTTTCTCTGCACTAGGTTTTCATACCATCCCTTGAATGTACCTCAATTCCAGCTGTCTTTCCTTGCATTCCCTCCTTCAACTTTATCTCTTCTCCTCCTCCCCACCTCATCTTCCCAGTTACACCCTCATCTACACATCCATTTGTCCCCAGTCCACTCACAAAATCTATTCTATTTCCCTCGCTTAGGGAGATTCATGTGTCCCTCCCTAGTCCCTTCTTCAATACCTAACCTCTCTAGGTCTATAGATTGTAGCTTTGTTATCATTTATTTGATGGCTAATTTTAACATATAAGTAAATACATACTATATTTATTTTCCCGGGTCTGAGTTCCCTCACTCAAGATTTTTTTTCTAGTTCATTCATTTGCATGACTATTTCACGATGTCATTTTTTTTTTTAGCAGCTGGGTAATACTCCATTGTGTAAATGTACCAAATTTTCTTTACCCACTCTTCTATTGAGGGGCATCTAGGTTGTTCCCAATTTCTGGATATTATGAATGGAGCAGCAATGAATTTGGTTGAACAAGTATCCTTGTGATTAGATGGAACATTCTTTGCATATATGCCCAAGAGTGGTATAGCTGGATGTTGAGTTAGATTGATTACCAGCTCTCCTAGGAAACGCCATCTTGATTTTCACAGTGGCTGTACACATTTTCACTCCCACAGCAATAGAGTTAGTTGTGGCCCTCTTGCTCCACATGCTCACCATCATGAGCTCTCACCTATGTTGTTGATCTTAGCCTTTCTGACAGGTGTGATATGGAATCTCTAAGTAATTTTGAGACTCTGATGGATATCCATTGCGCGGAGCAGTCCCCAATAACCAGCCAACAGGTGAGAGACCTGTGGGCAGGCTGCATCAACATTCCCCCAAAACCCACTGGACTCTATAAAACCTCTGTGACCTACTCCACCACCCAAACCCACCAACCCCATCACACAAGAGCTGACAGAAGAAAAAGTGGGAAGTAACCGTGAATGCATGGGCCCAGGAGACTACTCTATGGACCAGCAGCAGAGGCAGGGATCAACAATTAATAAATGAGACCTCCTGAAATTGAAAAGCTGTAAGGCAGAGGACATGGTCAATAAAACAAAATGGCAGCCTACAGAATGGGAAAAGATCTTCACCAACCCCACATCTGACACAGGGCTGATCTCCAAAACATATAAAAAAAAACTCAGGAGACTAGACATCAAAATACCAAATAATCCAATTAAAAAGTGAAGTGCAGTTCTAAACAGAGAATTATCAACAGAAGAATCTCAAAAGGTTAAAAAATATTTAAGGAATTGCTCAACATCCTTAGTCATCAGGGAAATGCAAATCAAAATGACACCATCTTATACATGTCAGAATGGCTAAGATCAGAAACACTGATAACAGCTTATGTTGGAGAAGATATAGTATAAGGGGAACAGTCCTCCACTGCTGGAGGGAGTGCAAACTTGTATAGCCACTTTGTAAATAAGTATGGTGGTTTCTCAGAAAATTAGGAATCTATTTACTTCAAGACCCACCTATACAAATCTTGGGCATATATCCAAAGGACACTCAATCATACCACAAGGACACTTGCTCAACCATGTTCACAGTAGCATTATCCATGATAGCTAGAATTCAGAAACAACCTGGACACCCCTCAACCAAAGAATGGATAAGAAAAATATGGTACCTTTACTGTCAAAATGGCTGCATGAAATTTGCAGGCTAATGGATGAAACTAGAAAAAATTATTCTCAGTGAGGTAACCCAGACCCAAGAAGACAAACATGGTATGTACTCACCCATAAGTGGATATTAGGGGTAAAGTATAGGGTAGCCAACCTACAATCCACAGCCTCAGAGAGGCTGGATAACAAGGAGGACTTGGAGAGGGAACACATGAATTTCCCTGGGAAAGGGAAATGGTGGGGATCTTCTGAGTGAACTGGGGGCAGGGAAGGGGGGTGGATGAATGGGAACTGCAGAGAGTGGACTGGTGGCAGGATGGGGATGACTGGGAGAGAAAACTGCAGTCAATTAAAATCAATAAAGTACATTATTTAAATAAAATAAGAAAAAAGGAAAAAAGAATTACATGTTAAAAAAAATTCTTAATGGCTAAGGATGTTGAACATTTCTTCAAGTGTTTTTCTGCCATTGAGTTTCCTACATAGAAAAATTCTCTGTTTAGACTTGCACCCCAATTTTAAATTGGATTATTTGATTTTTTGGTATCTCACTTCTTGAGTTCTTTATATATTTTGGATATTAGTCCTCTATCAGGTGTGCACTTAATAAAAATATTTTTGTTGAAGGGAGGTCGCTTGTTTCATTCCAGCCGCTTAGCCATGAAATACAAAGAAACTGTATTAATTAAATACCTGCCTGGACCATTAGCTCTAGCTTCTTATTTGCTAACTTTTACATCTTAATTTAACCCATCTCCATTAATCTGTGTATCTCCACATGGCAGTGGCTTACCGGGTAAAGTTCCCAGCGTCTGTCTCTGATGGCAGCTCCATGGCTTCTCTCTGTCTTTGCCTTCTTTCTCCCAGAATACAGTTTTGTTTTCCCCACCTAGCTCTGTTCCCCTATAGCTTGCTATAGGCCCAAAGCAGTTTCTTTATTAACCAATGATATTCACAACATACCAAGGGGCATCCCACATCATATTTTCCCATTTTGCAGGCTGCCGCTTTGTCTGACAATGTCCTTTGCCTTCCAGAAACTTTTCAGTTTCATGAAGTTGCATTTATTATCAGACTTATTGCCTACACTGTTGGTGTTCTGTTCAGAAAGTCTTCTGTGACAATGTGATGAAGATTATTCCACACTTTTTTCTCCTATCAGGTTCAATGTATCTAGTTTCATGTTGAGATCTTTGATCTACTTGGACTTGAGTTTTGTGTAGGGTAATAAGAATGGATCTCTTTGCATTCTTTCACATGCTGATATCCAGTTAGACCAGCCCTCTTTGTTGAAGATGCTTTTTTTAAAAAAAAATCACTGTGTATTTCTGTCTCCTTTATCAAAAATCAGGTGTTCATGTGTGTGTGGATTTATGTCTGGGTCTTCAATCTAATTAAATGACCAACCTATCTGTTTTTTTGCCTGTACCATATGGTTTTTATTACTATAACTCTGTCGTGCAACTTGAGATAAGAAATGGTGACACTTATGGCATTTCTTTTATTGTTCAGTATTGTTAACTATCCAAGGGCTTTTTGTTATTCTGTTTGAAGTTATGAATTTTCCTTTCAATGCCTGTGAAGAATTGTGTTAGAATTTTTATGGGGATTGCACTGAATTTGTTGATTTCTTTTGGTAGAATGGTCATGTTTACTATGTTAACCCTACTCATCCATGAGCATGGAAAATCTTTCTGTCATCTGATATTTTCTTCAATTTCTTTCTTCAAACACTTGAAGTTTTTGGCCTATAAGTCTTTCACTGACTTTGTTAGAGTAACCTCAAAATATTTTATATTATTTGAGGCTATTGTGGAATGGTGTTGTTTCCCTGATTTTTAGCCTGTCGGTTGTTTTTATGTAGTGGGAATACTGATATTTTTTAAGTTAATATTGTATGTGGCTACTTTTCTGGAAGTGTTTATCTGTTTTTGGAGTAACCTGGTGGAATTTTAGGGTCACTTATGTATGCTATTATATAATCTGTAAATAAAGACATTTTGACTTTTTCCTTTCCAATTTGTATTGGTCCCTTGGCCCTTTTCAGTTGTCTTATTGCTCTAGCTAAAACTTCAAGCACTGTAATGAATGGGTATAGAGTGTGTGGACAGCCTTGTCTTGTTCCTAGCTTTGTTGGGATTGCTTTGAGTTTTTCTCCATTTAACTTGAGATTGGTTATAGGTTTGCTGTAAATTTTATTTATTACATTGAGGTAAATTCCTTGTTTTCTAATTTCCCCAGGACTTTTATCATGGAGGGATATTAGATTTTGTTTAAGGCTTTTTCTATATCTTATGAGATGATTTTTTTAAAGTTTGTTTATATGGTGTCTTACATTTATTAATTTTTGTTTATTAAACCATCTCTGTATCTCTGAGATGAAGCCTATTTGATCATCATTTATGATTTTTTCATATATTATCCTTGGATTCAGTTTACAAGTATTTTACTGAGTATAGTTACATCCTTTCACATAAGGGAAATTGGCCTGTAATTCTCTTTCTTTGTTGGGTCTTATGTGTTTGAGTAATCAGGGTATCTATGGCCTTCTTCTGATTCTATTTTGTGTAGTAATTTTTAGGAATATTGGTGTTAACTCTTCTTTGCAAGTCTGATAGAATTCTGTGTTAAAACTGTCTGACCCTGGGTTTGGTTTTTGTTTGTTTGTTTGGTTGGTTAGGTGACTTTTAATGGCTGCTTCTATTTTACTAGCGGTTACAAATCTATTCAATCTGATCCTGATTTAACTTTAGTAAGTGATACCTTTCAGAAAATTATCTGTTTCTTTTAGATTTTCCAATCTGGTAGGATACATGTTTTTAAAGTATGTCCTTATAGTTCTTATGGATTTCTTCAGTGATTGTTGTTATGTTCCCCTTTTTGTTTTCGATTTTGCTAATCTGGATAGGCTCTCTTCATCTCTTAGTTAGTTTGGAAAGGGTTTGTCTATTTCATTCATTTTCTTAAAAAAAAAAACCAACTCTTTGTTTCACTGAGTCATTGCATTCTTCTGTTTGTATTTTATTGATTTCAGTCCAGGATTCGATTTTCTTTGCCTTCTCCTTCTCTTGGGTGCGATTACTTATTTTTGTTTGGAGCTTTCAGATGGGGTGTTAATTTGCTAGTATCACTCCAGTTTTTTTTTTTATTGTGGGTGCTTGGTGCCATGAACTTTCCTCTTAGAACCGCTTTCCTTGTGTCCCATCAATTTGGATATGCTGTGTATTCATTTTCATTGAATTCTAGAAATTTATTTCTGTCTGGATCCATTTTTTTCATTCAGTAGAGAGTTGTTCAGTTACCATAAGTTTGTAAGTTTTCTGGTTTTTTCCTCTATTGTTGTTGTTGATATCCAGCTTTAATCCATGGTGGTCTGACAGGATGCAAAGAGTTCTTTCAATTTTCTTGAATCTGTTGAGACTTGGTTTGTGTTGGAGGAATATGTGGTCAATTTTGAAGAAAATTCCATGAGGTGCAGAAAAGAAGACATATTCTTTAGTGTTTGGGTGAAGTGGTCAGTATCTAATATCTGTTAGGTCCATTTTGTTCATAACAGCAGTTAGCACCAGCCTTTCTCTGTTTGCTTCATGTCTGGATGACCTGTCTATTGGCGAAAGTGTGATATTGAAATCTCCCACTGTCAATGTATGAGGGTCAATAAGCGATTTAAGCTGCAGTAGTGTTTCTTTTACAAACTTGGTTGCCATTGTACTTGGGTCATAGGTGTTAAGAATTAAAATGTCATCTTATTGGATTTTTTATTTGATCAGTATGTATTCTTTTGATTGGTTTTGATTTGAAGTCTATTTTGTTAGATATTAAAATAGCTTTACCAGGTTGGCATTTATTGGAATACAGCTATTCCAAGCAAATGGACCTAAGATGATTTTCTCAAGAAATATTTTTATTTCAATAAATAAAAAAGAAACATATAAAATACTACAAAGAATCAATGAAACAAAGAGTTGATTCTTTTGAGAAATTATCTGAGGTCTGTTTCCTTAGAATATATTTCCCCAACCCTTTACCTGTTGATATTGAGATAGTGTTTCTTGACTACAACAGAAGGATGTATCCTGTTTCTTTTCACCCATTCTTTTTATTAAAAGATTTATTTATTACGTACACAGTGTTCTGCCTGCTTGAATGCCTGCAAGCCAGAAGAGGGCACCAGATCTCATTACAGGTGGTTGTGAGCTACCATGTGGTTGACAGGAATTGAACTCAGGACCTTTGGAAAAGCATGCAATGCTCTTAGCTGCTGAGTCATCTCTCCATCCCTGCACCCATTCTTTTAGTCTATGTCTTTTGATGGGGAATTGAGACCATTGATATTCAGAGATATCAATAACCCATGGTTGTTTATTCCGTTTATCTTTTATTTTGTTGTATTGGTAAATGAGAGAGAGAGAGAGAGAGAGAGAGAGAGAGAGAGAGAGAGAGAGAGAGAGGGAGAGGGAAAGGGAGAGAGAGAGAGAGGGGGGGGAGGAGTCTTTCTTTTTCTCTTTCTTCTTTCTTCTCTCGTGAATAGCTCTCTCTCTCTATCCTCTCATCGCTCGCTCTGCCCTTCGAGTGCCTGCTTCCGTTCTTTTGATTTTGCTGGTGTGAGATTATTCATTTCCTGTGTTTTCTTGGGTGTAGTTAACCTCCTCAGGTTGGCGTTTTTTTTTCTACCACCTTTAACAGGGCTGGGTTTGCAGACAGACACTGTTTAAACTTGGCTTTATCATGCTACATCTTATTTGCTCTCCATAACCAATGTGAGCTATTACTGTAGGGTGTAGGGTTCCCTCTGGCCATGTTTGGGAAGATTTAGGAAACCATGATCTTAGCCACCCTAGGCCAAATTAAGGTTTAGGGATGAGTCAAAGCACATAACGCTGTTGTGTTTCTACAGGAAGAACAGCCACTCTGAGTCTTCTAGATCAGTGGTTCTCAACCTTCCTAATGCTGTGACCCTTTAATACAATTCTTTGTGTCGTGGTAATCCTCAACCATAAAACTACCTCCATTGCTACTTCATAACTGGAATTTTGCTAATATTATGAATAGTAATGCAAATATCTGTTTTTTCTCCCCCTGCCTTTTCTTTTAACTTATTCTTCTCTCATACAATATATCCCCACTGCTCCCCCCACTCCAGATCCACTGCTCCTCTATTTCCCTTCGGAAAGGAGCACATCTCCCCAGGATACCAACTGAACAGGCTGTTGATGGAACTGCGTGGCTGTGTCCCGCCACCCGGCTAGCTTTATCCAAAATAATTACATGGAAACTGTATTCTTTTAAAACACTGCCTGGCCCATAGTTTCAGCCTCTTATTGGCTAATTCTCACATCTTTCTTTAACCCATATTTAGTAATCTGTGTAGCACCACGAGGTGTGGCTTACCAGGAGAGATCTTAACCTGTGTCCATCTCGGAGAGGAGAAGCATGGTGACTCACTATGGCGACTGCCTGAAGAGTCTCCCCTCTCTTTCCCACAATTCTGTTCTGTCTACTCCGCCTACCAAATTTTCTGTCTCTTAAAGGGTCAAGGCAGTTTCTTTATTAATAAATGAAAGTAACACATAGACACTCTTCCATCAACAGGCTAAGACGAGGCACACATCCTCATATCAAAGCTGGAGGAGGCAACCAAGTAGGAGGAAAAAGATCCCAAAAGAAAGCAAAAAAGTTAGAGACATCACCCCTTCGATGAGTTCCATAAAAACCCGCAAACAAATACAGCATATTTGCAGAGGACCTAGTTCAGACCCATGCAGGCTCTGAGGAGAGGTGGCTTGTGCACCCTCCCACTCCACCCCCACCCCTGCTCTGTCACCTTTCTGTTTCCTCTTTGTCCTCAAAGGAGGGAGATGCTCATGGCCAGATGTCAGTTTGCTCCGGATGGATATGGCATGTAGCATAAAACCGGTTAGGCCTCCTGTCCTTGCAGGCATGGACATCTTAATTAAGCTGCCAGGCTGAAATTGAGAGCCAGTAGATCCTCTCTTGTAACTGGGAAGACTGATTGCTAGTGTGGCTGAATTGAGGCAAGACAGTTGACTTCATTCCCCTCTCAGCAGTCCTCTCTTGAGCATCAGCTTTGTTACTTGGCTGACTTCCCCTGCCTTGAGTTGAGAAACACTGCAGAGCACTGACATCAAATTCACCTTGCTCTCATTTATTCCAATAAAAATCAACTCCATTAAGGAAGCATGGATCACAGTTGTTTGTGAGAGTTACCTTGTTTGGATGTTGGCTCTTCCTTCCGACTTCCTCTGTAGGAAGTGGGAATTATGGTCAGCTGCCCCTTACTTTCTCTCATCTGAAGAACACTGTTCTTTTCCTCTTTTAGGAATCTTTCTCTTTTCTATGCCCTTTTCTCTACAATTAAGATAGAAAATTCCATGATGATGACAGGTACTGTATTGACAATGATCAAATCTGTCACTAGACACTCTTTTAAATAAGATTTAGTCTGTTACTTTTTCATTATTTATTTTTCATTATTCTATAATTTAAGAGAATCATTGCAGCAATGAAAGCTTTCACTGATCGTCAGAGTCAATCCTCTGCCTCCTTTTCAATCCAATGAAATTTTTAGTCCTCGAATGTTGTGTTTTGCTTAAAATATTGAAGCATCTGTCTGTCTGTGTCTCTCTCTCTGCACATGACACAATGCCTATGTGCAGTTCAAAGGACAAATCTGTGGAGTCAGCATTGCCCTTCCGCTATGTGGGGTCCAGGGATAACACTCACGCCCTCAGATTTGGCAGTAAGTAGCTTTAACCATTAGACAATCTTGTCATCCCTTAAAAAACATTTTGTTTCTTTTATAATAAAGATTGTATCACTCTTTGCTCATTTTAAGGTGGTATAGGATATGCATTTGAAGCTCATACATGTTCATGCTGAAAAATGTCTTGGAAACAATGACACATCATTGACAAATTCAGTAGAGTCCTGGAGCTTTAGAAGAACTCTGTAAAAAAAAGTTCAAAAAAGAAAGAAAGAAGGGGGGAGGTTGGAACAAAAGGAAGGGAGGAAGAAAAGAGGAAAGAAACAAGGAAGGGAGGAGAGAGGAAAGAAGACAGGCAGAGAGGGAGGGAAAGAAAGGTGGTATATTGTGAGGAAAAATGGGAATGGAACGTGCTAGAGAGTTCTGGGGTCTAATTATGTTTTCTTCCCCAAACACACATAATTTTAAAGTTTTCTGGGAGGGAAACATCTCTAAATTTGCTTCTCACAGATTGCTTTAGTCAGATCTTAAACTCCCCTGAAGTTCCCTACATTAGACCTAACACCCGGTTTGTGCTATTGGGAGACAGTGGAAACATTAAGAGATCTGTCAAGTGAGAGCTCTTTACATAACTGGGGGACGCCCTGGAAGTGGTGATGGGACCCCACTGTCTTCCGCCTTTCCCGCTCACCTGGCTAAGAAGTGAACTGGCATCTTCTGCCCTGTGCTCAGGCCATGGTGCACTGTGCAGCGACAGACCTCAGGGAATGAGAGCAACTGGGCATGAACTGAAACCTTCCATACTGTGAGTCACATGAGCCATTCTTCTTTTTAAGTTGCCTAATCACTGGTATTTATTACAGCAATGGAGAGCTATCACATGTATGACAATTTACTAGGCTACTAGTGGCCCAACTGCTTCTGAATTAACCAAAACAAAGATACTACATTCCGAGGTCCACGGGCTCCCGCCTGCCTTCATCCCAAGTGGGAGGAAGGGTAACAGTGTCGTCTTTGGCCTTCAGTGTAGGTGTACACTGTCACCACAGCCTACTTTAGGTAACACTTGCAGAGAGAAGCCTGGACCACTTCATCTAAAGCGCCTCCCCTGTTGATGCTCCCTCAGAGCAGCTTATCTGCTGCTCTTTCAGGCTGTCTAGTTATCCCCATAGGGTGCTCATTAAGTTGCTTTAACGTGCAGCTCATTTCCAGAAGTATAACCATGCTGCCAGAGACAGCGAAGATCAAAAAACATTTAAGGACCAAAGAAACGAAAACCTGAATATTAATTACAAGTTTCAGTTTGAAAATAAAGATGGTGGGAGTTATTCACTTTAAAATGAGAAGATTCAAAATGTATAGCTAATACATGAAGGTAAATGAGACAGAGCTATGCCTGCCTCCCCCACCCCCCGCCGTAAGGGAGGATAAACTGACCGAGTTGAACATTTCCCCAGTGCTATACTGCAAACAAGCCAGTATATAAATCCACAATAGGACAAGTTTTGTTTCTAGGCAGGTTACATTTAAAGCAGGCCAATGACAGGAAGTGCGTTTCATTTTTAATATTTCATGAGAACAGAATGTTTGATTATTTGCCATGAAAGTTTTACATAGTTTAGAGCCAATTGTAGGCCATATTTTTATTATTATTTTTAGTTTTTGAGAGTATAATAAAATTATAACACTCCTTTCCCTTTCCCTATCTTTTTGGACATTGTTCTTGCTTCTCTGTTTTTAGGGTGGAGAATGGTGAGCCTTTTGTGCATAGTATAGTCTTGCTGCCTTTGTTCATGCAGGCTGGAAGAACTGCATGTGGTTTGTTACAAATCATCGGCATGTCCATTCTCCACCTACGTCCTGTCTTTTTTTTCTCTATTTAACTTAGCATCTGATCTCAATCTGTCATCCCTGAAGGAGCTTCAGAAGCTCCTTCTTCTAAGATTCCACCCCAAACCCCTGTTGTACATAAAACTCACAGTGGCTACCTTACCCTGATGATCCCACTGTGTGCCTAGAAACAGGCAGATTAGCACTCACTTTGGTATTGTTTAAGGCCACATAATCTTGAGGAATCATAAATCAGGAAATCCACAGAAATCTACAAAAGAGGATTCCTGAGAATTTCTGATAGCAGTGGACTTTCTGGGACAGAACAGCAGCACAAAATCAGGTGGGGTCATTCAACTTAATACAATCCCCTTATGTATTTAGATTTTCACGTCATTATAATAAATGTATCAATCCCTTATTAGTAATAATAAAGATTTAGTTGTACATAAAGAGTAGAAATGTTTTTAAATTTTATATTAAAATTAAATCTAATTCATGATAAGATTCATTTTCTTGTTTTTTTCTCTCCTCTTACCATCTCTACATTTATTTCCACAAAGTTTCTGATGTAAACAGAGAAACATATTTTTCTGCTTAGATAGGAGTCATGGATATAGTACTGCAGATCTATTAATTTTATTTGATTTAAAAATGAGGAACTAATGTTTTCATTATTTATATCTTCAGAAAGACATTAGTTTTGACTTTTAAATTGAGTGAGGAAAGGTTAAATAAAAACAAGATTTAAGTTGTTATATCTTTTTGTGGTTCAAACTAATTTATTAAAAATATATAAAATTAGATTTAGAAACTCATTGTTTTGGAAGATAACACATAGTATGGTAACAAAATAGGGGAGGGCTATCTCAAAAGGAAGGGACTAGCCAGACAGCGAAAAGGGAGTATGTGGAAGGGGTATATTAGAAAAATTATAATGGCACATATGTATGAAAATACCATAATAAGTGTATTGTTATATGCTATCCTAAAACATCAATGAAAATTATTGATCCATACAGTTAACAATTTAGAAATTCTATAGATTAAATAAACTTTCTAGTTCTACACAGAAGGACAGAAATAATAACTCTATCCAAATAGGGTTACCTTGAGGAACACTCTGCTCTTTGCCTTCCACGCTTTTAGAGAGCAGATCATACCATAAGGTTGATGGGTCTGTACAGGCTGGCCTCCCTACCACTTGAAAGGTATATGTAGTGTCAAATTCTCAAGCCTTGGAAATGACACTATTCTGTAAGTCTCATTCTTTGAGCTTCTTATTCTACACAACGCTGATTTTTGCATGAACACAGCAATAGTTCAGCGAGTAAAGAAAGCATCTCTATAATTGGGACGTCAGCCAGTGGTGAATTCGGTGGCAGGCTCACAAAGGCTGCTGAGGCTGCTTATGATTGACGAGGCTCACTGTTCTACAGCACATAGAGACTGCTGTCAGTAATACCTTTGGGTTCAGTAGGGCACTAGTCCACATCTGATTTTACTCACACCCTGGGCTTCCTAGCAGCTGGAACATTAGCACCCAATTGAACTGCTGAAGAAAATTACTGAAGTATTTTATACTTCTGTCATTAAGTAGAGGACTGAAGAAATGCACATTGTAAGCAGTCAATACTTACAGATGAACAAAGAGGGTTGGAAGGAGGAAAACAGTATCGGCTTTCGCTCTTCTCACGGAATATGTTAGGGGCAGGCTTTGGAAATGTAACCCGAGGCAAAGCTCTCAACGCAAGTATGAGGAAATGGGAAAGCGAAACAGAAGCACTTATTGTCTCGCTCCCATTCCAGTTAGGAAATAGACCACTGCGCCTATTGTCCACACCTGGGTGGATCTGGCCCGTTCTAAAGCTGGAGCGAGGGACGCAGAACAACCTCCCCGAGAAGAGGTGAGTGGAGACGGACCAGGAAAATTAAGCTCAATTCTCAGAACCCTTTCCATCTAGCTGTGTAAAATGATGGGGGTATTTAGAACATCTTTTTTTCCAAGTGGACACAAAAGCATTTGCTTACGCAACAAAGAAACCCGCATTTCAAAACTATCTTTGCCATTCGATTACTTCATTGGCCTGGATTTCTGACAATACAGAAAACTGAGGGGTGCCCACAAACCGTGGTGATGGTTGGAGGTGCCACAGCTCCTGAGGAAATTGCGCTTGTGAAATGACTTCATAGTTGGCTCCACGGGATAGGGTGTAACTTCTTAATCTATTTCCCACATTGTTCTTTGTGCCCATTGCATATTGATTCTTTGACTTTCGTAGGAGAGAAAGCTAAATTCAGTAGAATTCTGTTGCTCAAAGGAATTGTGATATAAATACAAGCTGCTGTTTGGACTGATTGCTTTCTATTTTACACAAGTATATCTCAGTGTTTTATATATAAAATATATCTCAACACATCACTTCAGTTTCAAAACTACTGCAAAAATAGCCATGGAAAAGCCACAGTCAGCATGCCAGTATTTTAAACCAAGAACTATATCCCCAAGCTATCATAACTCAATAACTGGGACATAGCAGTGCTGGATCTCTGCGACTGAATTCTAGGGATTTGTGTGAGGAGATATTAAGATGAATTTAGCTGTCTTTATTTGAAGCTCATCTGCTAACAGCCCACTAACAACTGTAAGGCGCCGTTAACTGTGGAAAGGAAAACTGGCTAATATTTTTTTGTGGGTGTTTTCAAGGCATCGCATTTACTTTCTGACACTGTACAGTGACCACATGCCAAGGCCGGAGAAAAGTGATCTCCCGTGGGCTGTCTGCAGTCTGTTCTCTGACTTCCTCCTCTTGGCCCAGTTCAGTCCAGACATTTCAACAGCTTGCCTAAGCCTCATCACCATTTAGCTGCCAAGCTTAGTGGCTGCCAGTCTCGCTAGTAGCTTTTTAAGTGCACCTGTTACCAGTACTAGGTTTCTATGTTTGAATCAAGAAGACTAGACCTTTCCGGTCTCCCCCAGTGGCCAGGCTCTCTCTCAAAGGAGAATTATTTTTAATAATACGTCATCATTCCTCTTCAGGGAAAAATTTTTTTCCCTTCTAAGTTTTTTTCCTTATGGAGAAATTACATTTATGCCAAAACTGGTATGTGACATCTGTTTCGGGTTAGTTTACGGAGAAATGGTTTTGAGAATAAATACTGTGGATAATTTCTTTTTCTTACGTGGGATCTGCAGATCTATGTGAAAAAAAAAAAAACCAGAGATTTGATTAAAAACTGACAGGTTTTAAGTATGACATCTAAACACCATTTATAATGAAGTTAATCTGATATATTAAACATGTGTTGCATGGTAACTATGTATAAATTATGTATAAATATATAGTCATTCATACAAAGGACTATAATTAATGCATATTATGGAGCTAAAGCAGCATTTTGGGAGCAAGCTCAGAGGAGAAATGAATGGAAAAGCAGTTAGAGCTGCCTCTTGCTCTTTAGGGTCCTGGACCAGAGCAGCCTCCGTGGCAGTCTCCTCTGATTTTCCATTAGCGTTTGCTCCGGGCCAGGGGCCTGGTGCTGGTGGCTGGGAATAACCTTGCCTACCCACAACAAAAGCAATATGAATTTAGAAAGGAAAGTATAATGTCTTCTCTTTTGACCCCCTTCCAAGTCCTGAAACACTGAATACTATTTATCTGTAGCTACGAAGCCTTTTCAGGTGGAAAAAAACAGGGCATGGTAAATTATTTTAATTCTTTGGATATCATACAACACCAAAGGGAGTCTCTCTAGACAAAATTTTTGCAGCCACTAAGAATGCTTGAGCTAATATTTGCCCAATTTGACCATCACTCAGTGTTCAATGAGTATAGTATTTGCTCATCAGTGGACTATTTAGTCTGTAGATAAATTGGTGGTATGTTTAAGTGAGCTATTGTACAAGCCACCTATCAACCTACATTTTTAAAAATGCTAACATCAAACATAGTAAGAGCAAGCTCTAAACCATGCATCTGTCCTGATGTAGAATTTTACCTTGAAGGTGTCAATTTTTCTTCAAGCTATGGTAACTCAAGTGACATTGTTCTTGTGACTGATTTGGTGTGATATGACCATATGAGATACGGTTTAAATGCCAACACATTGGTCCCATCCTGTCTCCCCCTCACACACCACATTCAACATGCCAGCAAATCTTGTTGGTCAGTTCATGGAAATATACCTGAGGTTTGCTAGTACCCTGGTTTAACCAAGACCGATTGACGTATTTTTCAGGGACCATTGTTACCTTTTCTCAACTACTAGTTGCTCCATTCTGCAGTGTATTCACCACAAAATATACACTCCCCCCTGTAATGGCTTTCCATTTCATTCAACACCTATCCCTTTTCTGGTCTCCGCCCCCTCTTATCTCATCAGCTACTCTCCCTTGCTCATTGGATTCTGCATGCATTTACTTCCTGGCTGTTTCTCCAACATGACAAACCCACTTTCCACACATGGTAACTCTGCATTTTCTCTGTTAAACATTCTATCTCCTGGCAGTCACATGACTCCTTACTTCTACAGGCCTGTGCTCAATTGCCTAGTGGCTTTTTCAGAAAAGCATATTTAGAGTAGCACCCCCCCCCAGTTTATTTCTCTATAACTTGCCATCTGATATGAAAGACATTGGGTATTTTTTGACTTTCTCACTGAAGTTCTATAAAAATAGGGCTCTGGAATGTAGGTGTAACACTGAGCCCTCATTTCAGAACTCCACCTGACAGACACATTTGTGCAGTTTAAGCCACTTGCACCAACGTCTCACCTTGGAATCTTAATTTTCTTTCTAAAATTAAAGTTTGCAAAACTTTTTTTTTCTAATCATACCACACACACACACACACACACACACACACACACACACACACACGTAGTATGTGTGCCACACTGAGGTGTCTGTCAGAAAACAACTTTGGGGAGTCAGTTCTCTGCCATCATGCGAATCCTGGGACTCAAATTCAGATTGTCAGTCTTGGTAGAAAACTCCTTTACTTCTTGAACCATCTAGCTGGACTAAACTTTCTAAGTCTTAATTCTTCGTTTAAACATATTTGAGCTATAATCCCGTTTTTGGTCCTACTTTCTTTGGCAGGGGAATGAAACCAGAGAAAGACCTACGTGATACCGAATTTCTAGCTAGGTTCTGCTCTCAAAAACACTCTAAGGACAGACATTACTACTTGGCCGGCCTCTCAGAGACCAGAATCCAGGCGTGACAGACTCTACACTGCCTCCTAGCCGGCTGCCCCAGTAGTTCAAGTCCGCTTAGCGAAACAAGAATCAAAGCATCGCTTTTTCAGCAGCTCCACGTGCTAGAGGTAGACCCGTATTGCAAACATATGACCTGTATAATACATATTTATGTAATGTAATATTTCCGTACTTTCACTTTGTAAATATGGCCGGCCGTATCTCAAAGATTCTGTATATCGTACCAGGTAGTCCAACTTTTGGAAGTGTCCTGAAAGGCATTCCCAGTGCTGGGACCTTCAAGTCAAGGTTTGCTTAGCCAGACTCCGGGAAAACTCTCGTTTCCCTGCACTGACACGGTGTAGAGGCAGCTTAAACCACTTGGTCCAAGAGACTGGGATCCAAAGACGGTGATATAGAGGCAGGGGCCGACCGCCATAAGCGAGGCACACCCCAGTTCTCCGGAAAGCGGCGGCGTGGGTTCCGCAGTAGGGTGCGGGCGCGGGGAGGGGCCTGCGGCGGCCCGCCCTCTCCTCGGGGATGCCGGGATGTTTACCCTCCTGACAGCCGCGGCCGCGGGAGGAGGAGCGGAGCCGGGAGGATGGGCCGCCGCTAGGCTCGCTGTGGTAAGCGCCGGCCGAGCGGGGTGGGAGCCGGCGCCTGCAACGGCGCGGGCAGAGGCGATCGGCCCGGCAGCCCGCAGCCCGCAGCCCTGCAGCCCGCGTGGACCGAGCTGTCCCGGCGTCCCGGTGAGTCTGCACGGCCCGGCCGGGTGGGGCCGGTGCTGGGAGTGGGTGGGCCCGCGTGGAGCCTCGGGCTCGCGAGCCTCCAAGGTCGGACCGGGTCGCCTGCAGATGGCGGAGGGCGGTGCAGGCCACCGGCGGTGGGAGATCGGCTTCCAGGCGCCGCGACCCCCGGGAAGCTCCGCTGCGGTGGTAGAGGTGGCGGCAACAGGTCTCCCAGCTCAGACAGGAGGAACTCCAGCGAAGACCCGCCTCCGGGCCAAGCTCATTGGTCACCGTGGCTATTTACCGCTCGCGGATTGGTTCAGCCGATTCGGCTGCAGCCCAGTTTAGAAAAGTGAAGTTCACGGACCTGAGAGTTGTGGCCCGACAGCAGGATCGGGAACGGATCGGGACCGGTCCCGGACTGGGATTGCAGCAAGTATGAGCTAAGTCACAAAGTGGGCCTTGGTGAAGTTAGAGGGCAGTGGGGGTGTTGCTGAGCAATGCCGGCTGCCTCCGCCTAGTGCTGGAGGCCCTGGAAACCCCACAGCAGATGCTTTTATGGACTCATATTGTACTCTCGTAGCCTTTGCCCTAGCTAAATGCTAAGAATATATTTACTTTTAGAGTAAGGTATTTTTGTGCCTTTACAATCCTGGTGATGGAACTGAATATAGAAAAAAAAACAGTATAGAGATAAAATGACTTTTTTTTTTCTCTTTGAGATTGCTGGTCTTAAAAGTTGTAATTAAAGACAATTAGAGGTCCTAGTTTGTAGAGTATTGTTAGGACCACTGTTTAGTTTCTCCTCCAAGGAATCTGCAGTTTCAAGTGGGCACGTTACCTACCACCCACCGTTCACGATGGTGCGCTTTGAAATGTGTGTATTATGAGTCTGTTCTCTGCTGGACGATGGGATGTTGATATGATCCTAGAGAGGTTTAGTACCCACATCAAGCATTTATAATGTGTTTGGGACAACAGGACAAGCTCTGAAAACGGTGAATTGCAGTTACGCCTTCATTACTTAGTAGCGTTTCTTGTTGGTATTCATGGCCGCAGTATTTGGTGACGGCCTGTGCACTTGAGCCAGTTGGCATGCAACCTAAGTAGTTATTTTCATTTCACAGTTATTTAATTTCACACTTGGAGAGATACCGTCCATAATTTGTTTTACATCCCAAACCGTTGCATCCTCTGCTTTGGCTGGGGCGGAGGTGGGGGATGTTGGACGTTTGGAAAAACTTTACTTCTTAGAGGGGCGATATAGTGGATGGGGTGGAATGTGTGTGTGTGTGTGTGTGTGTCGGGGGGGGGGGTTAGGGAGGCCTGTGGAGAAAGGAGAAGGGACACTGGGGTGGAGTGGAGGGGAATCCGGGACCCAGTGACCACGCAGTCCTCAGATTCCGCTCTAAGGTGGAAGACCCCGCCCTTCAGAGCATTGACAGCCACCACAGCCAATGGACGGCGAGGACACCCGGCCCTAGCCCAGGAGGGCGGGTACTTCCTATGGCTGCCCTGGGCTGGGAGAGGAGGCCAAGTTTCTGAGGATGTGGGCCTGTGGAAAGAAGGGCCGAGGCTCAGTCTTGTGAAATCAGGGCATAAAAATAGTGGGAGGGGGGCTCTGATTTCCTTTGCACCTTTTGTTAACTTTCGGGCTCAGCTTGGAGTCAGCGCTTCCACCGAAACCATAGTAGATAAGAAACGAACCTGGTCAGCAAATTAAATATAGTCGGTGACTGCCTGGGGCTTTACCCCGAGATCATATGAAACTGAAAACCAAGAACTGCCTGAAGAAAACTCGGTAGACACTCTCATGGCAGGGTAGGCTGGCAGTTTTGCTACCGTTAAGACAATCAGGAGTTTAAAAAGTCAAGACTGCATTTCCAGACAGACAGACCCATTTTGTAATCTGAGCTCAAGTTATTTTATCTGGCTAATACCTGTCTCACGTCACTCCTTTCCCACAAACACGCTTTCTTGGCTGGACACCTAGAAGATTTCTCTGCGGTAGTAGAGCAGAAGGAAAACGCCTCTGGGAGGATGGCCGCACAGTGGCGGAGGAGGGGAGCAGAGGCTGCAGGGCTGGCATGCCTTTCCTTACTAAATGAAAAACCAGTTTTGAATAAGCTGAAGTGCAGAGCAGTTATACTCCGTAAAGATAAGTACTACCAGGACTCTTCTCCCACTTCTGGCTTCTGGTGATCGCAGTGGAAGCCTTTTAGGCCCTGCCTAACTACAAACATTAAGTAATATTTACAAAAAAAAAACCACCAACAAAAACCCCAAACCAAAAAAAAAAAAAAAAAACCTCAAAACTGATGTTTTTAAAAAATAGATTTTGTTATTATAAATGTGCAGCGTATCTGTTCCCAGTTTCACCTAAGTGTCTTTTCGGATATTTGAGTAGTGTATGGGCAGATACTTCACTTCAGAATCTAAACTGCAATGTAGTCCAAACTTAACTGTAGTTGTGAAGATGGGTGAGTGGCATGGGTGCGAACTATTTACTCTGAATTGATGTTTATCTGCATTTCTACAAATACAGAGCAACATTTCTAAGAACAGTTCTTTATACTTTTGAACTTGTTTCAGTTTAATTCTCCCTCTTGCATTTTTTTTTTTTAATCCATGGAGATTATAGGTGGAATAACATTTGGTTATAGGATAATAACCAAGCATATGCATTTGTGGAATATAAAGGAAGTTGACAGTTTAATTGTTTCCTCCTTGGCATAGAGGGTCTCAGTTGGTATCCTTTGCTGGCCTGGAACTTCCTATGGAACCAGCCCAGGGTGGCCTCAAACTCATGACGTACTCCTGCCTCAGCGTCCCAAGGGTTGAGATTATAGGCATGAGTTACTATTGGTTTAGAAGTTTTAAAATTTGCAAAACTTATGAGCTGTAAAACTTCTAAACTACAGCTTTGCCATTTGTCAGTCCATAGTGTGATTATCTCTATGGTGTTGCCTATTTCTCAAAATATTTTCTGCTTATAAAGAAAACAACTTATAGTTCATGTTTTTGGTGAGCGGTGGGAACAGATCTGAGGACAGATCATTAGCAGCATTCTTTCCTCTTTTGAGCAGGATACATGATTTTTTAAAAACCTTTTTTTAAAAACCGTCGTTTCATATGGTGTCTATATCCTAATAGGCTGAGCTGTACTGGAGTTAATAACTAGCCACAGTATTATGCAGACAGTGTACAAATGAGAAAAATGCACCGGCTTGTAGAAATCTACAGAAGTGTGTTTTCTCTGATTTAGTGGAAATAGTCCTTTTTCTACATTGCCACAGCTCCTGAGTGGACGTAGTTAGGGACTGCTTTAAGCCCCAGCTACATTTGTACAGGTGGCGATTCACAAACTCTAAACAGCCCGGTAATAAGTATTGTGTGCTGGAGCTCCTGCCTTTACAGCCACAGACAATACCCATATACGTGGTCATAGCTGTGTTCCAATAAAACTTTATTTATGTGGAAGATAACATCAAAGGCCTACACATGAGTTCTAAGCCATTGAGTTTCTGACATAGTGCCCTATCAACGTTTTTATTCTTTGAGGTCTGTGTGAGAATTCTGATGAATTTCCTAGAATAATGGCCACCGTTGCATTCCCAGATTTTGTTTGTTGGTGTTCATAAACAGACGAGCTACTAAGGTTAGTGTCCTGTTGGGAAGGATAAGGACGCTGGGGTAAAAGTGTTTACTAGACCCCAGTCAGAAATAGACAAGATTTGAGAGAGAAAATAATCTGCAGGAGGAGACAGAGTGCAGGGGCCAAACAGAAAGACAAGCCTCGGGAGGGAATGGGAGGTCTGTCTCTACAGTTAGGTTTAGACAGCCTTTGCCTCTGGGGGACCCCAGGCCCATCCTGTGAGTGAGGGGCGTGTGAGTGCATGCTGTTTCCTGCTTCCTCTTTAGCAAACGAAGGCAGGAGCCCATGCCAGACATTTGTCTCTATTTTTAAACTAGTGACATTGCTAAACGGGAGCGAATTGATGCCTTTCATCAATTAGTTTTTATTTTACCCCACTGCTCCCATTAGAGGGAATTTGAGGCATATGTGATTTAGTAAGCCTCTTTTTTTTTTTTTTCCGTCTCCTTTTTAAAGTGGAAAAAATTGAGAATAGTACCACATGTTGGTAAGTTGAGGCAGAGTGTTGGGAGTTCTAATGCAGCTTAGACTGCACAGTATCTCAAACAACAACTACATCCGCCACAAAAGAAAACAAAACAGTGCCCTCCTCCCCCAAAAAGGAAAGCCAAGTGGACTTAGTCTTCCTAGTGAAAAAGGAAAAAAACTAGCTGTGAGGGCTCGAGGCCACGGGGACGAGCAAGGCCTCTTTCTGCTCACAGAATGAGTTTTAGGCTGGCTGGGGTGCAGCCCCTGAGAAGCAGTGGAATGCAGTGGAAAATGAAACACCTTACAAACCACACAGTAGAACTTCTTCATCCTAGCGGGAATTTGACTCCGTAAGTCCTCAGGGAGGCCGGGTGGAAATGGGGACATTTCAGAGCTTGTGGCCAATTGCCGTCAGCTACAGGTAACATGTTTATTTGCCCTTCCCGCATGTGTATTCTCTTTTGCTGTGTTTACAATGACGTGAAGAATCCAGGTACAACGCCCTGGTTTGTCACCTTGTCACCGTTGATGATTTTAGTTTTGTTCCGACTATAGCTTTTTCAGCTTATATCAGCTTGCTTTGAATAGCAAATGAAACATCTTTGTAAGTGCAGAATAGTAGGGTCACTGAGTGGGGGGTTCCTTTCATCCATGTCTCTATTCATGGAGCTTCCAGGGGAGGGAAACAGTGGGCGGATACTTGTGATGACAGGTTCTATCATCTACTCTGCGATGGCCCAGCCCTGTCGGAAATGGACGGCTTTTCTCTGCTGCATTCTTCCCTTTGCTCTGTTATTCCCATATTTATAATTTAAGTTTTGACATTTGAGATAGCATTTTAATGAGTTTTTGTTAGTAGAGCTGCAGTAAGGAGGAAGTTGTACTCTGGGTGCCCCAGACCCATACCCTCCCCATTTCCTTCCCAGAAGTGGAATCAAATGTGAGTTTCTTAGGGCTGCTGTACTCCTAGCTGGCATCATTAAACAACCTGGACTGATGACCGAGTTTTTCTCTGACGGCTCGGGAAAGTGTACACTGTGTCTATTTTTTTTCTTTCCAGTATTGGTGGCAGACTTTTTCTTTACTTGATTAACAAATATATCACTCTAATCTGCCTCTGTCACGTGGTAATGCCGCTTATATGTTTATTATCAGTGTCTTGTCATATAAGGAAGGGCATCTTAATGGCCCTGTCTTTATACCCAATCACTTTTTTTAAGCTTTAGAGGTTTGTTTTGGCTCACAGTCGCATAGGAGTCACTGTGATGGGAGAGACTTGGCTCTGGTGGCAGGAGTGTGTGATATAGCTTGTTTGTAGCTTGGTGGTGTAGGAAACAGATGTGGGCCCAGCAGCAGGGCCAGGCTTTAACTCTGAAGGTACCCTTCCTCTCCAAGTGACATACTTCTGCTCGGTACATTCGATGTCACGAGGATCCAGTCTCCCCAACTAGCAGCACCGACTGGAGAGGAAGTATTCAGTCACGCTAGCCCATGATGGATGGTTCACATTCAAGCTGTAACGTTCTGCTCTGACGTCCATAGGTGAATGGCTGTCACACAATACAAAATGAATGCATTCAGTCTAACTGAGTCTTAACAGGTCCAACATTGTTTAAAAGCCCAGCGTTTTAGCTATGAGCACCTATAAAATGAAAAATCCAAGTCATATGCCTTCAATATACAGTAGCACAAAGTCAACGTCATTCAAAATGGGAGACATGGGGCCATAGCAAGGAAAGGCCTCCAAGAGAAACCTAGAGAACAGACAACAGATTCTACTGCTGCTTAGTCAGGGCCTTGGGCCCTGGTGGCAGCTTCCCAGCACACACACATGGCTGAGATAGACCCTCTTTTTTGTCTGGCCTCTGCCCTTTGTAATACCCGTGATTTATCTTGCTTGAGTCTACATGGTGCATATGGCTTTCCTCCTGTAGACGCTGTTATGTTCCTGGCATTTCCAATACCCCGGGGTCTCCACTCGTGACTTAGACTTCACTCTTATGGCTTTGTGCTTTGTTCTCTCAAGGGTCTCTTCAGCCTGGGACACACTGTACCTCTAGTTTGTGCGCTTTAAGTGACCGCATCTGTGCTCCTCAGGAGATTCTTTGCTGTATGAATAATTCTGAAATTGTTGATGTTTTTGTCCGTAATGGCAGATTTTAAGCTTGTGGAAGGGCTGCGTCTTAGAGATAAAGATGGGCATTGTTTTATACATTTATAATAGGAATGGTATTCTTCTGTAACAGTAAAATGAATGTTCCAGAACTAAGCTTTCCATTTCCCATTATTATCCTATTGTTTCCCCAAGGGGACTGCAAATGTCTAACTTACTAAATCATGTCTTTTCAGAAGTAGCAGGAGGCTGACGAAGTCTGGATTAGACTTCACATTGAATGTGGGAATCAACTAGAACCCAGAGATACAGGCTCGCTCATCTATGTCCCACTGGATCCCATGTCTCCTGATAGACAACTTAGGCTTTTGTTTCTTCTATGTTTTCTAATAGTGCTGAAGCCTGTGTAAGTTTCACAGCTTCTGACAATATGCACTGTGTGCTTTTCACTTCCCTCGAATGACCAAACATGCTGTGTTTTGTTGTGGCTCTTAAGATTGCTGATAGACAGGTGACACTGTCCTTTTCCAGCACCCACGTTAAAACCTTGAGCACTTCATTCCGTCAGCAGAATGCTAAGGTGTGACCTTGTGAAGTATTTCTGTTGCAGCAAGAAGAGAAACATCAAAGCTTGTGTTCCGTCTTTACCTTGAGTAGGTTTAAAGGAGAAGAAATGGCTGGGATGGAGGCTTGTCCTAGGGGAGTGTCCTTACTTACAGTAGTGGGCAGGACAGGAAAAGTTAGTGTTCCCAGGTAGTCACGGATTGTCGTCCTTCCCACACTGATCTCATACCTTTCTTAGTAAACTTCAGGCATTACTATTTACTATATTGAAAGTTTAATATATCCACTGATACTTTTCACCTTCCAGTGCCTTTTCTTCTGTGATTCAGACGCCAAACGGTGCCTCAGTTACCTTTACCTCTTGAGTATTGATTTGCTCTTAGAAATTGACTTGGGCTTATTCATTGTCTGTGCTCCTTGTGTGGTAAAAGTTCTTCTTGCTGAGTAGAAATGGATCAGACCAACACTAGGGGATTTTGTGATTCCTTTGAATAGTTTTATCCATTTGTATACATCTAAAATAATGTATACATTGAAAAATTTCTATGGCTTTTCAAGCTTCCGTCCTCAGAGTGCCTGTGTAAGAAATTCTGATTTGATGATCATGAGTTTTGGCATTGGAAGGGCTATTCTGTGCTCGGAACTTGTGCTGTCAATGCATCATGCCCGTGACTCTCAAGCAGGGATCCCTCAGGCCACCCCAGAGAGTGCTCTGTTGTAGTGTTTCTTTCTTCTCCTTTACTGTGTGTGTGTGTGTGTGTGTGTGTGTGTGTGTGTGTGTGTGTGTGTGTGTGCGCGCGCGCGTAGAGAGACTTTCCTATTGTAGATACCATTTCCAGCAGGGGTATGCAGTATCTCGGTGTAGCTTTCTTCTAGAAACCAGACTCTCTCAGCATATGTAAACAACATCTCAGCTCAGAATATGGATACGTGTTTTGAAATCCCTGTTAGGAACTAACTATAATCACTAAATAAGGAAGATCAATATTTCTAAATGACAGCCGAAAAAAGCAGAGAAACGTTCTGTTTCAGATAATGTGAGAGAAATGAGCCAACTGTCAGCCTTTAGCCGCATGTTACCTAACCCCCTGCTAGCTTGCTGCTTATGCTGTGTGCTGCTCTGTCTTTCTGTGGCATTGTTCCAGTGCTGGAACGCACTGTGGAAGCTTACCACTTTCCTTGCTCTCAGGTTGCCTTGTTCTTTTTCCTTTTCCTTTTCCTTTTTCTTTTTTCTTTTTTCCTTTTTGCATAAGAGCAAACTTCCTTTGCTTTGCCATGCAGGGCTTTTGCCTCTAGCTCCCTGGGCTGGAGACCTACCTGCGTTTTCTCAACCTCATTACACAGGGGTTTCTGTCTTGACTCCCTGACCATACTGGAAAGCGTTCAGGAACATTAGGATGCATTGCTCACGCCTTCTCCCCTTTTTCCATGACCGCTGTATTTCCACTTGGTGCTCTGATAACATGTGACTGGTACTTGTGTTCCTTCAGACTTCCTCCCTGTCTGTAGACGTGAGACTTTGCATACAAACGATTCTTTGTCTGAGAACGGCCTGTTTGGTCATTTGAAAGCCGCTCAGTGATTTCTGTTTTAAATATGTACTTTATGAGTGCTAGAGCTCTTTTTTTTTTTCCTTTTTTGTTTACGACTCTATCCCCATCTCCTTGCCCTGAAGCTCTATCGGAAGTCCCAGGTTCATTTTTGTATCTTCAATGCAAATGCAGAGTTTGACAATATAAGCTAACTGAATAGCCGTGGAGTTCAGTTCTCTGTCTGGCCTGGGGGCGGGTGGAGAGCATTGCTCGAATGGGTGCAGACTGAGGTATACATGAAGAAACAGAGCTAAACAATGCTATAGTGAGTACAGCAGAGAGAGCCAGTTATGAGTGCCAGCCCTCTGTCTTGGACCACGATCTTCCACTGTGCAAGCCCTGATTCTGGGGCTCTCCGTGAGGTCGGTGATCATGCTCAGGGTGGTAGAAGTTCTGCATTTTCTTTCTTGAAAACGGTGCAGGGTGTTTTGCATACATATTTTGAGAACATTCAGAAGATGAGCCAGTTGGTTGCAGAGTTTGCTGCTAAAGTCAGTTTCAAATCAGGGTGAGCTTTTCTGAAGCCCTATTTGCCAGGGACAGACCGTGTGGCCTGCCAGCGTCGTTCAGATGGTTCTGTAGTGACATTGCCTTTGTTTCTGCTTCCCCCCCCCCCTTTTCTTCTTATTCTTCCATTCCCAGAGGAATTTAGAGCTTGTAGGTGTGTATCTGAGCATGAACTGAACTGATGACATTTAAGGAAAGGGAGAAAGAAAATCCCAGGCAGCAGTGGCATTTGGGAGGAATGGGTACAGAAACAGAACCACTGGTGTAAGCTAGGCAAGAAAAGAGACCATGAACAGGGAGGGAACAATTCAAAAATATGAGAAAGCAGGATAGGTGAGTACCTTATCTGCTGCTTCGTCAGCCCGATTATTGTGGATTATTCTGGAACTGGAGGCATGTAGTGTGTGTGCTGGTAGGTTAGCGTTCCTCTGGTTTGGAATTATGGTGGCAGACAAAACATTTAGATTTACACAGGTTTGATTATTAATTGTAGATATAAAAGCTGCTAGGCAGTACCTGCTTCTGCTGATTTAGTTAATGCATGGTCCAAAGAGCCTGCTCCTGCTCTACCCGGAGGTGCTAAGCTTCTTTGCCAACTCTCATGATGGGACTTTGCTTGGCTTCCCCACTGTCGTATCTAGACTGCACATCGACTCTGTAGGATTAGGCTCCAGATTGAAGCCAATTCCCAGCTTTCTACTTCTCATACTTCAGCTTTATGTATAGAGTGGTAGAGTAAATTAACCATTAACATCGTATAATATTGCCCGACTCACCTGTTTTCAGTGGGGTGCCTGATCCCACCTATTCTGACCTATCTTGTTAGTTTTATTTCTGTACTCCCTTGTCTTAATCATGCCTGACAACTTAAACTTCATTGTTTGAATTGATTCATGCTTTTCTTCCTCGTTGCTTGGTCTTTCCGCTCTCACTGTTTTTATGCCTCTTTCTATTTGAGCTCAGTTATCAAAGTCATCTTCATCTTTTAAAGCCCTGTTCCATATAATACAGAAAATTATGAAGAAGTAATTGTTTCTTTGCCTCTCAGCCTCTCAGGCTTCTCACTGTTGATAAGCTCCGCCCCCCCCCCCCCCCCCCCCCCCGGGGAATATCGGTTTCCGGAAGGTGTGAATCACGTCCTGTACATATTTGTGTTTCTCCAGAGCCTAGTACCTTTCTTGTCAGAACTGGCCATTCAGGGAATGGCAGATGCCTGCTTTCCAGAGACTGGAAGGAGCAGGGGGCTTGGACAAGTTCTAGCAGTGAGAGACCAAATGTCCAGAATAATTGAGCAACTGGTTTCAGGGAAGGTTAGGGTGGATGCCAGGCACATGTTTCTGCATGTTTAAGGGGGGGGGGCAGTGTACCATGTGAAACAGGCGAGAATCACGTCAGGAGTGATCCCTGTCAGGACATTCGGGGACCTTGACAGGAAGCAAGCACTTTGTATATGAGTTCTAAAATATCTCTAGTGGCACCTTTGAGAGGAACTTGGATTAGGTATATCAGGCTTGGGTTTGCTGTGAGGAAGAGTGTGTAGTCAAAAAAGACCCTACCTGACTTGATGATTAGGTACATTGGAGGTGTGAGGAAGACGGCTACACGGCTTAGAGTGAGGAAGGGCCTGCCATTGGGCCACATGTCAGTAAGACAGAGTTAGTTGACTTGAAGCTGATCTGTTAAACTCGTTAAGAATAAATGAAAGGTTCTTTATGTGTGTGGAGGAAGATGCATCTCTTAGGGGTGTAGAGAAGATGTATTCCAGGTCCTTTCATCTGAGCTCATTTCCAAGGACAGTTTTATTAAAGGTAAATTAGTCTTCATGGATGCTAGGGACAGCTAAATGCTAACTTGTTGTCTGACTTCAGTACATTCTATAGGTTAAGGTACTTTCTTTTATGCACCTAAATAATGCCATTTCTATCCTTAATAAAACATTGTTTTTAAACTCTCTTAGTCTATACCATCTTCCCAGAACATTTTCATTCTACAGTCAGAATAATGGATTTCCAGAGGTTCATAAAGCTCAGATGATAATTTAGCTGGATATCAATTATGTAATTTCATTCTGATTGTTTGAAAATATCATCAACAGAGCCCCCTGGTAGGTTATCTAATCCCATGTATTCAGCCCTAAGTATATACATACGTGAGCAACACCACTAATGGACTCAGCAGGCTGTATTTGTGTGTGTGTGTGTGTGTGTGTGTGTGTGTAAAACAACAATAAAAGTAAAGGTTATGAATTTGAGAGGGTGTGGGGGGCCACAGAATAGTTGAAAGTGTGGAAATGATGTAAATATAGTACTAGTGTATGAAATTGTAAAAAAAATTTAAAATAATATTTAAAAATTAAAAACAGTATTCAACTACAACAAAATTTTCAGGTTTTGGTTTGATTCCTTTCACCTTTCTAATAGTGGAGACCACTGTCATCAGAAGAATATTGTTTGTTATTCCTAATATTACTTTAAAGTTGCAATGCTTATTGAATAATGTTTTCATGCAATCAGGGTTTTACAACATAAATTTTCTGGAGAAAATGCCTTTTACATCTGTATGCTTATGTGTGTTAAAAGGACACACTCACAGTTTGGCATTATTTTTTGATTTTTGCTCAGAGCAAGAAGGCAATTGCAAGGTGATGCAGGTTAGGATGAAAATGATTTGGCAGAGTTTGCTGAGGAGGCATGTTTAGGAGCTCCCAAGTGAGCTGTGGACCATTTACTCAAAGAGCAGTTCAGTTCTGAGGTTTAAAGAATGATATGAGAAAAATTGAATTTATTTTCATAGAAAATAAATTTTAAAATGTACTGCATGGCCATGACTGTCTTTATAAATACATCAACAGCTCTTGCTGTGAGGCCAGAGAGATACTCAGAGGTTCAGAGCTCTTTTACAAGATGGAATTTGAGACTGCCTATAACTCTAGGTCCAGGGGATCTGACGCCCTCTTATGGTCTCTGAGGAACACACACACACACACACACACACACACACACACACTCCCTGATTTAAAAACAATTTTGAAAATGTTGCTAGTTAAAGCCTAGTTTGTGGAATCAGGACTCTCAGTGTCTTTTATCTCCTTGTGTTTTTCCTGATTTGCTTAGATATCAGCTGTATCCATCATTTGCTTTGGGATCAGGCTTAGTTTTTTTTTTTTAAAATAAGAAACAACAGGCTATAAATATTATATACCTTTTAAAAAATGTTTATGTGTTGTAAAATAGGTAAAGAAAGCTGGAAGTTTGGTAGAAGGAAAGTAGCAAACTAGCCTTTTGTTTGGTTCAATTTTGATTATGCCCTACTAACCTAATTATTCATTAAATAGATGGTTGCCGTGACTCAGGTCCTAAGAATGCAGTCAGGGCCTGGGCCAGGGTTAGTGAAAATGCTCGCTGGAGAGAGCCACAGCAGCCCTGGATTGTAGCTTTCCTTCTTAGCCAGGGCCTGTTTCTGTCTAGATCATGGGAGCATCTGATGAGTTGATGAGAAAGATTTTGCAGCCACTTTGTACACTGTGGTAAACTGTAGTATGTAAAGAATAAAGAGAGCATCAGCAGGAAGGCAAAGAATGTTAAATTAATAATTATGGGCAGTTAAGCATTTTACAAGCATAAAGTGCGACATTGGTTAATTCAGAAGTGTTACTGTCTTTATTTTCTTTAGATGGGTGTTGTTTTCTGCCTTCTTGATGACTTTTCTATTAGTGAGTGCTTGTTACAGACCAAAGGCCCTTGGAAACAAATGGCCTTATAATAAATAATTCATATAAGCCAAGTTTTTCTAAGTTGTTTGCCGTTATTCCAAAGAGCCTTGTCAACTTTATTGTGAGAGAAGTCACTGCTATGAATTATTTAGTACAATAAATTCAGCACATTTGTAATAGAGAGATTTGGAGATGGGTCCAAGTTATTTATTATGGATTTTTTTCTTGTCGACTTGGCATAAGCCAGAATCACCTGAGAAGAGCCCCTCAATTAAGAACACGCCTCCATCAGATTGCCCTCTGACAGTTTGTCTCTGGGGCACAGCTTTAATTAATGATTGATGTTGAAAGGTCCGGTCCACTGTGGGCGGTGCTACCGTAGGCAGGTGGTCCTGAGTTGCAAAAGAAAGGTGGCCGGGGAAGCAGAGGTGGGGTGGACTCTGCTCCAGGTCCTGGCTCCAAGTTCCTACCTTAAGCTCCTACCCTGGATTCCTTTGTAGCCTGTAAGTCATACAAACGCTTTCCTGTCTTGTGTTTGGTCATGGTGTTTATCATAGCTATAGAAAGCAAGCTGGCACATTCATCCTGATCCTTTATGCCAGTCTATTTGCTGTGGTGTTTAGCAGCCATACCAAACTTTAGTTGTTTTGTGAGCAAATGGATGACATAGGAATCACATGAGTGGCCTCTACCTACAGTTAACCTACACAAAGGAAGTTTATCAGGAGTGACCTTCTCTCCTTCCTTCCTTCCTTCCTTCTTTCCTTCCTTCCTTCCTTTCTCTCCTTCCTTCCTTCCTTCCTTCCTTCCTTCCTTCCTTCCTTCCTTCCTTCCTTCCTTCCTTTTGTTAAACTCCTTCAAAAATCAAACAGGGATCTTGTCTTTCACATTCTCAGGGAGAAATTCTGTGACAATAAGCAGAAGAAGCAGTGCTCTCTTACCCCTGTGTCCTTTCACACTTAGGAGAAGCATCCCTAAAACTTAGTCCTTAGCCTTTTGCATGCCGCGTAGCAGGATTTGTTGCTTCCAGGATAAAGATTTGGGATCTTGCTGTGTCTTTGCACCTGGACATTGCACACTTTCCCGTAATGAGGCACAACTGAGGAAGAAGGCAGTGCTGTTGTTTGTAATCACAAGTTAGCTGCCCATGTGAATTTGCATTCGATTTTCTGACCGTTAGGTCAGTACTCTTCATAATCACGTTTTCCTTCTGACTTTGTTTTTTCAAATATTTATTGAAGTTTGTGTACTGGAGGCATACACATGAGGAGTAAACATCCAGCTTCTAAGTAGTCCTTGCCTCATCAGTTTAGTACATGGACTGGACCACAGATGGACAGATAACTACTTCATTTAAACATATGGCGACATGGAGTGTGCTGGTTAGTTTTGAGAGAGGGATGCAAACTGGAGTCATCTGGGAAGAGGAAACCTCAGTTGAGAAAATGCCTCCATCAGACTGGCCTATGGGCAAGTCTTTGGGGACATTTTCTTGATTAATAATTGATATAGGAGGGTCCAGCCCTATCCACCTCAGGGCTGGTGGTCCTGGGTTGTAGGAAGTGAAACAAACTAATGTAGTCATTAGGAGCAAACCAAAGAGCAGTTTCCCTCTGGTCTCTGCGCCAGTTCCTGTCTCCAGGTTCCTGCCTTGGCTTCCCTTGATGGACTATAAGCCAATAAACCCTTTCCTTCCCAAGTTGCTTTTGCTTGGTGCTCTATCACAGTGACACAGGTGCAAACTAGCACAAAGGGTTACCTGGGAAAGAATAAGGCTGACTATGACAGCGAGTCGGGAAGGCTCCTTCAATACGATGGTACAACTCGTGTTAGAGGAATGTAGGTTTGAAACAACCTGGCATTTGGAGGAATATAAACGGTATATTAAGGCCAGAATATTTCTGTGGCAACAGCTGATGAAGAAAAAAGCTCAAGGCACAGAAAATTCTGCTTCCTTCTTTAAAGGGGTTGTAAGCATAGGAAGGACAGTCATTTGATTTTCATCTCAGACATATCATTATATATTTTGTATATATTTAATGGGCACATAGAGTAGGAATTATTACTGAAACCAGAATGGGTAATGAGCAGGTTCTAGTACTGGCAAGAATTAGGAGGTCTGGCCTGAGCAGAGAGAGAGATTTGGGAGATAGAATTAGTAAGAAAAGAGGACTCCTATGAAGGCAAGGGAGTAAGGAAGCGATAGGATTGCTATAACCTAGAGAATTAGATAGGTTGCCAAGGCAGAAATACAGTCACAGAAAAGGGACTACAGGATTGAATGGGCTTAGAATGTTTAAGACTTCGGGCATACTGAGCCTGGGCTGTTGGACAGAAAGATAACAACAGTTGCGAATGGCACGTAGAGCTACTGTACAGTGTAAAGCTCGTCAGTATGTAGCAGGCAGGTTCTGTGCCACTGAAAACGCATGGCTATTGATTTAAATAATCAAGGGGTTTACTGTGAAAGGAAACCCGGGCCAAAGAATCAGCAGCCTTGTTTATTGATCATGGAGCAAAGGTTCATTTTGAATAGAAATGATAAAACAGATAAAATAATTTCCTCATCATGCCCTTCATCTTAGATTCTCCTGGCTCATTTGCCTTCTTGCCCGTGAGTACAGAGCAGCAAGAGTTACACACGACATATTCTAAACGAGGGCTTAACGAATCCCAGTTGCCAGAGCCAGACTCGTCTTCAAGAAATTGGAAGGGATCAGAGCTTTATCGTGAAATGTCAAGCACAGTGCAGCAGTTACTTTCATAATCTGAAGAAAACCGGGCAGTGGCTAAAAAAATTTATGTGTACAATCAAATTATTGTTTGTATATATGATCTCAGTGGAGCGATATGTTTACATCTTCAAGGTTTAGAGAGATATATGTTTTCCGTGAGCTTTTAGAAATTACTTGGAAGTATACTATTAGAGAATTAGAATTTCCCAGAGGTAATTGGTAACTGGGGGGGGGGGTCGTCTTTGAACAGAAGCTCTGGGGATGACATGGGAATAAGTGTAAAGCAGAAGACTAAACCAGTGTTCTCTGGGCCTGGAAATTCTTCACGATGCCGGAAGCAGTTAGAGAGACAGGCTGTGGTTTGAAAGCCCTTAATCTAAGAACTAAATATTAGGGACTAGGCTTCAGGGTCAGTTCCTAAGCCAGTGTGGGGCCATATAGCATACCTCTCAAATGAGCAAAAGTGTTGAAGGAGGGCTTTGAACAGCTTGGCATTGCCATTGGTAGAATATCAAGTAAGGGAGGCAGGGCTGTGTACTTGTTTTTTTAAGCTTGATACGATCAAAGCCAGAAAAGGCAGTCCCCATGGCAGGAGATTAAAAATAGTGTGTGTAAGGGGTGATGCCTAAGACACAGTGTAAATAAAGCATTTATTGCAGCGTAGTAATGGATTTGTTAAAGATTTAGATTAACAAACAGTCCTCAACTGTGTGCACTTAGGAGATACCATCTCAGAACCAATCAAACGAGGGAAGTTAAAAATAAAAAATAGGCCAGGACCTTTCAGGAACAGACAACAGAAAAGACAGAGAGGTGGCAGAGTGAATTCTAGTGTACACTTAATGAGGATAATCATTAGACAAGGCTGAAGAATTGCCTAGTGTCCTGAGATGTAGCTCTCTAGTAACCGGAATTGCAAAAGCAATGCCCCAATAATCGGAGTAACAGAAGGAACGTGAGTTGCCTGCACAATTATACTCCTAAACTTAGTTCTTAAATTTGTGCTTTAAATCTTTATATTAACTGAACAGGGAGCTTCTAACCCATCCTATTGAATTGCTGACTAAAACCTGCCAGAATTAGGACCTAAAGAAAACATTTTGATCATCTGTTCACCATGTCTAGTAGATTACCAGGGATTTCCAAGGTCATAATTCAGATTTAATAGAAATTTATACCTAGAGCATAACCTGCATAAGGCATCTTTGGCATAGCGCAGTGTGCCTTAGCATGTTAGGAAGCCTGTAGCTCAGGGCCTCGTAGACTCATTTGACATGAATGCTGCCCTTTTGTATTTTGGTCATGAAATACAGTTAACAAGTCATAGGAGGCTGGTCTTTTAAAAAGCAGGCTTTGAAAAACATGAATGTAAATGTAAAAATATATAGTAAAATTAGAATAATAAAGCCTGTAGTTGGAGCCTGTGAGAGATGGCTCATAGTTTCAAGCATTTGGTGCCGAGGCTGAGGACCTGAGTTCCATCCGCAAGACCCGCAGGCTCAGAGGCGGGGAAAGAGTCTTCTGAAAACCTTTCCTCAGGACCCCTCCCACCCACTCCTTGTGTCATGTTGTGACCCCTCATAGTAAAGCAATACAGGTAATAAAAGAATTTGATAAAGATGTGGTTTGTGTAACTATTTCAGCATATTATATAGTAATCTATATGGTTAACATACGTTCCCTATTATATTGTATATATATTGTACATATTATATAGTAATATGAATGTTTAACATACATCCCCTGTATCCTACATATTTGTATGATTAACATACATCACCTGTATTGTACTTTATGAGATAGCTTTTATAGACGTATGTAAATTTTCCCTAAAAACAAAATGAAATGATATGCTTACCAGTAATGATGACCAGGAGTTATTTGAGCATAAATAAAGATGACTTGCTCGAAAATAGCTGAATTGTTCATTGACTCCTCTAGTTCAGTAAGAGTTGTACGCTTAGCTTAGAGAAGGGGGACAATGTTTGTTGTCATCTGACGCTGGCTCCTTTTTAGTTACAAAACCAAAAGTCATCTTTCAAAACAGGGATTATTGTTTGTCCTGGGATATAGTCAGTTTAATATTCTAATTTTGTTTAAGTCTGCCCTTTTCCCCTTCCTTCCTTCTTCCTTCCTTCTCTTTCTCTCTCTCTCTCTTTTTTTTCTTTCTCTCTTTCTGTCTGCTCCACCCAACTATGTAGTCCTAAGTAGCCTGCACCTTGCTCTTTGGACCAAGCTGGTCTCACACTTAGATATCTGCCTGTCTCTGCCTCCTGAGTGTTAGGATTAAAGGTCTGTACAACTTCACTCATCAAGTCTGTGCTCTTAATTGGTGTAGTTTAAATTCTTTGACAGGTGAAATATGTGAACCTTAAGATTTTTATTACTCATTCTAATAAAGAGCTGTCCTAGGACTTCATGGTTCTAGCTATTTAAGTGATAGTATTATTTGTAATATAACCTTGTATAATTTTAAGATTAAAATAGGTTTTAGATGAAAGCCTATTATGTTTTTTTCATGTTTTCTTTTTAATTATAAAACATGGTTTTTCAGAATTGAAATTGATGATCTTTAGGACAGGTTTTTGTATTTGGTTAATTTGTGCGTCAAGTCTTGAATTCTTAAGATGAAGCTTATTATGGTCTAATCATTAAGTGGCTAGGTATTCATAAAGATTCTTGAACACTGAAGAAGTATGACTCTCAGCATAGAGGATGCCCAAAAAGAAGTGGTTATACAGGAAAATGAAGGAATTTGGGGACCTGAAGCTGGACTGGAATTTTCCAGGATGCGGTTGACTTTTGAACTAAACACAAATTTCTGTGGTCTTGGCCATGTCTATATAGTTCTTGAAGCACTAGCTTTAACCTGTGGGTTTTGAAGAGTCTGAGAAAATCTTGTTCCTATGGAGATCTCTATATTTGTTCCTGCGAGGAAAGAGCCTCCAGTACACCCAGATAACTCCCTGTGTCCCTATGCATGAGCGCGTGTGCATGCGCACAGCACTCATGACTACGGCTTCACATTTTAAATTTCTTATCTGTAATCTGTAATTATTTACTATTCGCCCTGTTGTAATATTTTCAAACGCTGCCTGTGGAAAAGTCCTACAAAGTATACAACTCTATTTTTGCTGGAAGAATACATACCAACAGAATTTGTAAACCTTACAAATCAAGACAGAAGGGCAACTTGAAGATCCTTTTTATCTCTCTTTTATATGAGCTTCAAGTTCAAAAATAAGCTTGCCGGATTGCAGAGGAGGGGTGGGACAGGCAAGAGACAGGTCCATGGTCTGCCTAAGTCTGCTTGGCTTAGGAGTGCTAGGGTCAAGGCCAGAGGTAATAATTTTTGTTGCTATTCCTTAGCATGTTTCTCCCTTTTTGGATACATTTTCTTGCTGATAATTATGACTTTGTAATACTTTTTAATTATCATAACAAAAGGGAAGTAGTCAGATGATAATGTTTATTGAAAAATCACAATGAGGATACATATGGAGTATTCTCAAGAAAAAGTGATTATTAATTTTTAGCTTAGAGGAAACAAATTCACAGCTGTAGTAAGTGAATTCCTTTCATATTGTAATTTACTAAAAGTTAATATGTGAATTAGTAAATAGGCTTAGGGCTGAGACGTTTTCAGTGTTGACTTGCAGTGGGAAACCATGGAATACCGTGCACGTTGCTAGTAATTGATTTCATTTTAATGTGAGAAAACTATAGGGAAGTGTGTGCAAGGAGGAAAAGTTCCTGCCCTGAAGCCGCCCACATTTCTACTTTGCTCATTTACTTTAACTAAATGCTATTGCCCAGGTTTGCTGAGATAACACATTATAATTTGAAATCTTAGAGCTTTGTGTTGTCTTTACATCATTTGGGGAAAAAATAACAAACGAAATTAAAACAACATTAATTTTTTGTTTGTTTTGTTTTTGTTGAGGTCATCCATGTTTGGTATGCCACTCTAAGCAAATAAAAAAACCTTATCCTTCATGATATCTTACCTTTAATTACTCAATAATTTTCTTTTCCACAGAAAATATTAACTGAGGGAAACCTTTGGAATAATCACACATCACTTCCAACTAACCCACAGCACCCCTAAATTCCCATCTGACTCAGAATGTCAGTAAACTCTGAATTTGTGTAACATGAGTTATTATTTATGAAGAAATTAGAATTGGGTGGACTTGAGAGACTAGAAAGGACTGGAGGCCTCGTGGTAGCTTTGGCTGATGCTGAGATAACTAAGGTTCAGCGAGGTTGGTCAGATGCCTCAGAGAAAGTCCTTGGTAGACTTGGATGAGTCTGTGTCAAGATCTTCTCCCCTGTGACTGTTCCTCTGTGAGACTTTCCCGGGTAATGTCCAGGCTGCCAAGGCGTGGAATAGCCACAAAGGTGAAGCCAGAAACTCCCAACTTGGTAGGACTCTTAGGTCTACTGCCTTGCATGAGAAGAATACTTAACAATGTATTTTGCCCATGGACTAACCCATAATTACATTTAAAATATAATTTACTAACATTTAAAAGTCAGCTTTTCTGACTCATATTCTTGCTGCCAGGCCTGAGGCATTTGCTTTCAGTATGAATTATAAATAATTAACTAAGTTATGGTAAAGCAAACACTTCTTTAAAACGACAAATTAAAGGGTAAGTGGTTGAAGTAGAAAGCTCATTACTTTGTCAATTAATCAAATAATGTTATATTTTAGTATTATTGGTTTTCTCTTCTAATATAAAAGTGATAAGCACGCATTTAAAATGGCTTTGTATGTTTAATATGTTGAACAAATTATAGGTGGGTATTCTCCCTTCTCATGGAATTAGACTGACAGAATCAAAAGACAAACAAGTGGAAAAAGTCAGGGGCAGGTATCAGAACAGTCACCTTCTAGAAAGTTCTGTTTAACGAACAGATTTCACTGGAAGACTGTGAATCCCAGAAGAATGAGAGATGCCTGTAAATGATATGTCTCAGTTGGAAACTTACTTGTCGACATACTAATTTCACTAAAACATGTTTCACTGATATTTAGAGTTCTCGTTTGTTTCACTCTTGTGTTGAGTAATAAGTAGCCCTGTTTTAGCCTGTATAATGTCTAGACAGAAAGAGCTGCTTTAATCTGTAAGGCTGTGAAGTCATCAGTCAGCACGGATGTGCATGTGTGATAAAAGGGAGAAATGAAGAGAGACATTATTTCATAATATCTGCTTTCTCATCATAGAGCAATTCCGTGGATTATAAATCAAAATCTGAAATTGCTTTTCTGACTCTTTCTTTCTAACAGATCTGGGCATTTGGTTTCAGTACAAATTACCAATAATTAAGTAATTTGAAAGTAGGCATTGCAGGAATTTAAGTTGATGTTTTGAACGTTCTTCTGTTTTCCAGATTTTAGGAACCGTTAACTGTGTTTTGTCTCATACTGAATGTTTACAGCATTCACAGACGAGCTGAATAAAAGGGAACACAGTTGGTAACCCACAGTAGCTTATTGTGTTTCAGGAAGGCTAATTGTGGAAAAAGAACTGTGCCAGGCCTTATGGGAGAGTCAGAGAGCTTTACTGCAGACTTTGCTGGTAAGGCCTTCGTAATCCCTCTTGGTAGTGCCTTTAACGCTAGGAAAAAGGCCTTAGTGCCGAGAGTCTACCAGGGCATGGGGCTAGCAAGGGGTAGTAGGCCAGGTGGGGTCATTGTGTAAAGCCCTCATGGGACTAGGCAGATTTGTTCCTTGCTTTAAGGAAAGCTGTTTCAATGAGTAAAATTAAGATTTCTGAAGACCAGAAATGGGACTTTTTTTTTTTTTTTTTGCATTGATAGTTGGGTGCGAGACTGATTTGTTCTCTTCACAAAGGCTCAAGTGGTGTATCTGTAGAATAAAAACCCCACCCTCTACCTGAGACCCAGTCGTAAGGGCCACACTGGGTAGCCTCAGACTTGGTTGATATTCCTTGACTGTCTCTGGGGTGGAAGTTTCTGCAGACTGCTCCACGAGGTTCTGAGTCTCAGTAGAGGGACCTTTGCTATTTATCTTGTCATTAACGTCTGCTGGTTCACAGAAGGAGCTGAGGAAAATCCTCTTGCCCGAATAAGGGCCCATGATGCATGTCCTCTTGGTATGACACTTTGATATCCTTTTGAGTGACAGTGAAGTTAGTGATGTCTTATACCTGTGGTAGTCTCTCAAAAGATTTCAGTCTGTGCTTTTCTTGTTTGACTGCAAGGTACCATTTACAGATGGTCCTTACCAATACTTTTCAGGTCCACTGAGACAAAGCTGGATTTTGTAGGCTTCATGTTTCCATCTGCTCAGCAAACATTTGCATTTCTACAGCGCACCTACAGTGATATCAGGGTGGAAACATGGTGTCAGCATGGCAAACTCCAGGCGTTTTAATGGTCTAGGGTTGTTCAGATCCCTAAACGTGGTTCACCAATCGTGAAAAAAAAAGGCTTTTCCCCCCTTTATACCATTTTATCCTAAACAATGTCACAAGTGGACATCAGAATGTAGGGACCCACCTTGACATTATGCATAGTGGAGGGACGTAGGCTGTTTAAAAGTTCAATGCCTATTTAGCGATAGCTTTCTTTAAACTGGTTTTATAATGAGGACACATATATGTGGGAGTTTAGAGTTAAAAGTGTGTTATTACTGCTACTTAATATTCATTAATTTTGAAAATATTCTAAGTAGTGTGCAAGAAGTAGATTTATTGGCCAGTCCTAAGTGATTGAACCTAATGTTTCAGTGATTCACACATCAGAAATTGTTCATGGTATTGGTTATTGCTTTGAATGAGCATCATCTTTTGAAATAAGATAATTCATGATTTTTTTCTCTTCAGTTAATTGGCTTGATGTACTTCATTAGCATCTGTAAAGGAGAGACAAATTTTGCCTGGCCATTTTTGGATAATTTGGAATAGAGTTTCCATTTAAAACAATCGTACTACTTCTATACATTCATTGACCTTGCCTGTTTCTTGCTCTCCTAGATCTTTTAAAGAACCAGAAGGCATGTAATTAATGGTAAACTTAAGATTTCTAAATGAAGTTTGGTTTGTATTTAAAGCCATTTTACCAACATTAAAGTGTGTAGCACACACAGCAGAACCACCGTGGTGATAAGGGAATCAGGTTATCTTTAACAATGCTAAGGGAGTCTAGGTGCGGTGATGGGAAAGCTCCTTCGCCTGCTGGTTATCACTGCATCAAGTTTACTAAGCTGAGAGCTAAGTTAGGTCTGTCTGTCTGTCTGTCTGTTATCTATCTATCTATCTATCTATCTATCTATCTATCTATCTATCTATTTATCTATCTATCTAATTTATATTTTATTGAATATAGATTTTTTTATATATTATATCCTGATTATGGTTTTCTATCTCTGTACTCCTCCCAGTTTCTCCCTGTCTCCCATCCTGTCCAGATTCACCCCCTTTCTCTTTCTCATTAGAAAATAAACTAGCTTCTAAGGGAGAATAATAAAATACAGTCCACAACACACAAACTGTATTCATTTAAACACTGCCTGGCCCATTAGTTTCAGCCTCTTATTGGCTAATTCTCACATCTTGCTTAACCCATTTTTATTAATGTGTGTAGCACCACAAGGTGGTGGCTTACCAGGAGCGCTCTTAACCTGCGTCTGACTCAGAGAGGAGAGGCATGGCGACTGTCTAACTTCCCTTCTTCCCAGCATTCTGTTCTGTCTATTCCACCTCTCTAAATCCTGCCCTATCAAAAAGCCAAGGCAGTTTCTTTATTAACCAATGAGAGTCCTCCATCATAAGAGAAACTAAAAAAAAAAAAAAAAAACACATCAGAATAGGACAAACAAACAGAAGAAAAAGAGCCCAAGGAAAGGTACAAGAAACAGATAGAGATGTAATTGTTCCCACTCTCAGGAGTCCCATAAAAAACATCAAACTGAAGTGACACATAAATCAAAGGAACTGTGGGGAAGAAGCCCTGGCATGGCATGATGAGACGAGGAATCTCCAAAGATGCCACTGAGTTTGCATTCTTTGGGCCATCCACTGCTGGGCATGCAGCCTACCCTTGAGAGTTGTTTGCTGCCTCAGAGCAAACTAAATTTTCATCTACAAATGGTTATCAATTAGAATAGCTACTGGGTTAGGGATTGAGGCACGTGTCCCCTTCTTTCAGCTCTAGGACCGCATCTGGTGCAGACCCAGGCCTGTACATGCTACCTCAGTCTCTGTGCGTTCATAATATGGGCCTGTCTTGCTACCTTTTAAAAGTCATGTTTCCTTGATCAAGTCTTCCTTTTTCTTTTTCTTTTCTTTTCTTTTTTTTTTTTTTGTTTTTCGAGACAGGGTTTCTCTGCAGCTTTTTTAGAGCCTGTCCTGGAACTAGCTCTTGTAGACCAGGCTGGCCTCGAACTCACAGAGATCCGCCTGCCTCTGCCTCCCGAGTGCTGGGATTAAAGGCATGCGCCACCACCGCCCAGCTTGATCAAGTCTTCCATCCGCTTTGGCGCTTCACTCTTTCTGCCTCCTCTTCCACAAGACTCTCTGAGCCCTGAGGTGGGAGGGGTTTGATGGAGGCGTCCCGGACAGGGCTTCTGAGGTCTCACTCTGCATATTATCTGGCAGCGGGCCTCTGTATTTGTTCCCATCTGCTGCAGAAGGAAGCCTATCTGATTGTGACTGAGCAAGTGCTGATTATAAGTGTGACAGGATATCAGTAGGAGTCATTTTATTGCTTCCCCCCCCCCCCCCCCGCCCTAGTAGTATTTTACTCTAGGTCCCTGGTCTCTTTAGTATCAGGTTCTTGGTCAGTCAAGCAGGGCAGGTAAGGGTTTCATCTCATGGAGTCAAATCAGATATTGGTTGGTCAGCTTCACAGGCTTTGTTCTGCCATTGCGTTAGCATATCATGCTGGCAGGACACCATTGTAGATTAAAGGGTTTTTAGGATAGCTAAGTTTTCCTAACAGCCATATTTATACTTAAAGTCTGATTTTTCGATGCCTTTCTATCAGATTCTCAAACCAACACCATAGCTGCTTTTGTTTCTTAGAAAACCTCCTGCTGCGGATGGAAGCCTTGCTGGTTGCTGCCTTCCGCAGGATCGGCTCTGCCGCCCACTGAGCTTGCTGCTGTCGATAGAAAAGGAGCATAACTCAAAGAGATTTCCCCTTTTGTTTTTCTCATTTGGCTTTTCTTAATTATGCCCAAACTGATTTGAACATTAAAAATATTCTAAAGACTTTCTCACGCTAATGAAAGCTAGTCAAGGACAGAGCATGCCTGCAAGCCCCACACTGTGAAGGATAAATTAATTCTCGTGTGTGTTTTTCTTGTACTTTTGAAAATGGAGACCACACAGATATGCTGTGATGTCACCTACAAGAAACAGCCTTAGAAAGCCGTAAATTGTTGAGTTTGATGAGAAAGCAAACACTCCTCACCTAGTACGAATTACGGTATGTTTTTCTGCACATTGTGTGGTAGATATTTAAATATTAACTACAAGATATGGTAGATGTTTAAGTATTAACTTCACGATGTTGAAAGAATAATGGTGGAAGAAAGGGACCAAGTAGAAAGGCAGTCTTGTTACTAGTGTCAGTAAATCGGAAGACACCAAAAAGGAAACGTGTTTATTTTTTTGTGTATGTGTATATGCATGTATGCTTTATTATAAGGAAAGGACTCATTTGTTTGGATAGACGACTGACTGCTGATTGTCTTCCTGACCAGTTGCCACTTCCATTTCTCGAAGCTGTACCAGTGGACACATCGTGAAAAGGGCAGTTGGCCAGCCACAGCCTAGTGTATGTGGAAAGGTCAGAGGTCACCTTGGGGAGTCAGCTCTTTCCTTCCACCGTGTGCACAGCGTGTGCACAGCAGGGATCAGACTCCGTTATCCGGCTTGGCAGAAGTGCCTTCCCTTGCTCAGCCATCTTGCAACCCTTCCCGATCATTTTTCTCTGTTAAGGAAGATAGACAGAAGGGGCTTTAGACAATGACTTGTGCTGTGACTCCCCTTCCCTCACTGCCTGGACCACCTGTGTTAACATATCTTTTTTCCTAATGATTGTTTTACATAAATTGAAATCAGGTGATATTAGGACACATTGAGTACCTGGAATGCTTGACAAAACAGAATCTTGCAAAATAAATATTCAGGATTGTTGACCTTGGTTTTACTGTGGTAACTTCCTTTAAAGCCTTGTAACTCCTGGAGACTATGTCCAAAACCCATTGTTGTGTCTCTGTGGTGTTTGGGGAGTTACTGTGCCGGGAAAGAGTAGTAGTAATACGTTCAGAAGCCGACAGAGCAAACAGGCAGACTGGAGAGAGAGATGTGGGATCAGAACAAAATACTAGCAGGAGTATCACCACGCTTCTCGGGCCGTCCAGTCCCACCTGAGAGGAGTTATACCTGGCCTGGATAAGTGGGTACTTCAAGCGAGTTGGTCACAGCTGAAGAACCCCAGCCTGAGAGCCCGATGCCTTTTAGAAGTGATGTTAGTTGGTCACGCCAGCAGCAGGTTTCTCACAGTAGAAACCAAGTTTCTGTGACCCACATTTACATAATGGTACTGAGCTACAGCAGCGGCTCTGGTGGGTACCAGAGAGGTTGGCAGTCCTGGTGATGATATACTAGGACATTTGGGATGGGGGACCATGACACCTTTGCCAATGGTCTACTCTTTATCTGCGCATATTTCCCTATGAATATACTACCCCACTCCTAGCTTAGACTAGGTGTACTGTCAGGCTAAGATCAAATTCTTTTAATATACTTCATAGAGTACACAGCGAAGCCTATTATCAATAAAAGGAGGTCAGATGGCAGTGCCAAGTCAGCCATGTTCCTTAGGATTCTGGACTCAGCAAACCAAAGTAAAGTTTTTCAGATACTTCTTTAGAGTCCTTTCTTACGTGCTGTGTGGATTGTTTCATCTGACCAGGGCTATTATTTGTACCTTTTCCGTTAAGCCAGGATGTAGCTTAAGGCTAGTTATTACCCATGCAATGTGAGGGAGTGGGCTTAGATCTTCCAAGGTGAGGACGAGTTTCTCGCCGTTTGCTCTGGGGCATGAGCTCCTTTGACACAGAATACTTTCAGTTCTGTCGGAAACGAAAGCCTTGTTTCCTCTAATAATATGGCCTAACTGTTTTTAATACCCAGATAGTTCATCTCAATGTAAGGTTGCTGTTTAGGAGGTAGGAACTGGGAGGTATTTTTTCCTTATTGTGTCAGGAAAAGCAAATGAATTTGACTTGGAGAGGTTATCATTAGAACTTGTCAGGATTAATGAGCTACCCTTGGGCTATCACGTGACCTGTTCGTCGCAGCTATGGATGCACATGTTGTCCTTGATGTAGTGCATCCTAGGCACTCCCAAGGAGAACTATCTCCTCTCTCAGAGTCTGGGCATCCAGCAGAAGTCAGGTATCCCTGTGGTTAGTCAGGGAGCCCTGTTATGGAAGCTGCAGCCCCTTGAAGGGAACCGAGGCTCGCAAGGGACTGAGAAATGGCTTCTAGAACTATTCAGGACAGCACAGTAGGTGTTTCTAGTTGGTGCAGTTGCTTCATTCACTCTTGAGCATTTGGAGCAGCATGAGCACCAAGGGCAAGAACAGAATTGGGTTGGTGCGCGTCCACTGCAGGCTACCAGTGCCTTGAGTTTCCTTGCTCCTGCAGTGCCTCCAGTCAAATGCCGCATGTCTCTCGACTTCTCACTGTGTGCAAGCTCTAAGCCGTGGATGTGTTTTGTCTGTTGGAGTCCTGTGCCGTTCTTAATGTTTCACTTGGAGAGGAGATCTGTATGGTTCCTCCATTGCCTTTCTATAAGTATTTTTTTTCCAAATCCATAAACTACTCTGTAGATTAATAAGTGTTCATGGTACACACATGTCAGACTTTCCATACCATGTTCACACTCAGAAGTAGAAGCAGCAACAGCAGTACATGGTAAGGGTTTGTGTGGCCCATTTGTATCCTTCCCAGTAACCTCTGCTCTTTTTGTTCATCCCCAAGTCCTGACAATCAAATGTGTGGCCTTTTCCATCTAAGAAAAACTGGGAAGATAACCCAGTGAGAATCGAGATTCAGAAGAGTCCTCCAGTCTGGCTGTGTCCTCTCTGCCCTTTCTTCCTGTAGCCTGTGGTCCCGGTCTTGGGCTCCTTTCTCTTTAGGGTGGTAGTTCTCAACCTGTTTGTTGAGACTCCCTTTGGAGATGAAGGGCACATTCACAGTGGTCTCTTAAGATCATCGGAAAATATAGATATTTGCATTATGATTCATAACAGCAAAATTACAGTTATGAAGTAACAAAATAATTTTATGGTTGGGGGGGGTCACCACAACATAAGGAGCTGTATTAAAGGGTTGCAGCATTAGGAGAATTGAGAACCACTCTTTTAAAGGCTAGCACATCCGGAAACAAAGGCTAGCGTTAGGTAGTGAAGATACCTAACAGTGAATTTTAAAAGTGCCACACTTGCTTAGTTCGTTCACTGAGACGATTGCCTCCCAGTCCCCAGTTCTCCAGAGGCGCATTTGGTTCAACTGTTCGGCTTTGGTTGAGGCCAGCTGCTTGCTTTGAGGCTGCCATCGTTCAGACCGTGATCACATTTCTTCAGTGGCCATCCCCCTCATCTTTCTTGGGAACTCATGTTTAAAAACCGTACCCACATTGCCTCTGGTTGGGCCTCTTGGAAGATATTCCAATTAAGTCATTGTTTATCTTAGTGTACTGCTTGGTGCTTCTCCCTCCCCGACCAGAGAAGAATGCAGCCTTCACACGGAATGCAGTGAGTAACAGGATTCAAAAGGAAATGTCTGTTTCGCACCTCGGTTTGCCACACTTTCACAGGTGACAGAAGTTGCTGGGCAGATCATGGTCGCAGTCGAAAGCACAGCAGGCAGCTGGAGAACTAGCCTCCAAAGTGCTGGTGCTCTTACCCACAAGCGCTTGCCTGGTAGTTGGGCTTGAAGTGAGTTGGGTTACAGCTGAGGAACCCAGAGCTCAGCACTCGCCCCGACTCGTAGAAAGCACCAAGCAAAGCCGCCTCCCCCAACCTTGGAGTAAGTATTGCAATGATGCTCTTCTGTGGTCCCCGGCCTGCATCGGTAGTTATCAGAAAGGGCCCAGGGGGAGAGGGAGGTAGACTTCGGGGTTTGGCACACTCCATGAGGCCTTTACCGGGGCATTTGGCTCTCCTGATTCTATTAATAATGTAAACACCTCAAATATACTAGCCATTTTTTTCAAACAATGAACAGGAAGCTGTATGGTACTATCATACTGCATGTGACTTCTGCTCTTAGTGGTAATAAAACATTCCAGAGTTTATGTCACTAAGTCACTGGCTGCTTGGTGAAATGGGTCAGGACTTCGTGTCGTCCTCTGTATTTTGCAGAGAAAGAAAGTGGCGCATTTGAGAGGTTAAGTGGCATGTGTCGCAGGTTTGACCTAGAAGTGATGGGACAGACCTTGTACTGTTTGCTTCTAGTTCATGGAACCCCATGTAGGCCCGAGCAGGAGAGGTTATGAGTAACATTTGTACGATATTAAGAATTCAGTATAAGCCAAGCACTGGCACATGCCTTTAATTTCAGGACTCAGAAGGCCAAGGCAGGTGAATCTGTGAATTTGAGGCCAGCCTGATCTACAGAGCTAGTTCTAGTTCAAGTCTACCAAAGAGAGGAAGAAAGAAAGAAAAAAAAAGAATTGCAGCACAATTTTCACTCCCTGGAGTTTTCAAAATCCTGTTAGCATTTGCCCAGGAGAGATATTGTTAATATTTAATTCCATTCATATGTGTCTTACTACAGAGTTTGAATATAAGCTTGAATTAAGATTTTACTGTTCTTAGTGTCAACCAGGAAAAGAGAGTGGGAAACGAGTTAAAGTAGCTCTTGGACTCTGTTGGGTTTTGCTGTGAAAAGCCCAGTTGTATGTGCTGATGCCCTAGCTTGACACTTACGCTCAGAACAACACTAAAATAAGAAGTGGACATTTGTAACTTCCAAGTTGAAAGGACTAAGGATCATCCTAACTCTGTGTGAGCAGCAAGTCCGGAACATCACAGTAGTCAGGATACAGTTAGCTCAGACTCTCCCTAATTAATCTTTCTTTCGGTATTTATAACTTCGGGTTGAAAATTCTTTCCAGGGCACAATTTGCATACAGCTTCTCAGCCTTGGAACAAACATCTCATGACCCACATACATGCCTCTTTAGACATTCTGACTTTTGAGATGAGGGAGGTTTGCTTTCTGAAATATGAGTTATTTGGGCCTAGTAACTTAAAGCAATTTCATTTCTCTATAGCAGTGTTATCTTTTGTATTATACCCCACAAGCTATTATAATCTCAGATGATAAACTTTTAAAAATGCGTAAGCTGTAACTATTATAAACTAAAACAACATAATTACATTCAAGAAATGCTTAGACTTCAGTATTGACTTAGAAGTGCTTAAATTACTTACCTTGTATTCCTATATAAACAAATGCGTATTTAAGATGCAACACTTTGAAAACACTTTTCTATAAGTAATGTTGTAATTCATTTCTCCCCGTGTTTATATTTTATTTGAAAATGAATCAGATAAAAATGTTAGTTTATCTTTCTGTGTCTGGGTTACCTCACTCAGGATGTTTTTTTTTTTTTTTTCTAGTTCTGTCCATTTGCCTGCAAATTTCAAGATGTCATTGTTTTTTTTTTTTTCCACTGAGTAGTACTCCTTGTGGAAATGTAGCACATTTTCTTTATCCATTCTTTGATTAAGGGGCATCCAGGTTTTTTCCAGGTTCTGGCACTAGGCCAAACTCCTAGAATCCAGTCGTAGAGAAAGAGAAACGATAATATGAGCAAAGGGGTCAAGACCATGATGGGGAAACCCACAGAGAGAGCTGATCTGAGCTAGTGGGAGCTCACTGACTCCTGACTGACAGTGGGAGAACCTGCATAGAGTTGAACTAGGCCCTCTGAAAGTGGAGAACAGTTGTGTGGCTTTGGCAGTTTGTGGGTTCCACTATCAGGGGAACCAGTATTTATCCCTAGTGCATGAACTGTTTTTTTGAAGCCCATTCCCTATGGAGGGATACCTTGCTCAGCCTAGATACAGGGAACAGGGCCTTGGTCTTGCCTTAAGTGATTTGACAGCCTTGATTGACTCCCCATGGGAGGTCTCATCTTCTCTGAGGAGTGGATGGGGGGGTATGGTGTGGGAAGGTGGGGGGAATGGGAGGTGGGGAGGGAAGAGAGAACTGGGATTGGTATGCAAAATAATGGAAAATAAGATTTTTTTAAAAAAGAAAATGTTAGTTTAAAGTTTTGTGTTCCTGGAGATATGTAAAAAAAATACTTAAACATTTTTCTTGGCTCCTAACACAATCCCAAGATTATATATTATATATGTGTATATAAATTATGTGTGTATAAATTCTGTCTTACGTCCTAATCAGAGCTGGCATGAAAAACTGTGACAACCAGTCATTTGGTCCCGTTTTTTGGTATCCAGTTGTAGCAAATATATTGGCCTCCCAGAGAGTCCTCTGAACGTCAGTGTGCGCCTATTTTCTTAACTCCATGTCCTTGAACATTAGATTTATCAGGGAGGAGAATGGAAGGTTGAGAAAGATGAACACTGAATGGAGTCATTCTTGAGGGCAGAGGTGTCCAGTTCAGCAGACAGGCAGTACAGTATGGTGGGGAGACAGCCCTGGACCACAGAGGCGCATGCTCAGTCAATGAGACCTGTGTCGAGTCTGGAGGTTGGGGAGTGGTACACAGGTAACTCAGGCTCTGTGGCAGGGGTCCCTTTCTTTGGTTCTTCTGTGTGATTTAGAGGGACAGGGTCTAACAGCTCTCTGAAACCTGGATTTAATTTGGTTTTGACCTTGGATTTGAATAAGAGCTAGTGTTTCTTTTGTTTGAAAAAAAGCGTTTTACTAATCTAACTTATTTAAATAAGGAAGTTTTCCTGTGATATGGAGTATTTCTTTGAATACAAGCATTATCTGGATAGTTTTCTGTTTTTGCTCTTGTTGGCAGAAGGTACTTTCTCATAAATGGGACTTGATAAGATGAAGGCAAAGTTTATATCTTACTGTTGGAAATACTTAAGATTCTTCTCCATCCCTGTTCTTGGAAAACTATAGTTTATGTTGGTGAATTCTAAGGCTAAATGCTCCCGAGGAGCTTTCAGGAGTATTCTTATTTAAATACAAACATCTAACTGCTCTCTACCAAGATCAGGGAAGGGTGGGCACAAGCTTGTTTAGTGCAGTAACCGAGTGTGGGCAGTGAGAGAAAGATGAGTTCCTGCATGGCTTGTTTCTTGATTTTCCTATGTATCATCGTCATCATCTGGTTTCAGCATAAGCACGTAAGTGGATGCTGTGTATTAATAATAATTTGGAGTAAACTTACTTCATGGAAAAGTTACCCAAGCTTCTAATCTTGGTTCCCCATATACCAGCTGTGTGACATCTGTTCGGAGCATGTTTGCCATCAGATAGCATCAGTGGCTAACTACAGAATGCGTATTTTCTTACATAACTAGAAATCTGGAGTCAGTAGCTGCTGAGTGTCTTTCTCATTTTCAGTGACGGCATTTACTAAGGTCAGAAGTGGCAGCAGGGAAATTCCTTGCCTTTTTTTTCGCTCTTGAAAAAGAGAAGTGCCTGCTTCAGCTCTAAGCATCCCAGCAGCACTGTGTGGGAGAGAGGTAAAGCTTTAATTAGGATGAGAGAGTTTTGCTTATGTCTCGACAGTTGTAGACTAAATGGTCCATTGTAGCTGTAGCAGACAGTGGGCAACAAGGGATTTTTCATTGTCTGCGGTGGAGACCCCAAAGGGAGAGGCTGTGGAGGATGCAAGTTGTACCACAGTGACCATGGGTGCTGTGGGAAACTTGAGCAAGCCTCTTTTTCGGGGGGTAGTAGATGAACCCTTGGGCCTAGGAGAGTATATGAACTTTTTGTTTTTTTTTTTTCATTTCTGCTGAATATCCTTTAGTACCCAAGACAATTTATGAGTTGCGCTTGGTCAATGAAGAAATGCATGAAGATTGCTAGGAGAGTTACATGACTAATACAGAAAGTACTTAGCCCAGTCGTGTGCCCATATTAATTTATAAAGATAATAGTTTGGCTTTACTTTTGATTTATGCAGTGATTAAATATACTGATGTACTAGGCAGGTGTTAAGGAGGTTCTGTAGTTGAGTTCATTATTCATATTGGTCTCTTCTAGTTAATATTTTTAACTAGGAGAGTTAAAAATCTTAATTGGCCAGATAGTTACATATACAAATACTAATATGACAGTATGTCTTAGAAGTTTCTTTATAAAGCCCCTTTTCTTTGGAAACATTAATTGAATAATATAATTGCTTTTAAAACAGTTATTGAAGGGTCTAGAGAGATGGCTCAGCCATTAAGAGCACTGGCTATTCTTTCAGAGGGCCCAACTCGATTCCCTGCATTGTGGTTCACATCTGTTGGTAACTCCAATCCCAGGGGACCTAAGCTCTCTCTTCTGACTTCCATGGGCACCAGGCATGCATCAGGTGCACATACATATATGGGACCAAAATACCCATACATACAAAATAATGTTAAGTTATTAACATACAGAACATTCTAGTGATTTTAAGTATCCAACTCAATAAATTTAAGTAAAGCAAGCACACCCATGTAACTACCTAGCTGAGTGTGTAGATCATTGCCAGTCTGTCCCTGTGCCTCCTTTGGGTCACGACCTCCTTCCTTTGATACTATTTATTGGTCTGATAGCCAGGAAGTTTGGGAAAGTCCTGTGATGTAGAGGCGTGGTGTCATCGTCAGTGGAGGAGGAGCCTCTTCTGCGTGTCCAAGGGTTTTAAATGATTTAGTTTCAGGATTTTCGAGCTTCCAGATGAATGCATTTCTGAGACTCTTGATTATTCCTAATTGGAATCTTGACCTTGTGATGTGTGATAATTAGTGGTAATTGTGATACAACCAAGGATCACCTGGTAGACCAGTCTCTAGCCAAATGCTGCTGGAAGGTTATCTTGATAACACGATTTGAGGCAGGAAGTCTTGCTCACTATGGATGGCACCATTCCCTAGGCAGGAGATCCTGGACTGGCAAAGCATAGCAAATGCGCTCGAGCAGTAGTGTGCATGCATTCATTGTCTGCTTCTGACTTCAGCTGTAAAATACTCGGCAGCATCGAGCTCCTGACACCTTGATTCTGTCGAGATGGAACTTGAAACCGAGCCAAATAAACCCCATCTCCCTTAAGTTGTCCCTGACAAAGTGTTTTTATCAAAACAACAGAAAAAAAATACAACAGTGTGTGTTGAGGTTTTTTCCAACTTTTTGTTCATTTACTGCCTCAAAAAGTTAAGTTCTGGACCTGATCCTTGGCTCTTCCTGATTTCTAATAACATAAGATGAGTCCCTCTTCTGTGTTCTTCAGAGGTCCCATTTTCTTTTGTGTAATTCCTCAAATTGTTTTCTGTTTTCTATAAAAAAAAACCCAAATCCTCCCCTTAGTTTATTAATTTCTGCATTGATAGCTTCTAGGCTCAGTAGTTACTGCTTCTCAGGCTCCTTTCAGCTCCCAGTAGACATCTGTTTGAAGTTTACCTGTGTCATAGTTTGGTTTTTGTTACTGTGATAAAATACCCTACCCAAACCAGTTTAGGAAAGAAAGGGCTCATTTTAGCTCACAATTGCTAGTGTCATGTCAGGACGTCATGAAAACAGTAATGTATGATTAATAAAGACCCAGAGACAGAAATTGGGGTTCAATCTGACGGTCAGAATAGCAAAACAGCCAGCCCCTGGCTCTTACCTAGACCTCAGTCCAAAAATGGTGATCCTACCTCCAGGAAACCTCAGAGTGAGACAGAGTGGGAACTGTCTCCTCCTGTTTTATAATTCTCTTTAGTTCTGGGATAAGGATGTGCACCATTACTGTCTGGTTTCTTTGACAAGCTAGTGTGGCTAATGGGATTAAAGTTGTGTGTCATTGCTTCCTGGTCTGCAAGGCTGGCCAGTGTGGCTGTTTTACTTTTCTGATCCTCAGGCAAGCTTTATGCTTTATTTATTAAAATACAAACGAAATGCCATTACACAGCAGGAACTTGGAGCAGAGTTACATCCAGAGTCCAGAACAAAGGGCAGTGAATGAATGAATGCTTGCGATCAGCGTTCTTTCTCTGATCTTAAACAGTCCAGGATTCTATGCCTTGGTAATGCTCTTCTCATCTCTGTCAACACAATCAAGGTAATCCCCAAAAGTCATGCCCACAGGCCAACCTGATCTAATAATCCCTCTCTAAGACTCTTCCCAGTGACTCTAGATTATGCCAACAAAATGATTACACTGTGCTACTCATTACACTGTACTTTCCATATCTTGATTGCCGTCAATGATGGGGTCGCTAACTCCAACCAGTGGTTTAGCCGCAAACTCCCATCTTTGAGTCTATAGTTTCGGTCGCTTTAGCAGCAACTGGAGTAGGCTGAATTTCCCTAGTTAACCCATTCTGAAACGGAGATTTCCATTCCCGGTGATCATTGCTCAATGCTTTTGGGAAGGAAGAAAGCAGGGTGAGGCAGAAGAACCTGAACTGCAGTGCAGTTGCAACAGAGGTCTCAGGCAGCCGATGGGGGCCTTCTGAAGTTAGACGAGCTCTTCAAGATCAGCTTAGGTTGATGCAAGCAGCCGGGACCCATGGACACTTGTGGGGAACAATCACTGGATGCAGCTGCCTCAACCGGGACTCAGGTGTGAGCGCTCAGCAGCCTCTTCCCCTGCATGGTGGGAAGCGGGTTTCTCCCTCTGCTGCCTGGAGGCTAGCTCTCAGACTTCAGTGCTGTTAGGTAGGTCCTTTGATGGCCTTAGCCCTTCTCTCTGTACTGGTATTTGATTTTGATGCTCTTTTTCTTCATTTTCTAATTATTGCTGATATCTTAGTATCCCACCTCAGAACAGCTCTTAATTGTGGAATTGTCTTTCTTTTCAGTTTTTAGTTTGTTTTGCATTATGTATTCTTGCTGTATTACTCATGTATAGAATTGTGGTATGTTTTCAAGGTATTCTTTTTACTTTTATGAATTATTTTTCTTTGTTTTTAGTTTTCTCTTACAAATCCTAGCGGTACCTTTGTCTGTGAAATTACATTAGTTTTCCCTTGGCCAGTGTCCACATTGTGTTTCTCTTTAATTTTTAGAGCTTTTGGGGTTTTAATATATAAGACTTGTTTTACCTACTTAAAATTTAAAAAAATATAATATCATTTCCTTGTTCCTGGAACTTTTCGTTCACTACATTTTATGCCATTGGTGATCCATTTGGCATAAATCTATATTTGTTTTTCCTGTTCTGTTGTTTAAACTGTTCTTCATTCTTTTCTGTTCCTCATACTTTTAAAATCAATCATTTTTTGTGTGTTTTTTTTCCTGCTTTATAGCCTACTTTTGTATGTCTGTTCTTGTTCTGTTAGTAGACAGCCTTGAGATTTCAATACATTTATGTCCATTTAAAGCCAGTGTTAAATTTGGACTTTTTGTTATTTTGTGGGCAATAACCATGTTCTTTTTAAAAATATATATTTTTTAATATTTTGAGATTATTATTCATTTTCTCCTTCCCTTTCCGTCCTTTAAACTCTCCTGTGTACGGCCCCTCCCACTTTCTTTTAAAGTCAAGGCCTCTCTTTAGTTATTGTTAACATACATGTTAGTGTGTGTGTGTGTGTTCCTAAGGACATAAGTACAACATTCTCCATCCAGTTGGTGTGCTCTTCTCTGGGGAAACCGTTGATTCCTCTCAGCATTCCTTAGTTACCTGTAGTTCTTTGTCTGGGACTGAGGCCTCTTTTCCTCTCGCCATTCATTCAGTTTATAGAACCTATCACCCTGTAATTTAAGTGCTTTTTATTATAAAATGTAATTTATTTGTTGAACTATTTCCCTCCCCCATACATCTCATTTCTTGGTCAGACTTTTTTTTTCCTTCTTTTTTTATCCCAGGCCTTAAACATGAAAACATGCAGAGGTTCTAGATAGTGTATCCACTTAAAAGTCAGTGTTTTGTTCTGATGGAGGTACCATTTTTCACTTTGACCAAAAGGCCAAAAGGTGGCTTCTTGGGTCTTCAATGAGCAGCTACAGTATTTACTGAGACCTGTACATTAGTGCCAAAAGTATATTCTAATTCTGCTTTCCAGACCAGGAGCCTGTGACAGTTTCTGTTTCAGTCCTATAGTCAGCTGCGTTTCACTGGTGGATTGGATTGCTTGGGATAGCAGGCTTGACCATGCCTTTTCTCTGGAGAACTTTTGTTGATTCACACCGGTTCATTGAGTTCCAGGGAATTTTGGGTAGAGAGAGATTCTGGTAGTGTATAAGACATGAAATACTGTTTTTAATTCCTTTACTCGTGGACTTCTTCAAGTTGCATTTCTGTGTGTTGGGTGAAGAGGAGATAACAAGCATAAACCAGAGGATTTTATCTCATAGTTCATACTTAATTCCTACAGTCGTTAGATGACCACAACATAGTGCAGCTTTGTTTTAGTGTAAACTGAGTAGGTATGTGTTCTGTTCTTGCAGCCTTGCTTTGATTAATTTCATTTTAACTCTAGGAGTATATAGAGTGGAGCCATTCTTTATTTCTGTCACTGTTCCTTTAAATGTCACTCCTTTTCCCTTTAATGTCATCAATGACTGCTTTACCATGGTGGAGTTGAGCAGTTGCAAAGAGACCATGTTATACCCGTGAAGCTTAAAATGTTTACTACATGGAAAACTTTGCTTCTCTCTGTTTTGGATCACCAAAGAAGAGTGATTTATTTATTTTTCATGGGATTCATTATTAATATTCCAAGGATCTGGTTTTAGCGTGATAAATTTATCCTCTCTCCTTCTCGCCTTCATGTTTTAAGAAATGGCTTGTTTGCTCTCATTTCCGGCTCTCTCTGGAAACTGATCCCGTTGACAGTCTGATGGTATAGCTGACATAGAGACACAGTCAGGATTTCTGCTCTGAAGATTTAAGTGTAGAGAAAGAGTACAAGCGAAGAAGTGTGTTCGCTCACACAGTGCTGCTTAAGAGAGGCTCTGGGTCACGATCAAACTACAACATGGTTGAAGTTAGTGTGTGATATAAACCCTGATTGAAAGCTGTCTCATTGGGGAGCCCTTTGTGCGGCAGATGCCACAAGCGGGTGGCCATCAGAGCACTGTAGGTTGGATTTAGCACCAAGCTAAGGTTTCATGTCTGAGGACAGTTTATTACAATCATTTATCTTAGGGCATCTAGTCTGCTGCCTCTTTTTGGCTGGACCTAAAAAGTCAGAGGTGCTTTGCCACGTCTGTTTCCAAACTAGAAATAACTCAGACGCAGGCTCAGCCTCGCTGGAGTTCCACATTAGTTCCACTGGCTTAGCATTTGAATGCTCACAGGCACCAATCATCGTATTAAAGATTTAATGCTGTTGTAGGTGTTGTCAGGAATCCGAAAGAAAAAATCAGTGTGACCCAGTCTTTGTTCAAGAGGAGGACTGGCGAGGTCTGGTTTGGTGCTCTCGTCACTTCAGCCGTCCCCTGTCAATCACCGAGGGACTTGCCTGAGATCCAGTGTGGAAACTCATTACTGCGGAAGGTGTTATTTTTGGGTTGGAAGCAGATGACGGTAGCACCTATGTAATTCTGTGTGCACAGCTTCCCAGGCAGGTGGTGTTCAGCTTCCAGGCACTCCTCCTTGTTCCGTTGCCCTCTTGCCAAAAGCCACGACAATGGCCAAGCTCACAGTGCTCTTTCTGGAATCCCTGTAGACAGGGACAGGGAGACCAAGTAAGCAGTGCTATCTTGAGAAAAGGCCTTGTTGACGCTTTTTTTTTTAGAAGCTGGATTTGACGTCTGAATTACAGATTCTTCAGAGTGAAGTAAAATCTTTAGTAAGTTTTCCTGAATTCTCACATGACATTTGTAAGGATTCTTCTCATTTGCCAGTAATTCCTAAAGTCTGTTAGTCTTTGTGATGGATTGTGTCAGTAGAGATAGGAGGCTGAGAGTGATGAGAGGCAAACTTCTTTTCGCTTCTGAAATACCGTGATTCACCTCCTTATGACAACTTCTGCTGAAGTTGCTCTCCCAAGCCTGTTCCTCCCAACTGTCTTCCCTGGCGAGTCGTCAGCAACACTGCAGGTTTTCGTCGTTCTTGTTTATTTGCTTTTAGAAAATCATGTCGTACAGTGGAAAAAATGAAACCACTGAGGGAAATCACTACAGTCCTTGCTGTGCAAGCCTGACAACCTGAGTTCGAACATCAGGAAAAGAAACAAGGGCCTGGAGAGATGGCTCAGAGGTTAAGAGCACTGGCTGCTCTTCCAGAGGTCCTGATCCTAGCAATCACATAGTAGCTCACAACCATCCATATGCCCTCTTCTGGTGTGCAGGTGTACATGCAGGCAGAACACCGTGTACATAATAAATAAATCTTAAAACACGAACAACAAAAGTTATGATACAGGCACAGTTATAATCTATGCAGCTCACTGTGTCTAATTGATTAGCCCAAGGCCAAGGAGAGACCCTGTCTCAAAGAAAAGTCCCCACACCAAGTTGGATGGGATCTAAGGGATGACACCTGACCTACTCTTGCCTCCATCTCCCATTAGTGCATTAGTGTACACACATGCACACACACACACACACACACACACTCTCTCTCTCTCTCTCTCTCTCTCTCTCTCTCTCTCTCTCTCAAGAAGTTGCATGGATTGTTTACAGTGTAAACCCTTGAAGTTGTTGCTCCAAGTTTCAGGAATGGGCTTTATCTTTGTTACTCTCAGAAAAGTTTGAGTATCAGTCCACTGTAAAAATACTGAAGAGTTCAGCTGCATTCGGAAAATACTTATGCTCTCAGGTCTAGGGAAAATAATGATGTGGGTCTTCTTGTTACCTTTATCAAAGAAGAGAATGGGATTCCCTGTGGACACAATGCTACTTAGGATCTTTGTGGCTCACACCCGTATGTTGGATAGCGATTGTGAGGACTAAGTAATGTCACATACACTTATGATATTAAGTGTACACTCTTTAACCAGTAAAGAAGTAGGATAAGAAGCATAAGACAAAGCTCACAGAAATAATAGTAGAAAAATCTAGTCAAAACAGGGGCTTCCTAATATTTGGAGTTCAGAAAGAGGCATCGATTTGACCTGTTGTAGAGAAGGTCAGATACTGACGTCATTGAACTTTATTTGATTGCCTTCAACATTCCTATTTTCTCTTGTGAGGTCCTATTCTGGAAAGCAGTATTTGGATATTTTGAGGGCTCGCTCTAAGCATGGGAACATGAACAGTACTGTCTTTTGCTGAACTTTGATCCTGTTTACACATCACATCCCTTAGTTGGTAAACGCTGGGAGTGCTTGATTTTGTTTTTAAAAAGTTCTTTAAAAGTCAAATCCAGATCCAGACATTTCATTTATAGACAGGATTGAAAACGACAAGTCCAAATATTGTACTTTGGAAAAATAAATCAGATTTTATATGGATTTGAACTAATGGTTGACTTTCACTATCTTAAAACAAGAGGCATTTATGTACATGTGAAAGAGATGTTTGTGTTCCTTCCCAAGTTTCCTTCTTTTAAAATAAAACAGCAAATGTTAACAAAAATATGCTGAGGACCGCCCAGGCTCCGGCCTGCCTCTGGCCTGCCTCTGGCCTATGATCCTCTGGCCTCCCCTCCGCTACATCAGCCAGCCGTGGCAGTTGCTTATTTTCATGTGGATCCAAGTTAGGCTGAGAAAGGTCCTGGGCATGAGCTGCCACTCTCATGTTCCTGGCTTGCATCTGAAACAGCTTTATTAGTGGGGCCAAACACAAGGGGCAGTTTCAGCAGCCACTGCCAAGTACCCATCAGCTGTGATTCTGCGTCTGGACACAAAGGGCCCAGCTGAAAATAGACCCAAACTGTGACCTACTGAATTAACATACTGTGTAGATCTTGAACCTGGCGCCTTCTGATCACGTGCCTTTTTATGTGTTCATTTTAAAATAGAGAAATGTTCCACTTTACACTTAATTCAATCAGTACAGGGACGGGAGTGGGTGGATCAACATGATCTATTAGAAAAAAGAAAATAAAAACAAACAACAGGAAAGCTTCTATAGGTGAATCTAAACGCTAGCGAGCTTTAGCTCTCCCGATACAGCATGTACTCAGTATTTCATTCATGTGTGAAGCAGACTATAGTTAATAAGTGAAGGGCACGTATTTACTTATGCCATGCTTGCATATTTATTTATTTAGCTCTGCTTCCTCGTAGGCATCCTTAGGTCCAAAGGTCTAACCTTACGCACGAGTTAATCGTTTCTCTGATCTTGTGCAACTTCCTCACTTGGGTTTGTGAAGCTAGGGAAAGACAGTGCAAGGCGGTTCAAGGCAGCTGCTGTAGCTCCCCTTAGAAAGCTATTGTTTAAAATAACAGCGTTTTTGCCATTTACATTTGGAATATGAACTAGAAACCTCTAGAAAGATGACAGTGCACTTCCTTTCCTACTATGTTTTAATATGTTGAGACTGGAAAGTTGAGAGTAAAACGTGGGGGGCTTAGTAGGACCACAGCATCGTCACATCTTCCACAGGTTATTACTACAGGAGGGCGGCTTAGTAGGATCACAGCATCTTCTTTCAGAGCTTACTACTTACTATATGATATGTAATTTACTAAAACACATTTTAAAAGTCGCATTGTATAATATTTTAAGACACCCAACTTTTCCTTTAAACTTTTTTTTTTAGTTCTGTTTGTGTAGCATCCCGACTTTTACAGTTTAAATTTAAAAATGTAACTTCTGTTTCAGAATCACGTCTCATAGTTAAATGAGACACTTGGCATGGAAAGTAGTGAGTTTGTGTGGGGTAAGCATGGGGAGGAGAGCGGCGGACACCGCTGTAACACGCTTCAGTAAAAGCCAGCGGGCCTGGGTCGTGAGTGTGTGCACGCTCAGTTTTCAGGTCAGTGGATCCTTAATTAATCAGCCTAAGAGTTGCTGTGTTAGATGCTGTTTATGTCTCTCAAAATTCCAACATCTATTAAGAGGAAGATAGAGATGAACCAGCAGGTGTCAGCAAGAAACATAAAGCCATCAGTCTCATCAGCATCATAGTTTGATTTTATTTCTACGATGTTTCAGCCCAGAACAGCCTTACAGTGGCGTTTTCCTGGATCCCTGGCTGGTATTTAATGCAGACTCCTTCCCAGTAGGTGACTACTGAGAAGTGAGCGATGCTCTGGGTTTCTGAAGTAGAACAGTCACTCTCTAAAGAGCCGGCTCGAAGGAGAGATGTTTGCCAAGTGTGGAAAGGTTTTCCGTATTTCACTGTGTTGAAAAATTACACATATAAATGATTCCATGTCCGAAAACCTTATGTCTAACTGTTTAAATATTTTCCTGGTTAGCTGTGTTCCACATTTTCAAGTATTTGTTAATTACTGATTAGTTGATAGCCAAATGCAATTTTTCCGACTGTAAGAATTCATAACATTGTGGTGAGCTTAATTTTACAGTGGAAATATATTATTTATATTCTACAGATTCTCACTTTATTTGTCATTCTAGCTTAATAACTAGCCATTTTAATTGCTATATAGTGGGAGAAAGGCTAGTAGTGTTTACTTTTCTGTAAAATTGAAAGGCTTAGAACTCCTGTCCTTTTCTTTCTTCTTCATTTGATGGAGTGACAAGAATATATCTTAGACACAGATGTATTACCAATTTTTTTGGTATGATCTTGAAGAATTAAAAGAATGAGTGAGAAGAATTGCTGAGGCCACAGAAGGCATGTGATAAGACAAGGCAGGTGGAAGTATTTTTATTTTTTGTTTTATTTCTTAGAAAAAAAGTTATTTTCTGTATATCTTTAACAAATCTAGTACTAGTCTCATTCCTAGTCTCGTGTTCATACCCAAGCGGATTGAAACTGTCCTATATATGAATGGTTATAGTGACTTCCTTCATGGTTCTCCAAAACTGGAAATGATGCAGATGCTCCTCATTTGAGGACTAGGTAAACACTGATAAGGCCATCCATCCAAAGGTGTAACATTGAGCAACTAGGATGAATAACCTGTTTACAGTGAGGACAAGAATTGCATCATGCTAAGTGGAGGGACCATCTTAACGAGGCTGCGTTAATATGATATTCTAGAAAAGACGGAACTACAGAGGGAAAATACAGATGTGCAGTAGCCTGGGACCAGAGAGGGCTTGAGTGTGGAAGGAGATGCGATGGGAATGGCTCTTTGGTGCTTTGGTATTGCTGTGTTTGTCAGATGTGTAGACAGCATAACATTAAAAATGAAATGAATATGTTGATTTTTGCCTTTTGTTTTTGCACACATTTTAATAGGAAACCTAGAACACTGCTCCTTTTAACTTCTTCTGTTTATGAATTGATTATTTTTGTACATTTTAAATTCTACAATCATTATATCCTATTATTTTCAGATAGGTAGTATTTTATTATATTTCCCCATGTTTTGCTGGCTTTTTTTTTTTTTTTTTTTTTTTTTTTTTGCAATGTGAAACAAACCAAAGTCACCTGGGAAGAAGGACCATCAGTTGAAAGACTGCTTCCATCAGACAGGCCTATGGACATGTCTGTAGGGCTTTTTTTTTTTTTTTTTTTTTGCTAATTGTTGTAGTAGGGCCCAGCCCACCTTGGGGCAGTGCCTCCTCTGGGCAGGTGGACCTGGGCTGTATTAGGAACATATAGGAACATAGTTGAGCAAGTAGAGAACAAGCTAATAAGTAGAGTTCCTCCATGGTGTCAGCTTCTGTTCCTGCCTTGGTTTCCCTTAATGGACTGTCAGCTGTCAACTGAATTAAACCCTTTCCTCCCCAAGTTGTTTCTGGTCAGCGTTTCTCTCAGCAACAGAAGGCCAACTGGAACATACACTATTTGGCTTCCTGGCTTTGCTTTCCATTTGAGAGCATTTTCATTTCTGTTGGTTCTGTCTTTTGGTTTTGTTCATGAGTTCTTTATTGCTTCAATATGTGGTTATGTTTTGTCATATGTTGGATATTGTATGTGGGAAATCATTCATTGAAATACAACGGAGCTTTGGATGTTCCTCCACTGGCGAGCGTTCTCATTTGTTTCTGCCAGGTGTCTGAGGGCTGTAGTTCCCAGGGACTGCTCAGTCTAGATCTGAACCGATTGAATGCTAAGAATTCTATTAGAGTTAAGGCTTTCCAGGTCCCCATCCAAGTGCTGGGGCACGCGCTCACCACAGCCTTCTGTTCCCAAAAAGAAGCTATGCCTCCTCTTAGTGCGTCAGCTGTCTCTGGACTGTCAACACCACACTCAATGGAAAACATGCTTAGGCGCTGGGCTTGCTTTTCTTGGTTCCTTGTCTTCCCCTAGAGCCTTGTCCTTTGATGTATTTCGGTGTCATGTTGCATTCACATTCATAAACAGTCCAACTAATTGTCCTCAGAGGTTGAGTCTGATTGTTTTTGTCAATATGGAAATAAAATGTTCCTGTACTCGTGCACACAAATGAGACAATGTTTCAGGAATTAGCTGCTAACAGGGTGTGGAACCAGCCCAAGAGAGGGAAGTGTATTTCAGTCAACATGACTGAAAGCGTTGTTATACATGAGTGCAAATGGTAGTTTTGATTTAATATGGTTACATGCTATTGTACATTTAGGTCTATTTAATGTATTCACTTTAGGTACATTAACAAATACTAATTTGCAACATTTAGCCTTGTGCCAAGCACTGTGGGTAAAGAGGTATGTAAAACACAATACCCCAACCTTATTTGTCCTGTATTTTGGCAAGGTAGAACATGTACTTTCCTGCTCCTATATGGCTTATACATTGGCAGGAAAAATAGTATAAACTGTCCAATTAAATAATTGACTGAAGTCTGGTGTACATAGTATCCATCAAGTGCACATATAATCAAATGTTTCCTTGAGTCTTGATATATCACTTCACAGTATATTGGTTACATTGTAAAGTCACTCAAGGTGTAAAGAAACATTTTTAGTCTAGCTTTAAAGTTTTTGTATTTATTCAATTTTAAAATTATTTATTTAAAAATTGTGTGGTATGTATGTGGTGTGTGTGTGTGTGTGTGTGTGTGTGTGTGTGTGATGTGGAGGTCAGAGGTCCACTTTTGGAACTTGGTCCTCTTCTACCATAGGTCCTGGGAATGTAGCTCAGGCTGCCAGGCTTGACTGAGTCTCTCCAGCTAAGCCATCTTATGAGACCCTTCTTTCCCATTTTTAGTCAACCTTCATGTTGTTCCTACCAGTGTTTCTTTATTATAAATACTTTTGTCATATGCATTCTTGCATGTAATTTGAAATTCAGTTGCTGATTTATTATTTTTAGAGCAGAATTGAGGGATAAATATTCAGTAGTATACAAAATTTTAAAAATAGACTTATTATCTTTTAGAAAGGTGATACACTGATGTATATCTATATCCTGTGATTTTTATAACATAGAAATTTGTATCAACATATCATATATTTTCATCATTATTTAAATTTGTATTTTCTATTAGAGATAGTATTTTTATGTCTATATCTTATCTTTCTAGATAGATATTTGTGTCACTTAGGTTGAAAGCAAATTAGAATGACATACTCTTTTATGAAAAAAAATCATGGGTTAAGAGCTCAACAAGAGTCACATGTTTTGAAATTCATGGCATTCCTAGTACTGTGATATTATTGTCTTACACTTGGATTGGCATGTCTAACTCAGTCCCCTGTTGAGTATGGCAGCAGAAGGCTTCTGCACTGACTAGCAGAAGATACCAGAGTCAGTATTGCAGAACAATGGTTGTTTTCACCGTGAATCAGTATCAGAGTGGCTGTCCAGTCACAGGCCTCCTGCCCAACAGTTATGCTCACATACACTGCAGTTTTAAACCTTCGTGTTTGGGGCTGTTCCAAGTAGACATTCTGGTTTGTGGTGTGCGTGCACATATGCCTTCTTTTCAAGCGGCTTCCTTAGTAGAGGGCTCTGCAGCATCCAGACTTGTGGAAATAGCGTTTTTAGGAGGTGAATTTTCTATGAGCTGCAAAGTGAACTAGAAATAGCAAGGTCGTTGAAATAGTTGTGATCCTACAAAAATGCAGCACATTTCTTAAAGGTACCCGTTCCTATTAGAATGGTGTGTCCAGCTAAAGGAGATGCACTCTGGAGGAATGGAGCCCAGTTCCTGACTGACCCTCATTTGTTCTACACTAGCCAGTGACTTTTAAATCCCATTGTTACTTTGATGGCAGTCTGTTGTCAAGAGTAGCCTTTGCTTCTCCACTGTTTGTATGTCCTTATGGACCCCAGTTCTTGTTTACTAAATGGACCTCAGTGTGCTCCTCAAATGTCCGAATGCGGTCAGAGGGATCCCGATCACTTCCCTTCAAGCTGACTTCCATTTCTTTTGACATGTCCCCATTGTTCTTTGAACACAGCTTTGTTTGCTGGCACACGGTGTTTCAGGCTCAGCTTGTACTTTCCCAGCCCGAACTCTGGAACCTCCTACTTTTTCCATAGAGCACCAATTCCTTTAAAGGGAGGATGGCTGCCTGAGCCAAGTATGTTGATAAATTATTGTTCTTAACCCTAAATCTTGAGACTGGGATGCTCTAGAAACATCCATCATTCTCTTCAAAAGCTCAATAAACATCCTAGTATCTCCTCAGGACTTAACTCATTACAACGCAGCAATGTATGAATGGATTACTGACTCTGAGCATTTACTCTCTTCGCCTTGGCTAAAGTCAATGCGTCACTTGCTTCATTATGGGAAATACTGGATGACTCATGCACTTAAATGGAGACAGGAGGGTGAGGTCAGGAATATTCCTGTTGAATGGTGACTCGGGGCCAAGAAAAATATTTAGATCTGGATTTAAGAATCCAGATTCTGCCAAGGATCAGTCACCTTAAACTTTCCTTCATGTCCCTTGACATTTATGTGCACGTGTGCGTGCGTGCGTGTGCGTGTGCGCATGTGCGTGTGTGAGTGCGTGTGCGCACTTATATAGCTAGATCAATAATTGTCCTTTGGGTGGGGGAAGGATGCTTCTATTTTTTTTAGCATAGTTATTCCCCATTTTGTTCTGTTTTTCATTCTTCTTAAGTAAGAGTTGTCGTTTAATAAAACGACCTTTTAATGTTCGTAGAGAATATTTGGGTATGTAAGCATAGTGAACATTGTGAAGGGATACTAAACATTTTATTACTCAAAGATCGAAGGAAAAATTCATTTCAGAAAAGGAAACTTAAATTTGGATTGTGTCCTTCCCATGTACAACCCATAAGAATTCTGAAAAATCAAAAAAGTGAAAACAGCCTGTAATTGCTCATCTGAAAGCTCTCTTTAAACCCCCATGCATTTCCTCTATGAATAGTTTATGTTGCGTTGGAAAACCATGGGTATGTGATAGGATCAGGAAAAGGTATTTTTGAACCTTTGTTGTTAAAACTGATTTACTTTCAATTTGAATGAAAGTGAAGATGAATTAGAAGAACTTTGAGATTGACTAGTTTTTATATTTTTTTATGGTGGTAAGTAATGAAGGAAATAAGTCCCTTTAGCTGAACACTCTTAGTGTTAAAGAGTCGAAGTCCCCTTTAACAAAATTTCTATAACTTAATCTTCAAATTTGTATTTTGTTTAAGTGTTGTTAAGAAGCTTTGAAACATGTATTGACTTATTTTTTTGTACAGTGTAGACTTTTAAAATATAACATTCACTTTGGATTTTGTGTATGTGTGTGTATGTATGTATATATATGGATACACACACACATATATAGATACACACACACACACACACACACACACACAGAGTCCTTCAGAATTCTGCCAAAGTGGGTAGTGACTCTGGTTGTCCCATAGAGATTTAGTTTGCTAATAATGGTCTCACGGTTTTAGTTTGTATACCTTTGATAAATTGGTTAAATATGGGAACAAGGATATATTTATTTGAGTATGGACAATAAGGTGCTTACATTGCCAATAAAGTAAACTGCATTGCTTTATAATGTATTACGTTTTATTTAATAATTTTGTTAAGATCATATTTAAAGTTAGCTCACTGGCAGACTTGAATTCTTTATCATCACCCCCCCCCCCTCTCAGTGACTGATGAGTGACCCTTGGCCTGAGACGTGAATTCAGGTTGCCCTGGATGATATGTATTATGGTGAAAATGGTTGTGTGCACTCTATAGTCACAGAATAATGACAGTCGTAAATCAGCCGTAAATCAGTGCCTTTGCCACCGGTGCACTGGTGGAGACAGGTGGTAGGCAGATTGAAACAAAGCTGGAGAAACTCCTACCCGTTTCCTCTACTAACCCCTCACAGTTAGCTTTTGGCTTGGTGGAAGGTATTGCTTTGCTAAGAACACATTTGCTTTACCTGATAGACAAAAGACATGTTAGCTTAGAGACAGACATGGGTGGAATGGCTCTCACTGGCCACAACATTCCATCTCCGGGCAATCAGGAACTTCTCGTCAGACTAATCTTCGGCATAGGTATGGCTTTTTCAGAGAGCTTCAGTTCACAGAAAAGAGATGCTTTCAACCGCATGAAAAGGTCTTAGCTAATAATAAATAGCAGTGCTTTGAAAATTCAAGACAATATATTGACCTCTACATCTCCAAAGATTCTCTGCAAGGGCTTTTATGCACGACTTTAATAATTCACGGTAAGGTCCTTCTGTATTGTTCCCGCCCTCTCCTCCACTCTTCTGACACCCACCCTGCTTCCACTTCCCATCTGTTACTTGATTGGTGGTACCAACATATGCTGTTTCCTTTTAGGAAAAAATCTTGCAATCGATTGTAACTTTCCCTTTCTACTCCCAGACAAATCGAATCATTCACAAGTCCCAAATAAATAATGATAAGCTAAGAAGCAAGACTAAAATCTGTCCTCATCCCCATTACCGTTCAGCTTTCATTCAGTCACTAGACGCTGCCATGCTCCCTTTATATCAAGTAATGGCTGAGAAATAAAGGAAGGAACAAAATGGCAGAGCTCCTGCCCTTGAGTTGTTTGCAGTATAACAGCAGTGATCAACAGTAAAAAACAAACTAACAAAACCAAGAAACACAGCAATATAATTACAAATTTGAGCCAGCTATTGGGGGATTCTGAACCCAGAGGGTTCTGATGCCAGAGAATGCTTAGCAGGTTTCAGGGACAGGAGGTGGGAATTCAGTGTTCATGGAAAGTAGCAAGAAGGAAGGGGCTAAGCTAGTGTGAGAGAGGCCGTCAGAGATGCATCTCAGAGATAAAACATCAATCTTAGATAGCTTCAGAACAGGGAGGAACAGGAAAAGTCATGAGAGAAATAACTGTATAGATTTCATATTTTAAAATAGGATGGTGTGCGTGTGAGCATGTGTACATGCCCGCATGGATGGGTGCTTTCGCATGTGCATAGAGGTCAGGAAAGGGTATCCGTTGTCCTCCTCTCTATCTTTCCACCTTTCTTTGAGGCAGGATCTCTATCTGAATGTAGGGCTGGCATTTCCTCAACTAAGATGGAAACCAGCAATCCCCAGAGATTCTTTTGTCTTCTTCTGCCTTGGAACCAGAATTCAGTCAGGCAGGAGACACTGGGCTTGTGTGGGTACTGGAATTCAAACTTCGCTTCTCGTGATTGTGTATCCTGAGCCATCTCTCCAGCTTTAGATTTTTTGACCAAAGAAGCTCTTGTTAAAGTGTTGAGGGCACAGTCTGTGGACAGATGCATAGGAGATATGGTCCTTAAGATCCTCTTGAGTGGTTGTCATGATCAAATGTTTTTATGTTTATTACAAAGACATTATCAGCACAGTGGAAAAATGTACTGCTCTTTGTATCCTTTATCTGCTAAATAGCTGTAAGCTTTATTTTTTAAATGTGAGCTTTACTTAAAAATGCTCTTGATTGGGGCTGGTGAGGCATGTCTCACTAGGGGAGCACTTGCTTACCAGACATGAGCCCACTCCTCCAAACTGAAGAAAAAACGGAATTAAAAGGAGGGACATGACTGCCCCTAGGTAAGGTGGAGGAAAAGGTTTATTGTAGAGGTGAGGGAGAGCAAGCCTCGTGCAGGGACATCTGGAAGAGTCTAGAGTCAGAGTCTGAGCCATGTAGAAACAGAGGGGAGAGAAGGGGAGAGCCAGGACAATAAAGGGTGCATAAGAAAGAGCCGGCTAACCAAAATGATTGGATTATATAGGGAAGAGCAACTTGGGGGTGGGCCGCCCAGTATCTGGGCTGGAAAGTTCAGGGTAGGGTGCAGGATATGCCCTCCATACTGGGTAACTAGCAGGGACTGAGGGATGCTGGGAAAACCTTTGCCAGGTCAGTTTTGATATGCTAAATAGGCACCTCAGTCATTGAGACTTAACAAAAATTACCCAACACGAATTGACCGAGATGAAGTGAAAATGAGTATATTATCAAATCTCAAGCTGTGATGACATGTCTTTGAATATGATGTGTCATGACGAGATGAGACATAGCTTTAAAATGCTACTTGGGTAAATTACAGTCACCTCCAAGAAATCAGTCACCTCCAGGCAAAGTGCTCTTGCAGGTGTTTGAAGAAGTGGGACAGCTGCTTGATTTGGAGCACCATTTTAATGTTAGGATGATTGACAGCTTGTGATTATTCTGAGAAATTTTTGTAGCTATTTCTTGAAAGTTATTATGAAGTCAAACTACTAATATAATTTGTGCCAATAATAAAATTCAAACTTATTATTTATTTCCTTTTGAAACAGGGTCTGTCTATCTACATAGGTCTCTGTCCTAGAATTTGCTCTATAGATAGACTGACCTGGAACTCACAGAGATCCACCTGCCTCCGCATCCCTGGTGTTGGAATTAAAGGCATGTGCTGGTAGCCCAGCTGGCTACAGGCATTATTTGTAGCTGAGAGCTTAGGAAAGACACAAATTAGGCAGGGATCACGTTTGAGTAGTATTCAGAGTTCAGATTTTCTGAGATCTTCCAAACTGCGACCATTCCGTATGCTTTAATAAATAAACAAACAAAACCAAAGCCAAGATACGACAAGAGAGTGTAGTTGTAACAGAAGTTTCCAGTTTTGGAATAATCCCGTGTTTGGTAGAGAATAATGGTAACTGTGAAAAAGTTCACAGGAAGGAGGAGAGATGGTTTAAGATCAGCTCAAGACGCAGTAGAGTCCACATTGCTTGGTCAGTAGTGTGGACTGCTGTTGAGGCTAGTGAGGGCCTTGTCTTACTGAAGCTCATCTTGCCCTTTATATGTGCTTGCAGTAGTTGTGAACTGGACTTCTTGCTTGTTATTTTATCTTTGAAACATAGTGAACTCTATTTATTTTTTGGCTGATTTGGAACTCACTATGTAGAACAGGCTGAAGGTCTTCCTGCCTTTGTCTCCAGAGTGCTGAGATTAAAGACCTGTACTCCCACACACTGGCTGGATAGTGAAGTTCTTTCTCCTCTCAGCAATCCTTTGCTCTGACAGTAACCCTCCATCACCCACCAACCTTAATTTGAAATTATGTAAGGGATATTCTGCTTATTTTGCATTTTGATGTGTTATTTTCCTTCTCTGGCTCCCATTTAAACCTTGTTAATTTTTCCTGCTCATCATTTAAAATGTAACTCAATGAGCATCTTCTAGTAACAGCAATTTTCTTTTTGGCTTAAAGATTAACTACAAATTAGTTGAGTTTGGCAATTATTTTCATTATGAACTTTATACTTAGTATCAATAATCACTTGATGTTGTTGTGACAAGCACATGTGTATTCCTTCATTAAATATCCGCTCAGCTACCCAGTTATGCCAGACATTGAACCGAGCAATAGAAATGCAGTAGACAACATAGGCATCTGAAACATGGCCTTTGTAATCGAGAAGTTCAAATACATGTTAAATACATTTCACGTATTAATATGTGTTTTACTTCAGTTATGCAGGCAAAATATGTAATAAAAATACACAATAGCTGGGGAGCTAAGTGGATAAGGCACCTGCCACACAAGCGTGAAGACCTGTATTCAGATCCCCAGAGTTCAGACGATCCCAGAAGTCTCACAGCAAGAGAGGGGAGGGGAGACAGGAGAAGCTCTGGCTAACTAACGTTGCAAGCACCTTGTCTCAAACAAGATGGACGGGGGCCCCACACCCAAGGCTGTCCTCTGATCTCCATAGGCTTGATGTGGTGCTCATAGACAGGAACATGCATGCACATAAACAATGAACACAATGACAAAGCACCCAGTGACCCACTAAACTGTGTTAGACCTGAGGAAAGAAGATTATGTCGCTTTTTGTTCCTTTTGCTTGGGTGCCGAAGCTTAACGTATCATATGGATTTTTGTTTTCAGGAGATCAGTTGTTTGTCGGCAGATTATTGATTAGGTGACCTTAGGTTTTTCAGTTCTGAGTTCCTTTACCTTGGCTTCATTTTCTTCTGCTAGCGTTTACTTAGGTGCTGTCACCAGTGTGTATAGTAAGAACACTTTAGTGTAGTGTAGTAGGTTTTTTCAGTGTTTTCCTGGATCGGTCAAGCTGTGGGATAATAAAAGTATTACATAATACTTTTCAGTATCAAATATTCTCAAATTTAAAAAAAAAGTGCTTTTTGGGCTTTTTAGTTTGCTAATATTTACTCTGACTCTCAGAGAGAATTTAATATAACAAACCGTATAGCCCAGTCTGGCCAGGAACACATAGTGATCATCCTGCTTCACCTTCCCAAGTGCTAGGATTCACAGGTATGCATCACCAAGCCTGACTCTTGAGATTTTGTAGTCAGCTGGGTATGATGGCTCACACCCTTGATCCCAGCATTCTGGAGGCAGAGGCAGGTGGGTCTCTTTGAGTTTTAGACCAGCCTGGTCTACATAGTAAGTTCCAGAACAGCCAAGGCTATGTAGAAAAACCTTGTCTCAGACCCCCAAATTATTTTATAATAAAACATTGTTAGTTAATACTTTAGTTTTGCATTCTGTATGGCAGTAGCTATGCACATCGAACATCGCAGTACAGGTAAGTCAGGTGCTCGGTGACAGGAGGGTTAAGCATAGACAAATGAGTCTCAACAGAAACGGATGCTAAGCTGAAGTAGATCATACATGCTCCCATGGTACCGGCAGGCAATTGAATTTGGGATCTTCTGCTTTGCAGAGGATGTGATGGCACTCTGATAAACCCTATATAAATTAGGGCTTATGAATTTCAAGCCATTTATATAGCTTCGTATAACCTACACATTATCCTCTCATATACTCTCAGCCATTCAGAGAGCACTCACATCTAATGAAGTTTCTACAAAGCTGTTCAAGGAGTAATGCCAGCCCAATAGTATCTTTATGTGCTCTAACAGACATGGCCCTGTGAACAGAGTGCTGACTGTGTACCGAGTTACGTGACACAACACAAGGATGAGAGAGCCGCAGTGTGGGCTGGTGAAGGGCACTCTTTCAAAAGACTACAGTTGGGTATCCATAAGGAAAAACAGTTTCTTTTTGCATAATATATAATCCCAGACATTTAGCCGTCTAAACGCAGAAGGCTGAACAATACACCTGACATTTGAAAATACCGTCAAGGGAACTTACAGGAGGGAACCGGTTCATGAGTAGTTTATAAGACATTTATCAGGGAGAAGACAGAGAGGAAGAAGGCATTTCAAGCGTGGGATTCTGCCCACCTACATGGAAATTGTGAGACAATTGTATGTACATGGACTAACAGAGTTTGGACTTAGCGAGTGTCAGAAATGGAAGCAGAGGGTGTCCTCCTTGTTCCGCAGCACCCTGCAGGTCTGTGCTATATGGGGCATGTGTCAGGGCCTCTGGAAGTGGCTTGAATTGGTAATGACTGCAGGATTTAAATTTCAACTTTCTATTTTGCAGGATTCTGAAGTCCCGGTGGAGTCAGACAATGGATGAACAACCACAAGGAATGCAAGGGCCGCCCGTTCCTCAGTTCCAGCCACAGGTAAGTTAATTAAGTGGGATACGTTACTCTCTGTTAAAGGTGTGAGTAGATTTAGAACTGCAGTAAAGTAGCTGCAAAATGCTCATCTCCAATCTCCAAGTTGTAGTCAGAATTACTGGCTTCTGAGCGTTTTATAATGCGTAGCTTCCGTATAGAACATGATGGGAGGCCAGTTCTCGCTTATGATTTCATCTCGGTGACTTCTCGGCTCTGGAGGTTACTGCTAGACTTTGGGAAAGAGGCAGAGGCAGGTTTTGGAGTATCTCTGCCTCTTGAACCCACTTCTACTTTGGCTCACTGCTCTTGACTTCCCTTATGGTCTCAGTTGTTAAGACATTCTGCAGAGCCCAGTATGCAATGACGTGGTTAAAATAATAGCTTCACTTTTGGAGTTATTGTTATTATTATTATTTTTCACACAGGCTGTGGTATTCGAGAGGCCTTCTACAACAAGCCTCACACACACGCGCTCTGCTGGCATTCCCTCAGTTAGGCTCGGAGGTTATCCTCAGCATTGAGTACTTGGTTCCCTCAAGAGAGATGGGAGTGGAGTGGGTTTGGGCTCGGGATACGGAGACGCCAGTGGTATTGTCTCCTCCTGACTTCTCTATGCAGTGTTCACTGAATATCAAAGCTGGTGCGTGTGGCGCCCACATTGGTCGCCAAGCCTGCTGACTCTGTGGTTGCCGTTTGTTCTAACGCATCTGTTGCCTCCTCCCAGGAGCACGGCTCAGAAATACCACCTACAGAAGACTGCCATCGTGACTCTGTGAAGTCACTCCTTTTTGACCCCCTCCCCTTTCTGCTTTCTCGTTTTTTAAAGAATGGTTCCTCCTTCCAGGACCATTTAAAGCCTGGCACCACCATAGGGTTCTCAGATCTCCTGGTCTTTCCCTGGAAACTTGATAGTCATTCTCAATCTTTCTTCCATGTCTTAAGCATCTTAGTTATGTTTGTTAACTTTTCTCATATCTCTCCTTATTAAGTTAATATCTCATGGGAAAGGATACTCTGTGGAACCCTATGTTTTACATGTGGCAGGGCTGGTGGGCTAGATACAGAGCTGAAACCCAGCAGGATGGCCTTTAAAGGACTGTTTGAATTAGTTCTTAATGTTCTTTTACATTGTATTGTTTTGTTCGATGTTCTTGAATTTTCTGTGTTGAGAAAAGCCATGTAGAGGAAGGATGCATTTGCTTTCAGGATTGGCTTTGTCCAGTCCATCAGTAACTTCGTAATGGTCTTAAGTCCCACGATCCAGCTTGTTGTGAGTAAGCTGTAGTCGGTACTCCTAGCTCTATGCCACCTCAAACCTCCGGTGAGGCACCGTTGTTTTGTGTTACTCCGTTCCTTGCAAAAATAATAAAAGAACACCTCTAAAAATTAGGCAGTTCATGTTGTGATTTTGAAGTTCACAGTTTTGACTGTTGCTGTGCTTCAAAGGAAAAAAAAATCACTTTTTTTTTCTTTGCCTCCTACTGACTCACCAACCAGGAAAGGTCGGGGTGGCAGCGGGAGGCAGAAAGTAAGTGTTTTCTTATGAGGCCCTGGGCTGCCACACAGTTGAAATCTCAAAATCATAGAAACGGTTCTGCATCTCTTTTCACACTGTTCCTTTCGTTTCTGCCTCCTGCTGCTGCCCCTGTGTGGTTGGACCGCTTTCCCTGTGGGAATAGGCAAGGGTCATGCCAGGCTCTGGCTGCCTTGTGGCATGTGGGGGATGGGAGAGCTTTCCATTTTCCTCTTCTCTGCCTCAGCCTAGCGGTGTGAGACAGTGAAAGAAAGATCGCCTGACAAGAGCTTATAGGCACTATTGCTTATTAAGTCTTTGAGAAATGTTCCTGCTCTCGGTGGCATTTTAAAAGTCTGGGAAGGGCAGCCTCAGCCCCGGGTTGACAACCCTCTTTGTTTTGTTCCACACCATTGGCCTGAATAATGGGGGTGATATGGCAACATATGGTTAGCCCGGCGACTCCTTTGCTTTTGTAATGCTAATGGAAGTGTGGAACATAAACCACAACCTAAAGAAGTCAGACACCAATTCTGATGGCATGATAAACAGCCTGTCTTTCTAGCATGGCTTTCCTTTCCCTGGTTGAGATGAGCCTATAAACCCATACCGAGCCTATAACCTGTGCTCTCACTTCAGTACAGTATGAATCCCTTTGTGGTTAAGGTTTAGAATGTGGGATTTATTGCATTATTGCTGCACTCATGAAGTTAGGTCAAATGTTTTCATTAGCGTTCCTGTGCTTTTCTTTCTCCCGTGATACCGTGCGCTCCCACCTAAAGAGCAGTCAGTGCATTTGATTCTCCCATAGTTCAGCACTCAAGTCTCTACTTGACCAGCAGTAGATTCCTTTTCCTCCTTTAATTCATACTGGATAGATAATGGGGACGGTGCAAGTAAAATAGCACGGGACGACTAATTTTATAATGGAAATTTATATTTCCTTTTTAGTAGAGGTTTATGACAATGTGTGACTTTTTGCTTTTAGTTCTTAAGTGAGGAGGGTTATGCTGCATATCTACTTTATAGCCTAAAATTAATTCTGTAACAGCTACCAGTGTTAATTAATCTAAGAATTTCTAAAGATTAATTAAATACTGATCAGAGGTTTGAGTTCTGGGGGTTTCTGTTTTTATTTTTACAATTTGAAATATTATAACATTTGGGCTGTTTGTGATTGAGAACATATGCCAGAGTTGCATGTAGAAAACAGCGCATACTTTTACAGGTTGCAGAGTGTGAGGACACTATGTTAGAGTTGGCTTCTTCAACCACAATGTGAGGTCCTCATTTTTTTCAGCTTCCCGGCAGCACAAGCTAGTGTTCACTTAGGAATTGGTCAAGCATTCCTTGCTGAGTGTTCAGGGTATGACAAGTATTGACTGTGGGCAGGAGGAAGGTAGCGCCCCCTGGTGTCTCACAGCATAAGGGCGTGGTCTTGATTTGTATTGCCTTCTCTGTCTCTGTCTCTCTGTGTCTTTGTCTCTGTCTGTCTGTCTCTCTCATTTTTTTTCTTCTGAGCAGTAAGTCTCATTTTGCTTGTGTGTATGAATTGGGGCTGTGAAGGTGATTGCCATATGGCATATTCTTTGGGAAGTCTTCATAGCAATTTAGGTGGTGTAGTCTCCTCACAAGCATTCAGTTCATGGAGATTTTATAGCACAAGGCATATAAACTTGTGCATATATATATATATATATATATATATATATATATATATATATGCACAAGTTTATAAACTGCAACAGCGGCTTTGAGGAAAGAAAGACAATCTGGATGTGACTGAGCTTCACTTCCAGATCCTTCAGTAAGACTTCTTCGTGGTCACATCCCGAGTCTCCAGGCTTCCCACTGTCCTCCCCCCAAGCTCTCCCGCCTTTTAGATCCTCTCCCCTCTCATTGTCCCCCCAAGCTCTCCCGCCTTCTAGATCCTCTCCACTCCATTGTCCCCCCCCAGCTCTCCCTCCTTTTAGATCCTCTCCCCTCCCACTGTCCCCCCAAGCTCTCCTGCCTTCTAGATCCTCTCCACTCCCATTGTCCCCCCCAGCTCTCCCTCCTTTTAGATCCTCTCCCTTCCCACTGTCTCCCCAAGCTCTCCCGCCTTCTAGATCCTCTCCCCTCCCACTGTCCCCCAAGCTCTCCCGCCTTCTAGATCCTCTCCCCTCCCACTGTCCCCCAAGCTCTCCTGCCTTCTAGATCCTCTCCCCTCCCACTGTCCCCCCCAAGCTCTCCCGCCTTCTAGATCCTCTCCCCTCTCACTGTTTCCCCAAGCTCTCCCGTCTTCTAGATCCTCTCCCCTCCCACTGTCCCCCCAAGCTCTTCTGCCTTCTGGTTCTTTCCTTCCACTGTTTCCCCAAGTACTCCCAACTTCTGGTTCTTTACTCCTAGTGTCCCCCCAAGCTCTCCCGCCTTTAGCCTTCTAGCTCTTCTTCTCCCCTCCAACCTCAAACTATCATCCCCTGACCTCACTCTCAGCTGATACGTCCTGTCCTGAGGGTCACACATTTTCCAGCTGGAATCTGTGCTCAGGTGTTCTGCCTCCAGTTACGGGCTGGAACTACCGCCCTGCCCTCACTTGCCAAAAATGCTCAGTAGAGCCAGATCCTATACTATCCCCTCCTTAGTTTAGACTTTTCTAGAAAGTGATGTTTATTTTCAAGTCTTTATTTCTTCTTTTTCTTATATTTACCCTGTATAAGCTCCACCCCTTCTTACCATCTGAGCTACTCAGACCTCATCTTACCATCTGTATTAGAAAATAATTGAAAATACACTATTTCTCAAAATCTTCCCTTCTCCTGACTTCCAGTTATCTTTTTTTCCTCTCTTGTTTTACAGTCCTCTTACCCTATGTGTCCTTACCTCCAGAACATCTTAATACTGACCTCCCCTCAGGCTGGGTTCTTACATCTCTTTTTGTCCATTTGTATTCTTTCCCTGGGCTCTCTTCCAGTCTTACGATTCCATGTGTGTGACTCTCAGAGTCATCGCAACCTAGAATTCTGCTTCTTCCCAACTCATGTGCTCAACAGCCCTCCCGATCCCACTGTCCATCAAAGCCATGATGGTCTCAAGCTGATCTCTGAGTATTTGCCTCCTAGCTATCCTACCCCTCACCTCCTGAATCCCAGCTACTGGCCTGGTCACCTTTCTTGCAACTGATGCTGAAATGTCCTTGCCGTCCTCCTTTTCTTCTTATTTATGTTTGACTTATCAGGCACCACTAGCTCTATATGTAAAACATTTATTAGAACTAGGAGATTTTACTTCTTCCTTTCCCTTCACCAGGCCCGTCTTCTGCTGTATTGTAATAGCTTCCTCAATGGCCTTGCTGCGGCCTTCCCTTCTCCCCTTCCATCTCTGTTGTAAAATTGCAGTCAAGCTGTGCTTTTTTAGGACTTTTGTGTGATTTCTCATCTGCTTATTTATCATTTTCAAGTATATATTTATATATATACTTATAATATTAATAAAATATTAATTTATATATACATATAAATATATACTTGAAGTGTGTGTGTGTGTGTGTGTGAGAGAGAGAGAGAGAGAGATGAGAGAGAGAGAAAAAGAGAGACCTTTTAGCACTAAGTGAAAACTGAGCCTTCTTAACCATATAATACACCTTCGTTGGCATATATTTCCATGAAATCTTTGTTAACTTTGTTAATTAACTTTGTTAATCTTTGTTAACTCTGTTCATTGTTTTTCTTGTCTTAGATTGTAAGATGTGTCACTAGTCTGACACTCAGAAGCCATTCAATTAGTAATTTTTAATAAATACAAATGTAGTTTCAAATCAGCCCATCTTTTTTTTCTCATTTTTTTTATTAAAAATTTCCATCTCCTCCCCTCCTCCTCCCCCTTCCCTCCCCTCCCTTCCACCCACACCCCCACTCCGCCCCTCTCCAAGACAAAGAGCCATCAGGGTTCCCCAGCCTATCTTTTTAAAGTTTTTTTTAAAAGAAAGCAAACTATCTTTTCTCATTATACATACCAATCTAAGACCCCACTCCATCCTCTCCTCCCCTTCTGTCCACCTAACACTCCCACCCCATCCCCCATCTACTCCTCAGAGAAAGTAAGGCACATTGCTTTGGGGAAGGTCCAAGTCCCTCCCTACTATATCTAGGCTGAGCAAGGTATCCATCCAAAGAGAAAAGGTTCCCAAAAGCAGTACATGCAGTAGGGATAAATCTGGTGCCACTACCAGTGGCCCCTCAGTCTGCCCCAGCCATGCAACTGTCAACCACATTCAGAGGGTCTAGTTTAGTCCTATGCTTGTTCCTTTCCTGTCCAACTGGAGTTGGTGAGCTCCCATTAGCTCAGGTAAACTGTTTCAGTGGTTGTACCCATCATGGTCTTGACCTCTTTGTTCATATTCTCATTCCTCCCACTCTTTGACTGGACTTTAGGAGCTCAGTCCAGTGCTCCGTTGTGGGTCTCAGCTTCTGTTTCCATCAGTTGTTAGATGAAGGTTCTATGGTGATATTTAAGACAGTCATCAGTCTGACTACAGGGCAAGGCTAGTTTGGGCACCATCTCCTCTATTGCTTAGTGTCTTAGCTGGGGTCATCCTTGTGGATTACTGGGAATTTCTCTAGAGCCAGGATAATCAGTCCATCTTTTTTCTTTACAAATACCAACTTTTAAATAACCATCTTCAGCACTTCCCACATTATATATGCAACTTCTCACATTCTCCATTTTTATTTTCTTTCTCCCTCCCTCCCTCCCTCCCTCCTCTATTTGTTACTGCTATGACCTATTGTAGTCACTTCATAATTTCAGGTTGCTTCTTTCCATTGTAGTAAGAATCAGTTTTTAAAACTGCACACTGTATTTTATTCCTTTTCTTATTTCTTCTGACTTTGGTGGTTTGGGGTGAATTCTACATTTGTATATGACTTTAAAGATCTGCACCGTCTGGTTTCCTTTTGCTTCTCCAGTGCATCTCCAACATTGACATCTCTGACATAAACTCTGATTCAGCCATATCGTGAAACCCACATGTTTTCATTCATCTTCAGTGTAAGGGCTCAGGTGGTTGTCAAGAATATGTGGTCACTGATGGGACCTAGTGAGTTTTGCTCTTTACGTTTTATATTTCTGTGAATTATGGTTTTAATGATCGAGGCGCTAAGGGAAATATTATAATAGAGGAAGTAGATAATTTAGAAGACAGTAAAAAGATCATTCTGTGAAAAATAATGATTATGGGTGGCTCCTTATACTAGTAAATTTGTTACAAACACACAGACAGACACACACATATATGCATATTTTATATAGTTGTTCTCTCTTTCTGTTTCTAAAATCCCACCCCTGTACTGGGGATTGGAAAGGACCTTGCACACACTGGGCAAACATTGTATTACTGTTTTACAGGTCCAGTCCTTCATGCATTTTTTTTTCATAGACAGGCATCCATTAACTGGCCCAGGCTGGCCTTTACCTCACTCTTCAGAATATGCATGTCTTGAATTTGAAAAATCTTTTACCTCTGCCTGCCACATAGCTGGAATTACAGGCTTGGTAAGGCCTGGCTTGTTCTCATTTATGTATTATTTCTATATTAATGAATGATAGATGATTGGTAATCAACAAATGCTTGTTGAGTGAGTAATTATCTCTAGTGGAAAGTTTCATTTTTAACCTCTTCAGTTCAATATGGATCAAATTGTATTATGTTGTGTTATGTGAATTTCAGCTGCTTAGGGTTATTTTATTGTTATTCAATAACAAGAAGACTGTCAAATGAGAAGTGATTTCAACATATTTAAAATATGATTAATCTCTCTTTGATTTTAGATTGATAATTCATGTTTACATACTTAGGAGCAAACATCCCTTATATTTCAAAGGACATGTGGAGGGTCTTTAAAGGCTAGGATTCTCTTTTCTGCCCTCTTGGAGTTTGAAGTCATTCAGAGAGATGCGGGTAAGGATGAAGCCTGTAGTCATCAGACTGGCTTTGAAGCTGAGTTCAAAAACATGTCTTTAGGAATCACAACCATGAAATACCTATACTTTTGAGGATGACTTTAATAATTGAAAATATCCTGGAATTCTTTAGAGCTATGTATTTACTTAAACAGTAAAGTTATTTTTTCCAACAAAATAAGATACAGTTTTACTTAAGACCTATGATTTTCATGTAGTTCACTAATTAGCACCTCACAATGCTCAAGTTGGACTTCAGATTTCTCTTCAATACTTGAAGCTTTTCTAGAATAAAACTAATCATTCTGTGGTAGACATTCCAAATAACATCTAATGTGTAGGTTGGTTTGCTAGAAGTCAGTAGCACAGGGCTTGGTGGTACATTCATATATAGTCCCAAGAGGCCAAAGCTGAACTTGATCTCTTGATCCATGGTGAATTTAATGGCAGCCAGAACTCCAGAGAAGGATTCCTTTTCAAACAATCAAGGATAAAAGATCCCAGGGTTGATCTCTCTGTATATTCCCCAGATACCAGCAGTGTGATTTTTGTATTTAGAAACTGGAAGGAAATGGAGACTGTTCACTATGGGTGTGTAGCATGAGCTCTGATGTCAAAATTATCTGGGATTAGGTTTTGGTGTTATCACTTTCTATAGAGGGCAAGATATTTTACTGTCTACCATCCTCAGTTTCCCCATCAATAAATTAGAATAGTGTTTGCCCCATAGAGTCGATATGCAGCTTTCTTCTTGTATATTCTTGGCAATGATGAAGATGACGCTAGCATTGATGTTAAACGCTAGCATTGATGAAGATGACAGCGGCACTAGGTGTCAATAATTGTCTTCTTGGGGCTGGAGAGATGACGCCAACATTACTTGCTGCTCCTGCAGAGGGCCCAGCTCAGTTCTCAGCACCTACATGGTGGCTCACAGCCAACTGTAATGCCAGTTCTAGGGAATCCAGTTTCCTCTTTAGGCCTCCATGGGTACCAGACACCCACGCAGTGCCTGTCCATGCCTGCAGGCAAAACTCTCATGTGTCCAGCACAAATAAGAATACAGCTTTAGAAACAGCGTCCTCTTGTTTGCTTTTGAGGCAGTGTCTCATGTATCCCAGGCGATCCTCAAGCTTGCTATGTGTAGCTGAGGCTGATCCCCTGCTGCCATTGTTATGTCACTGTCCACATGCTGGGATAATGGGCATGTGCCTCCACACTTAATGCCAGTAACTGTCTTGGCCACAGACTTCTGTCATTTGCTTGTTTGTCTTGCTATATCAAACTTTTTTCTTTATTACATTTTTATTGTTTATCTTCTGTACAAACTTTCTCACTTAGTCTAGTTTATCTCAGTAAACGAGATTACTGCCCATATTGTGCTCAAGCCCGAAGTCAGTAATGCTTGCTGTCTCTTTGCTTCTCGGTCCTCATCTGCGTTGACAGATCTCTTGGCCCCTCCTGATCTCACCGATTCTTCATGTTGCTGTAGCTCCCAGGCACAGTCCATGCCTTTCTGCCTATACTCCACTCATCCCGCTTCCCAGGCCCTTTCCCGCACAGCAGTGTGTCCCAGAACATAGCACATGCTTCCATGATTAGATTCCAAACCCTCATTCTTGTCAGACAACTCAAGGGGATTTCATCGTTGCTTATCTGTTTAACTTTATTTCTTAACACAGTCGCCCAAATATGCTCTGGTATCCTGTTTGCTGTCTCTTGAAGACATCAGACTTATTCCTTTTGTTTTGTTTTGTTTTGTTTTGTTTTCTAGTGATGAAGATCAAACCCAGGTCCAGGCACATGCTAAAGCAGTACTCTGAGACTGAATTCTACCTCTAGATTGTCTTTTAATCTCGGTATAAAGGTTTCATGTTCAGCAAGACCATCCCTCCATCATGTAATCTAAAACTGTCACACCTTGAAATAGGTTTGTTTCTCTGCATGGTGTGTAAATTTGCAGAGTAAATACCAAATACTGCCTTGTAGGTGTTGCAGCAAATGGTTCTTTTTTGTTTAACTCCCCACGTCAGTATTGGTGGGATAAATGATCAGTCTGAAAGACAATCTGTTTTGCTCTGATTTTGCTTTATTACAGGCTTTTTCTTGTACACTATGTTTTTATCAGATGTAGCTGGTACAGTGAGGACGATGGGAATGCATTTGGCTTTAATTGTCTTGCTCATGGTAACTTCAGAGAGATGCAATATTTTTCATTCAGTCATTTCATTTAGATGTAATAATTATTATAGTGGGCAATACAACTGATGGTGATCAAATACCACAAATACCAGATCTCGTAATATTAAGTTGTATATTTGCATGTGTTTGTCACTCATTTCTTTCTCCTATGGTCAATTTCTTTTTTTAAATTAATCTATTTAGAGTGAGAAATGGCATATTTCTTTTAGAAACAGATGTTGTCTATTGTTCTTAGAGGACTTTAGGGATGGTGGATTTTGAAATAAATAAATTTTAGGAAGATACTTTTTCAAATGACGAAGCCCAGATAGTTGGACGCTGATGCTCTGCATGCCATTGTGTTTTCCTCTTCTGGTTTCCAGTGAGATCTGAGGGAAATATATGTTAGGATCACGTTAGATACGTCGGAAGAGGGGTTCTTACTTGTGTGATTTGGAGATGAGCCGTGTGCTTCAGATAACACGTGATCACAGCATAAATATCACTGCAGAAGGAACATTGATGGATTGTAGTGTCTTGTCAGTTTTCAGTTTTGGAGATATTTGACAACATTAATATAAAATATAAACCAATTCATTGCTCAAAGCAAATAGTAGAATGGAAAACAATGGGGGAGTTTGCAATAATGATAAAACCCTTATTAATGATGTTAAATATTGCACTTACTTCTGGCTTCTGTAGTACATCATTGCAATACCTCAAGGAATATGAGGACATAATTTCCTCTCCAGGGAGTTGATGCTGTAACTCTTCTAATTCCTCCATAGAGAATTATCATTAGAATGCTTGCCCCGATCGTCTATTGCTCACTACATGTCCTTGCCTTCAAACTTTAAAGCAAATTATACAAATTAATTTAATCCTAGGACGTTATTAATTATTTAAATAAGAGCCAGTGTCATACAGAATGCATTTTATTTTAAAACTGAAAGGTGTTCATATGGAGGAAACACAGCTTAAGTAGAGAAGATGACCATGATTTCTGTAGTTCATAAGATTATTACTTGAGTCCTCCAGGTCGGTGAGACATGCCAGCGAGAGAGCTCAGAGCATTAACATAGGAAAAGCTTCATTCACTTGAGAGTTTAATTTCTTAGTTGCCATATATGATTTTGTATATGATGTTTTGGGATCTAAGAACTTTTTCAGAGCTTTGAGTACACACACATACACACACAGTCTAAAATTAATAATTTACAATGAAAATAATATTAAATACTTCCAAAATCTGGTTTCATTTTGTCCATTAACTAAGGAGCTGTGGATGTTGACTAGACAGAAAATAATATTGAAATCACTTTATACAGCCATGCATCTCTTACTCATGTTAGTTGTATTTTAAGGTTTCATCCAAAAATGAGTGTTTGCAAATATTACATGGGGCCTGAAGTCTTTTTTAAAGACCCTATGCACTGAACTTCTGAGATATTCTCCATGTCGTTTGTCGTGAAGAACATGCAGTGGTATACCCGGCTAATGGGTCATGACCAGAATTCTGTTGTTGAGCCTGTGATTTCTAACTGTTGTAAGCATATTCTAACCATATAAACTAAGTGCCACCAAAGACATTTCATACAGTTTTATCAAGTGTTCAAAGAATTTTGGGTAGAGGCGACAGTTACATGTCCTGTGCTGCCCCAGGTGGTCCTCTCACCAAGGGGGTTGGCTGTTCTCATTCATCACTAGGGAGGATGACCCACGTGGTGATGAATATCTTAGTTGTAAGACCCAGCTCAGAAACGGGAGATGGCTTGGAACAGCTCTTGAGTATGGCACTGCATGGGCGAAGCACAGGAACGTCTAGACAGCCTCTTCTGGTGACCTAGACAAAGAAGGATCCACGATGGAGATGGAAGAAGCAGTGCTTGAGGGTCTGTGAACACAGCCAGGAGAAGGAGGTGCTGCAGCCTTTTCTCTGATCACTGTCCTGGGGGAAGGGAGGGTCTCAAAGGACACCAAGCCTTTGTGGGATGCTCGCTTCAGTCCAAGGTGCTCCAAGTTCATCGCTTGCCCACATGCCGTTCTCTGAGGTAGCCTCCCCTCCTATTTTTATATGAAATAGAAGATGGACCCGGATGGCTTGTTGTCTTAGTCTCTTTTCTGGTGAAATGATTAAAGTACTCTGACAAAGGGAGTATAAGGGACAAAGGGACTATTTAGTTCACATGCCTGTGACGGCAGGACCTTGAAGGGATAGTCCCATGGCACCCACAGGTAAGAAGCGGAGACAGATCCTCTTGTTGCTCTCTCTCTCACTGTCTTCCAGGGCCCAGCCCGTGAAATGGTGGTGCCCACATTCAGAGTGGGACTCCCACCTCAGTTAACCAAATGAAGCCCTGCCGGGCATGCCCATAGCACGGTATACTCTAGACGTTTCTCACTGAGACATCCTTCCATGATGATTTTAGACCGGGCAAGTTGGCAATGGAAATGAACACACGCCCAGCTCAGAATGAAGGCTTTGAGCTCAGCCCTGCTGAACACCAGAACCTGTTCCAGTGAGTGCCGTGGAAACACGGGAGACTTTTATAAGTCTGTGGTTAGCCAGGCTTTCCATCAACGTTGATTTGAAGTGCAGTGTTCAGGGCTTTTCCACCCACCAAGGACCACAGTTTATTACTAAAGTCTCTATTAATAGGTGGGATGAAGGAAAGTTCTTGCATTCACCTATTGGAAGGCTCTGAGAGGCAGAGGCTTGCAAATGTGGTTTTCGTTTTCATTACATGGTCCTGCTGTCTCTACTAAGGAGTAACTAGAACCTGTCTTAATTCACTGCCACGCCTTGTGCTTGACACTTTCCATTCACTCAGAGTGTTCCCATACATTCTCTTCGTAGACATTTCCCTTCTTCCGTCCTCTGCTTACAAACTTAAGAATTTGGTCTTGGCCTTTGCTTTTGAAAACTCAGTGTATAGCAGGAGATCCGCGCACATGCAAACAGTCAAAAGCAAGTATGAACCAGAACAGAGGTTCTCACCCTTTCTAGTGCCGCAGCTCTTTAATACAGTTCCTCATGTTATGGTGACCCCCGACTATAAAAGTATTTTGTTGCTACTTCATAACTGTAATTTGGCTACGGTTATGAATCATAGTGTGGATATCTGATATACAGGATGTCGGATATGTGGCACCTGTGGGGGTCACGACCCATGGGTTGAGAACCACTGATCTAGGGCTGGAGAGATGGCTCAGTGGTTAAGAGCACTGACTGCTCCTCCAGAGGACCTGGGTTCAATTTCCAGCACCCACATGGCAGCTTGCAGCTGTCTTTAACTCCAATGCGCATGAAATAAAGTTAAATAAAGTTTAAAAAAAAAGAGAGAACCACTGATCTAGAATCTAACATAGGGCCTGAGTTTGTAGAACACTTTCTTGAATTGAATGGCTACTGTCAGGATGACTGCTTCAATTGCTCGAGAGCCACTCAGGCAGGACCCAGGAAATAAAGCTGCTTGAAAGTGCTGAAGATGGTTGTTTTATAGGGGCTAACGGTGGAATTAAGTTGCAGAGACAGCTGTGGTTTGCCACATGCGAGGAAGTTAATCCAGAAGGTGTGGGAACAGGCGAGTGCAAAGCCCCGGGGAGGTCAAAGCTTGTGGCACAGCTGTGGCTGGGGCCCTTGGCCAGGATACACAGGTGATGTTACAGCCCTTCCCACATAAGGTATCCCACAGTTCGTAGTGATAGCAAACAGTAAGGTTTTACTCCGATGAAAGTCGAAGACCCTATAAGTGGTACCTTTTGTGCACCTTGGAAGAGAGTGAGATTCCTTTTTCACTCCAAGACTAGAGCAGCAAAGTCAGTGTACGTGATTTCACCTTGCTTCTAATGCATACTGGCTTCAATCCTGTTGTTATTCCTAGTACAATTCAACATGCTAAACTAATAAGCATGTACATATGCATGTATAATGTATATACATGTAAGGAGACGGGCAATTGGACGACATTTAAAGATATCACAACTCCTAAAAATAGTTCTTTATTGGGACTCACTTGATATCCTTTTTTAAAGCAGTAATATGATTCTATCAACAGTAGCATCTGATTCATCAACATGAAGCACGGCATTGAATCCAGTGTCAAAGGATCAGACTGGAGAATAGTGCTGACCTGTCCTGGCTCTCCTAAAGGAGCCCTCAACTCACACACGCCTATTTTTATACAAATTGCAGTGAGATAGTGAGACCCAAGGGTAGCTGGCGATGTGCAGCTATGTTCCTTCTCACGTCAACCCTCCACATCCTCACTTCATGACAGGACATGGGAGCAGATGAGACGAGCTGCCACTCACCCACGCTGCCCTTTGAAGAAAGGCCATGGGGGGAGAAAGGTGCCGCAAATGGGCTGTGAAGTTTACATACAGTGCCCACTGTTAAACAGATTACGTCTAATGAAGTGTCTAATGCTCAGGCCATATCAGCCTAATCCTTGGTGGCAGTTCATCCCTCAACTGCCAAAAACCACCGCCCTCTGGCCCTCTCTCGCCACTCTGGCCGCCAAGCACAGGGAGGTGCCCAGTCTTAATAAACCAAGACAGTGTGTGATCTGACATGCAAATGTAGGTCATTGCATATGTAAATGTGTGATTACAAACCTGCATGCCAAAACACATTAGTGAGACTTTGCTCTCAGCATGTGGTTGTCACACCGCCTTAGCAATTCATGCTAATATTTGTCAAGTTATTGTGCCGACAGAAGATGGGGTTCCCAGTCAGATAGAGAGTATATGGATTAGACGACGGTGTTCCTGGTAATGAAGCTGTATTTTGCGGTTGAAATTGATGAGATTTCATCAAGAGGATGAATGGTTTCTATGTGTATGGAAGAGGAATTGCATTTTTTGGATGCTGCAGACTGTCCTGTGTGTGCGTGAGTGCTTATTTGTGCTTATGCATGCACGTATGCCATGCACACACGTGCATGCATTAATAGGTCTTTAACGTTCAGTACATTACTCCAGTGTCTTCTTGAAGTTAGCTCATGGAGCAAGTATCCAGGATATCAAGACGACAGTGAAAGGCTTGGAAGAGTGTCTTCTTGATTATTTTTAAAAAATCTGTAGCAGAAAAAAACATGAAAATATTAAAAATTCCTTTTTTCACTGAGGCATTTTGAAAGTTAGACATTTTTTAAACATTGCTACCCATTGAATGTGTATGAAAATGATATTTTTTTATGTATTTCCATTGTTAAATATGTACCATGTTGTCTTAATTAACATTGTAAATTCAGAGATTACAAAAAAAATTTTTATAAATGAGCAGCCTGACAGTTTCCTGGCTTTACTTTTTCATTGTGTGTATGTCTGTTTTTTCTTACAGTAGACTTCTAAAGTTTTACTGTTAACAATTTCAATGAACTTGAAATTGGAAATACCTTGAATCACCGAGTCAAGTTGTAGAGTGTGGTATCTCATTGTAGGGGACATTCTTGGTCCCCATGGCAGCAGACCAGAAGCTGCATATTTGGGAATCGCAGGTTTGATTGAATGAGAACTAAAGTTGGTTGGCACTGGAACTGAATTAGACGAGGTACAAGCCCCTAATGAGTAGGGACTGTTAAGCAGTAAGCACAGAGTGGAGTTCCTGTTACTGTTGAATAGATATTGCTACTATTATTTTATTATCGTAGTAATTACCCTATGGTCTTTGATAAAATGAATTTGTAATTTTTTTATGTTTTGGTTTATTTTATATATTTTAAAACAAGAATGATTTTGTCCGGCAATCTTGTCTACTTCCAGTATCCAGGAGGATAACTATATGTTTTTCTTTGGGTTCACCTTCTTATATAGCTTCTCTAGGATTTTTACGAATTAGGGGTGGGGTGGGATGGGGGGAGGGGGGAGGGGGCGAGAAAAGTGTGAAGTGGAGGATGGGAAGAGCTTGGGGGAATAGGATGGTTGGGATATAGGAAGGGTGGATATGGGAACAAGGAATTATATATCTTACTTAAGGGAGCCATTCTAGGGTTGGCAGAGACTTGACTCTAGAGGGGTTCCCAGGTGTCCAGGAAGACGCCCCCAGCTAGGTCCTTGGGCAGCTGAGGAAAGGGTGCCAGAAATGTCCAGATCCTATTGCCAGAAAAAATAAAAAATAAAAAAAAAACAAGAATGATTTCCTTAAAATATTTTTATTACATTTTATATTTATTTTGTATGTGTGATTGATCGTGTCACAGTGTGTGTTTGGAGGTCAGACGACAACTTGAGGACGTCCTTCCTTCCACTATATGGGTCCCTTACATCAAGCCCAGACAGATTCTGTGGCAGGTGCCCTCAGTGAGCCATATCACCAGCTCAAAAATGGTATTTTTTTTAAAAGAATAGTTTGGTTTTCTGTGAAAGCAATGTACAATTAGCAAATTATCCCCTACCCCATCTTGAGGAAGAATAGGGTAAAGCCATGGAATTCCATAGCAGAATTTTACAGTTTCCCTCAGTATAATAAATGAGATGCAATTAGCAAGATAAAGTGTAGAAGGCTAGGAGTTAATGTACTGCTCATAAATCAAAAGAGACTCTTGGATAAGTCTGGGACATGGCATTATCAGCCTTACCCAAAGTTCATTTGAAGGCCCAAGAGTTCAAGCTGCATATAATTTGTTTGCTAATGGATGCCGTCTTTGGATGCATTAATAGGCCTTTACTGTTCCGTTCATTAGTGGATGCACGGGGCAGGCCCACTGGAATGCTGTGGTTACGAGATCTTAGCTCATAGTTACAGCAAGTACTAAGGCTGTGAGATGGGCGCAAGCGTGTTCTCAACACTAATTCAGGAATCTCATAACAAGACCGAAAATATCATGAAGCTCTCCTGTCCCCCTAGCAGGGCATATGATTGCTAAACAGATCATGTTATTACGTTATATATATTTAGAGTTACTACCATGATGACCAGGAACATTCCATGGGTATGGGTAATAAGCCCAACAAATGACAGCATCTGAGAGCTTTGGGTGTTCCACTAGTGCTTTGTTTTGTTGTAACTAACTGCTCAAATGACTGACTGGGTCCATGAATTAGTTATGTTAGTACCGTGGTAGAGTTAAACAACCCAACAAAGGAATGAAGATAATGGTTGAAATTTGTAAGTAGAGTTTTTCTTAAGCCTCGCCACTGTGTATCTCCCCGATACCATGATTGCGTCATTCAAGGCCCAGTGTGGAACCTCTTCTGTGTGTTTTGGGAAACTGTGGGAAAGCAGAAACTGCTTCTGATTCATCTGGGTTTCGGCTGATTAGCAGTAGTAGAAAAATATTAGTTAAGAATGAAATTATTTTCCCTCAACTCAAGAAGCTACGAATGACTGCTAGGAGAGGGATTATCTGTTTTCTTCAGTGGAGTGAATGACACTTGGTGTACCAGCCGCACTCCAGGGAAGGCCCCATGCTCAGAAGTCGTTGGCCAACACAAAATGGACTCCACGGTTATTTTGTGTGTTCTTTGTTGTTGTTGTTATGGCTCAGTGGTATTTTGTCTTTGGGGATTTGGTTTTGTTTTGTTTTTTTGTTGGTTTTATGCAAGCAAGAAAGTGAGAGAAGGTCAAGTTGGGTGAGTGAACAGAGGGGCTGGGAGGGCTGGAGGGAAGGGGAAGACTATGATCAAAATGCAATATAACAAATTTAGAAAGAATTTCCAATTAAAAAAGAATGAAGTGATTTCTCCCACAAAGACAATAAAATATTATTTTAAAATATAATAATATAATGGCAAACTTCTTGCCACTGGCAATATTTATTTATTCATTCATTTATTTACTTATTCAGTTAGTTCAATAGTTTTTCAGAAACTAAAAAACTTTCAGGAATTTAAAACTTGTTGCGTGTATTAGTGGACAGTTTAGAATAAGTGATTATGTGTATGTGTGTTGGGAGACCTTGCTGGCTAGTGGAGGTAACAGTCTCCTCCTGGCCTAGTAGCTTCTTATCTCAAAAACTGAGCCAGACGGAAACTCCCTCCCAGTAAAGATTCCTGCTTTCTAAAACCCAGCATTATCTGAAGGATGTCTCTAGGCACAGGATGCCTGAGTTATCTCAGGGATGACTCTTGACACAGTTCCCTGCAAAGGCTCTTCCCCTGATGACCGACATGGTAATTAGGCAAGTGTTCTACTCTTTTTGATAGGCTGACTGCCACGTGCAAAGCCTTGTGACAGGAGCTGACCATTTAATGCAAATCAGAGTTTGTCCCCAGGCTCCCCAATCCTATTCATTCCTCATACTCTGGAATAAAGTTGAGCTGATTCACCGAAGTCTGTCTTCCCTCCTGGAGGGCTGTTTCCATTTGTATCAACAGCCGTTCAAACCTTTTCTTGTTTCTGTTCCCTCCACCTTTGTGGACCAGTGCTTCCAACAATCCCAAGTAAGAAGCAGAACCCCATGTGTGTCGGGTGGGCAAGGCTGGGGGGAATGGTGTGTGTTTCAGTTCCAAGAATCTTCAAGAAAGAGAATAAGCACTACACAAAAAAAGAATGCTTGAGACTGGCTTATGGAAGTGGACTAAAGATAAATTACAGGAAATTCTTACCTAAGATTTCAAAATCCTTCTCATCCTCTATCTGTTTCCTTTGATTTATTATGTTTACAGCCTTCTCGTTCTTTTGTTTTGTTTATTGAGACAGAGTCTCTCTATGTAGCTCTGGCTGTCCTGGAACTCACTCTGTAGACCAAGCTGGCCTCGAACTCAGAGATCCATCTGCCTCTGCCTTCCAAGTGCCAAGATGAAAAGGGTATGACCCTACACCTGGCTAGCCTTCCCATTCTTAAATGCTGTGTCTATTTCAGCTCATTACCCCTTCCACACCCCACAAGCCCCCTGCAGTGTAAGTCCTCCAGGGCAGAAGTTGTATCTTCTGTTTCTGGCTGTATTCTGAGGCGCTCCAATCTTGTTGGCATGAGCTATTCACAACTTCACTCTAGGTAGTATGTTATATATGCCATACCTTTAAGTCACGTCTGTGTGTAGATTGTGTAACTGAAACTTTTTTGTACTGTTTTTAATTGCAGAAGGCATTACGACCGGATATGGGCTATAATACCTTAGCCAACTTTCGAATAGAAAAGAAAATTGGCCGTGGACAATTTAGTGAAGTTTATAGAGCATCCTGTCTCTTGGATGGAGTACCAGTAGCTTTAAAAAAAGTACAGGTAAGATGATTTTTTAACTGTATAAATCCATGTGAATTTATGGTATCTCAAAACTAGATAGGACACAATTTCTGGAAAGATTTGGGTCATGAAGCTGTAGTTTGAGCATCTTAAGAAAGAACATTGTATTTTAATAGTGTGTTTTGAAGGTAATATAGGGTAGAAATTAACTTTCTCATCCCATCTTTACAAACCTGTCTTGTTATACTTTTATTACATGTGCCTCTAATAAACAGAAATTAATGTTTACTTTTAACAGTATTTCCAGGCTTTACAATGTTGGCAACCCTTTCCCCCCATAACCCATAGTGACTAGAAGTGATGGCAGAACTCAAGGGCAGAATTGAGCTGTCACCGTCCCTTCTAACTAGACGTTGAAGGAGAACGTTTCAGCTGATCTGTATCTGTTCGCTATAAAAACGAAGTAATTGCTTCATAAACCATATTGCGTGACGTCAGCGAGTGGCAGGTGGCTCTGATTTACCTGGGGGATGTGATGGAGAGGAAATGAGAGGCTCGACCTGTGATCTACAGTCTCCGTGTTGGGTCAGTGTCATTGCAGGGTCAGCCTTGTGGGCCAGTTTTGTTCTTTTTGAATTTATTGAGGATTTTTCGGCTCCTCTCCCAAGCCTGTCCCTAAGCCTGGTATTCTAGTCTCTGTGACCATGGATAATCCGTAGGCACGCCCACTTTCCAGAGCCCTAAATGTAGAATAAAAGTTCCATTTGTCCTAGTGGGGGTCCTCAGCCTGGAAAGCACGTAGCCTTTGTGTTAAAATCTGAGTGGCATCGCACAGGTTTACTCGGTGAATGAGTTGTTGGTTCCTGCCATCCAGGTCCCATTTTGCTGTGTCACTTGCTCTGAGACCCTATTGCTCTAGAAACCTCTGAAACCTAAATGTCTTCCTTTGACATTTTTTACTTCTCACGTGATCAATATGCTTGTAGCAGCCATTACGGAAACAAGGTTTTCATTCATATTTCAAAACTAAAATATTAGGGTTGGGCACAGATAGCTTAGAGGGAGAGTGCTTACCTAGCATGTATGAGCCAGTATGTTTGATCACCAGCAACAGAAAAAATTTTGAATGAAAGATCCATATGTCATATGTTTAGGTTATAAGCTTCAATGGTGGTGTCCTTATATCCAATACTCGGCTTAAGAAGTAAACATTAAAATATTTTTATTTGTGCCTTTTACTCATTCCTCAAAGGGAACTGTATTATCAATTTAGTGGCTGCTGAGGTCTCTGAAAAGTGTTCGCTGGTCAAACAACACTTGCATGATATTGTTACATGTTTTTACTTGTATGGACATGCAAGCAATTCTTTTCAATTTGTTCCTAAATGTAGAAAAGGTAGTCTGTTGAGCATGCTTGTATACCACAAGTTAATTCTGGGTTGTTTTCCCAAGTTGGACTAGTTTACTTTTTCCTGGCAGAAGAAGGCTGAGGCAAGAGGGTGGTTTTGAGTTTGAGGCCAGCCTCGGTTATATTGTGAGATCAATATAGGATACAGATGCCAGTGTTTAAGAAACACATGCCTTGGGGTAAGATTACCCCTCTACTAAAGACTCTTTAATTTGTACTGAAACTCTATTAAGTTCCAGTTTAGTAGTCTGACTATCAGGACCAAGAGTTTGCTTAAAACAATTGCATGTTAAACTCTATGGCATGGACTCCTGATTTAAGTAAGACTTTACAGAATAGAGATGCCAGTTTGAGCTGTTGGGAGCGTAAGTCAGGCTGTAAATGGGAGGAGTTGGAGCTAAGAAGAGGAATTTGAGCAGTAGTAGACAAAGGATTCTCTACAGATCCATCTTTAGTTAGAGCCATCATCAGATTCCAATAGTCTCTAAATGAAATTAGAAATTCCTCACCCAGTTCCTCATGGAGAGGAAACCTCACCTTTTGCCAAAGGTGGTGGAGGGGGCCAACAGATAAAATTGAGGGGCTTTCTTGGCTCCCATCTTGGTTTCCACTGACTGTAAGTGTGGAAAAGAATCAGGGCTCTAGCTCTCTGCTGTGATGAGTTTTTAGTGGCAGAACCTTGATAGTAGAACCAGGAAGAAGGAGGGAGTGGGGGTTGGCTCCTGGGAAGGAACATCAGTACTTCTTAGATTCTCACAGTAGCATCTGGACTCTGTCTCCTTGCCTGTGTTTTGCCCTTTGTAGTTTGGATGGCTGACAAGGAGTGTGTTAGTTTGTAGAGTTGCATTTCTGTTCAGTTTCCAATGTCCTCTTTGGTTCTGGCTGCCCCCGTTTGGTACCGAATGCTTCAGGTGCGGTGGGAAGTTGTCAGCTTGCTTTGGGTTTTGTCCTTTCTCTTCAAGTGTTGATGCTGTGGTGTCTCCCGGTTTAAACATAACTTTGAATGGGAGAGACAGGTGTACCTAGCTTATTTGATTAGGGAACGGCATGTTAAGGCTTTGTGAGGAGAAATGTATTTGCATCTCAGACATGGTATTGATTTCTGTGATGTATTACACTTGTGCTGAACAAGGGAAACCACTGTTTTTCATTTTCAAAAATAGTAATCGGCTCTCCTTACAAGGAAAGAGCATTGCTAACCAGGTGATGTTCTGCTGTGAATACTTCCAAGCAAATATTCAGAAAATTCCTGAAGACCCAAATACTGAATTTTAAGCCTACACCATTAGTCTCAGAACTGTGTTACTATTCCCAACCCTCGTGAAAATCCTTCCAGAATGTTTTGGCTGTGTACTGTGCAGATGCTAACGTATTGCTTCTATAATTATTTCCTTGTTTGCAAATTTGTAGTGGAATATTTATAACTTCACCATCTGATCTCTGAGCTCAACTGTGAGAGCCCTTAAGGACTCTGTCTGATATCGTGCACTTCACTTCCGTAGGGCCTTTAAGAACCAATGTGCCAAGTTCTAGCTACATCCCTGCAGCTTTGCCTGTGTCTGTAAGTGGAAGGAGTGTCTGTGCCGAGCTTGTTGCTCCTTTGAAATTATAATGAGACCTGAAAGCCTAAAGCACTCGAAAACAGAAAACAATCTTTTAAAAACCCACGTCCATCATTTACAGAGAGTAAGATGGTATATTACCTGATGTAACCATTCCGAACCTCTACGTGCTAGTTTCCCCATTTCTAGTTTTCCCGTACACAGCTTCCCTTACTGCTGACTATGCAGTTAATTCCACCTGCATTCTTTAATTATTTAGTGTCATCGGCCAGTGAGTAAGACTTTGAGACCAAAATATTTGTGCTGGAACTTAATGAGATTCTTATGGTAGCGGGTGATAGAACAAAGGCATTTCTAAAAGCCTGGCATACAGCTTGAGGGGTGCAGCCTAAAGGAGCACAGATGGGGGGAGGGTACTTTCGTAGTCTATGTCTGGGTCAGGTGACTTTCAAGCTTTTGCATTTTATATGGTAAGGTTGTTGAGGAAAATTCTTGGATCTGGTGGCCATAGTCGCTGTCCGCTGTTGTTAGCTCCTTGGCTAGAGCAGTGTGACTGGAGTAAAGACCCTGACCTTACCAGGGGAGAAGAAGGAATTTGGGGTTACTGTACCTCAAGTTCTTTGGCTATTATAACTGTAAGTTTTCAATACAGCCATTTGATCCATAGTTCACTAAAGTCTAATTCTCTTTGCTTCCTAGGTTTTATGTACACATGACAGTATTTTAAAAGCATACTTCATGTGTACTTATAAAAATTCCATTTTGAACATTGTGTTCAAATTCATCTTTGCAGATCTTATGAAACTTCTGAAAATGTATTCTTAAGTCTTTAACAGTTTACTCAGTTTTAGTTTTTTTATAGCATTTATTAATATAACTTTAAAAGTTGTCAAATACAATTTGCCATTTTGCACACACTAATTTTAAGTTCTGGATCTCTATCTATATATGCAGTTAGATTCCATATGTATGTGTGTAATTTTGTGTGTATGCATGCACTTCTGTGCTGATTAGAATTTTGTGCACAGTGATGGCTTCCTCCACAATGCACCAGCTGATGTCAATGTCTTCACAGCATCTCTGGTCTGTGCTGCAGAGTTGGCTGTGGCCACTGAACTTGTCTTGTAGTTTTTATGAAATTTCATTGTTTCATTCTGTAGACTTCTTACAAACCCGCAGTTAATGAAATACTGAAAAATGAGGAAGGTGTGTAAGGGACACACAGTCAGCATTTTCTTGAGTGGAGAACAGTTGAGGCAGTGGAGGTGAGGGTCCCTTGGAAAGGCAAATTAGCTTTAAAGTAAATTAGTCAGTTAGTCTCAATTAGTAAAGTAGTCTGAAAAGTTAAATCTTATTGGGCCAGTGAGATGGCTCAGTGGGTAATGGTGTTGGCCTTGCAAGCCTGGTGACCTGATTTCAGCACCCAGATCCCATGGATGGAATGAGAGTCAACTCTCAAGAGTTGTCCTCTGACCTCTTCTTGTGTACCATGATAGGTATACCTACATTCATATGCACAACACACAGGTACACACACACCACAATTAATAATACAGGTTTAAAAGCTAAGTCTTTCTAGTGCTTACAGTCTTATTTGAAATCATTATAGGCATAACAAGTAGTACCTATGTAGTCTTTTTGAGTGGTTCACAGTGCTGTGAGCGGATAGCGAAGGACCACATTTAACATAAACAGATGACTAGTGTTAAAATGTATTCTACGTGAAACTATGAGATTTTCTGATGTTTAGTCCCAGGAAATAAATGCAGCGAAAGTCACTTTTTATTTGTACTGTTGAAGGTTTTTATGACATTTATTAATATTTGTTGAAGCTCTCCTATATGACAGATAATATTGTGTGCTAGGGACTTGGTAAATGAATTCAGTGTGAGGGGCAGATAATAAATCAAGTAAGTACAGACCAAAAACAAGTGAGCATGCTATACTAAAGTCAAACATTGTGGAGGGGCACAGCTTTCTGGATTGTGTGTGGCAGGGCAGATTCTTCCCTAATGGGAAACCTAAGCTGAGGTGTCTGTTATCCAGCTGAGAGTTGTCTGTTATCCAGACAGCGGGAGTAAGGAAGTTCCCTGAACAGAGCAGGCCCAGGCTGCAGAGAACAGGAGAGTTTCAGAATTGGCCAAGGGCTGCTCACTGTGTTGGGTTCCAGAGCTAGAAGGTAGCTTAGACATTAGAAGCTGCTTTCATAGATTGTGGAGAGACGTTCTTTTATGTGTTGCTATAAGAGCAAGGGAACCATTGAAGGGGTTTGCATGGGTTGAGGAATAAAAGGCTAGACTATTTTTAAAGATTAAACAGACAACTATGCAAAAGTGGATTTATCTATCATTTTTGCTACGTAATATAATCTACAAGCTGCTACTTGAGAAGTACTCAGGTATTAAATAATTTTTACTTAACAAAATGAATGAGATAAAAGCATGGAATTTTAAACATTTTACAAATATTAATTAGAGTACAGAAAATTCATTGAGCTGCGGTTTCCAGATAGGAGGTAGTTTTGAAGGGCCGTCCTTGGTTCTGACCCTGTTGTTTCAGTGAGTCCAGCCCAGTTCTTCCCTTCCTGAGGCACAGCCTAGTCATTTGCAGTGTGGCTCTTTTCACGGCCACCTCACACCCTTTTCTGCTGCAGTAATCTCGCCCTTCCCTGTGTGGAAGACAGTGCCCTTCTCCTTTGTCTGTTAGTACTTTTGTTTTGTTTTTAAGTGTACTCAGTCTCTCTCTCTCTCTCTCTCTCTCTCTCTCTCTCTCTCTCTCTCTCTCTCTCTCTCTCTCTCTCTCTCTCTCTCTCTCTCCCTCTCCCTCCGTCCCTCCTTCCCTTTTTCATCTACTCTCTGGCACGTTTGGCATGTTCTTGATCTTTCTGAAGCTAGGCTCCTGGTGTCTGTTCTGTCTCTAAGTCTCAAAATCCTCTTCTAACTACTCTCATCTCTTCCAGTTCCTTTTTCAAACCGTACTTAGCTGTTTGCCTAATCTGACCTTCAAGACCATTCAGTATTATTCGGACTTCTTATTTGGTATTCATCACTTGATCTGATTCTGCTTGGTTGTTGTAATAAATTCTAGGATAGCTGCTATGGCTTCACAGCCCCTCTCTGTCTTTCTAATCTCAGTCCTCATTTGTCTCCAGTGTTCAAGTTTTGTTTGTTCACAGTGATTTTTCCAAGTCTCTCAGCATAGGTAACTCAGATTATTCCTGGAGAATTTGCTGCTTTCCTTTGGCAGTATATTCTTTACATTTCTAACGAATATATTCTAACCCCTGTATCAGAAGCCCCTCACATCAAAGGGTTAGGTTCCCCATTTAGCCACACCCCTCTGCGGTCATGCCAAACAGCTCATTTCCTCTCCAGCAAGCTTTATGATCATTGCTAACTGTCTGACCTTCCCTAACTCTTCAGGTACATTGGATACATCTGTTTTTTCCTTCTTCCTCATCTCCTCCCCTCTGCAAGTGGCTGCATTTCTTCCTCATGAGTCTCCTTTCCCTACAGACATTCCCAGTTTGCTTTATTCCTGGTATCTTCAGAGAAACTGTTGCTCCAGTTCCCCGAGGCTTCCTAATACTCCCCTGGTCCTACCCTAGGGCTTTCTTGCCTCTCCTCCCTTTATTTCCTTCCAAAGGCTTTCCTTTTCCTACTCCATTTGGGAACAATTCTTAGTTAAAAAATGAGGTTCTACTGTTTCTCCTGCACTGCATTCTCACGGCTGCTTCCAATTGCATAGCTCTTCATGGCTTCGGTCCCTACACGGTCACGTGCCCTACACTGTCGCGTACCCCTGCATGGCTGTATACCTCTGTAAGGTGGCTTTCTAAAGAGTAGCCTTTACAGTCAATAAAGCTTGCTGTCTTTCTAGATTTCATAAATTATTAATAAAACATGAAGTTTGAAATATTTTCTTCAGTTTCGTAATTTAAAAGAAACCAGAGCCAGGTGGTGGTGGTGGATACCTTTAATCCCAGCACTTGGGAGGCAGAGGCAGGTGAATCTTGGAGTTCGAGGCCAGCCTGGTCTAGGAGTGAGTTCTAGGACAGCCAGGGTCACACAGAGAAACCTTATCCTGGAAACAAACAAACAAACATCAACAAATCCCCAAAGAATACAAGCAAGCAGGCAAGCAAGCAAGCAAGCAGTCCAAATAGAGCTCACACTAGTACTGGAAGTTAGACTACTCTGTATTGACAAGTTTGCTGAGTTATAGGGCATGCCCCTGGGGACAGTTCAATAGTTATGGAATAATTGGACACAAACAGGTGTCTAGGTCCAGCCCATCATATGGCAGGTCCTTGTGGAATCCAGGAGAAGGACATAGAACTCTGCCCACTAACCTCTAGTCTGAGTGTGTGTGTGGCAAGAGAAGCAGGCTGAGAAAGTAGGAACTGGGGCTTAGAGAGAGTGTGGCTTCCAGCATTGGAGGAGAGCATGTCCTAGCCTCACTGTGTTCAGTACCTTCCACCCACCACGGCTACACTTGGTAGCAAGCTTTTATAGGGGGCTGATTGAGGTTCTCCTTTTGTCTCCTACTTAGGGTTCTAGCTGCCCACTTGGTAGCTTGAATAGAGGGTTGGAAGCCTTCTAATGTTGGGGTTCAGAGGGTCAAAATATGGGGAACGACTGAGGCATATTTAAGTGTGAGGGCTGAAGGAGGAATGAGGCTCTGTCACATGGAAGACAAGGCCATTCAGTGTAGGAACAAGCTGCTCAGTTCGTGTATTCGAGTCCTTTAAAGTACCGTGGCCAGGAGATGATGTCCGTGTGGGAAGTTTAAAGTAGGATATTTACACTCTTTGTATATGGGTGCATATGTGTATATTTTACACTCAGTGTGTGTGTGTGTGTGTGTGTGTATGTGTGTGTGTATGTATGTGTGTGTGAATGTATGTGTGTGTGTGAATGTATGTGTGTATGTATGTGTGTGTGAATGTATGTGTGTGTGTGTATGTATGTGTGTGTATGTGTGTGTATTGTGTGTGTATGTGTGTGTGTGTGTATGTGTGTATGTTTGTGTTTGCTACATTTCGTGTCATTTCATAATAGTTTAATGCATTCTTTTTAAAGAGATATTTCTTTTAAGTTACATGAATGATTCTTTTTGAAGATAAACTGATGTTAACTTTTGAGCTTCGTAAGTTATGAGTAATTTGGGTAAAATTCGAAGATGACAGAAAAATTCTTTTAAAAATAATTCAGAGGATATCAAGAATTTATCAGCCATTACTTACTTAACAAGAACTAATAACTAGTTCTAACCAACAATAAAATAAATTTTGAAGCCCCCAAAAAATTTGGTTTGAAAATAATACCTCCTTGAAGCCTTCCTTGTACGTGTGTGTTATGTAAAAAGTCATTTTTGTTTTACAAAACTCGGTATCTTTTTTTCTTCTGTCTTTCCTTGCTCATTAAATCACCAGGCGCCTTTGTGGGGTGGGAATGCCTTATTCGAGAGACTCATCCTTTACTTTTGTCTTGACATGTTGACTAGAGAAAGATAAGATATGCATTTCCAGTTAAAGGCATTTGTAAATATATTTGGCTCAGAAAGTGTTGTCACATTAAGTGTGCCAGCGAAGAGGATTTCCCCCCAGGATTTGAAGAGCAACCTTTGATACTGATATAGTCAGTCAAAAATAAAACCGAGCTTACAATTCTAAATTGGCTGAAATATAATATGAGCGGAGTAAACATGCCTTCCGTACAGCATGCACGTGTATGTGTGTGCAGGATTTTCTAAAGGCATTGTGCTTCGCACTCTCAGGCTCTTGTTTTTCAAATTGCCTCCCATCTAAGAGGCGTTGGTTATTGAGATTATTTCTATGAGTCTCTGGGTTTGTGGATTTAGGTTTTTTTAATCACTGAGGCCACCCTTCTCCTTTCTCTTCCTCTTGGGCAGTTTTGCCATAGGAATCCCATGATTATTGTTATTCTCCTGGGGAACTACATTTCCCAGGAGGCCCCATTATCCCACGTGACAACTTTTCTAAGTAGGTTCAGTTATCTCAGGTCCTAAGGCCAGTGGTTCTGAGCATGGCATCAGCCTTCATGATTAGGCAAGAATTTGTGATTTCTATTGGTGCTCATTTGTGTGTGCGTGTGTGTGTGTGTGTGTGTGTGTGTGTGTGTGTGTGTGTGTATAATTTCTATAGACAAGGTCTTTTATATCCCAGACTGGCTAAAAACAATAGTTGAGGATTACTTGGAACTTAACTTAGTGCATAATGTTCCTCTTTTCTTCAATAAGGGTGACACGGGTTATATTTTAATATTAGTTGTTTTGTTTTCATTCCTGATTTTGGTGTCCATTTATATTTAACCTATTTCGTCTCTACACCAAAACCTCATATAGAGAGCAACTTGACAGCTGGCAAAACCCCTTCTGCCCTCTACTGCACTCTGCTTTTTCCTCTGCTTTCTGCTACGCTCAGCTCCTGTTTTTACTATAAAAAGCATGTGAATCGCTACAGTAAATGGAATGGGCTGAGCTTCAGTTCTTTAGTCTAGAGGTTTAAATTTTTAAATTAATATCCTCATTTGATTTTTTACTGTTTTTAATTGAGGCATAATTGTAAATCTTTATGGCATACACTAATTTACTACATGTGTGCAATACATGGTGATCAGAGCAGCATAATTCCTGTCACTTCTCACCATTGGGGAGCTACAAGCACCCCTCTTCTAGTTTCTCCTTAAAATAAAATATGTAGTGAGTTACTATTTATAGTCTTCATCCTGTGGTGTGCACTCTAGAACATGCAGAACCTCCACTTGTTATATAACTGTACCTTGTTACCCATTATCCAACTCTACCCTTTTCTTCACCTTAGTGACCACTGTTCTATTATATTGGTTTTATTTAAATATAAGAAAATTAGAGCCCTGGTGCAGCTTTAAATATTCAGAAGGATATCTATTAAAAGTTGCCTCTTAATATAAACTGTAATTATGTGCCCTTATCAGAAAGTCATGTCTATGAGTCAGATGTCTTTCATTCTGACTGGTAGAAGCTTCTAATTTTTTCTATTTTTAATATTATCCCTTCCCACATGGGGGTTCCCTTTATAGGTTTCCAACATTGCACTTTACACACACATTATTCATAGATAATTACTTGGTAGTCATCTATGAGTGTTAGACTTTAGACCAGGCCAGGCCAGTGTGAGAAATCACCGGCTGTGGAGCTAGAGAAAGACCCAGGCTTTCAGCCTCAGTGTTACTCCCGGTGTGACTGTGATCATATCACTGCAAGTTCCATGCCTCTATCCTTGTCTCCGACCCACAGTCAGCTTTTCCTGGGTAAGGTTGTGGTAAAAAGGGCAACACCTACTGGGAGGTGTCAGTATTCTTTTCCAAGTTAAAAAGATTTTAACTTGGCACACGTCTTTAATCCAAGCACTTGGGAGACAGAGGCAGGTAGATCTCTGTGAGTTCTAGGCTAGCCTGGTCTCCAGAGTGGCTTCTAGGACAGCCAAGGCTACACAGAAAGACCCTGCCTTAAAAATCAAAAAGCAAAACAAAATGAAAACTTTTTTTTTGATTGCTATCACTACTTCAAGCTACACACGAACCTGGACTTAAATCAAGTTGTTGACTAAAAATATCATTAATTTAAAAAATGTTAAACAAATAACTAAGATTTGAAAAACATTTTCTATATACCAGGGACCTTGAAATTTCTTATTTTCAAAGATATAGGAACATCATTTTGATTGTTTGTGATTTTCTTCCCCCCTTTCTTTATTACAACTTCCCAAGGAGCCTTTTAAAACTTTTCTTTCCTAATATCTTTCCATGAAAATTTAATACCAAAGACATAGTGTACCTGATTGTATATTTATGTGTACCTGTTCTTGATATGTAAAATAATAAAATTTGCCAGCCACACCTTCAAGGGCTCAGTCATCACCCCTTTGCTATACTGAGGGGAGGGAGGGGGGAGGAGGAGGGAAGGAGATGGAAATTTTTAAATATAAAAAAATAAACCATGAGGGAAAAAAAAAGAAATATAATGAATGTTTAAACTTTAAAAAAAAAAAAAGAAAAAAATAATAAAAAAAAAAGAATACAGGTCAAACCCGTTAGAAACCATCTGTAAATGAGAGTGGTGGATTGGAACTAGGCTGATGGTGGGCTAAGGACAAATGCCTCCTGCCGCACAGAGGAGCTATGTTGCCCCTGTAGCAGCCTCTGATGCTGTGAAGCATCCTTTTCTTCATCTAGAGGATAGGAATGCTATTATCTTTGCAGTGGTTACATGAGGATCGGATGGAATGGTTCATGAAACATATGTTAAATGTTCAATGCACATTGATCGTGATTGCATTATCCTGTTGACCCTCACCTCCATCATGGTCATTTGAACAACAGATGTGAATGCCAGTATATAACCAGCTGTTTGCGTTTGGAGGAAAGGCATCTCCCGTTTTTGTTGTTGTGTTGCATTACCATGAGATAAAGTTCTTATGGCCCGTCACAATAAATAACTGCAAATAAAAGTTTCATCTCTATGTGTGTGCATATATAGTATATATGTGTATATGTATATATGTGTATATATAGAGAGAGACAGAGAGTATGTGTTATTATGAATTTATATGTTAGGCTAAAGTATAGGTCGCTATTTTATTAAATGATTCTAAACTTCATTTTTAGATATTTGATTTAATGGATGCCAAAGCACGTGCTGATTGTATCAAAGAAATAGATCTCCTTAAGGTAAATAATGACCCATGGTCTGTTTATTAAAATTCTGAACGTGTTGATAAAATGACTTATCAAAATGTCATATTTCACAGTAGAACAATCTTTAAGGCTTGTTTGATGACACACTGGTTTTAAATAACACTGCACAAATTAAGACTATGTATGTTTGGGAGAATATAATTTTGATTTGTGATAAAATATTAAATCAAAATATTAGGTAGAGTCCACTTTTTCAAAGCAGAAAAGATCCATGGTCATAAACACTGGAGAAGTGTGTTTTTGTAGACCATTCTGTGTAAGACTATGCTACTGGTTAAGTAATAGAAGTGCATACTGGGGTCACGTCACTGTGTGCCATGCACGTACATGAGCCTAGACGAACCCAGACGCTTCACGTTTATAGACACTTGAAAACCCTCCCTTCTGTGGACTTAGGCAAAGTGAACAGAGAGAGTGTGCCAGGATCAACATTCGGTTCCCTGTCCACCCGAGACTGTGACGAGGTTCCAGTACCGGGGACAGTGTTTCGTTGCTAGTGATTTACAGACTGGCCTTTGCTGTATTTTTTAGTTGTTTTCAGTCACGTATAATGGCCCATATTTGTGATCCCAGCACCTGGGAGGCCAGGACAGACAGAACCTGAGCTCCAGGCTAGGAAACAAGAGCTTCTCGTTAAAGAAAAGGAAAAGCGTGGGGTTTTGTGTATCTGCGCTTGTTCTTAACATGTCAGTTTTAACCAAAGTATTTCAAAGCTGCTTTTCTACTCTTCACATTTGAAGTGACTGGTTTATGCACACGCACGCAGACACACACACACACACACACACACACACACACACACACTTTTTAAAAATGAACAGCACAGAATAAAAACTTAAATATAAAGAAATTTTTTGAGAATTCTTCTTTGAGAAATTATGTCTTGTGTTAAACTTGTTTAAAGTTTGAACAGAAAAGTTGTTTATGTGGTAACTGTGTATATTTCTACAAGGTGAGATCTTATTCTTAGGGATGATCTCAGTTGACTTACATAGACAGGTTCCACGTGTTTTTATCTCTTAATGTAGAAACAGTATTTAGTTACTCTACAGTCAGTGTTAATTGTGGTATTGAGCAGTCGAGCTGTCTAGGAACAGCTCTAATTTTACAAGAAGGAACATAAAGAGACACTTTTACAGCTGAATGTTCTTGTATGACAGTTCTCATTTTGAAGGATATAATTTTGAGCAATTAATGATTCAATTCTAGCATTCACTTACTGCATTTATTTATATGCCTACTAGTCATACCAGTACTTAAAAAGTCTTGAGTACATCATTTATTATATTTAATAAAATATTAAAATAAGTTTATTCATGTCTAGTTTTCCTTTGAATAATTATGTTTTAAAATTGACTATCATAAAAATATGCTGGCAAGATATTTGCAATTTGAAAATGAGTTGCCGTAGCTAAATTAAAATTATTAAAAACTATACTACAATTTAAAATAAACTTTTTGATTTCTGCTGTTTTTCCTTAGCAACTCAATCATCCAAATGTAATTAAATATTATGCATCATTCATCGAAGATAATGAGCTGAACATAGTTCTGGAATTAGCAGATGCTGGTGACCTCTCCAGAATGATAAAGGTACGTTTGGTCGTTTGTTCTGTGGAATGTGTACCGAGGTAGCTACTTTCAAGACCTCGCTGTAACAGTTGGCATATGGCGGGCGGGAAGGATGGAAGTGGTGATGAAGTTGACTTGCTTAGTAGACTTCACCTTAATTACCTTACATTTCTAAATGCACCCGAATCACTTGGAAATAGCGACTTGTTTTCTGAAGTTGGAGTGTTTCAGCTTGTGACTCAGGAGCAGACTAGCCTTGATCCTTTGTCTTCGGACCTAAGGGAAAGGGGGAAGAAAGAAATCCCAAGTTGGAGAAATAGCTTGATTAGTAAAGTGTGTGCCACACAAGGATGAGCAGCTGAGAGCATATCTCCAGAACTCATGTAAAAAGCCAGGAGCAGTAGTAGGTGCCTGTTATGGGAGCTCTCTGCAGCAGAGACAGAGGGGTCCCTGGCCTCCCGTAGAGCTGGGTTGGTGAGCTTTAGGTTCAGTGAGAGACCTTGCCTCAAAAGAGAAGATGGGGAATGGTTGAGGAAGACATTAGCCTCCAACTTTTTGATACACGTACACAACCCTGCTCACGTATCTACATGGAAACACAACCCATGTGTTTATGTGTTTGTGCATACACACACATAGACACACACGTAAAGGAAAGAAATCTAAGAGCAGCTTAGAAGCTGAACTGAGAGGCCTCCTCAGAGAAGAATTTGGTTGTCAGTCTGACTGAAAAGCTGTTTTGCACCTTTCCTTAAAAGTGTATTAATTGGGTTTATGTTGAGTTGCAGTAATAGAAACCACCGAATGAGAGTAAGTTAAGAAACTGCTTATCCTTGCGTATGTTACATCTCTGCACCACTTTCTCTAAAATAGAGTTCACAGGGACATTGCAGTGATTAAATCCTTTTATATTCATCCAGATCTTAAAATTGTGTTTCACATTCAACTTCAGTCCCTTGATAGAATGTAGGCTCATGGACATATTTCTCTATAAGATGTTGCTTGCCTCCCGCTACTGTACCCTGGGGGGTAGAGGAAAGATGGTGCAGAGTCAATGGCACAGACTCTGGGAGTCAGGGAAGTGACAGAGCAGACTCATTTATTGGGGACTTTAGGTAAACCTTTATACCCCTCCCAGGACCCAGGGATTGGTGTCACCTGGAACCTGTGTTGCCTCTCCTTTATTGGCTCCGGCCATCTGATGTCATGGTGCCCTCAGTCTCAGGCACTGAGACAGCTCCCAATTGGTTCAAGGGACGTTACCCATGAGCATACTTGACTGGCCCTGAGGGTTTTTCCCCCAGACTGTCACAGTCGGTTTTAGCTGGCTGTTGGCCTCCTCCTACAACAAGACAGGCTGCATGTATAGCCTATATTTAAATGGCAGTGCCAGCTAAGCCTCTGTTATTGTGGAAGACAAATTGGACAGTGTGGGAACAAATCAAACCAACCAAAGAAGAAAAACAAAAGTAATTTAGACCCTTCTAAAGTCAAGGAATCACCCACTGTTGCCTCCATTTTAGTTGAGACTTAAGACTTGAAGAGGAGTAACAGCATTGCAGAAGTAAAGGGCTTAAAAGTTAGGGATAGCCTGGGTGGAGGCTTTTAGAGTAACCTGGCTGTAGGTGGACTTGAAGTTCTGGTTTCCTGGCAGGTTTCCACAGTGATTTCAAGTTCTGTTTTGTGAGGGGTCTGGGTATTGTCAGCGTGTGCACTGAGTCTTTGGACTAGCAGAATCTGGTAAATCGCTAATAATCTGTTGCTGGTTATTGAAAGGAGAGTGCCAAACATACTCCTTTAATCCTCGCCAGGATCCTGGGAAGTAAATGCAGCACTTTTAAGAGCATTGGAAAATACCATTGCTAGCACATAGCAGAGCTAGGACTTTTGAAATTAGGTCTGTTTAGTACACTAATGCACATGTTTTCCTTTGATAGTCCTTAAAGATTCCTGTGTGGCAGGATTCCTTTGATTATCAGGTGCAAGTACTTGACCACCCACTCCAAAGAATGGTGTCATGACTTACATTTCTAGATTTTCTGATCAAGGTGTCTAATAGTTAAGAACTTCTCCTGAGCGGGGCTTCTGTATGAACCACGGTAACTTGTGTCGCTCAGATTCTTACAGTACCCTTACCTGTAAGTTGAGGACACTTGGCTAATGTTTTCTAGTTACAGTACTCACTGTGTAAGCTGAAGTAAGAAGGGTTGGGGAGTAGATGAGTGATAAGAGTTCTTGCCTAGCCCATTCGATTCCCAGCACAGGAAGGGGGAGAAAAAGAGGAATGTTATTACTTTATGGGAGCTGCCTAAGCACGGCATTTAAAGAGAATCATTTCCAACCAGTTATCTGATGTTCTGGTTCAGGGACTTCCCACCACTTACTTACGCTGCCAACTGCCAAAGTATTTCTTTGCAAGTTAAGGAGTAATAAAACTTTATAGTGATAGCATTAAAGAGAAATTAGGATGTCTTCTATGTCCACCTCTAGCGGACTACCTAGCCTTCCAGCGGTTTGAACATACAAAAGAAAGCTGTCTTTACCAATGACTACAACTTACATAAAACTATTTGAACTCTTAGGTGTGAGGTTTCTTTTCTTCTATTTTTCTGTAATTACTGAGCTGGTGGTGCTGTGGGAAAGAGTAAGTGTTCTCTCTAAGGCAGATCCAGAAGTCTATGTGGAATGAGTCGTAGTCCTATAGACGGATGGATCCATCCTTGCTGTACTCTTGAGGCTTCTGACTAAAGTTTGCAGATGTTTATGACGCAGTGGACTTTTTACAGGGGGTATTTTTTTAAGGGTATCACTCAATTCCTCGTAAATTGTGAGCTTGGCAATTTAATGTGCTTCGGTAAATCCTAGAGTTTCGGTCCTCTGCTCTCGCTCTCATGTATGTTAGCGTGTAAGCTTTTGCATGATACTTGCTTTCTGGTGGATTCTACGGTGTTTGTGTAGTCTAGGTATAAGACCTTCTGAGGGTTCCAGGTCCTTTAGATCTCAGATCTAAAACACGAAAGTCATATTGTCAAATGTGCAGATCTTCAGCAAAACAGCTGTGACTATTAAGTTTGAATCGCTAAGGTCACTTCCTGGTGGATCACTTTAGATCCCAGGTATATTTGTGTGTGTGTGTGTGTGTGTGTGTGTGTGTGTGTTTCAGTATGCTATTTCAGACTTGACCAAATCTCTGTGTTGCATTCAGAGGAATAATGTAATAGATTTGAATGATCTGACTTGAAGGTCTCCTCTGGTTCCTTCTGAGTAGAATTTTATTATGAATTATAACAATTACACACACAGTTATGTTTGTACCCCTCTATATGGTTTAAGCTTTGCGCTTATCCACTGTGTTAAATACAAAAGGCCTGCTTGTCTTGAATTTGTTTTCTCTAGTTAACGTTTTCCAGTGGTAACCACCAACTTTATGTACACAAAATCTCCCCCACTTTGTTCTCTACCTGGACACAGATTCAGTATTAATAAAACACTGCTTGGCCCATTAGCTCTAACTTCGAATAGGCTAACTCTTACATCTTAATTTAACCCATCTCCACTAATCTGTGTATTGCCAAGAGACTGTAGCTTACCAGATAAAGTTCCAGCGTTTATCTCTGGTGGGCCTACATGGCTTCTCCTTGACTCTACTTTCTTTCGTTCAGCATTCAATCTAGTTTTTCCCACAGAAGACAGTATTCACAGAAATTAGTAACTTCTGCTGCAGTAATGTGTATAAAGAAGATAGGTGTTTCATCAGGACATTTGGGAGGAGAATGGAAACTTTTGATGGCAGTAAAAGGCTTTGAGGCAATGGGTGCTAGGTGACCTTGACTTACTTTCTCTTAAGTGATTTTGTTACAGCTGCCATATCTATAAATTAGTTTATAATACCTGTGTCTTGGTGTTATTATGAGGGCCAACTCTCTCTCTCTCTCTCTTTCACACACACACACATACACACTACATATGTGTATGTTATCTGTTATTTTTAGACCTTTACAAATAAATGAACACACATTGTCTGGGCAATCTGAATTTTTGATTCAATAAGTACTCAAGTTTTTTTATTCCCTTTAGGCCTCTGAGTGGTTCTCTACCTAACCCAGCCCTTCAATCATCCAGTTTACTCTCTCATTTCAGAGTAATTAGACTGTGTAAGATGGTTGTACCTTTACTTTCCCATGGGTCTGCCATGGTGACTTGTGTGTGGCATTGTGCTTTCCTGTGCTCTTCTGTTGACATGCTGTTATGCAGGAGGGATTGTCATACATCCCTCCACCTGGGTCTCTACCCTTTCATTGCTTTCTCAGTTCAACCCTTATCTTTCCTGGTTCTTTAGCTGTAACATGCATCTCCTGGGTTTCATTGTAGCGGCGGTCGGAGGAGTTTGGAAATAACCAAAAATAGTCCTTTTAGAATGAATCAGTTTTAATAAAAGGAGAATAAGGGAACTTACAGAGCCAAGGGTCCAGCGAAGCAGAGGATAAGGTGGGGGAATAAACCCCGGTCCTTTTTAAAGGTACCTTTCTCCCCTGGGGCAGCCACGCCCTTGAACGCAGGGATTGGGCCAGCTGCCCCAACATTTCATCTATTGTCTTTTAAATCTCTTTGTTTCATTGTTCTTTTATGTGACTACATATATATGCATATGCAGACATATGCACATGTTCTTTATTAATTCACTCATTCAAGAAATTTGTGTTGCGGTGGGGAAGGCAAAGAAAATGATAAGCAAGTGTATGGTTTGCCAGATGCTGGTTACTATAGTTCAAAAAAAGCAAAAGCAGAGTTAGGAGGAAGGGTAAGCCATCCCTTGAGAAGATCTGAGAGGGTCGTACCGATCAGGTCTTACCAGCGCCACCTCTGCCTGCTTTGCCATTCAGCCACTGTTGAAGTTCCATGAAAGGCCTTTAGGGTGACCTCCGTCAGAAATTCCAGTGGCCTCCAGTCCTCTTCCTTCTTGATTGCTTGGTACCATGTGAATCTCCTTTTCAGTTGTTTCTTAGAATACTCCCTTGGCTCAACAAGTGTCAAAGTGATGTTGTTTATTGCTAACCTCTTCTTAGGGAGTTGTCTTACTCTTGACTATTAAAGGTAAGGTCTCATGTAGTCCAGGCTGGCTCCAAACTCACTATGTAGCAGTCTGGTCTTGAACCACTAATCTCTCTGATTCCTCCCTAGTGCTGGGTTTGTAGGTGTGAGTTTCATGCCCAGCTATTTTACTCCTGCAGTTTTAAACCCAAACCCAGCCTTTTGTTTGTCTTTTGACCCATTATGGTTGATGGTATCTATGCCTCTCAATTCAGTTATTCTCTATCTGGGGCCTGTAAGCAAACTCACGATCTTAGAGACTGCCCCTGTATTTCTAAGTGGAGGCTCAGCTTGAGTGTGTGCTAGAGATCAGAGCTCTTCTCTGACACTTTGTGCGCTCTCTCCTCTCTCTCTCTCTCTCTCTCTCTCTCTCTCTCTCTCTCTCTCTCTCTCTCTCTCTCTCTCTCTGACCTATTTCAATTTCTTGCAAAGTTCTGATCATTTTTTTAATTCTATACATTTTTCAGATTTCCCCTTTGTTTAGTTCCCTTGCCTTTTTCTTTCTGGAGTTTGAAATTAGCCATCTCTTTTCAGAGTGAGAGCCCTTCAATTTACTCACCAGGATCCATTCTACAAGTCTATATTTTTTCAGCAGTTTTTGGGTGTCATGGAAGAATGAGAAAGCCCCTGCTTGCAGTCAGATCCTTCGAGGATTTCTTAATAATGTTAAACACTGGATTGCGTGGCAGCCTGTGTTCCAAGGAAAGATACTCAATCCGTGTGTCCACCTTCCATGTCCCTGGAAGAGTGCCTGGCCCAGGGTGATCACTTAAACATCTCCTGCAGAATCCAGCTCCTGCTTTTCCCATAGTCTCTGCGGAAGTCACTTCCTTGACTGCTGTCTTAGTGTTTTCATCCTCTTGTGTCATGTAGGCAGTTCCGTGTCAAAGGGCACCCCCTCTTCATTCCTGGTCAACTTTCCATCTCTATATCCTTGAGCCCTTCACAGATACCAGTTCCTCAAGCCTTTCCCTTTGACCTCAAAGATGCGTTTATATATAAATGTATTTAGAGATATGCATTTATTCCTCTGGAGACCAGTCTTCCCCAGCATTTAGTAATGCAATTCCATAGTGATTTTGCATGCATCATTTTATTGATATTTTCATTTGTTCGTGACTTCATGTTTCCTTGACCAGACTGTGTCCTCTTTCTTCGCTAGGCTGTCTGCTGTTAGGGAGGTGACTGGAGCTCCACATCCCATATAGTAATTGGTTCTGTTAGCTTAGCTACACTTTCCTGTTCCCAGGGCCAGTACGCGACATGGGTGGCATGTTCCTCCTACTTTATACCTTGGTATCTTCCAGACTTGCTCCATTAGTGAGTGACGTGCTGGCATGACAGAAGAGGCTTCTGCTGCAGCAGCTGCACAAAGGGACATGGGTGGAGGCTCCTAAAATTCCACAGTTGTTTTCTAAACTTCCACTTTTATAGGCATTGTTAAAGGATAATGGCATAGGGTCTTCTATTGTGCAAGAACATGGTAGTGGCTTAACCTTAACACTTCACAAAGGCAGCAGTGAAGGCTTGCATTGTGTATGGAGTGTTGTAAAATCACCATGCAGTACCACGTGTTTCACTCTCTCTCAAGTCTTCAGCCTAATTGGGTTAGAAACGGATGTATAGCTCCTGGTCTTTATTCCAGAGATGAACCTCTGGATAGCATTGCATCAAAGATTCTCGCAAGTAAATAATTAATTGGTTTAGAGCAGACTGACAAATATAATTAAGCAATTTATAGTTGAAATATTCAGTCTTTCTCTAATTAGTGACAAAGGAATTACCTGAGGCTGTGGTCAGATGAAATACTTCCCAGTTGAGTTTGAGGATAAAAGGAAGTCTGGGATTTTTTTTTCATCATAGATTTATTCATTAGCTGTAATCACAACTCTAAAATAAAATGGTCTTAGGAAAGATTTGAGTTCAGTTAAGTCATGCTGTTGGTATATATTTTCTCTCTTTTGGACGGATGGAACTCTTGTGTAATCCATCATGTGATGAGCCCTGCGTGCTTATTTCACTGTTGAAATGTCAAGAAATATGTCCACTCAGACTCAAATGTAAATGAGTGAAACTAATTAAATATCTGAACAAGAGTTTTGTTTATGCTTGTCAGTGGTATCATTACAATACTTTTTAAATTTTTATAACCCCTTTTGCAAAATATACTTCGTTAATTAAACTGATGTAAGTACAAATAAACATTTATAGTATGCTTGAAAGTCAATTCAATAGAAAAAAGTAAATATATATTTATATTTTTTAAAACCTGCATTTTGTTCCCCTTTCAGTACAACATAATTATATGTAATTAATCTGTTTAGGGGAAGCTCAGAAATCTAGGTGTTAGCAAATGTCTTACCATAGCACTGTGTCTAAGGATGAGAGGAATATCACTTTCAAAAATATTTTCATTAAAGTATACAATACATTATATATATATAAAATATATATATTATATATATAATATATATATATATATATATATATATATATATATAGAGAGAGAGAGAGAGAGAGAGAGAGAGAGACTGGAGGTTGTCATTATTCCAACCAATTATTAATTAAGGCTCTTTTTTTATTTCTAATGCATTTAGTCACAGCTTGTCATTGTCCTTTGCAGTGTTTCTGTTTGTGGGCCTTTCCCTTTGCATGTGTGTGTCTCCTATGCTCGCTGACTGTCAGAGAATTTAGTTCCTTTTAGCCATATGATTAAAGTCACTAGTGCCACCGTGCAGCCGTCCTCAGTTGCATAGGCCCCTGCTTTCCTCTGTCACATGGTCCTTTCACAGACTAGGCCAGGAGAGTCTTTCTGGTTGAGTCTCTCTGACTTCTTGGAAGGGCTCACCAGATTATGTGAAGCCGGTTCAGAATAATGTTCCTTTGGGTTAACTCAAAGTCAGCTGGCTGGGAAGCTTAATTATATCTGTACAAAGTAATCTGTCACATAATAATAATGATGATGATGATGATGATGATGATGATAATCTGGAAGCAATATTTTGTTTCTTTTGTTTATTTAAATGTTTAAAATACTAGTTTTCTTTATTATTTGAGGATGTTATACACACACAGTGTATTTTTAGCTAGTCTACCTCCTGCTCCATCCTTTCAGCTCCCCCCATCATACCCGCCAACCATCTTCCCAATTCACCTCCTCTTTTATTATTATTTGTATTCAAAGCCCTGTTTGCGATTAGTGTTGACTTTGTGCAGGTGAGTGTGGGCTGTTCATTGCAGCATGGACAACCTGTCAGCGACCACAGCATCTCACTAAGTAATCCAAGCCCACCTTGAACTCTCTAGCCTGCCCCCACTTCCTAAATCCGGGGGTTACAGGTACCCCCACACCCAGCTTAGAAATAAAGGTCAAGAGGAAAGGATTGTATACAAGGCATTGGGAGATTTCAGGAGTGAGATAAGTCTTACAGTTCACCTTATCACAAACTGATAAATCAGCTAGACCATCAGCCATGTTTTACGGTAATTGTTAACCTTCACAGATTAAAAGTTAGAGAATGCGTTTCCTTATTTGGTTGAGTTACTGTTGTTTTTGTTTTACTTTTCTACATGTAAAGGTTGTCCTGGAAATGCAGTCATTTTGAAGAGTCTTTTAGACTCTTGACCTTTGCAACCTTACAGCAGTGAGGTCCTCCCAGTAGAACATCTCTCTCTGATAGGGCTGATTTGCTGTGCATCCCGGGATACCCACACTTCCCATTTCAGCCTGTCGCTGCAGTTGTGGTGCCCGTCAGGCCACCAGCCCTTGCCAGTGATGCCAAATGAAGTCTTGCAGTAATTGTAAACGCCTGTGCATATATCTTATCCATTAGCTTAGTGTATACAGTATGCCATGCAGGGTTTTTACAAAGCCGGGTAACATGTGAAATATTCCGTGTATTTTCTTATAATTGTCTAGTTTCATAGCAAAATAGTGCAGACCTTAAGAATTTCCTGACCCTGGGAATGACATGCCATCCAGACTGCTGGTCATGTGTGACATAGCCCGAAGGTTATGTCTGCACTCTTCACTCTGTGTTTTCGGGAACGTGAGCAGGTGCTTTTCCAAGTCCGTGGTTCCTAATGTTGGAAGGCATCAATGGCAGTGGCCCAGAGACACTTGGGCAAACTACCTAGCATGTCCTTGCAGGAAGTCTGGGAAGAGATGGGGGCTACAAACTCAGCCTCTTCTGTGTTAAGCTTCTCCGCTTGCCATCTTGTGGCTCTGTTGTGGTTTCTTTAGTCATATAAAAAATTAAAATCACTATCTCACTCTTGACTAGTCTAATTTAACAGAGACAAATATTTTTATTTTGGTATGTCCATGTCATCCTGAAGATTAATTTCTCCTTTTTTAAAGAATTATAATTTATCTAGTGATAGGATTTTCTGTGGCTAATTCTGGTCCCAAACTTCCTATGTGACTGGGAGACGACCTTGAATTCCTGATCCTCCTGGCTCTACTTCCCAACTGCTAGCATTATAGGTGTGTGCCACCGTGCCTGAATTCTGCTTTTTAAAACTCTGACTTTACATAGACCACTCTATGTAGTTAAAGTGAAGCACTGGGACTGCATGGAAGTATGTTTTAGCTGCCGTAGTCATAGGTCCCTTCTCATAAGAGTCACTGCACGGAAGCGTGTTTTAGCTGCTGTAGTCATAGGTCCCTTCTCATAAGAGTCACTGCACGGAAGCGTGTTTTAGCTGCTGTAGTCATAGGTCCCTTCTCGTAAGAGTCACTGCACGGAAGCGTGTTTTAGCTGCCGTAGTCATAGGGCTCTTCTTGTAAGAGTTACTCACCTGCAATGTGGAGTCATCCCTTGTGTTATTATGTTTTTAAATGCTTTAGTGATTATTCTTTTTTAAAAAAAAAATATCCTGAATAAATTTTCCTGGTGCGGATATACCTGTGTTTAGAAGAGAACCTATAGGTGAAAGAACATCGTGACCTGGTTGGAAAATATTCTGTCAAAGGGAGTAAAGTGAGATGCCGGCGGGGTGTGTTCAGTGAGTGCCTAGTGCCAGGCCTGTTGTGCTGTGCGTCTTGGAAATCAGTCTGAAGTCTCTGATCCTCTTCTTGACCATCAAGAGGCCACATCTTGGTGTAACACTGAAATTAGTGTAGTACTGAAATGCCAGTCGGTAGGTGGTTTACCCACAGCGTTCTCCTACATCTGTGTATAACAAGTAGTTGTGTGTGTGTGTGTGTGTGTGTGCGCAGAACAGGCCAGTTATACATTCAAAAGCAACTCGTCTTTTCTGTAGCCAGTCTCTGCCTTCAATTCTTCGCAACAATAACCACAAAACGTCATTTTATAAAAAGAAATGCATTGTAATTACAAAGGTGTTTGGAGATATAACATCCCTGCCGATGGTAAATATTTGACCTAATTACAAGGTCCCCGTAGAGGAATCTGCCTGCCATCGCCTCACACGAGAGCATGTGTATAGTAAGTGAACCTGTTAGGATCCCTGGCCCCGTTTGTTGCTTTATTACTAACAGAAATTTGAGAGGTATGACAGACCTGTAAACTTACTGTTTTTAAGTGTGAAAATGTGCCAAATGGATATTTATGTGTTATTTGCTACTGAAATTGTTGGCCCACAGACAGTATTTAGAGGTGGCAGGGACTTTGTCGATCATGTCCAAATTCTGTTTAATGTATCAAGGAAACAGGCCAACATTATCGAGCGGCTTGATAAGGTCACATGATTAATTTTTGTCAAACCTCATAGTCAATTTTGTTGTAAGACAGGTGTGCATTGTTAGAGGCCCATTTAAACATTTGACAGTAGTTCCAAGTAGGAAATGCTTCCTTGTATCTAACATAAATCACTTCCTGTTGTTGATTTTACTATTTAACCAGCATAATACATTTCTAAAAGTTGCTTTATGTAGATTCCAGTCAGCAGCTACGTAACTGTGGGACCCATTGCCAAAAATAAAAAAGACATTTTGAGGTGACAGTCAAGTGGCTGATGTCGGACCAACACAGCCTCACACCCACGACACTATCTCTGAGAATCCCAGAAGTTTCCCTTGAAAAATTTTCTTGATAAAGATTAGTATACATAACTACAGGCTTAAATGTTTTTATATGCCATGGATATTAATGCCTGTTACAAGTCAGGATTATTTTTTCCCTGTCAGTGAATGTGTGCTGAGGAATTTCACTGAAGCTTTTCCAGAAATTTCTTGAGGATCCTAGAGATGCACCCTGAGAAATGACGGAATACTTGGGGCTCCAGTATACTAGCGTGCAGGAGCCAAGGTTGCCCTGATTTCAAAGAATAGTATAGCTACTCAGGGCCTACTTTATTCTTGGATCTGGTGTTAGGCATTCAATTTGTAGGATACTTTACAATTAAAAACAAAGGTGTCTATTAAGGCATATTTTCTTAGAATTTGAATGGAGGCTGCTTGTATCGCTTGTCTTTCATAGCGATAAAAATCACTTTGGTGGCCCTGTCGATGTGCTGTAGCACATAATTGGCCTCACCTCAGTGATGTGTTAGTAAACTTTTATATACTCATTGAAATAATAATGTGATCTCATGTTTGTGTTTAGGTTTGTAACTTGCTAGTATTTCTGTTGAATTACCATCCAGAGTGTATATGAGTGCTGTTAACGGAGGTAGAATATACATGCACTATTTCAAGGCAAGCCTTTTTTTATAAAAATACTAAACCCTAACAAAAGTTATGTCCAAGTGATCCATTAAGCCTGAGGGACAACTTTTGTCCACAGACTTTATTTTGGGTTTAAAGACATTTTATTGCATAGCGTGAACATGGTAAAAAAAAAAAAATGCCACAAATGTAGCCTTTCATGTAAATATTTTTATTGATACTAGTCTTTAGAAACTTCTCTCCTGTTAATTATTGTCTATGCACGTAATTTTAAGTCTTATATTTTGCATTAGATGCTTTATAATATGGAATAAAGTATTATTATAGGGATGTCTACCTTCCAGAAAGCAGGGGCTTTGAAAGTGATGCTATCCTGCTAGAGAACTGCCTTTTGAAAGAGGAATGTGCATTCGAGTAAGTCGAGTACTGTAACCTTCCGGTACGAAAAGTCAGTGCGGGGTTCTCTGCTTTGCTCTTCCCCCTCTTTTAGGAGGCAGACAACAGTGCAGCCACCGTGAGAGCAGACAGGTCATCAACATTCTAGTTGTTGGCTTCCTCAACTCGCAAAAGCCAGGCATTTAAAAAAATATTTGACAAGCCCAAGCCTTTAAGTAGACATTTCAGAAATTGAGCAATACCCGTAGTATAATCAGGCTTTATATTCTGATAGTTAAATTCAGGTTATTCTGTAGTTGTAAGATACCTGAGCCTTGCCAGGTCATTCTGTATGGGTAACATGAGATTAACATCAGCTCGTTTTCATCGCTTTTAATTTGTTATAAGGAACAGTGTCAGAGAAGAATATACAAACATGGAATCAGGTCTTCTCAACCTGTGTACATGCTTCCGAATGTGCATTTTGTGGCCAGTGTTTTCCAGTGCCTTTTATATTTTGTCTTTTTATAATGAGACTAAAAATAAACACACATACACCAGCAACAACAATTAAAAAAAGAGGTAATGAATTTGAAAGAAACCAAGGGGCATGGGGACTACATGGGAGGGTTTGGAGGGAAGAAAGGGAATGGGGAAATGATGTAATTCTATTACAATCTCAATTTTAATTATTTAAAATAATAATCTGGTAAGTTGATTACAGTTAAAATGAATTCAGACTCTTAAAACATTAAGTCTTTTTTACATGTTCTGATGGCTACATGTTACAGTATATTTATTTTTGAATGAAAAGAGACCCAGTGCCCATCTTTCTGTTGGCATCAAACAGTCCTCTGATATGTTAATGTGGCATTGGGGGAGCACAGGCACAGGCTTTATTTGGATGCATTCCAAGTCTCAAGGAAAATTATGTGTGAAGAACTGAATTTTCAGCATTGTCCCCTTCCAGCGAAAACTGATATTGACACAGTCTGCCAGAAAAGAAACCCTGCATATTGGAGCACAATATGAGCATCCCTCAACATTTACCAAGACCCTGGCACATCTTTACTATTACCTGGCCATTTAAAATATGAGGGTCCTGATCCAGTTGCTAATGAAATTGCAGAATAATTGATTTTCAGATGTGTTATTTGGGAAAGAGTAACACAGTTTTTTTTAAAGCTTTTTTCTGCTGTAGCAAAAGGGCACAGTGGGGGTGGACATCATTTGTTGCCTTTGGAGAAGGGCACCAGGGGTTTTCTTGTAGCTTTGCCTTTTCAGCCAGACCTCACCTGGCCACAGGTGTAAATCATAAGGGTTAGGTTTTTTTTTTTTTTTTTGTCTTCTCACCTCCTCAAATATAGTTCCTTTGTATTCAATACCAAAAATTAATTGGTCAAACTTTTCCGAATGCGGTTGTCAAATACAGTAACGAAAAGGTTTAAAATCTGACGTGTTAGTAAGTACACATACTTCACACAGATAAAATTGTCTGAAAGCTTTGCGGAAAAAGCCATTGAAAGGCACTGTTTCTACATGTGAGTAATTTATAAATATCATTCAGCCAGTAACCCACTGCACTTCTGTTACGAATAAATGATGCTTATGTACAGAATATTCAGTGGGGCCGAGAGCTTGGTTAGGTGTGCTGCAATCCTAGTCTCTAACAGGTTTACTAGAGGAAAATGGACAGAGCTCTGTAGCCATGGCTTGCCGTTGTTCTAGCAAATTCTCTGCCAGTCTGTGGCCCACTGTCTCCTACACAGCCGCTGGTCCTCACTGCTGTTTGTCTCAGCTCTCCTCCAAGAGTCTGACTCTGCAGAGTGTTCTCCTTCATTCAAGGGACAGGTTTAGCTCTGAATGTGCAGTGTGGATTCACTCATGGAAACGTTTTAGAGAAATACCTTCACTTGATTTTTAATAAATTACAGTCTTTCAGGTCGCCAGTAGAGCTCCGTATTTAAGGGTTCTGGAGTGAAGACATCTGCCTGAAACAGAACTGTCCTTTGTTTTCCCATTTTTTTGTTGTGATTTCAAAGACAAAGTCTTACGTGCCGGGCAGGCTTCAAACTCCCTGTCTGGCTGAGGGTGACCTTGCACTTTTGCTCTCAAGTGCTGGGCTTGCACTTCTACTCCCCCTGCTTCTGCCTCACAAGTGCTGGGATTATAGGCGTGCAACACCATGCTCACTCATGGGACCTGGGGCTTCTTGCACGCTAGATACATACTTTAGCAGCTGAGCTGCATACCCAGTAGGAATTGCCTTTTAATGAGTCTCATTGCATTAATATTTCTTCATTTCTCAATACTGTAGCTTTTCTTGAACTTTGAGATAAATCATTTTATACAAGTGTATTTATTTAAGTAGTTGGATATGACAGAGATGTAGTGTTCCATGGCTTTTGCTAACCATACGTAGGAAGAAATGTAAACCATTATGTCAAATGGAATTCCTGGAGTCATTCCTGTATAGGAAGTCATGCTTTTTCAAAATTAGTAACGGGGAGATGAAAGTTGATATTTTTCTGACTTACTGATTTGGAATGCTGGAATTCAACTTTAAGAAATCTGAATTTTCATAGCCATTATTCTTTTAATATTTTAAACAGCATTTTAAGAAACAAAAGCGGCTAATCCCTGAAAGGACCGTGTGGAAATACTTCGTTCAGCTCTGCAGTGCGCTGGAGCACATGCATTCCCGAAGAGTCATGCATAGAGGTAAGAAGCACACTAGGAAACGGTAGCGTTGTTTTAAATCCTGTAAGCCGTTAGGCAGTTCAAAATAGCCTCCGTCTAATCCTCTGCAGTACCCTTCCTTGGATACTTCATGTCCAAATTATGGTTTATTAAGATTACAAGTCTGTAAGTAAAGCCCTACTGGGTTATAAATAAGAATGAAAATTATAGTTTTGCTTGGCTTCTCTGAATATCTTGCTTGTCCTGTCGGTAAAGCAAGTTAAGCTGCGGAAAAGCAGTTGGATGTGCACGAGAGAGAGGGTTTGCTTCTCCTTTAGATGAAAAGTGTACTCTGGCTACATGGATTGCTTTAGTCTCCAGCCTAAGTCCTTATGGATTCTTCATTAGCATTCCTGTTGTTGGGCAGGGACAGTCACTAAGTGACCGATGCACTGGTTTCAGAGTACAAAAAATTGGGAAGCAATTTATTTCAGGAATTATGATTTCTAAAACTAATTTTAAATCCAGCGCACACAGTGCTGCTAAGCTATGATGTTGTAACTGATATAAATATGTGAATTACTCTTCAGTAGCATGTTATTTAAACCTGTTATAAAGGGGCATGCATTTGTTTTGCGACTTAAATTTTAATAAATATTCTTTGGAAATGGAAGACAAAAGTATTTGACATGGATATTAGCAGTCTTCATCGAGGTGTGTTGAGGATTCTCGTAGGACTGGGAAATTTGAAATATATGAAAAGTGTTCAAAGTATAGTGAGTACTTCACAGTTCAGACTTTCATATTTAATATACATTTTGATTTCTTCTAATTATAAATATCTATTCTCCAAATATAAAATTTCCTTCCAAATGCTCAGAGTTCCATCATCTTTCACCCGATCCCTTCATTTCTTCACAGATATAAAACCAGCTAATGTGTTCATTACAGCCACTGGGGTGGTAAAACTCGGAGATCTTGGACTGGGTCGGTTTTTCAGTTCAAAAACCACAGCTGCACATTCTTTAGGTAAGAGATGCAATACCATTTCAACTAGTTACTGTGTGTGTGTGTGTGTTGGTCATGGTTCAAAACAGTGGTGCCAGCTATGCAGCACTGATTGCTTTCTTTATAAAACCGTTCTAGAAATCAGCCGCTCCTGACAGGTGCCCGGTTCCCTGTTACCTTTTACACGATGTTTCCATACTCTTGTTTATTTGACCTCAAGCAGGCCCTGAGGTTTTTGTTGTTTGTAGTGTTTTTTTTTTTTTTTTAAAGTAATACTGATAAGCCTGACTTTTACTGTTGCCATGGAGAGCGCCTTGGATCTTATTTGTAATGATTGCGAGATAACTTAATGAAGAAGCTCTAGTTTGGAAGAAGACTTCACTGAACATTTTTAAATGCCAGAGGTAATAATAGTTCATATGTATTTATTTATCCAAAGGACATGTGACTGTGATAACTAGGAAAGAAAACCTAAAGATGATCCATAGCAAATGAGAAGGAAAAAAAATTCTCCCTTTAGAGTGGAAGAAATCCCCCTCAGTTGGTCGTATTAGAGTTAACATTACTTTGATGTCCTTTGTACCTAAAATAGAATTGGTGTAACTGAAACCTTGTATTAGCAACGCCAAGAAAATTGTTTGGAAATTCCTGGAAGAAATGCTCTTGAAATGAAGTTTTAAGCAGGGCGTCTCAAGGCACGTTAGGCCCCAGTTTTCTCCCTGTGTGTGTAAGACACAGGAAAGGGTGAATTCTGAAAGAAGAACTGAAGGAAAAGTCAATTAGCTTTAATTTAATCGTGTCTGTCTTTGCTGTCATGATTTCCTTGGAAGCCACTAATTCCTTGACAACAATATTTAGATGTGAAATGAGGAGCTTTTTAATGGGCCAGTGAGGAACAATGAGTTAAATTCAATAACCAGCTAAACAAGCATCCAGATAACCAACTGGTTAGAGACTTTTAAAGGCTTTTATTTCTGACTTTCCCCATCAAGATTCTGTGTGCCTTTGAATCGATTGTCTATCATTTATTAATAGTTGGTGTCGCACACAGAGTCTGGCTTGATATAAAGTGTGGTGGTATTGCTGACACGTCCCCGAATTTCAGCTTCGTTAGTTATGGGGAGCATAAGATTCCACACCGACCTGTAACATTTCCCCCTTTGCTTCACACTTAGGTCACAGAACTTCATTACCTTTTCTAGGCACAAAAGATTTGGTATGAAATTTTATAATAAACCAATAAATCTGCTTAACCCTTAGATAAAGTTTCATTTGAGAAGTTTCAGTTCTTGCAGTCAATGTGGTAGACGATGTCTAAGAAGAAGCCTTATTAATAGTAAAGTGATGGAGGACTCTCATTGCTTAATAAAGAAACTGCCTTGGCTTTTTGATAGGGCAGGATTTAGATAGGTGGAGTAGACAGAACAGAATGCTGGGAAGGGAAGTTAGTCAGTTGCCATGCTTCTTCTCTCCAAGACAGATGCAGGTTAAGATCTCTCCTCGTAAGCAACCACCTCGTGGTGCCACACGGATTACTAAATATGGATTAATTAGCCAATAAGAGGCTGAAACTAATGGGCGAGGCAGTGTTTAAAAGAATACAGTTTCCGTGTAATTATTTCGGATGTAAAACTAGCCAGATGGCGGGACGCAGCCCGGCCGCTTCGTCTACAGTAAAGACACTATCACTCTATGCTGCTCACCTGATCGGCGTGTCATAACAATACCCTGCCATTAATTCCCTTGAAACACTAGTTTATAGTTGCATGTACACACACACACACATTGCACATGCCTGTGCACACTTGTGTATTGTTTAATGCTGTTTTGCAGCCACTCTTGAGTAGGCTTGCCAACCTCATACATATAACTTGACATTCAAATTTGAACATTTTGAAATGGACTCAGTCTGCAGCTTACTACTTTTTGCAAAGGTCCCACATAGGAATGACAAGCATATGTGCATCAGACTGGGGTGATGTGTCAGCCTAAAGTGTTTGATATGGAGAATAAAGTGAATTTTAGTAGATTGAAGAATTCAGTAAGGATTTATCAGATCAGCTCAAATCAGTTATGTACATATACTCTGCTGCCATGATTCCTGACGCTGAGACACTTGTCAAACTGTAGCCAGTGAGGAGGCTTTTTGGTGGTGAATTCAGAATGAATGAATTTCTTTAGTAATTTTTTCATTCTGAGGAAAAAAACATTGCTCTTTTAAAATCTTTCATTCTTGCTGGCCTTTTGTGCACAATGAAGATCCTGATGGTGTGAAGTGTTTCCTAAGCAAAGTGTACTGAGTAATGGGTTAAAGTTTGCACTCCGGCTTGTTAATGATTGTTGAGCCAAATGAAAATAAGTATCGAGAAAATGTCTCTGCTAACAATATATATGTACAGTATAGCGGGAATAGAGATGCTGACACGCTTTTTGTTGTTGGCAAGTTGATCCCAGATTTTTTTACTTCTAGAGAATTATTACTCTGTTATTACACATATTTTTATTAGAAGCAGATTTATTTGCCTCTAATAGTTGAGGATGGAAAGTAATTGAAAACATGGCCACCTATACAAATTTATTTTTCTTATGAGAATATAGTAGAAAAATCTTATTTATTGTATATTGTTACAGTTTCTGGCTTTACTGATAGCCAAGTTTGGGACAACAATATTTAGATGTGAAATGAGGAGCTTTTAAATGGGCCAGTGAGGAACAATGAGTTAAATTGTTCCTTACACTTGACCTAAATTATACTGAAATAGTAAATAAGATGCTTAATGCAGTTCATAATGAAAAATCAACAACAACAGAAGGGGAGCCCTAGGATGTAACTAGTTGGCAGAGTGCTTGTCTAGCATGTACTCTGAATTCTGTCCCCAGCACCACATAAACTGTGCATGGTATATACTCGTAGCCCCAGTGAAGGCAGGAGGACCAGAAATTAAGTTCTAACTTCCCACACTTATTATCGACTCTACTTTCTTTCGTACTAAGTGTACCTCCCCACCCCCACTTTGTTCTGAGCTGGAGAAACAGCATGGCATCCTAGATAGCCCTGGATTTGTGTGATTACAGCCCTGGAGCACCTCTGTCCCAGCCCTTGATAACTCTTCTGGAAATCATGTTCTAGATTTAGAGCTCAAGGGTCCAGTACCAAGCTACAGCAGCACTCGGGTTGCAAGGGGTGACCGCCGGTTGTGCAGCTTGAGCATCTAGAACCAAGGTTGCAGGATTGTCATGTGCTTGCTCACTGGGCTCGGCTGCCAGAAACACCTCGGTTTCATTACTGGTTCGAGTTTTAATTGACTTTTGGTTGTGCTTTCAGAAAACATTTAATGTTGCCCAAGTTTCCTTGGTCCCAACATTTGATCATGTGACCCCATATAGGGCTGCAACCCATAGTTGAGAGAATTGGACAAGTCTTGGTCTTTAGGGCTCTTATCCAAAGCACAGACAGCAACAAGATAATTTGATAGGCTGAGAAGAAGGTGGGGGAGATTTAACAAGTGAGCAGTGGGGCGGCCTGTCTGGGGAGGTAAACTGGCCATCTAAGGATCAGGAACAGGCTCCTGTAAGAGAACCCAGGCAGGGACTTCTCAGGCTCACAAGCAGCTGCAAGAAGAGCTCCAGGTTCCCTGGGCAGGACAAGGGGAGAGGTTGAGCCAGGTTTAGGAAGCATTCATATTGTATTCCTACTGTACTGCCCAGGCACAGCCAAGCGTGTCCTTCATCTGCTTCAGGTCAAGCATGTCTGGGGTTGTCTACTCAGCTGACTCTGGTTCGTCCCTGTGCCAGCAATGCTCCCCTTTCCCTTTCTGTGGACTAAGAAGGCTGTTGTCCGTTTCTGTGGGCTGCTATGTTGAGTGTTCTCCAGGTTCTGTCTCCTTTTACCTCCCCTCTGCTTCATACGGGAATTTAGGATCTGCATTTTGTGCTTTGCTACGGATATGGATAGGGCTGTGTATCGAGGGAGACTGGATATAGAATATTATACTTTCCCTGTGAAGTTTACCTTGTTTTCTTTTATATCGTCAACTTCATGGATATAACAGATGTAGGGAAACCTGTTACTTATCCGCATCTTTAAAATTTTATGGTAAAGACACAGCTCTCTCTTGATCCAGATTTCTGATCGACTAGGTCAGTGGCTTCCAGATTTCATAAGGTCAACCTCTAACAAAATTGTGACCCCATGGGAACATAGTCAAGTCTGCTGAAGCAGAGGTTGCGTGGAGCCACATTTTCTATTACGAAGAGCAGAGTGTTTCGCTCTTGTTTTATTTTATTTCAGTTAAAACAATGCTGAACACAAACTGTTGAGCTGATTACACAACTCACTCATGAGTTACATGGCCTGCAATTCAAAAACCATGAGTCCAGATCTGCAGGGCTGTCACACCAGTTCCCGTTTTCCCACTCGGAGACATTCGTCTGACAGAGTCTGATCAGTTCAGTTGATCAAACATAAGTTAGCCCAGTATGGTTCTTGTGCTGCTGCCAGTGGGCAGTAACACACACGGGGCTTCTCTACAGCCTGCCAGTCATTTAACTTACGGCTGCATCTCTCCTGGTGCTGAGGAAAGCGTGGAGGGGTAGGTTTTTGCTTCTTAGTTTGGAGTTACTCTCAGAGATTTAGTTTCCCACTATAACAATACTTAGTGGCATTTTTCTGGCTTTCTATCCAATCTGGAATTACCTAATCTGCTGTGCATTGCCTGTGAGTCAGCTATGAAACATACCCTGCTTTCTCTTGTTCTGGAGTACTTTTGCTGCTTCCAGACTTAGGAAAAATAAAAACAAATCCAACATCTGGGGCTGTGGGACATTTGAACTCATGGCTATTTTCTCCACTATCAAATTCAGCGGTAGAGACCTGAGGAATGGGACTTAGAGACTGGTTTTACTTAACAGGCTGAGTTGAACTAAATGTGTTAGTGTGGGTGAGATTATGTAGAAGAATGAATATATTTTTGCATCAGAGCATTTTGTGTCTCTCGTCATCCAGAGTCCCTTGCAGCCTGCTCTTGGCCTTCAGTGGCCCACCCTCCTCACGGTAACAGGATTTCAGGCAGCCTCTGTCCTATATTGTCTTCAATTCAACATTTGGCTTTGATTGCATGAGGGGGAGAGAGCATATAGATCACTGGCTGGCTCCTAACTAAAGCCTCCTGCTTGACTATGACACAGAACCCTTCCACTCACATCTCGTCATCCGGGACAAGTGTCTTATCTTAACCCGCTCTGTGTCGGGAAAGGAGAGCCCAGGAATAATGCACAGAGATAAAGGAAAAATGCCTTATCTGGTCTTCTGTTGGTGCCGTATTTATTTAGGTGACGTGCCTGTAGCCACCCAAAACAACCAATAATGAACTCTTCTAATGGAAATAGTTGCGAATGAAACAAAAGCCATGCATGGCCGAAAGGAATTTTTGTCTTTCTAACCTGAGTATCGACCTTGGAGACTGCCCAGTGGATCTTCAGTTAGCTCTTACGATAAACACAGTATTTGGGCAATCTACTCAGTTAGAATAAATGTTTTTTTTTTTTTTTTACTTGTCAACCTTCAAAAAGTCTAGACCAAATGTCACACAATCTGTCCTCTGTTTTCTAGCTTCCCTTCAGTTCAGTAACTTGTGAGATAAGTAGTTACTTAGATGCATGTCCGTGAATGGCCAAACCAGAGCACACCATAGTCATAAGCCATGAGCCATGCTTTACTATGGCAAGTATTATTCTTCCTGTAGTGACTATATTGGCATCTTGTACTTCCCTACTGACTGCCGCCCGCCAAAAGATAACCCAAACAAGAACACCTTCTCAGAGTGGTCCAGGGAGCTCTCAGATACCACACGTTTTATCAGCGCTGTATGATTTGCTGTACTCCTTGGTATCTCGTGTGGGTCTCATTGTAGCATGTGTCCGAGGCACATGGGATTGGATTCTCACTCTCCCACACAGTGCGGGAATCCCCAACAAAGCACTGCCTCACACACCACCCCAAATTCAATGGGATAAAAACAATAAAAAAAAAATGGATTACTTTGCAATTCCATGAGTACCGCATCCAGTCTGGATCTCGGTGAGCTAATCTGAGTTCATCTGCAGTGCTCCTGGCGGCACTGGTACACCATCTAGTTCTGGTCTCCTCAAGTTCCTGGCGCAGAATTCAGCTTTTTGGTGCTGCTAACACTGTGGCTCCTGTTTGCTAACCGCCTGTTGGCTCAAGGCCACTCTCATGTTCTAGAAAGTGCTTCCATTTCTTGGCCACAGTATGAGCCTCCCTCATACTCAGGTTTCTTGCTCTTTTATTGCATCTCTTTGTGATCATCTAGGATGATTGGTATTGTAACAGGTGTAACCTTACACCTGTAGAGTCCCCTTTGGCAGGTGTCATAAAGCAAACAAGTGTAACACCGAGTAGGAAGATCACAGGGCCAGCCTTCTGCCCATCACACCATTGTGAAAACCAGGGGGGTTAATGGTAGAATGGTTTAATTTCATTTTTGAAATGGAGTGTTTTTTGTTTTTTTTTGGGGGGGGGGGTATTTTAAATTATTCCCCAAAGTTTCTTTTGGCCGCAGGGGCTTCTTACTTCTCTAGCAGACATGCTTCTCAGTGGCTTCCCTTGCAAGGCCTGGGATGTAGGAGAGGAGAAAACAGCAACAGGAGGAAAGCTTGCTTAGGAAAATTAATCTGAGATACAAATACCACCACACAGCATGCTCCCATGCATGCAGTTGCAGTGGTATGGACTTACTGATGCCGACCCACAGAGCATGCTCCTGTGCATGCAGTTGCGGTGGTACGGACTTGCTGATGCCGACCCACACAGCATGCTCCTGTGCATGCAGTTGCGGTGGTACGGACTTGCTGATGCCAACCCACACAGCATGCTCCTGTGCATACAGTTGCGGTGGTACGGACTTACTGATGCCGACCCACACAGCATGCTCCTGTGCATGCAGTTGCGGTGGTACGGACTTACTGATGCCGACCCACACAGCATGTTCCCATGCATGCAGTTGTGGTGGTAGGGACTTATGCCGACCCAGCGAGCTCCTGCCTGCTGCAGTGACAGCCCCGATGGGAGGAAGTGCCCTGGGTGTGGATGCGACTGTGCATGCTTTCAGAACGTCCCCGAGAAGAGAAGATGGAGAGGATTTTTCTGTGTGCACATGTGTGAATTTAGTTGTTGCATGTATTTGTTCTATATCCTAAAATGAAATAGATTTCTCTACCTAACTAGAAGGTACCAACTAGGTGTCTGGAGTAGACAAGTACTTGAAACCCCTGGGGAGAAACTGTGCTGCTGCTGTATCATAGGACAGCCTGAACTCCTGTTTATCTTTCAAATGGAGACAAACATCTCTCTGGTCCTGTGATGTTGTCTGCAGAGTAAACGCATGCCCACTGTCCAGGCCAGATACCAGAATTTCGCACTGGAATCTCTTGAGTGTACTCTGCGTGTTCCCCACACTGTTTCCAAGTGTGATGTGTCCTCTGCTTCTAGCTCAGAAAATTAGTGTTTCTGACACAGGCAGTGAGACAGCTTCCTGTCTGGTGCCAGGTGCCACCTGTGGTCATGTACTTGTTTTCTCCACACCTTTCCTGGCTCCTCTCCATGAGTCCATCTTTGCCGTGCTCCTCGCATTGTTCGGGGCGGTGTGGAGCGTAGAGGCAGCATATGTTCAGACAGTCCTGGAGGCCGCTTCCACTGGTTTATTTTTAACTTTCTGTCCTTTCCTGACTTAAGTAATTGCTCTGGGAAGAAGCTATTATCTGTTTTAAACTGTGCACATTTAACCTCCCAGCCACCATAACAAGTGTTTATTTAAAACAACCATAATAGCGTAGCATCGTGTAATTTTCACGTGCAGCCCCCTGAGTTTCTAGCTTTTCATGCTAGTTTCTCTTCTTCCTTGGTTTGGGGAGGCATAAACATTTTCAGTTACATTGCGCGGTCGTCAGTTTAATGAAGTAACTGTCTGCTAAATGGGCTTAAATTCTAGGTTGCCCTGGGCAAGTCTTCTGTCTTTGGCAACTTGCCTGACCTGGCAGAGCTCATTACTGTTTAGGAGTACAGTGTCTCAGACAGCGCCTCAGAACAAGGCCTGTGTGGCTCTGCTGTGGTCCCCACAACGTTAAGGAACTGCCCTGTTTATTCCTGTCTCTCCAGGACCTAGAACAGCCTGTACCACAGGTAGCACCTGAGACATTTGTTAAGTCAGTCACCTAACACACACAGTGACTGCGGTGCCCGGAACAGAGGAGTGAAGAAATCCATTGAGCCAGAAATTCCTTCTGCCGTGTCACAAGTGTTATTAAGTGTGCCTCGCAGATGACAGATACTTTCTAAATGTCTTCTGCAGAAGAAATATTGATCTAGCACTCCGACATCCCACAGTGACCTCAGATTATACTCATAAGAACGAAATAAATTTGATCTCTTTCCATTCGGCCTGCCAACAACATTTCTGGCTGGCTCATAAGTACAAAGGAGAAATGGAAATTAATGCTTCGTCTCTTGGTTGTGTATTTGAATCAAACTATGGTTAAGAGGACTTGCGCCTTTTTAGTTTTCCCAGCAAGGAATGTTCAAGGCGTTTTCTTCTGCAGTTTGTCCCGATTCTGAGAAAAAGCGGCCTGAATTGACTTGTTTCTCCTTGAGCTTTCTCGTATGGCCGACCTAAAGAACAGCTCTAACTAAAGAGCATATTGTTTTTTTAACCGTATAATTTTCCATACAGATTTTAAAAGAATTTTTTTTACAAATGCTGTAGAATTGAAGTGTGAAACGTGTCACAGATACCTTGTTTTGCAGACTATCTCATTTTACACACTATCCCTTCTCATAGTTAAGGAAAATGAATAAAAGTAGGCCTAGAGACAGGCAAAATGTCTCGGTGGGTAAGTGTGCTTGTGGCTGAGCCTGAAAATCTGACTTTAATCCCAAGACTCACATGGTGGAGGGAGAGAATCAGCCCCTGAAAGTTGTCCTCTGACCTCCACGCATGCACTGCGGCGCACACACACATGTGCATGCACACACACACATGCACACACTAAATAAGTAAATGAGAAGAGGAGGAGGGTATAGCTAAAGGCAAAGCATGAGACACAGATCCAGCTTTTGACAAGTACTCTGTTGCCTCCTTGAATAAAAGCAGAAAGACAGACTCCAACATCCAATCGTATGACCAAGATTCTTTCCTTGTGCCAGTTTTTTCTTTACCCAAGTCTTTGCAGAGATTAAAGTGCTAAACTTTCGGCTAGCCCACTGAAAATGTTCTGTGTGTCGCTGATTCTAATGAAGTGTCACCGCGTCAGCCGTGGCTTCTGGGAGAGCATCCTGAGATGTGGTGGCTTTCTTAAGCTCATGGAGGGACTTCTAAAAACCCGTCCCTTTTTTCACAACAGATTTAAGGAGTGTTTACGTTCCATGAAGGATATACCATAGGACGCACTTCTCATCAAGCTAGGTCAGCTAATGTCAGGACAGTGCTTTGTTTTCACGGTTGAAACATTCTCATTGTACAGTATTAGCGCTGATTAAAGGAAGGTCAGACAACATTGTCAGCTCTTCTGAAGCCAGCCACCTTTTCGTTTAAAAAAAAAAATCAATTCTTTACCCACTGTTACTCATGTCTAGAGGTTAAAATGGCGTAAGTATCTAGTTTTGCGAAATGTATTCTCATCTTACCCATAACCATAAATTCTTGAAAGCTAAAGCAGAGTTATGCATCATGCCGCCTTGAGTGTCTCCATATGTAACAATTTGCATGATTGTTTTAATGTCTCGTCCTCTCGCTCCGCGGTTCTCTTCCCTTGTACAGCTGGTTTCAAAAGTCACAGCATTCCTCAGGCTGCAGTCACCATGCACACAGCTGCTGGGGTGTTTAAGGGAAGGGTTTTAGGAAATAATTATGTCTTCATTAGGTTGAAATGTTGAAAACATAGCACTGCATGTAAGCGCACTGCAAATTTTCCTAAGCGCTTAAAACCGTAAGTCTCTCTGTTCAAAAGACAGGAGACAGGATGACTCAGTCAGCCATGGGATGGAGCCGAACACCTTCGCTCAGGTCGCTCCACGGAAGAGGTGGGTCCAGAGCAGAGGGGCACATTAGGGAGCCCGTCAGGGGGGCTGTGGAAGCGCCTTCTCGGGCCTCCAGTCAACAGTAATTATGAATTAGCGCAGTTGGGAGCAGTTAGCCCAGTTGGGAGCAGTGCGGAATGCAAGCCTGCTTCTCCTCTATGGTTATCGGAAATGTGCTGTGAAGGAGGGGGTCGGCACGCTTGGTTTTCTCTTATAATATATTCACAGGCAGCCTCTGAGATGAAACACGCAGGAACAGTCGGAGGATGCTCATTGTTTAGATGATGGAGAATCAGTGTTTAAGTTTAAACCCTAGTGCTCAGTCTGTAACTTCAGGCTGACCCCCAGCAACAGTGCGACAGAGGGTGTTCCTCTACACTAGACTGTGGCCATTCAAAGCAGTTTGAACCTCCTCATCCTAGTCCTTTTCCTCTGCTGGGTTGGTGTTTCCATTAAGGTGTTGTGCTGAGCAGAGGCTAATCTCTGTAACGTGTGAGCATTTGTTCTTCCTCTCGGCTGTCATCAATCCTTCACACTCACGCCAAACCCCTAATGTATCAGCAGGCTTCCCAGAGCTCCTGGTTCAAATTACCTTTGCTTTTGGTAAACTCTGAACCTTCAAGCTTGGTGTTTTCAGCTGCCCCCTGTGGATCCTGGGAAGCCTCTCTCTGCACCCTTCCCCGCCAGTCTCTCACTTTATGTCCTGTAACCAGAAGCCTGCGAGGAGCTTGCTCATTATCCCAACTGAGCCCGCCATCCTTCTGCCAGCAGAGGAAGTGAGTGTCTCTGTGTGTGTGTGTGTGCCCGCGTGCGCTCGCATCTGGCCGGTAATTGGAGTTGCGTATGCAAACTATGAAAAAGGGGTTCGAGCTCGGAAGCTGCAGACTTGTGTTGCTTTTCTACAATGATGACACCATGAAGCTAGTTTTTGTTGTTGTTGTTATTGTTGTTCTCTGAACAACTCCTTATTCTTCTGACACTACTGAAATAAACACACTTGCCTTCAAGGTCCATGCTACAATTAACTGATTTCTTAAAGTTTTTCTCCCTTGTTTTCATATCAGAGTAGTTCACATTTCCTTTAGAGTTTCGATCTTCTCACACCGTATTTCATTCTCGTTCACTTCTGTAAGTGCCTCCCTTAGATCCACGGAAAATGGATTCCGTTTTAGGTAGACCTGTGACACTGTCACACTAGCACCATTGTGTTGCCACACATGGATGCGAGACTGGAACTTTATTTTGCTTGAAAACTGACTTTTGCTTGCAAGGATGGTGCTCCATTGATGGTTGTCGATATGACTCTTAATAGTGTTTCTGACTAATGTCCCCGTTCCAGTGTTATGAATCATCACTTTAAGTGTTATAGCAAACACTTGTGGGATCTTTTGAAAAGTAATGGGAAAAACTAGAAAATGTCCTTTCTCCAGAAGAAGTGGCCTATCATTAGTACAGGTTGCCTCTGCTAAATAAGATTCATGAATACATACTGCAAACCTTGATTTTCTGTTTGGCAAAGAGCCTTAGGCTAATGATGGTGAATTGATACTGGAGATATTTGAAATTAAAGATACTCACTTTGAAAGTCACTTAAACTGTTCTTACTCTTCAAAGCATAATAGACATGCTTTCATTTTCTTAAAAATCATGTCAGCATTTCGAAAAAAAGCCACAAAAGAGAAAAAAGGCATCTGTGCATCTTAAGTCTCTGTAGCAACAGGAACTCGGGTCCTTTTGCATAGGTGCTAGCGCCTTGCCCTTGGGTCATCTCACCTGTGACAGTCCCGGTATTCCCTCTACTGAGAACGAAGCACAGCCTGAGCACACACGTTGTTCGTGTTAGGAGCCAAGACCGTGTTCTCAGAGATACTTTGTGAAAGTTAGTTAAGCTCATTGTATTTATAGATTATGCCTCACGGTTTTCATCTAATACTATGAAATTTAAAATATCACCATGCTCAGCTATTTGAAATAAAGAAGCCATTTTGAAAACAGCAAAATCCCATGTGAATCACCTGTATAACTTTTCTGGAAAAAATTGTTTTTCTTTAGTTATCCTCCTTAAATTCTCCTTGGATTGATCAAAGGAGACAATTATGAGTTTAGGCCACCACACTCAGTTTTATTGTATAGATAAAAATGTACTTTTTGGAATAGTAAAGATGCTAACACATTTTTGCTGTTTTCAATATGTTTTTATTTCTAAGATTAATATACAATTACCAATTGTATCATTTCCCCCTTCCAGTGCCTCGATAGAACCCCTCCTATGTGCCACACCACCTACCACCCTGCTCTCTCCCCCCTTGAAATCAGTGTTTAATTTCTTGTGGTACTGACATCTCCATTGTTATGGTGATAGTTTGGTTTGGTTTGTCTTTTCAGTGGGTACACCTTACTATATGTCTCCAGAGAGAATACATGAAAATGGATACAACTTCAAGTCTGACATCTGGTCTCTTGGCTGTCTGCTCTATGAGGTAGGCACTGTTGATAATTCTGTACATTGATACAGTTTCACTTATGTTATATATCCAGTACTACAGTTGGCATTTTTTTCCTGAATGATATTTTATAGTCAGCTTTTATTTTGCTAAATTAATTCATTAGGCAATGACTAATTGTAATGTCCACGTGATAATTTTGTCTGATATATTTTCATTCATTTTTTGACAAAGACTTTATACTAATTTTACTATAATGCTGTTCTCGCCGTGTGTGTAGGGAGAGATAAACATGTGTGAAACTTTTGAGTGCCTTGCAGGAGAGTAATGCCATGGATTTGAGACATGAAGATATTTATCTTTATCAGTATTTTGTTTCCTATTTACTCAGGCAAAATGCATCCTTAAGGATGGCTTGGAAATAGTTAAGCCTTGCAGGTTGTCACTTAAGCTTCTTAAGAATTCTGTTCTTAGCACAGGAGGAAGGAGTCCCATAGCATGGCTCTCTGTTTATGTAGTGATGTAGTCTTGTATCTGTAGAAAAGGGCACCTAAGTAACACAGCCACCATCATTCTCCAGAGCAATGGCATCGACAGTAACCCAAGGTAGTGACTCCTAAGACAGAATTTTAATTGTTTGACAGGAAAAATACAGAGTCAAAGATGCTAATTAAAAATCAATCAGCATCTGAGTAAATTTTATTGAATTGGAAGAAACACAATACCTGGAATTATTTTTGTGTGTTTCAAGAAAGAAGTCTAAAGTTTGTTTCTGTCTATTGGGCTCTTCTGACTGGTTACAGATTCCTCAACTTAGGGAAAGTGACCCTTCTGGTTTTGTGCTTTCTCTGATGACTGAGGACTACTCAAAGGGTTTACCATGCTCTTATGTGCACTCACCAGTTTGGACACTGAAATACTATGAGTCAGTGGTGTGGCAGAACACGGTCAGTTGTGTATCTGTGGGATGATGAGGGACCCACACTGGTTGTGTGTCTTTATGTGTCCATGGGCTGACAAGAAATTTGGCTTACTCTGAATTCTGATGATGCTTTTGGGGGGGGGGGGGGGAATGTTGATAAGAATTGACTTGATAGTATTACTGTTATATTTAAAAGTTAACCACTTCATAAAAAAAATGTTTTAACCAGGCGAGGCAGCATTAGGGTCATTCAGGCTATATCAAAGAAATGTTTTTCCTTTAAACAACCTAAAAGTAGATAGGAAATGAGTTTCTAATAATGAGATTAAAGTTGGCTGTGACAATAGAAAAGCTGAGTTGACACAGTGTTAGAAGAAGTTTACTCAATTCTTGCAATCTTGTATCAAAATTGAAACAGTTATCCACATTGTACAATTCAGGATCTGTTTTTATGTATGCTTAACATGGTCACCAAAATGCGAGCTCTCTCTGAAGCTTTCCATGTCCTCAAGGTTTGCATGTTGTGCTAATTTCAAGTTCAGGTGCTTATCGTGTTCATGGTGGGATCCCTTTCAGTGCATTTTCTCAAATCCTTAAAGCAGGAGTTGAGAACTTTTAAAAAGAATGGATCTATCATTACTTTTGGTAGATTATGATAGAAAAAAAAAACTCTATTGGGTGCTACAAACAATTTTGCAAAACTAAATTACACTAAAAAATAATGGAGAAAATATTGAATATGAAGATAGATTTAGTGCAGTTTAGCTTTTCAAAATTGTCTATAGCACCCAATAGAGAGGTTTTTCTTCCCCCTATCATAATCCACCAAGAAATTACTCTTCACAATGAAGGAGTAGGAAGCCCTTTTTTAGAACGTATTTGAAACTCGGGAAATTAGACTTTCAAATATTCCCGAAACCTTTGAAAAAACTCGGAGTGCAGTTTTAATTGATATGCAACAAAGTAGACTTTACTAATTAAAATCAAGATGCTGAGCTTTGCTACACGGACCTTTACATGGAAAAGTGGGTTTTACACATTTCCTTTATTGTTCCGTGCGGCAATTGCATCCTTACAGGGTTGTAGGTTGGTGGCTTACAGTTCAAAAAAAAAGAGAGCTGCCACCAGCCCCGAAGACAGACAGTGGGCTTTCGTCCCTCAGACACCCCCAGAATACTAATGAGGAAAGTCAGACCCTGGAGGTCAGGGAGCGAGTCAATCATCCTAGCGATCGTCTCAGTGTGGAGGATCAAATTAGCCTGAAAAATTCAGCTGCTGGGAGGAGAGGGCGAGCAGCTGTCAGGGGCAGCGCCGAGATGCACTAATGAACCAGATGAATAGTGCAAAAGCTTGAAAATAAAAACAGGACAGTTGACATTTTTCATCTGTCAAAGCAGGAGATGCATGAAAATATACTATTCCTGTTTAACTCCTTAGGGGACATTCAGATTTTTCTTTTTAACACTCTGCAGGATTGAGACAAAAGTAATATAATGAACTCCTAGCATATGATAGAGAATGAATGTACGTTTATTTAAGGTCTTACAAAGGTGGGGAGACTGTAGCTTATATCTACGGTCTATTTCTAAGGTGGCATATTTAACATTTGATTTTTATCATATAGTGTCCCTGCATTTTAAATTTAAACATTGTTTATGATGGTGAATCCTCCATTAGAAATTCCTGCTCAGTGTTGTGTGTTTAGGGCATTGGAGTCCTTATTTACTTTATGTCGTCATGGGGAACTATTCCCAAGGTTGTCCTGTGTGGGTGTGTGTAGGTTTTATATAAAGTATACACTTGGTAAAACTGTATATAGCTGCTTTCTAGGTGGGATTTCCAATCCTGTCCCCGCCTGGCTAAGGCTGTGAAGGAGTTAACACCCTGTCTGGAGCACAGGAGACAGATGAGAGCCATTTTCAGCTTGTCCTGTCCCCACTGACGCTCTCTGAGTAGCACAGCATGGACCAGCGTGTTTCACACACACTCTGCCTGTCTGGGGAATGTACACATTGTCCTTCCAAAATCAAACTTATTAGCACATGTAGAAAAGGGTGACTGACTTTGGGGCAGCTTGGCACTCCATGTTGTATTCTTGCGGCTGCGGCTCAGAGATTTAGAAGGTTTTTGAACAGGATGCGAACATTTTAAATTGAATTTTTAGTTTGTAACCTTGCTTACCAAGTAGTTGCTTGCGCTTTTAAATGTCAAGTTAGAACCTTGTCTTCAAATGCATTTCAATTCAGTAATGTCTCTTTTAAAGTGGTCTATCCTATAAGTTATGTTTTTCTGCATAAAAATCACCTTTGGATACCTTGAATTGCATCTTGGAGTTATGGGGATATTTTAAAGCACATTTAATGTTTCTTGAGACATTATCAAAAGAAAGTTATGATTTAAACTATTTAAGGATCAGTTACAATATTTAAAAAGTCTCTTCTCTGTTAAGATAACCTTTTCCCTAAATATTATCCTATGAATGATGAATGGCATGCATTCTAGTCCCTAAGTCCTTGCTAAATTTAATGTAGTTTTAATGTCAGTTTTTTGTTATATCTGAACATTGCATTGTTGAGCCATACTATATGATATCTATTTTGTCATGAGATATGCTAGTTGTTTTTAATAGCTATGAACGCACACACACACACACACAAATATCTTCCATTTCTTAGTATTGTTTTATGTTGTCTGAGACATATCAGCTATTTTTCTTTAGTAGTTTTAAATGTTACAAAAATAAAATCAATATTTTTAGCACTTAATAATAGAAAATGATAATCATAAAAATCAAAATGCTTAAATAATTTTATTCAAAGTAATTATATCTTCTACCCCAGTGTCCTATACCTGAAGAAGTTACCTTTAAAGTTGCTTTGTAAGTACATCAGTTTCACTGTGAGTGTTTTACAGATGGCTGCATTGCAGAGTCCTTTCTATGGTGACAAAATGAATTTATACTCTCTGTGTAAGAAGATAGAGCAGTGTGACTACCCGCCTCTCCCGTCAGATCACTACTCAGAGGAGGTAAGTGATCTTCAGCCCAGAGGCTCGTTCATTTTGTTAACTAGGGAATCTTCCCTCCTTCAGAATACAGATGAACGGTACAGGTGGCGGGAAGAGCACCTTTCATTGTTTCCGTTCTCTCAGAGACTTGCCCTGTGATTACTATCACAACTCGTGTGATTCCCAATGCGGAATCGAGCACAACACAGCGTGGGCAAGTGCTGTATGTAGTTGGTGCTCCTTATGTGGAGTCCAGCCATCGAAGGGAAGAAGGCAAGAAGGCTGTTCTGAGTTGCGGCAGGCTGAGTTCTCAGTCCCACCTCTCAGACATGAAAGCTGACTGAGGTAGAACTTCCCTCCTCATGCTTTCCCAAATCTGAACTATGTACCTCTCAGCCACCTGCTCTGAACTTGTCCTTTCTTACTTCTTCTCCTTGGGCAGTACTCACTGCTTCCGCCAGATTCTTCTGGGTAAGAGTTTTAAGGTTACCATTGTAGTAGACATGTTTGTAAAATACATTGGATAGGACTGGCAATTTTCAAGACTTTGAGATCTGAATTCTTGCTTGCCTTGCTAATGCACTGGAATGAGTTGTTTTGGCACTTACCCAACATCCAGCTTTTCATTAGACAGGATCTTCCATTTTTATCCTAATACATCACGATTATTTGAGGGGGTCGAGTAGTACGAGCAAACAAAGGCTCTTTGGGGATTCTCATCTGGGACCTGCACTGAGAAGCAGTAAAGCCTTGGCCATCTCATCTCACGAGCAACAGATATTTTTGCCCCAGGAAAATGGAAAGGAGCAAAGGAAAGATATAGAACAGTTATGGTGTTCACTTATTAAGTAATCTTGGCATACTTTCTATTGTGAAATGAATAGCATCTGGTCTTAGTATGGTACAAGGAAATTTAAGTCCATATAGCTTGAATAATAACCATCTAAAGATTCTGTTAACTCTATGTGGGTCATGCGTGTTCCTAGAATATAATCAGTACACACTCATCTAATAGTTTTGATACTGATAGTGAATGATGCCTCCATTTTTGCCTCGTGCCATTGTATTTAGATAATTAGAATCTGCTCTCCGGAAGCAGTGATGCTAATGCTCTTATGTTAGCCATCTTTAATTACTATTTTGGGTATGGAATATAAATACGGCATTTCACAAACCCAACTTCAGAACTACAGGCCTAGAAATACGGTAGAGTGCGAACAATAATGCAAGACGATAGCAAGGATGTCAGGGGCCTTTCTTTGTTGTGTCATTCATGCTGTCTTCCTCTTTCCGTGAAGCACATGAATATTTCACAGATCTGCATCCTCATCCCCTATTCTTCTTGACTAATTTTCAGACTGTCTGAATTTGCATTTCACATGGTAGCTGATTAGGAGATGCCGAGTGCAGCAGCGAAGCCTCAGCAGGCGGTTACCATGGTGACCTTCAGCAGGATTTTAATGATGATACCACTAGTGGTTCGTTGAAGTCGGCCTGCCTGCAGGGCTACTTCACTGCAGCTAAGTGTGAAGTTGGATATGCGGCTTCTCAGCCAAGGGGCAAATATCAAAGTCTGGCCCAGATAGAAGGTCTTCAAGTTGGGAAAGGAAAATAGATTCCACTTTTTACTTCACTCTGTATAGTTACCATTTCCAAAAGGGCTATAAAGCAAAACATGCTATATGGTGCATCTTTCCAAAGAGACACTGCGGTTTCTGGTATTGGCGATGTCTCTTGTTATGCCCCGATGAAACAAGAGGCTGCAGAAAATAATTCTTAAGAAACAAATTTGAAAAGCATGCCATCTATTTAACAAATGTTGCTTTAGTCTGATGAAAAAATAAGACTTTGAAATGCTGATGGTGTTAATAAATATTTGCCCTTCTTAATTAGGAACGCAGTTTGTGTATAAACAAATTATTCCATATCTGTGGTAGCAACAGAATCCCAAACAAATTTAGTGCTTCCACAATGATATTAGTGATGTCTCCGGTGCTTAGTATCAAGGCTCTTAGGGGGAGCTGGGAGGACCTTGGACTTAACATAGTGAAGGGAACCCTGATGGCTCTTTGTCTTTGGAGAGGGGTGGAGTGGGGGTATGGGTGAAAGGGAGGGGAGGGAAGGGGAAGGAGGAGGGGAGGAGATGGAAATCTTTAATAAAAAAATGAGAAAAAAAAAAACAAAAAAAAACCCCAAATTGGTATTTGCGAAGTTAGCAGAGAATGGGGACCAATGTGAAGGTAGATGCCAACTTTAGCACTGAATTTGTATGAAAGACTACATCACCGTGTCTTTTAATAGTTAAAATAGCAGATTTCTGTAAGTGAAAAATAAAAAGCAAAATAATAATAATAACCTGAGTATGTTCAGAGCTTTCTAGACTTAGTTAGGTACTGATATTTTTTTAAGTTTCCTACCCACAGAAGATTTAAAAAGGGACACTTCATAACACGTTATTTGCCAGCCTGCCTCAGCAATTGGAGTTGTAAGGAAAATAACTAGATTTCTAAATACAATCATCCCTTTTAAGTTAAAAAAAAAAAAACCCTCAAGTTCCTTATATATTTTAGAGATCAGACCTTTGTCTGTTGCGGGGTTGGTGAAGATCTTTTCCCAGTCAGTAGGCTGCCTTTGTGTCTTAGTGACAGTGTCCTTTGCTTTACAGAAGCTGCTCAGCTTCAGGAGGTCCCATTTATTCAATGTTGCCCTTAATGTCTGTGCTGCTGGGGTTATACGTAGGAGATGGTCTCCTGTGCCCATATGTTGTAGAGTACTTCCCACTTTCTCCTCTATCAGGCTGAGTGTGTTCCGATTAATATTGAGGTCTTTAATCCATTTGGACTTGAGTTTTGTGCATGGTGATAGATATGGATCTACTTTCATTCTTCTACAGGTTGACATCCAGTTATGCAGCACCATTTGTTGAAGATGCCCTCTTTCTTCCATTGTGTACTTTTGGCTCCTTTATCAAAAATCAGGTGTTCATAGGTTTGTGGGTTAAGATCTGGGTCTTCTATTCGATTCCATTGGTCGACTTCTCTGTTTTTATGCCAATACCACGCTGTTTTCAATACTGTAGCTCTGTAATAGAGTTTGAAGTCAGGGATGGTAATGCCTCCAGAAGTTCCTTTATTGTATAAGATTGTTTTGGCTATCCTGGGTTTCTTGTTTTTCCATATAAAGTTGATTATTGTCCTCTTAAGGTCTGTGAAGAATTTTGTTGGGACTTTTTTTTTTTTTTTTGGTTTTTCCAGACAGGGTTTCTCTGTGGCTTTGGAGCCTGTCCTGGAACTAGCTCTTGTAGACCAGACTGGTCTCAAACTCACAGAGATCCGCCTGCCTCTGCCTCCCAAGTGCTGGGATAAAAGGCATGCGCCACCATCGCCCGGCTCAAAGTTTTTAAAATACAAGAGTATTTATTTTTCCTATGATACATAATCAACTGTCGTAATATTTTAATTAAATGAAACTGATTTCATACGTTATTGGAGAACATGGTACGTCGATAGGGCTTTGATAAAACTAATATTGCATTTTCAACTTATAGAATCACCCTTTTAGCAATATTTTGTTAAAGAAACTAAGGCGCAGGCTTTGTCCCAGCTTACATATGATCAGGTAGGCTTGGTGTCTTGAGAGCAGTGGTGGACTTGAGTCGGGTGGGGAAGGCTCCCTGCCTCCCCTGCTTGTGCTGCAGTGAGCTCACAGCCCCAGAAACTGCTCAGGTGCTCACCACAGGCAGCTCCTGAGCTCTGTAGCATTCTCCATTTAAACCCTTTCCCTTGTCCCCCGCTCTGAAATTCCCTGACTGTATCATGTCAGAGAGCACGCTTGCCCATCTAGCTTATGACCCTGCTGAGCAATGGAGGAGCTGTGGACAGAAGCAATCATCCGAGTCGGTAAATGTTCCTACACCGGTGATCAGCTGGGTTACTTCCTCAGTGCCCCTTCCTCTGTTTTCCACATGCACACAAAGGAAATATCATAAATACAAATCTTAGAGATAAGGGATGTATAAGTTAACAATTACAAAGAATCCTTAGTTTTCAAGACTTGCTTTATGTAACTAAGAGAAAAAGAAATGTCAGGTGGGCCGTTTCTAGACTTTTTGAAGTTAATGGATGTTTATAAATAATATAAAACATTTATTTTTGCTAGTTTCTAATTCTCAATTGCTGATAGGGTTTTTTCTAAAAGGAATTTCTTAGGCTTGTTACTGAAAATTAGCCAGAGTTATTTAAATTGTTGCTGGGAAGTTTTTTCCTAATAAATCCTTAGAATAACACCAAAATGAATGGCTTTAAAACATGTGGTACACACACTGTTTTATGGAGCATTTATTCAAGTGTTTTCACAACCTTTAGAATTATCTAGTCATTATTCTAAACAAGACAAAAATATTTACTATAGAGTGTATAGATATTGGATGTGAATATCAGAGTTATGTACTTATTTAAACTGTCATCCAGTGTTATCTCAGAGACTGGGGCATTTGATCTTCCTTCTTAAACATTGTTTTAGTAAATTGCGTATTCCATCACTGCACTAAAGGTTGCTGTGGAAAAGGAGCTCTTTAAGATTTGAGTATTCCATGTTTGATTAAACATGTAGATCTATCTAAGCAGGCCCTTTGTTCCACCTGTGCTACTGAAGTGACGCTGGAGAATTGTTCCTTGCAGACACGGATCCAAAACGGCGCCCTATATTTCACATATCCTGTGGGATCCTATAAAACCATGTAACTTTCTGTAAGACTTTCAGTTTCTAAAGACACTGAATGGCATCTGATTGCGAAATACAGACATTACCTCTGTGTAAGGCAGCTTTCCTTTTTCTCCACCCCTAAGTCAATCATTAGTGACACTTTGCTGTCCATGCTGGATATGCCTAATCATTTTGTATAAATACGTAAAGCTCCCAATATAGTTGCTGTAATGTATTACAGCAACGTTGGGTGCTAAAATGTGTCCTTGGATAGATGGAAATCGGGCATATCTAGGAGGCTGATATAGTGTAATTGGTCTCAGAGGGATTAAGATAGGGCTGATAAAGAAACAGTACCAATAGAATTAGTCTTTATTATCCTATGGAGAATAGCGGTGCTGACCTAAAGCTACAATACACAAGGAACCTGACTGTTATTACCCCCACGAGGCTGAACTTGAACTGTAATTGGGTTAGCACCCTGAGAACAATGACTCTTGACACTCTCTTTAATATTTCTGGTTTTAGGCTGCATGCTTTGATATTTCTTTGGAAATACATAGATCAAAATATATTAATGGTTTATCTACTAAATTTGAAAGCTACATTAATTTTATAATTCTTTACAAATATTATATCGAAATCACTTCATTAGCTTTTAGCATCTCTGAAGCATAAGAAAAGGCTCTTAAGTGGTCACACCTTTTGGCATTTCATATTAAAAGCTATAACATACAGATCTTTTTTAAAATATAAAACATGAGAAATAAACTATGATTAAAAAAAGAGTATCTCTTTGTTCACATTAGCTGTCCTTGCTGTTGCCAGTGTTATACTTTAGATACTGATAGGTTCCACAAACACATTTTTATGCAAATGAATACCTAGTGGTCTTAGAAATTAAAACTTAGCATAAAACAATAGAGATAGCAAACTTGACTTCATACCTTGACATTTTCCTTGAACATGGTTAAAAACATAGTAGCTACTCTCATTGCAAAATATTGGCTAGTTGTTAAAAAGAATTTCAAAATAACTTACTTTCTTTCAGAGGGCTAGAGAAACATTTTAAAAAGAAAATACTAAGGGAGCCAGCCTTTAGTCTCAGAACTCAGGTGGCAGAGGTAGGAAAATTGCTGCAAGCTAGTGGACAGCCAGAGCTATGTAGGCAAACCTTTTCTACACACACACACACACACACACACACACACACACAAAGATTGAGGTCTTGAATATCATCATCTTATTTTGATGTTTCATGTCTGATTTTATTTGGTGTCACTTCTTTTTATGGGGGCAGTGTATATGGTCTTCTATACCTTTTCACTGGAGACTTTATTTCTAATGAGGCCCTTATATGAGGGTTTCATCCCAGTCTCCCCAGTACTGAGAATCAAAGGTCTTATGCCTGTTAGGCAAGTGCTCTCCAGCCCACTGTGTTTAAATTTAGAATCTAATGATAAAATTGCTCTGAATTGAAATCCACGTTCCTTTTGGGAGGGAGTTACTGCCAGTTTCATGGATGGGTTATTTATAAAATAAGAAAAAAGGCACTGAAATTGTAATTCAAGCTGTCATGCTAGGCCAGTAATATTCAACTGAACATGTTTGTGTCAACATTTAAGATTGTCTTCAGGATAAAGTGACTCTGATTTTCTCTACAAAATGCCCGACACACCTGGACTGGTTTCTGTTTTGATCCAAATTGTCCTATGAACTGTGAATGCAGGGGCCCATTAATGTTAGAGCCTCATTGTGCTGCCTAGTTTTAAATCAACTTGATACAAGCTAGAGTCATCTGAAAGAGGGAACCTCAATAGAAAGAATGCCTTCCATAAGATCTGGCTGTAGGGCACTTTCTTAACTAGTGATTGATGGGGGAAGACCCAGTCCATTGTGGGCTGGGCCATCCCTGGGCTGGTGGTCCTCGGTTCTATAAGAAAGCAGGCTGAGCCAGCCACAAGGAGCAAACCAGTAAGCAGCATCCCTCCATGGTCTCTGCTCCATCAGCTCCTACCACCAAGTTCCTGCGCTATTTCACTTCCTGGCCTGGCTTCAGTCAAGGGCTACAATGGGGAAGAGTAAACCAAATGAATCCTTTCTTCCCCAACTTGCTTTGGTCCAAGGGTTTCCATTGCTGTGATGAAACAACTTGTCATCGCTGTTCTTGCTAACTGTCTTTTGAGAACAGCCGACAGTCTGCCCGTCACTATCTGAAAGGCCATCCCACCATGAAGTCGTGAAGAAACCTGTAGACCAAGTTAGAATTTTTCTATGACAGCAAGAGTTCTTAAAAGCCTGTGCCTGAAATGAGGGTGTTTCAATTCAAATCTGCATCCTGCCTTTATGATTTTGGACCATTGCTGCTTTGCAAGATGGCACCACATTGGTAGTGGTCCTGTAGCATTGTCAGGAAGATTTGAATATGTTAAATCTTACAAAAATACATAGCAAAATATACTTATAACATTTCATTCATAAGTATATTGAGGCCTGAGAATTCCATAATTTACATATCTGTCAGTGACAATTCTGTCAGTGATTCCACTGGCAAAAAAAAAAAAAAAAAAAACCTTTATGGCAGTTTTCTTAACTGGTGGAGATTGAACATACAAAAGGGGAGGGAAAAGCAAACACTGCTTGTTCTGCATTGTCTTCATCTACGGTGGCCTCTGGAGTCCTCTAGGCTGTCCCTGTATGGCTGTCATCTAGGCAGTGTGCTGCTCAGCGGCCCCCTCGTGCTCCCGCCTCTGTTTCTCCCTGTTGCTAGGCCTTGCTCCTCTGGAGTGCTCTGGTCAGTGCCGTCGCCTTCAGCTGTGCTTGTGTTCCTCCTCTAATTTCGGTTGATTTCTCGTCGTGGTGTAAGGGCTGGCCAACTGTTCATTGGTTATAAAGTGCACCCTGTTCTGAAGCTCTCTGCCAGACAGGTGGTTTCTCAACTAGCTTGTACAGCGTGGCAGTGTTAAAAAGTAAATTTTTATTCTGCCCACTGATATTTTGGTTGAATATGATGAGTTTTTGTACCCTAGTTACCATTTCCTGTCACCTTTTCTGTTTCCTTTCTCATTCTTATTTTTTGACAGCTTGGCAACCGTATAGGACACGCTGTCTTTTTTAACATGAGAATCATCATCTAAGGGCTTTTCCTACACTTTCTGCATTGTACATAACTGGGTACATTTGACTTTAACTGGTAACATACTAGCCTTTCTTTTATTAAATTAACATAATAAAATACCTTATATGTTGCCAAATTATTTAATCACTTTCAATCCCACTCCATGTTCTTTTAAAAGGAATATAAGTTGATATTGTCACACCTTTTCAAGGGATATAACAAATTCCACATCCAGCATTGTGATTTCCAAATATGGCTGAAACTAAATCATTGTATTTTCTTCTGATAGCATTGGTTAATTATGGCCTGGAAATGGGACAGAATTTCTGATGATCAGCTCTGGTCTCACTGTCTCCTAGGTAGAGAAATAAACTTACAGAGGCAGAGAACAGGGCGCAAGGTTCAAGGCTGCTTGCCACCTCCCTCCTTTACCACCCTCACATTGCCTGACCCCACATCTGCCAGTTCCTGCCCAGCCAGTCTCCTCACAGCATTTCCCTGGCTTTAGCCTTCTCTTAACAGTACCGACAAGTTCGGTCCACAGAGCTTATCGGTATCTCTGCCATGAAGGACATGGAGAAGAAAGTCAAGGATTTAACAGCTCACTAAGTGCTTGCTAATGTGCATGCCAGAAAGTTTTTGACATATCTAAATTACTCCTAATGACAACAGGTACAGGGCAAAAAGGTCCGAGCATGAAGATGCTGTATGCTATTACTGAGTATGAAGATGCTGTATGCTGTTACTGAGTATGAAGATGCTGTGTGTGATTTCTAAGTATGAAGATGCTGTATGCTATTACTGAGTACGAAGATGCTGTATGCTATTACTGAGTACGAAGATGCTGTATGCTATTACTGAGTACGAAGATGCTGTATGCTATTACTGAGTGTGAAGATGCTGTGTGCGATTTCTGAGTATGAAGATGCTGTATGCTGTTACTGAGTATGAAGATGCTGTGTGCGATTTCTGAGTATGAAGATGCTGTATGCTGTTACAAGTAGACACCTAATTTGGCAAACAAAGATCATTGGAATTGAATAAAATCCAATATTCTAATTAATAGATCTGGAAAGGAGGGTATCTTAACCTATGGGGATTTTTTTCCCCTAGTGTATAGACAGATCTCAAGCCTCTCCTTTATAAAGTGGGAACATTTAAATACTACTTCACAGAGTTCAGAATTGGAGTCATATTTATACTTTACCTTGCTGATAACTTATATAAAAGAAAATAAACTAAGACTAAAGTACATATTTTATACAAAATAATTCATTATAAGACATCTAACACTCACATATTCTTATCTCCTTTTATGAAAGCATAGGCTTGCTAAAACTAATATATTAACTTTTAGATCAGGTACTTGTGTATATATCTACAGTTCACTTAGAAGCCCTCTAGAGAACTATTCATAATTGCTTTGTTCAAAATTAAGGCAGCTGATTTTAAGTTTTGTTTTGTTTCTTCAGCTACGACAGCTAGTTAATATCTGCATCAACCCAGACCCGGAGAAGCGACCAGACATCACCTACGTGTATGACGTAGCAAAGAGGATGCATGCATGTACCGCGAGCAGCTAAATTGCAGAATCATGAAGAAGGCAACCAGAATAACTTAAAAGTATTTTTTTTGTGTGCAAATCATACCTCCCTGTTTTTGTCTGGGTGTTACGATTAATATGTCAGAGCTCATGTGCTTTCAGTCCTTAACCAGTTTTCAGATAAGCTTCCTTTTCTACCAGGCTCAGTCTCCTCACAAATCCACAAGACTTTGGGATACTCAGATTTCATTAAGAGAGCAAGTACAACAAGAGGTTTTAAATTCCTGAAGGTTTGAGGATCGTTTGAAGTTTTCTGCTGAGAAATTGTGTTTGTAGATCGTTAGTGCCAAACGGTGGATAAACTTGTTGGCACACATCAGGAATGCAGGCCCCGAGGAAAAGACCCGGGCGTTGACTCGTTTGCGTTAAGTCACTATGGACATTGCAGTGGGCACAGTTGTGAACTCATGTGATTTTTTTAAGTTTGAAGTATGTGCTTTAGTTCTTAGCATTATAGTTTTAAAATATAGTTATGATAAATGCAGACAAACTATTTGAGAAACATAAAATTCTTAGTTTATACATTAAAATGCAACTATTAAATGTGAAAAGGTAGGAATAAAATGTGAGTCAGACACTGAAAGGTTTGTGTTTTAATACCTTTGAAAGCCTCTGCATTTAAATGCTAGAAATAAATCCATTTTAAAAGTGGTTAAGGATTTGTTTGGCTGGTGTGAGAGTCATTTTTAAAGTTGCACATTGCCCAAGGCTTTGTGTGTTTTTATTGTACATTTGAAGAATATTCTTGGAATAATCGTGCAGCAACTATAATTCAGTTTCTTTATAAATCTAAATACATTTAACTCATAACTGTACACTGTAATGTAAACATATGTTCTTATTCATAGATTGTATTGAAGTTTTGATCAATTCCCTCCAGAATTTTTTTTTATTCTTTGAGTTATTTATATTGTGTGTGCATTTTATCCATTAATGTTTCAGATTTTCTGAGAACATAATTAATTTCCTTTTTAAAAGCTATTTGGTATGCCAACACTTTTCTTAGATTTAACCTTTTTTTTAAAAAAAAAAAAAAAAACTTTTGGGCCACTCTGTTTGCATGTGCTTTTATCTTGTTTGGAAGAACGATGTGTGTTACAATGTGCCTGTGAATGTCGACAGTTCTGAGTCATTGGACAAGGATATAATTTTAGAATATGTTTAAGGACATGAAGACTGGCCCTTATAGCAGACAGAACTGTTATGAGAGTAACATTTCAGTGGAGAGGCTTTGGAGCCAAGTACTATATTTGTGCATAAGAATGACTGACATGGAGAAGCTTCTTGTAGTTGAGGAAATGGAGAGTTGCTTAGGAAACCCTGATGAAGAGGTTAGGAAACGCTGCTGTGGAGGCTCGTTTCCCTGAATGTCTTCATCCTAGTACCAACCAGTTTCCTCAGAAAACATGAGTGGTAGTGGCTGTGGCAGAGCGCTGTGTGTGTGGTGCTAGAATCTCGGGAAGGGGTAGCCTGCCAGGATGGTAGCCCTTGTCAGGGAGCACGTATTTTGGCAGAACGTTTTTTGGTTTTGTTTTCTCACATAGTATTGTTCCTATCGTTATTTTCAAGTGAATAATGTCTGTTTTCTCATTTTAATTGGCTAGGTAGTCTACCTTCAGGGTAATTTCATCTTGAGTTTGACAAAGGAAACCTGGATGATCTTTGTTATGAAGCCTGAACTGGGTGCATCCCAGATCATAGTGGCTCATAGCATTTACACTGGGCTTTGAATAGAAATGTCCCCAGATGTGTGAGGAAGGCTACTTCTGTTGACCATTTGTGCTTGTCCATTGTAATGTTACAGGAGGGAGTGAGATGAGACATCCCCTGCCGGCAACAGTGGTTCTCTTACGGTCCTTCAAAGTACAAGGCTCTAAACTCATTGGCTTCGCCCCTTGTAGTGACTTTGCATTTTTGAATTTGTCTCTTAAAAAGAGCTGGAGAGTCTAATCGTCAGAGATGCCCATTATAATTTTTTACAAGAGGAAACTTTCTTTCAAATGCTTTTTTTTAAAAAAAAAAAATCCAAGTGTTCATATTTCCCCCCAAAGAAACCATTGTGTAAAGCCAAATTCAGTGGGATATTTGCAGACAGTTGTGGAATTGATTAGAAGTTCTAATCTTAACAATCACCTGTAAAATATTCTCTTTCTGTTCATGAGTAAATTTTATATTAAGTTAAATATTGGAATTGATTTGAGTAACAGGTCAAATAAAAGGTACAGCTGATTCTAAACCTCACTGGTACTAGTTACCCAGGGGAGAGTGTGTGGTAACTTTGGTTGGTGCGCTGAGGTGTGGGGTGAATGAAGGGCACCCACACCTGCAGTGCTCAACAGTGTGCAATGATTGTGAATTTAGCAAGATGCTCCCGAGGCTTGAGTGCTCTACTGTTCTCTAGAGTGTCCCTTACAAAACACCTTTCTTGTATCTGTATACTTCAGGTGTTGCTCTTACCTTTTCCTGTATTTATTATAACCAAGATGCTATTATTCACATGACATGTTTATTCTTTAAATTGAATGTATTGTTCATAACCCACAAATGCTCATATTCTTTGCCTCCTATCTCCATAGTACTGTAATATGAACTTTTGTGAAATACTTTTTATTTTGTTATGCTTTAAATACACATGCAAAAGGGTTCTGTTATTAGCTTCAAAAGTGTACAATATCTTAATATAAATATAGAAAAATAAAAGATGAGTACTGTAAGTCTGAGTATCTGTAATTCCCTCTCTCTCACCTCCCCAAATCTTTCAAGTTTTACGTGGTGCTGAACCTACAGAAACAGCTCTTATGCATTTCCAGAACTTTGCCGTTTTGAAGAAGCTTAAAACCTGAGACTCAAGAATCTCACCACTCTGGAGGCTTGGAATTTATGTTTGATTTTGAATATGCATTATATTACAAAACATAATTCACTGGTGTCTTCAGTGTCTCTCTTTCTGTCATTAAATAAAAGGTATATTAACCTTAAGGAAAGGATATTCAGAGCAAAAGGAGGGAGATCATGAGCAAGGAAGTCAGGACTGTGAGGAGTGCGTTCACTCATTGAGACGGTGGGACAGAACTAACGGGAAACCACCAACTCCAGTTTGAATGGGACTGATGGAACAGGCGACCAAACCGGACTCTCTGAATGTGACTGACGGTGGAGGAGGACTGAGAAACCAAGGACAATGGCGATGGGCTTGGACTCTACAGCATGGACGGGCTCACTGTGAGCCTTGTCAGTTTGGTTGCTCACCTTCCTGGACTTAGGGGGAATTGGGAGGACCTTGGACTTAACATAGTAAAGGGAACCCTGATGGCTCTTTGGCCTGCAGAGGGAGGGAGTGGGGGTATGGGTGGAAGGGAGGGGAGGGAAGGGGGAGGAGGAGGGGAGGAAATGGAAATTTTTAATAAAAAAATGAGAAAAAAAAACCACTTCTCTTTTGCAGCAGATAGAGGATATTACAGAGAATCGTGACTGAAAATGTGTAGAGAATAAGATACCAGAGAGTCCTTAGCCTTAAATGGGACACCCCCATCATAATTCATGCCCTTGACATCTAGGGAACACCCTTGAAAAAAAAGAAAAAGGTATGTGAAAACCAGAGGCAGGGGATGTCCACTGCAAAACAGCATCTGAACATGACAGCATTCTATCAGCTCAAAGAATCTGTGATTTCCTGCACAAGACCTGAGATCAATACAGTCCACATTTCAGCATGGAATGGGGAGGGGCTGAGGAGACCCACCCTTGGCAGAGGTGCTTTAGGTAATGAATAGCTGTTGAAAGAGAGAGGGTCACTTTCCTTGAGAGTATGCCCTGGAAGGTTGCCTATGCTCTACTGGAAGGCCTGCACAACTGCACATAAGGGCACAAATAATTGACTCAATGGGTTAAGAAACATAAAAAGAAGAGTGAAGTTAGAAGGAGAACATGGTCACTGAAGGCAGTTGAGGACTTAGAAAAGGCAGTAAGGGTGGTGGTGATGGATATGATCAACATAATTGTATATATGAATAAAATTCTCAAAAACTCTAAACAAAGGCCCCAGTCTGAGAGTTCCTTGAGGTATGAGTATGGATCCTTGAGAACAAGATCTTTGACCACCTGTAGGACTGACTCCCTGATGCCTAAGACACTAATGCCAGAAGTTTCTTTAGGAAGAAAGAAAGAAAGTTCTTTAGGAAGAGCTTCAAAACTTGTATCTGGGTTTTGGTGACTAGATATTACTTAGTTTTACTCCCATTATTACTTCCACATTTTTGTCTTTTAGAAGTAATTTGATAGTTACTGTTTTTTTTTCCCCCAGTTTCTCATGTTATGTGTATTTGAAGGCTTTCTGGGGAATAAAAGGGAAGATTACGTGCCAATAAAAGCAAGATAACAAAAAAAACTTTAGAATTTAAGGCGGTAGGTTCCATTACCAGTTGCTACAGTGGGCTGCTAAGAAAATCACTGATAATTGATACATTTAATGTTCTCCTAAGTGAGGGTCACTGCCAGCAAGGGGTTAGAATATCTTAGGAAGGGGAATGTATTTTATCAGACATTTATTTGTTAATAGGTTCACTTTATAACCCTTGGCCTGTACTAAAGAAACTTTGGTTTGATTATGTGAGTGTGGGTATGTGTTCATAATTGTAAAATAATAGTCAGTTTTAACCACATAATATTTAGTGCTAGTTGTAAATTTTATTTCAAATGTCTGTGGATTCATTGGAAGAGTCAGTACCAGCATAAATGTTTCAAAGTCTAACAAGTTCAGCTGAGGTACCACATTTTCATGTGGCTAATTTTTTAAATCAAAGTAGGAAATAATTTCAGAAGTCCCTCAAATTATCACGTGAACTTGGGGATGTTCTTTAAACTGATTTACTTGACTTCCTTGTGAGACCATGAAAGCCTGTACCATACCATTTATTTTTGAGCAGCTTACTCAGAGAAATTTCTTCTTAGTTACCTTACACACTGACTTTAATATCCACACCAATACTGGCCCCTTCATTCATTTCAGTGCCCAAATCAAACTGTGCATCTTAAGAGGCAAAGTAAAAGGAAAATTTTACAGTTAGGGTTTATAGCTCAGGACTTTGACCAGATTATTTTCCATATCATGGTTATAACCCATAGGAAAGCATTCTTGTAGGCAAAATTCATTTTTCTAGCCGTTACTGTCTGTGTAAAATTGAGATTGAAATTTCTAACTGGGTGGACTCACTTTGTCAGGGCCCTGTGTAGTATTGCATGTCACCTGAGTGCTTGATAACTGTGGCCATTATCACATGGGTGAGGAAGGAATGTGTGAGCGTCTTCTTGGGCTTTAGCTGTATCCTCTGTTCCCTTTTCTCTTTCTCATCCCCACTGCTTCATTTTTAAATTACTTGACCTTTTCTTTCCAGTAGAATGTCTAATGAGTCCGTTTTTACTATAAAAAGTTGCAAGAAATCTTCTTAAGGTGACTTAAGTGTTCTTTTCAGGAGTACCCAGATGACATGCAGTGTTTTTACTGTCTGTCTTAACAGTGGCCAAATGACTCCACGTGGTACTCACTCTTCCTGGTTGAACCTAAATGTCAGTAAAACAAATCCTTCTTGTTGTCTTAGTGACCTTCAGTTCTTAACAGGATGCCTCCTTCATCCTGGTCACTGCCGAGTTAATAATTGAGCTTTGTGATGCTGCAAATGCAACTGAGCTCTTCCTTGGGACTGCAGCTAAAAGCAGACCAGGCAAGGGCTTAGAAAGGAGGGATGAAAAGAATGACAAAAAACTAAACCAGAAGGTTTCACAATGGGTTTCTAGTGTAAAGAGACAAGGCTGGCCTTGAACTCAGTAGCCTCTGTCTACCCCAGGTGCTGGTATTAAAGACATGGGTCACCATGCCTGGCCTTAAGCTTTTCTTTAATTCACTTTCACAGTTGAAACCTTAGCTAAATGAGGTCACCACTCCCTTTATTTCCTTCTAGCATCAGGTATTTCTTTAATCAGTAATCTGTTTATCTCCTTGAACACAGGATTTAGCCCCGTTATACCTCCTGGTGCCTCTTTTTCTCCTTAAATTGTATGCTTTTTATTTTTTATGTTTTTATTTTTTCCTGTTTAACTTGGTCTTTTTCATCATAGATCTACATAAGACTGGCCAATAGCAACCAAACAGTCAATACTAGGCTGTTTTTAGATCTCTTCTGCCAACACAACAATCTAAAACTCTTCAATTTAGCATCGGCGGATTTTTTGTGAAAGGACACAGAAAACAGTCATATTCCTCACCAAAATATTATAAGGGTCTCTAGGTCACTTACTAATATTTTTTTCTCTGAAACCTCTCGAGCCTCTTCATAATGTGCATTGCGCTCAGTACCATTGTCTTCCCTGCTCCTACTAGTATGGCCCATTAAATCCTACTTAAAATATTCAATTGCTTTTCTTGTCCAAAATCCCAGACTGTTCCACATTCTTTCAAACAAAAACATGGTCAGGCCTATCACAGCAATATTCTAGCTCCCAGTATCAACTTTTATCTTAGGATTTCTATTGCTGTGAAGAGAAACCTTGATCATGGCAACTCTCATAAAAGAAACACCTATTGGCACTGGCTTAAAGGTTCAGAAGTTTAGTTCATTGACATCATGGCATGGCAGGCAGACATGGTGCTGGTGAAGGAACTGATATATGTCAGTAGGCAGAAGGAAGAGAGAGCAACACTAGACCTAGTTTGGGCATTTGAAACCTCAAAGTCCATTCCTGAGACAAACTTCCAACAAGACCATACCTACTCTAACCAGGCCATACCTACTAACAGTGTCAAGCCCATTTCCCTTCCTTCAACTGCCAAATCCTCACACATCATGGAGTCAATTTTGTGTTGCTAACTACTGGCAGCACAGGCCTAGTTCAAAGTATGGTATTGTGTCAACTTGACACAAGCTAGAATCAGAGAGGAAGGAACCTCAGTTGAGAAAATGCCCCCATGAGATTCATCTGTAAGGTATTTTTCAAGGGCCCAGCCCACTGTGGTGGTCCTGACTTCTATAAGAATGCAGGATGAGCAAGTGATGGGAAGCAAGCCAATAAGCAGCACTCCTCCTTGACCTTCACATTAGCTCCTTCCTCATAGTTCCTGCCCTGTTTGAGCTCCTGTTCTAAATTCCTTCAATGATACATAGCTATATGGAAGAGTAATTTAAAAATCCTACTCTCCCCAATTTTGTTGGGGGGAGGGTATTTCATTGCAGCAATAGAAACCTTAGCTAAAATACCCAGTGACACTCCATTGGAGAATACTGATTTTCCCTTTCTCATTAGGCATCATTGCAAATACCTTATTGCTTAGATGTGGGATGTTTTCCCCATTTTCCCTTAGTGCTGGGATCTGTCTCATTTGAACGTGTGCAGGTCTTGTATGTCTGTCATAGTCTCCTTTGAGGGTTCATGTGGCTCAGCTCTGCTGTGTCTTGGAAGATGATGTTTCCTTGTATTCACCTATCACCTCTGACTCATACAACTTCCCACCTGCTTTTCCATATAGATTACTGATCCTTCAAGGGCAGGGTTTGATTAAGACATCTCATTTAATATTAAATATTGTTTAAGTCTTAATGCTTAAGTATTGTTAAGACTGGAATTTGTTACATTTCCACTAAATCCCATCTACTGCAAGAAGCGTCTGCTCGGATATGGGTTGAGTGAACTACTGATCTATGGGCAGAGCAATATGGCATTAGGAGACATTGTATTGCTGTCTCCATCTAGTGTAAAAGATTATACGCCTAGGAGAAAACCTATCTAGTATCAAGTTCTCGACCACTTTTATCACTGTCAGATAAAAGTTGCATGTCATAGAATGAGCCTTAAATGTTTTCAGAAGTTGGTTTGTTAGTCCCATAATATTTGTTCCACTGTTGCACCCATATATCTTTTAAGTTGCAAGATTTGTGGCTAGGAGATATTAAAACTTCTTTTCTCCTGCCATGGCATGAGAGTATGTTAGGGCACCATAAATGCTAATTCATACAGATGAAGGTTTTAGTTATTCACCAACTTGACTTGTCCATGTTCAATAACGAGAGTTAGTGGTGTCTTCATCAGTAATGCCTGGATGTCTACGTCAGTCAGGATGTGGACATTAATAACTTTGACAATAGCCTACGGTGCTTTGGGGGTGGGCATCTGTCAGACCCCTTTGGCCAAAGACTCAAGATATAACCTATTCCTGACACTAGAGGTTTTACTTAGTGTCATTAAAATTTCTAGTTGGGGCATTGTCTCTTCTGTTGTATGGTGATGGCCATTTAACTTTCTTACGCACAGAGAGAGATGACTTTTCAAAAGGCCTTTAGTGTTAATTGTCCAACCTCGTTCTACAGTCTCTCATTTACCCAGTCTTCCAATTCTCCCTACTTAATCCTTCTATTCTCTATAACAGTATGTTCTATTTCCCTTTCCTTGGATGATTCTCTCCTCCCTCCTGGTCCCTTATAGCTACCTAACTTCTCCACATCTGTATCTTTTTATCCAGGTAGAATAGAGACTACATTCTTCTGGATAAGTACAAAAGACCAACCTAGAAAATTAAAGCAGCAAAAGATGGACCTTGACCTTTCAAGCATGAGAAGTTACCATACTAGCTCCTCAACTTAGGAGGACATGGACCAAAAATGGGTGAATAGTGTTGGCACAAAATTAAAAACCCATACATATGCACAAAATTAAAAACCCATACATATGCTTAATACCATGGGGACTTCATATATTTTAAAAAAATGGCTTCTATTTGTGGGAAAACCTTTTCTTTGGGGTCTACTAAATTAAAGGCCCTGGTATAACTGACTGCCCACAATATGAAAACAGATGGATTCTTAATTCACCCTAAATGTAAATAACAGTTGGGTTGATAATAGACATTTTAAAATAAGAACAATAAAGGAAAAATATTAGACAACTTAGGAAATGAATAGCTTTGCAAATGAGTAACACATAAGTGACTTCAGGGGATTAAATACAGATATGGCTAAATACAGATGTCCATTACTCACATCTACAAAAAAAAGGGCCACAGTAACATCTGGGGAGCCACATTTTCAGGTGGCTATCTATGGATGACACTGAAAATGAATAAGAGGCAGACAGGGAACCCTGTAAGGTTGAGAGACCCAAGGCCACATCATAGTAAGGAAAAAGTATTCTGTCATCTACTATCTTGTCTCCAGAGCAGAGAAAGAGGCAGTCTCCCCTTTGCAGGGGCAAGCACGAAGGAAAGAGTCCCACCATACAAATCCTTACAGACTGGCAGCCCTTCTAGATTAGTAACCTAAAACCTGCACAGTAGCATGGCTTTGGAAAGGGGTCTCACATGATCTCCCAGGAACACAGGAGCCATCAGAACAAAGTGGTTACTCTAGCGGAATAGCAACCCCCATCTTCCCAACTTCTCAAGTCAAACCCCACACATATTCCACTCCAGTGACCCTCTGGGCAGCTTCTAGATAAATCCCACATGAACAAGTGTAGTGACAGACTCAAACTCACTGATTGCTCAGAAGTAGAGGGGATATGTGCTGTAACACAGAGATGGTGGACATGTCACAGAAAGGAAATTGGGAGTTGGCTCTCTGAGACCAAGGGTAAGACTAGCAGCGTGTGTGTTTGAGCTGGGGTCAGAACTCCAGGGTTTAGGGTGGTGTGAATAGGAATGTTCCACCATAGACTCATAAAATCGAATGCTTAGTCACCAGGGACTAGCACCATTAGGTTGTGTGACCTTGCTGCATGAAGTGTGTCACTGGTGGTGGGCTTTGGGGTTTCAAATGCTTTAACCAGTCCCAGTCTCTCTCCCTCTCCGTCTCTCTCTTCCTGCTGCCTGCTGATCCAGATTTAGAACTCTCAGCTCCTCTAGAACCCTGTCTGCCTTTATGCCACCATGTTTTCCCCAATGATGATAATGGACTAAACCTCTGAACCTGCACTCCACACTCAAATGTTCTCCTCTGTAAGAACTGCCATGCTCACGATGTCGGTTCACAGTCATAGAAACCCTAACTAAGACAGAAGTTGGTACTAGGAACTGGGGTATTGCTTTGATAGCCTAGAATGTGCTTTTATTTGGAGAAATGTGGACATTAGGACTTTGGATTAAGAAACCAGTAGAATTCTTTAAGCAGGGTTTAGTGGGCCATACAAGTAGGGGCTTCGAGGACAGTAGTGATGAGGGTGATTTGTCAGGACTTTTCAGAGAAGAAGAGTGTTAGCATGTGGGGAAGATTCTTGTGATATTTTGGGGAAGAATGAGATGTGGCTGCTTTCTGCCTTTGTCCAAAAAGATCTGCCCAAGGCTAAATTGAAGAGCTGTTGATCAATAAATCGCCTTAGCAGAAGAGAATTCCAGACAAGCTAGTTAGTATTGACTGTGTTGTTTGGTTATCAGTGGCTAGTCTTTTCTTTTTTTATTGGTCTTATTGCACTATACATTTTTGTCCACTTTCAGTGGTTAGTTTTATGCACGTCTGTAATAAAAAGGAGAAAGCTGAGCAAGAAAAATATAAAACGTACTGTTTGAGAAGAAAAGGAGCACCAGGAAGTATAATAGAGTCAAGTCCGGTGCTCAAAGAGATAAAAAGTTTAAAGACAAACCTCATGATAAAAGGGTGTGGTGACTTCAGGGCAAGATCTCACCCAGCTAAGCTTCCAACTTGTCAAAATGATTTAACAGAAAAGTTTAGGACCAGGTGTGGTGGAGCACACCTTTAATCCCAGCACTTGGTGGAGGCAGAGTCAGGTGATCTCTGAGTTTGAAGCCATCCTGGTCTACAGATTGAGTTCCAGGACAGTTAAGCTTAGGCAGTAATGGAAGCCATAAAAAAGAGAAAGGAGAGAAAGGAGAGAAAGGAGAGAGAGAGAGAGAGAGAGAGAGAGAGAGAGAGAGAGAGAGAGAGAGAGAGAGAGAGAGAGAGAGAAAGGAAAACTTGTGAAAATGTATTTGAGCAAGGGGACCATGTTCCAACCCAACCCCTGAAAGCAGCAGAACTTAGCAGCTTCAACCACGTGATTCTGGCTTTAGAGTCAAGGATACAAGAAAGGGATTATAAAGGTCAGACGTGTGTCAGGGATGTCCCTTCCTGGAGGGGCCATTGTGTGAAGTTCTGGAGGTGAAGCCTGAATCTTCCTGGAGACCCCAAGATGTTAGAGATGTCAGAGTTGTCAGCTACCTGCTAAGAAAAGCTGCTAACGGAATGGAACCAGCCCAAGAGAAAGAAGTGCTTTGCAATCAACAAAGCTGGGAAGAGTTGGAGAGCTGAAGAACACTTTGACATCAGACATGGAAATGCAGAGCTTGGGGTTTGCCCATCTGAGTTTTGATTTTGCTTTGGTCCAGTATTTTCTCACTGTGCTCCATTCCCTATGGTTTGACATGGAAATGTATACCCTGGGCCCTTGTATTTTGGAAGTATTTGATCTGCTTTTTTAAAATTTCATTTTACAGGGGATTATAGTGAAGAGATTGATATGAGTCTCAGAAGAGACCTTGGACTTTTGACTTTTAAACTGTGTTGAGATTGTTGTAGACTATGGGAACTTTTGAAGCTGGACTGAATGCATTTCTGTATTATGATTTGACTAGAAACATATGAGGGCCAGGGAGTAGAATGTGGTGGTTTAAATAGGAATGGCCCTACAGGCTCATAGATTTGAATGCTTGGTCACCACGGGGTGGCACTCTTAGGAGGCATGGCCTTGTAGTAGGTGTGGCCTTTATAGAGGAAATGTGTCACTGGGAGTGGGCTTTGATCTTCCAAACGCTCAAGACAGGCCCAGTGTCTCTTCCTGCTGCCTGCTTATCCAGATATAGAGCTCTCAGCTCCTCTCCAGCACCATGGCTGCCTGTGTGCTACCATGCTCCCTGCTGTGATGACAATGGATTATAAACTCTGAACTGTAAGTAAGACCCAATTAAATGCTTTTCTTTTTAAGAGTTGTCCTGGTCATGGTTGTCTCTTCACAGCATTGTCTAAAACAGTGGTTCATATCTTTCCAAATGCTGTTTCCTGCACTATGCACAAGTGCTATCGACACAGTGAGGGAGGGGGCCCATTGTTCTGCTCCTTCTCTGCACCAGGGGATTCTTGGGGACCTTAAGTGAGGCTCCAGCTCTAGAGCTTCAGCTACCACTGGACCCGGATGCACACTTCACAGAAGACCTTGACAAGCTCTGCCTGACTTTGGCTGTGTACTGCTTCCACCCACATGCAGGCAGTGTGCTATTCCTTGTGTGCATGACAGAGAGGGCCAAGTCCTCTTAGATGATTGCTGTCATAGTTGCAACCGAGATGATATAGTTTCTGCTACCTGACCACTGACAGCTTCTCAAGGCATGACTCCTCTGAACACACACTGACTGCTGGGTGGGCATGCTGCAGTGTTTGCCACTGCTTCTCCCTGTGAAGCAGATCTGAGCCCATTCCACTGTCTGGATTCACACCCTGTACCAATATTGGCACTCTCGGAAACCCATCCTAATAATGGCCGAAATGATTAGCACCTGAAGATCCTACATAGATGACTCAGGCCACAAAGTGAGCACATCAACTCCATTGCTGTCCATTCCACACATGAAATGACCACGAAGAGTGCCCCAATCTTGTATAGTCCACAAGACTGTGGATTTTTCTCTCTTGTACGTGCTACTGTCAGCCACAGAAGTAACTGGAAAGTTGGATCACAATGACTAGCTAAAAAGCCACGATTGCCGAACTAACATGACAAAACATGTCATTAAGACAAAGTCACTTTCTGAAAAACCCACCGCATAAAAGTGTTAGAAATGCTTGATTCATGGGAAGTACAAATCTCAGGGTAGGAACATGAGAAATATGAAGGAAAATAAAAATGATATCATATACCACCAAAAGTAACTTTCATAATGGAGTCAATGGAATTCCAAATGAATCTAGTTACTACAAAGGTTAATGAGATTCAAGTGAATATAGATAGAGGAGACTTGGAATACCATATAAATTAATCCAAAATGAAGTTTGGAAACAACCAGTAAGAATATTGAAAATGGGATGATTCAAATAGTCAGATTTAAGATCTAGTTGAAAGCCTCAACAAAAGACTAGATCAGATTGGAGAGATGGCACAGCAGTTAAGAGCACTAACTAATTTTCCAGAGGTCCAGCTCTCATCAATGGAAAAATCATGCAGACACGGATAACATGCATGGAAACTGTTAAATTATCTAATTGCCTAGTAGACATCTACTGAAGATTATGTCAAACACATGTAAAATACAAATTATTTTCAATGGAATATAAAATGTTTTTGTAAGCCACATATCAGACCACAAGTGTTAAAAATTTAAAAAAAAAAATTGAGACCATGACCTGCCTGTCTCTTATCTGAGCACAAGTAATAAAACCCGAAATCATTAACAAAGAAAAGATGAGAAATGACACAAATGTGTGGAGACTGAATAACACAATATTTAATGAATAGTGTCACTGAAGAATGCAAAGACAATTTTTTTAAATTGTAAAATAAATAACAACATAAAAATAACAAGCCAAAATGTGGGATTTAACAAAATTTCTCTAAGCGGAATGTTTGTAGTTAACTAGTGCCAACCTCCTCAAAACGCATTTAATTACAATAAAAAACTATTATTTCATCAGTACTTAAAAATAAAGTTGAGCTAAAGAGATGGCTCAGTTGGTAAAGCACTTAGCACACAAGGTTGAGGAGTCTGGACATCCAGAACCCATGTAAAAGGCAGATGGAGCAGAGTGCATCTGTTACCCCAGCGTGGCTACTGTACGTGGAAGAAGAGCATCCCCTTGGTTTGCAGGTCGCTCACTGTGAAGCTATGACCATGCGGCCTTGCCTCAAGCCTTGTGCAAAGTAAATGCTGACACAGAGGTTGTCCTTTGACTTCCACCATGGCACACACACACACACACTATAAACACACACACACACACTATAAACACACACACACGGGGGGGGGAGGGTAAACTATAAACTAAATGCAAAAGTTGTTGAAGGAAAGAAAGAGCAAGCATCAGACGGAAAATAAATAAAATTTGGATAACAGAAACAATGGGGGGAAAGGTTGGTTATTTGAAAATTATCAAATTTTGGCCAGTGAAAAACAGACAGTAAAGGGCGTGCCACCAAACATGATGACCTGAGTTCAATCTCTAGGACGACATGAAGGAAAGACTTCCACGGTTTTTTTTCTGACTGCTTAGCATATACTGTGTCTGTGCACCTACTCACTCTTTCTAGTCCACAAAATAAGTAAACGTAATAAAAATTTATAACTACAAAATCTTTATGAAAGGTCTTTATTAACTAGAAGTCAATGATAAATTAATGTTGAAAACAGATTGGATTCAGTATCACAGAAATACAAAGGATGGGATCAACCTACCCCAGGACCCAGCAATCCCACTGTTGGGAATTTACCCAAGAGATGCCCAATCATTACAAAAGCATTTGTTCAACTATGTTTATAGCAGCATTATTTGTAATAGCCAGAACCTGGAAACAACCTAGATGCCCTTCAGTGGAAGAATGGATGAAGAAAGTGTGGAATATATACATATTAGAGTACTACTCGGCGGTAAAAAACAATGACATCTTCAATTTTGCATGCAAATGGATGGAAATAGAAAACACCATCCTGAGCGAGGTAACCCAGACCCAAAAAGAGGAACATGGGATGTACTCACTCATAATTGGTTTCTAGCCATAAATAAAGGACATTGAGCCTATAATTCGTAAAAAATCCTAGAGAAGCTATATAAGAAGGTGAACCCAAAGAAAAACATATAGTTATCCTCCTGGTTATTGGAAGTAGACAAGATTGCCGGACAAAAAATGGGAACATGGGGGTGGGGTGGGATGGGGGGATGGGGGATGGGGAAAGAAAAGGGTGAAATGGAGGATGGGAAGAGCTTGGGGGAATAGGATGGTTGGGGTATAGGAAGGGTGGATATGGGAATAAGGAACTATATATCTTAGTTAAGGGAGCCATTCTAGGGTTGGCAGAGACTTGACTCTAGAGGGGTTCCCAGGTGTCCAGAAAGACGACCCCAGCTAGTTCCTAGGGCAGCTGAGGAGAGGGTGCCAGAAATGTCCAGATCCTATTGTCATACTCATGAATATCTTGCATATCACCATAGAACCTTCACCTGGCATTGGATGGAGAAAATGACAGAGCCCCACATAGGAGCACCAGACTGAGCTCTCAAGGTCCTGATGAGGAGCAAAAGGAGGGAGATCATGAGCAAGGAAGCCAGGACCGTGAGGAGTGCTTTTACCCATTAGACGGTGGAACAGATCTAACGGGAGACCACCAAGTCCAGTCGGAATGGGACTGATGGAACAGGGGACCAAACCGGACTCCCTGAATGTGGCTGACGGTGGAGGAGGACTGAGAAACCAAGGACAATGGCAATGAACATGAACTCTACAGCATGGATGGGCTCACTGTGAGCCTTGTCAGTTTGGTTGCTCGCCTTCCTGGACTTAGGGGGAGCTGGGAGGACCTTGGACTTAACATAGTGAAGGGAACCCTGATGGCTCTTTGTCTTTGGAGAGGGGTGGAGTTGGGGTATGGGTGGAAGGGAGGGGAGGGAAGGGGGAGGAGATGGAAATCTTGAATAAAAAAAAAAGAAATACAAAGGATGACTAGGAAATGTTATAAAAACAAACTGATAAACTGAATAAAATGTCAATTATAAAAAAAATGACCCAGACATAAGGGTATACAATCCAGTGAACAAGACTCAGAGCAAATCAGAACACCTCTTGGAAAAGTTCAGGGATGAGTAACTTCACCCTGGGTTTTTCCAATATTGCAACATAAGCCAGTATCAAGTGTTCTCAAAACTATTGCACACACTTGTATTAATATTCATTAATGCAACAGCACCTGGTTACTATCCAGCAATATGGCCAGATTCAGAATCAACTTACACATAGCAATTTTTTAAACACCAACAACAGACAGAGAAAGAGGTTTTGGACACACTTCCTTTACAATAGCTTCAAAGAAAAACAAAATATCTAGGAATAAACCTAATCTAAAGTAAGCGAAGGAGCTCTAGAATGAAAAATTTAAATCTCTGAATGAAGAGACAGGGAAAGAGACTAAACACTGTAAATACATTCCATGCTCATGGATTGGTAGATTAACATTGTGAAAATGGCCATTCTGCCAAAGTCTGTTTGCATACTCAGTGCAATCTCAATCAAAATCTCCATCTCATTCCTCGTAGACATAAAAAAAAAATCTATCTTAAAATATGGAACCAGAAAGACCCTGGATAGTCAACAACATTGTGAACAAAAAGAATAATGCTGGAAGGACTACAATTCCAGATCTTAAGATATACTGCAGAACCATAATAATAAAATAAATATGGTATTGGCACAGAACAGACATTTAGACCAACGGGATAAAATTAAAGACCCAAACATGAGCACATGTAACTTCTGTCACTTAATATTTGACAAAGAGGCGAACATCCTAAGCTGGAGAAAAAAGCATCTTCAACAGATGGTTCTGGAGCACAGGATGTCTACATGCAGAAGAAGGGACTTAGATTCGTATCTGTCACTTTGCAGAAACCTAACTCCAAATAGACTGAACACCTAAACCTGAAACACGGAAACTCCTAAAAGAAGACAATGATAGTAATCTACACCTTATATGGGTAGGACTTCATTTGTATAAATAGTATAGCCAACAATTGACAAGTGAGACTTTATGAAACTAAAAACCTTCTACACAGGTAAAGAAGTGTCAGGGTGGAGAAGCAGCAGTCCACAGAATGGGAGAGAATCTTTGCTAACCATACTTCTGATGGATGATTAATACCCACAAGATAAAAACGAAGAGTTTAAAAAAAAAAAGGAAAATGACCCATTTGAAAAATGGGCCTGTGACCTGAATAGAAAGTCCTCAAAAGAAGGAAAAAAACCGCTAAGAAATAGCTCAAAAAAATTTATCATCCTGTTGGGGAATAAAAACAAACAAACAAACAAACAAACAGAAACCAACCAACAAACAACAATAACAAAACCCCTAGAGATTTCCCCTAACCACAGCCAGAATGACAAAGATCAGTGGAACAGCTGACAGAAGTTCAAGAGGGGACCTGGGAAAGGGACTCTCCGTTCACTGTTGGTGGGGTTACAAACTAATACAGCCACTACGGAAATCAATGTGGAGACGTCTCAAGAAGCTAAAAGTCAATCTATCATATGACCTATGTATGTTCTTGGCACATATCCAAAGAACTCAACCTTCTATTCCATGGACACTTGCTCAGCCATGTTTATTGTTGCTCTATTCACAATAACTAAGAATTAGAAACAATGTAAATATCCTACAACCAATAAATGGATAATGAAAATGTTACTGTAAGGAAAAATGACATCATGAGCACGGTAGGTAAATGGATGGAACTAAAAAAGATCATATTGAATTAGATAATCCCGACCCAGACCAAAAAAATGTAGCATGTTCTATTGGAGGGTCCTAGTTCCAGATCTTCAGACGTGAATAAACAGCTTGTAATAACTACAGAAACCAGGAAAGTAAAATGGAACTATTGCGAGGATGGTGGATTGAGGAGCAAGAGAAAGGGAAATAGCAAGGGACACATTATCTGATCAGGAAAATGGGGAAAGGGGTAGCTCCTTAGGGAGGAGAATGAAGGTAAATACCCAAGAAGTGGGAGGAAGGTAATGGAAATAAAAGGACACAGGTGATCTGGTGGGGAAGACGGAGAAGGCAGAGCTTTTTAGGGAAGGGAAGGAAGGACAATACAGTGGGAGGAGAATGGTGGATTAAGATAATAATGATGTCTGAAAAAGTCACAAGGAATCATACTATTAATGATTTACTTTTTAAAAAAATCTTGTAATACTTGCAGCTTCATATATATTCCTGCTCCTATGGAGGACCTGAGCTCAGTTACCAGAACCCCATATCAGGCAGCTCACAACCAACTGCAGCTCCATCTCCAGGACATCTAACATGTCCACAGGCACCTGCACTCCCATCCACACACCCCACCACACAAACATAATTAAAGATAAAGCCAGGTGGTGGTGCGCACCTTGAATCTCAGCACTAGGGAGGCAGAGGCGGGTGGGTCTCTTTGAGTTCAAGGCCAGCCTGGTTTACAAAGTGTGTTCCAGCTACACAGAGAGACTGTCTCAAAAAACAAAAACAACAAACATAAGATAAAATAAATCTTTAAAATTAGCATCGCTACTGTAGAAAACAGTAAAGGAAGATTCTCAAACATCTAAAAACAGATGCCAGTTGGTACTTAAAAACACACTGAAGTTTAGTAATCTCTGAAAAGATGGATAACATCATTCTGAAATCAGATATATGAAAACTGAAACTGTAATAAGGAACCATGTCATACAGGTGGAATGTCTTATCTGAATAAAGAATACTGTAGAGGACTCATACTCTGGAGGAGATATGGAGAAAAAATACAAGTATATACGGTTGGAAATCTGAGTTAGTCCAGTTTCTACAGAGATCAGAGAGTCCCTGCTGAAGGAGACCCCCAAACAGTAGGGGCTTCCTCCAGGATGCCAGATTAGGCACAGACAACACCCGAACACCTGTTTTCACAGAGAGATCTTTTATTAAGTTGGGAAGTGTAGGCGGAAGCTGCTTGTTTCCTAGCTGATCAGACCCAATTTAATCACATAGAAACTATATAAATTGCAGTGCTGTTTGGCCAATAGCTTATGCATATTTCTGGCTAACTCATATCTTAAATTAACCCATTTCTATTATTTTATATTTTACCACGAGGCTCATGATTTGCCAGCAAGGTTCCGATGTGTCTGTCTCCTGCAGTGGCTGCATGGCATCTCACTGACTCTGCCTACTTTCTCCCAGCATCCAGTTTAGTTTTTCCACCTAGCTCCAGTCTTCCCTATCACAGGCCAAGGCAGCTTCTTTATTCATTAAGCAATAAAAGTAACACATATACAGAAGGACTTCCCACACCAGGGAAGAAAAGTTTAAGTGGCTGTTTTCTGCCTCGGGTAGAAGACAGCAGGAAATGACCTTGCAAGAGTAGTTTTCAGAGGAGGAAAAGGGGGGGGGGGGGTCTGTGTTAGAATGAATGGACTAGGTACTGGTAAAGGGGATAGAGGACTAGGGAGAAGGGAAAGGGAACTGGGGTGTCTGTCTCTGAGCAGACCGACCTGACTCATAGGCAAACTGCAGATTATAAAGGCAAAGGGGGAACCCCGAGTTATAAGATGAGGTGCTTAATTTAACTGGGCACGTTAACTAGGTGAACCAAAGGGGGCTTTTGATTGTTGAAGTGTGGTGGTCAGCTTCAGGAGGAGGAAGTGGCCAAGTAAGGAAACAGCCCTTGGTGGATAACTTTATGAATGCAATCTAATGGTTTTTTAGCAAGGCAGAGGTACTAGGGACAAGGGCAAGCCTGCCAGAGCCATGCTTACCATGCTCAAGATGGCCAGAGTCACTTCACCCCAAATTTAAATGGACGTTTGTCACACACTATTAAAATATCCTATATCTTGGTGTATCTCTAAAAGAAATGAAATCATCAAACCCAAACCAAAGACATACTCATCTGCCTACTTTTCCCGTCTCCATTCACAAACGTAGATAAGTTCCCAGGTCACATGAATAAAAAAAGTAAAATTTGAAGTAGATTCACAATGGAGTAGGATTTACGCCTGAAAAGAATGATTTCTTGTTATTAATAGCAAAATAGATGCCTTTTATTTAAGTGAAATTAACAGGCATATAAAATTGAGTATTATATGCTCTTTTGGTTTTTGCAACTAAAAAAAAGAAATGGCCTGATAGCAGATCAGTAATTATCGAGTGTTTCAAGGTATGAGGAAAAGGGACAATGAAAGTCTGTGGTCCCTGTGTGTGACTCTAGGCTTTTCTTCTATATGGAAACACCACCATGAATTTCATTAACATGTACAAATAAACAAAAATAAAGTATATCAGGAAGAAAAGGAGATGTTACATGTACTATCACAGAAATATAAAGAAAAATTAGAGATTCTTGTATAAACTATATGCTAAATCCACATTAATTAAAAATTACAGGCCAAATCTAATTACTGATTTTAACCAAGCAGACACAAAATAACTGAAAAGACCAGTAATGATAAATGAGATTAGTCAATATAAAATATACTTCATAAATCATTCACACAACATGGATTCACTGTTGAGTTTCTGCAAACTTGACACAACAATGTCAATTCCCAGGTGATGTTTCAAAACAAAAGAAAAATTTTAAAAATTATGTTGTGAAATTATGACTAGCCTCTTACCCAGACCTGACAAGGAAATAAAACAGAAGAAAACTCTACCAGGTGTGTCTAACTCATGGCCAAGAACATCCATCCAACACAAAATTCATGAAGTTCCTTGAAACATGAGTTATTTTTATTTGTTTGTTTGAGACAGGGTTTCTCTGCAAACAGTGCTAGCTGTCTTGGAATTCACTTTGTAGAGACCAGGTTGGCCTTGAACTCCTACCTCTGCTTCCCAAGTGCTGTGATTAAAAGTGTGTGCCCCCACCACCCAACTGATACATGATACATTATAACTCAGTTGCATGACTCTTGAACATGAATTTCGTATACCACTGCATCATTTTGCTGTACTGAAATGCTGGGCATACATATGAGTCTAGCCTAGTATCTTCCATAAACACACATGCAAACATCCTCAAGAAAATATCAGCACATTAATTTCAAATTTCAATAGCATATCAAAATAATCATATACCAGAATCGAGTTGGTTTAATAACAAAGATTCACACATGACTCAAAGAAGACAAATAAATATATCATTGCACATTAACAATCTGAAAGATAAATATCTTAAAATTGCCTTAGCAGACATATAATTATATGATGAACTTCCATATGCATTTAATAAAAAGCCATGAAGGATTTAGGTCTAGAAGATTACACCTCAGAATCTTAGAGCTACATAAGACAAACAATAGCCAACATGTACTAAATGAGGCATAACAGGAAAAAAACCCTTTCCTGTGGCACCATGAACAAATCAAGGGGCAACCACGCCCATGACTCTTAAGCAATAAAATACTAGAAGTTTTAGTCAGAGCAATTCGTTAGGAAAAAAAAGTCAGAGAAAAGAAGAGGCATATAGACAGTAGGATATAATTCGGTACACAGAAATGCTTAAAAACCACACCAAAAGGGAATCAAAAAGTCAGCAGATTTTGTGAAGAGGAAGGATGTAACATGCAAAAATAGCAACACTTGTATACACCACCATCAAATTTAAGAAAACATGCAAGTTTTTCCCAGATTAAGAAAGCACCAGAGGGTAAAGGACTTCCACAAGGAAAATTACACAAGGTTTCTTAAATAAAATGAAGAAGTCACCAAAAAAAGAAAAAGGAAAAAACCTGTTGTCCTAGTTTCATTTATCTTGCTGTGCAGAAAAAGCATCCTCACAAAAACAACTCAGGAGGAAGGTTCATTTCTGCTCAGAGTTCCAGGTCTGGTCACATCACATCCTCACTCCAGAGCAGAGAGGAATAAATGCATGTGTGCTTGGTCTTCAGGTAGCTTTTTCTATTCCTATACAGCCCAGGGTCCTAAATTCAGGACTAGTGTCACCCACTTTCAAGCTGGGTCTTTCCACACCAATTTAAGAAACCAAGAAAAGTTCACCAGAACTCAGACATGCCCACAGGCCAATTTGATAAATATAATCCCTCACTGAAACTCTTCTCAGGTGCATCTTGGTTGTATCACGTTGGCAATTAAATTATCACATTTACAAATTCATAAATTAAAAGAATAGGTCTTAAAATGCCCCTCCTGCCCACAGTGATATGATTCCTATTAAAATGCCAATGACATTCTTTAGAAGAGCTGGGGGGAATCTTGAAATTCATGTAGAACTGCATGCATTCCCACACACATTCACATCTACAAAGACAAAGTGGTCTTGAACAAAAAAGATTGGCTGGGGGCTAGAGAGACAGCTTAGTGATGAAAAGCATTTGATGCTCTCCCAGAAGACCATGATTAGATTCTCAAGCATCTACAGTGCCACTTAAAATTGCCTGGATCTGCAATTGCAAGGCATTCAAAACCCTACTCTGGCCTTGGTGACTAGGGAAACATGTAGTACACTACAGGATCTAGTTCTGTACACAGAAATACTTAAAGGGTACACCCAAACACCCATACACACATTAAAGAATTGACTGGACACTTTGAAGATCTGACTTCAAAGACATACCATATAAACATAGAAAATAAAATACCAGCAGGAAAACACACATAGACCAGCAGGCTAGCATAGACAACTAAGACAAAATCTACACATCCAGAACCAATGACTCTTGAACAAGGTGGTAAAAAAAAAAACACATTGAATAGGAGGGAAAATTATCAATAAATAATGCTGCAAAAACCTGAAATTTAAAATCAGAACGTGGAAAATTGACTACCATTTCTTATGCTGTAGAAGAATTGACTTAAAATCAGTCAATGACTTTAATGTAAGATAAAACAACTAGAATAGGATGGGACAATTGAAGACGACTGTAGAGGAACTTCCAAACTATAAGACACAAAATAAAACTAGAAAAATGGAATGAAATTAAGCTAAAAAACAAAACAAAATACCTCTCTAGTAAGGCAAGGTGTCAAAGGAATAAAAAGACAAAATTCAGAATGCAAAATGCTTGCCATCTAAGCCCCCACAAGGCTAATATTACATATATCAAGGGCTAAAAATAGTAACAAAACACAAGTAATCCTCATTTTAAATTATACATGTGTGATTAATACATTTTCAAAAGTAGGTATTGACAACAAATAAATGAAAATATGCTCAATATTATTAATCATTTAATTAAATGTGAATTGGAACTACAGGTGACTAGCCTATCACCATAGTTGGGTGCTAAGGAGAAAGGGAAAGGGGAAATTGGTTATGATCAATACACAAAACATACATTTGTGGAAATATACAGTAGCCTCAATAATGTATATAATTAATATGCTTTAATAGAAGATATAAGTTAAAAATTAAAGTAGTGGTGAAAAGGAGACAAGCAATGACAGAGACATTTATGATTATGTTTGTTATGATTTGTTATGATTTAGTTTGGGAAAACTGTTTGACAAATGGAAAGATGTAGATGAAATGAAGAATTTTGCTGTTTGGGCTCTGGGGACCTGGAATTGAGTGCACCCAGGCCGGTGGGAGGTCCCCTCCTTCATTTGACTGCCCGGAGCAAGGTAGGCCTTTGTCTGAGAGCTGCTTGGCCTGCAAGGGGACCTGACAGTCGGCAGGAGGATCCATCATTCTTTGGGGTGAGTGAGGAGTGAGTGCCCGAACCGCGGCAGCTGCCCGGAGAGGGACCTCCGACTCTCCACAACTCCCCCTGTCACCAGCACACTTCCTGCTCTTCCTGCAGGGGTTATTCTCCCTGGATACCGCCTCTCTCTCCCTGTCCCTTCCCAGCTTGCACCCAGAATCCTCCCCCCCTCCCCCTTCTTCATCCTCCCGTCTTTGGGGCCACAAAATCCCACAGCTCAGCCTGTTTGGGCTCTGGGGACCCGGAATTGAGTGCACCCAGGCCTGTGGGAGGTCCCCTCCTTCATTTGACTGCCTGGGGCAAGGTAGGCCTTTGTCTGAGAGCTGCTTGGCCTGCAAGGGGACCTGACAGTCGGCAGGAGGATCCATCATTCTTTGGGGTAGGCCTTTGTCTGAGATCTGCTTGGCCTGCAAGGGGACCTGACAGTCGGCAGGAGGATCCATCATTCTTTGGGGACACCAAACACCTCCGCGCTCCTTTTGAAGGAAGAGATGGGCAGGCGCCAATGCAGGAGCTCCTCCAACAACATGAAAGGCAACATGACATCACCACAAGCCAGACATCCCGAAACAACAAGAATTGAACACCCTACCCCAGAAGATATAGAAGAAACCGACATTAAACAGTACTTTATGAAAATAATAGAGGACCTTAAACAGGAGGTAAAAAACTGCCATAAAGAAATGGAGATGACAAACAAAAAGATAGACGAAATAAATAAATCTCTCAAAGATACCCAAGAAAAACAAGAAAAACAAGAAAAAGCAATCAAACAGGTAAGGGAAACAGTACAAGACCTGATAAATGAAATGGAGGTATTGAAGAAAACATAATCTGAGGGACGACTGGGAACAGAAACTTCAGAGACAAGCATTTCCAACTGAATACAAGAGATGGAAGAAAGAATCTCGGACTCTGAAGATACTATAGAGGAAATAAACTCACAGATTAAAGAACTAAACAAATCTAACAAATTCTTAACACAAAACATTCAGGAAATCTGGGACACCATGAAAAGACCAAACCTAAGAATAATTGGGGTAGAAGAAGGAGAAGAATTACAACTCAAAGGCCCAGAAAACATATTCAACAAAATTATAGAAGAAAACTTCCCCAACCTAAAGAAGGATGTTCCTATGAAGGTACAAGAAGCCTACAGAACACCAAATAGACTGGATCAAAAGAAAGCATCCCCACGCCATATAATAATCAAAACACAAAACATACAGAATAAAGAACAGATATTAAGAGCTGCAAAGGAAAAAGGTCAAGTAACATATAAAGGGAAACCTATCAGAATTACACCTGATTTCTCAATGGAAACCATGAAAGCCAGAAGAGCTTGGATAGATGTGCTACAGACACTTAGGGAACATGGATGCAAGCCTAGACTATTATACCCAGCAAAGCTTGCATTCACCATTGATGGAGAAAACAAGATATTCCAGGACAAAAACAGATTTAAACAATACGCAGCCACAAATCCAGCCCTGCAGAAAGTAATAGAAGGAAAATCACAAACCAAGGAGTCCAACAACGCCGACAATAACTCAGGCATCTAGCGACCCTTCACCAGCACAACTAGAAGAAGGGAAACACACAAACTCTTCTACTAAAGATGACTGAAGTTAACAACCACTGGTCATTAATATCACTTAATATCAATGGACTCAATTCACCTATAAAAAGGCACAGGCTAAGAGACTGGATACGAAAACAGAATCCAACATTTTGCTGTTTACAAGAAACACACCTCAACCACAAAGACAGACATCTACTCAGAGTAAAGGGTTGGGAAAAGGTTTATCAAGCAAATGGCCCTAAGAAACAAGCGGGTGTGGCCATACTAATTTCCAACAAAGTTGACTTCAAACTAAAATCAATCAGAAGAGATAGAAAGGGACACTTTATACTCATAACAGGAAAAATCCATCAGAATGAAGTCTCAATCCTGAATATCTATGCCCCTAATATAAAAGCTCCCACTTATGTAAAAGAAACACTTCTAGAACTCAAGGCAGCCATCAAACCACACACACTAATAGTTGGAGACTTCAACACTCCTCTCTCACCAATGGACAGGTCAATCAGACAGAAACCTAACAGAGAATTGAAAGACTTAATGGAGGTAATGAACCAAATGGACTTAACAGACATCTATAGAACATTCCACCCAAATAGGAAAGAACATACCTTCTTCTCTGCGGCTCATGGAACCTTTTCGAAAATTGACCATATACTTGGTAACAAAGCAAACTTCCACAGTTACAAAAAAATATTAGTAACCACCTGTGTCTTATCGGATCACCATGGATTAAAATTAGAATTCAACAACAATGCTACCCCCAGAAAACCCACAAACTCATGGAAACTGAACAGTCAACTACTGACCCACACCTGGGTCAAGGAAGAAATAAAGAAAGAAATTAAAGTCTTTCTTGAATTTAATGAAAACAAAGACACAACATACTCAAACCTATGGGACACAATGAAAGCAGTGCTAAGAGGAAAGTTCATAGCACTAAGTGCCCACTTAAAGAAAACGGAGAAAGCACTCATTGGTGACTTAACAGCACACCTGAAAGCTCTGGAAAAAAAAAGCAGACTCACCTAGGAGAAGTAGAAGACTGGAAATAATCAAATTGAGGGCAGAAATCAACAAAATAGAAACACAGAAAACAATCCAAAGAATCAATGAAACAAGAAGCTGGTTCTTGGAGAAAATCAACAAGATTGACAAACCCTTAGCCAAACTAATCAAACGGCAGAGGGAGAACACGCAAATTAACAAGATCAGAAATGAAAAGGGGGACATAACCACAGACACAGAGGAAATTCAGAAAATCATTAGATCTTACTACAAAAGCCTGTATGCCACAAAATTGGAAAATGTAAAAGAAATGGACAGTTTTTTAGATAAATACCATATACCAAAGTTAAACCAGGACCAGGTAAATGCTCTAAATCGTCCTGTTAGTCGCGAAGAATTAGAAACTGTTATCAGAAACCTCCCTACCAAAAAGAGCCCAGGACCAGATGGTTTCAATGCGGAATTCTACCAGAACTTCCAAGAAGACCTAATACCTATACTCCTCAAGGTATTTCATAATATAGAAACACAAGAGTCACTGCCAAATTCCTTCTATGAAGCTACAGTTACCCTGATACCTAAACCACACAAAGACTCAACCAAGAAAGAGAATTACAGGCCAATCTCACTCATGAACATTGACGCAAAAATTCTCAATAAAATACTGGCAAACCGAATCCAAGAACACATTAGAAAAATTATCCATTACGATCAAGTAGGCTTCATCCCAGAGATGCAGGGCTGGTTCAACATACGAAAATCTATTAATGTAATCCATCATATAAACAAACTGAAGGAAAAAAACCATATGGTCATCTCATTAGATGCTGAAAAAGCATTTGACAAAATTCAGCACCCTTTTATGATAAAGGTCTTGGAGAGATTAGGGATACAAGGGTCATTCCTAAATATAATAAAAGCTATTTACAGCAAGCCGACAGCTAACATCAAATTAAACGGAGAGAAACTCAAGGCTATCCCACTAAATTCAGGAACACCACAAGGCTGTCCACTCTCTCCTTATCTCTTCAATATAGTGCTTGAAGTTCTAGCAATAGCAATAAGACAACATAAGGGAATCAAGGGGATTCAATTTGGAAAGGAAGAAGTTAAACTCTCATTATTTGCAGATGATATGATAGTATACATAAGCGACCCCAAAAACTCCACCAAAGAACTCCTACAGCTGATAAACTCCTTCAGTAACGTGGCAGGATACAAGATCAACTCCAAAAAATCAGTCGCCCTCCTATACACAAAGGATAAGGAAGCAGAGAGGGAAATCAGAGAAGTATCACCTTTCACAATAGCCACAAATAGCATAAGATATCTGGGAGTATCGCTAACCAAGGAAGTGAAGGATTTATTTGACAAGAACTTTAAGTCTTTGAAGAAAGAAATTGAAGAGGATACCAGAAAATGGAAGGATCTCCCCTGCTCGTGGATTGGGAGGATCAACATAGTAAAAATGGCAATTCTACCAAAAGCAATCTATAGATTCAATGCAATCCCAATCAAGGTCCCATTAAAATTCTTCACAGAGATTGAGAGGACAATAATCAACTTTATATGGAAAAACAAGAAACCCAGGATAGCCAAAAAAATCTTATACAATAAAGGTTCTTCTGGAGGCATTACCATCCCTGACTTCAAACTCTATTACAAAGCTACAGTATTGAAAACGGCTTGGTATTGGCATAAGAACAGAGAAGTTGACCAATGGAATCGTATAGAAGACCCGGATCTTAAACCACAAACCTATGAACACCTGATTTTGGATAAAGGAGCCAAAAGTACACAATGGAAGAAAGAGGGCATCTTCAACAAATGGTGCTGGAATAACTGGATGTCAACCTGTAGAAGAATGAAAGTAGATCCATATCTATCACCATGCACAAAACTCAAGTCCAAATGGATTAAAGACCTCAATATTAATTTGAACACATTGAGCTTGATAGAGGAGAAAGTGGGAAGTACTCTACAACAAATGGGCACAGGGAACCGTTTCCTATGCATAACCCGAGCTGCACAGACTTTAAGGGCAACATTGAATAAATGGGACCTCCTGAAGTTGAGCAGCTTCTGTAAAGCAAAGGACATTGTCACTAAGACACAAAGGCAGCCTACTGACTGGGAAAAGATCTTCACCAACCCTGCAACTGACAAAGGTCTGATCTCTAAAATATATAAGGAACTCAAGAGACTAGACGGTAAAAAGCCAATTAACCCAATTAAAAAATGGGGTGCTGAACTGAACAGAGAATTCTCAACAGAAGAAGTTCGAATGGCCAAAAGACACTTAAGGTCATGCTCAACCTCCCTAGCTATCAGGGAAATGCAAATCAAAACAACTTTAAGATATCATCTTACACCTGTCAGATTGGCTAAAATCCAAAACACCAATAATAACCTTTGCTGGAGAGGTTGTGGGGTAAGGGGCACACTCATCCATTGCTGGTGGGAATGCAAACTTGTGCAACCACTTTGGAAAGCAGTGTGGCGGTTTCTCAGGAAATTCGGGATCAACCTACCCCAGGACCCAGCAATTCCACTATTGGGAATCTACCCAAGAGATGCCCAATCATACAACAAAAGCATATGCTCATCTATGTTCATAGCAGCATTATTTGTAATAGCCAGATCCTGGAGACAGCCTAGATGCCCTTCAGTGGAAGAATGGATGAAGAAACTGTGGAATATATACATGCTAGAATACTACTCAGCGGTAAAAAACAATGACATCTTGAATTTTGCAGGCAAATGGATGGAAATAGAAAACACTATTCTGAGTGAGGTAACCCAGACCCATAAAGATGAACATGGGATGTACTCACTCATATTCGGTTTCTAGCCATAATTAAAGGACATCGAGCCTATAAATTTGGGATCCTTGAGAAGATAATAAGAAGGTGAACTCCCAAAAAAAGATATAGTAATCCTCCTGGATATTGGAAGTAGACACGATCGCCAGGCAAAATTGGGAACTTGAGGGTTGGACAAGACTGGGCCAAGGGAAGATGGGGAGAGAAAAGTGTGAAGGGGAGAGCGGGGGGAGCTCGGAGGAATGGGGTGCTTGGGATATAGGAAGGGTGGATATGAGAGCAGGGAAGCATATATCTTAATTTAAGGAGCTACCTGAGGGTTGTCAAGAGACTTGACCCTAGAGGGGTTCCCAGGTTTCCAGGGAGACGCCCCCAGTTAGTTCCTTGGGCAGCTGAGGAGAGGGAGCCTGAAAAGGCCAGTTCCTATAGCCATACTGATGAATTTCTTGCATATCACCATAGAACCTCCACCTGACGATAGATGAAGAAAATGACAGAGCCCCACCTTGGAGCACTGGACTGAGCTCCCAAGGTCCTGATGAGGAGCAGAAGGAGAGAGAACATGAGAAAGAAAGTCAGGACCGTGAGGGAACCTCCAGCTGGCGACAGATGGGGAAGGTGACTGAGCCCCACATTGGAGCACTGGACTGAGCTCCCAAGGTCCCGATGAGGAGCAGAAGGAGCGAGAACATGAGGGAGAAAGTCAGGAACGAGAGGGGTGCGTTCACTCATGGAAACGGTGCGACAGAACTAATGGGAGATCACCAACTCCAGTTGGAATGGGACTGATGGATCATGTGACCAAACCCGTCTCTCTGACTGTGGCCAACAGCGGAGGCTGACTGAGAAGCAAAGGACAATGGCGCTGGGCTCTGATTGTTCTTCATGGACGGGCTCTGTGGGAACCTTCTCAGCTTGGTCGATCACCTTCCTGGACCTGGGGGGAGTTGGGAGGACCTTGGTCTTAGCATAGAGTGGGGAACCCTGATGGCTCCTTGGCCTTGAGAGGGAGGGAGGGGAGGTATGGGTGGAGGGGAGGGGAGGGAAGGGGGAGGAGGAGGGGAGGGAGGGGGGAGGAGGAGAGAAGGAGATGGAAATTTTTAAATATAAAAAAAATAAACCATGAGAAAAAAAAAAAGAAAGAAATGAAGAATTTTCTGGACCCACAAGCTATGAACATTGCGTCAAGAGGACCAAGAGCTTTCATAGACTAGCAAGGCTATGTGGGATTGAATCAGTTAGTGTTTACTGATAAGGAAGATCTAGGAGTGGCCCATATGCTTCTTCTCACATATTCACCTGGATCTAGAGTATTTAACAGGGACTGTGAGTGCGTGTGCACCTGGGCTGGGTAAGGTGGAAAAGGGAGGGATGGGTATGGGCAACAAAAGTTGTATGTGTGGCTCCTTTCCCTCTACATCCTCTTCAGAAGAAAATAAAACACTCTATCTGTGGCAGTATGACTCATCATTGTGGTGCTGATTTGTATTTCCTTAAGCGATTAATGAGGTGAGCATATTTTCATATATTTTTTGAAATAGCTAGCTGTAGGCTATTTATGTATAATTGATGTGTAAATGACAAAAGCTTTACAATTTCAAAATAACAGTGCTAGCTAGAATTCAAGGGAAAGCCATATCTGGCTATACAAGTAATCATATATACCCTATATTAATGTGTAACCACCAACTCAATTAAAATACAAACTGTTGTAAGCAGAGACTGCATGTCCATTTCCTGGACACCCAAACCTGAATAATCACACAGAAACTATATTAACTGCAACACTGTTTGGCCAATAGCTTAGGCCTATTCCTAGCTAGCTCTTACCTCTTAAATTAACCCATTTCTATTAACCCATGCATCACCATGAGGCTTTGGCCTACCGGTAAGGTTCTGGTGTCTTTCTCCTTTGGTAGCTGTATGTTGTCCCCTTGAATCCACCTTTTTTTCCTCCCTGCATTCAGTTTAGTTTCGACCTAGCTTCTCTCCTGCCATCAGCCAAAGCAGCTTCTTTATTAACCAATGGAAATAAAACATATTCATAGCATATGGAGGGGAAATCCCAGATCAAACTAAGCTAGGAGCCATTCATAGCAGATAACCTCACAATGATGAGCAAAAAAATATTAGCAAATAGAAGAAAAGGAGGGACAAAATAAAATGACAGTTTCTAACAATAGACTTTCACTTCCTTGTCAGCAGTGGAGAGGAACAAACTTGAAAAGTGCTGATGTCCATACTGACAACGTAGAAAAGCTCATTTCTATTTATTGCTGATAGTTAAATGAGTTATTTTTAAGCCAACAACAGATGCCTGTAATGTACTGTATTTTTCCAAAAGCTAGAAGATAGGATTTTTTTAATTCTTCTTTCATATATTACATACCAAGCACAGTTTTCCCTCCCTCCCTTCCCACCAGTTTCCCCACCACCACCTCCCCTTTTCCCTAGATCTGACCTCCCCTCATAAAAGAGCAAGCCTCCCAGGGACATCAATCAAACTTGGTATAGCAAGTTACTATAAGACCACACACATATCATCACATCATGGCTGGAGGAAGCAACCTTAGTAGAAGGAAAAGGGTCCCATGAGCAGGAAAAAGTGTCAGAGACAGCCCCAACACCCTCTGTCAGCAATCCCATAAGAACACCTCTACACAACCATAGCTTATATGCAGAGAACCTACGTCAGACCCCTACGGGCTCTCTGATCTCTGAGTCCCCATGAGTCCTGGCCAGCTGATTCTGTGGGCCCTGTTCCCTCTGGTTCCTCTGATCCTTCCCCCCACCCCCCGCTCCTCTGAAGGACTTCCCAAGCTCCTCCTAATGTTTGGCTGTGGAACTAAAGTTTTCTCCACAAAGAAAAGATGACTCTTGGAGAGGATAGATACGTTTAATCTAGTTTAACCTACACAATGTGTATGTGTGTGGAATATCATGCTAAAACATTAAGATGGATACTTCTTATGATTGAACATGTCAGTCTGGAACTCCGGGGTTTAGTCTACAGAGACAACCCAACAACCCAACCACACATAAGAACCCTCTGTAATGGCTCCATGAAGATGTTTAAGTACACAGTGGGCAGAGAACTGGTGGGAGAATACCATAGATATCCATATTTACATTTTACAGTCATTCTGATATTAATAAAAATGATGTTGATTTTCAGTCTATCCTGAGTCCACAATACTTCTTTCCCCCAGTCTCAAGTTTGTAGTGGGATGGCTCTGTGTTAGAAAGTAAAGCTGTGTGGAAAATGTATGTTTAATACATTTGTATGAACTTGGAGGAAGGCGAGGACAAGGGTAAAATATGCTGCTAACACCTTAGGCCAGGTGGCCAAGAGGGAGGTCTGTACATTATTCCTACACTATTTTACTCGGGATTAGTAGAACATTTGGTATAATGTTGTCATTGTTTTACTTGGGATTTGTATATCACATTTGGTAAAGCATTGTTTCATCTAAGTATTTATTCCTAGAACAACTTAGAGCATGTGGTACCCATGATGCTTAGTAAACCCATTTAATGTCTCTTTGCTAAAAGACAGAGGGCCCATCTTACCTACCCACAAAACCATAATTAGTAAATCAACCTTGACTCAGGAAAAGCCTACTTTACAAACAATATTCTAATCCATCATTTAGTTCAGATTTAGACTAGGAATTGGATGTATTCAATGTCATATCTCCTTACTTGTTTCAGTCTGAACGGGTCCCTTGGCATATTCTTTATCTTTCATGACCCTGACAGTTTTGAAAAGTACAAACCAGTTATTTTGTGCAATGCCCTTCAACTTGGGATAGTTTGGCATTTCCTTGTGATTACTTTCGGGCGGTTACATCACAGAAGTGATGCTGAGTTTATCTTAGGGCAGCATGTCATGGAAGGAGACTGTCAATTTGTCTGCTGCTGGTGATGTCAGTTTGGATCAGCCGGTGCAGTAGCTGACCTTAACTACCAAGTTATTTTCTCTTAGTAATTAATGGTAGATGGTGGATACAATGAGCATACATAAATACTGGGTTTTCTAGAAAACGTTTTAGCATTCATTCCTTTTTTTTTCTTGTTTTAAGTGGTACTGTGGTCATAAACAATGACTTTTCACTTCCATCCTTTTTTTTTTTACATTTTATAGTTGGCATTCTGCTCTAAGGAATGATATTCCATTTTCATCAATTTTTTGTTCAATAGGTTTTAGTTTTTCTTTTATTTAATTATGTGCAGGTATTTGAGTACAAGTGGGTCAGGGGCCAAAGGCACTAGAATCTCCAGATCTAGAGCCACAGGCGTTGTGAATTGTTGGTGTGGATGCTGGGAACAGAACTTGGGTCTACAGCAAGAGCAGCATAATCGTCCAGCCCCCAAGTCGTCTCTCCAAGTTTGATGGGTTTTAATTTGCTACTATGAACTTTAATTATATGCACACATTTTCCCTTAGTTAGTGGGGGAGGCACAGGCTGACTCCAACTGGCTTTCAGTAAATCCCTACAGTTTTCGGGCATTTCATTACTGTCTGGTTGAAAGAAGTTAAAAGTCCACAGTATACTTTCCCTTTCCCGTTCCTAAATGGGTGTAATAATTCAACTCCTAGCCATTTATTTTTTTCATTTATCTATTTATTTTGTGTATGAGTACACTCACACTCATATTTGTATCACTGCATAAATACAGAAGTCAGAGGTCAACTATAGGATTCAGTTGTCTATCTCTTTGTGGGTTCTGGAGACTGAATTCAAGTCATAAGGCCTGGCACATGGATCTTCACAGGGAAATAAAATATATAAACTAGTCAAAATAACTAGAGGAAAATCTAGGGTCGGGAATGCCTTTACAGCAATACTAATCCTGTATGTGAACAGGATAGATTATTCAACTGAAAGACACAGACAGAGGAACCAGAGATGTGGCTCAGGTGGTAGCATGCTTTCCTAGCATGCACGAAGCCTTGGATTTAATCCCAGCACTTTGGAGGTGGAGGCAGGAAGATCATAAGTTTACGGTCATCCTAGGCTACACAGTAAATTAAAGGCTAAGCCTAGGCTGTCTAAACCTTTTCACCAAAACAAAAGAAATTAAAAATGAGGCACAGAGAAGCAAACTCTAAAAGACACAATCTAAATGGATTTCATAAACAAACCCATAAGGCCTGGAAGTTTGCTGCCTCCAAGAAATGCGCTTCAGTAGGAAAGGCACAGTGAGTGTGAAGTGAGGCAAATGATGCTTCCAGCCATGGCAAATGTAAACCAGAGCAGTTGTTCTCTCTGACAGCATAGTGTTGAGATAAAACACTCACTGCATGATGACCATGTTATCAAAAATATCCAGTGACTTTGATTTGCAAGTATTTGTATTTTACAACACTTTATCACAATGTAATAAAACACAGCAAAATTAAACTTAGAAATCATAAAAATGTACAGAGACTAAAGACACACACAACTGAGTGAATGACAGAATATTCAAGAAACCAAAAAATTCAAACTTTTCTCAGAACAAATTGCAATGGAAATGTGTCACACTTGAAGGATAAAACCAAACCAGGAACATTTATAGCAACGTGTCTGTATTTTTTTTTTTTAAGAATTCAAACGAAAAATCTATGATGCCTCTTAAAGAGTAAGAACAAACAAGTCTAAAATTACCATGCAAGCAATAACAATATCAGAATAGAAATATATGAGATACATGTAAAACACACACAAAGAAAAACAAAATGTAGGTCAGGCAGTGGTAGCACATGCCTTTGATCCCAACACTTGGGATCACTATTGAACATCATCTTATAAAGTATAAGATTATAAACTATAAACATCACTATAAACCAGCACACCAAATTTAACAGTACACCATGTTCAAGTTGGTCTCACCCCAGAGATGCAAGCAATAAGAGTGACACATCACATCAGCAGAATGAAAATAAATATCATCTCAACAGGTGCAAAGTATTTTAAATAAATCAACATACTCAGTGACTGAAAAAGAAACTGTCAACTTAGGTACAAAAGGACAACTACATGAAACCATCATGACCCAAGACAGAACTGAAAGTGTTTTCTCTGTGTTCAGAAACAACATGAAGGTATCCACTGTTACTTGAATGTCAATTCAACCAAGCACTAGAAGAAGGTTTAGTCAAGACAATTAAACTACATGACAAATAAGGAAAAAGTCAAGTCATTCCTGTGGTCAAATGAGTTCATAAACAGGAACACCTAAACAACAACAACAAAAAAAAAAATGAAACAAAACTCTTAGCAGTGTTTAATTCAGTAAAGTAACAGAATACAAAGTCAACATACAGTAACCAGGACCTTTTTATATATTGGCAACATGTTGTAGGACAGTGGTCCTTCATCCTGCCTAATGCTGAGACCCTTTCCTACAGTTCCTCATGTTGAGGTAACTCCCAGTCATAAAATTACTTTTGTTGCTACTTCATAATTGTAATTTTGCTACTGTTATGAATCATAATATAAATATTTAATATACAGAATACCTGAAATATGTCCCCTGTGAAAGGATCAGTTGACCCCCAGGTTGAGAACCACTGTTATAGGAAAAAGGAATCATTTACATAAATCCCATCCACAATAGCATAAAACAAAACTTAAAAAATTTTTCTGGACATAAATTTACCTTAGGAAGTTAAAGACCCCTACAATGAAACACTGATAAGAGAGACTAAAACGCCAAAGTTAGAAATACCTACAATTTCCTGTGTTATAATAATAAATGTTGTTAAAATGTCTATGCCATCTAAAGTAAGGCATACAGTCAATTCCATCTCCATCAAAATCCCAAACATAGCCTTTCCAGAACCAGACAAAATACACTGAAATGTAGAAATGACTCCAAATGGTCAAAGGGTAACAGATGAATGCCTGACAGAGACATGGCAAATAAAGCATTGTGACATTGCCAGAAAACAGGCACCCAAAGGAATGAAGAGCCCAAAGCAGGCCTGCACCCCTATTCTGAGGTGCTTCTTGATATTCCTCCCAAAATGCAAAGGAAATGATGGTCTCATCAGTAAACCGTGCTGGGGAAAACTGAATATCCTCATGTGGAGGACTCAATCTTGAGTGTGATCTTTTCATCACCTACAAAATCAACTCCAAGCCAACCAAACCCTTCAATGCAAGACCTGTAAAGCTGTGTGTGAACCCATAAAACCAGTAGGAAGCATGGGGAGGAAGACCTTAATGTGTTAACACAGGTGATCACTTTATGAAAAGGACAACCAGACTCAGGAAACAGAAGCAAGAACTAATCAATGGGATGATATCAAGGTGAAGACTGCAGAGCAAGGGAAGTTACCAGCAGTGTGAAGTGACAACACCCAGAGCCGGGAAAATGTTTGACAACTCTTCACCTCAAGTAGTTAATACCTAGAATATGTAAAGAGCTCAAAGGAGGCTATGACAATAATATCCCCCCACATCTGATGCAATTTGAAAGTGATCGAATAGACACCTCAAAAAAAGAAACATTAGCAATGGTCAAACAAATACATAAAAATACCCATGAATAGCATTGTCTATCTGGGAAACACAAACCAAAACGACAAAGAGATACCATGTCACCACAGTTAGAATGACATAACAAAATAACATTCCTAAAATGATTCCTTTGGGGGATAATTATAATGGCAATTAAACTAAACCAAGCATGAAACTAAAGCACCAAGCACATGACCCAGCATCTCGCTCCTTCCTCATCAACACTCCAAGGAATGAACCAGTACAATAAAGAGATCATGACCATTCACGCCTGTGTTCATTGTGGCTCCATTCATAATAGCTACGGTAAGGATAGGAGTGGATGCTCAACACATGAATGGATAGGGAAAATAGGGTATGGGCACAGTAGCCTATCATTCAACTTTGAACATGACAAACACTGCCATTTCCATAGAATGAATGGTACTCAGATAATAAAAGGAAGTGATCCAGAAAGGCATGTGGTGTGTGTTCTCGCCCATCTATCAAAGCTGAAGATGCTTGGCCTGAACGTAGAATAACAACTGCTGCTGTTGTGAGCAGTATTGGGTGGGTGCATAGCAAGGGTGCCTTAGACTTAATCTAAACCTGCATGCAGGCATGAGCATTCTCCACACTTGCAGAGAGCACACTAAAACCCAATCATAGGAACAGGAGATTCGAATAACCGAAAGGAGGGAAAAGAAATGTTTAAAAGATGTGGACATCCTCCTTCGTTCTACTGAGATGACAACACTAGAAGCTAGATGCCCCCTCCCCTCCTTCCTACTTCCGTGTGTGCCCATGCATGCAGATGTATTCGTTTCCATTTCGGTATATGTGCATCTATATTTTTAAAAAGTTACCAGGTTCTATGAAAGCCTCTATGTCTAATCAACTACCAGAGGTTTCCGTCTTCGTTCTTCTCAGATTTGAACTTCTATGTCAGTGGTTCTATCAATCCTTGTTTAATCCCTTTGCACTTTAGCAGTATTTTCCTCCTACCCCTGATGTTATAAAAGATCTCCTCTACACCTGGCTTTCTGTTCCTCCATCTCCTCTGCCCCAGCTCTGGAAGCTAGATCCAACTCTATCTTCCTTTCTCACTTCTCTCGGGGTGTAGGTTCTACAGATCATGCCAGCCTCATTTTATCTAAAAGGAAGAGAAACGTTTAAGAGAAAGACAAGGAATGGGAAAGAGAAAATGTTTGAAAACAACATTTAAATAAAAATATGTGTCCTCCCCTGAAAGCTTTAGAAAAGAAAGAAGCAGACTCACCTAGGAGGAGTAGAAGACTGGAAATTATCAAACTGAGGGCAGAAATCAACAAAATAGAAACACAGAAAACAATCCAAAGTATCAATGAAACAAAAAGCTGGTTCTTGGAGAAAATCAACAAGATTGACAAACCCTTAGCCAAACTAATCAAACGGCAGAGAGAGAACACACAAATTAATAAGATCAGAAATGAAAAGGGGGACATAACCACAGACACAGAGGAAATTCAGAGACTCATTAGACCTTACTACAAAAGCCTGTATGCCACAAAATTGGAAAATGTAAAAGAAATGGACACTTTTTTTAGGTAAGTACCATATACCAAAGTTAAACCAGGACCAGGTAAATGCTCTAAATAGTCCTGTTAGTCGCAAAGAATTGGAAACTGTTATCAGAAACCTCCCTACCAAAAAGAGCCCAGAACCTGATGGGTTCAATGCAGAATTCTACCAGAACTTCCAAGAAGACCTAATACCTATACTCCTTAAGGTATTTCATAATATAGAAACAGAACAGTCATTGCCAAATTCCTTTTATGAAGCTACAATTACCCTGATACCTAAACCACATAAAGACTCAACCAAGAAAGAGAATTACAGGCCAATCTCACTCATGATCATCGATGCAAAAATTCTCAATAAAATACTGGCAAACAGAATCCAAGAACACATTAGAAAAATTATCCACTATGATCAAGTAGGCTTCATCCCAGAGATGCAGGGCTGGTTCAACATACGAAAATCTATCAATGTAACCCATCATATAAATAAACTGAAGGATAAAAACCATATGATCATCTCATTAGATGCAGAAAAAGCATTTGACAAAATTCAGCACCCCTTTATGATAAAGGTCTTGGAGAGATTAGGGATACAGGGGTCATTCCTAAATATAATAAAGGCTATTTACAGCAAGCCGACAGCTAACATCAAATTAAATGGAGAGAAACTCAAGGCCATCCCACTAAATTCAGGAACGCGACAAGGCTGTCCACTCTCTCCTTATCTCTTCAATATAGTGCTTGAAGTTCTAGCAATAGCAATAAGACAAAACAAGGGGATCAAGGGGATTCGAATTGGAAAGGAAGAAGTTAAACTTTCTTTATTTGCAGATGATATGATAGTGTACGTAAGCGACCCAAAAAACTCCACCAAAGAACTCCTACAGCTGATAAACTCCTTTAGTATCGTGGCAGGATACAAGATCAACTCCAAAAAATCAGTCGCCCTCCTATATACAAAGGATAAGGAAGCAGAGAAAGAAATCAGAGAAGCGTCACCTTTCACGATAGCCACAAATAGCATAAAATATCTTGGGGTAACTCTAACCAAGGAAGTGAAAGACCTATTTGACAAGAATTTTAAGTCTTTGAAGAAAGAAATTGAAGAGGATACCAGAAAATGGAAGGATCTCCCTTGCTCTTGGATTGGAAGGATCAACATAGTAAAAATGGCAATACTACCAAAGGCAATCTATAGATTTAATGCAATCCCCTTAAAGATCCCATCAAAATTCTTCACAGATCTTGAGAGGACAATAATCAACTTTATATGGAAGAACAAGAAACCCAGGATAGCCAAAACAATCTTATACAATAAAGGAACTTCTGGAGGCATTACCATCCCTGACTTCAAACTCTATTACAGAGCTACAGTATTGAAAACAGCTTGGTATTGGCATAAAAATAGAGAAGTCGACCAATGGAATCGAATAGAAGACCCAGATCTTAACCCACAAACCTATGAACACCTGATTTTTTATAATGGAGCTAAAAGCACACAATGGAAGAAAGAAAGCATCTTCAACAAATGGTGCTGGCATAACTGGATGTCAACCTGTAGAAGAATGAAAGTAGATCCGTGTCTATCACCATGCAAAAAACTCAAGTCCAAATGGATTAAAGACCTCAATATCAATCTGAACACACTGAACCTGTTAGAGGAGAAAGTGGGAAATACTCTACAACATTTGGGCACAGGAGACTGCTTCCTACGTATAGCCCCAGCAGCACAGACATTAAGGGCAACATTGAATAAATGGGACCTCCTGAAGCTGAGCAGCTTCTGTAAAGCAAAGGACACTGTCACTAAGACAAAAAGGCAGCCTACTGACTGGGAAAAGATCTTCACCAACCCCACAACAGACAAAGGTCTGATCTCCAAAATATGTAAGGAACTCAAGAGACTAGACTTTAAAATGCTAATGAACCCAATTAAAAAATGGGGCACTGAACTGAACAGAGAATTCTCAACAGAAGAAGTTCGAATGGCCAAAAGACACTTAAGGGCATGCTCAACCTCCTTAGCAATCAGGGAAATGCAAATCAAAACAACGTTGAGATACCATCTTACACCTGTCAGAATGGCTAAAATCAAAAACACCAATGATAGCCTTTGCTGGAGAGGATGTGGAGTAAGGGGTACACTCATCCATTGCTGGTGGGAATGCAAACTTGTGCAACTGCTTTGGAAAGCAGTGTGGAGGTTTCTCAGGAAATTTGGGATCAACCTACCCCAGGACCCAGCAATCCCACTGTTGGGAATTTACCCAAGAGATGCCCAATCATATTACAAAAGCATTTGTTCAACTATGTTTATAGCAGCATTATTTGTAATAGCAGAACCTGGAAACAACCTAGATGCCCTTCAGTGGAAGAATGGATGAAGAAAGTGTGGAATATATACATATTAGAGTACTACTTGGCAGTAAAAAACAATGACATCTTCAATTTTGCATGCAAATGGATGGAAATAGAAAACACCATCCTGAGTGAGGTAACCCTGGCCCCAAAAGATGAACATGGGATGTACTCACTCATAATTGGTTTCTAACCATAAATAAAGGACATCGAGCCTATAATTCGTAAAAAAAAAATCCTAGAGAAGCTATATAAGAAGGTGAACCCAAAGAAAAACATATAGTTATCCTCCTGGATACTGGAAGTAGACAAGATTGCCGGACAAAAAATGGGAACATGGGGGTGGGGTGGGATGGGGGAGGGGGGATGGGGAGATAAAAGTGTGAAGTGGAGGATGGGAAGAGCTTGGGGGAATAGGATGGTTGGGATATAGGAAGGATGGATATGGGAACAAGGAATTATATATCTTAGTTAAGGGAGCCATTCTAGGGTTGGCAGAGACTTGACTCTAGAGGGGTTCCCAGGTGTCCAGGAAGACACTCCCAGCTAGGTCCTTGGGCAGCTGAGGAGAGGGTGCCAGAAATGTCCAGATCCTATTGCCATACTCATGAATATCTTGCATATCACCATAGAACCTTCACCTGGCATTGGATGGAGAAAATGACAGAGCCCCACATAGGAGCACCAGACTGAGCTCCCAAGGTCCTGATGAGGAGCAAAAGGAGGGAGATCATGAGCAAGGAAGTCAGGACCGTGAGGAGTGCATTTACCCATTGAGACGGTGGGACAGAGCTAACGGGAGACCACCAAGTCCAGTTGGAATGGGACTGATGGAACAGGGGACCAAACCGGACTCTCTGAATGTGGCTGACGGTGGAGGAGGACTGAGAAACCAAGGACAACGGCAATGAACATGAACTCTACAGCATGGACGGGCTCACTGTGAGCCTTGTCAGTTTGGTTGCTCACCTTCTTGGACTTAGGGGGAGCTGGGAGGACCTTGGACTTAACATAGTGAAGGGAACCCTGATGGCTCTTTGTCTTGGAGACGGGTGGAGTGGGGGTATGGGTGGAAGGGAGGGGAGGGAAGGGGGAGGTGGAGGGGAGGAGATGGAAATCTTTAATAAATAAATATGTGTGCTACCCAACCATACAAAAGATATGCATAAATATGATGCCAGGTTGGTAAGTTTCCCAGGCGGGATTCTGCAAATGGCTTCTCTCTCATGAGCTTTCAAAATACGCAGCTAGATGCCTTGCCAGCAAATATTGTCCTTTAACTTGGTTAAGTATGTCTTCATTTAACAGTCTGTTAATGTGCAGCAAACATTAGAATTTCTCAGGGAATTTTATTATTCCTTCCTTTTCTATAAAAGGAGAGAATTTTACCTCGATGCTAATATTTTTTAATTAAAATACATATTTATTGCTCAATGTGTCTTAAATATAAAACCCAAGTCCTTTAAGATTAGCATGTTAAGTAGATGCTTCAGCTACCAGCTGGTACCATTGTCACAGTCAAACCTAGATGCCCCTCATCTAGTCCTCAGGGTACCAGCTCTGATTCCAGAGTCAGCGTCTGCCAGGCAGTAGATGCTGCAGTTTCCTTGTCTTCCCCATTTGCAGCTCTCCAAGTCCAAATGTCTGTCACCTCTCAACTCAATCTCTCAGTGTCATACTCGCCACCGTTCTTAATGTTCTACAGTGTTCCATGCAGCAGGGACTATGGTCTAGTCATAATAAACATCACAGGATTTCATCTTTTCTCCTTAAGATCCTGATAGTTCCTTAATCATCTACAAAATCCAAGCTACTGCAACATGAAAAGGCTGGAAGAACAAGCTGGCATTGGCTTATTCCTCCTTTCTCTGTGCTCTGCTGCACTAATGCTCCATTTCCAGAACACATTTCCCTAAGCTGCAATGGGGACCTTGCGTTTGCTCCTCTACCCAAAGGTATAAGTTTCTTCTCCATAGACTCTCCCAAAGCTACTTCTTTATCTCTCACTGATACAACTAGTTTAAGGGCTTCCTCTTCAATAGGCCTTCCTGGTCCATCCAATCTAAGCAATGTCACCACACACTCCTGTGCTGGCATCCCTGACATCATTTGCCTGTCACTACCTCTTTGAAGCATGCATCATGCTTTAGATTTATCTCACGGGCTTCGGGGTTGATATTCAAACACATGCATGGATAATATAAGTCCGCTGACCTGGGCAGCCCCGGTCCAAAGGCATTTCCAGACAAGAAGGTTCATGCAGGTGATCTGTTTGGGGAAGCGCTTGTATCAAAGGGTGGATAGCACGTACTGCAACGGGGAAGGCAGAAAAGGCAGTACAAAGCATTCATTCAGTTCGTGGCCACAGAAGAGAATCTGGAACTCAAGTTCACCAGGATTCTCCAGCTGGGCAATGCAGGCCTGCCACTGAGTGTCAGCAACACACACCAAGAAGCACCTTATGACTATTCTGTCCTACGCTGTTCTAGTCTCAGGGCACTTACTTCCCTACATGCCATGTACACGTGACTATCAGGGTGACTTCCAATAGTGTCCTCTGTTCTTGCTGCAGAGAAGTCCTGCGCAGTCAATGAGAAGCAAGTCTGGAGCAGAGGTCAGAAGCACGGATTTCACTTTGGGTGAAGTTGGTGCTCTCCCCAGTGTCATCAATGACAGGTAGCAGGAGGCCATGAGGCCAGCGCAAAAGCAGCCCATTCCGAAGGCTCCCGTGGTACTTTGTCCCTCCTATCATCCACTATCTAAAAATAAGTCAGCAGTGAAAACATGGAGTGTTTCAATGTGGAAAGACGTTTGACTAAATGGAAGTTCTCAGTGAAAGGCAGCTGGAAGGCCTGTGTCCCAAACAGAGGAAGTGCATGGCCCAGGGTAGAGAAGGAGTCAGGAGAAAAGTGGAATCCACACAGCCTTTCAATTTTGTCAAGATGAGCAGGAGATTCCTTAGGTGTCTGGGAGAGAGACGGTTATGTGTCTCAGTGGATAGATGGATAGAGGAATGAGACATTGAAAGCTGGCAATCAAATGTCTTAGTCATTTAACTTCAGAAGATTGGAAAGAAGATTTGAATACTCAACCACGAGAAGGAAATGCAACCTTCGTCACACCCAAGAGCACCTGTGCATGCATTTGGAACACTGAGCTGTTTTCTAACAACGCCTTTTAGAGTGGAAATGGAGTGAAGTCAATGGACAGGTGATAACGTTCTCTATCTTCCATCTTATGAGTTCTAGATCTAGAAAACAAAATTTGTTTCTGTATTCCTCAGACTTATCAAGTATCTCAAACAAGACTGACCATGTTCTCTTAGTGAACTTGTCCATTGTTGACATCCATAACCACTGCAATAGACTCCTTCTGTGTGCAGCATGCCTCCCCTAACTGCAATGGACTTCTGTGTGCAGCGTGCCTCCCCTAACTGCAATGGACTTCTGTGTGCAGCATGCCTCCCCTAACTGCAATGGACTCCTTCTGTGTGCAGCATGCCTCCCCTAACTGCAATGGACTCCTTTTGTGTGCAGCGTGCTTCCCCTAACTGCAAAGGACTCCTGTGCGCAGCGTGCCTCCCCTAAGGCATGGCTCTTCTGGAACCTGACAGCCTGCCATTATTGACTGCTTCCAAAGACGCCCACAGCTCACCATTAGCAGAGACAGCCTTCCTGTCCCAACCCTATCTTCAGGCTCTGTAGATGACCTGCAATCTTAAATGAGTTCTTGCGGAGTGGATGTTTATCTGTGCCTTTCAATTTTTTTTAACCAGAATACTGGCATTGCCCCCTCAGCATTTAGCAGCTGAATTCCCAGGGATCTGAAAGAAAAGGGTTCCCCAGATAGCTGAAAATGTCAGGGGCTATTCTAGTTCTTCTGGTCCACATCTCACACTTCGTTATCTGTTATCTATAAGGCATCTGGGAATAGTCTGAATTATGTTTAAGAAGCAAAATGCAAGGACGGACAAAGTGGCTGAGTAGCTAAAGCTACCTGCCTCAAAGCCAGAACTTGAGTACCATTCCTGGAACCAATATGATAGAAGGGGAGATCAGACTCCAAGTTATCCTCTAACCACCACGTGTATGCTGTGGCCTGTGCCACCCCCATGTACAAATTAAATATTTGACTTGATATTTCCTCCCTCTCATTGGTAGTGTTCTGATAGAGGCATCTTGCAAAAAATTAAAAAATAAAAAAAAACAAGCCAGCCTGGTGGTTAGTGGGTGAAAAGATCTTGATCCATGACTGGCCCAGAGATGGAGAAATGGGGGCTAAATAGCAAGGTAATAAGAGAGAATAAGAAGAAAGTTCAGCAAAAACGCCTTTAGCATCATGCAGTCCTCTCTAATGTGCCCAAGAAGATAGAAAAAAATGAGCTTATTTCAAAGTATTGAACTTGTATCCACTAGACCATCCTACCTGCCAGGCATGATGCTTAGGCACAGTCCCTACATTTATCTTTCCAGAACTGTCAAAATTATTTCAAGTAGTTGTGAATATTCTCCAAATTCCTAACTCGATTCAAAAGAGGAGCTCAAGGCATTGACAGACAGGCTCAATGACACACAGTCTGATAATAGTGGGCGAATAAGACATCCTATCCAGCAAATGATCAAAATAAGCACTTCAGAGGCACATGAATTGATGAAAGTAAAGGAGGAAAAAGGAGATTTTTAAAAAAACATATGGAGCTGTCCAGAAAAGAATGTTTCCTTTAAAAAAAAGGAGGAGGGCTGAGATGAGCCTCTGGTAGAAATTGTTTAGCATGTGTAAGCCCCTGGGCTCATTCCCCATCACTATAAACAATCACATAAAAATGAGAGGTGAGTAGCTAGAAACTGCTGCCTGGCCTCCAGGCTCCTGAACACAACTTGGGCAAGCATCTGTTGGAACACACACTCTTTCCACCCAGGCTGCAGGACAAGTGAATTTCTCTGCTACTCACACCAGGTCCTCTTTGAAGCTAATCCAATCTGCATTAATAAATCTCCCGATGTCTAGTGAAACACTGACTTATTCTAGTGTCCAGAAGCAAGTACAACGTATTTTACCTGGTCCAGACTTGAGGCAGTCAGTGCTGGAGAACTCTGAAGATATTCACCAAACCTCTAGGGAGCATGAGAGTTTCTTGTTTTTAGGATGCCCTGCCTCGATGTCTTAGAGAAATTGCACATTAAGTTTAACCTTCAAAACATGTCTTGAAAAAGAATCAACTGCCTCGTGACTTTGCTTGCCAGAACAAAGGCAAGTAAGGAAATCCAAAAATATTTAAACAAGGTATGGGATACTGAGTTAGGCCTGTCACTTCCATTTCCCTTATGATTCTCAAATACAGGCCAGATACAGCCACTTGGGAGGGGTACCCTGCTGAGGCGCCCCCATAATAATGAGGCAATCAGGAGACAAATTAGTTGTAAACCACATCTGTAGGGTTTGCTCCCTGCTTCTGTTGATTTGTCAAAACACTTTATCATGGAAAAAGCAGAAATAAAAACAACTTTTTCCTCTGTGTAACTGAGACAGCACGCTTCGGGGGCGGTGCTGGCCCACACAGCCAGTGATCCCCCTACCGAAAAGCCCCCGTTAGTGTTTCTCCTGGAGCTTTGCAGGGTCTGTTTCTTGCCCCGTCCCTGTCATGTTTTACCCTGTTTCTGTGTGAAGCTCTCTTCCAGTCAAGGATTTAAAGCTTGCTCTCATGTACACAGAAAATCAGATTTATATCTTTGTGCCGCAAAATGAAGCAATTATTTTGTCTTCCAATAGATTCTACTTCCTCTACACTGGGCCCCCGCACTGCCCACTGTTGTCAGCGAGGCAGTGACACCGGGCTAAGCTTCATTAAGTAGAGCCCTGCTGCTACTGACCATTGATCCAGCCGCTAGCTCAGGTGCATTAGGACACAGCCGTTTCTCCCTCTTCGCTTTGCTTCTCTCCAGGGATAACCAATCAGTAGAAACGACCCTTATGCCTAACATTTGGAGAGGGAGAGAGCAGTTTGATTTCAATTGTCAACCTGTCCACTGGCTTGGTAAATCAGATTTCAACCTCCTACAGGGAAAAAGAGCATGCAGCCTTCCTAGGTACCCCTGAGCATGTTTGTAAGCATAGGAGTGTCTGAGATCTGGACTTCCCATACATTTGATGACCTAGATTATTATGGGAACTTAAAAATAAGCCCTTCAAATCTATGCACCTTCTAGAAGAAGGGAAATTGTAAACTTTAAACATACCTTGTCTCCTACAATGTATTATACGGCAATCAGATAAGTAAAATGAGCAGGATTAAATGTGGTCCACATTAAGAGAAACCATGCCCTCTATCTATTTAGTGGAAAATATGGGAAAGTATATTTGAAAGCTTGATCTCTGCTTAGTCCTAAATCTACGATGCTGATTTCTTTAAAATATAAATGTTTCCCATAAAAGGCATCTTCTTCAGCTAATGCCAACTACGAAGCAGTACTGGGAACAGATCAGAATGCTAACCCTGTCGCCAGCCCCCTTGCTCACGCAGGCGTGAAATGGGTTTGCTTGGCCAGCTTTCCACATGCCATCCATTCCCTAAGTGTACCCACCTGCCCAAAGAGCCGTGGGGTTTCCTTCTCAGCATGCTAGGGACACAACACAGTTTAACTCCAGAGATCCAACAGGTCTGCCTTTTCTGAGCTTCCACTTACACTACATGTCTTTAGAGATTTAAACTAGTTTTGAATTTTATATGATGGTATTTTTAGTTTCAGGGATTGCTACTCGACTTAAAAAACCCCAGAGATTTAAAGATTTCTTTTAAAATATCAAACACAAGGCACTGTTCAAATCACTACCATTATGTGTTACAAGTAAGTCACTTTGGTTACAGAAATAAAAGTGATCTATAACACAGCAGGTTGTTAGAATTACCCCCTTCTTCTCCTCCATCAGTTCCCTCTATTAGAATTAAACATTTTTTCAAGAAAATTTATAAATACTAATGTGGAATGTCATTTATTTTCAAAATCTTACACCCCGGGAATTTATCCATCATCAGTATCTCATGTTAGGTAACTAAGTTTGCCATCTAAGTCTCTCTGAAGCTACTATATTGTGAAATTTTCCACTCTTAGTTCTGATGATGCACTAAAGTAATTCCAGACTTTCTATTAGATTTGCCTGCCTTTATTCAGACATGACTGGCCTTTGATTTCATTACATTGCAGTCTAAGGAATTAGTTGGGGAGTTAGTTGGGGAATATTTTAATATATATTTTTTTCTAGAAATGACAAGTGCTTTTAGTTTTTAATTTGAATTCTAGCTATGAAAGTGAAAGTGGTTGGTTATTACTATGAGAATTTTGTGTTTAGCACATTGCAGTCAGCAGGTCACACAAACGACTGGGAGCAGATTACTCATGCACTGCACATGGAAGCTTTCGGCTTTGCCACATCAGTAGTAGCAGTGAAACTTCATGTCTCCAGAGGTAGATATCGTTTTATGATTTTAATTAACATGAATCACTAGTCATTTAAGCCAACAATTTTCAAATGATAAGGTTCTACAACCCTCCCTCCACTACTGCCAATGTTTGATTAGCAAAATTAGAGACAAGGCAAGTTGTAGGAGGCACAAAGGGGCAGGCAGGGAGGAGGCAAAAGGGGACTCCAAGAAAGACTATCTAGCCCCGCAAATGATGTAGAAATTAAGAAGTCTTCTTGGACAATAGAGAGGCGTAATATTAAGAACTAAGTTGACATCAAACATGAAAACAGTGTCTAAGGAGATGATCAGAATGTATCTATGTCTGTCCTTGAGAGAAAATTCCCTATTGGGGGCTGTGGATCCCCAGACCCTGAATTTCTTGTAAACAACTTGTTTTCTCCTGCTCTGAGCTGCCTGCAGCTGAGAGATCCCGAGAGCTGGGGCTTGGCCAGAGCACTACCTGAACACAATAAAGTTGGCATTCTTGCACCAAGGGTGATCTCTCTCTCTCTCTCTCTCTCTCTCTCTCTCTCTCTCTCTCTCTCTCTCTCTCTCTCTCTCTCTCTCTATGTTGAAATCTTCAGGCCCCTTTCCCAGCTTGCAAACGTGAACAGTGCAGAACAGGCCTAGTGTGGACATTACAATTCCCCTGTCCAAGAGTCATATAGAAGGATGATACTTTAAGTCAGCTATCTATAAGGACATTTGTGGACTTCCTAACTTACTTTAACATAAATTAGGATAAATTTCTACAAGGAAACAGAGTATTGTTGGGAAATGTTTCACCAAAAAGCCAGATCAATTACTAAAAACAAACCCTCATTTCAGCTACATGTCAACCATCCCACTAGTGACAGCTTACGGACATAGAATTTTATGTCATATGAAATGACATACACCTTAGTGTTTTGTATAAATTCCAAATATAAATTGAACCCTTTAATTCAGCCCATGAAAGCACATGCTCCATTTATTAAGTCTTGTGACTTAAGGTCAGCTGATATATTATCTAGGTCTATGCATTGATTTGTGTTTCTGTGTTCACAACCAACCAATTTTCCAAACTGTCATTCTTCCAAATTTAATCCCTTGTGTTGCTTACTTCTCTTATCTTTCCCTAGTTTGTTTTTATCTCACACTTTCCCTTTGGAAGTTCTCGCTAAGCAGTGTGGTGGGAACTTAACCTTCCAAATCGATGTCCTGAGTGCTATTCTATCTCAGTAGTAAAAGGCTGAGAAGTTACACAGAGCACATTCTATTTTTGCCCAAGGTATGCGTAGTAGCTACCAAAACTGTCTACCTTGATGCTACAGAAGAAGGTAAGTGCCTTGGCAAGGGGCTCACTTTGGAATTGAGCTCATGCCTAACACAGCTTTCACTAGCTCGGATCCTCTAGTTCCTAGATTGCTCACCTCAATAGGATAAGAATTAGGTCTTCTGAATGTACTGTTGTAACTGTAGCCATAGCCCAGTGCTGCTGCAGGGTTTCACACTGTAGTCCCCTCCATTTCCTCTTGCTGCCGGAGTAAATGAAATATATAAAGGTATTACCTTGATGTTTCAAGAGCAGAATTTCCACAGGAATCTCACGGGGTAAGCCTGTACGTGTTCCCTTGGGAGGCTGTGCAGGAGGAAGTTGTGTTTCGTTGTTTTTAGGGGCTTCCTATGACTCCACGCCCCTTCCTCAATTTTGAAAGCCAGAGAAAGTAGGAGGAGTCCAATTTTCCCTGCGGTTTCTCTGACTCATTGCAGCTGCAGAAGGGTCTTTGCTTTTACAGGCTCCTGTGTTTACACTGGGCACACCTGGATACTCCAGGCCACTTCTCCCCAGCCCAATGTCCTCAATCTTAATCCCACTGGTAAGTAAGGTAATATTCATATGATAAAAAGATTTGGAAATGGGCATCGTAAGGAACTATCAAATACTAGTTAAGTTAAAAAGATCTTGGGAAACGTTTTACTATTTTTTTTAAAAGAGTTTATGTGTAACACTTTAAATTATGGTGTCTGTTTGTATGTTGGAGTGTGCATGCGAGTGCAGGCGCCCTTGGAAACAAAGGCATTGGATCCCCTGGAACTTGAGTTACAAGACCGTTGTGAGCCTCCTGGTATAGGTTCTGGGGACTGAACTCTGAATGAAAAGTCCTCTGAAATAGCAGCAAGCACTCTCAACCGCAGGAAATACTGTCACTAATGGATGACAATGGATGGGTTCATATGTCAGCTTCAAGCTCTGGAACAACAGACCTTAAAGGTTAATGTCTTCTGAACGATTTCCAAAGTTCATTGGTTTTTCTGGAAAAAAAAAAAAAACACTTCCCAGGTATAACCTAGAGTTCTTATTTCTCACAGCTTCTACCTTATTAATTCACTGTGCTAGCATATGACCCCGAGAAATAGGAATTTACCATGTAGCCTGTAGATAGACTTAGGAGTGGTGCTTTCTCACTCATACTCATCAGAACAGGGCCTATATGTTGGCTTTCACTAGAGTAACAAATCGGAGACTTTCCCAGTGGAGCTATTCAAAGCAACAAACCCTTTTTTCTGTGATAACTAAAATTCTCTTGTAAACATTTATGCTCATTTTACATTTTAATACCTATAATTCACTAATAACCAAGCTCTTAAGAATTTCAGTGAGAGTGAGATAGTAGTAGAATGAGGAAGAGGAGAAGGAGGAGGAGAAGAAAGAGGAGGAGGAGGAGAAGAAAAGGAAGAAGAAGAAGGATGAGAAGGAGGAGGAGGAGGAGGAAAGAAGAAGAAGAGGAACAGGAAGAAGAAGAAGAAGAAGAAGAAGAAGAAGAAGAAGAAGAAGAAGAAGAAGAAGAAGAAGAAGAAGAAGAAGAAGAAGAAGAAGAAGAAGAAGAAGAAGAAACCGCATCAACAGCAGCAGCAAGCAGCAGTGGCGTGGAAGAAAGCTTGCATGGAGTTGTTTTCTATCTTTGTCAGCAAGCCACTCTCTAATCTTTGTAAATCTAGTGCAATTAATAGAGATGTTATGCAATAATAGGTCTGGAATCATCCCAGACTCTCTGCACAATGACCTGAAGCTAGATACCTATGCCTTGTCCTAAGAGAAGAGGAAGCTCAAAATTAACTCTCCCCAGATTCAGGGGCTTCCTCCAATATACAGCATCCCAAGAGCTCTGAGCCTGAGACTTGTTGGGAAGGTAAGCAGCTGAAACATCTCCTCTAGACTTCTGGGGACCACTGACAAGGCACTCCCTTGAACTTACCTTACGAAAAGAAGTTTAGGAGGGTACCATCTCATCGCAGGAAGATAGACCTTCACGGACAGAGCGAGGGATGATGGCGAAGCATGTGCCTCCTCTTCCTTTGCTGACCTTAGTTTTAGAGTCTTTCTTCCCCCACAAGTCATCTTCCTCCCTTATCATACAAGTATGGACTTTATTCTAAGCTCTGGTGACTAAACTGGTACCACCACACATGAATATAAATTAGATAAATCTTTAAGTTTCTACTGCTGGGCTACTTAATATCTGGAGAATACTCAATCTCTTGAGGATCAACTTCCCCATCCATAAAGATGTCATGATTCATCTTTCATGGCACATGCTGAGGAGTTAGATATGAGTAAAGAACCTGCCAGAAAGCTTTGCACAGAAGTACCCCATAAAAAGACACCATATGATTATTGCAACAATGGCAAAGGAGAAGGAAAGGGAACAAAAAACCATCCTTAGGGCTAAGTTACACAATGTATTGTAGGTGATTTCTATTTCTACTGTAGGTCCCAGAAGCTATCAGGAAGAAGACAGAACAGCAGAGACAGAAGCTGGGGACTGGCATAGACAGCACACATTTCTCTCCCTGAATGTGAAGACGGAAGTATGGAGACATGGTGTTAGAGCATGCTCTCCCTACTTTGTTGTTTTTAACACTGATACTCGTGTTATTTGCATGTCGTAAAGTGACACACATTCATCGTCCCATTTGACTCTCTTGATGATGAATGTATATTTGTATCTCCAGGCAGTCAACCAGTTAATTCTGTTTCCCCCCCTTTACTAATCCTGATATTTTTTGTCTTATATTGACACTGAGAGCTATTTTCTCTTCTCTTCCATCCTCTTTGGATTTACTTTCTGTGCAGGCAAAATGAAGATACTCTTAGCTCAGTTGACCCCCTGCACTGAGGTTGTTAGCATGAAACCTAGGACAGAGCACAGAGGACTCTGCTATGTCTCCTGGCCCCACCTTTGGCAGGGTTAAACTATATTCATAGTCAGGAACAAAAACAACTACAATTGTCCTAAAGAGTCATGTGTTCTAGAACATGATGATTCTCAGTTTAAAACAGGACAAGAATAATAAGTAAGTCTTTGTTGAAAGCTGTATATTAGCTGCAAACCCTGAATGTAGCAACAGATGTCTTATGTGTTATGCCTGTACCCAAAAAAGAAAATCTTCCTCTTTGTGCAGATTTCCTGGGGCAGAGAAATTGGTGCCTTGTTTTTTTTTTTTTTTTTTTTCATATGTATTGAAGCTATGTTCAGGTCAGTCAATTATTCAGAGGTCCAACTTTAATATTTCTTGTTAAGATCCAAAATGGGACTTTAAGTTAAAGCATAATCCATCAGAACAAGTTGGTCAGTTTTATGAGCATACTGCTTTGGTGGGTGGCTTTATTCATAGGAATGTTTCCGATAACTTCAGCAACAGTCAAAAATGATGGTTTATTTGTTTGACGAACCTGACAACACATGAACAACACTGCTAGAATTGTTATCTCTAAATTTAAAAAGCCAAAGATTTGCTGGCAAACAAGTCCAGTTGTTGAGATCCCTGTCTGCCTTCTCTCCAGCATGATCAGCAATCATGGTGATTCTGGCCCTCGCTTCATCCCAGGCAGGCAATGTCAGAGGCCATCATGACATCCCTCTGACTGTGCTGTGTTGCTAAATCATCCTGTACGCAGCCACAGGGAATAGGGGAGAGATAATGAAGCTCCCAGAGAAAGAAATGCTTTTCTACCTGTCTGCCCTCCCTCAGCTGTTACTGCCAGCATGGAGAGGATTTGAAGGGGCTATATGCCAAGTAACAGTAAGTAAACAGAAGAAATGTTATTGATTTCCTTATTCTTTGAAGGACTAAGAAGTCGTATAGGAAATTGTGCAACAGCAATATTGCAGAGCTCAACAGGATGTTCTCAGAGCAGATCCAGATAGACAGAGAATTTACGGATCACCTGCTGCCCAGAGACCACTGAGCTCTGTCTGTGTATTTCTGAAACAGAGAAGTTGAGTACGCATTGCTAGGCAGGAAGCTGAACTGGCCCTGATTTCTTCTTTGATTCTTTCACCCATTTACATCTGAAGTACCATGCTGGCTGCTGGCATTCTAAAGAACTACCCATGAGCCAAAGTCAACCTCACCTTATTGATAATTACATTATTTTCAGCACTGGTATCTCTAAAGAATCCTTTCATTTCAAGATGAGATCAAGGGGTCTGCAAAATGTTCCACTAAAGATTATACTCCTTCCCACTGCACAGAGGATTTCACACTCAAGAAGCTCATTGTTATAAATTCTGCAGTTCACAAACACAATCTGATTGCTTGAAACATCATCAGAAGGTGACAGGATGTGGCATATAATCCACCTCAGGAAGCCAAGTCATGCATTTAAAAATTGTTAGTAAAAATTAATGGAGCCTTAGAACGGAGGTATCATAAATTTAACTTCACAGATCTCTCAATTATTGTCCCCGTTTCTTCTCCAAAACCTATGAAGTTGAGATGCAATATTTCATTTCTGACATGTAATCAATGATGGTGTCTTTGGAGATCTATTATGCCTTTAAAGTAATTTAGGTTCATTCTATAATGAATGTGAGATGCTAAAGGTGCTGTCCAAACAGTCTGAACTTATATACTGGTTCAGTCGGAAAGTGAGTGAAAAACTTTTATAGTTCAGAGTCACTGTAGGACTTCAAGTAATCAGAATGGCAAGTAGTTAATTTGTGATAACATATTTTTCTGAAAACACCTCTTGACTCCAAAGAGACTGAATGTTTTCAGGATCTCACAGCCAAGTTAAAAATATGCCTCGAGATCATATGAAACTGTGTACTTAACCTGCTAATCTACTGCGTACTTAGCCTTAAGTTTAATCTCCATTAAGAGAATGATGTAACCAACCTTATTCTCCCTTGGTTTACATGTGTAATCAGTTTTTACAACCCAGGCTAAATGCATCAGTTACTCTTCCATGCCCTTGACCCACAAGAATGTATATGTGTGTTTTGATAACCATTTGCTTAAGGCAGCCAACATGTTGAAATCAACCTTAAACAAAACAAATGCCCACCACAAATGTTGCATGAAACATATTGACACATGCTGATGACTTCTGTTTGTGGGTTTTAGTGTTATTCCAGGTCAGTAAAGTAACTTCTTCCATTGTAAAACTCTATTAAAGATTTCTGTAAAGAATCCATTGTTTCCTTTCCTGTACATGTTTTCTGTGCTGTTCAAGAAATGCAGTCAAAAGCCCTTTGTTAGGGACATGAGTAGAAGAGACACAGTCATAACAGGCAATAGGGACAGACAAGTCAGACACATACAGCAAACAGACCATAGGCAGCCTAATGATCACAGACCCACATAGAAAACATGGAGAAATAAAGAATTTGAATTTGGGAAAATCCTTGCTCAAACCAATCCAAGAGGAAGTTGCGCTGACACATTTTTGTGCCTTCTCTAAGGTTATCTTTGATGTATTAACCAACACACTAATTCAAGTGGTTAATAGCACCCTCAAAATATTGTTGGATGCTATCGTGAGCTGTGAAGTCAGGAGAAGCATGTATATAAACAGGAAAAAATGGCTCCTGTTTCACTCTTTGCTGTCTAGAAGCTACTTGTATTGTGTCAACTCTTTCAACCTTTGGCTGCATCTTAGAGAGGAATAAAAATATTTCAGTTTGGTTTTGAGGGTAAAATATGGCCCAGTCAGTGTACCAGCTATTTGACTGACAAAGTTAGAAACAAGCCAGCTTTAAAATAAGTCGTATAAGCTGGGCAGGGTTGGTATATGACTTTTATTCCCACACATGGGAGGCAGGGGCAGGCAGACCTCTGAGTTTGAGGCCAGCCTGGTCTATAAAGTGAGTTCCAGGACAGCCAGGGCTACACAGAGAAACCCTGTCTCAAAGACCAGAAAAAGGTCACATAAATAGAGCCACCTGTTTACTTTTGTAGACTCTTCACTAGGTAACATTAGATTTATGAACGATCTAAGATAACAATATGTAACACTGGGGAGTCAGTATGAACATAATTCTAGCTATACAGAAAGACTCTTAACCTGAAGTTACACCCTGGTAATCTTATCTCTCAAGGTGTTCTTATCTGCCTCTTGGTAGTAATCTCAGAAGATAAATACAAGAATATCTGGAATATGTGCGAGGCACAACAAACAAAAGGATGAATAATGGTTGCATCAAGGGGAAGATAATATTGCCATGTGGGTCTTTTGGGATCCCAATACCTGTAACAAACTGACAAAATGTCTCTTTAGTGAAGTGGAGACTCATTTTAGAACACAGCAATAGCATATTTTATTTTATTTTTTAGCAAGTACAATGTATTAGTCAGGATTCTCTAGAAGAATAGGAAAGATAGAAGGAATTTATAAATATATAAAGAATATAATATAATATATACAAGTATATAATTAAAAAACTTACTTGATTGGCTTATGCAATATGGGATGGGTAGTCCAACAGTGGCTGTCTGCACATTGGAGAGGCTGAGAATCTGATAGCTGTTAAAGTCCCAAGTCTTGATGCTCCACAGTCCTGACACTGAAGACCTGGGGGATCCCTAGAGAGCTACTGGCCTTCAGTCCACATTGGCATGCTGAAGAAACTGAGTGGCAGTGGCAGTGAGGGATGGTAGAAGTATCACCTAAGTAGATGCTCTCCCCAGCAAGCAGCAAAGGTACTGTGAGAGAAGGTATTCCCTCCTGATCTGGTCCATTCAAAAATTGCCTTCTCAGAATCATCCAGAGGCATGTCTGTGGGTTGATATCAGTTCCAATCAAGTTATCAAACAGGGTTAGCCATCTAGACTTTCACACCACTTAATGTTGGCTACACCAATTCTTAGTACCCAGAAAATAAATTGCAAATTATATTAGGCTTAATTAAATTATATAATATGCAATATGGGATAAAAACAGCTGATTCTTATTTGTTTGAACAGTTAGAATTTGAGATAGATTTGAACTTAAGGTTTGAAATGGTATCAACAATTAATCTATTGTATTTTGCTATAAAGAATAGTCTCTTAATTGATCCTTACTGATTTGTGTAGATTAATGATCATCTCTGTCTTTACATATATCATTCTTTGTCTTGATCCATGTTCCCTAACAATCACCTGTATCATATTAGGGCAAGGGTATTATCATAGTTAGTTTTAATGTCCAGATTGCTGATAAGACATTTCTTTTGGACTTGTTTGTGAAAATGTTTCTGGGAGAAGCTGGCATTTAAACTAAGGTACTCTATCTTCCCTAATTCAGACAGCATCATCCAGTTCACCAAAGACCTGACTAGAATTAAGAGGTAGGGGGAGATGGGATTCCCTTTCCTGGTTTGAGCTGTAGGAATGCAGTCTCCTGTTCTCAGAGATCAGAAGCTCAGTAATAAAGATGGTATCTTTTCTGATTCTCTAGCTTGTGGATGACACGCCATGGTACTTCTTAGCCTTCATAATTGAGTGAGAAGACCCCCCCACATTTCTCTCTCTCTCTCTCTCTGTATCTGTCTTTCTTTGTCTCTCTCTGTCTCTGTGTCTCTGTCTCTCTGTCTCTCTTACACACACACACACACACACACACACACACACACGAACAAAGCAGACCATTCTGACAAATACCCAATGTGGAGTAGAATTAGAAGACATTAGAAAAAAGTTACACTGACATATATTTAGAAACCGCTCTCCCTATATTTTTTGCCTTCTTATTCTTTTTCATTATAGAAAATTAGTTCTCTTTTTATTTTTTGACAATACAGCAAAACTTTCTTTAGAGTTAGAATTTACTTTTAATAATACCGAGAAAATTTTAGGTTACTATTTATTTTCTTAAAATATAGGCTATATTGGAGTGGATGTTACAGATTCCAAACATTTAAGTCTGTTTCTCTCATATTACGTAGGTGTGTCCATGAGGAGGGCGTTGAACTCATTTAAATGGTGATATGCTCTTCAGCCTTTATGCCACAGCATTGACGGAATCCATACACTGGGTGTTATGAATATCCAGACAATTATCCCCTCTGCTATAGGCCAGAAACCACAGAACTGTGGGCATGGCTGAGACTCATCTAAATACATTCAATTCACCCCAAACTTTATATATCTCCAAGACTGTTTTCTCTTACCCAGATCCTAGCATACCCCTAGTTGGAGGAAATGTGACAGAAAAAATTCAAGTAGACAGAACGGAGCCAGAGAGATAAGTTGGCAAGGGAAGGTATTTCCCACCAAGGCCCAGGTCATGAATTTGATCCCCAGAACGCACCCAGGGGAAGGAGGAAAACTAGTTCCTCAAGTTGTCCTCTGCCCTCCACTGACATGTGAACAAGTACTAGTGTGTGTGTGTGTGTGTGTGTGTGTGCGTGTGTGTATGTGTGTGTATGTGTGTGTGTGTGTGTAACAAATAGATAAATAAGCATAAATAAATAAGACAAAATGCGATCTTGGGGATTATGGTTACAATACTGAGGTGTAAGTTTGGGCTGCTATAACAAACATCATACCTGGGTAATAAAACATTTTTTCATTTATTTCTCATCCTTTGGGGACTGCAATATCTAAGCAGCTCTGGCATATGAAGTATGTGGGGAAAGCTGACTTCTAATTACATCTTCAGATGGTTGAATGAAAGGAGGTAATGACTTAGTCACTTTCTCTTCTTATAGACACTAAGACCACCTCAGGACCTAATTACCCCCAAAGGCCCCAAAACCCAATCACAGTTGTAGTCAGAATTAGGCTGCCACTTATGAACTCTTCAGCGGCCCAGATTTTGACTTTATAGCAATAGTCTATACACTTCAAAAACCAAAACAAACAGCGTAAGCCAAGTATTATTTAGCCTCCTCAGAGCTTGAAGGTTTAAGTTTCAGTAGCTTTATGGGAAATATGCCTCTGGGGACAAGCATTCAAATACCGGCTCTCTTTAGGGTTTCTAGGGAAGCAAGGTGACTGCATGTTTCACAGTGTTGAAGAGTTGACTCTGGATTCAGCTCTGCCATTCCGTACTCTCTACCCATAGTCCTCTGCCGAAGGGATCTCTTGGAAGCTTTCTCTGGTGGACTTCTTGCAAGAGCATGACACCCTTTCTACTCTCCTGCTGGCTCACCTAATGGAGCAGTGGGTTTCACGGGAGTGCTCTGCTGCTGTATTCCACGCAACTGACCTCTTTCTTGCCTCCAGGAACTCCTCTCTCTCTCTCTCTCTCTCTCTCTCTCTCTCTCTCTCTCTCTCTCTCTCTCTCTCTCTCTCTCTCTCTCTCTCTCTCTCTCTCTCTCTCTCACCTTCTTTCCTGTTTCTTTGTCCAAACAGACAAGTGTAGGAAGTTAAGGCCTACCAGGCCGAGAGACAAGCCAACCTGGGGTCTGCCTGGAAACGTCAGAGGTCCTGATTATGCCTCACCAATGAGGGATAATTATGTGATGTTCCCCGAAGGCCTACCAACAGTTCATTGTCAGAGGTCACGATCACGTCTAGGCAGTGAGGGGAGACCATGCGATGTCAATGAATCCAAACGTCTGGGTGTTAGGAGGGAATATAAGGTTCTCCCCATTGCTAAATAAACGAGTCTGCTGTTTCCCTTTCGCAGGACCACAGTGTCTATGTCGTTGATGCCGGGCTTTCTCATCCCCTCTCCTGAGGAAGCTACTAGGATCCCGCTACAGACAAACAGAGTAATGAAATAATTACAAAGGAGATGTCCAACCGAGAAAGCAGATATTAATATTCTATTTTTGTTGTCTCTCAGGCTCCATCAGTCAGTTTTTTGGTCTTCCCCCTGTGTTTTGAGGAGAAGATAAGCACTTGTCTGTTCCACATTCTGCTAGGTAGAGAGAGCCCACATCTCAGATGCTCTCTTTATTCTTCAAGCATCTGCTTATGAACACAAGAGCCCTGGATAGAGGGGCAGGCAGGGCTGCTGTGTCACCTTGTTCTCTGCATATCCTCAAAGTCCTGCCTGTCTCCAGTTGCTGGAGTGTACTTTAGAGTATCTTCTTTAGTTTGGTGGGGGGGGTCTCAGTTGCCACTGTAGTATAATAAAAGAGGCCGGGAGAACTGATGTGGCTCAGCAGTAAAGGCACATGCTTCCAGGCTTGGTGACCTAGTTTCCATCTTTAGGTCACACAGTTGAGGGAGAGGAACAACTCTTCAGAGCTGTGTCGCACGCAAACATGCATGGCATGGCACAGCATGTCAACATAAGCTCTCCTCCTCCCTGAATAAAATGTTTTAAAAAGTGGAAAGATTTTTTAAAAAGAAGATAATTGATAAGTTGGTTTTGTTTATACAACCAATGCAGCAAATGGGTCAGTAAATTCTAGCAATCTTATTATTCAGGTCTCCTCTTAGCCTCATAATTTATTCCATTTCATCCCAAACTGCAGATCTCCCCCATTTTCTCCCCTCTTCTCTCCTTCCCTTCTTTGTACATTTCTCTTGTGTTCTAGCTCCTTCCTTTAGGTTAGGTCATATTGCAGTGCATGTAGTTTCCTGGAAGCAAAGGAACTTTAAATGTTACCTGGTCTTGAAGATGAATACCTTTGAAAGATCCCTTTTCCGACCTATGCTATGCAAAGTAACCGCTTGGTTTTAATCCTTTCTTATTGGCTTTTAACAAGCAGCCCCTCATTAAATCACTTTCCCTTTACTCCGAAGGGTCGTTTCCTTTAATATCTTCATTTTCTCCTTTTATCTTTGGCAATTCTCTGTCTCCTGGCTCACAACAATGGCCCCAGCATTTATATTTCGAATGGCACTGTCCTTTGGTTGTTGAATGTTCATGAACTAGGAGTTTCTAAGGCACATGCGCATTGAATAGCCTTTGATTTGTGAGGAAATGTGGTAAACACTTTAATGGAAAGGCAGGATTAATCACAACCATAAACCAGCCTGATTTGCTCAAGTTTCCCTTGCTTCAGATCAAACCTCGAGACAAATCAATGCTCTCTAAAACAAAGCAATGTTGCCCACTGAAGAAATAAATGAAACAAAGCATGCTTTATGTTTATTTTATGTGGAATAGAATAACAAAACAGGAAGGAAAGAAGGGAGGGAGGTAGGAAGCAAGGAAGGAAGGAAGGAAGGGTCTGTTTACTGGCAGTCTGGACCAATGAAAGATATGTTGTTTTGCTTATATCACAAATACCCCATAAATAAGAATAGTGGCTGTTAATTAAAAATTATATTACTAAAAAAGAGGGTGTACATGGGCAAAAGTTACTTAAAAACTGAAAGTTTTTCAGCCAAAATAAAAATTAATTACAAGTGTCTCAATTGTACTTTTTTTCAAAATTTAAGACTTAAAATAATGACTGACCCAACTCTCTGTCCAAGGTGCCTTAGGTAGGTTTGATGTCTAAGCCACGTAGACTTGTCAGGTGGCAGGCTCACAGGGTTATAAAACTTTCTATCAATTTTAGTTTCAAGTTTTTATATAACCAAAGCATTCCATCAGGATAGAAATCTCACATAAAATCTCCATACACAACAGAAAAAGAGCCCCTGTCTCCAATACATTTCATTTTCTTCTTTCAGAAAACCTGTGATTAAAAACTGATTTAGAACATAATGCTTTATGCCAGTTTTGAAAAAAATTTCATAATTAATATCCTAATCAATGATTGCTAATTACAAAAAAATGATGGTAGACCTTGAGCTCAGCCCTGAGTAAGCAAAAGCTGTAGGCTTTTTGTTTCAATTTTAATAAAGCTTAAAACAATTTATAGAAACTTACCACTTTAACATAAGGATTTTAAGGAAAGTTAAAATATTTGCTTAACTTATGTGCATGTACCTGTTTGTGTGTGTGTGTTTCTGGATCTGAGTCTAGCAAAGATCATTTGCTATTGGAGGAATTTCATTATAGTGAGGAGTTTTAGATTTGTTTTTATTGCCTTAGCATAAAAATCAACCTAAGTGTCAGACTGATACATAAGTATTGGTATGAATAATGTTTGATATTAAATATAAGTTGATATTAAAACAAATTTATTTGTAAGTTACAAAGCCAGTCTTTGCATGTTTTTTTTCTATATAGGCTATATTCTACTAGTTGATTGAACCTAAAGCTAATTTTTGGAAATTTTTAAAGAAATATATGAGATTGATTAGCATTGAATATGTATTAAAAACAAATTATAAAAATATAAACGCTGAAAATTTTAAGTATGTGACAGATACCACACATACCTCAAAATGTGGAGAAAAAACATCATTTTTCACATTCTTAGTTTGCTTCAAATGAAAAAAGTTATAGTTCTAAAAAAGAAAATGGATAATTGTCTCTTTTTACAAGACTGATACACTTAAAAATTAACTTTCATGTATTTTTCACAAAATAAAACATTTATCAGACCTTTCTCAGTTATGTGTTTTGTTATCAAATAGAAAATTTTTGAGCTGAATTCTTCCACTTGCACATATGTATGTATTTAATGACTGTAAGAAATTTCCCAAGGTTGGTCTTTACTTTTGCATATTTTATGGAGTTCTTTGTTTGACAAGTAGACAGTGAGACTTGGAAGCTATTCCTGCATAAGAATGACTGGTTTTGTGTCCAGTATGCATGGAAGTCACTGACAAACCACACAAACTTATCTCAGTATTCCACAAAACACCACCCAGATGGCTACACTGATATTATATAGGCTGGTTCCTATGAGTAGCAAGTAGTGAAGGTATAGAATAGCTTAGTAGAACTCCTGTGAAGGATAGAATGGAGTCCCATAGACATTTGGGGACCTGATGCCTTAGCAGGATTTCTCAGAGTTGAAGTTTGGAACTATTGATATGTCCTCTTCAGAGTAGAAGACATTTTTCTGTCTCTTGCACCTAAAGAGTATTGTTTTGGATTTTTTGGGGATGGGGAGAGACAAGGGTTCTCTGTAGCTTTGGAGACTGTCCCAAAACTAGCTCTTGTAGACCACACTGGCCTTGAATTTATAGAGATCTGCTTGTCTCTTCCTCCCTAGTGCTGGGATTAAAGGCATGTGCCACCACCGCCCAACATCTTGTTTTGGATTTTTAAAATGTATTGATATTCATCTGATGTGAGATGTCCTTCTGTATATGTATTGCTTTATTGGTTGATGAATAAAATTGTTTTGGTCAATGATTTAACAGAGTAAAGCCAGGCAGGAAATATATATATATATATATATATATATATATATATACACATTGGTACATACTTACACACACATACACACACACACACACACACAGAGAGAGAGAGAGAGAGAGAGAGAGAGAGAGAGAGAGAGAGAGAGAGAGAGAGAAGGCAGAGTCAAAGAGACACCATGTAGCTGCCGAAGGAAGTAGTTGCTGGAATCTTACTGATAAGCCACAGCCTTGTGGCAATACACAGAATAGTAGAAATGGGTTAATTTAAGATATAAGAGTTAGTGAATAAGTTTGGTCTGAGCTAAGGGGCCAAAGAGTGTTGCAATTAACATAGTTCTGTGTGATTATTTGGGTCTGGGCAGCAAGGAAACGAATGAGCAGTCTCCACTTACAAAATGGTACCCACCGTCGAGGCATGGATTCACAAAAGACCTAAAAAAGCTTTAAAAAAAGGCTTCTAGAATCACAAAAATGGGAGCCAAGTGCAGCTTCTTGGTAGCAGCATTTTTTTTTCAGATAGGCTCTGTTTGCTTGCAGATCCTTGAAGAGAAGGCTTCCTGACTCAGCATTAGCAACAAAAACTGCATAGCTTAAAGACAGCTCCCTGGTTCATGCTGGCAGCATGGATAGCTCTGACTCTCTTTCAAGAGGCAGAGCAATTAAATGGGGTTTGTGAGCAGCATGCTACTAGTTGCTTAATGGTGACATAGACCTGCTGAATCTCTGGGCAGATGAGAAACAAGCTCATAATCATCATCATCATCACATCATCATCATCATTACCACCATTATTATTATTTTGTATGTGTATATGTGTGTGTAAGTATGTACCAATGTAGAAGTCAGAGAGCAACTTGTAGAAATTAGTTCTTTCCTTCTACTATGATTTCCAGGAATAAAACTCAGGTTTTTTACCTGAGCTTTTACCTGCTGAGCCATGTTACTGGGCCCCCTTTGTGAGCTTTGAGTATAGCAAGTGCTATACTGGATGAACTATTCCAAACTATGTAAAAAGTTCTTCATAAAACTTCCATTTGTTGACTAGAAGATGAAGATACATTCTAATTGTGTATTCTAGTTTGTAGCCTTCAAGCTGGAATGTTTCTGTCAGGAGATACATCAGTTATTTCAAGGAGTTAGAAGTGATCACCTGAACTTTGCGAGAGCTTAGCACTCTAAGACCTAATGGAAAACCACAATAATCACCACAAGGCTGGGAAAGGGAGAAGTGACACTTTATAATGGCTTGAATCACTACATCAGGCAATGACTCCAGCTGACTTTTACTTGAGAAAAGGGGAAGAGTGGAATGTACTTTAAAGAAAGAAGCTATAGTAAGTTACCAAAAACTCAGGGCCAATTATAAGCACAAACTAGTTTCTAGACTTTCTTTTCTGACACATCTGCTACTTGCATTTCTGATGTAGGAGTGTTTCTATCTATCTGCTGTTTCATTAGTTAACTAATAAAGAAACTGCTTGGCCTGATAGGTTAGAACATAGGTGGGTGGAGTAGACAGAACAGGATGCTGGGAGTGAGGCAGATGCCTTGGGCAATTGCCCTGTTTCTCCTCTCTGGGACAGACGTGATGGAGCCAGCTGCCAGGTCAGACATGCTGAATCTTTCCTGGTAAGACACCACTTGTGGGGCTACACAGATTATTAGCAATGAGTTAATCAAGATGCGTGAATTAGACAACAAGAGGCTGGAACTAATGGGCTAGGCAGTGTTTAAATTAATACAGTTTGTGTGTTGTTATTTCGGGGCATAAGCTAGCCAGGCGGCCGGGAGCCAGGCGGGAATGCAGCCTGCTCGCCTCCTCACTACACATTTCTTTGCAACTTTTCTCTTCTTTCCTGCATATTTTCATTTTATGTAAAAAAATGGCATACTGGTTCCATAATTTAGTCTATATGCATTAGAATTTTCAGTGTGATTATTAATGAACACAGGGAACAATTACTAAAAGTAGTGATGATACAATGACAGGGTTGTGTTTCTCATTCTCAGGAAAGATGAAGCATTGTACATACATGACAGTCATCTCTTTTAAGATAGAAATATGAAGTCATTTTGTTGACAAACTGTAAGTTGAATGTGCATGCAAACACAGTTGTGTGAAGAAGCTGAGCAAGGGAGTTGACTGTGCCAGTTCTGAAGTTATCATTTCTTGGCTGTCAATCCATTGCTTGTTCTACCTGACAAGATCACAATCCATTTGGTTATTCTTTACCAGCTGCAACGTCAGACTTTGAGAGCAGAAGGCACTGGTAAGACACGGCAGGAAGAAGGGATTTTGCTTCCTGCTTCCTGTGTTGATAAAGTATATGGCTACCTGCCCTCTGTGCTGACATATTACAATCCTATATGCTGAGGCTCTGCCAACTTTTCCAACACCAAAGAACATCCAGCTGGGTGGCCTCATAAGGGAGTGTACTTCTAAAGTGTGTTCTTGTGACAACGTTCCTTGGTGTCCTACAGAGTTAATTGCTTGCACATTCTACCAATAGGACACCTTGGCAACTTCTCTGTCATTTAGAAAACCATGACCATGACTCCTCCAGCTGAGGATGATCTTAACCTTAGCGGATTCTTCCTTAGGCACACTGTCTGTGCCCAATGTTCCCAGTTCTTCTCTGTATCATCCATTCCTGTATTTTTCTGGAGAGACACATCCTCCAGCCTTAACTTGAGACAAGATCTTATACTGTAACTTACGCTTGACTACAACTCATTGCATTCCAGGTTGGCCTTGAAGCAATGACCATCCTTCTGTTTCAGCCTCCCCAGTGTTGGGTAGCATAAGCCACCACTCCTGGCTTTCTCGCTGGGCTAGCTCAGAGTACTTTTTTCTTTAATTAGCCAATTCCTTAATACCCCAATCTATATGTGGAGGAATTATTATTATTTTTTTTTTAATTTTTTTTATTTTTTTTATATTTAAAAATTTCCATCTCCTTCCCTCCTCCTCCCCCCTCCCTCCCCTCCTTCTCCCCCTTCTCTCCCCTCCTTCTCCCCCTTCCCTTCCCTCCCCTCCACCCATACCTCCCCTCCCTCCCTCTCAAGGCCAAGGAGCCATCAGGGTTCCCCACTCTATGCTAAGACCAAGGTCCTCCCAACTCCCCCCAGGTCCAGGAAGGTGATCGACCAAGCTGAGAAGGCTCCCACAGAGCCCGTCCATGAAGAACAATCAGAGCCCAGAGCCATTGTCCTTTGCTTCTCAGTCAGCCCCCGCTGTTGGCCACACTCAGAGAGACGGGTTTGGTCGCATGATCCATCAGTCCCATTCCAACTGGAGTTGGTGATCTCCCATTAGTTCTGTCCCACCGTTTCCATGAGTGAACGCACCCCTCTCGTTCCTGACTTTCTCCCTCATGTTCTCGCTCCTTCTGCTCCTCATCGGGACCTTGGGAGCTCAGTCCAGTGCTCCAATGTGGGGCTCAGTCATCTTCCCCATCTGTCGCCAGCTGGAGGTTCCCTCACGGTCCTGACTTTCTTTCTCATGTTCTCTCTCCTTCTGCTCCTCATCAGGACCTTGGGAGCTCAGTCCGGTGCTCCAAGGTGGGGCTCTGTCATTTTCTTCATCTATCGTCAGGTGGAGATTCTATGGTGATATGCAAGAAATTTATCAGTATGGCTATAGGAACTGGCCTTTTCAGGCTCCCTCTCCTCAGCTGCCCAAGGAACTAACTGGGGGCGTCTCCCTGGAAACCTGGGAACCCCTCTAGGGTCAAGTCTCTTGACAACCCTCAGGTAGCTCCTTAAATTAAGATATATGCTTCCCTGCTCTCATATCCACCCTTCCTATATCCCAAGCACCCCATTCCTCCGAGCTCCCCCCGCTCTCCCCTTCACACTTTTCTCTCCCCATCTTCCCTTGGCCCAGTCTTGCCCAACCCTCAAGTTCCCAATTTTGCCTGGCGATCGTGTCTACTTCCAATATCCAGGAGGATTACTATATCTTTTTTGGGAGTTCACCTTCTTATTATCTTCTCAAGGATCCCAAACTTATAGGCTCGATGTCCTTTAATCATGGCTAGAAACCGAATATGAGTGAGTACATCCCATGTTCATCTTTATGGGTCTGGGTTACCTAACTCAGAATAGTGTTTTCTATATCCATCCATTTGCCTGCAAAATTCAAGATGTCATTGTTTTTTACCGCTGAGTAGTATTCTAGCATGTATATATTCCACAGTTTCTTCATCCATTCTTCCACTGAAGGGCATGAGACTGGATACGAAAACAGAATCCAACATTTTGCTGTTTACAAGAAACACACCTCAACCACAAAGACAGGCACCTACTCAGAGTAAAGGGTTGGGAAAAGGTTTATCAAGCAAATGGCCCTAAGAAACAAGCGGGTGTGGCCATACTAATTTCCAACAAAGTTGACTTCAAACTAAAATCAATCAGAAGAGATGGAAAGGGACACTTTATACTCATAACAGGAAAAATCCTTCAGAATGAAGTCTCAATCCTGAATATCTATGCCCCTAATATAAAAGCTCCCACTTATGTAAAAGAAACACTTCTAGAACTCAAGGCAGCCATCAAACCACACACACTAATAGTTGGAGACTTCAACACTCCTCTCTCACCAATGGACAGGTCAATCAGACAGAAACCTAACAGAGAATTGAAAGACTTAATGGAGGTAATGAACCAAATGGACTTAACAGACATCTATAGAACATTCCACCCAAATAGGAAAGAATATACCTTCTTCTCTGCGGCTCATGGAACCTTTTCGAAAATTGACCATATACTTGGTAACAAAGCAAACTTCCACAGTTACAAAAAAATATTAGTAACCACCTGTGTCTTATCGGATCACCATGGATTAAAATTAGAATTCAACAACAATGCTACCCCCAGAAGGCCCACAAACTCATGGAAACTGAACAGTCAACTACTGACCCACACCTGGGTCAAGGAAGAAATAAAGAAAGAAATTAAAGTCTTTCTTGAATTTAATGAAAACAAAGACACAACATACTCAAACCTATGGGACACAATGAAAGCAGTGCTAAGAGGAAAGTTCATAGCACTAAGTGCCCACTTAAAGAAAACGGAGAAAGCACTCATTGGTGACTTAACAGCACACCTGAAAGCTCTGGAAAAAGAAGAAGCAGACTCACCTAGGAGAAGTAGAAGACTGGAAATAATCAAACTGAGGGCAGAAATCAACAAAATAGAAACACAGAAAACAATCCAAAGAATCAATGAAACAAGAAGCTGGTTCTTGGAGAAAATCAACAAGATTGACAAACCCTTAGCCAAACTAATCAAACGGCAGAGGGAGAACACGCAAATTAACAAGATCAGAAATGAAAAGGGGGACATAACCACAGACACAGAGGAAATTCAGAAAATCATTAGATCTTACTACAAAAGCCTGTATGCCACAAAATTGGAAAATGTAAAAGAAATGGACAGTTTTTTAGATAAATACCATATACCAAAGTTAAACCAGGACCAGGTAAATGCTCTAAATCGTCCTGTTAGTCGCGAAGAATTAGAAACTGTTATCAGAAACCTCCCTACCAAAAAGAGCCCAGGACCAGATGGTTTCAATGCGGAATTCTACCAGAACTTCCAAGAAGACCTAATACCTATACTCCTTAAGGTATTTCATAATATAGAAACACAAGAGTCACTGCCAAATTCCTTCTAGGAATTATTATTTTTTAAAAAATCCCTCTGTATGTTGTGGTATGATTTGTTCCATATTGGTGGCACTCCAAATTAAATGTAACGCCAGCTCAATTCTCCTCAGCTGTAGCATGCACACGTGTGTGTGTGTGTGTGTGTGTGTGTGTGTGTGTCTGTGTGTATACATATACAACCACCTCATAATACCAGAAGGTAGGCAAAGGCCAAAGAAGCAAAATACAAGTAGAAGAAGAACTTAATCATAATGGGATCTGGTGATAATAGTTGATTTTTCAAACTTCCAAAAGTTACAGCATCATAAAATTGCTTTTGTTGGTTACTTCCTGTTACGATTTGCATCTGAATTGTTCCTGAAAGAATATGCATTAAATGCTTGGTGGTCAAACTGTGTTGCAATTGAGAAGTGCCACAATTCTTAAGAAACTGGGCTGAGTTGGAAGCAGGGCATTGTGGTCATTCCTTTGAAGGGCCCCTTGGGACTCTGCTCTCTTCCTCCAGCTCCCCCTTCCTTCCCTCTGTGGCTCTGTCTTCCTGTCTCTTTTCTCTTTCTCTTTGCTTCCTAGAATGCCACAATGTGAGAGGAGTTCCTTTGCGGTTCCCTTCTGCCACATGGTCTTGCATTAGCAGAGTGCCAGAAACAACGGAGCCAAATGACCATGAATAAAACCCTAGAAACTGTGCAACAAATGAAGCTCTTCCTCCTGCTGAGCTGTTTGTATGTCAGATGTTTCGTCATAGAATATGAAAGCTGGTGTTGGAAAGATGGCTCAGTGATCAAGAGCACTGACTGCTCTTCCAAAGGTCTTGAGTTCAATTCCCAGCAACAACATGGTGGCTCACAACCATCTGTAATAAGATCTGGTACCGTCTCTAGTCTGAAGACATACACGAAGGCAGAACACTATAATAAATAAATAAATAAATCTTTTTAAAAAAGAATATGAAAGCTGACTAATACACCAGCCCAAACTCAGAGGGGCCCCACAAGTTAAGAGTCCTTCAGCTAAAACTTCCTGGTAAATACAACCCTGGGTGTACTTTTATTCTTTAATAGCTATTCATCTCCTTGGAAAACATGTATTTCTATTTTTTCATCTAAAAAAAAACATGTCTATCTCATTCCATCTCTCTGATTTCCTCTTTTTATTATTTGAATTATGTTTGTTTTTTGCCATCTTTTCCATCAAGCTACCATGAAGCTAGTAGCTTGGTGTAAGATTCTGTTTCATATTCTGCTGATAGCAACTGGACCTGCCATTGTAGAACATTCTGGGAACTGATGTTATCTTACCAAATCTCGACAAAAAGTAAACACTCTCTTGCACATCCACTCTGCCCTCGCTCCATCTACTTCTTTCTTTCATTAAAAAACAAACAAACAAACAAACAAAAACCCCAAAACAACAAAAAACCGATTCCCATGAAGAAATAATATTTTTTTACCTTTACTTTCATATGAAATATAAATAACCCAGTTTTTACTTGTTTCAACCTCCACTAATAAAAACCTATGTTTTATTCTTTAGGTTTATGTGCCGTAGGGAGAGACTTGCAGGGTGACAGAATGCCACAGAATGTGAGTGCGCAGCCTCCACTGAACTGAAAGCACACCAGTTACTTAATTAAACTTGGAGTACCACTAATGGCTTGCACGTTTTCTCAGGTAAACGAGGGAACCATTATCATCAAGTAGCAAGCACTTCCATTTGGATGGGACTCTACTGGTAAAGCTCACGTCATGCTTGATAGTAGAGAATTTATTAGTAAAATCCAGTGTTTAGTGGGAATTGTTAGAAGCTCTCCCTTCTCTCTGTGCTTCTCACTTCTTCTTTTCCCCCAGCTAACATTGCTACTTTGACCACTTCCTTGTCAGTCAATGGCCCAGGATACATACTCCCAGCCTTCATAGGCTTGGGCCTAAATTCAGTAGTTTTTCCTTTCCACCCATTGGAGCAGGTTTGATGGCCTTTTTTTGGTTTTGTTTTGTTTTTATTTTGTTCTGATTTTATTCTGTAACCTGACAGAAACGGGAAACAAAACAACAACAAAAACTAAGTTTCTTTTGGTACCATTTCTCAGCTATTACTACTGCCGGGAACTAATGCTGGCATAGGAAAAGCCACCTCCACCCTCAGCTGCAGGCTGTGAACATGGGAGTCCAGGAAAAATGCAATGTGTGTCCTACAAAGTATCTTGACACATTTTGTGCTTACTTTAAAGGCAATGCAGGCTTTCTGTTTTCTGTTCTTGTGCTTTGTATTACAAGCCATATATCTTTAAATGATAACTCCAAAACAAAAAAGGAAACCTGGTCAACAGCTAAATGTACCAACTTACTTGTTTGACGAGGTCTTTTTTTCCCCCAGAGTTTCTAATTACAGCGCTCAGAACATTTTTATATCATCACAGTTGGAAACCTTGGACTTGTGTACAGTATGGAATGTGATAGATTTCAATACACGATAGCTATTATCAGTGGACTTATAAGTATGGAGCATGAGGATAAATAAGGATAGACAGGATTTTCTGTAGTCCAATGAAAAGCTAATAATTAAGATGGAAAGTTTCTGCAGGGAACAAAGTAATGTAATTAGGTCATGGTTAATCCATGTGGTTATTTCTTTGCTTCTGTTTATAGTGATATAAATCAATATTGAAAATGCAGGAGTCTGAATATGTATTTTGGAGTCAAATTAATGGTCTTTGAAAAATTAAACACACACAAACATTCCTTTTGCGTTAAGGACACTATAAGATGTTGTCTCTGTGTTGATTAATTTAAAAAAAAAATCAACTTTGTTCGGAACGCATTTGATGTTTATCATTAGCCAGTTCCCACAGTGCTTTAATGATGAGATTTCCTTCCTGTGTTCAGGGGAGCTGTTCGAAGGGTTCTAATTAAGAAGAGGCCTTCTGGAGCCAGATGGCCCAGGTCACGGCTCAGTGCCGCAGTTTATCAGCGATGTGACCTTGAGGGGAGTGATTTCATTTTTCTAACCTCAGTTTTCTCACCTGGTATGCAGCACCAAAATTTATTGAAAGTATTAAACTCATTCCGGGCAAGGAATTTATTTCATCGCTTGGCATATGGTAGCCAGCCAAATATATTTCAATTATCATCTGTGATACAAACATTTTCACTTAAATATATAACTAAAAAGACTTACCAAAAATGCTAATCTGAGCAGAGTAATGCTCTAAGTGAGTTCCAAGTCAGGGCATCTTTGCAGGCTGGGCAGCTCACTCAGAGGGGCACATCTGCTGAAGGCGGGACTGCAGCAGACCTCCTTTCTTGTGAGACACAGAATTACTGAGATAACAATACAGGTGGGACAGCTCAGTGGATAGTGTTTGCCTTGCAATTGGTGGACCTGAGGTTAATTCCCAGAAACCACAGCCAGACCCCTGAGGCATGAATAAGTATATAAAACAGACACATAAATGAACCACATGCTAAAATGTACTAGAAACTGCTTACGTCCGGAGGCAGAAATATGTGTTCTCACAATGGAAGCTATTAGAAGCTAGCCAGACTGGCTAATGTGGCAAGCTATGGGACAGTGAGAAATTGTCTTTAAGACAAAAAAATAGTAGGGAAGGGGCATTGGTTGAAGAATAATACCTAAGGTTGTCCTCTAGGCTCCACGTGTGCATTCAACTTCAAATACACAAACACACACACACACACACACACACACACACACACACACACACACACACACGGAGTACAGGATTGCCTTAATTTTCGAGAAAATAAAGTTTTCAGACCTTTCTCCCTGCTCGAGACTTGAAAAACAAATACTTTCTCTCTTATATTGTGGAATCAGCGAGTGAAGTTTCATTCCTTTTGATGTGCCATGGAAGGCATTTGTCACCACCAATTTCTGGGTTTGATAAAGCTTTAGGCTCAAGCCATATTACTGCTTCATTATGGCATTCGGAAGGAGAATAAAACTTCCTTCATTCTTTGCCTTAGAGACGCAGTTCTGAAGTGAATATTTCACACTTGCTACTATTGTCTTCTGTAATTCCAGACATAACCGTGCATTTTTAAGTTTTTGTTCTATTTAAAATGCATATTTGCTGGTGGTGCATAAAATTGTGGCAATGCACACATATTATTGATGGGGAAATTCAGATAAGTTTTCATAAAAAATAAACCTAGTTTTTTTTTGTAGATGTCTTAGTTGCTCTAGTTTTATAGAGCCTTAGAGAAAAGATTTTGGAAGTTCATCTTCTACACGGAGGTATCTTCTTATTGCCCAGACAGGTCTCAAGCCTGTCAAGGAGAATTGGGGTATGCTATCTCCTGTCTTAGTTCCTGTTTCCTTCTAGAATTGTGAAGCTTCAGTAACACACTACGCAAAGAACATAGAGAACATGCAAGACACATAGTAGATCAAGCAATGTGAGACACTATATTATTTTAATAGCAATGACATGAAAATTGCTTGCTGATGATCCTCAGTTCTGTGTGGGTCGCTGGCTTTCTTGCGGGAACTAGAGGAAACACACTGGTGGTGGGGGCACCAGTCACTCTCCTTATTCAGGACTTGAATAGTTTCTGTTCAGTTTCCTTTTGAAAGGATGCCATTTCTTTTCTTTGTTTGTCTTAACCTGTAAGTTATTTCTATAGCACAGCAGACGAGTCAGGTCTAGCTGCTCCTTTTCACTCACAACACTTAGTGGGTCTGACCTCCTTATCCTCGGAGAAGTAAGAGATGCTTTGATGTCCTTGATAAATAATTTATTTGTATACAGAGTCTCCTGAAAACCAAGGACACTATTTTTTTGCTTTTGTATTATATACCCATGCTCAAATATTAGCTTATTTTGTGTTTGTATGCCTACTATCTTTTTGCTCAAAATCTGTAAGAAGGCTAAAATTTGTGTGTGTGTGTGTGTGTGTGTGTGTTGTGAATAGGTTATATATTTTTTATTATGTATGTGTGTGTATATATATATATATACATTTGACTGTGTGTGTTCACAAGTTCACATTGGGTATATTTCTTCAACTCCTCTTCACTCTTATTTTTGAGACAGGTTTTATCAGTGATCCTGAAGAATCAATTGGCCTAGGCTGGCTGACCAGTGAATTTCAGTAATGACTGTCTCAAATTCCTCACCGTAAAAGTCAAGGGTATTTCTCACTGTCCCCAGCTGTTCCCTCACCCCCACTCTCCACCCAATGTGCGTTCTGGGGATTTGAACTCAGGTCCACTTTCATAGCTGGCACTTTAACTACTGCACCATCAACCGATCCCAGGAAGTTGATATTTTAAGTGTCCTACCGCTTGAAACTTCATACAGTGCCACCTACAGGAACAATTATATATTGAACTTCAGTGGATGCTAATTGCTTTCCATAATTTATCTAGTCTTCACGTCTTAATTACCCAGTTCTACAAATAAGAAAACAAAGAGCTGTGCATTCAGAGGATGAGTAAATCCACGTGTAAGTGCCAGGATGAGAAGATAAACCAAAGTCGCCACACCCCAAACTGGACTTCCTGCACCAGGCTGCTTGGTGCCCAGCTCTGCTTCTGTTAAAGCATTTCTGCTCCTCAGGACGTGCTGACTGATCCCTGGGAGTGAGCTTGACTCGATGGTCCTAGGTTTCATTTTTCATATTAAAAGCTTACTGATAGTATTTACGTTGATTGTCCTTCAATATCACATAATAATAAAAACTAGCATTGTTTGAAAATTAAGTCAATGAATGATAAAGATGGTTCATTAAAAGATTGATGCCATTGATTGAATAAGAATGAAAAGCAATTCTAGAAAAGTAGCGGCGCCCATAAAGGCTTTCAACAGCCAAAACATTAAAACAGCAGACTTCATTCTCGGCATTAACACAGTGAAGGGAATAGCTATACTCCATTCTTTGCCATTAACTTCTCCCTAAATTAATTCCGAGAGAAATTACAAGCAAATAGCACCTTCCCTGCGGTGACTTTTCTATGCTGTAAGATAAGGATTAAGAAACCCTGTGGCCCAGTAAGAAACCCATTTTGTAGTCTCTTTGTACTGATAAAATTTCTCCTGGCACAGAACCTCCCACTGTCAAAAATACTATAACATTTTACTAGTTTGCAAAAGATGAAAATGTTACCAGATGTGAAACGCACGGCTAACAACTTGTTTTTAGACGAAGAGTTTCAACCTTAGAAAGAAATTTTTTAAAAAGGAAACAGATTCTTTACCAGCTCTAGTATTAAAAAATAAAATAAAAAAAAATTGCCGAGTCATTTTGGATGTGAATTTTACAATTATTTAGTCTCACGGAATTAAGCTTTAGAATAACGGGCTATGTGTTAATTACCTTAATTCCCACTAGGCTTTATAAATATCTTCTTTTGAACCAAAAAGGCTAGGGTTTCCAGAACAAAGTAATTAAATAACTTTCACCCAGTGACATTCTGGCTGCAGATAGCACACGCCGTAATGTGGGAAATCTCATCATTATTCGTGTGTAATGTACCTTTAGCTCTTCCGTGAGGATGCTTCTCACACACTGGCCTGGCTCCTTAGCATAAAAGACTTATTGAAATGAAAGCCTTTCAGGGGCCATTTTCTCACCTGACTCATTAATCAGGCCCTGGCAGTTTTCCTTAGTCCAGCTATCCTCTGAGTGAGGAAGACCAGCGACCACACGGAAAATGCAGGAAAATAATAGGAGAAATGAATACGCAGAGCGAGTGAGTGTGGGCCTGTGTTTTTATTAGTCTTTTGATGGATGGCACCGGATATGTGGCGGAAACACATGCGGCATTTTCCATCTGCCTCCCAGAAGGATTTTTCAATATTTCACCTTAGGTTGTTCAAAGAATAGCTCTTTGATTCAGTAATAGCTATAGAAACCTTTGCCTTTGATATCCGAAGGTGGTGCAGAACTCGTCTTTTGATTAAGAAATGCTCAGGCAATTGAAGAACATCACAATAGATGAAATAGGGAGAGACTATGTCAGTCATCTTGCGTTAATAGTCCAGGTCCCTGTTAAAGACAAATTGTGTTAAGTGTTAAATTACATTTGACACTACATATTAAAGCATACAGTGACTTTTAAAAAGCTCATCTTGTTATTTTTCTCCTTTCCCATTTCTTTCTGTAATATTCTAGATGCCAGTAATTTTATTTCCCCAACCCCAAACAGCTCATGTTAATATCCAAATTATTAGGGATCATCTTAGTATTCCTTGTCGAATTCACAAATGAACAGTTACTGCTTGAATGGCGCATGCTTTTGCTATAAGTTCTAAACCTTCAATTCCAGCAAATCATTTCTCCATCTTTCGGCCTGTGTGCAGTTTTCAGAATGCTTGTATCTTATCCCATGAAATGGCACACCACAAATATGCTATTTGAGATGTTATAATGCTCTCTCTAGGAATCCAAGTAAGGATTACTATTAGTTTGCTATTAAGCTTTGGGATGTTCCAAAATAATCAGAAATTAGTACTTCAATTACAGATGCAACCGCAGGCATTGATAAATGCAGATGTATAGTAACCAGAAACAGATATAAGTTCATGCAAAATCTACCTTTCGATCAAGAAGCAATTTATTGATAGAAAAACCTCTATGTTTGCATGGAAGGGTTAAAGCTGCAGTAACAAAATACTGCTGATTCTGCAATTTGCTAATGATTCTATTTGCAGACCTATGCATATCTCTGCTGAACTGGAGACCTCTTAGATTCCCTCCCTCCATCCATCCGTCCCTCCCTCCCTCCTTACCTCCCTCCCTTCCTTCCCCCTCCCTCTGTCTCTTATTCCTGCTAGACCCCCTCTTCTCTTCTTCCCATCTTTAAATAAAAATGTAGTCTGTGCCAATAATTATGTCTTAGACTATAACACAATACATAAAGGCCCATAGAATCTAAAATAAAAATAATACAAAGTTTTGTATGTGTATTTGTAGGTAAGGGGCAAGCAACACACAAAGTTTTCTAATAGAGATCTTGCCTCTCGTCTTCCTTGTCTCTGGTTCATATCACCATCAATCAAGTCATACAACTCATCAAAGTTAAGCATTCTAGACTCTTCTCCTGCACAGCCAACTTCTAATGTGTGTTGGAAAAATTATATCTCACTAATTGTGAATCTACTCTCTTTTATGTCACCATCTTTCCTCCGATGCAAATGTCACTTTCATGCCTCATTGTCAAGTAGACACTAAACCTCATAGGTGACAGGGGCTATGCTAGAGTCCTTCCTACTACAAGTATGGTTTCTGCTCTCTTCTCCAAGCTAACAGTTTTTTTTTCTTTTTCATTTTTTCTTTCTACCTCTCTTCTTGTTCATTGGTGTTCACTACAATTTTTCCATGAAAGCCCCAGTTAGCCTGGAACTTATTATATAATCCAGGTTACCCTCATGCTCATGGCAACTTTTCTGCCTTAGCCTTCCGGATACTGCTGGCATATCTACTAGGCCTGGCCTCAAGTTCTAGTCTCTGTCATTCTTGTTCGCTCTCCTTTTGACAGTTTCTGTTTATCCTTGTTAACCTAGCTCATTCTTCCATCTGCAGGGAATCTGACGTGAACTGCTTTCTTTTATGCCTTTGTTTTCCCCCACCATGTTCTCCTTACACATTTTCTGCTTATATTCGACATCAGACTCACGGAGAGACCACAGACTGTCTTAGTTATCCTTGTACCCATGTATCGGTCTTATCACTAGAACTCACTATTGGCCCAATAAAAACCAAGCACATGGCTGGATGAGTTAACGAACAGGCCGTCTGTTTATCAGTTAACCGCCAGGGGTTTTATTCTCACCATCAGCACTTAAGTGGTAAAAATTATTTTTAAATAACTATGTTCTGAAAATGGCCATGCAAAATAAAATGCGTCACCCATAAAACTTGGATTATGAAATTTGATGTGGAAAGACTGTTTATTCCTGTCTTGGTAGAACGGGTTAAATAACCTTACTGTGTAGTCTGTGCCTGCATTGTCTCTACTACGGCCTCTGATTTCCACTGTATCATTTGAACCTGGCAGCTCTGCTTCCTTGTTGTGGTGTGTGTGTGTGTGTGTGTGTGTGTGTGTGTGTGTGTGTAAGTATGCATGTGTGTGTGACCAGATGTCAGCAGCTCTAGTCACCCACCTTGGCTTGTTTCCCCCTGAATTGTATTTCACTTATGCCAACAGAAACACTATCTTATACACATATTCATAGATGCTAGCTATTCATTAATGAGAAGGACAGTTATGAAGTTTTTCACTGGGATTTGGGGTTCATCAATTAGGCTAATCTGATTGACCAGTGAGCTCCACAGTTCCTCCTGCCCTACTTCCCCAGCCTTGAAACTGTAAGAGGATGCCCCAACACATAGATTTTTATAGAGATGTTGGGGGTCCAGCTTAGGTCCTCACGATCACAAGACAAACCCTTTACTGACTGAGCTATCTCCTCAGTCCTTAAAGATGTTTTCCATTGCTCTAGCTTCACTGCGCTGTTACTTGGCAGCTGAAAATTACAATTATTTTCTGTTTTCTAGAATGAAAAACATAATTAGATTTCACAAAAAGTAAGTGTGAAGATTGCAGGATTATATTATTATTGCTCAGACCTATCCTGTATAGCTTGGTTGGGGCATTGCGTGTATCCTTTTCTTTCAAGGCCAGGTGATTGGCAAGAGTCAGGATAAATACACGGCTGAAGCACAAATACTGAGAGCGGGAACAATCTGTCTATCCTAGAGGGTTGCTCTCTAAGGTCAATACTGCATTTGAAAGCAGCGTTGCTTTGAATATGACAGATAAGTTACACGGAGGACCACAGGGAATCAGTTGGTTCCTAGAATAAGTAATAGGAATAGAAGCAGTCATCTTTTCCTCAAGTGCAAATCTGACAACGGAGCTATGTCTGACTAATATCGAACATCCATATCGAGCTGTTGAGGTCAATAGTTGGTCTTAGTTATGTACTCTATTGACCGCTCACATTTTCTAAATGAGAAAGAAATGGCCAAATGGGAAAATTCTGCTGCGTCTGGAGATAACAGTTACTTTTTTTTTTTAAAGTTGAATTTAATTTCATATGGTAAGTGAGGACTGTGTTTTGAAAATTTGGTCTTTGTTTTATCTAGATCACATGAATTAATTGTACAGAGATCAATGTGGCATTAGAAGAATTAGGATGAAACACTCATTTTCATGCAACTGTAAAACTTGGCCCAAGTTATTTTTATAACCAAGAGGCAGAGCTTCACAATGGCGACAAGTCTACAGCATAGGCAAGCCTAGGGCACTGGGAATGGTTGCCAGGCCCTGGCTCTTTTGCTGAAGACAACATCTTTGCATAAGTGTTTTAGGCTATTTGGTTCTCATATATTTTTGGCTAATAGAGAAATGTCCAGTCTCTGGGGCTGGGCTGGAAGGATGGCTCAGTGGCACAAAGCTCTTCCTTTTCTTGCAAAGGACTTCAGTTCAGTTTCTGGAACCCACATCATATCTCACAACCACCTGTAACCCCAGCTCCAGAGGATCCAACACCTTCTTTCAATCTCCAGAGATACCTGCAATCTCATCTGCGTGTGCACACACACACACAAATACAAACACACACACACAACCAAATCTACCCACCCACACCACACATACACACATACACAAATATACACACAAGTAATATGAAATAAATTTTTTGTTTGGAAAAATAACATTCTAAATTGCTACAATTAAGGCTAACTGTTAAGGAGACAATAACTTAAGTGAGAACTGCAAAAAGGACAGAACATAATTCAAATTTTAATATTCCCTATAATGTTTAATAGTATGACCAGCCAATAAGCTTCCAATGCAAGGTCTATGTCAATTCCCTGTATAGGATTTGTTGACTAACATGAAATAACTTCATAAGTCAAAACTTTAGTATGGTTCATGGATGTCTAGTTTTTATTTATGTAAATGGAAATAATAATAAAGAGTTTTGCAAAAGTAACTCGATATGATGACCTTTAAGATTTTTACAAATGGTGTCATTTTTATATTTGTGACATCTACACCTAATTTAATAATAATTTATCTTAGCAACTAGCTTTTAAAAAAAAACCTTTCTAAGCCGGGCGGTGGTGGCGCACGCCTTTAATCCCAGCACTCGGGAGGCAGAGGCAGGTGGATCTCTGTGAGTTCGAGGCCAGCCCGGTCTACAAGAGCTAGTTCCAGGACAGGCTCTAAAAAAGCTGCAGAGAAACCCTGTCTCAAAAAACCAAAAAAAAAAAAAAAAAAACACCTTTCTAGAAAGGGAAGATCCATTTTTATCTCATATTTGACTATTTAAACAAGCTGTGTACTGCTAATAACAAGTACAATGGGCAATAAGGACCCTGTGGAGAACAGGGGTCGACCATCACCGAGCATGCTCACAGCTGCTGGCCACAGGTGCTTCTCTAGCTGGCAATTTGAGTGACAAAAAGGAATTTCACTTTTCTGTATTAAGACAAAAGTAGAAAGGTAAGGTTAATTTTAATATATTCAACTCACATATCATTTAAACATGTAACATAAAAAATTGAAGCATTTACAGTTTTTCTAGAGGTGAAGATTCAAAGTCTGACTTGTGTTTTATGTTGAGATCCGTCTCACTCGGACCTACACATGCAGAACAAGTGTTCAATGGTCACACATGCCCAGTGTCTTCCATACTGTGAGTGGTAGTCCACTTAATCCCCACTGCAGTATTTAGAAACAGTATTGATCATATCCAGAGGCGTATGAGACTGGGAGAGGGTGAGTGGATGCCAGAACCATTTGAGATTAAGGTTTCTTCTTGTTCTACAAACAGACTGGTGATTCTCAATGACTGTGGTGATTTAGTGTGCCCAGCCTGTGGTCCTCCAACTGGCCTATGCTGTCTTCAGTGGCCCAAGTCAACTGTTGTTAGTACTCTACAAGACAGAGCTCAGGGAACTTTAGGTGTTTGATAAGTAGAACCAGTTTCTGCCCTTGGAATTTCTGCTATTTGTTCCCTGGCCCAGAAGGCCTGGTGGTATCTCCTCCTGAACTGATAGTTTCCTGAGTTCTGCCTCGCAGGATTACCACAATCTTGCTGGCTTCTACCAATATGGATCTATTCTCTTAGACTCCTGTAGACTGCAAACTGGCAGGAGTTAAATGTAGCTAAATCAAGGTGTTGACAAGGCTTCTCTCCGAGAAGAGACATCAGAGGAGCAGCATCTGTCTCCTTAAGCATCTGGGGACCACTGAGGTTCCTTGGCGTGTGGCCACACAGCTGTAACTTCTGGTGGCTTTGTTATAGCCTTTCTTCTCTTTGGTCCATAAGCAAATGTCTGTCTTTCTTCTTTTAGAATAAGATTTAAGTCCCAGATTACAGTTAGTTCCCACCCTGTTATTTCAGGGCAATGGTCCCATCTCAAAGCCTGTAACTTAACTAACAGTTCACACGGCAGAGTCACGACAAGCATGGTGCTTCCTGGACATGCACAACAGGAAAATGAGTGTGTTTTCCATGTACTAATACTTAGTATCATTTTTGTAAGATAATTAAAGTGAAGCTCTTCTGAAAGTTATTTGGCAATTAAAACATTGTTCTTGCATACTAGCTCCCTCACACAAAGTTCTGATATCAGGTACACTCTGAAAGAAAATATTTCTATGATGAATAAGCCCTACCTAAATGTGGAAATGCATACAAATTTGGGGTTTAGGATTGATTTCAGGAGACAGTTATGGTTAGAGTTTTGGCAACTGCGGTGCTGAATCACTTACATGAATTCGATTTAAAGTCTTCCCACTATCTTCCCATCAGGTCACCAGTAAGTCTCCAGACCTCCCTGGTCCCCCATCCTATGAACACTCTGCTACGGCATCTTTGTATTGATCTTTGTATTGATTAAGCTACGGGGTTTCTGGTCCACCCATGTTCACCTCATAATAATGGTATTTTTTTCAGAGTTGGAGCAGGTCATTGTGGACCCTCATCCTCTCTACAAGCACACGAAGCAGGTACTTTTTGAGTCCTAGGTTCACCGTGTTGAAACTGGAGCATGGGGGGATTAAATGACTCCCAGAAAAATCTCCTAACCTGGAATTGAACCGCAGTGCTCATGCTGTTAGTGTCTACATGACAATAGTTTCTCCTTTAGTGAAAGTGACAATCTTGTGACATAGCACTGGTCTGAAAAGAAAGGGAGGGGGCTGGGGAAAGAGTAAGCATTTTGTACATGGGAAGTCGAAAATGTCAAGTTTTGTTTTTATGAGTTTTGGTTCTTTTGTTATTATAGGGTGGGATATCCAAGGAATATACATATCTTAGGCAAGCACTCTATCCCTGAGCTACATTATGGCTCCAAATGTCATATGTTTGGGTCTGTACATAATAGAAAGCTATAGTAGAGAAGATCCAGTGGAATCTATCAGGGTTCTGACCACAGTTCTGAGAGGGTCAAAATAGTGTGGTGTGTGTGTGTGTGTGTGTGTGTGTGTACATCCAAAGAAAACATAAATATCAAGGAACTGATAATAGCTAGTCAAAGCTGGGAGTGGGGAGAGAGATCGAGAGATCAAGCAGTTGAAACAGTGGTACACCAAGTCTAAAGAATCTGCTTGCTTGGAGAAGAATCTAAGGTTTGGAGAAGAGAGCAAGCCATCATTAGAGAAGAAAGACGATGAGGATAAAGTAAAGGTGATCATCAGATTTGATACTTTCACCCCAAGAGTACAGAATAACCATAAGCAACCATTTCATTCACTAGTAAGCCAAGTCTACGTTAAAAGGAATACGCAAGCCGTAGTATTTTTGTTGTTGACATTTGGATTTTTATTCAAATTTCTGAAAGTATGGCCAATGATACGATATGATATTTTTAACCTTGTGGATTCAGGGAAAATCACTCTTCCAGCACTTGCCTGGTGAAGTACGTGCCTGTAACTGCGCTTGGGAGGTAGCAGTAAGAGAGTTAGGTTATTCAGTGTTAGCATCACCTACACAGCTGTGCTGCATGAGATCCTGTCTCAAACAAACATACAGCAACAACAACAACAAAACAAATCTCACCCCCCTCACACACACAACTTTGTGAGGCTATTTCCAATGCAGCAACGCTTTCTGGTCCCTCGGACAACAGTCTGGGACCTTGCACTGGCTCAGACCTATTGTGATAATGGATTTTCAGTGGGCTGAGACATATGCATGTATGGTTCTCAGTTCTTTGTCCTCCTTAACAAAGATTCCTGGCTGGTAGAATCTTGGGTGACAGTTCATTGTTTTCCTTTGTATCGAATAATAGTTTCTGTTTAATATCCACATTCTGAACTAACTCATAACCAAGGACTAAAAATCAAGTTCTATATACAAACCAATAAGTAGATGGGAAAGCTAAGAAATGCTCCAGGCCTTTTCAGTCACAGCAGTAGAGGGTTTTATTGGTTCTCAGGGGATAGTGGATTGAGTGTGTGAAAGCTGACTTTTACCATTTTCCTTGAAGAGCCTTAGAGATGTGATGGAATTCAGAAAACAATGATTGTCTCCTAAAGATCACAACAAATGTTAAATAAGATAAACCAAAGGACAGAGAAGGGAAAGCAGTCATAATAAAAGGCTCCTACTTTGAAGACTGACATTTGGCTTAAGGAACGGAGCATAAATGGATAGACATGGCATAGGAAGAATACAGAAGACCGCATAAAACAGAAGGATCTGTAGCAGAGACTGGCATCTGAGAGAGTTGGGAACTGGTGGCCTGTAAAGTGGCTTGATGTTCTCATTTAGGACAGATGAGGTCTTAACCAATTCTTCCTCTGGTGTTAATGCATCTAGATTTTGCCATAGTTCCGAACCTCTTTCTCTTCCTGTTTGCAAACGAGGCTGGGCCTTAAGCAGCAGCTTAGAAGATCGCATGTGAATGTGGCATTTGCTCAGATCTTAGTGCTGAGATACCAAGAGCCTCTGGAATGGTAGACAAGTATCCTGTGTAACTGCATTGCCTTTCTTCTATTTCAGTTCACTTCTCTGGGAAATAGGACTTGCCTCCATGCACGGATTTAAAATGGATTTAAGAGAAATAGAGGAATATTTGTAAGTATTTTGTAAATGGAGACAGGGAAACCACTCTGCCTTTATTTCTATAAAAGCCCTGAAGGAGTGTGGCAATGTATACCCTAATGGGAAACAGTGAAATCATACACGCCTCAACACCCCAGGCCAGGAAACAAGGACAAAATGATTGAGAGAAGCCGGGCAGTGGTGGCGCACGCCATTAATCCCAGCACTCGGGAGGCAGAGGCGGGAGGATCTCTGAGTTCAAGGCCAGCCTGGTCTACAAGAGCTAGTTCCGGGACAGGCTCTAGAAACTACAGGGAAACCCTGTCTCGAAAAACCAAAAAAAAAAAAAAAAATGATTGAGAGAGTAAAGGCAAGGACCGTTTCTCCTCTTTGTATTGTTCCAGCATAATTTGTAAATTTTTACAAAGGTAATAGACTAAAATAACTTGGTCTTCCATGGTTTCTTCCTGTTCCCGTTGATGGAATTGTCCCTGTCTGGCTTTGCTAACTCTTTCAGAGGACACATTTCTTGTGCTTATCCTTGTGTCAGAGGCAACCTGGGTAAGAGGAGGCCCTTTGGGGAAGGTGGGAAGGGCAAGTTCATCCATCGCTGTGACTTCTATCTATTGGGTTCCATAACCAGCCCCCAGTTTTGTTGCATAAAGAACATTTCTTAAAGCTCTTCTCTGAAAATGGGAATAACCATTATATTGACAATGTAGCAAGTCGCTTCATTCTTCGTCTGAATGAATTCATTCTGGCAGTTCTGCCTTTTGTGTTTCCAGTGTACGCCATTTGCCTAGGCTATTTCAGTCACTACCTAACTCAGGCTCCTGCCTCGAACATTTCCACTTTCCAATTCACTGCATAGGACAAATTTTCTTTCTAACTGAGTTCACAATTAATTTGGTAGAACATAACATCTTAGAAATAAATCAGAATATTATGAATTAAGTGGAGTAGAAAATATTAGTATGTTGCAAATGAAAGGGGTCATTTTGGTGTGTGAAACTTGTAATTAGTATATGTGAATTTGAACTGAGTTGCACGAATTAAGTTTTTCAACTTATACATTGTTATTAAAATATGAAAAGACAGTGGACTACAAGCCTCACTGTGTGTTAGGTTTGAATTTGGAATGGCCCCTTGGGCTCATGTGTTGAAAGCTTGCTTCTTAGAAGGTGGTGTTTCATGGAGGGATGGGGACTGGGGGAGGGGCTGCAGTGGGAGGGAAGTCATGGAAACTTTTGGAGGTGGGGCCTCGCTGGAGGAAGTAGGTTACTAGGGCATGTCTTGAGGGCTGTATCTTTCTCTGCATTTTCTGGCCTTCTACTTTTGCTTCCTGGCTGCCATAAGGCAAGAAGCTCTATATGAGCACATCCTTCAGCTGTGATGCTCTCCTTTCCTGCAGCCCAAGCAACAGAGCTGCCCAGATGGGCTGAAGCCTTTCTCCTTTACCCTGTTATGCTAGGGATTGTTCCAGATGGACCAGCCGGACTGAACACTGTGTGGTCTGTAGGACTTTTCGAAGTGGCCTGTTCTCTGCTCTTTCAGCCTTGTCTTCCCTGCTTCTCAGCCCCTTGGTGCTGTTGGTAGTTAACTGGCCTAGGCGCCACACAGCTCCCTAAACACTTAGTTCCATTGTCCGCACCTCCACCCCATTTGTTTGTGGATGAACATTCAGGTCTCAAACAGGAAGGAGGTAGCACTTGTGTCTGTATTTTGGTAGTATCTTCACGGGAACTTGATTTACCCCCATTAGATTTTCAATATCTCCTCTCTGCAGTTAGGAACTGTCCAGGGAACAGCCTTCTGTGGTACTTCATTTCCACTGGGGAAATGAAAGAGAAATTACAGATGAGAGGGTGGAAAGATGGCTCGTGGAAAAGTACTCTTAGCTGCACGAACATAAGGATCTGAATTTAGATCCCAGGTACACATGTAAAGATTGAACATAATGGTGTGTCCATATAACCCCAGTTCTAGGGCTGAGGGTTGAGGGTGGAAAGCAGGAGGACTCCTGGAGCTCCCCTCAGCCAGTGTAGACATCTGGGAATCTCCAGGATCAAGGAGAGACCTTGTCTCAAAAGATAAGATAGAAAGCAATCCAGGAAGACTTGATTTTGACTTCTGATCTCCACACACATACAGACACATTTGTTCTCATTCCCACACACTCACACACTATATAATATATACACTATAAACATACACCCAAAATGCAAATGAGACAACTTTTGAAGTGATCAGAACATTATTATCAGATATAGAATTTTTTTTTCTTTCTCATGGTTTATTTTTTTTTTATGTTTAAAAATTTCCATCTCCTTCCCTCCTCCTCCCCCTCCCTCCGCTCCTCCTCCCCCTTCCCGCCCCTCCTTCTCCCCCTTCCCTCCCCTTCCCTCCACCCATACCTCCCCTCCCTCCCTCTCAAGGCCAAGGAGCCATCAGGGTTCCCCACTCTATGCTAAGTCCAAGGTCCTCCCAACTCCCCCCAGGTCCAGGAAGGTGATCGACCAAGCTGAGAAGGCTCCCACAGAGCCCGTCCATGCAGAAGAATCAGAGCCCAGCGCCAATGTCCTTTGCTTCTCAGTCAGCCCCCGCTGTTGGCCACATTCAGAGAGACGGGTTTGGTCGCATGATCCATCAGTCCCATTCCAACTGGAGTTGGTGATCTCCCTTTAGTTCTGTCCCACCGTCTCCATGAGTGAACGCACCCCTCACGTTCCTGACTTTCTCCCTCATGTTCTCGCTCCTTCTGCTCCTCATCAGATATAGAATTTTAAAGAAATGGGGATTGCAGTAGAGAGAGAGAGAGAGAGAGAGAGAGAGAGAGAGAGAGAGAGAGAGAGAGAGAGACCGTTAATTCCAATCCAGAATTTCTTGATGGAGTGAGGATGTCAGGTAGATAAGTCATAGACTTTAGGAGTGGATAAACTTATGGAAACTCTTCACTGAGAAAATAGCTGAAGACTAGTTAATCATTTTTCAGCATTTCTAAAGAGCAGTCAGATGGTTGTGGCATCATTGGTAGTAATTACTACTATCAATTATAATCTGATGGAAAACTACCCAATGAATTCAAGTATTCACACATTCTGCTCACTTCTTTCTCAAACATTTTACTGGTTTTCAATATTTTGAAATCAAGTTACATGTAAATTTTAATTTTTTTAAGTCTTTTCTTCTTAGGCATGATACTTTCATTTTTATTTCAAAAATATGATTTTTTTTAAAAAGTGTCACATTTCTCATGAGAGAAGAATCTCTTAACAGAGGGTTAGCCAGTAGTGACTGTTGTACATGACAGGTTTACTTCAAATTGGAAACTTTGGTTCACATGTATGCTGCCTTCATGTTCATTAGTGCAACTCACTGGAGACTCACATGTGATGTGCAAGAGGCTTCACCATGAAAAAAATCCACTATTGTTTCTATTTCTTGCACATTGGCAATCATCAGAACTGTAACTTACCTAATTTGAGTTTAATGGAGTCAAACTATATTGAGCCCAATGAGAATTAGGATTAATAAGGGCACAGACCTCCTCTTCAATTTTTATTTTAATAAAACCATGGCATAAATTAGAAAACAAGGAAGTGAAGCTCTTCAGTCAAACCACTTTATGGGAAAAATAAACAACTTTGGGTTGTTAGTAGAGAAATTATTCTCTCTCTTTCTTGTATAAAATACAGCTTCTCTTTTACCTCTAATTCCCTTCTCGTTGGTTTCTTCTTTCCTTCATTTGTGGAAGCATCTCTTAAGCTGTTATTTCTAATTCTTGCTGTTTGTTTATCTCTCGGTCCTGTTCCTCTTCCCCATCCTTCTCTTCTGTCCCCCTTCTTCGTTCCTCTCCTCCTATCTTGCGTGTTGTTTAAGCATGCTGTAAACTCACTTAGTCCCCAAAGGCCAAGGCAGCTATTTGGGCAACACTTTGTCAGCATAATACATTTACAGAATGCATATTTATGAACCTTTGAGCTTTTATTGTTCCACAGGGCAAATAAAAAACATGAAAAGTAGCAATATAGTGCTCCAAAGGTCCCTCAAGGAAAACAAAAGTAGCTGGAAATAAATTTAGAGAAAGTCTTTTCTAAAAAAAAAAAAACAGAGCCTTGAGTTTGCTCTTATGGAAGGTTGACCAGTCGATGCTGGCCCTGCTCTTCCTCCTAAGCTAAGAACTTAGGAAATGTTAAAATTTTTAATAGGTCTAGCCTCTTAAAGTCTGGAAAACAATAATTTTAAAAGAGGATTGCACATAAATGTTTATAATCCACAGAATCTTAAAACAGCATGCTGCATTTGGCTGTAATAAAACAAAACAGGGAGGAGGGAGACCTAAATTGAAAACTCGATCTTATTTCCAAACTATAAGTTTGGCTTCCAGCATGGAGTCTCATAGTAAATTGGCCATATTAAAGAGCTTGGTAGAAAAAACAAAAGTCTTATAAACTGACTTTACTCTGATAGTCTTATTTTAATTGACCACAGGACAAATAATTAAACTCTCATTGTATTTTCCAACATTTTGAAATGAACGGACTTGTAATGTTTAATGCATGCCAAGGATGCGGCAAAAGTGGGATTGATAAGAATCACAGAGGTGACAGTCTTGAGGAATTCTGGGATGGATTCACCAGCTGTCATTCCTTTCCTATGGAAGACCAGAGGGATGTCTTTTTCAGTTCTGCCCTTCAACAGATCCCAGGTATTGACTGACAATGTCAGGTTTTCAGCAAACGAAATGGCACATTCTTAAAATCTGTTTCATGAATTCATCACAGTGGCTCTCCTGGCTCTGGAGTCCTGCAGGTTGTGTAATTAACATTGGGAGATTCTCTGTGTTATAATTATATAGAATTCAGTTTTTAACGGACAGGCAATGGTCCTTAGGTCATCTACCATGACCTAAGTAGAAAATGGACTGAGACTAGATTCTAAATCCTACCTATGGTAGGAAGAACTACATATGTCTTGTCCTGTGACTTTCAACAGTAGCTTTTTATTGAGGGATGTGAGCGAGAGGCTGGTGTGTTACTGATAACATTTTCATCATTTATTTATACTCTACATGGAAATCCCCATAGCAACATTCATAGGGAAATCCACGTTCTGAAGTACAGAACTTTCATCCACAGTTCATTCCGTACCTGTCTCCAACAATACAAATTTTCTGGCTCCTACTGTTAGCTTCAGGTGTTATACTTGCCTGCCCTTGGGGACCTGGCAGATTACATCACCAACCACAACCACTCCTTACATGCATTCTCTTGTAGCTTCCTGGACTCTGTACGGATATGCTAAGCCCCCTTTCGAAGCGAGCACCACCCATTCTCCCTCCCCTTTCCAGGCACTTCTCCTTCAGGAGCAGACATCTAAGATCTCCTTCTCTCCCCACACTTCCAATAAACCTCCAATGTGAGTTTGTGGTGTGGTGTGATTCAACACCTACTTCCATCCAATCAAGCTAGTGTCTTTTATTTCAGAGAAAGACAATGTAAGAATCCTGGCTGTCACTTAGCCAAGACACAGTTAAGGTGGAACTTTTGATTGATTCTGAGATTCTCCACAAAGAGCCCCACCCCGTATCTGACACGTCATTCATAGGGAAATCCTCTTTTAATGATGGCAAGAGGAGGGTTGCATCAGATAGCAAGTTTCAGAAGAAGGGTAATCAGAAAAAAATCGGTCTCATTGATCACTAAATATCTAGTGTCTACTAATGTGCCTAGGAGGGAGCCAACAAACATGGCTTACTTAATTCATGAAAATAGCAGTCAAGTGCTGTACATTGCTCTCCTGATAACCCGTCATCTACTTGTCCTGCAAGCTTTCTTCAGCTGGGTTAGCTAAACAACTGTCTCTTTATTTCATTACGAAGAAATAAGGAATTTGATTGTGATGTTTTCTACATTTTCTTCTCTTTATTTTGTCTCCTAACTCTTCTATTTAAACTTTATTGATTTTTGTTCTGTGCAGGACATTAATAGTACTAACAGCTGTCACCAGCAGAATGCTGACAGCTGACACTTAGGGCCATTTGAAAGGTCATATAGGAACCTCCTGTACAGTAAAAGTTTTTTTTTTTTAAAAAATATATACATGTATGAAATAAATTTAAATGGAGCAATCAAATAAAGGGGGAGTCAAAGCTTCAACTATGCATCTTTCACCACCAAGTAAAACCTCCTATGCCAGGAATACATTAAATCTAATTAAGTTTGTTGTCGGGGTTTCTGTCCTGCCAGATTCCTGCAATCATTAAGTCCCAAAGAAATCAAACAGAGGTCTACATTAACCATAAACTGATTGGCCAATTAGCTCAGGCCTCTTATTAACTCTTTTTTTTTGTTTTTCGAGACAGGGTTTCCCTGTAGTTTCTAGAGCCTGTCCTGGAACTAGCTCTTGTAGACCAGGCTGGCCTTGAACTCAGATATCCGCCTGCCTCTGCCTCCCGAGTGCTGGGATTTCTTATTAACTCTTATAACTTATATTAACCCATTATTCTTATCTATTTTAGCCACATGGCTTGGTAATTTTTTTCAGTGAGGCAGTCACATCTTCCTTCTTCTGTGGCTAGGAAATGACTGAGGAGGAATGGGCTTTCTTCTTCCCAGAATTCTCCTGTTCTTGTTGCCCTGCCTCTACTTCCTGCCTGGTTGTCCCGCCTACACTTTCTGCCTGGCTACTGGCCAATCAGCACTTATTTAAAATATAATTGACAGAATATAGACAATTGTCCCATACCATAAGTTGCTGGCAAAAGGGTTCTCATGGGAACCCCTTCTCAAAAAAAAAAAATCTCTCAGGATATTGCAAAGACTATTGGTTACTTTTCATAATTTGATGGTGATATTCCTGAAGAGAACACTTACATATCTCATTGAACACATAGTCAAGCTGGTGCCTAACTTGAACTTTCATCCCTACTGACTAGTGTTCATGGTACTGGAAGGTACTCTGCATGCCACCAGAGGAGAGAGGTAAATATAACCCAACTACAAGCCCTATGATCTACAATGCTGGCCTGCCTGCAAGATATGCTGATGCAACACTGCCTGCACAATATGCTGATGCAACACTGCCTGCATGATAAACTGATGCAACACTAGCAAAAGCTGTGACAATAACCAACCACTATCTGATTGGATTTAAGGCCCAATCTGTAAGATGGAACCCATGCCTGACACTGAAAAAGTGGCCAGGAATCTGAGACTAGATAGGCCATGGACCCAGGAGAAAACCAAATACTACTGTTCTGCTAACATAGCAATAAAATAATTCCTGACCACATTCTGCTATACCTATAGATCAGTACCTTGTTCAGCCACCGTCAGAGAATCATCCTCTTGCAGTATATGGAACTAACACAGAGATACACACTGGCCAATGTGCAGATCATGAGAGACCTTGGAACACTAATTTCTAAATGGGATGCTTTCATCAAATACCTCCCCTCTAGTATCAGGGAACCCTGTGGAAGAGGAGACAGAAAGACTGTAATAGCCAGACAGGATGGATGACACCAAGGAAACAGTGTTTCTAGACACAACTGGACCAGTGAACATATGAACTCACAGACACTGTGGCAGCATGCACAGACCCACATAGATTCAAGTTACATGGGGTTCCTGTGCAGAAAGTGTGGAGTGGACCCGCACTCCTATTCTTAGATAAGAAGATAACTTTAATTGTCAAATGCTTGCAAAGGAAAAATTAGTTTTCTTCAATACTGGACATGCAAACCATACTTAAAAGCAGGCCCCATGACCAGAAGAAGATGACCAACAGAATGAACTCAGTGGTATTTCCAGAGATCTTTGTGGAGATGAAGAAGAAGAAACCACAACTAGAATATATTATGGGGAAAGTATTCTATGTATTATAGCCTCTCTAGAATGTTGAAGGAAGGCCACTTGTTGGTTTCTGGCTGTTTAGCCCCAAAATAATCACACAGAAACTATATTATTTAAATCACTGCTTGGCCCATTAGCTCTAGCTTCTTATTTGCTAACTCTTACATATTAATTTAACCCATCTCCATTAATCTATGCATCACCATGAGATCATGGCCTACCAGCAAAATTTCAGCATGTCTGTCTCCGGCAGCAGCTCCTTGGCTTTTCCCTACTCTGCCCTTCTCTCTCCCAGCATTCACCTTAGTTTTACCTGCCTGGCTCTTTCTGCCCTGCTCTGCTATAGGCTAAAAGCAGTCCTTTATTAACCAATGATATTCACAGCATACAGAGGGGAATCCCACATCACTAGAATTGTGCATGAAAATCTACTTGCCTCTAGTGTTATTATTCATTTATTTCCTACAGATGACATTTTCTCTGTTCATGATTAATGACCTTTTTTTTTCTTTTTTTTCTGAGCATCTCTATTGCTCCTAGCTTTCATAATTTTTGTTTGTTGTGTGTACTCCTCTCCCAAGCTCATGTTCTCTCTTAGAATCCACTCTAACACCTTCAACCCCAGAAGTTCAGAGCCTGCTGATCTCGGGGGCATCACTCTTCATGTTTCTGTTGTAAATGCAGAACTGTAGTTTTCTTGGAGGAAACTACTGGCTGTTCATGTTTGTATCATCATTTGGGTCAAATGGTTTCTGTTGATGTGAAAGATGCTTAATCCCTGTGTATTTATGGCAGAATTCATTTAATGAGTGACTAAGAACCCAGTGAAATTATAATCTAATAAACGATGATGACAAATATACAAGATAAGCACATTCAGAAGTGACTATGAAGGATATATCTTCCAGCATATTTGATGTATGTATTTTTCTTAGGTCTCTCACATTCTGTAACCACCTCTCTGTGTGGCATGCCTGTCGCTTTTGCTCACAGATGTCACTAGACTAAGTCCTGAGATGGGAGCCAACATTTCAGTGTGTATTTATCACTATGGAATTAACATTTCCATAGTATAGTGACATTTCAACTCTATTTTAATAAATAAAGATTGCCTGAAGATTTGAGAGTAAAACAGTCCCACTGGTTAGTTTTACAGACCAGATTATGGTAATTCATACCTTTAATTTCAGTATACATAATGACACACACCTTTAATTTCAGTAGTCACAGTAGTTGCCATAGAAACTGGGCAGTGCATGCCTTTAATGGCGGTGGTGCACGCCTTTAATCCTAGTCCTAGAGAGGACTATAAAATGGGAGGAACAGCTCTCAGTCACACAGTCTCCTCAGATTCCAGGAGGCAGGGCTGCCATTTCAGATCGAGATCAAGGTAATAGCCAGTGGCTGGCTGTTTTTGCTTTTCAGATCTTCAGTTTGAACCTCAGTTTCTGACCCTGAGCTTTTGTTAATCATGCATCATCATGGGATAACAAAGTAAACCTTTTCCTTTAAGATATTACATGATGTCTGGTATGGCAGTGCACACCTGTAATCCCAGCATTCAGGAAGCTGAAACAGTAGGGTGGCAAATTCTGTGCCATCCTAGGCTATAGAAAACATCTACCTATAAAGCTCAAATACACACACACACGCACACACACACACACACACACACACACACAAATATTAAACCAGCATGTGCTAAATGCAAGAGAAAAACAGTTTTCTTGCAGCTTTTCTCATCTGGTGTTCCCCCTGCCCCTTCTTTTTATTGGTGCTGTGTCATAGACTTGCACTATTAAAAGGGTGTGGTGATAAGGAGGGAGCGTCTAGACCCTGGAGTCCTGGAGCTCCTGCTTATACATCCTTAGAATCCTAAGCAACTCTGTAAAGGGCACCACATGCCATACTCGAGAGACTGCACGACTATATCCAGAGAGAGGCAGGAGAGGCAGTCAGCACATTCCAGTTTTCTAGCCATCTTAGCTAAGGTGACTGACTTGTGAATGAAGCCATCTCGAATTTCTAGCCATAGTCCATGGTCCCAGAAGACTGGCGCAAACTAGATGACATCAGAAACATCTCTCTTAGCTCGTCTAGATTTGCTGAATTATGATAAGATCAACCATTATAGTCCTAAATGACGGAGCTTTAAGACGGTTTACTATACATCTAAAGTAGAACACACAAGAGTCACCTGGGAACTATTTAAGTTATCATTGCAATGATAACTAGAATGATTTCCCCTTAACTGTGAGGCCAGTAATGCGTTGTGCATGTAAAATAGTCATTGCAATTGGCTTTCATACCTTGCTCTCACCTGTGTTTGGATGTGGTCTCTCACTGCTCAACGGCTCTTTTAAACCCATGTCAATACTCCACACACGATACCTTCCTGGAATTTATAACTTAGCTGTAAGACTTCGACCTGGGTGCACCTTGGCATCTAAAGTGTCAGAAGGGGGCATTTTTATCTTTATCCTGTTATGGACTCGGACAAATGCATCCAGACCTTATATCTTTGTCAATGTGCTCTTTCTCAGGAGAACAGCTTTTAGAGTCTTGGGGCGTGCGGAAACATTTGACTTTTATGGAATCATGGATCCATTTGTCATTCAACTCTTTCATCGTAGCTCGGGTCATTGGGTCAGGTATATCAAGTGATAAACATTGCACAAATAATTTATCAGTGGGATGATTTTCCAAAGTGAGTCTACACTGTCTTTGAAGGAACTGGCTTAAAAACAGTCTCCCAATCCTTGGCCCATGCCACTTCCAGGGGAAGGAAAAGATTTTGATTGCTGAAGAAAGATTTTATAAAGAGAGCTAGTTCAAAGGGAAACTTGCGGTGAGGTGCTCTGACGAAGAGAAGGGCAGCAGATCTTTGCTTCTACACATGCAGTTTAATGTGGGAAGGCCTAAATGGGACTCATGGCTAATAGTGGTTATGTTCTCTGGAGTCATGAGCCTTGGTCTTGGCTCAGGGGAAGAGCCTTTGAGTACCAGAGAGTGTGCACTCTGAAACATCCACAGAAAATTCAATATGAGAGAGCATCAGAGAAACTACAGGAGGCTCTTTGTCTGATTCATATCAATTTTAAAAAATCTTTTATAGCTATGTAATAATTTTACATAGTAATGGAGTATTGTGTGATGTTTCTGTGCATGGATGATGGTCAAAGCACAGTACTTAGCATTCAATTACCTGAAACATTTGGCATTTCATATGCTGGGAACATAGAAAATTCTTTTTTTCTAGCTATTTTGAAAATGCAGTAAATTACTGTAAGCTATAGTCACACTATTATGCTATAGAATGTTAGAATTACTCCTCTTGTGTAATTCTTTATTTATTAACCACCCTGTCCTTTCTCTGTCCACTAGGGAAGGTTTCAGCTATGGGGCCCTCCGAAGGGAGAACGGTGGGCAGGGGGTGAGAATGAGTGAATTTCAGGAGAGTCAGTCAGGGCATCTCTCTGCATTCTGCTTCCATGGTGCCTGTCTGGACCTCCAGGAGACTTGGAGAGGACGCCAAGTTTAATAACTCCAGCCAGAGGGTGAAAAGCTCTTTCTAGCAACCCTGTCAGGTAAGAGAGTTGACTACTTTACTTCCTTCCATTTTCTCTGCTTTTGGTTGAGATTAAAACAGGTGTCAGTGAATATGAAACAAGAAGAAACTGTTTCTCTTCCTCGTTGCCCCAACAAAAGGCCCACTGCAGGTCCAAGTTCAAGAGAGGACAGGTGTCTTTCCAATCCAAATGAAGTTCTGTTTAATGGGAAGGCACAAGTACCTTCATGTTATTTGAGAGCATAGTTTTCAATTTACAGTGACTATAGGATGCCCTGTTTCCTAGGACAAACTGGACAAGTCGTAGGAGTGCAGGAATCAAGGAAGGAGTACTTCTACTTAGCATGTTCTAAAGGGGAAGAGTGTGAAAAAATAAAATGGCATTGTGAGCAGATGCATTGCAATGCAATACAGTGTTTGCATCATCAGTTGGGGTCTTTTTATGAATGGCTCAAGTATTCATTGTCTGAGAAAACAACTTTATTTCAGAGCAGTACAACTTCATGCATTCCTTACATTTCAAAAACTATAACACATACAAGCATTTTGGAGTTATTTGGGCAGTAAATTTATTTTAAAAAACCCAAGATTTATGAACACAAAATAATATATTTTTTCCTAGTCAAAGGCTACCATTTTCCTATTTTTAATCCTTGGTGGTTTGTTGGTTTATTGCAATCAGTGATGAGCTCTGCCTGTTTTCCTGCTTCTTATGCCATAGAGTGGCAAATAACATGCAGATCACATACACAATGGGAACATTATATTTTCAGAATATTCATAGGATCCATCTACTCATTTTGTACTTGAATATGATTATACCATAATGATAATAATCCATAAATTTATCATCTGTATACATATTAATAATATAACCAACAAGGATACTGCATGAAAAAAATCATTTTACTTTTTCTGTGATATTGTAAATACTAGAGTTTAACAATAACTTTTCTTTGCACACATCTCTATTCTTGCATAGGACATTTTTCTTTAATTTACAGGAAGTGGAAGAAAGTTACATCAGGGTTAATTGACTTGCCCAAGGTTAGATACCAAGTCAATGAAAGGCAATGCACCTAAAAGCATTAAGTCACCAGACTAATTATAAGGTCTGGGTAAGACAAGAAAGATGAACACAGATTTAATGAAAAATGGGAAGGAAGGTATGGACCACAGGGGCAAACTTCTAGACCTTTACACTTCCTGGTTTTCAGCTTACTTAGTCTTTGTGGAGCTCTAGAAATAGATATATCCAATATATATCTAATAACACAGTCCTTGGGTACATGTTTTGTCTTGCTTACATTGTCTATATTGAGGGAGCAAATCCTGTTCTGAATTTTGCCAACAGAGGCAGAAGACAAAACTTCATTAGTAGTAGAATGTATAAGCTGTCCCCATGAGGAGATGTCTTAGAGGAAATGGGATGCAGAAATACAGAATAGACTGCAGGGGATAGTATTTAACGCATCCTTAGAATTATCCGTAAGACAGAATAAGTAAAATAGTAAGATTAACACTCAGGACCTGATCTTGATACATGTGCCACTGCGACTGAGCAACACATACAGTGAAAATTTAGTTGTTTGGTAAAATTTTGATTCCATGGTCTTTGTCAATCAAGAATTCCTCTATTTCTTAAGCTGAGCTTTTGATCTCATGGTATGTCACTAAGTTGTAAGCAAACTGATGACCAGGTCTGCGGTCTCCCCCGAGGACCTGCTTAGGATTTCTCTCCAGACTCATTTATGTGGCTTAGCAAGGTTCAGTTCCAGAACTGTTGAATTGGAGGCCTTAGCTTCTTCATGGTTGCTGGGAAGAGTCTTCTCAGTTTCTCTACTCATAGGTCTTTCTAGAGAGACCTCCTGACTCAATGGCAGGCTTCATCAAAGTCAAGTGAGAGAAGATGAGAGGTGAGCAAGACAGAATGAATAAGGCAGAGGTTGGACCTCTTCATAATCTATTTCAATATTGACACTGATCATTTTTACAATGCTTTCTTATTTAAATGTGAGGCCTTAGGTCTCAGTCACTGGGAAAAGACTGAAAGACATGAACACCAGAAGGCAAGAGGAATTGTTACCATGTTTAGTTTTGCTAGATGGCAAACTGTGAGTTGGGTAAGTCACGTGAAAGAAATTTTAGCTTCTGAGGGATTTGGGAAAAATTTCTAAATTTCCATTCTGTTGTGTTTATTTAAGTTAATAAATAACTTAAATAAACAACTGCATGTTGAATACATGACAGGTGTGTCCAGGTTCCTTTAGAAGAGCCATCATTGTGATCCTTGTGGCCCTCAGTGCCACATGGCATTAAAGCCCACCTTACGGTGACTAGGACTCTAATAACAACCAAAGGCCTGAAGTTAAACACCAGCTCCTAACTCAGCACATGCCCTGATACGTAAGAGTAGAAATACTTTGCTGAAGAAGTCTGAATTAGAGTTTATAGCTAGTAATACTGATATCTGCCTTATCTGGGATGACGTCAACCTCCCTTTGAAAATCCTTTTACTCAACGGTTCTTTTGTTATTCTTTTATAGAGAATATTGGCAAAATAGGACGTTTGTGACATTGTGACCATTACCATGCTGCTCAGAGTCATCTTTGTGAAGTTCCAAAGAAGGAATTTTTTTCTCAGAACTTAGGAAATACATCCTTTTAAGTGGCCGGATCCTTTTGGAGGAAGCCAGGAAGCTCTGAGTTCGAGTCACAGCATTGTGCTGAAAGTCTATGGAGCCCCCACGCATATAACATTTCATTTCATTTTATCCATCTAGGTGTATTGTCTCTGCATTCAACTTTTTAAATGTTTTTTTTTACCTGATTGCATTTTAAAATAGGCATATCATATCCTATTTGGAAAAAATGTAAATCAATTCATGAGAATTCTTGAACATTTAAGTTTTTAGAACAACCCATAATTTAATAATATCTAAAAATTTGAAGTGCTATATTTATTATCTGTACTCCTATTGATATTTTTACTGTAGAAAACCATAGTTTTCCATAGCAATAGAGAGGAAAGCCATACAGATTATCCCAAATTGCAAGATGCCCATAAATAATTCATTTGTATTTGGCTAGAAATGAAATTTGACATTTACTTAAGAGAATGAGTTCATCTGGGCTCTCTTTCAACTTTTTCCAGAAAATAACCTTTAAGTCAATATGCTTTTCTGACCTAGGAAAACTTGAAGAATTATCTCCCAAATTTCTGTGGCCCACTTCTCATTTATTCATATTTTCTACAAATAAGGGATATGGCCCATTATTTCAATCTGTAAAGCAACCTGAACAAGATGTTCTCTCTCTCTCCCTCCCTTCTTCCCTCTTTCTGCCTTGATGTTTTTTAATCTTTTCCTGATTTTACACAGAACATACTGCCTGTAGTTCTTGCTGAACAGAAAATTGCTTATAATAGTCACCGTTAAAAATGAAAAATAACAACAAAACAATCCCAAGTCAATTACATCAATGAAAACTTGGAAACATCAAGTTCATTTTCAAATGCGCATGAACACATGAAATTAATTTTCAAGTACGGTTGTGTTCTATTTGACATGTGTGCATGCTTATAGCTATGTGCTGTTAACATATATTAAGGGATAGTCTAAAATGGAATTAGAATAAAATATCATGGTGTATGAGCAATAAATTGTATACACAGCATGTTCTCTCTCGATTTTTAAATTGCTTTAATATATTTACCTCTTTCACCAAGAGTTCATGTATTATAAATCACAAGGATGTTTCAGGGTATGACAGACCCCATTCCCGAACAGAATGGGCTCTTATGCATAACTTTCTTTGATCAACAATGCAAGCCAAATGAATTTAGGGTGTAAAGAACACAGAATATATTTAATCAAAGGAAGACCAAAGCATATAAACTGTGGTCCAGTATGAGACACAGCTACTGTTAACGTGGCACCTTGGTTTTACTTCTTATGAAAACACATGGTTGTTCAAGAGGACCTATCTAATGGATTTTTTAAGTTACATTTTTGTGATGAATATATTCATTATTGTTTATATTTTTATTGTTTAATTGAGCTATATATTTTCTCCACTCTCCTCCCTTCTTCCGCACTCCCCTTCTACCCTCTCCATGATCCCCATGCTCCCAATTTACTCAGGAGAACTTGTCTTTCTCTACTTCCCATGTAGATTAAAGTTACATTTTTATTTATTTATTTTGTCTGCATGTATGTTAGTGTGGGGACACCACAGAGTGCATGGAGAGGCCAGAGGACAACTTATGGGAGTCAACTATATCCCTCCACTGTGTGATGCCCTGGAAGGGAACTCAGGCCCTTAGACTGGGCATCAGTCACTTCTGACTGCTGAGCTGTCTCACCAGCTCTTGTAGTAGCCATTAAAGCTGGTGAAACTTGGACATTCTTCTAGTGACTTATACAATTAAAGTTTTAGTGTGATTCTCAAAACAATATGTGTAAAGACTGAATTGTTTTTTTGACACAGTTTCTAACTCCTCCAAGATCTGTTTTGAAAAGAACATTTTTAGTAGCATAAGTGAGTCTTAATCTGCAAAGTAATGCTTGCTTGGAGGGGCCATAAAATTTCACACAACTATGATGCATTTGTGGGGGGAAATAATAAGCATGGGTGGCAGAGTGAATACTGTTATTTAGATAAACTGACATAACATCAAGCTGCTCTCTAAATATTTGTGTTTATACCCATAGATAAATGCTTCTCTCTGCCTTGATCAGGGAAGCCCCTATGTTCAGAAAATGATGGTATGGGTCATGACTGCACAGTAAATGCTTAAGCCTCAGCAAGTCATTTGTTTATCCGTTCTAAGACTCAGGAAACGTGGGAGAAGAGGGAACAGGAAGCATGTGCGAGCAGGAAAATAAGGAGCAGGGCAGTGAAATAGCATCTTCTGTACCACACCTAGCTGCCATAGTCACCAACTCGGCAGCTGCAGATAACCGCACTGGGTCTGAACCAGAATGGGCCTATTAACATTCTATTAGCAATCGGATGAAGGAGCAACACAGGAAACTCTACCCTCAGGCTTGACTGCTGGCTCCTAATAGATTCACACAGAGGAGAAACCACTGCCTCAGTGCTGTATCCACATCCCCACCAGGCTCCAGTGGACAGTTCCAGTCTAATCATCATGCAAAATGGCCCTGATAAAAATTAAATGGGTCACGAAACAAAAGCGAAAGACTTGCGACTGGGTGAGGAACTCACCGATAAGAGAGGGCGGGGGTTGGGAGAGTAGTCAGCAAGCATTGCATGCTTGTATGAAATTGTCAGTGGAACCAAATAAAAATACGAATAATCCACAATTTTGTGCTTGAAATGAATTGCACGGTGTTAGTTTAGGATTAAAAATGATTTGATACCTTTCATGTTAGGTTGCAGCCCTAAGTCAGATCTCAATATAAAATAAATTCAGTGTTTTAGTTTGATTTGGTGTTTTGAAAAGAGATTGGTTTTTACTTAATGACTGACCTAATCTATTTGACTTATCCAATATTGAGTCTCTGAGTTAGTTGATGTAATGTTTACCAAGTTCCCCCCAGACTAAGCCTAAATGTCACCTCTTGTGCATTTTCAGTATTTTATATGAGCGTTGGCCAGAGTTTTATTGACATGTCTGCAGTTTGGTTATATATTGGCATGATAAACAGACATTTTCTGTTTGAGTACCCGATCCTCATTTAAAGAAACTGCCTAATTATTCAATGTGAGAGAGTTCTGGAATAGTTCCAATTCCGCAGGTAAATAATCTAGCCTACACGTGAAACAAGGGTGGAGAAGCTAATTGCAGAGTTGTTGGAAAGGCAATGTTTTATTTACAATTAATATGCTTGGCACCTAGGAAAATATTTTTGGTAAATAAACCTTAAGAGCTGAAAAAGAAGATAAATCTTAACTTGAATAATAAGTAACGAATCCATGTTGTATCATGTTGGAACACTAAGGTTAATTGCTTAATCTTTTAAATAGTCCTTTTAACCTCATTTATAGATGATGTAGAGATATTTTCAATACTTCATTGTCATGAAACCAATTTTTCAGTTTTAGTTATGAATTTTACCTCAGAACAATTAATTTCACCATAATTTAAACAAATATTTTATTTAAAAACAGATTTTAATTAATATACGAAAATCATGTTACGTTCAATTTTTTAAAAAAATGTATGTGGTTATACAAGCAAGATTTTTTTAACAAGCACATCAGTTTGAGATAAATTTTTATTTCATGTGGGTTTAAGTGCATTTTCTTTTCTTTTTTTTAAACATAACTTCTTTGTTGACTCTTTGGGAATCACATCATGCACCCCAATTCCACTCATTTCCCAGTTCTTCCACATCTGTCCTTCACTCTTGCAGCAACCTCTCCTTCAAAAGAAAATTAAAAATAAAAATTAAAACCAAAGAAAAAGCAAAGCAAACCAACCAAACAAGCACTTTATTCCTCTGTCTTTCCCGCTTTTCCAACACCTCTTCATTTGCTTGGTGACATTGGAAGCCACTGTGCGCCATGGAGTAGACCATTTTGTCTGATGGAGGAGAGTTATCTGTCTATGGTTCTTTCATTGGTTAATTAATAAAGAAAACTGCCTTGGCCCTTTAAGAGACAGAAAATTAGGTAGGTGGAGTAGACAGAACAGAATTGTGGGAACAAGGAAGTAGAGTGGGGGAGACGCTTCAGGCATTCGCCATAGTGAGTCTCCATGCTGCTGCTCTCCGAGATGGACGCAGGTTAAGATCTCTCCTGGTAAGGCACCCCTCGTGGTGCTATATAAATTACTAAATATGGGTTAAAGCAAGATATGAGAATTAGCCAATAAGAGGCTAAAACTATGGGCCAGGCAGTGTTTTAAAAGAATACAGTTTCCGTGTAATTATTTCGGGTGTAGCCGGCGGCCAGGTGGCAGGACGCAGCCCCGCGGCTTCACACTACAGATTGGCGCCCAACGTAAAAAAAAGGGGGTAAAGTGTTTAAAGAGACAGAATAAAGTAAGTGATAGAGTAAAAATAAGCCACGTAAAAATGGAAAATTCACAGAGAGTCTGGATTATGTATTTTATTGTGTTTTCTTTAAAATTTTTGACTGTAAAGGAGCTAAATACAGAGAGACATTTCATTATATGGGCTGCCAGGCTAGACCAGAATGGACATTTTAATGGTATGACTTCAGGATTTGGATCTAAGAACATGATGCTTTGGAAAAGAGTTTCTTCTTTTGTTTTCACAGAGGACGAGACTCTGTGGATTGCTTCTATCCCAATATGGTATGATAGACCACGCCCTCCTGAAAGGTTGCTGTGATCATCTTCAAAAAATTACTTCACTCAACTGCCAACTGAGAGGAACCTAGCACACAGGTTACACCATGAAAGACCTAAATAACAGCGCCCCCATTCAGCAGAAAGCAGTTTGGAGAGAAAAAACTGCGCCCATTTTCCCAAATATTGCTTATAAATGTTCTTTTACATTTAAAGGGGGAGATGATATAGATATGAATTTGCATTGGTATAGATTTTAAGGTCAATTTTGTTATATGTATATGTATTTCTGATCTTGATTAAGCTATTGTGATTGTAGTTCATTTTAAAAACTGTAATGTATAATTAGGAAATATAGGTTGTTAATGGATAATCATTGATAATAGTTAAGCTTGTAGTCATGTTATTAGATTTTCTAAATATGTAGAGATATATTTCAGTTAAATAGACATTCTTCATATCTTTCAAAGACTGCAGAATATGGCATTTAATGTTTTAATAACTTAGGGTTTTTCATGACAATGAGACACGTCTGCTCCTGGCAGCACCAATCTACTTCGAGAGGAAGATGGGCATCGAAGAGGCTACTTATGGAGTTTGTTAGCCATTTGGGCAAGAAACTGCTCTTGGCTGGACTGTTCCATAAACTGGACACAAAAAACCCGCAGAGAGAGGACTGCTGAACTTGCCTAAAGGTGAGATGGTCTTTCGGGGTTCCTGATTCATGAAAGAGTCTGTGAGACGTTCTGCAGGACACAGCAGAAAGTGACTGAACTGTCTTTGGAATTTCCTGCTTCATGAAAAAGTCTGCTGGACACTATGGGCCTGAAGGCTGAAGATGGATGCCCCAACGGTACAGAGGAACTTTGGGTGACTGTCTAGGCAGTGAGTTGTCTCTGTCATTTCTAGAGTTTGAAAGTTACAAATGACTTGTTTACTTAGGTAATATTATATCCTTCTGGAGTCTTTGATGGAGTTGAAGAATAAATAGATAGTTATAGATTTCCTTAGTTATGATAAAAGATAAAATAGATTTAAATATTGTAACTGTAATACTTGCTTGATAACTGTTTTGTTATATGTAATTTTGCTATGTTAAAGTTGAAGCCTTTCTTTTTTGTTTAAACAGAAAAAGGGGAAATGATGGAGGAGAGTTATCTGTCTATGGTTCTTTCATGGGTTAATTAATAAAGAAAACTGCCTTGGCCCTTTAAGAGACAGAAAATTAGGTAGGTGGAGTAGACAGAACAGAATTGTGGGAACAAGGAAGTAGAATGGGGGAGACGCTTCAGGCATTCACCATAGTGAGTCTCCATGCTGCTGCTCTCCGAGATGGACGCAGGTTAAGATCTCTCCTGGTAAGGCACCCCTCGTGGTGCTATATAAATTACTAAATATGGGTTAAAGCAAGATATGAGAATTAGCCAATAAGAGGCTAAAACTATGGGCCAGGCAGTGTTTTAAAAGAATACAGTTTCCGTGTAATTATTTCGGGTGTAAAGCTAGCCGGCGGCCGGGTGGCAGGACGCAGCCCCGCCACTTCACACTACATTTGTCCAATCAGCTTTTCTTGCAAACGTTCATTGCAATGAGTCACTGGTCTCATCCAAGGCCTCTGTTTTCTAGCACAGCACGGCCTGCAGTCCTGAGTCAAGGAGATTCTGCAAGCATTGTTCCACAGGACCAGTCCCTTCACATTCTCCAGCAGGTCATAGATGGGGAAGTTGTTAGAGTGGGCCAACCCAAGGCCCTTGATGTGTCCCTGGGTGACAGCTGAGCTGTTCAGACCTGACCACTGAGCTACGTGCCTCAGGCACAGGTCACAGCCAGTTCTCCTAAGTGGGCTTCATCAGAGAAAGCTCTCCGATGCCTAAAGTAAGGGGTGGAGCCATCTCTCCAGAGTGCAGGGGCCTGTTCTCCTGTGATTGGAGTCAGCTCTCCCTTGAGGGTTTAGGGCCAGCTCTCTTGCTGCAGTGTCCAGCAAGAGGAAGGCCAGTTTTCCCATGGCCAGCAAGGGGCAAGGCCAGCTCAGCCTGGTTCTCGATTTCATTATGGATGGTTCTTATGGCCCACTGTGGTAATACAGGCCACGGACATCAACCCAGACCCCAGCTATAGCAGGAACACCCAGACATGACCCTTGGCAGCAGCTCAGCCAGGACCTCATCATGGCCCCTGTGGCAGCTGAGGTCACCCAGATTTTGGACAACAACATGATTTCCGGTAGCTGACCAGACTCCAGGTGTCTGCATGGCCCTTGGTGGTAGCAGGAGCCATGGACATCAACTCTGTAGGTACAGTGACCCAGACATGATGCTTGGCAGCAGCTAGGGCCTAAATAACACCGTGCTTCTAAGTGACAACACAGACCATTCAGATCAGCATGACTCCAGCAGCAACATGGCTTTCTGAGAGCAATAGGGCCACAAGTTGTGACCCAGCCCTCTGGCATCTATGTGACCTTTGTTGGCAATACAGGCCATGGACTTCAGCACAGACCCTGGCTGTGGTAGGACCATAGACCCAAAGATGGTTTTGGGCCGCGACCTTGGATGTCACCATGGCTCCAGGTAGCAGCATAGGCCACCTAGATAAGCATGGCCCCAGTGGCAGCAGGGCCCTCAGAGGACACCAACATGGCCATTGGTGACATCCCAGACCGAGACATCCACTCAGCCTTTGGTAGCAATATGGGCCATGGACCTTAACACAGACCCCACAAGTAAGATATTTTTTATTACTAGTGATTCATTTATGTATTAGTTAGTTCTGAATGTCCTTGTGCATATACTTCCATCAAAATACTTTTAGCTTGTTAGCTAATTTTTAATTATGGAGATATTGATTGTACAGTTTAGGAATTATTCAGATCCTTTGTCCTATTTAGTCACCTCTGTTGATGTCTGCTCCTTAGCTATCTTAGTTATGTACATCTGATCATTCATTCTGCCATATTTACAGTATCCTTATATGCTAGCAACTGTACCTGTGGGTGCATTGTACTCAAGGGAGAAATAGTTCTTCTCCTGTGACTCTTTACCTAGAAAGGTAAATTAAATAAGCAATTATAGCACACCATTTCAATCACAATAAGATAACTGGGGAGTAGTGGGGAGAAAATATTGAAAGGGAGAATGGGTCATCTTGAGGGGAATGGAAGAGAGGAGACGGAGTGGCAGAGTATCTAGAAGATGAGGTTAGACCTGACATCTGTAGCAGCTGGCCCGGAGAACAGAAATGGCAAAGGATCTACAGAATGTGTTTTTGGAAGAGGGAAGAAAACCATCCAGGTCCAGAAGTTGAAAGAATTTGAACGTGATGCTCAAAACTATGGAGCTAGCCAGAGAGGAAGAGCCCCGGGTGCTCACAGCATCGGCTGGGGAGACAGGAAAGCAGTGATTCAGGATGTAGTTGGCTGTTCTTTTCAGAGCAGCACTTCCGAAAGGTTTGGAAAACAGGAAAGGAAGGAAATGATAGGGACATATTAATCCCCTCATAAATGCTCAGACTATTATTGATATTTTTGCTCTGTCTTCCTCCGCCTCCGCCTGTGGGATTTCAGCACCCCTAGTCTAATTCACACCTCCACTCACTTGTGTGTGTGTGTGTGTGTGTGTGTGTGTGTGTGTGTATGAATGTCTTTGTTAGTGAAGAAGTTCAAAGAACAGGATGGCTCTAAGTGGTCAGCCTGAGAGACGCTTGCAAATGTGCCACGGTTGTCTTGCGTGCCACCGTGTTTGCCCCATCTTCTCCTTCCTTTCAGTGCCCAGGCCTCTGAGGTCACCCAGTAGGGTCTGCATTGGCTTCTTCATCTCTCCTCCTCTCCCATATATGAGGATGTGATATTATAAGAGCCTATATTTCCAAGAGATTGCTAGTGGCTTAAAATATTTACCAACTAATGTCTACTTCCAGGACACATATCCCACATGGTGGTTGGATGAATAAAATATACTCATGGTGATATTGTTGGGTACATATTTTTATAGCACAACTTTTTAGTGAAAGTTGCAAACAAAAGAAATTTCCATTGTAAAACTGAGCACATTTAATGAACATTTTCTCATACTGCGGCTGGATAACATTTGTGAAAATATTTGTGATCCTTTAATAAAGATTAACGCAGGAACTGCCTCGGTTTGGGCTGAAAGCATGGCAACGGAGAAATTCATGGTCTGATTTATAGATTTCTATATTTGGCCATTTTCAGTAGCTATACAATGCTTTTATAATAGCTGCCAATTAAAGATTTATTTGACTTTCCCAAGAGGTCGAGTTTTTAGGACTGAGATGAGCTAGCAAGAACGGCAATTTTTAAGTCAGCGCCATTGTTGACATCCCTCGTTCTATATCACAGAGATGGCCGCCTACTTCATGACTAGACCTGGCCAGAGATGTGCTATGAGAGAGTACACAGGAAGGGAGAGAGATAGCATCGACAGTGATTTGTACTCTGGGTGATAAGGCTGGCTGCACAGAAACTCCTTGCCTCCGTTTACAATAAAAGAACCCACAAGGAGCTAAGAAAAGGGTTTATAGAGTTAACTTGGTTATTTAGAATAGGGTTCATTCTAGGTAGAGTGGGTTGGTCTTATTTTATCCCGGGAAAAGAAGAATTTCCATTTTAAACACAAGGGAGCAGATATGGTTTTCCTTGACTTTCAGTGGGCTGGCATGAACTTGCTTGGGGAGAACATGCACATCTTTCCTGGAGCCCCAGAAAGTTGTGGCTTTCAGTTTTGTTTTAATTTCTGTCTGTCCTGTCACTCCATAGTGTCCTGAGAACTGAAACTGCTTGTCTGCCTCTCTAACCATAACACAAGGCAGCACATGGGGAGAGTGAAATCCTGTAACAGTTGGAAATTTCTACTCTAATTTAGTCTAGAACAAGAGAAAGCAAGGCAGAAAATACCATAAATATCTGGCCAGTGTGGTTAAGTTGAAAGGGTACCTGCTTTGCCCAAAACCAAGCTAGACATAGAACCCATTGCTGATATTCATTACATAAACATCCTTGGCAAATTCATAGCTTAGTTTTCAACAATGTAAGATGGGGGCACTAATGCTAACCGGAGGTCTTGATTGACTAGTGGAGTGACTATGGGTATTTCTGAAGGACCTAAGACTTAATATAGTCTAAGTACATGGAATTGTCATGGGTCGGTGAGTGATGGGGTAGAATGACAGCAGAGTGTCTGTGGAATTTCAAGCGATGGTCCCAGCCCAGATAGAATACTTGCTTCCCCACCCTCCACCATCATGTCTGCCAGAGCAATGCATTATTTAATTCAGTCGTTATGAGACTATGGAAATTCTAGTGTGTTGAAGGATGTACTCAGTTAGAGGGTGGATGCATGCTTGATGTGGCTGAGGGATTATTAAGCCTCAGGAGATGACAAAATGGCACCTTGAAGGGATTCTTCACATCCAGGGTCTGATTCCCCCTTACAGGCATCCCCTGTCTGCCAGGCTTTAGATCTCCGAGGGACCTCAACCTAATTTCCATTTCATGAACATCTGAATTGAGATGACCTTCTGATGCCACAGAAACATTAAAGGAGATTACAGGACCAAATCCTCAGAGCAGATATGCTCTCAAGTCCCTATTCTCAAAAATGGCAAAGCTGCTGGAGTTTTGCCAGGAGAACCCCCTGAAGCAAAGGGCATGAATAAATAATAATTATGGGCATCTCAGCAGCCTCTGTTTGAGCTCCGAGGGGCAAAGGTAGTACCCTTGATTAAACAAATTCTTATATTTTCTTTTGCTGTAAAATAACTTTCTGTCGCTGTTTACGTCTTTCCTTTGGGCACTGCCCACTCTCCTTCATGCTGCAGCTCTGTCATTTTTCGTTCCCCTCATTTCTATCTTTGCTGCTCACCCTCTCTTGCTCTTGATCTTCAATTAATTATCACCATGTTTCAGAGAAGAGTCTCTTGCTCCTTGGTTCTTTCCCTCTTCCATATCCATTTCATCAGAAAATGTTCCTGGTAGCAGTGCCAACTTTTTCTTCTCTTGCCTCTTCTCTCCTCTTCCTCATGCTGACCTTTCTACGCTGAGACGCAATTCATGTAGCAAGTTGAAAGGATCTAAATGAATAACCCCGTTCCTTGCTTCTGGAGCCTGGGCTTCGCTGCTGTCTCTCCTTTGGTTAAAAGGAGATATCTGTTCTGTTCCCATAAATGCCATTTGAGCTTCAATATTAAGGGCATAATGAGCCCGAAGAGCAAGAAGCCCCAATAAATGTTCAGGGTGGTCTGAAGCTCTTGTGCGGATCTACCATGGTATGTTTCCTTCCAATTTGGGGGTCTTAAAAAAAACAGTTGACAAAACATCTAGCTTTGTGCTCTCTTTACCATTTTAGGAAATAAAGGTTTTGTATAATTTTCTTAAACTCTTGGCAGAATTGCTATCGATTTTATTTACCTCTGAGAATCTGAGCCACAGCTTTTGAACATTAAAAATTGAAGTAGAGTTGGTCCGCAGACAGTTTCTCAGCTTCACGAATGCCCTGGGAGAAGCCAGGGTTTATTGCCTTGTTTCCAATTAACCTTGGGATTTGGTGGCACTGCTCATGCCTGCCAAGCAGATTATGGCTTAGTGGGAGCATGAAATTCTGCCAATGCCAATGTGTTGCCCAGTAAGCTTGTGCTGGCTCAGTGGGAGGACCCCTCACATAGTAACACGGTCAACAGAACATGTGTTGCTGAGTGCATGGCACACGTGCCCGTCCCTTGGCAGTCTGTGCTGGGAGGATCCTCTGCACACTCATTGCAGTGACACCAAAGTCTCATTCACTCGGGTGTGATTCAGGGGGATATTGAGGATTTCATAAGGGAGTGAGGGTAATTGAAAGAACTTCTCTTTTGCTTAGTAGAACATTAAAAAAAATTCTTAGATAAACTGAGGCATCCAAATAGACAAGGGAATGAAGAATATGAACATATTAGCTGTAAGAACAGAGGGCATTTTAAACCTAGCCTTAGGATTAGGAAGAAGCCTAAAAAAATGCCCAGTTAACCTCATGTGACAGGGCATTTTCCAAACCAGAGGCAGAGTTGCTACAATCTGTAATCAGTAGTGGAGAGGTTGGAAGAGTGGGCCACTGGCAACACAGGAATTGTCTTAGCTTTCCTCTCCCACGGTCACCATGTCTCAAGTGTCTACAGATCTGGAGGCCACAGATTTATCTGGCTTGTTCTCTAGGTCTTTATTCACATCATCATTAAGGTGGCATTTAAATAGACCAGGGACTAACTTGTGCCATTGATGATGTACCTAAAGATTTATTTGAGCACATTGAACACGAATGCCCTTTGGATATGATAGTTTAGCAAGTTAGCTTCGTAACTAGCAGTGATTCTACCTCACTTCATCTTTCCACCCAGGATGCTACCTCAAGCGTAACTAATGACATGCTCCAATAACAGATATTTATCAGGTTATAAATGTTCCTGAAGGGAAGGCTATCAGCGATTCATCTTTATAGCATAGAATCCAGCACACGGTCTGACATCAAGTAGATACTAAATTAGTTACTATCCAATAAGCATTTGGGAAAAATCTGCCATGTTCTATGAAGACTGAAAAACACAAGACTCAGTGCCTGTTTGGAAAAAAATTAGGAATATGAATTTGGCACATAAGTATTGAGTAATCTTAAACATCAAACGAATGGAAAAGGCAATGTTGACAATGAAGTGGGAGTAAATATAGGGGAATATCATGTGGTTGAAAGGTCAAGCAGGATTTTTTTTTCTCCTAGGGAGACGGCTAAATTGAAGAGATGAAAATTTGTGTGCCTCAAATTCCCTTCCTTTCTAAAGTATTGCATAACTTTATGCCATAAATGATGTCTAAGGATTAAGGGAGTAATCATTCCATCTAGTTTCCATCCAGGAAAGGAATGGAAAAAGTACACTAAGAGGCAAGTACAAGTTTTTAGGGTACCTAGCTTTTGATACTTTTGTCTGATAATTCCTATTCCCTGGAAATCCAGGGAGTAGCTTTCTTTCCTGATACCAAGAGCAGAGGAGAGCTTGCTTAGCATTCTCTTTGAAACATATTTTGGGTTGTTAATTCTTCTTTTTAATGGCTACACCATGAAACTCATGGTTCCAAGAGTTTTAAACTGTGTTCTTACAATTGCTACTTTAGATGAGTCCTAAGACACCATGCAAAGTTGAAACAGTTATGAAGGAGAGAAGTCGAGAGGGTGTTTCAGATCATGGACTGCGGCGCCAAAGCCAGACCACATGTTGGAAGTATTGAAGTATTGTCCCTACCAATGGGAGAAGATCTATCCACAGGCACATTCCTCAGAGCTCTGAGCTGAGGTTCAGGCTATCAGCATGGCAATGCCATATTTTTAAATTTTGCTTTTAAAAATTTCCCAGTATTCAAAAAGGGCAGGATGGTAGTATTGAATTCAATGGGCCCTGGTACTCAGTCTGCAGCAAAAAAAATGAACCAGCTATTGTCTCATCCTTTGGCTCTTGGAAACTGGGAAGATTCGGCTGTTAAACCAACCCACAGATTGCTTTTTAGCTCCCTCAATCAAACATGGTTTTCTACCCATCCACCCTAGGGTGGCTTTGATTTTTTTTTTTTAAATAAGCTTGGGTATTCTTTTAGGACCAGTGTGTCCTGAAACGGTTCCAAGTTTCCAGACGAGAGGTGGGTGGTATCTGCCTTGGATCTGGTTCTGCTGTGAGGGGTGTGTGTGTGTGTGTGTGTGTGTGTGTGTGTGTGTGTGTGTGTGTGTGTGTTGGGGGTGTATGTGCCCTAATTTTCACAGTTACAGAAGGTGGCTTTCTTTAGTATGCAGCAAGAACATGCTCTTCCCTCAGTGTGATGAGTGCTGCCTTTGGTTCCTCTCTTGTCTTCAAGCTACTTTTGTTGCTCAGTTTAGATATTTGTGGAAGTCACACCCGAGGAGCCACATTTAGAGAAGAGGTGGTATTCTTCCCCCCAAATCCCTGTGCCCTCATCATGAAAGACTCCATATTTATGCTTTAGAAATTTCTTACATGTCTGGATTGCACAGCTGACTATCACTCTAGGATGACAGCAAAAAAGATGATTGACATGGAATGTTCTCATTTTTTTTAAACGAAGGGAACCTAAATTCTATTTGGTCCACTTTTGCTGGCACAGATGCACACAGCTTCACCCCTAGTTCTTTATTACTACCCACAGGCTAAATCTCAGGCTGTAAAGCAAAGCTTGATCCGTAATTAAAGGAGGACCTTGCTTCAGTCCCAGATTCGCAGAGGCTGTGCCGGGCAGGGCCCACCAGCTGCGGATCTGCTCAGCCGGCGCGCGACTGTGATGCTGCGGCCCCGGAGTTTCTCCCAGTCATTCCCATCTTATTAATGCTCCAGTGTAGCATAAAGCTTCATTCATTATTCATAATAATCCAGTCAGAGGGCACTTGGAGACCTGATAAATTCTCACCTAAGTGACAACGGCTGACAGGGCCTAGGGTTTTATAGCCCTTCCCCTGCCATAGCAAGGAGCTGTGGGCAAAGGTCCAGAATGATCCTCCACTAATGACCAGTGTGATATACGAGCAGCTGCTGGTTTTCTGACACAGAGCTCCTTCGCTGAGGCTCCCACCTGCAAGCCGAGAGCTGGAGATGAATATCTGTCAGACCGTAAAGTGCGGGAACCTGACCACATACTCCCGGGCATTAACAGGTTAACTTGGAGAACACAAGCAGTAAGTCGGAGAAGTAAAGAAGAAAAACCACCAGCCCCAATCCCACAATAGAATGAGTGTAAATTTGCGATTGTGTCAATGGACCAATTGATTGGGGTTCTTGATTCTACACCCTCTACTTTGGGGTATCCCCAAGGGGGTGGATGCTCATGATGCTTTAGAATCTGGTAAACTGATTCATAAAAAAAACAATGATTAGGTTTTTAAAGAGTACTAATTACAATTTTCATAAAAGATAGAAACTTTTGAATGTCCTGTCAGCATTTCAGGAAGCCTTTGCTCTCAGGTGATGTGGGCAGGACCTGTTTTCCTTTGGACACCCCGGCCCCACCCTTAAAGGTGAGCATGACCTCCTTTCTGGTTGCAAACTCCATTGCAGAGCCACCGCAGTTGCATTTCTCTCTCATTTGACATAAAAGCTCTGGCCACTTCATATTACATATGCTTGTTTGGCTCCCGTTCTGGATTTTAAACACTTACAAAATTATCTTGGCTTCAGAAAATAGTGGGGGGGACAAAGTGCCCCCCAGAGAGTAGGAGCATGACTAAGCACTTGTTACACATATCATGTATATTTGCATGTAAAGTTGTATATGTACATGTGTACATTTTTGCATACATCTCCATTCATCAGCTCTCTGTGTGAAGTTTTTTTTCAATATTCTTACCCTTTGCTCTGCCCATGCTTCCACTGACCTTTCCCTACGAAAGGACTGAGTCTATTAGCATATGGGAAAAAGGAGAGCAGGCATATTTTCTGGGCCCTGTGTTGCTCAGCAGTCAGCTACATGGACCATTCTTCTATGAAGAAGGTTTTGAAGGCCATGCACCTGAGGGAAGCATGAAACTGGGCATGTACATTCAATGTTGGTAAGCCTGTGATTGTTGCAGAACTAAGATGTTCATTCTGCATTAGTGTTTGCCTAGAATACAGCTTGTTTCATGGAGCTGCTTTGGAATCCACATGAGGAAACAGTAGTATTTTGACAATGGAAATTTAGGGAGGGTTGGTGAGGTGTAGGGTAGGGGCTATGGGTACAGCTCTGCCCACTTAATGGATAGATGCAGCTTCCATGACCTGGCAGATACACATGCCCAGATTTATAGCTGCTTCTGTTAGGGTAGCTGTTCCTCACCAGGACAGTCCCTGAATGTCAAAGGTAAGTCCTCGCCTTCAGGAAGACAAGAACTGTAACACAGAAATTCATCTTTAGCCCTCTGCCTATTGTTCTGGATTCCAACACATTTTTAGGGGAGTCTGTAATTAGACATAGTTCCCACTAGATCTACGAATCTGCTTCAGTAGCGAAGACTTATTTCTTGTTATTGTCTACTGTATATTATTTTTAACAAGAGTTGGTATGAAGAACATGCCAAGGGACACAGTGGCAACAATGACAAAATGGCGAGAAGCTCTTTGAATTCTACTCTTAAGAGGTAGATTTCTTTTCCCCCTGTAGCAAGAAAACCTCAGAAATAAATATTGATTTTTGCCTTCAGAGGCCAAGCAAGATACAAGCATATTCAATATCTTTTCATATCTTCTTTTTCTTTATGATCACGGTAGTCTCAAAATGAATCCCATCTATTACCAATGTCATTCTTTTTGTAGGCTTCAGCAAATAAAGTGGAATCTGCTGCCTCTTTTCTTGAGTCTAGGATAGCTTTGTGACTTGTGTGGACCACATAATGTGGCAGAGGGAAAGGCTGCTCCAGTTCGAGCCTCAGCCTTAAGTAGAGTGACAGCAGCTATTTTCTTTCTTTGAGAAGCTTTTCCTCTAATACAGGGATATCTCAGAGACCAGCATACTGTGGGAAAGCTCAAACTAGCACCTGACGTCACCCACATAGTGAATGGAGCCTTCTTCAATCTCCAACCAAGCCCACTGACTAGACAAAGGCAGATGCATGAGAGGCTCCAGCTAACACTGTGTGGAGCAGAATAACTTGCTAAAGGAGCTTGGCGGACCGACGCAGTCACAGGTTATTGTAATAATCATTAAAATTTTATCCTGCTAAGTTATGGCATGAATTTTGAGTAGAAAGAGAGAACTCGAATGGCACCTAACAGGCCTGCTCTGTCTTTAAATCCAACCGCAGTTCCTTCTGCTACCTAAGAGAGATGTGCCCTGGATCACTGCAGATGGAAGAATGTCTTGTTCTTTTGAAATGTCATCACACTTGCTGTTAATAAGCCTTGTCAGACATTGCTTGATATATAGGTTAGACACCCTCCCATGTCGTCAAGTTTCCACCTACTGCATCATTGTCTACTTGTTAATAGCAAGGCCTATTTGATTTTCTCCTGGGCAACTTTTCCAAGCTTGTGTTTGCATCTTTCAGTTACACTGGAGACACTACTACCAATCACTGACTACTTTCAATCTTTATAGTATTTTCATTCCTAAACAATTTTATAAATCATCTGACTTAAAAAGTGTGTACTGATGAAAATCATTTAGGCAAGCATATTGGTGATGCCATTTCTTCCCCCATTGCTCCAAAATACTGGTTATTAGAATTCAATTAAAAGTGTCTTAAAGCCGGGCGGTGATGGCACATGCCTTTAATCTCAGCACTCGGGAGGTAGAGGCAGGAGGATCTCTGTGAATTTGAGGTCAGCCTGATCTACAAGAGCTAGTTCTAGGATAGACACCAAAGCTACAGAGAAACCTTGCCTCAAAACAACAACAACAACAAAAACCAAAAAAAAGTGTCTTAAATATATTCACTTATTAGTATCAGTATCCTCTTTTCCTTAACCATTAGCAATCTTTGTCTGAGATTTTTAATTCCATTTGCCTTTTTAAAAGCCAAAATGACATCTAAAAGGGGAAGGACACAAAACTATAGAGAAAAGGGACTATTTAAGGAATGAGGGAATAGTCTTCTGAGGGGTATTAAACTGCTTTGTCTTTTAAAAAACAATGAGTTGTTTGGTTATCAGTTATGACTTGACTTTAAGGATGAAATTACTGATTGCTTCATGTATCTGCCTGTAGCTTGTAACTCTGTAGATTAGTGTTCTCCATGAAATCCTGAAGGGATGGACAGTCCAGCAGTTGGTGCTCATGTGTCTTCATTATCTTAGGAACTTCAGTAGTCCCCCGTCCCTGCAGCACCCATGTAAAAATATGTAACATGGGTTGTTCTGTTCTTAGTTCTTCCTCCTCCATTTTATTGGGACATCTAATTTACTTCTGTAAAGGAAACAGCATTTCCTTTCCCCATTCGGACTTCGGCCCTTGTGGTGGGAAGTGTTCCCTGTTCTTTCCCCGAGATTGCTGATGTGTGCAGCCCACTAGGTATTTTTCAGAGTGGAATGGAAATGCGCCTTTTGAGGAGATGATCTATTCCTTCACAGAGAAGGAAACAGGCCTTCTCTGGAAATGATGGCTGAAAATATTTAAGAATTTTCACTGGGAATTTTCTTGGGAGAAGGTGGCATTTGTCTCCCAGTAGTTGAAGTTTAGACAGGAAAACTTTTGAGCAGAAATCAAACTTTGGATGCAGGGTCCATTTTATTTCCCCAGACCTCCAAGTATAATAGGTGTCTGTGAGGACTCCAACAATCAAGAAAAATGCCCATGTGGCAAATGGGTAGCTTCCCTGACACATGGCCATGACTGAGGGCTGTTTGGTGTGGTGGTTCTCTTTGTGAGGGGCCAAAGCACTCCTCTGGGTACTGCTGTGAACCTCATCCAACTTCATCACAGAGTATTTCCCATTTTCTTCTCCTCCTCTCCTTGTCTTGTTTACTGTAGTCTAACTTTCCAAACTCTTCACTGATATGCTTTTGTGGGTACTGAGTGGACAGGGACTTTCATTTCAAATACGATAACCCAGAAAGATAAAAAAAAAATAATTCTTTATGAAAGTCCTCAGGTCTGCCTCCAGATACACAGGGTGCTGGTTTCATTTTACTCTATCAAATCCACTGTGATAGCTGCACGTAAATCCAGGCGGGAGTCCCTTTCATGGCAGGCCATAAGTACAGTTGTTCACACTTTGTGTTTCAATATGAGGGTCACTTTTCCAGCAACTTCTCATTTTCCCAGTCCTTGCCTTGGGCTAATAGTTAGTTACAAAGCTCCATCTCAAAGATGTCAAATATAATGAAAAGAAACAGAAATCATAAAAGAGAAAGATGGTTGCAGTTACCACCACGGGCCCCCCTTACTCAGACTTTGTAGATTCATCACCCAGTTAGAAGGGCAGGCGACTGCTTCCACTGCTCTGGCTACCATGGCCCCCTGATATCACTGGGGTACTATTTGTCAAAGAACACTTCTGGAAGAACAACATAGCAGCAAAAGAAATTGAAGCATGTTTCCACATCCCCGGGTCTATTCACAGAAGCATTTATATCAATCATGAGTTTTAAAAGCAGAGAACTTTAAATTCACAGGGCAAAGGGCCTTTCACTTCTTTGCATCAGAGATGGGAATATCTGGATTTGAGGCCAGCCCAATGCAATAGGATTGAGAGCAGCATAATAGTACCATATTTATGACACAGACTTTGTCTGTTATTTAGCAAAAGGATCCAATGAAGATATGTCTAAAACTTAAAGAAAACAAGCCATATTTGTCCAGAAAAGAAGACAGGAGAGTGTGAAGGATTCTCTCCCTACCCTGTGCCTTCTTATCTGCACCTTCTGAGCCCTTCTTTTTTTTTTTTTTTTTCGAGACAGGGTTTCCGTGTAGTTTCTAGAGCCTGTCCTGGAACTAGCTCTTGTAGACCAGGTTCTGAGGCCTTCTTATGGACCAAGTAGAGTAATACACACTGAGACCTATAAGGGGGAACAACGTAGAGCCTGCCCTGGTCCTCCTGTATTTCAGTTGGGGAGACACATTTAAGAACACACAAATGAATTAATAAACTGTTACTCGGGTCAGTGTTGTGAGGAAAGAGAGCACAGTGCGGGGCAAGCATCTGGTAGAGTAGACAGCAGACCTACGTACAGCCTTGAACAGTGCTATTGGTAGATTCTTGTAGGTTTCCTAGTAACTTTAGAATCTTGATGTCATGCTTCTTCAGCATGAGATTGGGCAGAGGATGTGTATGTGTTCACTGGGAAAACCAAGAGGAACAATACCTGCTGGTATGTTCTCTCCTGTTCTCATAAAACCTGGACTCTCCTGCTCCATATTTGATTTCTAATTTCTTTCTGCTCGGAAGCAAATGAGATTCCTTTAAATTTTTCTCCTGAGACTGACCTTTCTATGACATAATTAAGAAGGTAGTACTGATTCTCTAAACAAAACCAGTGGTGTGGAATGGGCATAAATTGTAGACACAATCGAAATTTGGGTGATCTGATTTATTCATCAAACTTCAACTCTTTCTTGTATTTCTGAATGACAATCTCAGATGGCTGTTAGTAGCCGGAGGTCTTGGATTTACTATGGCTTTCTGTCTATGTCTCTTGCAAGAATATGCTTGGTAGTGCTCACATTGTTTTCCCCATGGGCTCAAGATGGACAGGTGGAGGCATCCACAGACCTGCTGGTTTGTGACCTAGTCCCAGGCTATTGTCTTCAGCATTTCTAAGTGCTTATTTGAAAGATGTAATTCACTCATTGTAGCTTATTTCTAATTATATAATAAATAAGGTCAATAAAAACATAACACAGTAAACACTTTCATGTTTCTACATAGTCATTGTTTTCTGGGCAAAATATATTTGAAACCCGAATTAAAGGATGATGGGCTTGTTGCCCTTAACATAGAGGCTTCTGGAGAGATGGAGCTACTGACTATTTCTGCCCTGGAGCTAGCCAGTTGCGTCTTACAAACAATGAAGCCTGCCCAGAGTTACCTGTGGATACCCCAGGGCCAAGATTACTCTCTCTCCAGACACATCTTGGGCTCCCTAGTTTGTGTGAACTCTGATTCCTGTAGTTTCTGAGTTCTTCATAAATCCCACAAGTTAGCGAGGCACTAACTCCTTGTCGTGTGGCTAGGTGGGGAGCAAATACAATACCTTAATAATGTTGTGGGCTAGAAGTGGTCCTTGCAACAAACAGTAAGGTCCTAACCGCAGAATTTGTGAATAATATTTTATTTGTCAAAAAAATCAGAGTGAGATATTATACATTTTAAAATGTAATTAAGTTAAAGGTTTTGAGATGAGGTATTATCCTGGATTGTCTTGATAGTCCACAAATGCAATCTCATATGCGTTTATGTGAGATAAGGGGGAGCTTTGAGGCAGCCCAGGGGAGACAGAGGAGGGTACGTCAGAGGTTGAAAGAGGCACAGGATGGATTCTCCCTGCAGCCTCCAAAGGGATGTGGGTAGCATTGATTCAGGACTGAAGCATTGTAAAGCAGAAGCGAAGGAAATCTATTGCTTTAAAACTAGTTTCTGATCATTTATAATGGTCGCCGCTGGCAGCAAGTACAGTGAGTAACTGAATCCAGGGTTTAACTTTTCTGTTTCTGGGTGTTTGTAGGATTGATTGTGTATCTACACATGCCTCACACTATACATGTATGTAATGACACTTCATCTTCACTGTTTGAATCCGTATTAGTAAGGAACACAGAAAATAAAGTAAAGAAGGACAGTGCAGTTGGCAAGATTTATAATTTTAAGCATGGTGGCCATGGGCCATATTCCTGAGATGACAGAGAGACTTGGGCTTCTAATAAGGTTGCCATGTCTGATTATCTGATACCCGAGCATTCCAGTTCCATTCGCATCTGAGCTGATACCAGAGACTTATTGTTGCTGGTGACATTTGTCTCCGAACTACGCTGCTTCAGTAAAACCCCACTGTTTGGCCTTCATAAGTGGAGAGAAGGCAGAGCTGTCCTTCCTTCTGCGGCTAGCACACAATCAGCTGTCACCACTAATAAGTTTGTAAAAGGAGCCTTGGTCAAAAGGTTAAGGGTGGTTTTTGTTTGTTTTCTGAAGTTATTTTGAGTACAGGTCGTAGGAACTTGCTTTGGACTATTGCTTTTTTTCCCATCTAGACATGTAAGGCATATATAATCTGATAGGACAACCAGATAGACTAAATCAGATGGAAACAGAGGCAAACACCCACATCGGAGAAATGGACTGAACTCCCAATATCCAGTTGAAGAGTGGAGGGAGTGAGAATATGAGCAAAAGGTCAAGCCCATGAGGGCTTCACCCACTGAGACAGTTTGCTTGAGCTAATGGGAGCTCACCAACTCCAATTGGACTGGGTGTGAACGAGCATGGGATTAAACTAGTTCCTCTGAATGCGGTTGACAGTTGGGGCAGTCTGAGGGGCCACTGACAGTGGCACTGGGATTTGTCTCTATTGCATGTACTGGCTTTTGGGGATCCTATTCTCTTTAGATGAATACCTTGCTCATCCTAGATGTAGTGGGAGGGCCTTGGACTTTCCATAGGGCAGGGTGCCTTGCCTTCTCTTAGGATTGGAGGGGGTGGGAGGAAAGGTATGTGGAGGGAGTGGGAGGGGAGTAAGAGGCGGGGAGAGAGTGGGAATTTGGGTTAATATTTTTTAAGTAATAAAATAATAAAAAATAAATAAAATAAAAATCTCACATCCAATGCTCACCTCTCAAACCCAGTCTCAGGGGGAGGCAGCCTGTGTACATGAACCAAAAGGCTTGATTTAATTAATTTGGCAATGATGATTTGGGTTGATGATCTTTCTTCTCCTGTTTTGGGGATTAGAGGTTAACAACTTGCTTTAGATTTCTTTTCTAGAATGGAGACACGTGAAGTGAGGCAGTTTCTATGTTGTAGAGACTGTTACAATCTCTGTGACAAACCAGAGAAATAACAAAGGAACTGATAAATTCTGTATCATCATACAATGCAAAAATATGCTGACAGTCATCACTCAAGCATAATCTATTGAAGCACTGATTATATATTCCGTTCTGTGCTACAGGGTGTGTAAAGTGTAGAGACAAAATGAAACATATTCTTTGTTCTGAAGCATGTAGAACCTGGTTGGAAGAGTCATCAGCAACTGTGTGGAAACATAGCAGACTACCCCCTGAAAGTACCTAATCTACATTACAAACACTGCAGATGCAGGGAGACCTAGCAAACTACCCCTGAAAGTACTTAAGTCAACATCTCAAGATGCAGTGGTACATCTAGGTACTTTCTAGGATTCAGACCTAACATGCCCATCTAAGAACTCTAAGAAATTATGAGTTTCTATATCACAGGTAAATGGAAGCAATATAAACATTTATAGCAATTTATTTTAAAATGAACAATGAGATAATAAATTGGCAGTAAATATCTACGAATGTAGCAAGGGGAGGGCAAGAGATTTTTGTACCTACATTTATAGTTATGAATGGCCACCTAATGTTATATGGAATTAAAATCAAAACAGATAAAACTTTCCCTAAAATTAAAAATAAATCGAAAAACAAGCAAACCTAACTGTAAAGCAGTTTTCAAGAATAATCTTATGAAGGACAATCATTCTGTCATTTTAAACAGTGTTTATACTGCACAAGCCTAAGACTAAGGGAAAAAAACAGGAAATCTTAAACTCTAATGAAGAACTCATTGCTCATAATCTTGGCATTAATTATGTTAGAAAATTATAAATTATGATAAAATGATGAGGTATTTATAATATTTTTTAAAAATCAGTTTTCAAAGTAAAAAAGAAAATCAAATAAAAAGATAATGTTGAGGTAAAATATTTACCATCTTACCATTTGAATAGAAAATGTTATCATGAACTCAGGATTTACATTCTTCTTTATGAAAAGCTGCATTTCTTACTTCTACGCATTAAGTTGTAATACACTAGTAGCAATAAATAACCACAATGTCAGTGCTGTAGCCCCTGTTCTAGTTAGTGTTTTCTGTTTCTATAATAAACACCATGACCAAAAGAAGACATTCCAAAGATATCAGGGAAAATCAGAAGAAATCTTGTAAAACATAATTACTACTAGTACAATAATTAGCGGATTCTTCAAAAATATAGATTGAATAAATGAATATATGAATAAATTAAAGCTGCCTTCACGCACCACATAAAGTCACTGTTCATAGCTCTAAAAGTGGTAGGATATGAGGAAAAGGGAGCCTCAAAATGAGGTAAACTAAAGTCTCGTGCAATAAACGTTACTTATTCAAAACAGACAATTTACACTCTGAAGGTTACGAAGAATCATATGAGTGATGTGGAATTCCCCTCTGTATGCTGTGAATACCATATGTTAATAAAGAACCTGCCTTGACCTGTTGATAGGGCAGAGTAGAATTAGGTGGGAGAAACAAAACAATGCTGAGAGAAAGAAGGTGGAGTCATAGAGAAGCCATGTAGCCCCACTGGAGACAGACGCTGGAACTTTACCTGGTAAGCCACAGCCACGTGGTGATACACAGACTAATGGAGACGGGTTAACTTGAGGTATGAGTTAGCCAAAAATATGATTAAGCTATTGGCCAAAGAGTATTGCAAATAATATGGTTTCTCTGTGATTATTTTGAGGCTGAACAGCTAGGAACAAACTGTAGTGATGAGCTGCGGGCTGCGTTCCTGCCGCCCTGCTCCTGATCGCCGGCTAGCTTATGCCCCGAAATAACATCACACAAATTGTATTCTTTTAAACACTGTCTGGCTCATTAGTTCCAGCCTCTTACTCACATCTTGACTAACCCATATCTAATAATCTTTGTAACACCACGAATGGTGTCTTACCGGAAAGATTCTAGCGTACGTCCATCTTGGGCTGGAGCTTCATCTTGTCTGGCGTCTCTCTGAGGAGAGGCACGGCAGTCTGACTAACTTAGGAGAGGCATGGCATCTGACTGAGCCATCTACCTCACTTCCTTCTTCCTGTTCTGTCTACTCCTCCCACCTAAGGGCTGGCCAATCAAATGGGCCAGGCAGTTTCTTTATTAGCTAATGGGAGTCCCCCATCATTTCCCCTTTTTCTGTTTAAACAAAAAAGAAAGGCTTTAACTTTAACATAGTAAAATTACATATAACAAAACAGTTATCAAGTAAGAATTAGTTATAATATTTATATCTACTTTATATTTTATCATAACTAAGGAAAACTATAACTATCTATCTATTCTTCAACTCCATCAAAGACTCCAAAAGGTTATAATATTACCTAAGTAAACAAGAAATAAGCAACTTCCAAACTCTAGAAATGACAGAGACATCTCGCTGCCTGGACAGTCACCCAAAGTTCTTTTGTACTGTTGGGGCATCCATCTTCGACCTACAGGCCCATAAATATCCATCAGACATTTCTATGCAGCAGGAAATTTCGAAGGCAGTTCATTCACTATCTGCTGTGTCCTTCAGAATGTATCGCAGACTCTTTCTTGAATCAGGAACCCCAAAAGATCATCTCATATTTAGTCCTCTCTCTGTGGGTTCTTCGTGTCCAGTTTATGCCAACAGTCCAGGCAAGAGCAGTTTCTTGCCCAAGTGGCTATCAAACTCCATAAGGATCCTCTTCAATGCCCATCATCTTCTTGAAGTAGATTGGTGCTGCCAGGAGCAGACATGTCTCATTGTCATGAAAAGCCCTAAGTTATTAAAGCATCTAAAATGTGATATTCTGTAGTCTTTGAAAGATATGAAGAATGCCTATGTAACTTAAATATATCTCTATATATCCAGAAAATCTAACTAACATAACTACAAGTTTTACTATTATTGATAACTATTCATTAACAACCTATATACATTAAATTTTTAAATGAACTACACAATCACAATACCTTAATCAAGAGCAGAAATACATATACATATAACAAAATTGACCTTAAAATCTATACCAATGCAAATTATTCATATCTATATCATCTCCCCCTTTAAATGTAAAAGAACATTTATAAACAATATTTGGGAAAATGGGCGCAGTTATTTCTCTCCAAACTGCTTCCTGCTGAATGGGAACGCTGTTAATCAGATCTTTCATGGTGTAACCTGTGTGCCAGGTTCATCTCAGTCATCAGTTGGGTGAAGTAATTTTCTGAAGTTGTTCACAGCAACCTTTCAGGAGGCCTTGGTTTATCATACCATATTGGGATAGATGCAATCCATAGGGTTTCATTTTCTGTAAAAACAAAAGAATCTCTTTTCCAAAGTATCATATCCTTAGATCCAAATTCTGAAGTCAAGGTATTTTCAAGATATCTTTCTTGGATTAGTTCAGCAGCATTTATAAACAAATATCTTTTAGTTGCTTCTTCCTCAGCATTCAAACAATTCAAAAAGAGCATAATAGCATACAGTATCAAGATTTTCTGTGTATTTTCCATCTTTATGCGACTTTACTTTAACCTCTATTTCTTTTATTTTTACTTTTATTTTTTGAGACAGGTTCTCTGTATATCTTTGACCTAGAATAACTCTGTAAGCCAGGCTGTCCTTGAACTCACAGAGATCCACTGTCTCTGCTTTCCAAATGCTGGGATTAAAGGTGTGTGCTACAACACCTTGAACTCACAGAGATCTGTCTGTCTCTGCCTCCCAGGCATTGGGATTAAAGGTGTGTGCTGCCACACCTTGAAGTCAGAGAAGTCATTCTACCTCTACCTCACAAGTGTTGGGATTAATGGTGTGTACTACCACAACCAACTACTCTTTCTATCTTTTTTACTTTTAAGAACTTTAACTAGCCTGCATATACTTTTAATACATTGTAAACCATTTAGACATTTTCTTCAACTTTGAATCTTTCTTTTACTGTATATCTCTCTTTTTGTGACCACATAAGTCTTTAATTTACCAAGCAATATAGGTAGGATTAAAGCCGTGGCTTTGACAGCTAGATCCAGCCCATTCCTTAGCTTTCTAGCCTCATGGTGGAGGTGCCTGCAGGAGCCATGTTTATGGCCACAACTCTATGGCATTTCAAGGTCCCTGCCAGCAAGCAAGCTGCAACAGTGTCAAACAACAGTCAGGATTGCCTGCTTGAAAGAGTCAGAGTTTGCCCTGGCAGTACAGACCAGAACGCCAGCATTTTAAAACAGCACAACTTTTTTCCTGCTACAGCTGAAAACCGAAAACACACGTTCAACTTTTCATCAACACCATTTAAGTGTTTTGTGGCAGGACCTCTTAATGAGCTGCAACAAACAAGAGGCCTCTTACAACACATAAGTAAAATGTATAATCACAAGGACAATCAAATTGTCATTTGATGCCTGAGTATCATATAAATGAGCAAATTATAATAATAGAGAAGCACCAACAACAAGGATCCAATCTATGTTCAGTACTATTAGTTAGAACAGCTTGAAAAGAGACTCATACGATGAGTAGTTTTTGGTATCTTGTAGGACATAAGTCGATAACTGCCTTTAATTGGAATACAAATGTTATGATGTCCTATGAAAATAAGAAGTAATTCAAATCCCAAGGAAAAATCAAATGCAGCCCCCATTTCATATTACAGCCCCAGGTCCAGTCATAAACAGAGTTATTACTAAACATGTCAGGAGCTGGATCCATCCAGTTCACAAGTTGAATCAAAGGAGGACGAGGAACATACCATGTCTTCAGAGGCACTCACTGCAGGTTTACAGGTCAACACAGCTAGCAGGACCAGAGAGAGATTTTCAAGTGTCAGGGCTCTGTATATTTCATAGAACAACTTCTCCTTGTGCATAGGGTCTTAACTTGGCCCTGGGTGGGCAGACTTGACTTCTGATGTCATGGTCAATATCTCATTCTGCCCTTTAGCTGGAGGTTTGCTACCTTTCTAATGACGTCCACCATCTCCTCATCCTCTGTGGTTGTCTTTGATAGCCCAAGACAGGAGGCACCAAAGAAGTATCCATGATGCTTAGGTGGCTCCATATGCAATCACTGATGTATACCCCTTCCCAGCTTTCTTCTGGATAGGTGAAAAAGGGAAAGGTTAATACATCAGCTTGCTTATTTCCTTTTGAATAAAAGCAGGAAGGTTAGAGTGTGCATATAAGTCTATTGCTGGGAAAAATCCTACAACATAAGCAGAATCTGAAATGCTTTTTAAAGGTTTATGAGTTAACCATAGCAGATGAATCAAAACGACTAGTTCCATAGTAGATAATCCAATGCTGGCCTGAGGGAAAAAAGGAGTATTAAAAGATTGATGAATATCTGGACCATGAAGCCCTCCTATACCATTAGATGAGTCATCAATAAAATGAATATCTGCCTGTGGAATAGGAGAAGGCTGGGCAATTTTTGTAATTACAAATACAGTTCATATGAGAAAATCCATAGTTTACCATCTAGATAATGATTTCCTATCCTTCCATCATAATGAAATTTGAAAGTCCACAGAGCTCAATAGTGATCTTTAAAACCAACTGTTAGTTAAGGGTACTATAATACAGCCAACAAATCAATCCGCGTAACAGTTGACACCAGGTCCTCCTCTGATTTACTGGATGAGCAAGAAGAGTAAGGTAAGCAGTTCATATTTTATTGCACTTATCATGTAAACAAATCCATTCCAATGGTTTATCCTTTTGTGCTGTATTACCTATAGTAGACAATTTAGTCAGGAAAATAAGTAAATATCAAGGAAGGAAAATGTCCACATGATAAAAAAATGCTTCTTTTAGCCTAGATTTAAATAGCTCTAGTTCTTTCCTTGTCTTTTGAGATAATATGCGAGGACTGTCTAATGACATCTTTCCTTCCAGAGTTTTAAACAGACTGGCTAGTGCATAATTAGGTATGAATGAATTCCTTTTCCCTGCCATGACTGTCTAGGCTGTAAACTTAAGCACTTACGTAGGCTCTCTTAAAGTGCCGTCAAAATGTGGAGAAAACTACAAATTTGATTATCACATTCCCCTCCATGCTGCAGGGTCATTCTGGGCAGTGGAGAACACTTATCCAACAGAGGCTCTGGGAAGGCAGTGGGGGGAACCACCACCAGCAGCAGAATTATAGGTTGTGCTGTTTTTACTTTTATTTTGCCTAAATGAATAAAATTTCCCTTTTTTGTCTCTTTTACCAATTTTAAGGTTTGATTATCGAGTTTATATTCATGCAATGAATTAGCTCTCTTCTCCTCATGATTAATATTCCCCTTATCTTCCTTAAGTATTTAAAGTCCAAATTAAGGTCCAAGTGACCCAAAATGGAATGAAATTTTCCCTCTTATTTATATACCTTTTCACTACTCTTTCAGACTCTGTCCCATACTTCTTCATCTCAGGCTGTTATATGGCTGGACAGAGAGAAATGTAAGGTGGGAGGAGACAGGAGCTCAGTGTAGTCTGAGGAGCAGTCTGAGCAGCAGGGAGTCTGAGGTTGCAGTCTGGGCGGTCAATCTGAGGACAGAATAACCCTTTTGGTCTGAGCATGAGTACAGGTGAGAACTCTAGTTTTGTAAAAGGAGACGGCTCTTTTGTTTCCCGGCTGCCCAGACCCAAATGGTTCACACAGAAACTATACTAATTACAACACTGTTCGGCCAATGACTCAGGCATATTTTTAGCTAGCTCTTACATCTTGAATTAATCCATTTTTATTAATCTGTGTATTACCGAGGCTATGGCTTAAAGGAAAGGTTCCAGGTTCTTCTCCTTCTGCAGCTGCATGGTGTCTCTTTGACTCCATCTACTCTTTCTAGATACCTCTTCCAGACTGGCTATATTCTGTCTTGCTATAGGCCAAAGCAGCTTTATTCATTAACCAATCAAAGCAACACATATACAGAAGGACCTCTCACATCATCCAGTGTCTGGCTGCTCTACTTCTCTGTTCCTTCAGCTTTCACCCCCTGATAGCTGGCCACAAGATTTTATTAAGAACAATCAGAATACATGCTACAATATGTTTTTTAAAATAGTTTTAATTGAAAAGAAATAAATTTGGGACAAAGAAACTTCACTCTCTGAAAATTTTCTTTAGGGAAAAATAAAGTAATGCCAAATACAATGAATGTTATCTTTTTCTTCTTTTTGCTAAGGGAAAATCAAGAAATAAGCATACATAAAAAAAGAAAAGAGAAAAGAAAAGGGCAAAAAAGAAAGAAAGAAAACTGGGAGGTGGCTCATTATTACTTCTAATTGTTTGGCCTTAGCTTGGCTCATTTCTAGTTAGTTTTTCTTAATTTAAATTATCCCATCTACCTTTTGCCTCTGGGCTTTTTTTTTTTATTTCTGTATATTTTACCTTTACCCTTACTCTGTGACTGGCTTTGTGGCTGGTCCCTCGCATCCCAATCTCTTTGTTCTCTTGCTCTTTGATCCTCCTTTTTTCCTAGACTTCTCCTATTTATTTATTCTCTCTTACTGCCAGACCTGCCTATTCTTTCTCCTGCCTAGCTATTGACTGTTCAGCTCCTTATTAGACCAATCAGGTGTTTTAGACAGACAAAGTAACACAGCTTCACAGAATTAAAGAAATTGATGTGGGATTCCCCTCTGTGTGCTGTAATTAGCATTAATGAATAAAAAACCTTCCTTGGCCTGTTGATAGGACAGAATTTAGGCAGGTGGGGAAGATGGAACTGAATGCTGGGAGGAAGAAGGGCAGAGTCAGAGACACCATGGAGCCACCACTCCATTAATTTAAGATTAAATGTGCTTAATCTTTGCTGGGAGGCCACGACTTCATGGTGATACACAGATTAATGGAGATGGGTTAAATTAATATGTAAGAGTCAACCAATCAGAAGTTAGAGCTAATGGGTCAAGCAGTGATTTAATGAATACAGTTTCTGAGTTTTTTTTTTTTTTTTTTTTTTTTTTTTTTTTTTTTTTTTTTTTTTTTTTTTTTTTTTTTTCTGGGCTAAGCAGCTGGGAACAACCAAGCGGCCCCCTGCAACAAGAAATGAAACATAAAAGAATGCAGCACATTTTTGCATCATTAAACCAATATTCCAAAACATAAACAAATGTAACACAACTTAGACCAATAGTCTACAACAGGGGAAGAAAGGGTTTCTTTCAGTTTAAAGATTATAGTCCGTGATGGAGGGAAGTTATGAGAGGAAATGATGCCAGAGCTTAAAGCAAAACAAGTGGCAGGGACTTTGCTTACTGGACTTCTTCCCCTGGCTGTCTGAGCTACCTTCTTATACAGAGCAGGCCCACCTACAGAATAATGGCACCTTCCACAGTGGGCTGGGTTCTCCTTTACTAATCGCTAACCAGGAAAATGCCACACAGGCAACTTCTTATCTGATGTTCTGTCTTCCCAGGTGACTCTACGTTTGTATCAAGTGGACAGACAAAGAGAAAACAGCCCCTGTCTGGAGAGATGGCTCAGTCGGAGAACACTTGTTCTTGCCGAGAACCCAGGTTCCGTTTCCAGCACCTATAAGTCAGCTCACAACCAACTGTTCCAGGGAATCTGATGTTATCTTCTGACCCCTGCAGGCACTGACACATACAGTATGCATACATATACACACATACACATGGGCAAAACCCACACATATGTAAGATAATAAAATCTAAAAATTTAATAGAAATAAAAAATCAATAACCATCACAGACTCTAATTTAATTTCCCACTGAAAAAACCAGGATGGTTGCAAAGTGTCTGGTTCCTACCTGGAAACAGGAAGCAAACCTGCAAAAAAGGCCACTCAGTAGCAAGGATGCTGTCAAATACTGTCACGATAAGGGAACAAGGTAAAACAAAGCAAAGCCAAATTCACCGAACAACCTTAGATGCACAGCCACTAATCAAAACGGGAGTAATTGAATCATCAGGCCAACAGAGTCTTAAAAATAATTATCAAAGAAAACATAAAAAGCCATTAAATTATAAGAATCATGTGGTCATAAACAAAGTAAAATACAGGGCGGTGGTGGCGCACGCCTTTAATCCCAGCACTCGGGAGGCAGAGGCAGGCGGATCTCTGAGTTCAAGGCCAGCCTGGTCTACAAGAGCTAGTTCCAGGACAGGCTCTAGAAACTACAGGGAAACCCTGTCTTGAAAAACAAAAAACAAAAAAAAAAAAGAAAAGAAAAAAAAAAAAGAAAACAATTTCATAGAACATTCCAAATCGGTAATAGTGACCTCTTGGGTTGCATGGTTTAACAATCACTGTTTGGCCAAACCTTGAATCATTTTCTGTCAAAATTTTCAACTCAAATTAAGCTTACAGTTGTAATGGACAGTTCATAAGAAAGAGAGACTAATGTCACTTGATAACAGTCCAATTGGGAATTGTATAAGACCAGGAAGCCCACTCTATTGTCATGAGCATGGAGTGAAAAAGAGGTAACTTGCAGATGTAGGAAGTCAGGCGTGGTTTCTGACTGAGGATACTCTATGTAGGTATAGAATTGTGACCACCACCATCCCCCCTCCCTGAATTAAGACAGCTATAAAAGACAATTTTGAGACATTTAGGAAAACTGAACATAGTTATTAGATTATAATGAGATGCTCCATTATGCTCGAGTTAAGCAAGTGATGTGGTTAAAAAGGACATTTTAGAGATAAGAAATAGATAAAAATAAAATCATGGCAAAATGTTAAATCTCAGTATTTGCATCTCTTAGTCCAATAGGTTATGTTTTCTACTTTCCTGTATATTTTAAATTTGGATACCCCTAAGAAAGAAATAAACAATTTGTAACACAACATGCCTGTTCTTTTGCGCTACGCGCTACAGTACGGACCTGTAGTGCCTGTACTACGTGTACTACTCACGTAGCGGACCGCCTGCACTACAGATGGTTTGTGAGCCAGGCAAGGGGCTGGAGATTGACACACACACACACACACACACACACACACACACACACACACACACACACAGAAAGAGAGAGAGACAGAGACAGAGAGACAAAGAGACAGAGAGACCGAGACAAGGATCATCCTTGAAACAAGATCGCGCCTTTATTGTGGTCCAGGGAGGGCAGCTTCTATAGGCTCTCCTTGAGCAATGGCCACGCCCCAACTCTCAGCTGCAAGCCCACCAGAAACCACTCCCCTGCCATCAGGAACTCCCGAGGGTCTCGAGCTCAGAGCAGCTGCAAGCACAGGAAAACAAGTTGTTTGCTCAGAGCAGCTGCAAGAAAACAAGTTGTTTATCCCCTGCAGGCAGGGGGGTCACGGGAAATTCAGGGTCTGGGGGTCCACAGTCCCCAACAAACAATGAATAATATAGTATATTTGTGTATAATTTTAACACCTATAGATTAAAATAATAATGCTCTCCTTTGAGGTCCTTTAACTATATTAGCATTCATAGACAACAATTCTCACTAAAGCATCTATTGCAAATGGGCCCTGTCTCTTATGCTTAGTTGCAAAATTATAAATGTAGTAACAAACAAGGTCCTGAAAATACTTGGTTTTGATGTCTTCCAAAGTTTTCAAACTTGTTTGTGCTTCCACACTCTAGCCCATGCTCTACCGCTTGTGACTTCAGTTACCTTCATGCAGCCATGTGGAATAATTAGGCACATACTGAATTTTATTAATGTAAATGAAGTCTGCAATGTGTGTCAACACACCATAGGTTCAAGTGCACTTTCTCTCCGCATACTCAAGTTTAATTTTAATGACAAATAGCCCAAACAATGACATGCTGTATTTTTAAATGTTAAAATGTAGAGCAGAGAAGATAGCTGATCAGTTGAGTTATGGATGCTCTTAGAGAGGATACAGGTTTGGTTCCCAACATCCATACCAGGTGGCTCACAACCTCCTGTAGCATCAGCTCCAGGGATCCTACCTCTTAGACTCCAATGGTACCCTCACCCAAGCATACATAAACTCATGTAAACACACACTCATACACATAAATAACCTTTACAAAGGTCTTTTGAGAATAAAATGCTAATTTCCCAGTATTCTCTCATTATTCACCTAGGATTTTATATGGCAAGAGGTTGAGTAATTCATTTCCTGGGATGAGATTTTTTTTTTTTTGAGAATAGAAAAATATTCTTTCTTTTAAGCATCTTGTAATGTCCAACTAGAAACAGTTCAAAGTTTTTAGGGAAGACTTGGCTTGCCTATAAGAATGAATACCAGGTGGGAGAAATCACTCGCTTATTAGTTCAGTGTCCTACCCCTGGTGGTCAGGCTACCCAGACTCACTGGTTTTCTTATGATTTTGTTTGAGTCAGACAAAAAAATCTATATTGCATTTATTCCCCCACATTGCAGTATGAAATATTGCAGCTAGGCTGCAGCACCATTAAGAGGATTCTCCATTTTCAGCCCATGGTACCATAAACAGGTGACTGTATTTGCTTCACATTATGATTCAAATATGACACCATTGCTATATTCAAAATCTTCTTTTATTCCAGCTGTAGTTTGGCTAGTTCTCTCCTTTCTCTCTGCTGTGCTCTCTTCTGCTCTTCCTTCTTCATTCTATATGTCCCACAGAGAGAGCAGGAAACGGTTCACCAGGGATGGAAATTATCCCGTTCATTAAGCAACCTCAAAAGACAGAAAAAATATATATCTTCAGATTTCAGACTGGAGTGCTTCATTCTGCCTTTGGCAAGTAAAATATGAATCCCATAACCTCACAGTGTATTTGAAATTCAGAGCTATGGATAATTTTCACGCTAAAGGACATATTTCATTAATTCTAAAAGGCAGTCGAATTGTGTAAAAGCATGCCTTTTAACACCTATAATGTTTACAATAAACATTTCCACACTTGGAAGTTGGATGAGTCTCATGGGTTGATCATGCTGTGCTCATATTTAGAGTATTTTTTAAAGCATAATGAAAATACCACATCACATTCACACAGCTACTCTACAGAGAGCTGTTTCATAGAAAAGAAAAAAAAAAAACAGTTACATTTTCTAAAAGCTTAGAAACAACAGTCAACTCTGCATTGTGCCCCAGCTGAGGCCTGAATAATGAAATGGAAATAAGGAGGTCATTGTTGTGGTGACATCTCCCTAGAAATGTCACTGCATTTTGTTACAAAACACAACAAAGACTGTGGGTTTGCATACGTAATGCACCTGTCTCCTGCAGGCACTATGAACTTCCTGGGACTTTCTGCGGTTTTCCCCTCCATTTTTTCCTTTTTGGGAAACTAAGCCTGAAGGGAGCAAACTTCAGAGGTTGACTGTGTGAAAGTCGATAGAGCTGGGAGTAAAGCGAGCCTGTTCTGAAATCCCAGCCACAAGATGCAGAGGTGAGGCTCGAAATCCATAGGTCACCCTTGGCAATCACTTGCCTTTGGGCCTCAGACAAATTTAGAAACTGGAGAACCCTAAGGAATGCTGAACTGGTGTCTTTCTCCTAACTCCCTGATTTGAAAAGAAAAAATATCACCACCACCTGCTCTCTCCAGTGTGTGCAGATAGTCTGACTTTGTGATTCTTCACTTCTGTAAGAATATTTTCCCAACCGACTACGAAATCAATATGCTTCTCTATCCTCCTGCCTCAGTGTACCTGCCTTCCTGATAAAGCCCTTACCCTCTACCCAAACCTTTTCCTATAATCCACATTATCTAGAAACTTTCTTGACAATGTGGAAGTAATGCAAATACAACTACTATTAATAATAGCAATAATTAATAAGAATAAAATCAAGTAGAATAAGTCCTGCTCATAGATCATATCGCACTTCCATTTTTGACAGGGTGCTTACTTTCAAGAATAATAAAAACTTCAGATATGTTTCTAATGATGTCTTGTTACATAAGTTAGAAAAATACCAACTCAAGAAGAGTGTCCTCATTTAAAATTTATAACCCATTGAACACTACCAGCAAGCTGTTGATTAGTAGATCGATATCAAACTGGTGGTGCTTTCCTTCATCTATTATTTCTCTGTGCATTTTCAGTCTTAATTAGTGTTAATAATAATGACTGGAAGAAGATAGAACACTTTTTAATAAACTATTAAGGACTGTTAAGTGTTAGGATTGTTGTAAGTGCTTGATACTTTAATTAAGTCTAATTCATCCCCAGGAATTACCTACGATCCTTAACCACTATCTATAGCTGCTTTTGACCATTACTTGTACAACCCTCAGAAATCCATATTCTCAGTTTAAGACAGAGAAAGAGCCATGAACCAGTGTTATTGGTTTGTGAATGTGAGGAGTGTCAGAGGCCACATGTCCTTCTCTGACAGTAAGTGGTAACTCGGCAAATCTGGTGGTGTGTACCTGTGAGCACACCCCTTGTCTTTCTCCGCACATCTCTCTAAATCATAGGAATGGTTGGGGTGTCTGTTGCCTGAATGGTCAGTAGCAAAGCAGGAGAAAGGATAGGCAGGGCTTGCAGGCGGAGAGATTAAAAAGAAGGAGAGAAAGAGAGAAGAGAGAAGGAGAAGCAAGAAAAGGAGAGGACAGCAGGGACAGGCTACCCAGCTACCCAGCAAACCATAGAATAAGAAGTAAAGAAAGGTTTATAGAATAGAGAATGATAAAAGCCCAGAGGCAAAAGGTAGACAGGATAACTTAAGTTAGGAAAAGCTGAATAGAAATAAGCAAAGCTAAGGCTGAGCATTTATAAGAAAGAATAGGGTTCCATGTGTGATTTATTTGGGAGCTGGGTGGCAGGTCCCCCAAAGATCCCCAAGAGCAAAAAACAACCAGCTACAGAGGTTCTATTGTTTCTCTAAGGTGACCTGGTAACTGGGATCTTGAGACCTCTTGGAGGATGGTTTAAGGCAGGTCTTTTCATATGGAGGATTTTGTGGAGATCAAATCAATAGCCTTGATCATTTGAACCAAGCAGGCCAGGTGTCTTAATGAAAGAGCTCAGAGAAAGTAGAGAGGTGAACTGTCATTTAATATCATGATTGCAAAGTAATCTTAAGCAAGTTTGTGGGACAGTTCAGGAAGTCATTTGCAGCTTGTTTTATTGAGCAAGTGATTCCTGGAGTGTTAAATTTCCGTTGACATAGTTAGTGAGAAATATTGGCATGGGCAGTAATCAGCAAAGATGATTTCTATCATTAAGCTTCAGCTCCAGTGAAATATTAAGGAAGGAATAAGGAATCTAAAGGAAATAAAAACAAAGCATACATAGGTCTGAGTATAAGCTATGAGGTAAAACTCAATTAGTCAAATTCAAGATTAGAAATGCTATACAACCATGCAATGAAAGTGGTCTGAGCTAATGCTAATCAATTTGTTGGCCTTAAGAAGGAGAACGCTTAGCAGTATCTGAGAGCTTCGTTTGACTGCCAGTTCACAAACTCAGTAATTAAGAGTGGCTCATATAAATTAATCATCATGAATTGGGCTAACAACATATTCTAGAGTGTGCTAAAGAATAGTGCTATATTGACCATGGCTCTCATGCTGTTTATCCACTTACCTACCTCTCTATCCAATGGTGGGTTAAGTTTGTTAACCATGTGGGCACACTATACTTCCTCTGGAGAAACCAAGCTAGCTCCATTCCAGTTGTTAAAAACAGACAAACAAAAAAAAGTATGCCTCTAAACCCAACGTGAAGAAATTCCCTTAGGATTTCTATTTTCTATTTCAGTCCAAAAGGATATTCTTTCCAGAAGAGCGAATAATTGAAAATTACTGCTTAGTATAGACCAGAAGACTAAAGTGGTGGTGGCGGTCATTTAAAGGATAAAATGGTGTAACATTTTTAGCGGTGCTAATTATTGACAACCTTATACCAAACATGAAATTCGAGTCTGGATTTCATCCAATCTAGGAGCTCTTTGGGCGCTAGTTTATTGTCGAAGCATGATCACGGTGTGCACAGGGCGAGTTTAACCGGAGTCTCTTAAGTGATTCCTGGGAGGCTGAAGTTGGGAAACATTCTGAGCTCTGCATACTCCTAAGGACAAATATTTTATTGGAATAGATTTTTAAACAGTAATGCCTACACTGTAAGGAGTACTGAGGCAGCACAATTCTAAGGGAGGACCTGAAGGAGTAGATGTTTCCTAGACCCAGAAGCTTAGGACCATTTTAGGGAAAAGTCATAGCATGGAAACATTACAGTATGCACGAGGTTTGGTCAGCAGCTTAACTATATGTAGCAATGGCTACAGAGCTGTGGGTTTAGACACAAAGCCACTTGTCCATGGTCCTGGCTGTGTAGACGTGACTCTCTATGTACTGTGGAGATATTAATGGTTTTAAATATAAAATGTAAAAGATAATGTTCAGAAAGAAGTAAAATTGTGATATACATATCTGAAGATAAGGACCATTACGCATGTATTTAATTCTGCGGGACCCAGGATGATGCTAACCTGATTCATTATAGAAGTCAAGAAGCACAAAGGCACGTGGGAGTAAGCCAGTGACAAAAGGAAGCTGCAATGGAGACCAAACTGGCTTTCCGATAGATGAAAAAACAAAAGTGAGCCTTCCATCCTGCGCAGGTCACAGCTGGCATCTCGATGGTTGCCTACAGCTAACAGTGTCTGAAAAATAACTAGAGAAGACCAGGTCAAATATTAGAGAGGAGTCCTCTTCAGAAAGCCTGCTTTTCCACCTTCTCTCATCCCCTCCCATTCCCTCCGAGCCTCTTGGGTATTCCCAACTAGTCCCCCTCTTACTTTTGTGTCTTTGTGTGTGTGCGCCTGTGACTCACTGAGGTTAATGCGACTGCTTGTACAAACATGGCTAAGGGGTCATTTTCTGTAGTTTCGGTAACTTAATAGTGTCTACACCTCTGAAGAAAATTAGACCCCTCCCTTCCTACCTCTGCAATCATTAACTGACAGATGTTCTTCAGGAAAGGGTGACGCCTTGTGAATCCTTTCCGTATCTGTGATGGGATGTTAAAGTCACACATCAGTCTCAAGCAAGGGGTCACGGCATCTGTGTGGTTCTGATTGCAACAGCCATGTCAGATGTGGAGACAGGTTGCACAGAACTCTTCCAGCCATTTTACCCTCTCTTTTGATGCTCCCTGGATCTTGAAGGAGGTGAGGTAGATGTCCTTGTCGGAGCTGAGCACTGAGTAATAACTTATTCTTAGCGCTTCGACTGGACTGATGAGTCTACATTAACTGTCTTCTCCTGCACAATAAATAAATAAATAAAAATAAAAATACTACTTCTCTGCCGAAGGCTGAGAGCATTACTGCTCTATGGGCAAAAACACAAATACTTAGAAGTCAGTTAGAAAGCATGTCTGTTTTGCAAAGCAGCAGTAGTAAATTTCACACAAGAGCCCACAACCATGGCCAGGTTTACAGTACTGGGAATGAATCACTTCTCACAGAGTGAACCTCAGCTCTAATCAGAAAGTGGTTAGTTACTTCCCAGCTGTGGTTCTTTTGTACCGATGTGCATATATCACCTGAGAAGTTAGTATCTCCACACACACGGTTAAAATTGTTTATGATTTTTCTCACTCAGCAAACTGCCTTGTATCTTCTGGCATTATGAAAGCTAGCTAATAGGGAGGAAGCTTCCAGTTGAGTTCTAGCGTGGTTTCTCCATGTCCTGTATGGTGTCTTCAGCAATAATATCTTATCATCTAGTTCTGGCGAATGAGCAAAAGCAATAGCAGTTGTCTGTATTGTTTGGGGAATTTTCGGGGGTCTCGCTGGAAGAATATCAGTTATACTAACTCTAGCAGTAGGTTTTTAACCTAAAAATCCATGTGTAAGGAGTGAGTAAATTCCTGAGTGACTGCGCATCATGCTTGTTTACGGATGTCTATGGCTTGAGAACTGCTCCCTGCAAAGACTGTGCCTACCAAGGTTAGCTAAAGCTGCCTCCTTCATCAGCTGTACGCAGTAATCCCTCATGCCTGTCTGATGGAGGACTCTTATTGGTTAATAAAGAAACTGCCTCGGCCCATTTGATAGGCCAGCCCTTAGGTGGGTGGAATAGACAGAACAGGATGCTGGGAGTGAGGCAAGACACTTCGGACAATCGCCATGCTTCTCCTCTCTGGGACAGTAACCATGAAGCCAGCCACCAGGTCAGACATGCTGAATCTTTCCCGGTAAGACACCACCTCGTGTTGCTACACACATTACTAAATATGGGTTAAAGCAAGATGTGAGAATTAGCTAATAAGAGGCTGAAACTATTGGGCCAGGCAGTGTTTAAATGAATACAGTTTGTGTGTTGTTATTTTGGGTTTTAAGCTAGCCGTGCGGGAACCAGGCAGGACGAAAAGCAGACCTGCACGCCTCATCACTACACCTGTCCAACTGTATATAATAAATACACTGCACTTCCAGTGTGTGGGTTCCTCTGTCAGAGTGCACACAGCCTACCTGAACCCAGCTTTCCTGTACATGTGTCTATTCTTTCTTCAGTTCCTTGTCTCTCCTAGTCAGGGATCTGGGACCAAAACCTGGCAAGGATGGGGCACCTATGACTTTGGGAAACACTGTCGTCTACTCGTTCAGGATACTACTTTTCCAATTTAACTTTTTTCCTTTTCTTCTCCTTTCTCTCTCTCTCTCTCTCTCTCCTCTCTCTCTTTCCTTGTTTTTGAAATAGGATCTTTCAATGTAGCCTGGCTGTCTCGAAATAGGATATTTAAAATAGGTAGACTAGACATATTTTAGAATAGGTCTACTTATTGTGTAAATCTATTTTAGAAATAGAACAACTGAGTGGCAATGTAGTAATCACCCTACAGAGACAAAGCTGGGGCTTGTACTTTTGCACTGCCAACCAATGACTGTGATGTTTGAGGGACATTGGATGATGTCCCTGGACCCTTTTCTGCATAGTCACGCACCATGTCCAATAACTGTGAGGCTTAAGAGTTTTCAAATGTGCCTCTAAGAAGGACTTGGATACTCTATAAGCGTGGACTCAGTTTACTTAGTGTCATCATTGTGTTTCTAAAGCTACCACACAAATTTTATAATATTTCATGACTATTTTTGAGAGTAAACACTTTGTTTTCTGAATATGGCCCCTACTAGTAGAACCCATCACAGTAATGCATTCTAACATCAATTTTTAATGTCAGTTTTATAGTGGAAACTAAAGGATAGGATGGTATTTAATACCATACAGATCCTTTTCTGGATCTGTTTATTAAGCAATAACAACAAAAGTATTTTCTGAAAACTATGTGTTAAATGAAACTATTTTAAAAATATTTATTTTATTTTCAATTTTTATTAACAGAAAGAAAGCACATTGAAAAATGGTAAAAAATGCTGTTTCCTTTCATTGGTTTAAATATTTTCTCTATAAAATCAAGACCTTAGGAAACAGACTCTTCGTTAGGTCCATAGGAGAGATAGCAAGAGAAGCAGGGTTTCTGATGCATTCCCCGTGACCAGGGATGTGACCATTCATAAAATATTTACATAGTAGAATGACTCACTGGACCCTGTTTTACTGCTACCAGGGAGTGGCTCTCTGAGACCTGGGAAAGAACAGAGCCCTCATGTTCTGGGTCACTCCTGGCACTGTGTGCATGGCACTTCTCCGATCACTTGTTTGCTCGACTCAGTCCTTAAAATTCATTTCACACACGGTTCATAAATACTAGATTCTAGGCATGGATAGTGCGCCTGATAAGCAAAAACGAATAAGCGTGCCCTCTAGTCTCTGTGGAAATTGTTACCTAGTGGGAGAGCGGATGAGGCCAGTAAAGTGGTGTAGGGATTTGACAGATGTCTGCACGGGATTCCGGAGAGGTGAGCAGAGTGAAGGGGCCTTGTAGATTAGGAGCTTAAGGACCCAAACTCTATTTATCCCTCTCAACATTCTTAGCTACAGGACTTAGAAACAGACACTCAAATAAACCCGGGGAACGTCTACATAAATGGTAGCAGACCACTGTTGTTGAGATAATTAGGATTTCTGCTGGTTCAATGCTGCTGCATGACTGCATTATTCAGGATTTTCCATTTTTCCTCACTCACAGCCCATTAGTGTTTTGTTGACCTTAATGGCATACCTGACATTGAAACCCCTTTTTCTTCCCTGTAGATGCCTTTTGTTTTTATACACGTTTCCTCATAACAAGGGTATCAGAGTATTTTTTCCCATTGTTGTGGTCAAGTATTCTGACAAAGGCAATTCGAGGGAGAGAGGGGTTGTTTAGTTCAGGTTCAAGGTGGAGAAGTCGAGGCAGCTGAGGCTTGAGGCAGCTGGTCACATTGATCTGAAGCGAGGAAGTAGGCTGATGAGCTCCACTGTTCAGCTCCCATCTTCCGTCTAAAGAGTACAGGATCTTGGTCAGAGCATAGTGCCACCCACAGCTCAGGAGTCTTCCCATTTCAGTCTGCATGTTCAAGATAATCCCCCACAACAGTGGTTCTCCACCTCCCAATGCTGCAACCATTTAATACAGTGCTGTGCTGACCCTCAACCACAAAATACATTATTTTTGTTGCTACTTTATAACTGTAATTTTGCTACTGTTATGAATCGTAGTGTAAATATTTTTGGAGATGGATATTTTCCAAAGTGGTCACATGCCACACATTGAGAACACTTTCTCATAGGTACACCAATCTCTCAGGTGACTTACAGATTCTATGAAATTGGCACTAAATAACCATCACAAAAGATTTGGAGGTATAGCTCTAAAGCAATGCCTAAGTGCTTCTCCAAATAACAAAATGTCAATACCCAATCCAGATTTGAATTTCTTGGGGTTGGGGGTGTCCCAATCTTTTCTCCCTGGAAGGAGAAACCAGCTATAGAGATTTTAATCCTAGGATACGTGAATGTTCTGTGATGCAAAAGCTTTAACATTGTCCCATATCTCAAAGAATTATCAACAACTACAACAAACAAACACAAAGACCACATGACCACATCTCAAATTGAATGATGTATGAAGGATTTGGGGACACTGTTCTCTACTCTGTTGTTTATACAATCCTGGAGAAGCTAGATATTTAAATTTCTCAGATGAAGAAGTTGCACCACAGAGAAGTTAACTATTTATTAAGGTTATAGGACTTGTAAATGGTGTGGTAGGGCATGGGAATGCCGACCCTTGATAAAACCTGAGACAGCTCTGCTGTCTTCTCTCTATTCTGCACATGGTGGAGTCACACCTCTCCCCCCACCCTCACAAATTCTACTATGTTGGGAATACTCACGATTAGCAAACTTATGATTGTTTGTAATTTTGGTCCTCCTTATGAAGTATACCCAAAAGTATTTCTGTCTTTCTTCAGCTTTTGAATATTTCTAAGATAACAGGTTGATGAATTTTTCCTTCAAATATTTTCCTTCAGTGAATTTATCCTCTCTATATTCTCTAAAACTTAGAGTATAGTCCTAGTCTTGATCCTCCCTCTTTAGTCTCACAGGGCTAGGATTACAGCTCTCTACCACCATGTATGAGATTTGGTCCAGCTTTGTAGTTGTTTCTTTAGCTTTGAAGGAGGTTAAATATTTTGTGTTGGAACAAAGAATGTTGACCCACATTATACTTTGGTGACATATATCAAATAGCTGTAACATGTGTCATGAATTTTCAAATAATGTGTTCATTATTGGAAAGGTTTGTTAACGCAGGTCACTGCAAAGGTCTTGTTGATAATGTCCATAATGTTTTTTGTCTATGACTAGATTATTTTAAAGTCAGCAAATTTACATTAAGAAGGAATAAGATCACTCAGTGTAGTGCCCTGTTTAACTGAGCTTATTTTGTATGATCATTCTCACAAAGATTTTTAGACTGGTTTGTCTCTCTGACACATCATCTCATTCTGAAGAACAAATTACAAAAGAAGGTGTTAGCCTTTTAAAAAATCAATCAATCAATCTATCTACCCATCTATCTATCTATCTATCTATCTATCTATCTATCTATCTATCTATCTATCTATCTATCTATCTATCATCTATCATCATCTATCTATCTATCATCTATCTATCTATCTATCTATCTATCTATCTATCTATCTATCTATCTATCTATCTATCTATCATCTATCATCATCTATCTATCTATCTATCTATCTATCATCTATCATCTATCTATCTATTTATCATCATCTATCTATTTATCTATCATCTATCTATCTATCTATCTATCATCTATCATCTATCCATCTATCATCATCTATCTATTTATCTATCATCTATCTATCTATCTATCTATCATCTATCTATCTATTTATTTATATATACTTTTTTGAGTCAGGTTTCTCTATGTAGCCTAGCTGTTCTGGCACTAGCTCTGTGGACCAGTTTGGCCTCGAGATCTCACAGGGATCTGCCTGCTACTGTCTCCCAAGAGCTGGGACTAAAAAGGTATGTTCCATCACTGCTTGGTTACACTCTATTTTTAAATAGTCCAATATCTGGCTTAATGAATTTATATCAAAGCAAAAGGTTTTTAAAGATATTAATATTTTTCACAGAGTATTTTCGTAAGTTTTGTGAACAAAGAATGTTCTTGCTAGTCTACAAGTTCGTGTGCAGACAATAACTCTAGCTCTGGAGATCTTGGTACTTTTTTGAATGTGATGAGCAAAGGTGTGCAGAAGGTAAGGAGTGCACATCCTGCCATTCTGTAGGACCCAAGGGCTAAGAAGATGAGAGCTATACAGTCTGCCACTATCCACTGGTTAGGACCTAAGAGCCATGATGCCCAATAACTAAGATGGGGAGAGAGACCCATGTACAGAATTGAATCAGGAAAACAAGGTAGAATTGTTTTGTTCTATGGTTGTGTTTGTTTTTCTTATTCTTAAACTGAAGCAACAAAGTTGGAGGACAATACAGAACTCTAATGACATTCCAGCAACTGCTTCTGGGGAGTGTATTGCTAAAACAAAGAAGATATCAATTTGGAAATAACGAGAGAGGCAAAGTCATAGAGAGTAGCAAGCATGGAGAGGAGAGAGCTAATTGTGAGGCCTGCCGCCAGCATGCCGAGCACGCACAGAAAGTACCTGAGGTCTGAGGTCCTCTGGAATAAATCTTTGGTGATAACAACACAGTCCACAACAGGGATACTTTTATATTTATTTTATTCTCCATTATTGCCAGAAGCCTCAAATCCCACATAGTCAAAAATCTCCATTCACTGCTGCCTGCTGGGCATTTAACAAGGGCTCTTGTAACCGGACCCAGAACAAGTCTGAACATGAATAAAAAGTGCAGGGGCCAGCCAGGCACCACAGGCTGTGAGGTAGCCAAGTAGAGGCATTGGCGAGAAACAGAAAAAGCAGACAATGACCCTGAGCGCCTCAAGGCATGGCTTCAAAAGGTGTCAACACCAATTAAATTGTAAAAGCTCTGTCAGCTTCTGAAAAGTCATCCAGACAGGGACAAGACAGTACATAATCAAAGGATGGGACGGGATTCTGTATGGCCCATGCTGGACCGGCATCCGCATGTGCGCCTGGCAATTTATGATCCATATGTGAGCCTTCAAGACAAGCTTGTCCTTAAAGATGTAAATTCTCTTCTTCTGGAAGCACACATGTTTCACCGCTGGCAGAGCCTGGAAACCTTTACCATCAGGTATTCAATGGGAGTTCCCAAAGGTAAAATGCCATGACAGCTGAATCGTGTGCAAATCATTATGACAATGGATAAACCAAGAAACACTTGTCTAATGCCTTGGCTCAAGCTAAACTGTGACACATGAGGTATGGGCAAGAAGTAATGTGAGTCATGACGGAGAGATTTCTTTGTTGACCAGAGCCTCCATGGAACCTCTCTATTCTGCAGCAGGACATTTACACAACTCATTAGCAAGGGATTTGTTTCAAACAGTAACAATAACAAGGATATAACTTAGCTGGTCTTATTTGGTTAGGGAGCATGCTAACCAGGCTTTAAAGAAAGGTACCATAATCTCAATTCATGAACTCCTGCGACTAACCCCCCCCCCCCCCCCCCCCCCCCCCGCCCCTCTGGCTCTCTGACTCTTTTGCCTACGGGTAACTGTGATAGGTATGGCCAATTTGTTGGATGACTTTCAAAGTGACAGCAGAGCTGTGGAGGAGAAGGAATGCATCTTTATAGCTAGAGGGGGGTTGACAGGGAGAATGGTCAAAGTATTTCTCACATATCTGAAAGCTAAGTTATTTTCCTGGTCTAAAGAATTTTTCACTCACCAGATCAAGTAAAATGCCTGGGGTTTGTGGTAGATGGATTCAGACTGAAAAGTAGACCGTAATGACATTAAATTTCCAAGCAGTCATTAAAAAAAAAATCCCTGAGAATATTACTCTTGCCTATTTTCTTCTTAAGGGCAAGACTACTTACTGAGAGGATTTAGAATAAAGTCCGTTATTTTGAAACTATATGAAGGCTCTTAAGTGTTATTTTGAAGAAAAAATTTAATTGGATATAAAATAAAGTGCCACATCAAGTACTGAATATCAGGCTATGTATTATGATTGATTTAAAATTTTCTTTTAAAATAGAATAGTACTTTGGAAAATGTGTTTGATCACCAGAAGCTTCGAAGTCAGGGGTGTATGTTTATGTAGATTTTACTTCTGCTGTGGCTAGCTGATACTTAAGACAGAAGTGACTTCTCCCTTACACTGCTCTCCAAGGTGGCACTCTGGATAGTAGTGTCCCTTACTTGATTGCCAGGCATGGCACCTCTGCTTTTATAGTATTACTGTATTTATTTCCAAAATTGCCACAATGAGTCCCAGGACTTACGGTGCCAGGTGCCTAGAGTTAATTGTATCTACTCAGAAGAGACATCTAGCACACATAGCTAGCTTTAATTCTCAATTTGAATTAACCTAGATCACCTGGGAGGAGTCCCAATGAAGGATGGATTATCTAGATCTGGGTGGTCTGTGGGCATCTGTGTGGGGAGTCATCTGGATTGCCTTGCCTGATGGGGCAAGATCCAGCCTGAGGGTGCTCAGCACCATCCCCTGATTTGGGGACCTGGACTGTATAAGAGAGAAAGCAAAATGAGCAGTAGGCATGCGTGCATTGTTTTCTCCTCTCTGCTCTTGGATTTGATGTGGTTAGTGGCTTCAAGCTCCTGCTTTGAATTTCCTGCAATGATGAACTCTAAGCTGGAACTCTAGACTACGCATGTTCTTCTCCCCCAACTCGGTTTTAGTCAAGGTATTTTATGACAGCAGCGGGCATGAAACAGGACATAGGGCATCTCACAGAAGTGCACGGAACTTCTGGAAGCGAAGGGGATTTTGCAGTGAGACCAGAAGGAGAAGGTTTCTATGAATGGTTGCCATCAGTCAGTCTTCTGATAAACAAGTTAACTTTTCTCCTGTCTTTCCCAGTCCAACATTCAACCACGTCATAAGACAGGCAGTCTCGATCTCTTCCAAACTCTCATCTAGCACAAAGCCCAGGGCGTGTACATGATGCCCAGAAGTCAAATGGGAAAGTAGCTCCATTGGGCACAAAATTATGTAAACTGAAAAGCTAGTTCCCTCCCAAAAAGCATGCCATGAAGACTACAAATGACTATGGAATTCAATCATAGGGGAGTGGTCACTTGGACAAAATGAGAGCCTCCAAGCTGGGGGTGGGCATACTCATTCCGTAAGGAAGACACATAATTCCTTGTTCTTGGTGAGTTATAACCCCACACTCTGCAAGGTTAATTCATCCCTTAGGCCCCCACATCACACTTGGATTGGGAAAAGTCAATTTGGAAGAATGAGTAGTTTTCTCCGTCTGAAGACAGCCAATACCGCAGGTGATTTTCCATCACGCACAGGTGCAGTCTTTTTGAATCAGCCGTAGACATCCTCTGCCAGGGAATTTTCTCCAGACTTGTTCTTGTTTCTTGCCTGCTTCCTTCTGTTTATCATGTGACCTGAAGTTCTCAGAAAGAGACCACACCTGTGTTAACATTATACAAGGCCGACTGATTAGAGCCTTGCGATTGAGGGGAGTTGGAATGTTGCAGATTCAGAACCAAATCAAATTGCGTTATCTTTAGCTCCTAACTAGCCACTCATCGGCCACCTCCGTGTCTACCCGAGTATCCCTGTGATTGCTATGGGATGGATGACCAAACCACTTTCACCAGTTGAAAGTAAAGACCATCATCAGTGCCTGAGTCTATGGCAGAGATTTTCCCTCTTTGCTGTTGTCCGTCTACTTAGTATTTCCCCAAATGTGTTTCCCTAGTGCCTTGATTTATGACTTTCTCTTGTTCTGTAACTGTGAAAACATCATGAAAGTATTAGAACACAGTATCTGTGGTGACCTAAATCCATGTACCCAGGTCATAACCACTCATATTTGACTTTAGAATGAGCTATCTTTTATTCTCTCTGAGATGAGAGCTGTGTTTGTGCAGACAAGCACCACGCAAAACTTCAATGCCCCAAATTTCTTTCTCCTTTGAGTCTTGTTTTCAGGAGTACTCCCCACTTTATCGAGGCGAGAGATTTGCTAGGAGAGTCATGTTCCCAGTCTTTTTTTCTTGCCTCTTTCAACAGAATGAAAAGATGGTTTGGAAACTCTACTATTAATAATTGCTTCTTTATTCAGAGACAAGATAATCTATTCGAATCCACTGGCAGCCACATACTTGTTTTGCTCCATGTGTTAACAGAGATTACATTTACCTGGTCTTTGAAAGGCTGCTGTCAATTTTCTTATGCACTTTTAATGTTGAGACACAGTTGCTGTTTCTCTTCTTACTGGTTGTGCTGACTAGTTTTTATGTCAACTTGACACTAGCTGGGATTATTGGAGAAGAAGGACTTTTAATTAAGATTTGCCTTCAGGTAAGTCTGCAGAGCCTTTTCAATATATCGGATGACACAGCTCATGTGAGAAATACCATTACCAGCTGGTCCTGAGTGATATAAGCAATCAGACTGAGTAAGGCCCGAGGAGCAAACCAGCAAGCAATACTCCTCCATGGCCTCTATTCCTGCCTTCAGTTCCTGGTCTGACTTCCTTCAGTGATGAACTATTAAGCTGCAAGATGAAATACATCCTTTCCTCCTAAACTCGATGGTGTTTTATCAGAGCAGTAGAAAAGTAACGACCATACTGGCTTATTACATATCTCGATTTTATTTCTTTCCTCACGTGATCCCGTCTATTATTTTCCAAACTGGTATCCTTCTTTTGTAATGATGATTTGCCAGTTGCCATGCAGATCAATTAGCAGACACTCTAGCTTTCCTAGAGCAACAGGTTTATTTTGCACGTGCCTTACAGATTCCTATAGGGTAGCCATTGAGTAGGACTTGGTATCACTTCTAGCCCTTAAGTCTGTGAAAGAGTACAGTTAAGTAATGTGTTTTCACAATGTGTGTTTGTGCTCATGCGCTGTTCATGTCTTTTTCTCTTGTAAATGAAATGTGAACAATGAGTACAATTGAATCCTGAAGGCAGAGTTTTTCCCAAGTCAGTTGCTCCTTGGCTACTGGTAGCCAAAAATTATGATCATGGCAAGTACTTGATGTGCAGTCTATGGCCATGATTAATTTGGTGGCTGAGTCATACATGTGCCCTTTGAACAAAGCTTTTGCCTATCTTATTACATGGGCCTCGGCCAACACTGGGCGAGTACCTCCGGACGTGTTTAGTCATCTTGTGATATATTCCTGTGATCTTTCCGTGGAAACTTTGTATCTGTGGATTTAGTATGACACATATTCCTCCTTCTCTCATGCCGGTGCTAAGGAAGGTCATCACGCTGGATATTGCAATCCACATTGGATAGGCACATGGAGTGCCTTTCAAGAGACAGGCGATTGGAGGTCTTTGATATTGTACGTTACAGAACTTGGTGTGATTAAAAGTCAGTCTGATAAACTGTAGTCTAAATAAACTAGGCTCAGAGCATATTGTGAATTCAGGAAACTTAGAGGGATTGAAAGACAGCTTACAACTGGAAAAGGCCTGGTTTTCTTGTTGACTGGGATTAAAAATCGTAACCTGGCAACCAATCCTCATCAATTAGCCTATCATTCACTGATGCTCCTCTGAGCCTCTGTTGCTGAGGAGTCATTGCAGGTCAGGTGTGCACACTCAGAAATCCAAACCAAGTAATCAACCCATTAGCACCAGGCTGTCCCTTTTTCCTGAAGCTCCCAGCTTCTTCTGCTACCGTAACAAACCTCTCCTCAACACTTCCTTCAGTCCTCCTGGAATTGCAAGTTTTTGCTTAGGAACCCCATCTATGTCATCAGCCTCCCTTTTAAGTGGTTGACTTGAACTGAAATCTGGATACCTCCTAGGCACCCTCTCTCCTAACAGCTCTTCGAAGGGAAGCTTGGTATGGCTTCCTACCTTCAGAGAAGGGCAGAATGGACTTTGATGCCTACTCATTTACTCATGGCCCCCTCCCTTCTCTTTTCAACCCCCCCCCCCGGGGTCTCTAAGAGCTGGGGACATTCTTCTCTACCACTTCTTCTCTCTGCTTTCTATTTGCTTATATGATGATGGCCTTCTGCTGCTGTTACTGGGGGACTTCAGCCTCTCTGTTGGGTTAGCTTCTTAGCTGACTTACAAGTTTCTTAACTTCATGGAGAGAACCACAAATGAAGCCAAAGAGAGAATCAATAAGTAGGTGAAGGTAGTGATTTGATACAGAGAGCTAAAATTATTATTATTATTTTAAGAAGAGCTATTATGTGCTTTGAGATCATAGATCTAGCCACATAAAAATCTATACTGGCACTTTTAGAAATCAGATTACCTTTTATTTTAACAAGTATTTGAATTCTTTTACTATCATTTAAAACTCAACGAGCTCTTTGAAAGTGAGTACCAATCAGAAGGCAAAGACAGAATTACCATGATATGACACTGGACAGGGTGGATTGTCTCTACACAATTACATCTTCTCAAATGCATATGGAGCATGGTAGAATGGTGTATTAGAAAGGATGTTCTAAGAATATTAAAAATTTCATAGCTTATTTGGGTCTTAATTTAGTTTGTGAAAAACTTTATCAAATTCATATTTATGTATTTCTGTCACTTATGAACATGAAAACATTTAAAGATATTAACTGATGATGGAAAACACACATCATGTTTGCAAATGCCTGGATCTCATTCATGCCTTGCTTGTAAGAAAGCAACTGCCCTAGTTTGATTTCTGTTGCTGTGGTGAAACACTATGACCAAAAGCAAGCTGGGAAGGAAAGGGTTTATTTTGGATTACACAGTTTATAGTTCATCATGAAGGGGAATTAGGGCAGGAATTCAAGGCAGAAACCTGAAGGCAGGAACTGAAGCAGAACCCATAAAACAGTCATGCTTACTGGCTTGCTAAGACTGCTTATTATACCACCCCAAACCACCTTCCCAGAGATGGCACTGGCCCAGTTGTCTGGGCACTCCCACATCAATCATTAATCAAGAAAATTCTTCGCAGCCTTGCCTACCAGCCTATCTGGTAAAAAAGAAAAAAACCTAACCAGCACACCAAGTTATGGCATTTTCTCACCATTTGTGTTGTGCTAATTGGATCTTTGTCTGTGTTGTTGTGCATATTAAATGCAACACAGAAAAAGAATCAAAAAGGGTGTTAGTGAGGAGGGAAAAGACAGTCAGTAGACAGAAGTGGGACAGTGAGGAACCCATTTTGGTTCTCAGACTTTTCTTCCTCAGAGACCTCCAAATGCCAATAGTTACAGAAAGGAAATTTCATTTTACTAAATTTAAGAAAATTTAAAGGAAAGTGCTGAGTTTTAACATGATTTTTCTTCTTCTTTATGGCTGAAAAAATTCTACTGTTCGTAAAGCCAGAGTTTTTTTTTTTTTTTTTTTTTTTTCCATGTCTCAGTTTCGGGTTAGTCCTGCAGTAGGCATGGATGAGCAGGGGTCTCTGTAAGAGACACGTGTTGGTGTTCCAAAATAGACCAGAATGGTGTATAACAAAGGTTTGTTTAGTAGTGGATAAACTCACAGAAATAGTAGTTATCCACAGTTCTCTGGGTGCACTGGGAACTGGAACTGAATCCAGCAGCCAAGAGGCTCGCACACACTTTTCAACTGCATTTATAGCACCTGAGACTATGCCCCAAGTGGGCTGGTATCTTAAAGGCTATTGACTGAAGGATTTCCCACAGCAGACACCTCTGTGAGAGAATCCTCTGTGGGGACACCCAGGCACGGCATTTCTGGGCCATGGATTAGAGATATTTTTTGAGGAACCCCAATACAGATTTTTATGTTGTCTATACTAGTTTACATTGCCATCACAGGATGTAAGTGTCCCTTTCTACATCCTCAACAGCATCTCCTGTTATTTGTCTTCTTGATGACTGTTATCTGACTGGGCTGATGGAAAACTTCAATATACTTTCAATTTCTATTTCCTATATGACTATGAGAGTTGAACATTTTCTCATGTGTTTATTGCCCACTGTGTCTCAGCTTTTGAGAATTTTCTATTCTCAGCCCATGTATAAGTTGGGTTGTTTGATTTCTTTGTTTGTTTGGGCCTTTTTGTTGCTGAGGTTTTGTTTGTATTTTCTTGCTAATAATTCCATATAGAATGTGTAGACTGCAAAGATTTTTTCCTGTTCTACAGGCTCTCTCTTACCCTGGTTAACTTTTTCACTTGTTAAGCAAAAGCTTTTTAATTTCACAAGACTAGTTTGTCAGTTTTTGTCTTTCCCCAAGTGACTGGAATCCTATTCAGAGAGTGGTGTCTATGTCTTGCAATGTTCATTCTGTGTTTTCCTTGAGCAGTTAAGAGAGTCAAACCTCATATTAATGTCTGTGATCCATTTGATTTTAATGAAGGACAGGAGACAGGGATCATTCATTCTTTCCATTCCTCATCTTTTGAAGAGACTATCTTTTTGCCAATGTGTATTTTTGGCATCTTATGCAGAGTCACTAACACAATTCTCAAGGAAAAGCAGGGACTGATGAAGCAGATTTCATGATTAAAACTATTTCTATAAACACTGGATTTCGGATTTGGAAGGCTGGTGATTTGACTGAATTTGTAGCTTGTTTTTAGTAGAATGCTAATGTTTAGTGCACCAATGCATCTAATCCATTAGCAGGGGAATTTTCACTAGGTTTGAAGTGTTATTTTAATTTCTTTCTTCAGACTTTTTAAGTTTTCATTGTAGATGTCTTATACATCTTTGGCCAGGTTGATTCCAAGATTGTTTTTTGGGGGCTATTGTGAAGAGGATTGTTTCTCCAGTTTACCTGTCATCATGCCTGTCACCAGTATATATTGAGGTTACTGATTGTTGTATATTAATTTTGTTTCCTGCCACTTTCCTGAAAGTCTTTATCGCTTTAAGAGTTTCTGGGGGGTCTTTATGGTCTTTTGTGTATAGAATCACATCATCCCAGAATTAACAGACTTCAGTTTCTTCCTTTCCTAATTGTGTCTCTTGTCTTGCTGGTCGAAAATCCTCAAGTACTATACTGAATGAGAGCAGAGAGGATGACACTTTATCTTTCCAATTTTAATGCTACTGCTTTGTGATTTTCCCCACTTATGATGATGTCAATGATGCTTTTATTATATTGCAATATGTTCCTTCATTTCATACTATTTTAGTGCCTTTTTCACAAAATGGAATGGATTTTGCCAAATGCCTTTTTTTCATCTCTTGAGATGACCATGTGATTTGGGTCCCTTAGTCCACTTGCATAAAGCATTTCATTTATTAGTTCACATGGGTTGAAACCATCCCTGTATATCTGAAATGAAGGCAACTTGATCATAGTGAATGATCGTTTTGATGTGTTCTTGAATTTGATTTTCAAGTATTTGAGTGAGAACTTTTGCTTCTATTTTCATCAGAAAGACTGGCGTATGAATCCTATAGAAATATCCCAGCTCCAGAGGGTTTTGTCAAACTCATACCATGATTCCAGTGAACTCCCTCTCTGTGATGCCTTCCAGTCTTTGTGAATGTAAAGGAATGATTATTTTAGTCGTGGTCAGGGAGAGCTTTGATTGGAAAGACAGGAGGAATTTCCAGGCATCACTGTAGGAGGAATTCATGTTTTCATTGAAAAGAATTAATCATTTTTCTCATTTCAGTCATTGGATATTTACATATAAACCACGGGTTATGTTTATCAAGAAGTCAATAAATAACACAGTGGCATTTTTTTTAAAATCTTCTGCTTCATCAGGCCCTCCCTTTCCTTCAGAATGGGTCGTTGACTCTACGTAAGCTCTGTTCTTTCAATGCACGATTACCGAGTTCAGAAATTTTGTTACATAAAAATTCATGTGGCAAACATCCAAGAACAGATGATGTTTTAATTAGATAAAATAATATTTACTGCTCCTTTTAAAGTATGTCTAGGTGCTGTACAAAGAGGATTTGTTCTGTCTGCTTGCAAGGTACACTTATTCCAGTACAGAAATGTATATTAAACTAAAATTTTTTAAAAAGAATCCCAGCATGTACTATTGAATTAGATCACTTTATAAAATCCAGATTTGTTACCTAGAGTAACACATTTTCAGCAGTGCCCAGTCGGATGCTGCAATGGAGTTACCGTCAAGGTGGGATTCAGTGTCAGTCTGAGGAAGTGGGCAGCTGGGAGGGGTGTGAAGAGAGTACTGAAGTTAGCTGGCTGGACAAGAAAGCAGAGGGGAGGGGGAAGGGCGTGAGCAGAAGAAAAATGTCCCTAAGAAGTGATGGGAACCAGAAACTGCTTCAGATGCCATGAAAACCTCTGGAAGGAAATGCTGCAGAGCTGGTGAGAAGAGTCGGAGTCCTGGAGGAGGAACGAGATAATGTGAGGCTAGAGAGGCCTGTCGGCCAGGCTCACGGAGAGCCACAGTGACCAAACTATAGCTGGTTTCCTTTTTCCCTTTGGAGGCTGATAAGCAGACTGTGGTGACATTAGATCTCTGAAGTGTATGGTCACACCATCATGTCCTATCACTTCCTACTCAAAGACACTGTGGTTCTCCCTTCTCCGGGCAGAATGAAGTCCAAAACCCTAGCTCAAAGTGAATACCTTTTACCCAACAATGCTTCCCGTACCCAACAATGCTTCCCTAAGTGTGGTAGACTTCCCATCTCAGATCTGCAACAAGGCTATGATTTTATTGGTCTGTGTCCTCTGCCTACACTGCTCTCTGACTTCTTTGTACAAATCAGATCTGTGTTCGTTTTGTAAATCAGCATAATTGCCACTTCCTTTCTCTCTCATTTTTGTTCCTGTTACTTCTCCATCACATTCAGAGAAAACATAATCTTCTAAACCCACAGTCCTTCTAAAACACTCAGTTCTCCTTATGGCATTTCTCACTTTTCTCTTCAGTTACTTGTACATATGCATGTTATGTATTTTATATACATGCTCATCTATAATATGTATTACACATACATGTGTGCATGTGGGTGTGTATCTCATCACTAAACGTTAAGGTCCCAGGTACAGGAATTACGCATGCATTTTACAAGTGCCTCCTGCAGGAGCCTCTAGCCCAGTGCCTACCCTCCGTGCTTAGCTGGGGGAGGCAGGGCCCAATGTATCAGTGAGAGTACATGGGCAAATGTGCTCTGTAGAGACAGCTTTGGGGAGCTCATCTAGCTGAAAGAACATTTCAAGCTTTGGGGACTAGTAAGAGGTAGGTCATTCTGTGAAACAACTTTCAAGTTACCCTGGAGCAGTGGGCAGAAGCAAGCAGGATTATACAGTAGTATACGTCACTTTTCCATCTGAGGATGCTCCAGGCTTTGTGTAAGAAAAGTCACCTGGGCAAAACTCTCTTCAGTTGAGTAAGATGGGATAAAAGTCTGTAATAGATCTGAGAGCATTAAGTAACTGACTCCTCACCTTTGGCAAGTCCGATGAGTCTCCTGTGGTTGTTTCTGGGTTGAACTTGTGAAATTTGTTCTACCCAAGTGGTGTCTGTGCATCTCAAATTTGATTATTACACATTGTCCATATTGCCTTGGATTTCTGTCCATAGTATATTTGATCTTTTGAGCTTGCACATTTGTTTCAGTCTCTCTACTGGTGACTGAATAACACACTGGCTGAACAGTTATGAAAAACCTGCTTTCAGATTTGCTAGGATGCAGCACCACAGCGGGTACATGTGAACTTAATGGGCAGGCTTCATGATGTGTCCAGCAACAGTGAGTTTAAGAAGTTAAAATTAGGAGTTACATAGATGATGACACCATGGAACCACTGGCTACAATTATTGCATATGGTAAAAACGTGGCACGTTAATGTATTAGGTATATAAATATGAATATATATGTATTCATCTGCACACATGCACACACATATAGAAAGATGAATACAACCTGTTTAGTCTGTAAAATGTTACTCGTATGCATATGATCAAAGGTGATCATTTGATGTTGGATAGTAAATTGGTTCATTCCTTTTCCTGTTTCTCTTCCCGAAGGCCATTTCTTCTACTCTCAGCTTCACTTAGTTGTCTGAAGTTCTTGTGTAGGGTTGAGTCCAGTAAACCCCTCCTGGCTGTATCACCAGTCTATGGCTTTGTCCTTATTCAGGTCACACTTGAAAGAGACAAGAAAGTGGGTGCAGGGGAGTAGTCAGAGGGATAAAAGGGAATGGAAAGATGATGTAATTATTTTACAATCTCAAGAAAGTATGTTAAAAAGTGTGGCCTGTTTTTGACCATGTATAATAATGTAGACGTTTTAGATTTCATCAGCTTTCTGTAATCATAACTTCCTTAATTACCTAAATACTGGAAAATTATCAGAAGAAAAGTATGATCTAGCATCTTCTATGAAACAAAAAAAATGTTATAAATGCTGTGGATTAAAATCAAACTGAAACATTTACTGCTTCTTTAAGATACATATGCACTCTCTTTAGTTTTAGAAAGTAGTCACAAACAGTTCAATTCCCTATTTATTTTTAGAAACATGTGTATCTATTTGTGTGTGTGTGTCTGTGTGTCTGTCTGTGTGTGTGCATGATGAGTAGATGGATGTAATTATATATTTTATGAAAATATCTCTTCTAAGAGACTGGAACTTTTGCTGGACCTCACAGGTGATTTGATAACACACCTTGAGGTCATTGAAGACTACAATGGTTATCCTACTGTATAGAGGTCTACTTGCCTTTAAGAGAACAATTTAATGCCCAACTTTATTTGCTTCGAATTTCCAATACAATCAGCTTTTACAGCCTACACTAATGTATAGCTATAGTCTTAAATGATGTACTCTTCCAGACCCAGAGAACAATGTGTGTGTGTGTGTGTGTGTGTGAGAGAGAGAGAGAGAGAGAGAGAGAGAGAGAGAGAGAGAGAGAGAGAGAGAGAATATCTTTTGCTGTAAACAGCAAATAGGTCAAAAGTGACCTTATATAACAAATACCAGCTATAAATGATGGAACCAGCATGCAGATATTGTTTGATAAATGGTATGTTTGCAGTACTGTTTGTCACCTGAGTCAGTTGGACTCAGTAATTTAATCTCTTGTAAAACTTTGTTAAAGATTTCCATAAACTATCTCTCATTTCTTTCCCTTGTGAGGCTTTCTGTGCTGTTCAATAAATCGAAAGCAGAGCTACTTACGAGGGACATAGACACAGGGTCAGGCAGTTAGACAACAGGCAGGCATAGCTAAACATATATCAGACAGACTAGGGATAAGCCGGAAAGTATAAGCTACCTGAAATGAATGTATTTTTTTCCTTCTCGAAGACCAGTATCCTCTGGGGAGGTAATGGGTGAATGCAGAGTGTCTGCAGAACTGTGACAATGTCACAGCCATCACACGAGTCAATAAGTACACATCAGCTTGGGTAGGAAACCATCTTGGCAGGGCAGTGACTTAGAAGAAAGTGAGGCCCTGGGACTGCTAAAGAGTGTGTGTAGCAGGATGTGACCAGCTAGACTTTCGTGAGTCAAGTCTGAGTCACCTCATGACAAGTCTGTGGAATCTACTGAGCAGCCTCAGAGATAGCAGGAACCCAAAAGCATGCTCGCTCATGGTAGGAGTTGGGTTCTAGTTCTCATGATGAAGTTAGAGAGCAGGGGCCAGACTTCCTGTGTACAGTCTTTCCTTTGTACTGTGAGAGGGTTATCCTGCATCAGCAGGAGGCCCGATTCATTCGAACTTATGTAACTGTAGGGAATCATTGAGGAAAATCTAAATAATTATATCCAGGAGAAAAACAAAATACAATATGCCATGCTGGGGTACCAGCTAGCTAACTGTGGGGTGTCCACGGTTTCCAAAAAATGGTATACCTGTAATTTTTAACTGATTTCTTCTTTCTCCTAGTAGGGGAGGCATAATCACGAAGGAGGAAAAGGAAAAGGAAAAGCAATTAGAGATACTCTCTGGCAGTGTCAGAACCATTCCTGACTCATCTTCGCTAATTAAATATGAATAGTTGTAAAGTGGCTCATTCGTGCAAATTTTCTCTTTTAGTTCAGCGCCCATACACACTGAAAAACATAGGCAGAAGGGTTGAAGACGATTGATCTGTAAATATGCAGAATTGAAAATGGATGAAAATGGTTTTGAATGTCCAATAACTCAATATCTCTATTTTAAACATGGGTAGAAATGGGCATGTAGTTCAAAGACACTCAGGATTGGGGGCATTGATTATTCTAATGGGTTTGTTTTAAAATGTGTCGTGTTTTCTGCTTAGTTAAGCAGGTCTAACGATTTCATTTCACCATCAGGAAGAAAAATGTAATATACGTATTATATATTTATATATCCACAATATATACCAGCCGCAGGAGTAGCAAATACGAGAGACGGCAGATGGGAACCGCTGTTGCTGTGCAGGGGTGAAATACTGTACCCTGCAAAGAGAAGCAGTTTAGACTGAGCTCTATGTTACTATGCCAGAACGGACCTTAACTCCTCCAGTAGAGTTCTATAGGATATAAAAGAATTCTTGAAAAAAATAAATCAAGTTTGGAATTCATAGAACATAATTATTCTTTTTATTTTTTCATTTGTGTCAAATGTCAATAAGCTAAATTTATCGAGACTAGATTTTGAAAGGAGAATCTACTTTTATGAAGTAAAATTTAACTTTGTGTAAATCTTGAGCGCTGCAGAACTGTTAAGAAAGAACATGATTATAAGGAGCATTAAATGAGCAGTTTGCTGAACAGGGTCCACGGCTGCATATTGTAGGAGAAAGACTTTTGGAATTAACATCTGTTTCTTTATTCAGCTCGTACCTTAGAAGCAAAAAGAACCTAGTTTTCATATTGCGAACTAAGAGGCTTGTGACTGTGAATTTTCGTAACGGACTTTTAACATTCACTATTACCTTTGAATCTTCCCAAAGTGGAGAGCATCCTGAAGGGAGGACAGGGAGGATCTACCCTGGTGTGGTTTGCATTTTCCCTCCTTCATAGCAGAAGTGGGTCTGGGAAACTCTGATGAGCAGACGCTCCCTCAAGACGCTGAGAGCTAGCAGGTTTGACACTGGCCAGAAATAACAACACTAAATGTTTTTTACAATTTTTACATTTGGGTAAAAAACAGGAAAGGGAGAGGCACATTAAAATTATTCTTTAAAAAAAAAAACCAAGATGAATACAAGCAGAAAAATATAGCCTTTTCTATTTGGAAAAATGAAAACTGACTTTGATTATCCAGATTGTTTACTTACATGCTTTTGAGCATGCTTCTAAAGGAGTCTAAAATTTCTGTTTACTTTTTCCCCAGTGTGGGCTACTGCGCTAAGACGACAATTTTTTCATTCACCTCTCTGACCTGCTCGCACATTCCCTCCATTGGAAAGACACACACAGCCTGCTGCTCTCAGTCCTAGGAGCGGGTAACACGCTCACACACTCGGAGCAGGTCACACACTCACACACTAGGAGCGGGTCACACACTTGCACGCTAGGAGCAGGTCACAGGCTCGCACGCTAGGAGCAGGTCACACGCTCGCACACTATGGGGCTTTTGCATATTTCTTAACCAAATAATTCTTAATATTTGTATTTTGTAGTTACATTTTTCATCCCCATCAATCAGCATTTACTAAACACGAACCAGTTAGTAACTGCAAACACTATCCCAAAGTGCTAATTCGAATATGTTATCGGGGGGCAGAAAACGATGTTGTTATTGAGTACAATGCTATTTTCCAACTCTGAAAGAGATAGCATGGTAATATGAGAAGAACTCCGGATCTTTTGTCTTTTCGTGCTTTCTTTTGGATGTCCGTTTTCAGAGCAGATGATAAACATCTTTCCTGTTTCAGACCATTGTGGTATTGCCCCGGGTTCCTTTTGAAACGGTCCCCACTTGCCTCTGTCGCCATAGCTGTCCATTATCCGGCAGCAGCCGTGGGCTAGCAGCTCACATCAGTAAATGCTCTGCTTTTTCTTTAAGGCTTTTCTAATTTTTAATTAAAAAGAAAAGCTAGATTCTTGCTGATCACCCAGAGTGTGACTCTCCATGGTTACCTGTCACTCAAAGAGCTCCGGCTCTGAGGAATGCTAATTAGCCCCGCTAAAGCACCATAATTGAACTGGAGGGATGACTGCGGAAGGTGCAGGCTGCCTTCATTCAGAACCGCCTTGCCGTCTAAATGGATGGAGCCATCCTGACAATGTGAAGACATAAAGGGAGAAGAAGAGGAGGAAGGAAAAGCAACAACATTCCATCTGCCATTTTTTACTCCTAGTTTTAAAGTAATTATCAAGATGTAACCTGGATACCGTATGAATAACAACAAAAAAAACAAAAAAAGAAACTTTTCTTTAACCCTCAGAGAGCGAGCCAGACAGCACCTGCTTGACAATGATCCCTATGGTGGCGAATGCATTGAACTGTATAGAGATGCATCATTTGAAACAAATAGATGCTTGGGACATGGGCGTGGATGACCAAAATGTTGATATTAGGCACAGGTTTAAGAGAAAATAGATTTTATTTAAATCAGGGTAGGATTTGAGTCACCGACCTCACAGGAATGCTGTGTTATTCTCAGAGAAAAAGAGAGTACATCTTTGACATTGCAATGTCCCACAAACCTGCAGGCTTGACATTCAGGTGACATCGGTGGGATAGAAAACCTTAGGCTGTCGCGAAGTGAAAGAAACAAAGCTAATGCAATCGGGTGCTAAATAGTTTTCCTCTCTTCTTAGTCTTGGTTCTAAATATTAATGGGAGAACTTAGAAGTGGTGAGTAACAGAACAGCAGACATGACAGGGCAGCATAATGTTTTATATTATCACGGAGTTATGGCTTGGAACTGCTGGGGACTTAACATCTTAAAATTAAAACATTAGACAAATTACACTTTAGCAGACTTCATTCGAGCCAAAGACAATCTCCACGTCAGGAGCCTGTGATGGAGAACTGTGTTTATAACCGGGGAATGTTGATGCCCAGGAAACAGGAAGTGGGTCCCACAACAGCTTAACTGGTTCCAGGTGGAGACTGCTGTTTTGAATGGGTCCTCATTAGCTGGTCGCCTGTGATTTGAGGAAGTTTGATGGCTATGATTAGCTGAGAGTCATAAAAGATATCCCTATAACTTAGCCTTTCTATTTATGCCTGTTAGGCCTCAGTTAACTATATTGAAACCCAAAGTAAGGCAGTATCCTTAGGCTGTGTAGTGTCAAACAGCTACCACAGGTATACAGCCCAGGAAAGCGAGGCTTAGAGAATCGGTGAAAGCCCCAGTCCATGCAGAGGATCTGAGGACTCTCGAGGCAAGTATATCATTTCAGATGATCGATCAATGTGATTTGATTGTAGGTAAGATAGTAAATCGAGCAAGAGGCATGGGATCAGAGCAATTTATCTCTTCTTCATCACACTGCAGGGTCTGTACTACTGGAAGCAGAGCTTGGTACTCCTCATAAGTTTATTGAATGAATGAATGAATGAATGAATGAACAGGCATATTCTTAGACCACTCAAGTTTTCCACAGAACCTTCAGATGTTTGAAAGGCTAAGCCAACCATCAGATGATTTTCCTTCCTTCCCTTCTTTCTTGTTTCCTTTTCCTTCTCTTATTCATGTTAGCAGTGCATCAGTGCCCAAGTTAGACTGGGTGTGGTGGCTTTGACAAATGTCTTTAATAGAATGACTGGAAACTCCTGGTGTCCTCACTCACTTAGCCATTGTGTTGTAGGCGAGTTACTTTCTCTGTCAGAGAAACAGTTATCACACTCCTGAGCCTCATACATGGGAAGCCTAATGTGACCGTAAGAGGACAGACAAAACCACAGGGTCTAGTGTCCCTGAGTAGCTGCCATAGCCCGGGCACTGATGGAGGATTCTCATTGGCTAATAAACAAACTTCCTTGGCTTTTTGATAGGGCAAAATTTAGATAGGTGGAGTATACAGAACAGGAAAAAGGAAGTGAGGTAGATGGCTCAGACAGTTGCCCCGCCTCTCCTGTTTGGGGCATACCGCTGTGCCTCTCCTCAGGGAGAGAGATGCGATGAAGCCAGTCGCCAGGTCAGACATGCTGAATCTTTCCCGGTAAGACACCATTTGTGGTGTTACACAGATTATTCGATATGGGTTAGTCAAGATGTGAGTAAGAGGCTGAAAATAATGGGCCAGGCAGGGTTTAAAAGAATACAATTTGTGTATTGTTATTTTGGGGCATAAACTAGCCAGGCGGCCAGGAGCCGGGCAGGATGAAAAGCTGGCCTGCCCGCACCTCATCACTACAGGGTACACATTATTTTATGTAATGCTGACAACAAACTCGTACTTGTGCTATTATCTACATAGTTTTGCAGAGAGGAAAACTATCGCTAAATACAATAAAAAAATTTTCTTGGGTTCACAAAGATATCAGCAAAAGAACTAAAATGTAAACAAAGTACTTTTTTCTTATACCTATGCTCTTTATAGAACACTGTTTTAGTTCATCTCCTAACCACAGTTGCCCGGTTCACGTGCAAGTCCGCACAACTCAAAACTGACTTTCTTGCATGTCCTCACAGAGTTGGCAATTTGTTTCAGACTTGAGGAACTTTACCTACTAAGTATGGATCTTCCTACTCTCCTGGTGCTAACAGAAGACTTCTCTGAAGTGGTGTTTAGTGGGAGGGTGGTAGGTCTAGAAACATCTGGTAGATGGGCCTTTGGGCACATCTGTGGAAGGTTATCTTGATTGCATTCACTGAGATAGGAAGATCCAAAGCTCCTATGGCTAGGCAGTCAGTGGCTGGGATCCTAGACTGTATAGGAAATACAGCCATTTGTTGTCCACTGCTTTTTGAGTAAGGATGCAACATGACCGGCTCTGACATGCCCCTGCTGCTGTGTCTCAGGCATCACTATATGGACTGAAGCGAAGAAGTGGGAGCCAAAATAAGCCTTCCCTTCCTTATGCCGCTTTTGTCAGGGTATTTATTTCAGAATCAATGGGGGTAAAATAAGACCCACATGAGGAAGTGAGAGCTGATGAGAAACACAGGGGTCATCAGTTCTTGCAGGATGGATGGGCAAGCAAAGCAGTTAGAGCTTTGTATCAGCTATCATAGGAAACAACTGCAGAGGATAAAACAGATTGCGAGTCAAGGAATGCATCTATCACAAAAGAAAAGGGTGGAATGATTGGATAATTTCTTCTCAGGGCTGTTTTAAAAGGCCACGGCATGACAGAAAAAGGAAGAAGAAATAATTTAAAGTATATAAGTGTTTCATCTGCCACACCCTTTCCCCACTAGTAAACATGAAGTCATATCTTGTCACAGCTGGATTGCTGCAGCCAGCCCCTCCTTCCCCTGTACCTACCACTGCCTTTACTCTAAAGCAGTGGCTCTCAACCTGTGGGTCACGATCCCTTTGGGGGTAGATCAACCCTTTCTTAGGGGTTGCCTGAGATCTTCGGAAAACGCAATATTTACATTACAAGTCATAACAGTAGCAACATTACAGCTATGGAGTAGCAAAAAAGTAATTTTAAGGTTGGGGGTCACCACAACATGGGGAACTGTATAAAAGGGTCATAGTACTAGGAAGGTTGAGAACTACTGCTCTAAAGGAAAAGAAACCAACTGACCATAGTGTCAGAGCCCTGAAAGAATCAACTCAACCAGCTGCTCCTTGTTCTCAGTGTGCAAGCATTTGTTTCTCAGCTTAGCCTTTTCTGTTTCTTCTTTCCTTGTTTACTAGACAGTCTAATTTTAGCTTTGTAATTAAATATCATTACATTAATAAGCAATACCAGAACGTATTTGTTTCAAAATTGGCAAAAGGCTATTTGCTGATTATTTGTTAAGGATCCTTTTTCTCAGTACTAGTTTTGTTTCTGATGTTTTCCCAGAAGATGGTATCCTCATTCCTCACACCCCTTTCTTCTTATCTAGCTGATGACTGGAATTGCCCCCTCTCCTTTCTGCAGCTGGGTCTGCTTCCTATGGTAGTCCTTTCTTCTTTTCCATACTTTGTCAGTCAAACACTTACATAAATGGGGCACAGCAAGATGAAGAGGAGTGAGCACACGTTAGCAGAAGGATGGACAGAGAAATATCACCTTAATAATTGTAAGGCATCTTTATGACGCCTGAGTTGAGACCAGGAGCTGGGAGATCTGTTCTGCTGACTTCTTATTGTTTTTGAAGGCTGAGTGTGGAACGCCCCAGGACATGAATGAGCCACAGACGGTTCTGACTTTTAAGATGTATGTATTACATTACTGTGGTTATTTACACATTGAGTATGTCTGGCTTTTTTTTCATATTATCCCCTATGACTAGTTCTTTGATCTTCATTATTATAAAGAAAATTGAGAGCCAATAAAGTAAGTGCTACCCTGACTGATGTGGAGGCACAAGTGACAGTAGCCATGCATCCGAAACGACCAAGAGAGGGGCAGACGCTTTCAGTCTCTGACGTCAGAGTATTTTTTGTATGATCCATTATCAACTCTATGTGCTCCATTTTTATTGTGTTTGGAAATGACATGATGTGAGTACTTACCACAATTAAATTATCCGAAATTTTATGCTATTTATCTTTGGGTATTTAAAGCTGCAGCGCTTCTGCTGCCTGACATTGTGATTATCTCCTGACATTTTCAAAAGCAGTAGTAAAGACTGTCTCTCCAGGGACCTGGAGATGGATGTGGCTTAGCTGGTACAGTGCTTGGTTGGCACGCATAAAGCCCTGGGTTCAAGCCCCAGCACTTCATAAACTAGGCATAGAAACACGTGCCTAAACTGGAGCACAGTGTAAGTAGATGCAGCAGGTCCGTGTTGTCTTTGGCTGTACGGGGAATTCAAAGGCAGCTGGGGTTACAGGGAGACCCTGTCTGGAAACAAAACTATACTTCCAAACTTTCAAATGGACTAAGAGTCAAAGGACAAAGTTCTGGCAAATGAGATGTTAATAAATTTAGATGTTAATGACTGGTCTCAGTTTGAAGAGATGAGGCACAGTTCCCCCTTACTTCTTCCTGTTGTTAAAACAAGTGGAAAACTGTTTTTGGACCAAATGGATGAAGCCAACTCCCTTGGAAGCAAAGCTTTCTTGAGAAAGATGTTGAGATTCTCATGAGTTCATCCAATAGAATCACAAACTAACTAACTAAATAATCTAAGCTGCTTGGTCAGTGGGCCCCAGTTTGACTCTTTTTTTTCTACCACCACAGAGCCGGGGTTAGAGAGTGTGCTACTATACCCACTTGTGTGTTTTATGTTTCTGATTTTTATTTACTTATTTTTTTAAACATGGATTTTGTTTGCTTGAAAGTGAGACCTCAGCCCTCTAACACCCCTGTATCCAAAGAGTCTGGAATGTAGTATTAAGTTAGGGGTGTCACCCTAGCCCCTGGCAATCATCCTTGGGGCATCAGTGGAGAGCCAATGGAGCAGAAAGATCCATCTCAGGCCCCCTCCCTTGGAGAGTTGCCTTGGGCTGGACTCCACCTCCGGGAAAGCCCACCAAATATTGACCCCTACCCAGGGAGGATCAAGACCAGAAACAGGAACAAATGGTTTCAGGTTTTGCTTGTGCTCTCCCTCTCTGTCCCACATTCCCATGCTCCCAGCCACCTGAGAGCACTGCATTCATTAAACGTGGGCATTTTTGACTTGGTCTAACCTGGTCTAGTTTGGTTATTTTGCATCGGCGGAGAGGCCCATCTTAAGATTTTACTTAACAGGTTTTAGAGACTGAACTCAGGTCCCTGTGCTTGTATAGCAAATAAACAGTTTACCAACTAAACTAACTCCCTAACCCCTTAACAACACTTTTTTTTTAAAAAACCCCACAGAATCTTGAACACAGTCTCAGCTCTGTGTAAATAGTCACACTGTCTACATTTATGAATGCATTTCTATTAGATGAACAAGAAGGATCTTAGTTAAACCTATAGGTTAGTTCATGTTACATTTAATAGCCGTGTATCACATTCATACTGGTATGAATACATTAAAACAAAGTAACCATTTTGAACGAGAGTGTTTACATTAGTATCTTTTGTTTAAGTATTATGAACCAAAAGAGAGTTTGGGATGTTCTGTAGCATATAATGTTTGGAATGGTTTATAATTCAGCTTTGTCAGAAGAAATAGAGTGGGCACTTGATACTAATAAAGGATATGCTCTAGACCTTCCTGACTCTCCTAATTTAGACAGATATAATTTCCACATAATGCAAACAAATTATAATGACCAAAAACATTTGATATTGTCATTCCCTTAGGGAGATTCAAAGTCTGTATGAAGTAGAAGAGCAATAAAGCTGGGAGCCGTGGAAGCCGCTCTTGGATGTACCTGTTCCATCAGCAGCTTAGGCTGCACTTTATGCTTGAACAGCAACAGCGAGACCAAACAGGTGCCATAGGGTAGAGTGGGTTGGGTCAGGCTGAAGACTAGAAGTTATTTGAGAATTAAGACCTTGTAGGTGCTTAAAGCCAAAGGTCTGTTACAGGGCACTGCAGAGTTTGTTCTGATCATTCTCAGGGGAACATTTTATGGCTGTTGTTATCTAATGACCCCTTAGCAAAGAAGTCAATGGTTAGCAGGAACCACTGAAGGGCAGAGACAGCTCCGTAAATGTAATACAATTGTGCTAAGTGCTTCTTTCTAGCATTGGGCCAATCCAGTAGCAACTTGTGCCATTGCTCTTATAAGGGAAGAGTCAGTGGGAAGTGCATAATTCAAGACTGATTGACTCCAGATAAACACGGTCTTGACAAGTGGAGGCTTTCAGGAACTATGGGAGCACAGCAGCTCACACTGCTTGCAGATGATCACGTATTAGTCAGAAAACTACTGTGGATAAGGATTCACTTAACAACAATAAAGTGCAGAAAGGTAAGTACTGTGACAGAAAGGTCTTACTGAAGGAACCAGTGTAGATCTCTTAACGTACTTGTCAGTTAGCGCGTGCTTAGCAAGGTCCTAAACTGTGCTGAGAACTTCATGCAGGTAGTCTTATTGAGTTATGTCTCATGGTTGCTGACCCAGAGACCAAATCAGGGCATCCCATCTGCAAAGAAGGTGCTCTACCTCTGAGCTACAAGCCCTACCCTGACTAAGTCTTCAATCTCTGATGGTGTTACATTTATTGATTAAACAGAAACTGAAATTTAGAGAGTTGAAGAACTTTGTTCCAAATAACAGAGCTCATAATTGACAACACTAAACCACAACCCAGGCTGCTATGACTCCAAGCTCATTCCCTTTGTATGAAATACAAACCAACTTATGAGGAAAAATTGAGTAATTGTAAGAGATTTTTTTTTTTTTTTGAGACAAGGTTTCTCTGTGTAGCCCTAGTTGTCCTGGAGAGCTCTGTATCTCTGGAGAGCAGGCTGGCCTTGGATTCACAAAGTCTCTGCCTGCCTCTGTGCTGGGATTAAATGTGTGTGCCACCACCACCCAGCTGTAATAGATTTTTTTAAAAGAAACAGTGGATCACATTTTTATAGCAATAGTTTCTAAATAGGCCATCGAAAATATTCACACCTATGGAACCTTTTGAAGCTTTTTTTTGAAGAGGCTCTACTTTTGTTTGCTTCTAGCAAGAGGCACCTGGTCTTCCAAACCCATTTCTCAGTTTTCTGGTGAGTTTACTCTTCCCAGAACAAACTGATTCTAGTGCCCCATCTCCATCTCTCAGACGCCTAGGAAGCTACATGACATCACGGATCTGCAGGTATCTAAGGGAAAATAAAATGGAACTTTCCCTGGACCGAATGATTGGGAGTCAAAACCATACTTGAGAAACAGAACTTGGAATTGAAAACAGGTCTGAAAGTGAAAATAACATTCACAAAGGAAATCCCCCAGGCAGTAAGACGCAGTACAAGCAAGGACCCGAGTTTCCATCTCCAGCATCCAATCAAGGCTAAAAGACAGATATGGAGGAATGCACGTGTAACCCAGCACTGGGAAATGGAAGCAAGATGGTTCTAGGGGCTGGGTCCACTGGGAGTCCGGCAAACTTGGTGAGCTCCAGGTTAAAACAAGACTTTGTCTCAAGAGTCAGAGGATCAAGGAATTTGCTGAGAGATTGTTGCCCAGTGTCATCAACAGCTACACTGGTAAAGTCTCAGTAACCTGACTGCTCAGACGTGAACAGAACAAGGAAGGCGTCAGTGAACATGCCAAACCAGACAGGGAAAGCCCCAAAGGCCCCAGCCCTGCCGTAAGAACTATGGGCAATTGGGCAAAGCAGGGAGCAGGAGAGGTCGTTTGCTCAGTTTTCTTCTGAGCTTTGCTCTCTCAGGGACAAACTGATTCTAGTGTTCCCTTTGCAGTGGAGCCTCTTCGGAAGAACACACCAATTGTTTGTACAATGCCCCAATGTCAGTCCTGAAAACACACATACAAGTGACATTATATGGACTCGTGGGGTTATATTTAGGAATATCTATGTACATACAAATGCATACATGTATTTAGGGGCATGCGTGTATATACAAATATATACATGTATGCATATTTAGGAATATATGTAAATACAAATACATATGTACATAATTAATAACTAATGAAAAGTGGGGCCATGAATTTGCAAGAGAGAGGGAGGGCCATATTGGAGGGAAAGACAACAGGGACGGGAGAAATGCTGTCACTGAAGTCACAATCTCACAAAAACAAAAAGGCTAAGATGGGGTAGAAACTGCCAGAACACTCAGCACTGGCCTCTGGCTCCACATGAACACACACTTATGGATACACATTCACAAAGAAAACTTACAATGAGATTTATTTGCAAGGTTGAAAGGTTCAGGCAAAAGCAAAACAGCGTTGAAATAAGGAAAGCCAGCAGAACCTTTATTTCCTGGAGATGTTCCAGTATTGATAAATCTTTCAGGGAAAAACATAAAAAGACTATTTTTGACAGTTTAAGTTGGAGGAAACTTCATAATAAACCACGTAATCCAAATGGTGTTAATGCACCGTGTTTTGCTTCTCAACCATTTCTTACAAATTAGTATTAACTTTTTATGGTGGACAGAATCACCATTTCATTTGACTTGTCTCTTTAAATACTTTATTTTTATAGTTTGAAAGGTTTTAGGATTAACTGTATAGATGAGGAAAATTCAGAGTATATATGTATATATATATATACATATATATATATATATACACACACACACACACACACATACACACTCAAACAATCGATCTAATATTAACTAAGCTTCATGAAGGAAGCACCTTACTAACTAAGAGGAGATTGCAGTTAGTTCTTCAGAATGGCAATAACTGGATTTTAAGCTCTAGGGATGGAACCCAGGGCTCCACACATGCCAGTCGAGTGATCTACACCTCACCCTCACCATAGATGCTACAAAATTCTCACTCCATTCGCATTTATTTTAAGCATCATACTTAGCGCCTTCAGAAGCAAAGCCTTTGAGCCTTCCTTGTGACTTTACTGGCCTGGTTTTGGACTTGCAATTACTCCTGCTGAGGCTCTGGGGAGAGTGCCCTGTTGCCCTGCATTGGATTTGGTCCCTCTCCTGCTGAGGCTCTGGGGAGAGTGCCCTGTTGCCCTGCATTGGATTTGGTCCCTCTCCCACACTCCCCTTGCTCTCCACTGAAGCCACAGGATCCTGGAGGATAATGGTCACTCAAATTGGAAAATGTGTCACTTAGGGTGCTCGTAGAGGGAGCAGCCGCTACTGCTTTCACTGAGCGACAATGAGTAATTGGCTATTTAAAAGTCCAATTGTTTTCCTCAATGAATCGATAGAACAAAAACCAAACGACACACCCACCCAACCAACTGCTGCAGATTCTGTTCTTGCAGGGCTAGGAAGCCTCAGTAAAGATGGTTCGCTTTCACCTAGCAATCACTCAGTTTCCAAATCAAGAAGCTGAGGCTGCAAGCACTCTCCCCTCATGGGTGGATTTGCCTCATAGGGAAGTCTACACTGGAGTCATGGCTACACATCCCCAGGTTCTCAGCTTTCTCTGTACTCGGTCTGATTTCGCACTTCCTAAGAAGCCCTTCATGTCAGTGTGAAGGAGCAGGCATCCTCATCACGTTGTGCTATAAACCAAGCCTAGCTAACGCATTCTGCTGAGAAAAGGAAAGACCTTCATAAAATCCCCGCCTGGAAGCATGTCTCTGGCCTCTGAAGTTAATTGAACAATGTCCACAGGTCTCTGCTCTTTAGACATCTGGGATGCCAACTTCATCTTATAGTGCCGCTGATGTGCCATGGGTATTCTGTCTGCATCTATCACAGTGTTGGTGAAGCTACAGTGAGTTTCAGATTACAATCTTTATGCGTTTGCATGGGGAATATAAGCACACACACAAGGCATGCACAAACATGCATTTGTTTACAAATTAAGCATGATGCATAGAAACATAAAAGTAGATCTTCAAATATTAATCATTGTAATCTTTTATGTTGTAAGTGGTTCCCAGAAAAAAAGGTAAATTTTATTTCAAAATAGTGTTAATAGAAGTTTTATCGTAGCTCTTGCTACCATAGAGATTCTTTAAGAAGCCTTATCTCTGAAGTCATAGTGTTATTGCTATCTGTCTTTTGGTATAGAATTGCCCTAGAACTGAAATGTATTTCATTATAATTGTGAAAATGAATGCTGAGATTGGGTGCCAAGTGGGAGAAAAAAGGCTGATACGGGTTCAGACCAGTCAATTCCCCACCCCCATGAGCCCTGGTAGAACTGAACCCTTGACCAGCAGAGTCAAATGGGTGTGTGGCCAGTGTGTAGGTTTTAAAGGGATCCACAGATCTCACTAGAGTGGCATATTTGCATTCTTCATAGTGACACAGGCAAGAAATTCAGGCATGTAGAGAAAACGATGATTGTCTGTTAACATAGCCAGGGTAGACTCCATTGTGTGGTCAGCAAAGCTTAAGGAATGTTCCAGAACACACGTTAGGCTTCCCTGTTGTTACACTGTGGCATGTTGGCACAGAAATAATGAAGGGCAGAAGGAAAAAAAGAAAAGTAATGAAGTCTCTTCTGTAGAATAGGCCAAAGATTTAATAGCAGCTGCTTGATTGACTTTGCAATCTGGGGACATAGGAGAAGGTGCTGTCCAGGTTCTTCTTCATATTTTCATCTGCAATTGAAGACAACTTAGGTAGGTATGCAATGCAATCAACAGAGATCACCCTTTGCTTGCCAAGCATTCTTGAGTGATGTTTAAAATGGCTTTTTAACTTTGGGCTGTTGCTGAACTTTTCATCCTTAGTGATGACTCTGGATAGCAAATCACTCTGACTTGGAAAATATGCTTTAAATATTCATAGCACCTTCAAAGCGGCTTCACAGTGTAAGTATTTGGATGTGGATGGTTGAGATCTTTAGCTGTCAGGAGAACTAACTAATTTTAATTTAAAACCAAAATTCTAAGTACATTAATGGGTAATCTATAATTATCCATTATCTATGATCACAGGAATCATATATTCTATACTTTGAAATATGAGACCATGAAAAAAGTAATGGCCCAGCAAAAGCTGAGTGCCTTTAGTACCAAGTGTGGAAATGTTCATGTTCCATTCAGAAAACTATATATTAAACATCAGTGGGTTGTTGGCATATCATTGAGAATCTCACACAGTCAGAAAAAAACAAGGCATGTAAAGTGATCAGATTTTAAAGTAGTGGGTAAACACACAGCAGAATATATATATATATACTTATATATATAGGTATATACTTATTTATATAGGTATATGTGTGTGTATATGTGTGTGTGTGTGTGTGTGTGTGTGTGTGTGTGTACATATGAGAGAATGAATGGGTTATTGTTAAAAGCCTCCTTGAACAAAGGATCTCCAACCATCGTACTTGGGGTGATAAGTGCAAATAACTCAGTTAAAAAATGTAAAGAAATCAGGAAGAATGAGATAGGAAGACAGTCTCACATGCATTCTGACAGACTTTGTTTGTGGTTAAGATAGAAAATTTTAATTTTGGAGCTGGAGAGATGGCTCAGAAGTTAAGAGCACTTCCTGCTGTCCCAGAGGTCCTGAGTTCAATTCTCAGCAACCACATGGTAGCTTACAACCATCTGTAACAAGATCTGGCACCCTTTTCTGGCCTGCAGGCATACATGCAGACAAAATACTGTATACATAGAGAATAAATAAATCTAAAAAAAATATTTTTTAGATGAATAAATGATAGGTAAAGATGATGAGGGTGACAGGTAAGTGACTGATGCTGCTGGTGGTGCGTGTGTGTGCGTGTGTGTGTGTGTGCCTGTGTGTGTGTGTGTGCGTGTGTGTGTGTGTGCCTGTGTGTGTGTGTGTGCGTGTGTGTATGTGTGTGCCTGTGTGTGTGTGTATGCGTGTTTGTGCGCATGTGTGCGCATGTGTTTGTGATTGTATGTGTGTGTGTGTGTGTGTTGAACAAGGCTCACATCTCATACTCTAGCCCCCGCAGACTTCTGTACTTCCCTAAGCATATCACCCAATCTCATAGCTTCATGTTTTTGATGAACATAGTTTTCTCTTAGCGCCGAAGTTTTCCCCACCTGACAAGCTCCTATTCCTCCTTTAATTTGAGCTTACATGCTCGGTTCTTTCCCTTCCCACAGTTCTCACCGTCTAGGGAGAACTCAGGCCTTCTTTGGAATTTCCATTCAAATTCAGACTTTGAGTCACAGTCAACTTTTGCAAGGATTTTATGAAATACTTCTCATTTGCATCTGACCTCTGCTGTGTAAGGGCATTGCCTACTGCACTACAAGCTGCTTGAGGGCAGGAGAGTATTTCCTAGGCTGTGTGCTGAGCCACTGACGGAGAATGCTAAAATACTGAATTAGGGTTGTAATGAACTCAGATAATAAACATCATATTTTAAGAGCTGGTTTTCTAAAGAATGCTGTTATACACAAGTTCTTAGGGACTGAATAAAAAATGCTTGAACTCATATCATCAAAGATTATTAGAAGAAATAAAGATATAATTGAAAACATTTTAAAAATCACAATGACTCATACAGCATGGGGATGAGGAAAAGCCTTGCTGTGGTATCCTGGCGAGAATGGCTAGGACTCCTCCAGGAACGAGGAGGGCCCTGTAGTGCTAACAGTTATGACCTTATAAATACATTGTTTTGTTATAGAAGTCATATCTTATGAGGAAACCATCATGAACATTAAGAGTGAATTTTATAAATAGGTCACAATGTTCAAAAATTGGAAATTGGTTGTAGCAATTAATATAGGAAGTAGCATACAGACCTTAAAATAATGCAGTAACTGCATGTTCATGGCAATTAAAGCACACGAAATCCCACTGAAAAGCCACACTTCTTTCTTTGAAGGGAGTAGAGAATGATTTATTCTGGAGCCAGATATGAGTGACCATAACTGAGAAACACTGATGTTGTTCGCCCCAAACACTGTGTTCCAATGAGGTAGCAATTTCTTATGTTTTAATGCTAGCAGAATACAGAAAGTCATCAATCAACACCTCCTTAAGATATATTTCTGGGTACATTAGGTAGGCAGTTTTGACAGAGTGGAGAAATCTCTGCTCTAGGCTTCAGACGCTGTGTGTTGGCTTTCTTAGCTGTTAGGTTGGTGGAAGGTAGGAGCCTGTTCATACAGTCTTAAAGGACTGACTTCATAGTCACAAGGATGTTAGGGCACATTCCAAGTTAGGTAATAAATGCTTCTTTAAAAGGCTAAGATAACTCAAAGAGAGTCGATTCTGGATCTGCAACATTCCAACCTCTTCACAGCCACTGAAGTTCCAATTCGGTCATCCTGGGAAAATGTCCATTGTAGGTAATGCTTCTTTCTTACCCAGAGATCCAGTGGACAAATCATCAAGATAAGAAGCAGATTCTAAAGTAGCTTGTGTGTTTTATGATTCCATTTGCTGAGCATGAAACAGAAAATACTGGATGCACTTAGGTATTCCCCAGCAACCAGTTATTTTGAGCGGTGCTTTCTATATTTTGTAAAATATCTACCATAACCCTGTCCCCATCTGATGAAACTAAAACTGAAGTAGACACAATTTAACTTAAGAATAATATAGGGTCATAGAACATCCCCTCCCTTGGAGGGGCCACTAGACCGAAGCGACGGTGGTGTTCTCACACAAGCAACTGACGGTAACTGGAGGAGTGGCCACCTCCGAAGGGAGCAGCCTGCACTGTGAAGCACTGGAAGCTGGAGGGGAAGGGCTGCATTGGGTTTCTCCTCACTGCATTCCACCGGGACTCGTGATATCAATTTGTCTTATGATTCACCAGCCATGCTGACTCTGGTGACACGAAAGGAAACAGGAAGTAAATCACAACTCTCTCTAGCCCATGGCCGTCTTGTGGGACCACACTTTGAGAATCTATTCCGTTCATCAGCAATCGTTCTGTTTGATCAGCCAACGCCAGCGTGAGTGTGTGGGTTCTTATTTCACTAGGTGGGTTGCTGGCCACTGTAAATCCGTAGTTTCAGGTTTTCATTAGCTCATTGTGACAAGTGCGAGCCTCTTCAAGCTGCTGTCTGTGCTCTTGTCACCCGTTTCCAAAGGCCTCAGGCACTTTCTTATTTGTTGGCCAAGCCAAGTACTCCGGGCTTACACACCACTCTTGGTGACAAGCCTAGGATCTGCTCTTTCTGGAGGTAGGTGAGGAGCAAGGTGGAGCTCAGGCACTGAGATCCGGCTGGGAGGTGTGCTCACTGCCACAGGGCATTGCTGCCTCTGTGGGCAGAGTAAGGGAATTTATACAGGTGTAAGCATGCGCACACTCATTCCTATATAAACACTTGTAGGATACTTATTTCTATATTTGCCCCATATACAGAAGAATATGAGTTTACTCCAATATTCCCAATTCTACCAAAGTCACAATATTCAAAGATCTTCATTTCTCTGTATGTATAATCATACCCTAGTATGACACCATTATTAATATTATACGTCTCATAGCATAAAGTCCGTTCATATAACAGGTCTCTTGGGTATTACACTGTCTTGCTCATTCCACTTGTTCCAAGGCCGCTGCTGGTATCTGTCAGCCAGACTTCTGTCACAGTCACTAATTGGAGGCCACACCAGTCTATATAATGACTTCCAGGCTAGCCAGGGATAGGTAACAAAATCCTATGGAAAAACAAACAAACAAACAAACAATGAAGCCACAAATGAAACCAAAAGAGTACCTTCATATTTACAAGAAAACAATTGCAAAGAGTGCAGAAAGGTCACTTCTATCCCACATCTAATGGCATCTGCCATTACCTGTCCCAACTAAGGAATAGATACTGAGCATTTCCTGATCAAGCTCAAGCCTCGTTCAGGCTGGTTTGTTGTTGTGTTTTTGTTTTTGTTTTTGTTTTTAGGTTTTTGGTTCCATGATCCTAGCCAAGACATGCCATTTCTTTGTCAAGGTTCCTGAGGATCCTATTGGTTGTGAAAGCTTTGGGTGTCCATTACAAATCTGAGAAGCCCTAGCATTTTCTACATTGGACTCCAGGAGGGATTTATGTGATATCATGATTAGCCCTGAGTTATTTGCTTGAGGGGAAAGACCGTCATGAAGAAGTACCATTGGCATGATCTGTCACCATCACTGCTAACCCTGAAATTTCCATGCTTGGCTCTGAGGTTTGGAAGGAAGTCCACCATACACAAGGCACAGTGAAAGAAGGGGTTTATGCCCCACCTTCTGGGAGGAGGTCTGCACGTACTGAGATGGCTCAAGATGCCTGAGCCAGAGATTATATGCTCACTCATTTCTCCAAGTTATTTCTGTCACCAAGGACCCACAGATTCTTATTGTATACTTGGGATTTGATGAAGTTTTTGATTACGGGAACTCACTGGTTGCCTTTTGCCTGCCGATCTCTTCCACTCAGCTGGTGGCAGTTGCCCCCATGGGACCACATTCCTGCCAGACGGACAGGTGCTTGAGAACACCCACTCTGAACATTGCTGTTTTCATACACTGTTACTTTATCCTCTGGAATGCCTTTGGCTACATCTTGAAGTTGAATTCATGGCATTGCTTGTGTCTTAACTTAGTGACTGGCCAGAACCTCAACTCTTACTGGTTTTCTTGGCAGTTCGGGAGCAAACCTCTCCCTTACTAAATTTAATGCACTATCTGATCTTTGTTAGCCTGTTGGTCTTCATAACTTTATTATGGGGTCTCTGGGACTCCGGCTCATTCTCCCTCCTTCTCCTTCTCCCTCTTTCAATCTGAAGCAGTCTTGTGTATAATCTTCCTGATTCAAGGGATGAGGAACATGGCTGTGTGCATCAAGAGAACTGATTTTTAGAAGCATTTGCTTGAGTCCTTTTTAAAGATGTGACACTAGGGATATGCCATTCGCGGGATACATGTGTGCCAGGAGCTGGTTTATTTTCTTCCTGCAGGGAGGAGGTTTTTCTGATGGCCTGAATTTCCACGTGCAGGAGTGCATGTAGATCAAGCATTTGTCAAGCGGACTGGCCAGAGCTGAGGGCACGGTCCCTAGCCAAGAGGAACTTCCCCCTGGGACTAGGGTCTCAGTGCTAGACTGCCCTAACCAACTTGGCCAAATAGCTAGGCCACAAAGGAGGCAGACAAGAAGTCTAGCAATATAGACATACACTTTGCAATGCACAAAATAACCCTGTGTTGATGCAAACAAACCGCCTTCACCATTTTGACTGTCAGGTAGTCAAGAAAATATTTAAGTCAGTCAAGAAGCAGTCAAATTGGCCAGCAATCCTGTCTGCCTCTCTCTTCTCTCCAACTGTATGTACCCTGTCTCCTGATTTCCCTGGCTCATGTTTTAGAAGCAAGCACGTTTGCCTGCCAGACGACGATGCTTTCTTTTTCACCGAAACTTAATGAAATAGCTGTTACATCATATAAATTCACTTCCTTAACACTATGTGTCAGATTATCAAATCAGTTAAGGAAAATCCTCATCTTTTTTTCTCTTTGAAATTACAGACTGGCTGGTTGGGTTCCTAATTCAGTGAGTTCATATCGCCATCTAGTGTTCAAAATAGGATTGTCATCACAACTGCAGAGAAAATTTCAATCCTCCATTGGCAGCAAAAAGCAAGTTGTTTTTTCTTTTTTCTGGGCTATATGGAAGGCTCATTTGGGCTAGCCTTTTTTGGTTTGGGGCTACTACTCAGTTAGCTTGATATTTATGTTCTGATAGAATATCATACTAGTGAGAGAAATGGTTTAGCTTGAAAACAATGCTCAAAACATAACCAGAAACAGTCCCTTTCCCTTTCCTCAGAGGGTAAGGATGAGATGATCTCCCAGGTCAAACCACCCTGTGGAAGGCAAATGGCAAAGTCGCATGTTAGGACAAAGAGAAACTAAGACCAGAGGAGGGGTGCCTTCTTACTCCTCATTTCTGTCGTATTTAAGACACAAAACTGTGCACTGAGGAATAAACACAGCTCACAGACAGGAAAATACTTCGTTTCCACTCGAAGTCTGTAGGTCCAGATCTGTTTATCTCAACCTTGCTTGCTCTCCACGCTTGCATAAACTGGACTGGTATTTTCAGACTGGTATTCACAGTTGTGAAGGAAAATGCACACAGAACCATTAATGCTGAGGGCACAGACTGTGGAAGAGTCGTAATTTTTAGAACTGAAGACAAGATCTTTCTGTTTCTTCTTCGCACACTAAAGAGTTGAAGCCACTGTCATTTCCCTCCCCGGGCGCATTGAGGTGGATCCAGAGCCCCATCTTACAGCGAGTGGCCGAGCTTGCTCTCACAGCTTGTCTCAGAACTTCCATAGCGCGGAGCTCATTCCTTCTGGCTGGTGTTTCCAAGGCTTTGATGAGAGACAGTAAGACAAGAAGTCAGGATGGGAAATGGGCTAAAGGGGAGGAAGGAAGCCCCACACCCAGAGAGACTCAGAGAGCCTGCCAGCGACAGGCTGTGAAGGGCACCTTACGCAAAGTTTTTAACCAAGCTTTTTTACCCACAGTTACAGTTACCCACAGAATGCAAAACTGATTGCCGCTCTTGGCACCAACCCCATTTTAATGAAGCAACCCTAAACAGAATATCAGTAAAGAAACTCCAAATAAAAATTGCCATAGAGTGGAACAAAAATTCAGGATGCAGATGATTTATTATGTGAGCAACTTTGTATTGATTACAACACATATATGATCCAGTGTTTTGCATTTTCTCTTTAAATTTTCTTATCCTGTTCCATTTTGGGTAACTTTCAAAAACATTGTTAGCAACTCAAATCTATATTTTATAATTACTTGCCACAAATAATCAGCATGTATTTTTAATATAATACAGTATAAGTAGCATTTTTGGTTAATCATCGTGGACTATTGTTCTATGTAAAAAAGTAGCTTTCTCATTGTAAATGTTCTGACCATGATCACTCTCTGAGGAAATCTTGCCCTTGGAGCCTCACATTTCCACGGACTGAAAAATTCCCTTAAAACTGAACTACTTATGACTTAATCTACCCACACTCTGAGCTCACTGGGCCTTATTGGGAAGCAATCACAGTGCCTCGTGGCTGCAGCTGTCCTGCCAGAGGTGGTAAGGCTCATGCTGACAGCCCTGCCTGGCTACCACAGGCTGCTGCAGTGTTCCTTGCCCCTGGCAAAGAGCTGCACAGAGAGCAGGGGAGAGGCATACATGCACCCAGTTTGCCAGTTTGCATATTTCCCCACACTCCTGCTGTCCGGTAGCTGTGGGCAGAGCTTACAGCTTTGCCATTGTTATGCGCTTTGAACGAAAGAAACGTTTGTTTTTTTTTTTCATTTGAGGCCGTTGGGTGAGTTCCTGTGGGCATTGTTTTGAGGAGTACCGGGCAAAGATATTTTTTCTTGTTTTAGTTTTTTAATAACAACAACTCAGGAATTAATTTGCTGTACACAGACGCTAAACAAAGGAAAACAATCCTTGGGGGAATTAGTTTTGACAGCGGTTGGCAGCCAAAAGGCAGAAAACATTTGCCACTACATTTAGAAAGAAGAATGCTTGTTTGACTGAGCTTCTTCTTCTTCTTCTTCTTCTTCTTCTTCTTCTTCTTCTTCTTCTTCTTCTTCTTCTTCTTCTTCTTCTTCTTCTTCTTCTTCTTCTTCTTCTTCTTCGTCACCCAAAGACCCTTGCCTTTGCTGGTACAAAGATAAGCCTGTCCACACCCTGGCAACCCTCCTTCCTGAAGTCTTGGTCCACCGGTGACAAAACTTCCCTTTACGGTAAGCATGAGGCTTAGGGTGGCTGGGCTGACCGAGGACAACTGGTACCAAGTGAGCGGCTTGCACAGAAGGCTGCACACAGAGGCGGAGTTCTGTAGGGCACCACTGAGCAAGCAAGTGTTTGTGCAAATTCAGGGACAGAAGCATGAGCCACTTCAAGCTGTGGGTTTTTTTTTTTAATGCTTTCTGGAATATATCAGGCTTTTGCTTTCTTAGAATTTCATAGGACATTAACAAAGTAAGCACCACCATCGGCAGTGGCCGTTCTAACACTTGATTGTATCTGTGTCATTCTGGCTTCTAGAAAGTCATTCACTTCACCACAGCTGGGGATGGCACTCCGTGCTGGACGGCTCTGTGTGGAATGAGTGAACTTACAAACTGTGGCAGTAATAGAGTAAAGGGACTCAGTGACATTCAAATAAGGTGGGGACAGCGAGAAATGATGGCACACTTTATCCCAGCTCCCTTGGAAGTGGCACAACTACCACAAGTGAACAGTTGATACCGGTATCAGCGTGGATTTCAGCCCATGTGTGTCCGGTCACATGTTCTACCTTAGAAAAATATTAGTCTTTTTCCACTGCCCAAAATAACCAACCACCCCCTTTTTTTAGTTAAAAAAATATTTTCCTTATTCCATAATAGAAATACTGAAAAGTAGAAAATAATCTAAAAGAAAATTGCTGTTAACAATGGTTCGGTAATAGGACTAGTCTAAATTCAAGTGTGCTTGTGTTGTCCGTAGAATGGTAATGATTAGACCACAGATTCTAATGGATCGATCTGTAGAAGGCTTTCAATGGAAGAGCAGAATGAGGAAAAGTATATGGCGATGCAAAACTGGAGAAGATCACTTGTTCTTTTTCTTCCCTTCTTTTTTCTATTGCTCTTCTGTTCTGACAGGTTTGTAGACAAATCTTCTTCTTCCTATTAAAATATGTGTCAGGGTAGGGAATCCTGCTTTCAATAGCACAGTCAGAGAGGTGATACCAGTCCATGTTTGCGGGAGTGTGCTGTCTTCTTGGTTTCAGGTTTGCAAAGATCTAAGTGTTCCAAAGCAAGGAGAAAGCAAAAGCAACAAGAAAAGGAAAGTAATTATAATTGTAGATATATATGACTTGTTAATGAAAATACAACTCCTATTCGGTTGGTATATATCATGGACTGGAAGGTTGTGTCTCCCCAAAGTTCCTATGATGAAACTCTAATTCCCAGTGTGATGGTATTTGATAGTGAAGCCTTAAGGAGATAATTAGCAGTAGATGAAGTAATGAATGCAAGGTTCCATGATGCTACTATTATGTTATGTCTCTGAGGGGTGTTTTGCTAAGTGAAATAAGTCAGACACAAGCCAATGACTGTATGATCTCATGTAAATATGATATATATATATATATATATATATATCACACATCTTAACAGAAACAACAGCTATAAAGGTAGTTTCCAAAGGCTGATCATAGGGTGGGGTGAGGTGGGAAGACCCGAGTAAACTGTACAAAAATTTCTCAACCTTCCTAATGCTGTGACCCTTTAATACAGTTCCTCATGCTGTGATGACCCCCAAGCATAAAATTCTTTCATTGTTACTTCATAACTATAATTTTGTTACTGATATGAATTGTCTATAAATATCTGATATGCAGGATGTCTGATGTGTGACCCCAAGAGGAGCTGCAACTCCCAGGTCGAGAAGCGCTGGACTAGAGGAATGGAAACCTGACTTAGTTATCTACTGAAATCGGTGATGGTTAAGTAGTCATAATGTATTGTGTATTTCAAGACTTCTAAAAGAAGACTTTAAAACATTCTCATCAAGGACACAACTCAGGAGTGTAAGCAAAATGTACACAATTATAAACTTTAAAAAGAATAGCAGGAATAAAGTTAGAAGAGACACACAGAAAAGGCAAGGACTATAGACCCTCTCTACTCTCTTTCTCTGAGCACATAGGAAGGTAGCTGTCTATGAGTCAGGAGGGAGACCCTCACCATTACACCCCATGAGCAGGTGCCTTGATCTTGGACTTTGCAGTCTCTAGTACTGTGAGAAATGAGCATTTAAACCAGTGGTTCTAAACCTGTAGGTCACAAGCCCTCGAGGTGTGAAATGACCCTTTCACAGGAGTCACATATCAGATATCCTACATATCAGATGTTTGCGTCATGACTCATAACAGTAGAAAAATTGCAGTTCTGAATAGCAATGAAAATAATTGTATGGTTTGGGGTCACCACAGGATGAGGAACTGTACCGAAAGGTCACATAATTAGGAAGGGGGCAAGAACCACTGATTTAAACCAACCAGTCTATAGTATCTGTAGTAACGTGTCATAACAGTCAGAACTAAAATCCTGCTAATAACTATTGTCATAGGAATTAAGTCCCTTCACAATCACAAATGTAATAAAACAGCAAACCCCAGTACAAAGGCACATTGTTGAGAAAGGCCCAGGCCCCAGGAAGACTCAATGATTTGGGGTAGAAGCCTGCTAGCAGCTTCAGTGGGCTATTCCACACCCAGTGCCTCTCTATCCATATGTATCTGTTGCCTTACCCTTGCACTGTCAAGGCTCTCATGCTTTCCATTTCCTATTGTTTTACAATGTGAAACAGTTGATTACTGCTTGTTCTCTGGTGCTGTCTGACATCAAATCTATTTCAATAGCTTCCCCCACCCTGAGGCAGGGTTCCCATGTTAAGACTTCGTTGTGCAAGTGTTACTCCGAGTCATCTCATTATGTCCTCTTTATCCTCTCTGGTATCAAGAAAGGATGAATTCCAAGTCCTTTTCCTCTTCCAACCCTTGACAACATTTTACAGTCTTCTTATCTGAAAATGGGGTTAGTAATGGATTCCATCTGCTCTGGTTTCAAAATTAAAGATAGAAAAGTGGAGCGTGAAGATTCCCTAGACTGTTACCAGAGAGTTCCAGGTTTCTGTTGCTTCCTTTTCTGTGAAAATATCCCACCCAAGAGCAGGCATCAGCTTTCTGGGTCCAGTTACTTACAAAATGAAAGGGAAGAGAAATGAGAGCTTGATTTGTCAATTGTAGTGATGGTCAGCTTCTCTCAGGGAAGCAGGAAACACTGTGCCATCGTCCAGCTCTTTGGAAAGAGAGTCTGAGACATACTAAGCCTAGCAAATGAATGATTTATCTTCTCTCTAAAATCTGGAGTCAAGAAAACACACTGTGGAGAACAATAGTGAGTTATTAACTGTGCCAGAGAGGATGCCATTTAATTCCCTGGAATATCTTTTGAGCCTGATAGGAGCTCAGAGTGGATATTTTGAAAAAATATGACATCATCATCTTTGTATAAAGTATTTTAGAGACCCCATTACCTCCTTTCCTTTTCTATAGCTCTCTCTAGAAGAACAAAAACATTAGTTTCCCCAAGATTAGATATTAAAAGATAAATATTGTCATTTCATATCAGAAATTTCACCCGTGTGGTATGCTTTGGAGGAGGGATAGTCAGGTACATTTCTCTGTGTGATAACAATATGTTGAAATGTTGCTGTAGTTTTCTTCAATAGTCTTTCTTTGTGGTCTTTTGAGGAATCACTGGCTAGGCATTTATGTATTCAAGGAAGGAAAAACCTACTGTAATAGGAAGAGCTTAGCACTGGAATTTCCTTGGGATTATTGGGTTTTAATAGGCATGGATAAAAGTAGATGGAACCCATGGACAAAGGTACACAATGAATTCTCTAGTAGATGTCCTGAGGAGGAACTGTGTGCCATTCAGAATATGGCTACAATCTAGTTATCCAGGCTGTTAATCACCTCTCAGAGTTTCTTACACCCATGGTGCTTAGAATCAGCCATTGAACAAGAACATGGGGAAAAAAGGCACTCAATGGCATTAGGCCATTAATGGCATAAGCCAGTAATAATCTCTACATTTTTGGGTAGGAGAACTAGCAACCTGAGAATAGAAGCCATAGACACATGCTGGGGACCTTTTGCTGTAGGAAACCTTTATGGGTGATAAGAAGCCAGTGGATTTTTTTTGGCTCACAGTTCAGGGGATACAGCTGAGCAATTATGGCAGTGGATAGTTGCTTGCTCACATCACATTAGATCCGGAAGCAGAGAAAGGGAAATTCTAGTGTTCCGCTGGCTTTTCTCTTTTCCCTTTCTTATTCAAACTGGGACCTCAGCTTTTGGATGGTACCTCTCACATTCAAAGTAAACCATCTTCCCTCAGTTAATCCTGGGAACATATCCAAAGCTGTACCTCATTAACATTTTAGGCCTTTCTCAGGCCAGTCAAATTAACAGTGAAGATCACTCATCCCAAGCCTACCCCTTATCAACTTGACACACGAACACACCCCTTTAAAACTACAGTATTCCACCCTGGTCCCTGTGCGTTTATTGCCATAAGTACTGCGAACACATCCAGGCTAACCTCAGAAATAGTCATAGATTCGAATAGTCCCTACATTGTCAGGAAGTTCAAAACCTCTCCTGAGATTCAAGACAAACGCTGTGTGGTGAGACACAGGAATCTGCTTTTTGCAGAAGTTGCAATCTTTCCATATAGAGTATCAAGCGCAGACATTCCCAGGAGGGTGGATGAGAAGGACTGGACCAAGCAGGCCCCAAACCCAGCAAGGCAAACACCAAATCCCACAGCTCCCCATTCAGCAGTTGAGGTCCTGGCTGACACATGGGGACTCCAGCGTGCTTCAATAGCTCCAAGCTCCAGCAGAGTGCGGGGCCCCGCCCTTGGGCCAGCTCCACTGCCCGCCCACAGCCATCGGGGTCCCGAGGTCTCTGCTGCGGCTTAGGCCTCTCTTTCACAGCTTCACACAGTCTTCATCCTCTTATGGGAAATCCGACTCGGCCACAAACTTCCTGGCCTGAGAGGTTTTCTGAAAACCTGTCACAATCCTCTATGACACCCTTCCTTTTTGTGTGTTGGATGTTTACCAAACCAGCACCACACAGATGAGACGGCCGAGCCGGGCTACAAGCTTCTTATGTCATTTGGCTCCCTTCTAGCGTGCTGCGGTAACTTCTGTGTGCCCAGGGCCTGGATTTGGAAAAATCCTTTCTCAGGAGGTTGTTTTCAAACAGGGACCTACAGTAGCGGCATTGATTCTGAGTTGTCTCTCCCCTTTTCAAACAGTTTTCATATTTACTACGGGAGCTCCTGAAGGGTGGGGACTTACTCCCTTTCCATCACCCCAGGGCCCTGTGTGAAGTTTCTCTTTATTTGTGGTATCAGTTGCATAGTTACCACTGCTTGGTCTGAAGCTGTGTTGTCTGTAGTGTTAAACTGGCCCATGGCTCTTTCCTCACCAAACCCCTCTCTCTGCTTGCTCCCTTTCTAAATAGGCTCAAGAACAGTGAACTCTAACTATGCCACAGTTTGAAAGTTACACTGTCTGGAAATTTCCTCCATCAAACTAGCCCACTTTAATAGTTACTTTCCTCGTTGCTGTGACAGAATGTCTATCAAAGTCAGTTTAGATAAGGAAGGGATTTATTTCGGCTAACAGTTCCAGGGATGGCTTTCGGAGCTTGAGGTGGCTGGCCACCATGGATCTACCATCAGGGCAGAGAGGATGATGAAGGCTAGCACTCGGTTCAGTGTCTCGTGTTTATGTCGTCCTGGATCCCAGCCTAGGGAATGCTGCCGCCTACAGTTAAGATGGCTCTTTTCACTTCAACCAACATAATCTCTAGAATCCTTCACAGGCATCCCCAGAGGCTTAATAGGGGATTCTCGATCGTGCCAACATGACAGTATTCACCAGCACAACTCTACTGCTTACTTGTCAGCGTGAGATAGAAACGTTACTTTCAATTTATGATTCTCAGGCCTTGTCTCCTTGTTTGCCTAGGCTTGTGGCCATCTCGTAATGCAAAATGCACTGGGTCCAACGTCAAAGTCCCACCGTCTTCAACAATTCCAATACTTTTTAAAAGATCAAAGTTTCATCTGAAACTCAGGCAATCCCTTAACTGTGATCTATAGAGGAAAACTCTGGTTACACAGTTCCGGTATTCCAGGGCAGTGTAAAGAGCCTCATTTCAAAAGGGAAGAAAGGTGGTGTTCTAGTGGTGAGCACAGCTGCCCTCCATAGGGGAAGAACAAGGGCATGGCAAGAAATCCTTAGATCAAGCCCCAACCTTAACCCATCAGGGCAAATACCAAGTCTTGCAGCCCCACATCAGAGATCCTGGCTCCAAAGGCCTGGGTGAAGTAGCTCTGACCCCGGCATCTTTGCTGCCACTACACAGTTGCTTCTCTTGAGGTGACTCCAATACCCACCTTCAGCTTTTCTTGTTAGATATCCCACACACACTTCAGGGATCTTCATCACCCTGAGGTTTCCCCTCAAACAGGTTTCATGTTCACAGCTTCACACAAAGGCTTTTCAGGGCCTCTTTACAGGGCCTCTGACGCTGTCACACATTGCCTTGCCTCAGCGGTTACTCAGAACTGTGGAACAAGGCTCAAGGGCGTCCTCAGTTTCATCTTTCATGCCTCTAGAAACAGTGCCATGTGGAGGATGCTGTTGGGTTCTGCTGCCAGTTCGTGATGGAGTCTGACCCCCTTGGACGACAGTTGCAGCTACCTCTGCGTGCTGGTCATGGGGAAACACTGTCCTACACTCTTGATGTGCAAGGGACAGGAACCTCTTAAACAGCGCTCTCCGTTCAAGCTCTCTCCTCCAAGCACATTCGCATTTTCACAAGTTGGAGGCTTTGGTGAGTCTGACTCTCTGGGTCCCCAGGTGACAAGCCTCTGAGCATGCGTGTGGCAGAGCATCCAAATCAAACTAATTGAGGTGGGAAAACCTCATCTTAACTGCGAGCAACACCAGTCTACACTGGGATCCTACATTGTATAAGGAGAAAGGGTACTGGCTGCAAACTGCGGCCACGATGGCTTCCCGACCATGACAGACTAAATGATAAGCCAAAACAAACACTTCTTTCTTTGAACTGATAGTTCAGATACCTTGTAATAGTAATAGTAAAAGTAACTACATCTTGCCAAGGTGACAGCACTGTCATATCTATTAACTTAGAATCCTGCCTCATTTACATTTTAAAAGACATATTTTCATTATTTGAAAGGTTCTGTATATGAGTGTTTGTGTGTGGATACATGCTTTAAAGTGCAGATGTCCACGAGGGTCAGAGGTTATAGGTGGTTGTGCGCTATGTGACATGGGTGCTGGGAACGTAGAGTGGGTCTTCTCCCAGAGCAGTAAGGACTCACCCACTGTGCCATCTCTCCAGACCCCTCATTATCAATTTTAGGACCTCGAAAAGCACAGTCAGATTCTATGTTATACAGAATATAATACGATGTCTTCTATCCCAGACCCTGTTAGAGTTCTTGTTTCTGTCTGAAACCTCATGGGACCAGCCTTTATAGTCTATGTTTGTGTTGGCATTATGGTCTTCCAAAAACAATCCATTATATTTAGATCATCTTCTTTAGCCTGCACCTCTAAACTCTTCCACGTTTCTCCCACAAACCAGTTCCAGAAACCTAGAATCCATAGAATCGGATGTCACAGCGGCACCCCGTTACTTGGCCCTACCTAACTTTCTATGTAGTGTATTTTCCTCTTGTGGTGACCAAATCCCTGAGGTGAAGCAACTAAGGGAAAGGAGGTTGTATTTTGGCTCACAGTTCAAGAGCCATGGGTCAGTCTGGTGGGGGAGCATGGCAGGGGAGCCTCCTCACAGCTCAGAGCAGGGAGAAGCAGACAAAGGGTGACATTGGCACTCTGGAGTGCGCTCATTTCCCGTGAAGGTCCTCTCCATCCTCCCATCTCTGTGGCAGTGAACACCAGGCCAGACAGTAGGCAACAAAGCTGGAATCTACTGTCTAGAATGCCTTGGGATTTTGGATAGAAAGGGACCTCATTTCTGCTCTCTTTTACTGACCCCCTCTGTTCTGTAGCCCATCCACTCTTCTCTCTGTCATAACCATTTGCCTGTGTCACTCATGACTCGGGCCTTGGTGCTTGCGCTTCCCCAGGCCCTCAGCTGCTGGAACAGGTAACCATTCAGGCTATGGATCTCAATTTACCTTTTCAGGTGGCGTTTGTTGGTTTGTTTGTTTGTTTGTTGTTGTTGTTGTTGTTGTTTTCCATCCCAGCAGAAGGAATTCCTTCTGGCTTTGCATGTATATTATCGAAATTTCCTGTATCTTTGTCTGGCTCCTTTTCTGATCTCCATGAGAACAAAGATGGCAGAAAATTATGAATCCAGGCACCTGCAGTGTCAGGGCAGGATCCATCTTAGCTCTTCACACACCTACACAGAGTAGGGGCACGCCATCACCGCCCAGCTTGGTTCAAAACATTTCTTATTTGTTTGTGGTTTTTTTTTTTTTTTTTTTTTGTTTTTTTTGTTTTTTTTGTTTTTTTTGTTTTTCGAGACAGGGTTTCCCTGTAGTTTCTAGAGCCTGTCCTGGAGCTAGCTCTTGTAGACCAGGCGGAAGGGGAGCAATTGAAACTGAAAGCTATTGCTGTAACATAGTGGCAAGATATTTGGAAATTATTGACATTTAGTATCCATCATCTTCCAAGAAAACACCATTAATAGAGGAAACTGAAGACATAAGTTGTCACCAAGCAATTGTGGAGGATAAGAGAACAATATTCGGTTACTGAGAAGCAAATGGATCAGAACACCATTCCTAGCTACATAAACTGGATAGATCCCAGTTGTAACTTAAGAAATATAAGGGACATCTAACATTCATTAGCATGGATTATGATATATATATACTTTAAAATACTAGATAAAGTTCTAGTACATGGAATATTCTAGATATTTCTTTTATTCATATCAAGACCAAACCATGTTCAATGGTTTTCATATGTTCTACCACAATGGAAGTGTTTCTGTTATTTTTGTGTGTGGATGTGTGTATGTGTGTTGTCCTGTATAACTGTTTTCTTTGCTGCACTCATCCTAAGCACACAGCCCTGTTTCTTATACACTTCTACTCAAGAGTCAAATCCAGGGCATGAACAAATCACATTGCTGCTAAGTGTTTTAGAAAGAGAAACGTGTGCGCATTGGAGGATGGGGTTGACATTTGAGCAAGCACAACTAAAGAAGATGAAGATAGTCTTCTACCTACCCTACCCCATCACCAAGTGACAAAAACACTTGCACCAGCATAGACTAACTCTCTTCTGCAGTTGTAGCAATGGCAACAACAATGAGAAAATACAGTTCGCCTGTATTGATCAGGCATCAACAAGAGGTTTGGCCGAAGTGCAAGAAGCAGATGAGAGAGACTGGGGTCAGGTTAGAGGACACATGTACAATTGATCCTTTCTGAACAAAGCCTTGAATAGTCCCTCAACAATCTGAAGTGAAAGAGCGATGTCGCTTCCTACTAACTGTGCCTGTGCCCCCTGCGTGATTGAGTGGAAACCCTGAAGTACTAGCATTTACAGTGTTATCTTTAAAAACTACCACGAGCTCAGAATTTCTCACTGTGTTTTGGAGCTGCAGAAGAAAAGTCACAGAAACAGAAATGGAGCTCCATGTAGTTTGAGATCCTGTGTAAGTCTTTCCTGGCCCTTTCATTGCTCCTATATGTGTTAGCTTTCTGCACTCAGCTTGATTTTAATAACTTATAAGAGTTTAGATGTGGTCATCTAGTACCTTATTGACAAATTATTTATTGAGACCTACTATGCACCTGGCATAGCTCTATACTTTGAAAGTAACAGTAACGTAACAGTAACTTAATATAATTCACACAGACATTAGGAGCAAGCAGAGGAATAGCAAAGATGGCATTAAATTAGCAATGCACATGAGAAGAACAAAGCCAAGTAGTTACAGACAAGGAACACACTCAGTCTGCTCATCTCCAGGGCATGTTAATGGAGGCTAAAAGATTGTGCAGGCAAATAATGAGGAAAATCGAAGATAAATAACACCTGAGTCACAGTGAAAGTCACACATGGTAGCACGGGCAAATGTCAGCACACTTCTTATAAGTGAGCCCTAGACAGCACTGACAAAAAACAGAGAAACCTAAACACAGCACACTACCAAGTTTTCCTGGAATATTGTGTATGGCTGTCCCCCAATTTGTGCTGTTTGAATTAATGTTAATGTTCTAAAACAGTATTTGCTAGGATTTTAGAATAAGAAAGTTTACGTCATGTATCCATAGCCAATAGTACCATTCATTCTTGAATTTTCTCTTCCTCTGAATTGCCTTTACTATTATGAAATGAATGATAACCACAAGGAATAAAGCAAAAGCTGCCATGACTAGACCAAACAATGGAGGTGCTGTATGCTATAAAGGGAAATTAAGTGTTTTTTTGAACTGATCCTGAAAAACACGAGAAACTTAAGTCGACCATATAACAATATGAATAAGTCAATAAGAGCAAGCTCATAGTTTAGGAAATGTAAGGCAAATTTTATATATAAAGTGAAAAGCATCAAGATAGATCAATTTTGTGACATTAATCAGCTTTGACTATAAAACTGACCCATATGGTCTTAGAATTGAATTCATAATGTCTTTTTTTCTAGTAATAAAATCAAAACACTAAAAATTTATCATTAAAATTCAATCAGAGCACCAAAGGGTTACAGCAGTGTGTCTGTGGGTGCTCTCGGGGAACACTGTACTTGCAGGACTGTGGATTTTGAGAATGATGAAAGCAACATCAAAGACCATCTACCTTACACACTCAAGGCAAAGAACCTTCTCTTGAAATCTGTACACCCTACGATAAGTATGTCCAAATTTGGTAATTCAATAGATCAAGAGGACAGTGGCTCATAGTGTGTGTCAGCTCTGTTTTACAGGCAAGGTTCTATGTACACCCTAAGATAGGAGTCATCCTTGGAGGAACCTTATCCCTTAACTGCAAAAGAGAACACACACACACACACACACACACACACACACATACACACACACACACGTGCATGCACACACACATGCACCCACACATGCACCCTGTGGTGCAGGTCTGTGTAACATATGAAAGCCCTAGTAGAATGCTTGTGCAAATGCAGCAAATCAGACATGGACTGTCAGAACCCTTGCGTGTAAAGCATTTCTTTTCTATTCACTATGAACTTGACTCAGATTGTGCTAGGTGGGAGCCATCTGCTTCAGAGATAGGTCTATTTTATTTTTTTCTAATTTTACTTCCAACTATTTTAGCATAATATTTCATTGCTTACTAAATCTTCCAATTGGTTATTTTGAATTTGTTTCATATTTAATACGTTTAAAAGAAATATTTTATTTGTAGTCTTCAAAGTCCTTCTTCCCCTGATAGCTGCAATTTTTTCCTTAATTGGGCTCCTGTATTCATCATCATTAACCTATTTATGTCGTGACTAATAATTACACTCTTCAGAATTCATCAATGTTGTCTTCTTTTCCTTGTGTAATTCAGTTTAGTTTTGATTCATAATCTTTCTTATCAAGCTTATTAAGATACATATTTAATTGAAAGAGAATCCTTTCTATACTTTATTTCAAATTCAGATTCTGAAGAGAGTTTTAAATGTTTCTCACTATTTCCCTATTGAAATTAGTTTCACTTATCTAAGAATAATAAATTAAGTAATAATTGACCTAATATTTATACAGTGGAATATTCATAGTAACTAAAGATGTGTGAGCACACTAATAGCATGGGGCATAAAGTTTTTCCAGCAATATGTTCTCGATTTTGTTAGATAAATACTTACATGAAAATAGGAAATCTGTTCAAGTAGAAAGAGGTATGCTACCACTGAGCTTATTTTCTTTTTATATTGTTATTTTTCTGATTTTTAATAATTACCCTGTAAATATTTTATAATTAACAAATGTTATAAATTTAAAACAAAAATCTAGTGGTTTTCATGCTGTTTGATAAAAATTAGATAGTCATGGCTGGTTCATTAAGACTCTCCCAGTTCTGAGATCTATTTTAAGATTTAGCTATGCCATTCTTGGACATACACTACAGTACTCTACAGCCTACTACAGAGACACTTGTTCATCTTTGTTAATTTCTGTTCTCCCCACCGTTACCAGACTGGAAACACCCTAGAGTTTCATCAATGGATGAATAGCTAAAGATAATGTTATATATTTGTACAATGGACTATTACTACCCAGCAGTTAAAAATGGAATCATGAAATCTGTAGGTAAATGGATGAAACTAGAAAAAAAAAATCCTCAATGATGTAACACAGACCCACAAAGGCAAGTATGGTATGTATATATGTGGATGTTGACTATTTTAAATTTTTGATAATCAGGCTTCAATCCATATTACAACATAAGCTAGGTATGGAGTAAGGGGCTAGAGGGGAGGGAAGTATCTCTCTGGGAAGGAGGTATAGAATAGATACTTATAGATGGATGGAAAGGGGTGGAGCAGAATGGAAGAATCAAACAGGGAGAGGGAGGGAAGAAGGGGCTAAAGGAGAGAATATTAGAAGGAAAAGCTAAAACTTACGACCATTTGAGGGGTCATATTAAAACCTACTACAGTAGAAGCTTCTTAAAATATATACATATATGCAAGAAATATAAATGGAATACCCAAATAACAGAAGAGACAAAATCACAAGCAGAGATTTCTCTCCACCAAATGAAGCTTCCAGTTCCAGGAATTGCTTTGTCAGTTGCCTTGTTTGCTTCTACAACCTGATGGTAAGGCCCCATTGCTGAAGGTGACACCTATATAACTCATTGCACATAGAGAAGTTGAACTCCTGCCTACCTAGAGACTTCATCCCTACTGACTGGTGTTCATGGTACTGGAAAGTACTCTGCATGCCAACAAAGACAAAAGGTAAACACCAACCCTGCTTCAAACCCTTTGGTCTCCACTGGTGACCTGTCTGCAGGATAGACTGGAGCAATAGTGGCACAAAGCTTGTGGAAGCAACCAACCAGTATCTGGCCGGACTCAAGGCCCAGTCTGTGAGATAGAGCCTCTTCCTGATACATCTGGGTGATCAAGAACCTGGGATGAGGTAGGCCAGGAGCCTGGGGGGCGGTGTTCAAATACTGCTGTTCTGCTGAAGGAGCACAGCAGTAAAATGACTCCAAATGACATTCTGTTATATTCATAGATCAGTGACTTTCTCAGTCCTCATCAGAGAAGCTTCCTTTTGAAGCAGATGGGAACAAATATAGAGACCCAGAGCCAGATAATATGCAGAGAATGAGAGACCTTGGAACACTCAGTCCTAAATGGGTGTCTCCATCAAATCCCTACCCTCAGGGATCAGGGAACTCTGGGAAAGATGAGGCAGAAAGATTTTAAGAGCCAATAAGGTTGGAAGACACCAAGGAAACAATTCCTTCCAGACCCAACAGGACCGATGCACGTGTGAACTCACAGAGACTGTAGCAGCGTGCACAGGGCCCGCACGGGTAAAGTTATATGGGGTCCTAGAGCTGAGAAGGGACATGGACACACGTCTCTGTATCTATATTTGTTCTTGTACCTTTTCTTTGCCTTCTTTTTCTCCTCTTTGTTTGCTTTGTCCTATTCATTTCTGTTTGTTATTATTTGATTTTACTGTTATTGTTCTTTCTTTTTTGTTTCAGGTGTCTTTGTTTTCTAACGAGACAGCAATAAAGGGAGTTTATTTGGGTGGGTGGGTAGAGAGGTGGGAAAGATCTGGGAGAAGTTGGAGAAGAAACTGTAATAAAAATATATTGTATAAAAATATTTTCTATCAAAAATGAAAACCACTAAAAATTATTTTTACTCTGACCCAGATGACCGTTCTCCTACTCTATTCCAAGCTCAGATCTCATTCTTTAGTCTAAACTGGACCTACCCACAATACCCTATGGCCATTTCTGCTTTACTTCCTTAACCCTGCTTTAGATATATGGTCTTCCTTGTACCCAGATTCCACCTGTCTCCCAAGGTCCACATCTGCCATCATATTTCATGTATTTTTTTTCTTTTTTTTCTTTTTTTTTTGGTTTTTTCGAGACAGGGTTTCTCTGCAGCTTTTTTAGAGCCTGTCCTGGAACTAGCTCTTATAGACCAGGCTGGCCTCGAACTCAGAGATCCGCCTGCCTCTGTCTCCCGAGTGCTGGGATTAAAGGCGTGCGCCACCACCGCCCGGCTATATTTCACGTATTTTTAATGAGACAACTATATCCATTCTTGATAACTTACCAGTTAAACATTTCTATGCTGTTTTCAGTATTAAATAATCTATCTCTGAAAAATACAAGCTACCATGTTACAAATTACAGTCCTTGGAAGAACAAAGCAAACTGCCTAGACCCGGTACCATATAGCTCTATGTCTTCTTAGGGGAGCTCCACCAGAGCTGTCTCGCATAGATACTTTTAGGCTGCACATGAGAGAAACCAAATTCACCTCAGCATTTTAAAATGGGGGCATTAAAATGGTCTGCATGGAGATTCTCAACCTATGGGTCATGACCTCTTTGGGGGTTACATATTAGACATTTACATTGTGATTCATAACAGTAGCAAAATTAGACTTACGAGGTAGCAACAAAATGATGATATGGTTGTGGGTCACCATAACATGAGGACCTTTATTAAAGAGTCACAGCCTTAGGAAGGTTGAGAACCACTGGTCTACGTAAATGTCAGTGCAGAGCTAGAGTGAGTTTTATGGCTTTGGTGTACCTTTCTAAGGGTTTCTAAGGTGTCCTTTGCTATGCCATCTGATTCTGTTCTCAGGTAGCCTTGCTGTATGGTAGAAGCAAAAATGCTTGCAAGGAATTTAGACTTTCTGTTAACTGCAAGATGAATTATTGGAAAGTTCCAAGTTCATTCTGATGGTCACTCGATCACCTTGCACCAATGTCTGTGCCGAAGACCAAAAGCACTGCTTTTCTGGCTCAGGTTGATTTCTCTGTTCTTGGAAATGTAGAAGGGTTTGCTCAGACATCAGACAGCAGGTACTGGGAAAGCCGAGGAGGATAGCAAGAGGCAGATAGGAATTCTGAACATGAAGGCTGTTTGCACTACATCGTGCCTGAAAAACTGATCAGTGCCCAAATTTAGAATTTCCATGTCCTAAAACTCAAACAACATATGCCTTTTTTATCACTACAGGAATGCTTGCAGGACTGAAATCATTCTTACATCAAACTGCGATATGCCGCTAGCTTTTTTTCTTTTTTCTTCCACTACAACTGGACTACCACTTTCCCCATGCTTATGTATCATAATTCTTTTTACAAGTTTTTCTTATTTTCACCACCTGTGGGATAGAGGACAAATGACAAAAGGACAAAGAGAGCCCATGGACCACGCAGGACCGTTTCTTTACAGGTGGGTGCAGAGACACGAGGCCCCAGGAGAAACACTCCAACCCAAACCCGGGAAGCAGGTACTGCAGTTCACATTCCAAAGGCAGTTTGGACAACCAAAATTTCCAAGATTGAATCTGTATAATTAATGCAAACCAAGTCTCATTTTCAAGTATGACCTAGGGTTATGGAGGAAATTTCTACAGGACTTCAGAAGTCTGAGAATAAGAAAAATATTCTTGGACAAAGTAAGATACTTGGTTCCTTGAAGACCATAACACCACATTGGGAGAAGGCTTAAGAAAAAGAAGGAAATCACAATAATCAAAGAAAGGATATTGTAGGCACTGAGAAACTAATTACAAGTAACTTTTCACTTGAGAAAAGAGAAGGGTTCTGCTTTCACAGGGCTGAGTGAATATGCTCCTCCAGCTGGGAGGGAGGTTATTATTATTTGGGTCTAGACAGCCAGGATATAGTAGAGTCCTTTGTCAATGGGATACTATTTGTAACCTTTATGGTGAAAAGGGACACATTTCCCCACAGCTTTTAATAAAAGGTGCTCAAAAGTAGCTATACCCTCTTTAGGTCCTGGAATGAAAGAGCCTGATAAAAAATACTGAAGCAAGTCCTATCATCTCTCCCGAGTGAGTGCTGGGAAGCCCTGGGGCCCGGAGGGGAGAAAGAGAATGCAGGAACAGGGTACCGTTTTGAAGTGCTGTGGGTGGATGGGGATAAAGAATATAACATTCTGGTTGTGGTGGAAGAACAAAGGAAAATGGAGACAATGGCAGAGGGTAAATAAGAGGATGAGCCAAAGGAACAGTGGGGAGAGGATGGCCCAGGGAGGTAGAGAGCACTTCAAGAGAGGGAGAGCTTTGTCTGAGTTCCATATGAAGAGCCAGGAGGAGGGAAACATCACAGAACTGAATAGATGGGAAAGTAAAGGAAAATGAGAATAATAGGTTTCACCAGATGGGACCCAGCCCTGCCGCAGAGAAGGGGAGTGGGGGAAGGCATCACATCCACGAAAGGCAAAGGAAAGGGCCCTTCAGAGAATCGAGCCTGAGAGTTTACAAACATGGAGCCAGTGCAGCTCGGAGCAGGAGGAAACACTTTCCCACACCCTGAAGCATCTCCACTCGAGTGAGACTCTGAAACTCAGAACGCAGAAGAACACAGCCCCCATTGAACAGGAATCAATATTGAACAGGAAAGAGGAAGACATATTTTAGAGTGTCCCAGAGAAAAGGATGCTTGCTGGGCAGGATTGCCATAAGAATAAAGGCTTTCAACGTGTGCAAACACCAGGCCTTGAAGGCCGACAAAGCGAACATAATAGCCTATCTCGAACCTATGTTAGACTGAATGGAGTAGGCTGGTGGTTGCTGATTTTCCAATGAACAAGGAGAGATGGTGGGGCCATACTGCAGCAATGCACCTGTCTATCTCCAGGATTTAGACACCGTGTCTGAATCCTGGTTGTGGCAGTTACTGGCACTGTCACGTTGAGCAGATTATGTAGCCTCTGGGTTTTAGTGTTTCAGTGAGATCCACAACATGGCACATGTTGAAAACTGCGAAGCACATGAAGACCTTCGTCCTGGGTCCAGCACAGAACACACTGCTGTCCCTGTCACTTCGTGAATGCTGTGAAGTGTGGTACTAAGCCAGGCCCTAGGACTGCAGACTCCTCTTCAGGGTCCCTTCTACCAAACTGTACAGCTAAGTATGACACCTGCTTGCAAATGTCTTCATGAAAGCGATAGGAAAGAGGAGAGACCAGCAGACTCTCAAATGAAATGTAAGAGGCTGATTTTCTGAATGACATGGGAAAGTACTTCACCTAGATCTTGTGTACATGTACAAAGCATACCCACTTGCACACACACATATGGACACACCTCCATATACGCACAGTCATATACACAACCATGCATACACACATACACATATACATGCAAGAACACACACCTGCACACAGAAACATACATTTACACACACACATCCATGCACACATACACACATGTACACACATGTAACTTTTTAAGCATGTTTACACATGTATACAAACATACATGGTAACAAGAAAAGTCCTATGTAAATGCATTCTGTGGATTTAAATATTTGTAGCTGAAGAATAGCCAGGGTGGACCTGGAGCTTCTGTGGTGGTGTATCTTTGCACATGTGCGGTCAGTGAGTTTTGGGAGGGGAAGGTGAGCTTTGGTGGACTGTGGTATAAGCTAAGTCGTGGTTAACTCGGTGCTTTTGTGTATGGATGAAGTAGTTCACAATAACAGTGCACAAGAGTGCCCATTTCTTTATGCCCACCCACATTTTTTTAGATGTGGGAATTGGGGAGAGAGATAATGACCAATTTTACAGACTTAAGTGAATTCATCATGGTTTTAATTTGTATTTCCAAGATGATTATCAGTGCCAGGTTTTGTTGCATTTGCCTCTCAGTTCTTCGTAAATCTTTTTTGGGGGAAATGCCTGTTTAAACCCTTTGTTCATAAAAAATATTTGTTATTGTGTTATAGGCATGCTCTATATATTTTGAATATTAATCCTTTATTAGATATATGCTTTAAAATACGTTCTTCCATTCTGTGGGCTAGCTAGTTGCTCTATTGATGGTTTTACTTATTCTACAGAAGCAAATACTTGTGACAATAATTAGTAATAATTTCGTTTGAGTTTCAGATGTCAGAGCTAGGCTATCATTTCGAAGGCGCATGTTATGAAATATGCTTCCTATGTTCTTCTAAGGACTTCATAGTGTTAGTCTTACGGTCAAGGTTTTTATTATTAGTTGAGGATAAGATGTCACCATGCTTCCCAGGCCGTCCTCCAAGTCCTGGGTTCAAGTGACCAATACTGCCCAGTAATGAGGGCTGCAGTATATGCCACCATGCCTAGCAGTTTGGACTTTTGTGTGTAGTCTAAGAATATCCATACTTGATAGTATGACTTTCTACCAACAACTTTTGTGGAAAATACTAGCCCTTTCCATGAAATAGCTTCACTATCTTTATTGAAGATGATCTGACCATATATGCATGAGTTTTTATTGTTTGCAAATATCTATGATTTGGATAATTCCACTAGGTTTATTTTCATTTCTCACAATTATTTTGACAATTTTTTTGAGTTCTTGTGACTTTATATGAATTTCAGAACTGGTCCTTAGATTTCTTTTCTTTGGGGACGAGTGTGCATGAGTGTATGTGGTCTGCATGTGTGTGTTGAACTGCTCTGCTCCTTTGTGAAGGCACCTATGGAGGCCAGAGGTTGATGCTGGGATATCTTTCTCAATCACTTCTTTATTATTAGTAGTATGTGTATATGTGTGTGTGAGAGAGGGGGAGGGAGGGAAAGGAAGAGAGAGAGAGAAAGAGAGAGGGAAGGTGGGAGAGAGGGAGGGAGGGAAAGAGGGAGGAAAGATCTCAGGAAACCCTCACTATTTCAGCTAGCTGGCCAACAAGTTTCAAGAATCCACTGTTTTACACCCACCACACAGTGCTAAGAGCGCTGACATGGGTAATTATATTCACCTGCTACAGAGATGCTGGGGATCAGTCCCCTGAGTGAGTGCAGTGAACACTTAACCCACTGAGCCATCATTTCCTGTGCCTCTATTTTCTATTTCTTAAAAGTGCCTTTGGAGGGCAGCCAAGAGCAATTGCTGTAGCCTGTGTAGTGGGCTAGCACCATCCACCAGCAAGCTCCAGTCTTCAAGGGTCTGGATGTGGTCCACAGGATGTATCCTAACTCTTCAAGTGAGACACCACTTCCTGCTACCCTGCCCATCCTGGCCTCCAATGTGGATAATAGAACATTCACTTCTACCTGTACCCTGGTGCAGGTCTTCCTGATTGGACTACTAGTTTTCTAGAAGCTTCCAATATTGGGGGAGTTTTTGTTTGTTTGTTTGTTTGTTTTAAGACAGGATCTCGCTATGCATTCCCAGTTGGTTAGAATATCCTATGTAGACCAGGATGGACTCCAGATGGGATGCCTCTTGTCTCAACCTTCCGGAAAGAAGAAGTATAAATCTTTAAAAATAAATCTTGATCTCACAGCTTTACCGCCCAATAAATGCCAGAAGCAGAGTGTTAAGGCTTTGGGGTGTTACTTTGTCCTCAAGTGTGAACCAGATGTATCATTAGAGCTTCTTTAAAAGGCTGCATTCCAGGATTCAAATCAGAGTGTGCTGGCTAGCTTTACGTCAACTCAACACAAGCTGGAGTCATTTCTCAATTGAGAATATGCCAGATCAGCCTGTGGCCAAGCCTGTGGTGCATCTTCTTGGTTGATGACTGATGTGGGAGGACCAAGCTCTCTGTGGGTGGTGCCGCAACTGGACTTCTGGTCCCGGGTGGTATAAGAAAAGAGGCTGAGAAGTCATAAGAAGCAAGTCAGTGTGGTGGCATTCCTCCTCGGCCCCCGCATCAGCTTCTGCCTCCAGACTCCAGTCTTGCCTGGGTTCCTTCCCTGACTTCCTTTAAGGATGGACCATGATATAGAAGTGTAAAATGAATAAACCCTTCCCTCTATAGGTTACTTTGGGTCATGATATTTTATCACAACCAAGGAAACCATAACCAAGACACTGTTCATAAAAATTGAGACCCAAGTGCTCAGGAAGCTTAAGTACTTTCTCTCTCTCCTTGCTGTATTAGCTAAAATTAAAAGCTTTGCATCATATTTGAACACGAGGTTCAGTTCTCTGACATCTCTAGCTTAATTTTGACCTCCTTAGAACTTTTTGGGAAATAGGGACCTAGAAAGCTTTCCAGGTTGTGTTTTTAAAATACCTGAGCTTAGCACACAAGTAGCAGTCTTTGCCTTTTTTGTTAGCCTCATTGAATCTCCTACAAGCTGGTTAAGCAAGTCAAATTGTGCATAAGCACAAACATTTGTTCACTTATCTGGCCATTCATCGTTGTAACAAATATTTGATGAGTTTCACCTATGCTAAGCATGGCTCTGAAAGGCACTAGTGACTCAGGTATGTTGGCTATTTTTTTTTTTTTTTGCAGATTAGTGTTTCTGAAGCTCTTTGCTAGATGTATTTCATCTGTTATTTATTCTTTACAATATACAGTAGGTTTTTCATGTTATTACAAGGAAATGGTGAGTTAGAAATTATGTTAAATAGAAATGGCATGGCTGAGCATCTCCATCTATAAGCCCTGATTTTCACTATGGGTGTTTGCTTGCTGCTTTTCTGATATCTCCTACCTTGCTGTCTATTATTCCAAATACCCACCTGGTTTGTCTTTTTTTCTTTTTTCTTTTTACTCATTGAGTGCCCACCACCCAGCTCCTAAATAAATACTCAGAGATTTATTCTTTCTTATGAATGCCAAGCCTTAGTTTGAGTTGATTCTAACCATCTTTTTTTGATTTGAATTATCCTATTTCTCTTTAAGGGCTTCTTACCTTTCTTTATTCTATATATCTTGCTTTCCTTTTTACTCCATGGCTGACTGTGTGGCTAGGTGGCTGGCCCCTGGCATCCTCCTCTCCTCCTTTTCTTGCTCTGCCTCACTTCCCTAGATTTTTCCTGCTATTTACTCACTCTGCACATCAATTCTACCTATTTTTTCTCCTGCCTAGCTATTGGCCATTTTGCTCTTTATTAGACTATCAGGTGATTTCGGCAGGTAAAGTAAAACAGCTTCACAGAGCTAAACAAATGGTGTATAAAAGATGCAACACATCTTTGCATCATTAAACAAATGCTCCACAACATAAATAAATGCAACACATCCTAAACTAGATTCCACAACAAAAACTCACCTGGCTAGCTATGCTAATCAACAGATCTTATTTTGGTTACTACTTGTCATACACTTGGAATCTAAGACAGTCTGGCACAAGGTTCTGGAAGTTGTGAGGATGCGGTACAAAACATTCATTCTCTAGGGTCATCAAGAAAGGCAGTAGGTACCACAGTTGGAAAACCAGAGGAAAGTAAGGTATCTCGGTGACATGACTGGTAATAGAGGCTCCATGACATTGCTGGATGAGGCTTCCCACAACTTAACCACTGTTTCAGTTGTATTGTACAAAACATACCCTGTGTGAACCAGTGTGTCTGGAGTTCACTGCCAACAGACACAAACGTCTTAAACCAAGTCTCTTCACACTCTGCTAGTGTAGTAGCTACAATCAAGTCAGCATGTGTTACATTTTCTCAATTTTGACCAAGTCTGATATGGTTCAGATCTTAAAGAACTTACTGCTTGGTCTCTGGGAAGCCCACACACGGGACCTGCCTTCCCTGTTTTCAGTAGAGAGGTGTTTGCTTCTTCTGCACTGCCCTTTCTAGAATTCCATGTTCCTAACCCCGACCTGCATCTGGTGAAGTTAGAGATATCTATAACCTTCTCATGTCTCTCTATTCTGTCTCCCATGCCCATAACTTCTACTACTACTTCTTTGAACAGATACAGAAAAAAAGGAGACTCCTTGCCACACCCCTGAGGCCAAGTGTGTTGAGATTGTTTCTGGCATCTGATGTAGGAACTCACAGCATGCACGTGCATGGCAGCTACATGCTGGAGTCTCATGGGCTTCCTCAGCTGGGCTTTCTTCATCACAACCATAAACCTTATCTCAGAACCATGCAATTAAAACTTCTATGGTGGTAGTCCCAAATCTGTATCTTTAAGGAGGTATGAACTCAGTGATTCCATTCTTCTCCGGAATTTTAAAACAGCTTCAGCACAGGCAAAGTTTTGTAGGCTGTCCTGAGAAATTGTGTATATTAGTAATTTAATGTTTGGGTCTTATTACTTGTAGTGGTATATTATTTGTATTTTGATAAATAAATCTTTCCTGAAGACCAGAGGCAAAGGTAAAGCCACTAGAGGCCAGGCAATAGGAATAAACACCTTTAATCCCAGGATTTGGGAGGCAGAATCAGATGGATCTCTGTGAGTTCAAGGTCACCCTGGGCTATGTAAGAAACAAATTCAGGTGGTGGTGGGCTCACACCTTTAATCCCAGTCCTAGGGAATCACACACCTTTAATCATAGCACTAGAATGAATATAAAATTGGAGGAGAGAGAGGTTTAGTCTGGTTAGTTTGTCGTCACTCAGTTTTGGTAGCGGTAAAACTTCTCTAGTGGCTTGGCTACTTTGCCTTTCTGGTTTTTGGGTTGAACCCCAATTTCTGTTTCTTGGTTTTTATTATTTATGCTACAATAACTCCCGTTGGTAGAGGCTGATATCAACAGGGGTTATCAACCTGTGGGTCATGATCCCTTTGGAGGACATGTAATTCCATTAGAAAACACACACACACACACACACACACACACAACACACACACACACACACACACACACACACATATATATATATATATATATATAAAATGATTCATCACAGTAGCCAAATTACAGTTATGAGGTAGAAATGGAAGTAATTTTATCATTGGGAGTCATCACAACATGAGGAACTGTTGTAAGGGTCACATCATTAGGAAGGTTGAGAAACACTGCTATAGCAAGATAAGTGTGTTTGCTATACAAAGTGATTGTGGGGGTATATTACTTTTGGGGACAGAAGCTGGTGCTCTAGCAAATTATACTTTTTAAGGGGTACACATAGGAACAGAATGTGAGTAAATGAAAGGCAGCAAGAGAAGGGAGTTTCCAGGAGAAAAATGGGGTGTTGCTGGGTATCCTATTGAGGAGTTTTTGAAAGCAGGAGTTTTTTAAAGAGTAGGGAAAGGCAAGTCTCCAAAGATTTCCCATCTCAAACACTGCAGAACACCATGTGTCCCTTGAAATCAAGGGAAAGATAAAGCCCATTATTTTCTTGGAGATACACCTTCCATAGGAGTCTGTGATGTTGTTACTAGCTGACTTTAGGGTGGAACAGAGACTGCTTGCATGTGTGAGGTGTCAGCTGTGTATCCTGTGAAAAGATATTCCAAGGGCCTTTCATAGACTTGCTGCACCTTCCAGGTTTCCTAATTGTCTATATTGTTTTTGCCTTGCTTTTGAGGGAGGGTAGCATGGGAAAGAAGACAATGGCCTACGTTAGAAAGCATGAAGAAATTGGAAGGAACCAAAGTGGATGAGAAGTTAGGGCTGTGATCCAGATTCCAGCCAGAGGAAGAGTGGAGGTAGAAACAAAGTTGAATTATTTTATGAGTTCATTCATGTTACATTAGAAACAGTTCAGTTTTGTCTTGACTTCTGTACAGGGTGATACCCTTGGCTGTGAATGAGGAAACTAGTACTAGTTGCACCGGTTAAAGGGGTACAACATGATCTATGCCCTGGAGTGAGCAAACCAGGATGTAGGTGTGGCCGACTTCAGCTTATGCCCTTAGTTCTCCAGGGCGGATAGTTTCTTCCTGCTGACTGCAGTCCTTTCATTTTGTTCAGAATGTACTGACTTGAGCACTCTGCATGCTTCGCCAGCCCCATTACTGAGGCCACTTCTACCTCTTATCATTTCTCAACCCAGCTCTTACGTGTGTTCTAGCTGAAGATCAGTACCTACTTAGCACCCACTTGGCTTGCTATACTAGCGTCCTTTGGGAAGCCCTTGTCTCCAGGTTTTCCCCTTCTTGCAGGCTGTCTGAGGGCTGCACTTGGTACCAGACACTGTGCTACTGTGCTCCTTGAAGCCCTTCACTGGAGCCCTGTGCATTACAAATGAAGAACATGCTTCTCACAATGGCATAAAAAGCCCCGTCATCACCACACCTCTGAGCTTTTCAACAATGAGAGCTTTCTTTTTAAAGAGGACTCTTTAGTTCCATTCACACTGTATTCTCTATATCTGGTCATTTCTAATATTCTCCTTTCTGGCATGATGCCCCTTATTCCCTCCCAAACACCCGGCTGACCCCTACCCACATTCATTTTTGTTAGGTCCTTTAGTTGTTTTTTATTTCTTTTTAATTTATTTATTTTTATTTTATGTGGGTATATGTGTGTCCCTGAGTGTATGAGCACCAAGTGTGGTGTGGGAGGTCCTTCTGTCTATGTGTTGCTCTTATTGTTTAATGAATAAAGAAAATTGGCTTGGCCTATAGCATGGGAGGAGGAAGGTGGAGTCAGAGAGATGCCATGGAGCCACCAGAGATAGACAGTGGGAACATTACCCGGTAAGGCACTGCCATATGGCGATACACAGATTAATGGAAATGGGTTAAATTAATATAACAGTTAGCGAATAAGAAGCTAGAGCTACTGGGCCAAGCAGTGATTTAATTAATACAGTTTCTGTGTGATTATTTTGGGTCTAAGCTGGCCGGGCAGCCTGGAATGAACAAGTGACCCCTCCCCCAACACATGTGGGTGCAGATAGCTACAGAGGCCAGAAGAGTGAATATCCTGGAGCTGAGTTCCAAGTTGTTATGAGCTATCTGATGTGAGTGCTGGGAACTGAACCTGGGTCCCCTGGAAGAGCTTCAAGTGCAGCGGGGAACTATCTGTCAAGGCTCTTCCTACATTTTCTAGCAAAATGATTGGAGATTCTAAGAATGTGGTAAATTTGAACTATATGAGATCTTATTTACATTTCATAATCTCTGACACCCTCATAGCACAACAGTAACTATTGAGTATGAGTAACATTGAATTCATTCATTAATCATTTACCAATATGATGCTTTAACCATTAAGTTGGGTCTTAGGAGAAAAAGATGAGCAGAAGTCACTCTCTGACAGGATGAAAGTCGCATATGGGAGAAGTGTTGACAAACAGAACTAAGAGCATGCATCACGGAATGAGCCCATGAAAGAACTGCTAAGCCATCCAGGTGGACACCGCCAGGCTTCCTAGAGGCCAGAGGAAGTGTACAGATTAGAGAAATATTAAAAGGCCAAGGGGATTTGTCAGGCAGAGAAGGGATGGAGACGAATTCCAGGAGAGGGAATTATCATTTCATTATATCAATTACTTACTACTGCAGCAGACGGTACTGCTGATTTGAGTTTCCCACCTCTAGCGAAGACTTACGTTAACAAGGACTGTGTGGTTAATGCATATTAGACAGATCACTCATTCCATAGTGGGGGTGGAAGTGTTTTCAGGTCGAGTCGCATTCACCGCCCGATCACTTCTCTTGCTTCTGTGCGAGCACAGACTTTGAAAGTCTTTTGAAAGCAATGGTCTATGAACCCTTTAAGTAGTGCAATCAGAGCTCTTTAAAGCCCTGCTGATTCCAGCACTATTACCACCCGGAACTCCTCTGTGACTTAAATTCACATGGCATTCAGTGTTGATGGGTTTATTTGGGGTGTTTGGACATATTTACATTTGTGCTTAGGAAAGCATCTTTCTGAACTGTGACAGCAAACTGTGAATTCCACCAGGAAACAGGGTTTCTGAATATTGGCAAGGTTCTCATGTTCGCTGGAATCTCTATTTAAATATCTGTGGGGCCTGTCTTGTAGGACACATATGTTCTTATTAATTGATTGCACATTAATAAAAATAACAAGTTAACAGTTTTAACGCTTTTTCAATAGAAGTGCTAGCGTGATAAAAACAGGATCCCCTAAACTTCTGTTTCTTTAGATTCTACTTAGCTGAACATGAAGAAACAACAGAATTTATTTTTAAAATGAGACACTCTTTCTGCCATCCTAGCATCTGGGAGACAGAGGCAGAAGGACCAGTTCAAAGCCAGCCTGGACTATGTATCAACACAGTCTCAAATGCACCCATGCTCTCTCTCTCTCTCTCTCTCTCTCTCTCTCTCTCTCTCTCTCTCTCACACACACACACACACACACACACACACACACACACTCACAAAAACTAACATATACATGAGAATGTGACAACACATGCACACCTGCACACATATGTATAAACACATACACAGGCATACACGTACACATGTACACACACTCAAACATGTGTGCACCACAGGCACACATGCATGCACAAGCACAGAGATTCAGAGTTCTTCAGGCATACCGACAGTAGAACATTATAGCAAGGTTCTGCCTCTCTCTCTACTTTACAGTCTTCTTCACCAGAAATATTCAGACCAACCTGTTTGGTTTTTTCCTTTAATAATTTCTGATTATAGAGACACTATAACCACACACACACACACATATGTATATACATACATACATATATATATATATATATATATATATATATATATATATATATATATATGAATCTAGATATTCTGGTCCAGTTTGTGCCACTTTTCATCTTCAGGAACAAGCATAATAAATATTCCTTCTGCTTACAGTAGCAAAGCAGACATTCAGGTGATCCGAGGAGACTAGGAACTCAGTGCATTCAGAGTGTACCTGATTTTAAACTGTTGGAAACCCAAGTCACTGGAGTGGAGGGATGAAGAATACAAGATATAGGACAGAGCAGATACTTGATAGGGCAGGGTTCAGCAAATTCAGTTAAATAACTGACGGTCAATGAGTAACTAATATGCTCATGTTGCAAGACCTCTGAGCTATTCAAGTCATTAGTAAATACTTCTTGTTGCTTCTTGAAGAAAGACAATGCATTGCGCCAGTACCTCCTTGCTCCCGTAAGGACATCTAGGTAATGTCAAGAGAGTATGGATCTGTGAACTGGAAGCAGGAGAGCTGTGCAGAGTAAGTGGGCGCTGAGAAGGCACAATCATTACTTTTCAAGATCTGTGCATTTATATGTATTTTGTTCTATCACATTACTTCTAGTAATACATTTTTTTTTTCATTAAGGACAATGAGTTTGGTGTCCTGTTGTGAAGAATTCTAGCTTGGTCTTAGTGCTGAAGTTTGTTGACCTGGGGTCCTCAGGGGTGAGTCTAGAGGTGGAAGCAGAGAGAATATCTGCCTTTCCGTGACCGTTGCTGGAGACTCCCAACCTCCCTTCAAAAGCATGACTTTGGCTCCACTCCTGATGCAGGATCAAATCATGATGACAATTAGTGGAGGAAAAAGAATGACGTTTCCCTTTGTGTACGCAGTCAACACTGCTGGCGATCCTGTTATGGAACTACCATAATCACCTTCCTGAGTTCTAAATATGACCTCTTCTCATGCCCCTTTGGAAGGTTCCGTTCTGTCTCAGATATTATTTCACTCACAATGCATTTGAAAACTCCAGATCCAGCACCAAATTTTCATCTTCTTCCTGCTAACATTCTGAGCCAGTCGTTCATTAGTTTGTACCCACAGTGGATTTCCTGTTAGTGCAAGTGTCCCTATCTGTGTGTGAGGCCACTGCACTTGTGATCTAAATCCTATGAGTCTCCCCCCTCTGAAGAATTCTATTTCTATGAAATTGCTTCTCTCTACTCTTTATGTGAAATAGGACCTTGAATTTCAACCAGTTTATGAATATGATTTAAGATTTTCTATCCCTGTGATAGTCATAACCTAAGTCTACCCAGGCATACCTGATACATGTTCCCCTCACACGGCGACACTATTTCTCTGATAATTTTGTACTTCCTAGTGATCCATGACCTCTGTTACCACCTTCCATGTTCTCTTGCTGAAGTTATATGGTTCTGAGTCACACATAGGCTGTGTTTTACTTGAAAATTTAGCAGCAGTCAAGAGAGCCAAGACACCCTACCCAGTTCGGTAAAACTCAGTAAATAGCTATTGATTACCAGTCAGGAGCTTATGGATCTTCTGGGTGCTTAATTCTGTTAATATGCGGCTTTGCTGAACTAGGCTGGTCTAGTTCTAGAATGACCTAGGATAAGCTAAGGCATTGGCTTTGCATATTCAACCAACAGCCGTCTACTACTTATTTCTCATTAGAGAGCAGTAGTGGTGGCTAACCAATGACAGGTCTTGGCTCTTACGTTTTTTGGAGGTGCAGTCTCACTATGTAGTCCAAGCCTACTTCCCAGTCCTCCCCGGTTCTGACATTCCATACAGGAATCACCATCTGCCTAATTCTTGGCTTTGTGTGTGTTTGCTAATATGGAGGAAAATATTGTGATCTTTATATTTATCTCCAGCTTGGCAAATAGCAGAGTTTTGTCTTCAGGTGCAGTGAAGATGAGTAAGAACTCAGGAGGGCCCATTTCCATTTTGTAGTGTGTGCACAAAAGATCCCGACAAGAATAGAGAAGAATTTGAAATATGCTTAGTGGTATTCATTTCTCTCGGAAGAACTGTGTGAACAGAAAAATCTTTTTAAGATAAGTACACGCTCAAAAGTGAGGCTTTTTGCTGTGACTGGAAAGGCTTTCAGCAAAGTGGGTTATCTCCGAGATATATGAAATCTTTCATATGTAAATAAAGTAAAACTTGGCAGCTGTACCATCTGTGAGAATGTGAGAGTTCTGGGAAATGAGTCATTCAGTAACAGAGATATGAAATTGTTTTTGAATATAAAAATATGTGAGCTGCTTAAGAGTCCAGGATGCTGGGGTTAGCACTTCTGGCAGTAGAGTATCTCAGATTGACGGGGGTGTCGTGAAATGAGCAAACACTACAAGTAGTAAAAGGGGAAAGCTGTATGTAGTTAATACCACTTTAAAAAAAGGAACAGCTTCATAATTGGAATCAAATACTAAAGTTCTTAGGAGAGATCGCTAGTTCTGCATAATTCTCTCGGCTGGAAAAAGCCTGAGGTACAGAGACAGTGGGCGGTTTGCCTGTGGGACGTGTGGAGCAACAGGCACACGCAGGAGAGATGCAGCTTGCCAACACCCAGTTCTCATCTCTTCCTTCTCCCTGGGACACCGTCTCACTTGTGAGAAAATCATGCACAGATGTGGATGTGCTCCTAACGTGCTTAGGTCCCCCAAACAAGCTTGGTAGGCTCAGAAATTTGTTACCTTGTGTTTCGAATAGTGTGCTTAAGTGTCCACATGTCTCATCATGAGATGAGACAGAAAACTAAATCTCACCATGTAAGGCAAACCGCAATCTATGCTCAGTGGTGTTCACTTCATGGTTTTTCAAATGGGCAACTCTCATCACTTTATATGTCTACCCCACTCTCTCTCTCCTCCCTCCCCACCTCCATAATTGGGTCCTCCAAATCTGAGGTGAAGAGGAAATCCCCTAACAGGGAGACAATGGAGACAGCTTCTTTGGAATGTTTTGGACTTTTCTGCTTATTAAGGAATAAGTTATTCTTTCTTATAATGGAAAAATCTATCACATAAAGCCCAGAAACTAACTTGATTGGTTTTTTTTATTCATAAATTTGGAAAAGTAAGGAATGACATGGAATTTCAATTTCCACCTACTCATCAAACTTGAATATAAAGTTGAATGTTCCTGAGATCTAAAATGTGTAAAATGATAATAAGGTTTACTAACCTCTGATGGCACTGGAATGAAAATTTGTCTACATATAGTGTTTGAAGATCCAATGCTACTAAAAGTAATGCTGAGTTCCAGGACTCAGAAGGCAAACTCTGAGAGTTTGAAACCAGGTCTACAGAGTTATATAGAGAGAACTTGTCTAAAATCAAAAGCAAAATGCAGTACTTCTAGCATCCAACATCCTCAGTGGTGTGTATTCAGAAGCCTTCCTGGGAGGGAGCTTTGCAATAGGTGAAGGGACTGGACACAGGTGTCACGGTTCTAGGGTGATGTCCTGGTGCCATTGTTTCCCAGACAACTCGTAAAATCCCGAGGCTCTAATGGCTATTATGAGAAGGGAATTACCACTTTCTCTACATCTAGAACTAAGGTAATTTATACATTGAACTGACAAAGTACCCAGCTCTCAGAATTCAGCTCATTTAATACAGAGATCACGACAAGGGCATACTAATTCATGATGTTCGCGGTTCACTTCTTTACAAACTAAAAAAAATCTGTCCAGCTGTCTTATACTATCATATTATCAATTTTTCAGAATCATTTTTTTTCAAAAATGTGCTTAAAAGAGAATAACATTATGTTGCTTGTAGTTAGGTAAATATAACAACGATGGAATTATTTCTTCTAAGGCGACTTGTAACATTATTTCTTTCTGTCTCTGTTCCCACAAAGATCTTAGAAATGGTTTTTTAAATTAACAATGAGATCTTACGGTTTTTCTCATTGACTGATATTCATTTTAGATGTCTATAAGTATCACAATTATGTTCTCCTTTTAAAAATCATTAATAGACCATGTCCTAAGTCAACAAAAAGAAGTGTGAAAATACACCTTAAGAAGGCTCTGGTGACTGTTTTCTGCTTAAGCGTCAAAAATCAAGTTCCTCCCTTTCTTAACTTGCTTCATATTAAATGCCAGGCACACCTACTGCCAGGAGAGACAACACAGTGATATTTATTATTTAATTCAGTGCCATTCATGAGACATGTGACATGAAAGTTTGTTGGTATCCAGTAAGCTTCAGGTGCACAATTCTGATCCCTTCATAGTGAGAGAACTCGTCCTCCAAGCTATCTGTTTGGAAGCATGAAGAGCGTTCAGTCAGTGGCTCTGTAGTTCACATGAACTTCTGCTTGCAGGCTGCACACCATGCTCAACAATTGATTCATCACGCTCTCCATACATGCGTTGTAGCTCCTGTTCAACTCTTTTATCTTCTCTAGTGTTTGCTCTTCTATTTCATCTGAGAGGTGGCTCTGAGAGCCCATTATCTATGAGAGCAGAAGATGAGATGTATTTTACCATATGTCGGATGAAAATAGTTGACTTATTTTATAAACGTCATCATATTTTTTAATTGTTGTTCTTTGGTGTGAGTGTGTGTGTGTATGAGAGAGAGAGAGAGAGAGAGAGAGAGAGAGAGAGAGAGAGAGAGAGAGAGAGAGAGAGAGAGAGAGAGAGAGAGAATTCTTTCTTCTGGGAACAGACAAGATTACAAAGACCCTGGTTATGGAGGATGAACGTCCCTAAAAACGTAGTGGGCTCCGTACACAGACTGCATTCAGGTTTCTAATCTTTAAGCCTTGCAATACCTTTTACATCAAGTTGAAAGCATTTGCAATAATTTCCACTCCATTCTAAAATTTCCTGTTAATTTTCTGAATTCTAATCCTTGAAAGTAGAATAGAAAGACAGCATTAAACCCATGTATCCCCAATTTTACAGAGCAAAAATTATAATTTTTAAGGAAGATATAGACAAAACATGTTGCCTAATGTAATTCACATGTATATATCTATGAAATATGTAGAATATCAGGTATAAAATTGAAAATTTTAGCATGAACTGGTTTATTTCAGGTTAAAAATATGCTTGTTTATTTAGTCACCTTTAAATTTTAGACACACTGAAATATTTTTGATTGCTACTTATTGAGCAGTGCTTCCTTTCATTTTCCATTCCCCCCATCCTGTTAGCATCTTCATCAAATCATTATTTGTCTAAAATGTAATGTAACAAAGGACGGGGTCAATGTAAAGGAAGGGTGCAGTGAAGCACTGGGAGAATCATGCTTTCCTAAAAGTTAACAGTTCGCTCATAAATCATCTCTCTAAGCTCAGCCTCTCATCCTTCTCTTCCTCTTCTCTTCACTCCTCTGTGTCCTTATCTTCCTCCTCTTCTTTTTGGGGATGGCTCTCATGTGACCCACATTTGCCTCAAACTCACCCTGTTGCTGATAATGACCTTGACCTCTTTGTCCTTTTGCCTCCTCCTCTTTCGAGCTGGAATTACAGCCCCTGTATCACTATGCCCCACCTATGGGTTCTGTGGATCACGCTCAGGGTTGCATGCATGTGACGTAAACACTCTAACAACTGAGCTACATCCCTGTTTGATCCTTCTTAAACATGGGCCCATTAAGGATCACTATTGAGGGTTTCTGCCTCCTTTCTGTTTTAGAAGCTCTGCATTTGATGCAACCCCAGGTATGCATCAGTGACTTCTGTTGTAGAGTTCTTAGGTCACTTTGACTCTAGAGTCTAGAACCTTTCTGGTTCCTATGCTTGGCATGAAACCCAACCCCAGCTGCTGGGGTCAAGTTCTTCTCTGTTTATATTCTAGACACCAGGAGAATAAATAAAATCGAAGCACGTAGTTCTGAGAAGCTACAGCCTCTGAGAACCAAGACAACCTTACCTAAAAGGGATGAGGATAACAGAGTATGTGAAAAGTACACGTGCACAGAGTCAATTCCATGCGTAAAAATATTTGAGAACTACGTAACAGAACAGTTCCACAACATGCATATTTTAAATTCTAAATCCAGTGTGGGAGTCTACAAAATGAAACAAAAATTTAATTAAAAGTCTTATGTGGTAAAAAATATTGAAAGGAAAATAATTGTCAAACTATTGCCTATGCTCAGTACATATTACTCAAGTGAGAGGCTCCCCAGGTATTGCAAATAACTCAGTTCCCCTGTTCTGGAGCTCCCATTGCCCAAAGCCTGAACATTTGGGGCATTTTATAAAAATGGTAGTTGATCATTCCATAGCATGCCTTGATACAGCTAAGAGTGTTGTTACTGACCTTCTGTGTGCCCATTTTCAAACTTTTCTGATAGCCTTGAATTGATGCTGGTGTTAAGAGTGTTAACACTTGATGCTTTCCTCTGTAATTTAAATATTCCAGGTGAAGGGGTAGAACAAGGTGCTGACCCCAGGATACCATGCCAAGGAAGGTCTTCAATGATGGGTTTCTATGATGCTTGATGTAGCACAGGCTCTAGCTACTTCCGTATGTGCACCTTTGATCACTGGACTGTAAACTGGCTTGGGTGATGAGGAGTTTTGATTATAGTCCAAAGCAGAGAGCACACTCCCAGTCGGGTTTACATGGAATTGACTCCTTCCCAGGAAAAGAGACTCAACAAGCTTCAAACCAAGCACTTTCTAAATTTATAGTCAGTTTTGTTTTTACTTAACAATGAGATGTAGCGGTCATTTTGGGAGCGCCTACAGAAGACAACCAAAGCTGTCTGTAGTTGGCGAAGGCCATCCTCTGTTCTAGTGTGTCATTCTTATGACAGGCTTAGGTAGCAAGGAGTAAGGACACAGGGAAATGCTTACTGATTTGTTAGTTCAGTGAGGGTCTATTGAATATCCACTATGAAGCAGTAGTAGGAAATCAAGGGAAGCAAAAGAACACAACAAAGAATCCACAATTTCTTAGACTTCTGGGTGAGAAAGAATGGTGGACAACCACAATAAATGCAAATATATAATATATCCTACAGTGACAAATGCTATGGAAAAAAATCAAAGAAAAATTGTTTTACTTTATTTTTAAAAGAGTTTTTTAGATAGAGTGTAAGGAAAAAAGGCTAACATTGACCATGGATAAAAAAAAATGAGAATGCCAAAACAGAAGAGGGCTACGAAGCCCAAGAATAGAATGAATGAAGGCCGGGCGGAATTGGGATTCTTTGTTTCCTTGGGAAGAGTCAGTACAATTAGAAAAAAAAGTTTAAAAATATACAGAGAATATAAGCACCAATCACGAGGGCTATATTTACATGTATGGATAAGAAAGAGTTTAGAATTTTGGTTTCTAAACACTGATAGGAAAAATTTATTTTTCTGACTGATCCACTGTATGCAAAGATGTATGTGTGTGTGTGTGTGTGTATGTGTGTGCACGTGCGCATGCGTGTGTGCGTGTGCTGAGAATTGAGCTCAGGGCCTAACACCTGCTAGGAAAACATTCTAAGAATATACTGAGCTATATTCTTAGACTAACAAGGAAAATTATTTGAACAAAAAACTTATTGAGAAAAGTTTTAAAATTTTGACAATTGTGTTCCAATTTTGAATCTCTGTGAATTTTTATGTATTTCTCATTGTTTTAAAAAAGCTGTAAGTGAATTTTAAACTTTTGTGCTTCATTTTGCAATGGCAGCCTTCTGAATAGTATTATATTTATATTTTAATGGGGCAAAGCGTATTACATAAACTTAGCTTTGATAAATAGAGCTCAGTGCTTTTTTTTAGACCCATTTGCCACATGACATGGTGGCCTTTCTGAAAATATCATGCTCTTATTTTTTACTATTTTATTGTTATTTACTTATATGTGTATGTGCATATACATGCAGAGGCCAGAACAACGTGTTGGATCTCCTGGAGCTGAAGTTGCCGGTGGTTTGAACTGCCAGATATGGGTGTTGGGAATTGAAGCCAGGCCCTCTGGAAGGGCAGGAAGAGTCTTGAATATTGAGCCATCTCTCCAGTCCCATCATGCACTTACTTTTTACTACAAACTTCATACACTTAAAAAAGCAACAGTATTTTTTAAAGCCAGGATTTTTTTGTATTTAAATGAAAAATCACTGAATTATTGCATCTGCTTGCAAGGAATAATGAGAAAATCCCAGGGGCTTTCTTAGCTTTTGAAACAGGGTCAGGGTACCTTGAGCTCCAGCCTCTTATTTCCATCTCCTGAGACCGGAATTAACCAGTTGTGTGGTGCACCAGAGAGCTAGGGTGGATATTTACATGTATCTGCTGAAGGAGAGCTGAGCTAACAAATACATTCTGCATCTTAGCCTGAACATCAGTCACAGACTGTGTTATTTATAATCAATCCACAAAACATGCATCCCTGTGGTAAGAATACTTCATCTGATCCTTTCAGATGCCTATTTGATGATATGAACGTGAATACCCACTGTACATCAGACAAGCCGAGTGGCCTTCTTATATGTCCAAAAATGCGTGAAAGAGAAATTAGTAACTCATTTGTTTCAGATTTGCTTGTATGTTCAACCTCGGCTAGACTGTGTCTGCTGAATCCCAGCAGATTGTTCTAGTCTTCTGCCTTAATCCTTACACGCAGGAACCCCTCCCTGATCCAAGCACCGGGAAGTCAGTGCTGGCCGCTTGCTCACCTTGGACTGCTTGAGGCGGAACTCCTTCTCCATCTGCAGTCTGTACTGCTCAGTCTCGGCCACAGCTTCTTCCTTAGCTTGCTTCAGTCGCCTCCCTTTCCCTGAGAATTCACAGCAGCAGAAGCAACAGATTTCTTTTTTACCACTTACAGCAGTGGCAAATGATTGAAAAGCATTTTTTTTTTCTTTTGATACAAGGTCTCACTATGTAGTCCTAGCTGGCCTAGGGCTTGCTTTGTAGACCAGAATGGTCTCAAACTCGCAAAGATCTGCCTTCCTCTGCCACCTGAGTGCTGGGATTACAGGTGTGCACCACTACCCCAGAAGCATTCAGCAAAGAGCTAGCACTGCTCTTGTAGGGCATCGCCCAGCTCCCATTTCTAGTGGCTCAGAACTGCCTGTAACTCCATGAGTGCGCACATCGTGTGCACAGGCATACACACATTAATGCACTGTAAAAATAATAATAAAAATAAATATTTGGGCTGGAGAGATAGCTTAACCATTAAAGGTAGCTCATTTATCTTCTAAAGAATACAAATTTGGCTCCCAGCAAATGACTTTTATTTTAAAGCACATTGATGAATCTTGATGAATCCCCTCTCATTCATATATATATATATATATATATATATATATATATATCTCCCATATTTATATATTGATAAATCCCCTCTCATATATATCCCATATTTATATATTCCCCCTTATATATGTTTCTACTATGTCCACTTCATTAAAATAATATTCAATTTTTTCTTTTCTTTCCTCCAATTGGGTCCTTTAGAGCACCAAGTAACAACTTTCTTTCACACTTAGATGTCACTTACATGTTAAAATAAATTATCTACCCATAGACTCACAGGAGTAACAGCCAGGGAACAGCTTTCAGCTGCCACTTACTCAAAAAAGACATTATTTGGTCCGATTTTTCTGTCCTGACTGGTTGCCAGGCATCCTTCAGTCCACACCAACTGGATTCTATTTAGTGCTGGCAGACCTCCAAAATCACTGCAGACTGCAGCTCAGACTCTATCAAATGACTTTCAATTTTTAAGGCATTTTATTGGGATTTTTTTCTTTCCCATTTGCTACTCTAGAATGTCTGATTAAGCCCCACAACACATCAAAGTGGTTTTCCTTAGAGTAGCTTTCTATGAGAGGGACTTGAAAGAGGCTGTAAAACCAATTGTTTTTAATGGTTGGGAGATTTAGCTAAGTACCCCCTTTCTTTTTATTAAGAGCAAAGGTGTAAGCCTTAAACCACAAGACAAGGTAAGATGAAAGTCTTAAACCCAACAGTCAGCATCATTAGTCAAGCACAAGAGGTACGTTCTTTTGAGGACAGTCTGATCATAATGGTTGCTGTGTCCCCAGCAGCCCCCACTTTCTAGGGGGAGAGGCATGAATACTCTGTAGCACTGAAACTTTAAAGATAAACTCGGAACCTTATTACTTCTTCTCCTGCAATCTATTGCCATTCAGTGTCATTTAAGGTACTGTATTCTTGGCTTATTTGAACTGTTTATGTTCTGATCAAGTCTCAAGTTTAGGCTACAAATTTTGTTAAGTGTTAAACTGTACAGAGTTTGAACTAGATAAGTAATTTTCACCAAGTAGCAAGAAGAGATTTAATGCATTTTAAATTATCATTATTACTATTATTACTAGTGTGTGTATGTGTGTGTGTATGTATGTATGTAGGTGGATATGACAGTGTGTGCTCATGCCAAGACATGTGTGGACGTCAGAAGACCACTCACTCTGCAGAGTGGGTTCTTTCCTTACATCTTTCTGTGGGCTCAAACTGAAATCCAGTCCTCCGTGTAAGAGCCTTTACCTCTTGAGTCTCCTCGTTGGAACAACAAGCAGAAAATGTCTTGATAAAAACATTTATCTGTCACCTGTATCTTTGTAGCATTTGTGCCAGGTGCACATTACTTCTAAATTTCTCTCCTGGCTGGGCATGAGTTGTTTCGGTAGTCATTGAAAATGTGTTTAGGATAAAGACAGATTCACTTGGGTAGAACTAGGTAACGCTTGCTCAGAATAGATAATTAGCTTTATATTCGCTTACTTTAAAGACAAAGTCTGATGGAATCTACCACTGTCACGATGCTTTAAGGCTTAATGCAACACTAACAGCAAGGCTTTCCTTCTGCCTGTGTACTTAATGCTTGCTGCCAATTGTATACTCGGATGCTTCAGGACATTATCGTTCTATGTATTTAATGGCAATAAACACACCCAATTCACAGAGATTCTCTTGTCACATCTTGTCATTAACATCAAGACCAAAACACAAAATACCTTGGCATTTTCGTAGTGATAATGACTTGTATACATAATTACCTCACAAAATGAATGGGGTAAAACATCTTTTTTTCCCTATCTTAATCCCATAAAAAAAAATGACTGATTTCAAAGTTATGACTCTAGTACATTTTTTAAAAAAATGTAACAAAAGGAAAAGCTCTGTGTGCCCTACCCCTGAGCAGAATCCAGCACTGCCCTAAGAGGTTCCACCACGCAGTGACAAGCTTGGAGCCTGTCTGTGATTCCTCTGTCATGGCACCAGTCACCTGCTGGTTCTCATTCAATTACAGAGGAGAGCCACGGGAAATCACTGCTGGCGCAGCAATTTTCCGGATAGACTCAGCAGCTGTCGCTGTGTGAGAGCCTGCACACGCTATACCTGATTTAACCCAGTGGAAGAAATGGAAGCCTAAAGCCGATGGTTTCGTTCGAGGTGAAGTGAAATGCACGCATCAAATCCACTTATATTAACTTTTAGCTCACGTCTCTCTGTGCATGGTAAGAGTGCCAAAATCTGAAAATACACTGATTTCTTAAGCATTAAAAACAAAGTTACTGCGAACCAAAAGAAATTCATATTGGTTTTTATTCCCAATATATTCGGTGTCAACCATAGGGGTGACTACATGGGATAATCTGGATTTTTATATAACAGTTGATTTTATGCACTCATAATACTTATAAGGATATGTGGACTTACAAAGCCAAGAGTTCTGGTTTTGGGTTTAGAAAAGGTATTCATTGTATTCATCATGATTTTAAATAATATTTAAAAGGATATTGCAGAGTAGTTCCAGAAGGGATGGGTTTCCTTTAGTCTCCCATTCTTTGTTTAGTGATTCTTGACTACCTCCTCTATAAATACGCAGAAAGGCAGACACAGAGAGTGAGCAAGTGCATATCCCATGTAGTCCTTGCCTGGAAAAGGTGGTATTCATTCAAGACAGTTTGAAAATATGTACATCCTGCCCCAGCTTCCAAGAAGAGCATTCTTAAATAATATACAAGATCCTACTAGGAAAATAATAACACATAAACACGATTTTTTTCTCTGCTCTGTAATCATTGAAGAATCAGATTTAAAGAGAGAACCTTCTAACCTTAAGCTATGGAATACAGGGACTCATCCCCAACCTCACCCCATCATTCTGTATCTTTAGGCTCACCTGATAAGCCGGGGGTCTAAAAGGACAGCTCCATCATGGGCTACAGGAAGGTTGGGAGAGTTTCAGAATAACTGTGGAGGGAGCCTGGAAAGCCGTAAGAATGGACAGGCAATAGGGAATTGGAAATATTGGAGTTGGTAAAAGAACAGAAGGGCAGTTCTAAGATAATTTGAGAGACATTGTAAATAACTTCACCTGAATAAAATCAGTCAATTTTACATGTATGACCTGCTGTGCAGACAAACCTGGTCTGCATTTAATCAATCATTACTTAGAGGTCGTCTGTAATGTTCTTTTCTGAAGCAGAAAAGGGAGGTAGAAGTATTTCTAATGTTTGGGAAAAGAATAAAAAAAATTAAGCTGGGCAAGCTAAAACTGGTTTTGGGAGGAGATGGAAGGCAAGGCTCAGAGGCAGACTCCTTAGTGGCAGGCCTAGGGCAGGCCAACGGACTGTTGTTCTAAGAGCCAAATACGAACTGAAGGCACCAAGCCAACTCTCTGTGGCTTGGACTCTTATTTTTTGTAAGGTTGGAAAATGGGGTTTCTTTTTATCAGCTTAGAAAGAAAAAGAATTACATAATGGATATCATACAAAAGGCAGCGCGCGCGCACGCGCGCACACACACACACACACACACACACACCACACACACACACACACACAAAACCCTGAATCTATGAGGCAGTCACTTAGAATTTCTGAGTCTCTGCTTTCATCCAGACAGAAGTAATCATGTACTACACAGAGCCATCTTGGATGTTAGAAGATAATATTAAGAAAGTGCTAAGCAAAAAGCAGCAGTTTAATGGTTCTGGCTACTTTTAGTAAGACACACTGACTTGAGGACAGGTCCTGGGATGTCACATGGAACTTTCTGAAGGTGTCCCTGAGGATATCCAAGGACTGATAATCAGAATACAGTTGGAGAGCTAAGTCTGCATCTCGGGAGAGGATGGATTAGAAGGGAAGAAGATTTGCATGTCAGTCATACCGGTGTTTGTGTGTGCTAATTGTGGCAATGAGGTTCGGGCCAAAATCAAAGGAGAGACTACAGAGTGAAAAGAGGGCTATGTTTTTTGGTTGTTTGTTTGGTGTTTTGAGGCATGGTTTCTCTGTGTACCTTTGGTGTCTGTCCTGTAGCCCTGTAGACCAGGCTGGCCTCAGACTCACAGAGATCCACCTGCCTCTGCCTCCCGGGTGCTGGGATTAAAGGTGTGCACTACCACCGCTTGGCTAGGGCTATAGTTTTAAGGTGGGGAAATACCAACATTCGATCTTCAAAACATGGAATATAGTAGATACGTAAGGAAACCGAAAAGAGAGAGAAGCGTAGGGCTAACAGTGTACACACTGTAGGGAATTGAAATGAGCCACCTGGTCAATCGGTGGTTGCTGAATATCTAGGGTGGCAAGCACTAGTCTGGATTTTCAGGTAAAGCAGTGGTAGGTCACAAACCTTGCTGTCAGTCTGTGTTCTAAAGGCAATCCAGGAGACAGAGAGTAGGCAATATGTACATAACATGACAGCGCTACTGAGCACATGGAGAATAAAGGAACCTACGGGTAGAGAGAAATTGTGACAGGTTGCAGTTAATATAGATGAGGTTTCGTGGATGAAATGGCAAGTGAGCATAGGGATAAGACAAATCGTCCCACAGTTACCTGAAGGAAAAGCCTCATCCTTGTAGAAGGGACACCAGCACACTGAGTCCTGAGGTAGGTAGGTAGGAAGTATGGTGTGCTAAGAGTTAGTCTACCTAGAAAAACATTCTTGGTTTGGGGGGCTCATTAATATGATAATAAGCCATTCTTGATTTAAAGAATGCTATTATTTTTCACGATTGTTAAAAAACAATGAAAAAATAAACAAGTCACCAGGAAGAGGAACAAAACATAAAAGAGAAACCATCTTTGGTGACCATGATCGCTACCAAGACTGCATCTGAGCCTTTTCATTAGCATCTGTGGTCCTATATGTCTCAGTGTACTTTTCTTTTGGTTGTATTTTCCGCTTTAAAATTATTAATAAAACTTTATAAATATTGGATTAAATATAAGTAAATGCTGTGACTAGACACAAAGGTTCTGTAGCTTTATATGACCCTGACCCACTCTAAGCTGGGAGAGCACAATACACTCAAGAAATACTCTGTTAGTCAGTGGACTATAAAGCAAGGAGCCATATTTACAGGCCTGCAAAGTACAGAAGACAGGGCCATGAAATTTTATATAAGGCTTTTATTTTATTATTTTATTAAAAGTCATGTAATCACAAACCAAAATACCTAGCTGCAGAGTGAAGATTTTATTTTAAAAAAAGGGAGTTTGTTCAAATAACCTGATTCTCTTCAGATTTGGAAACAAATGAGTGATGTGTTGCCTTCCAAGCACTGGCAGGGGACAGACCCACAAGAACAACACTGAGGAACAGTGTGAGCTGATGTCGGCTAAGGAGAAAGCAGGAGTGTTTCCTGAGTATGGTTTTCATCAAAATGATTCAGTGTTAAACACGGAGGACAGAAGATCGTGCTTATGAAGATCAACATCTTGATGCTCTTTGAAAGGCAATCCTGTTTACTCTTTGGAGGAATGAGAATGGAATATCAGATCGTTTGTGCTGCCACAGTTACTCAGGGCCACGTCATGAGGTGGTATCGTTCACGGAACTATTATGAGACGGAGGAAGTGGGCACAGTCAGGTGAGGGGGTGACCTGCTGGGGCTATGCAGACATTCAGAAGCAGAAGTTGTATTTGTAACAGGCGGGGCAGCTCCAGGCAGGGAGGACTGAGCTTGGTAGAGAGCCAGGGGGCATGTCCTTTACTAGTCAGATTATAGATTATAGAGACAAATTTAGTCTTACAATGTCTATTATTTTTAACGACTGGAGCTCAGAGACGCAAAACAATGTATATGAAGAAACATGGATGTTTCGCTCAAGTGGATGAATTTTCTTTTCTGTTGCCTCATAACCAGGCTTGTCCACCTGGTCTGCAGCCCCACCTACTCTCCTCAGACTATCTCTGATCACCAGTGATGGCCTTGAGAGCTGGTTGCTGCAGGCCTCACCCACTTTGGGAGAATCCCTGCTGGTGCATTATTTCCACAGTCCTTTATCTCTCCCCCTCCAAGTGTTCATGCATTCTATTAGGTAACAGCTCTGCTTGGATCTCAGGCAGCCCTCCTTAATGGACTAGATAAGATTTTTCCACTATAACATACACACCACCACCTCTTTGCTCTTGGGTTTTCCTAAAACAGCAAACTATGCTAATTATTTTTCTTTGTAGGAGGGTCTATATTTCCTACTTTTCCCCTCTCCCTCCCTCTCTCCCTTTCTCCCTCCCCCTTCCTCCCACCCTCCCTCTCTCTTCCCCTTCCTCCCTTTTCTTCCTCCCTCCCTCCCCCTTTCCCATGTCTCTGTTCCAGTCTTGTAAGTGGTGCAAATTCCTGAGATTCTGGCTTTTGAATGAATGGATTCACCCTTACCCTGAATTTCTATTCTTCCTATCCATCACATTTTCAGATGAACAATTTTATGGAAACGAATGAAGTCTATGTGTTTGTTAATATAGTGACTATATGTGTCTGTCGATCCTTTGCCTCGTTGGAATCGGCATTCACTTAGCATTTAGCTCACCAAGCCGTTCAATAAGGAAGAATGCAAGTCTACTCATGAGCCTACATCAGCAGGGCTTAGAACTAATGAGCACCACAAACACTCTCAGCCAACTGGAGGGGTTGAGAGACGGGTCAACATAACAAGTGTATAAAGTGGCATTTCTCTTTGCCACAGATCACATGAAAACCGAGTAAGGTGGGTACTGCTGTCCAGAAACTGCCACCTGCTGACAGAGAGAGGGAAAACCATGTTGGGTGCAAACTGTCCCCAGGTCTCTTCCTGACACAAAGAGGACACACTGACACGCCCTGCAAATCTTAGCTCACCAGTGCTGAGAGCCAGAATGTTTTTCAAATGTTTTAAAAATTGAGCTATTTACTATTACAGGCTGATTAGTTCATTATTATTAACTACTATCTGATTATTGGATCAGATATTCATGAGCTAAGAGATAGTATGTAAAATAAATTTGTGTATACACACATACACATACACACACAAAACTGTCAGCTAATAACATGGCTGTTTGGAGCACAGACAATAAAATGTCTATTTTAATGTGATTTCTGAGAAGTAGTTACCCAAAGTCAGCATGTTCACTGTGGAAAGAGAAGGAAGTTGGGCTTTTTTTCTATCTTCATTATGAACTCAAAGGCACAATGCCCTCAGTGGTGCTCACCCATAAGCAACTCGCATAATTAGTAACATTTCTTCTTTAAACACTTTTAATAGAGAGTGAGGTGGCTAGATTTATTGGAATCGCAAAAAAATATTGGTCAGGCATGTGCCCAGTACATCCTTGAAGCATAAACAACATAACCTTTGTATCTTATAATATTTTGATTTTCCAAATGTTTTAAATGTGAGTAGAGTAATTTGAATTCAGGATATGAGAATTTTCTAGACTGCTTAAATTGTTAGGTTCTAGACTGTTTGGCTTTCTGCAGAATTACTGCATTCATGCCATCGCGTGATTGCAGGCATGGTTTTGTCATAGGAAAAGGATGTAGAGATGTCAGCGATGGTTCACAGCGCTCCCTCCTTCCCTGCCTTTGCTGTTAACCTCACTAGAGTCTTTACTTCAGTGGATGGGGGTCACATGGGTGAGTGTTCAGAAACCAACTCACCCTAAGGACAGGAAATGGCTTTACTGTCACTGTGCATATCGGAGGATCGAACCAACACTGCCTACCTGCTTCCTTTCTGTCTTCCAGAAAGTTTCATTAGCAACTTTTTAGAGACATAGCAGCTCCCTCTGCATCGGATTTTGAATCTATTTGCAGACACAGCAGGAAAATTCATGATGAAGATAAATGGCTCTTCAAATTAGATAGCAAACGTTATTAGCTAAAATCCTGGAAAAACATAAATCTTGACTGAGGGAACCAGGGTTCAGGACGTAGGTCTTGTATAAAAATTATGCACACTTTCAGTCCTGCATCATTTAGAGCTGTCTGCAGACTCGGATCCGAGCCAACCCTCGTCTGCTCCATGTCTTCTCTGTGTGACCCTGAGTAAGCTGTAAAATGCCACCTAGTGTCATCTCCTCTCTTTCCACAAAGATTGCCAAGAAAGAGTAAACAAAATAAAGACAGTATGGCCGCTGACACTATATTCTCAATTTTTAAAATATTGAGCAAATCATAAATCCTAATTTTTTTGGACTCATAAAATAGGAATAATGTTAATGCCTTATAGATACTGTGAAAGTCAATGAGAGGAGGAAGAAAACAAGTTTATTGAAGACACTTATGTGCAACCACACAGATGTATGATTAAGACGTGTGGTAAGAAGGAGAATAAAATAGAAACATATTTAAAATGTTAGGATGTAAAAGCTACCTGGAGAGGGAGAACAAGTTATTAAAAATTATCCCAGTTTAATGGAACTGTAAATGACTGGTAAGAAAGCATCGGTAATTTGCTCTGGTTACTGTCTAGTGATGGGCTTGAACTGAAAGTTGCCTGTCTCTTAGTCATTTCCCAGTATTGTGCAAACTGAGGTGTGGGATGTAAGAGAAGATGCAGAGGCAGGGTTCAGTCCACATCCCTAACCTTATTAACATGGAGTTGTACTCTTATAACACGGCCTTTCAAAAACATCCTCACTAACAGAGCCCCATCCCTGGGTGGCAGTGTGGAATACGTGGCTGGGTGGTCCCTGAGACTGTCTTAAGCTTTCATAGGGTAGTGGTGACATCACACTTTAAACGCAGGTCTGCCTGAAAGAGAAGCCCATCGTCCTCTCCTTCATCCCTCTGTAGTTTCCAATCAACCCCTCACAGGAGACACTTACTCTTCTTTGCTTCCTCCAGCTTGTCCTTGGCCCTCTTCTCTGCCTGCAGGAGCTGTTGGATCCCCTGAGACTGGCTGGCCATGGTGCCTTGCTCCAAGGAAGGTGACTTCTGTGGAAGCTGGGACACATAGGCCCTTTATCCTCTAATGGATTACCCCAGAACTCGACTTGTTTTGTCAACAGTGAACACTTAGCTGTCTGTTCCAAACTTGCCTGATTGGACCAGCGAGTTGTGTGCCAAGGTGAGCCCAAGGAGGAACCCAGAAAAACAAGGTAGTCACTCCAAGAAGTTAACAATTCAATTGGTTTCTGACTTCACCTCTGTATAAACAAGGTAACTCTAATGGGTTGTTTGGTTTACTTACAAAGGAACGAGTGAGCCAGTTTTCGGTGTGCTCATATATATACCCACAAATACTGAGTTGCTGCTGAATTTCCTTTCAGGCTGCAACCTTTCCCCAGCTCCTTGTCTTTGTAATACTTGCCTCAGGCCTTTATCTGTCTCTGCTTGAGGAATCATTTGCTTGAGGAAAACAGATATTCCCTCTTTGAGGAAGGAAGAATTTCTGGCTTTGTTGGGGGAGCTCTATTCTCCTCCTGTCCTAGGCCTCAGGTGACAGGAAAGAAACAGCAAATGGGGCATATTGTGTCGTGCTCTTGCAATGCTTTGTTGCGGTTCAGGGTGATCTTACTATAGTGTCTAAACCAACAATAAGAGAAATTATACCACTCACACTTGAGACTAATTTAAACACTGCCTTTTCCATTACTTGGTGTCTATGTATGCCTATGTACAATGCACAATGGTGCCCTCATATTTCACCCGATTCTGTAAAGTAATGGACAAACGAGAAAGCCTCTCATGGAAAAGAATGTAATATAATATTTGTGTGTATCCCCTACGTTTATTGGAAAGGAAGGGCAAATTTCTTTTTAACTCATACTATGATCTACAGATTGGCTTTTCATGGCCTTTGGCTTCATCAGTAACACTTTCGTCACCTGGTCTGTCAGGGTCAATTTCTTTCAATAGGCTCCTGGGTTTGAAAACAAATTTAAAACAAACTGAGAGGTAAACCTTTTAATTTTATTTTTCTTTATATCCTAATTATTATTGATTCTTTGGGAATTTCACTACATGTACCCCAGTCCAATTTACTTCCCAGTCACTCCATATCCACCCCTCACCACTCTGCAACATCCTTTCCCAAAGAGACTTCTCTCCCCTAATTAATTAAACAACAACAACAAAGCAAACAAGAAAACCACTTACTCCTTGTCTTTCCTGCCTTTCAACACTTCTTTATTTGTCCTTGTGGCTTTGGGAACTGTGGTGACATGCAGTACACCCTTTTGTCTAATCATCCCCGCCCACAAATGTTCATTGCACTGAGTCAGTGGTCTGATTCAAGGCCTCGGGCCTCAGCCACACCATTATCACTGGACCCTCAATGAAACTCCTGCTCGCACATCCTGCGGTTGACCTGAGTCAGGGAGATCCTGCAGCTAAAGCTGTCTTTCTGAAGGACAGTCCCTTTTCACACTCCAGCAGGTCATAGATGGGGTAGATGCCAGGGTGGGTCAACACAAGGTCCAGGATGTGGTCCTGGGTTGTAGCAGAGTTGGTCAATCTTGGCCACATGGACTGCCCACATCAGGTGAGGCGTAGAGTCAGCTTTCCTATGGCCATGTCATTGGGGTCAGCTTTCCTAAGCCTGTGGTGATCGGGTCAGACTATATCTCCCAAGTGAGAGGTCCAGCTCTCCCAGGAGAGGGTGGAGCCGGCTCTCTTGTAGTGTGCAGTGAGGAGTAGAATCAGCTATCCCAGAGGCAGCGAAGGGTGGGGCCAGCTCAGCACAACCCTCAGACTTCAACAAGCACGGTTCCTGTAGCTCCCTGTGCTAACAGAAACTATGGACATCAACATGGAACCTAGCAGCAGGAGGGTCACAGATCGAGACATGGCTCTCTGCTGTAGCTCAGGCCAGACATCACCATGGCCCTGGTGACACACAAATCAGTATTGCCCCAGAGGTAGTATGGCCCTTGGACACCTAACATGGTCTCAGGTGGCTTACCAGACCCTGTACATGAGCATGGCTTTCAGTGGTTATTGAAGTCATGAACATCAACTCAGACCCTGGCTGCTATAAGACCACAGACACAGACAGGACTGTTGGCTGCAGCCTGGGCCTGGATGTCATCACCATAGCTCCGGGTGGTGGCAAGCAGGCCACTCATATCAGCCTTTACTCACCGCCTTCACTTCTTCAGTTCTGCCACTTTCCACAGCACATGAACCTTTTTGCTTCTCTCTCTTTCTCTCTCTCTCTCTCTCTCTCTCTCTCTCTCTCTCTCTGTGTGTGTGTGTGTGTGTCTGTCTCTGTCTCTCTGTCTCTGTCTCTGTCTCTGTCTCTCTCTCTCTCTCTCTCCCATTTCTGTACCATATATTTGCTCACCGCAATGGCACCTACCTGTGGATGCTTGCGGATGCCTGTGGATGCTTTCAGCCAGCCCGGACTGGACCTAGGCTGACCTGGATGCCTTTCACCCACCTGAGCGGAGCTGCACCAGGCAGGACTGTAGATGGCTTCAGTCAGCCTGAACTGTGAGGACCCAGTCTGGCCCCTTTTAAAAAGGTTTTAAAAATTATTTATTTCCTAATCTTTTCAAGTGTCTCATTTATACAGTGGCATTGCAGTGTGTGTGTATGTGTTAATGTGTGTATGTGTGCATGTGTGCGTGTGTGTATGTGTGTGTGTATCAGTTTTGGCAAATCTTTCCAAGGCAGTGAGCTTTTGTCCCGTGTGATCATTTTTTTCTTTAGATATACCACTGTAGCACCTGATTTTGTCTCCTCTTCTTATTCCCCCGCTTCCTCTTTGTCCCTTCTAAAAAAACCAAAAAACAAACAACAACAACAACAACAACAACAAACCAAGGTCTCATGTAGCCAAGACTATGGCCTGAGACTCTATGTTGGGTTAACTTTGAAGTTTTGGTCTCTCTGGCTCCTGAGTGCTTGGATTATACACTTACCTGCTTAATGCTTTTTAGGGATTGAGCCCAGAAATTTGAGTGTTCTAGGCAAGCACTCTGCCACCCCAACCACATCTCGAGCCCCTTGAATCAACTTCTAAACTGCTTAATTTTATGACTTAATATAATAATTAGTACAACCAGGACAACAGCCTTGTAAATGATCATGGATCTTGGTCAACACACATTCCAACTGAATTTTTACCAGTCTTAGACAATGAAACTTTTTATTAGCTGATGTGCTGTAAGTTGTTAGTTGATGGAGGAGGGTTATCTGTCTATGTGTTACTTTCATTGGTTAATTAATAAAGAAACTGCTTGGCCTGATAGGTCAGAACATAGGTAGACAGGGAAGACAGAACAGAATTCTGGAAGAAAGAAAGCTGAGTCAGGCAAATGCTTCAGGCAATCGCCATGCCTCTCCTCTCTGAGTCCAGATGCAGGTTAAGATCTCTCCTGGTAAGCCACCACCACTTTTGGTGCTACACAGATTACTAAATATGGGTTAGTCAAGATGTGAGAATTAGCCAATAAGAGGCTGAAACTAATGGGCCAAGCAGTGTTTAAAATAATACAGTTTCCATGTAATCATTTCGGGTGTAAAGCTAGCCAGGTGGTGGGATGCAGCCCCACCGTTCCTTCTACAGGTTAGCGCCCAGCATGGGGTTCAAATACATGACCCTGAAATTAAGAGTCTCATGCTCTACTGACTGAGCTAGCCGGGTGGCTGGGATTCAGGTGGCAGGAACACAGCCTATGACTGTGAAGGAGCTAAGTAAAAAAACCATTTCATTAAATGGGCTGCCAAACCGAACCTGCATATATGTTCTAAAAGTATCTTGACTTCAGAATTTGGAACTAAGGATATCATGCTTTGGAAGAGTTTCTTCTTTTGTTTTCACAGAGGATGAGACCCTGTGGATTGCTTCTATCCCAGTATGGTATGATAGACCATGCCCTGATGTAACCTGAAAGGTTACATCAGTGAACACCTTCAGAAAATCACTTCACTCAACTGCCAACTGAGATGAACCTGGAACACAGGTTATACCATGAAAGACTTAAATAACAGCACACCCATTCAGCATGAAGCTGTTTGGAGAGAAAAAACCTGCTCCCATATTCCCAAATATTGTTTATAAATGTTCTTTTACATTTAAAGGGGGATATGATATAGAGATGAATAATTTGCATTGGTATGGATTTTAAGGTCAATTTTGTTTTATGTATATGTATTTCTGATATTGATTAAGGTATTGTGATTATGTAGTTCATGTAAAATGCAATGTATAATTAGGAAATATAGGTTGTTAATAGATAATCATCAATAATAGTCAAGCTTGTAGTCATGATAGTTAGATTTTTTAGATATATAGATATATATTTCAGTTAGATAGGCATTCTTCATATCTTTCAAAGACTACAGAACATGTCATTTAAGATGTTTTAATAACTTAGGGTTTTTCATGACAATGAGACACATCTGCTCCTGGCAGCACCAATCTACTTCAAGATGAAGATGGGCATTGAAGAGGCTCCTTATGGAGTTTGATAGCCATTTGGTCAAGAAACTGCTTTTGCCTGGACTGTTGCATAAACTGGACACAGAGAACCCACAGAGAGAGGACTGCTGAACTTGCCAAAAGATAAGATGGTCTTTCGGGGTTCCTGATTCATGAAAGAGTCTGTGAGACATTCTGCAGCACACAGAAAAAAGTGACTGAACTGTCTTTGAATTTTCCTGCTTCATGGAAATGTCTACTGGATACTATGGGCCTGTAGGCCAAAGATGGATGCCCCAATGGTACAGAGGAACTTTAGGTGACTGTCCAGGCAGCGAGATGTCTCTGTCATTTCTAGAGTTTTGAAAGTTGCTTATTTCTTGTTTACTTAGGTAGTATTATATCCTTCTGGAGTCTTTGATGGAGTTGAAGAATAAATAGATAGTTATAGTTTCCCTTAGTTATGATAAAAGCTAAAATAGATCAAAATATTTTGATGGTAATTCTTGCTTTATAACTGTTTTGCTATATGTAATATGTAATTTTACTATGCTAAAGTTAAAGCCTTTCCTTTTTGTTTAAACAGAAAAAGGGGAAATGATAGAGGAGGGTTATTTGTCTATGTATTACTTTCATTGGTTATTTAATAAAGAAACTGTTTGGCCTGATAGGTGAGAACATAGGTAGATGGGGAAGACAGAACAGAATTCTGGAAGAAAGAAAGCTGAGTCAGGCAGATGCTTCAGGCAGTTGCCATGCCTCTCCTCTCTGAGTCCGGATGCAGGTTAAGATCTCTCCTGGTAAGCCACCACCTTGTGGTGCTACACAGATTACTAAATATGGGTTAGTCAAGACGTGAGAATTAGCCAATAAGAGGCTGAAACTAATAGGCCAAGCAGTATTTAAAATAATACAGTTTCCATGTAATTATTTTGGGTGTAAAGCTAGCCAGGTGGTGGGATGCAGCCCCGCCGTTCCTTCTACAGTTAGTTATTCTGTGAAGTATGAAGTGGAGATTGTTATGGGAACACCATCTTGCTCTTATGCTGGTAATTTTATTGAATATCTTAGCCTTCTAGAGAAAAGGTAACTCACAGGGATTGATGTTAAGTCAGAGGGGTCAGTAGAACAGTCTTCAGGAAAATGGTTCCTCATGTTGTCTGGAAAATGCTATGTGTTCCCAAGGCTTCCCCAATCCTCTATAAACTCCTCACTGCCCCAACCCTATCCCCTTCCATGGTGCTTTGTTCCATTCTTTGAAGTAAATCTGCATAAACCATAACCTAATTGGGCATATATCTTAATCAGCTGGAGGGGTCGTCCAGTGAAGTAAATCTGCATAAACCATAACCTAATTGGGCATGTATCTTAATCAGCTGGAGGGGTCGTCCAGTGAAGTAAATCTGCATAAACCATAACCTAATTGGGCATGTATCTTAATCAGCTGGAGGGGTCGTCCAGTCTCATATGTAAGAAAGTTCATGATAAACACACAAAAGACCCTTAAGTGTTAGTGTCCCTGACATCCTAAATGACTATGAGATGAGGCTGGACTCTGACAGGGTAAACAGCAGTGTTGCTGACAGGTAGATAAATGCTTACACTCAGTTTTTTTCAGAGACCTGTGCAAATGGTTTCTTTCTGCTCGGAAGGGCCACTGATTTCTTACCTCCCTCTACCTCCAGCAAATGGGACGTCTAGTTGCTTATTAGCATAAATCCACAACACATATCAAAGTCCCTGGGCTCTTCTGGGCTATAGAGTTACCTCCTCCACACCACACACATACACACACACAAGCAAACACACATGCACATGCACACAATACTTTCTACATTGTTCCAGTCTACAGGTTTCACTCCCTTTCTAGCCTGTTTATTTTATAACTGGTAAGGTTTTTGTCTTCTTCTGTCCTCCCTGCCATCTAAGAGGCAGTCAGAGCAGCTTCGGACTCTCTAAAATGTCTTTGGTTACTCTACCTTCCCTGAGAGGTAGCCATGGCAGCTTTGAACTTTCCCAAATAAACCTCTTCATCCATGAAGTGGCCTAGTTCAGCTGTTTCGCTGTGCCCTCACAGTGAGATACCTTCCCACGGCTCCCACAAAGTGATATGCATGATACTCACTTTGGGACTAATTATACCATAAGCACATATGCACTAGGAGAACTCAGCATTTTAATAATTAAATATTGGTCTGAAAAAACTGTCAAACCTCAATCAGTATTCTATACTTAAGTTCTTGTAGTAGTAGTAGTAGTATTAACAAGGTTTGAAACTTACATGTTAAATTAGAGAGAAGGGATTTTACAGTTATTTATCAGGCCCTTTCAAAACACCTGAGATTTAAAATGAACATGTCAATGGCAGGAATCACTAAATGTACCCCCTTTAAGATCTCTAAGAAAGTTCAATTTTATAGAAGAAGTTTGTCTCTCTCTCTTGCTTACTTAGTAGAAGAGTTTTACAGTCCAGAAGCATCAAACAACTGATGGAGGAGTCTCATTAGTTAATAAAGAAACTGCCTTGGCTTTTTGATAGGGCAGGATTTAGATAGGTGGAGTAGACAGAACAGAATGCTGGGAGTGAGGCAGATGCTTCAGGCAATCGACCTGCCTCTCCTCTCTGGGTCAGTTGCCATGAAGCCAGCCACTAGGTCAGACGTGCTGAATCTTTCCCAGTAAGCCACCACCTTATGGTGCTACACACACTACTAAATATGGGTTAAAGCAAAATGTGAGAATTAGCTAATAAGAGGCTGAAACTAATGGGCCAGGCAGTGTTTAAATGAATACAGTTTGTGTGTTGTTATTTCGGGTGTAAAGCTAGCCATGCAGGAGCCGGGCGGGACGAAAAGCAGGCCTGCCCACAGCTCACACTACAGACAACAATGAATGATCCCCTGTTTAGAAAGATGCAAAAGGGGAGAACTGTGGGAAGCCAGAAAAGAGAAGGACCCACTCAAAATCAAAATCTGGGGTGTACTTCCTCCTCTCAGACCCTCTCAATTAAAAAGAAAGTTTTTTTGAGGGGAGTGAACAGTCCATTTAGGAACAGAAGAAGGCCTCACATCTCAACCAGAGGTCTCGGGAAAAGCCAAAAGAAAGCATAGGGCCAGCACCATGTGGGCTAAAATCGATACCTTGAGGATATTCTGTAGATGAAGGCATGCTCATCCCCAGTGACAAACAAATAAGAAAGTAAGAGTAAGGAAAGGTGAACAACGAGGAGATGGAGACAGTACCCAGGAAAGGTGAACAACGAGGAGATGGAGACAGTACCCTGGTAGTGGAGACGGATGCCTGGCTAGGGAACTTGAAGAGTGTTATATATGTCACTACACAGTGGGTTCCTATAACTGAGTCATTGCCTCTTTCTTTAACAGAAGACTAGTAGCCCTTATATTCAAGCTCACTGTGTAGTCAGACTTAATCGCCCGGACTTCCTGCTAAAGCCTACTGGGAGCACAGTCATGTACCACCATACTTCACTTATTCTTGATGCGGTTTTCACTTGCAAAATCAAATATTTGCACAACAATAATGCCATAAAAGTGTTATCTGCCCATGACTTGAAGTTTGACATGTTATTTGAATATCTCGAACCTGGAAAGAATCAGTGGATAAGGATTTCTTTTTCTACTCATTAATAAAAATACCAACCATATGCCAAATGCTGAGTCTATTATTTTGCAGTTTATAATATGTCCATATTTAACATTTGAATCTCAGGATTTCCTTCACATCTTACATAATACTGTGGACGTGGACGGTTAGCCTACATCATACTGGTTTATCACAGAGTAAAAAGACTCTGCATGGATCACCTGGCAACATAAGGGAAGGAGGGTCTCTTGTTGAGCAGTTCAGGGGCCACTATCTATCACAGCAGGAAAAGCATGTTTGCTCTTGTGACAGGTGCTCAATGATCTTCATACTGCGGTGGCAGAAGGGAAGCAGAGAGAGCTACGTTAGACAGAAGGGCTGGGTTACACACCAGTGGCCTAGACCTTTACCTGGGTCCCACTTCTTAAAGGTTCTAGAACTCCTCAGCCCCACTAGCTAGGGACCAAGTAGAAACAGTCACCTATGGGGGAAAAGTTCATGTTTAAGGCATAATGGTTTATAAAACACCCAAGTATAATAATGATGTGGAAAGTGTGTTATGGAAAAATCTGACTGACAGACCCAAATCTATCGAGCTCCTGAATGATGGATCTGGCTTGCAGAGAATGATTTTGCCATTACACGTGGCCTTCTCATTTCCTCAGAATGGTTTTCTTCTGTGACGTTCTTTTCCTGATGGGAAACATGAAAAGCACTTTACTTTGGCTAAAGCTAATTTGGATTAATTAAAATTCAATGTGTTGTGTTAGCAGCTTCTGGCACTATGAACTAGGTTATGACCTGTTCGAGGTTTCTGTCTGTGACCAGTTGGCCCATGGCTTTGGGCCTTTGATGCCACAGCATGAAGGGAGATCATGGTGTAGCGAAACTGCTTTCCATGTGGCTGGGAAGAGGGAGGAAAGAGAAAACTGAGAGCTGAGTGCAGTGTCACCTTTAAGGTCGTACAGGTCTCCTCAGAGACCTACCTCTTTAAATTCTACTGCCTCTCAATAGTGCCAAGATGGAGAGCCAACTTTTAACACCGGGACCTTTTGCAGAACATTCCAGATGGAATCATTAGCAATTTTGAGTGACTGGCAATAAAATATCACACAAAATCATATTTGGTTTCATGTAAGTGCCTCATTCTTAACTGTTCCTCCTCTAGGGTCATTCTTTAAGCACCTGCAAGTCTTCCTGTTGGGCGCCAATCTGTAGAAGGAAGCGGGGCGGGGGGGGGGGGAGTTGTGTCCCGCCACCCGGCTAGCTTTGCCCAAAATAATTACACGGAAACTGTATTCTTTTAAAACACTGCCTGGCCCATAGTTTCAGCCTCTTATTGGCTAATTCTCACATCTTCCTTTAACCCATATTTAGTAATCTGTGTAGCACCACGAGGTGTGGCTTACCAGGAGAGATCTTAACCTGCGTCCATCTCGGAGAGGAGAAGCATGGAGACTCACTATGGCGACTGCCTGAAGCGTCTCCCCAACTCTGCTTCCTTTTTCCCACAATTCTGTTCTGTCTACTCCGCCTACCTAATTTTCTGTCTCTTAAAGGGTCAAGGCAGTATCTTTATTAATAATGAAAGTAACACATAGACACTCCTCCATCAGATCAGCTCTTCCCTTGATGCTGACTATATTGGGTCTTCTTCTGTTATGCAGAGAAATTAAACTAAATAATAATGGTTTCTTTAACTGATGTAGTATTTAAGTAATTTTTGCTTTCTGTATTAATGTTAATGACGGTCTCTGTGTTAGAATATTTTCAAAACACAAGTTATTACTTATTATTTAGTACTGTTATTTTTTTGGTGTAGTTGTGTTTCTCGTTATCTGACGTGACAAACTTGAGTGGTAGCTAACAAGCTAACAAGCCAGGGAAGCAGATGCAGAAATGGGTGTGTCAGTCACGGTCACTTTGAAGGAAGTCTATCAGTGCAGTGTGCATTTAGGCCCTTGCCTGTTGATCCACTCTTCTAAACCTTTTCATACTTTATCCTGTTAATACAAAATACAAGAAGCTACAAATGACAATGGCTTTAGAACAAAGTCCACGCCCTAGTGTTGGAAGATCTAGCATTGAATTTTGAAGGATTTGTTGGTGAAATAGCTCTTATTTGTGTTCGCATTCACCTTGGAAACTTATCCCTGAATGTTCCGAATAGCTATAAGCATAAATTTGGCAACTGCTCAGTATAGATCTAGTTTCTTTCCATTAAAGTTTCATTTCTAATCAGACTTCCTCTTATTACCTCTTCCGTATTATGTTTCAGCTTGTCTTATGATCCTTCCTCCTGCTATGTCAGTTTGACCCTTGACTTGCATTAAATGTGAAAATTGTGTTAAGGTCTGGTCTTCCGAAGGCCTGAAACATCAAGGGATCTCATGACTGGGAACATCAGTCTTTAAACACAATGCTAAGACTCAGTGTGCTGTCCCTGCAGAGCCTCGCACCCTTCTCTCACTTCCCATGCTCACTGTTGCTGGGTAGTAATACATGAAAATATGCAAATAAGACACTGATGAGTTACTATTTTCATATTTCTATAATTAGATGAGGAAATAATGGTTACCATTTATGTCTCCTGCTCTGATTTTCTTCTCTACTCTCTCCATTCCTACATCTCCTTACCCAGATTCTTCCTTCTACCTTGACTATTTTCCTCACTCTTATTTGCCTCGGGATAAACCACAGAGCCCAGTTTTGATGACAATTTTAAAGAATGGTGTTTCTAGTTTCTCTTCATCCAAATTGGTCCCTTGTCCTTCCTTTGGATATTACAGCATTTTCGATGTTGTAGGGCATATTTGAGCTTCCACTCGCCAGCTATGAGCTCTGCGATGAAGTGATTGAGAATACCCCTGGAAGGACTCTGTAAGAACCATTTAAAGAATCCTATTGATACTTTCATTCCGGTGAAAACTACATAGAATTACATTTCTTATCACACACTTAAATGGGCAGGAGCCAAACTGCCTTTTGGGGAAACAGGACACTCTGCATAGACTGAAATGATCAGCATGAGTTTAACAATTGATACAGAAAAATGTATCAAAGGCTAGTTAACATCATTAGATTCTCAGATCTTAAGTACTCCAGCTATGCTGAAATTATACAATCTCCTAACTAGACCTAGCACAGTCAGTTTTCAGGATATATATATATATATATATATATATATATATATATATATATATATATATATATGTGTGTGTGTGTGTGTGTGTGTGTGTGTGTGTGTGTGTGTGTGTGTGTATACATATGGTTTCTAGAATAACTCATTGCTTTTGTGTTTTCCCCTGAGGCCTATATGCATGGCACTCATCGATTCCTTCTATTTATCAGTTTTAAATATTTGCCCTCTGCTTATCACCCAATGATTGCATGGCTCCTGCCCCTGCAATTTTTTTGTTTGTTTGCTTTTTTTTCTGAAATTAGATGTAGCAAGAGAAAAATGGCTCTAAGAAGTCTGGCCTGAAGAAAAGGAAGAAATGAAAATCCACCATTGTTTAAGATAAGTGGACAGTGAACAGTCATGCTGTTGTTCAGATGTCACACTGGTCATATAAGCATCAACTCCTATAGAAATGATGGCAATGGAAAAGAGAACACTGGGGTTCCAAGAGAAATTTCACATGTAGTTAAGTTGCTGAGTTATTCAAGCTGATAAATAGATTCAGTTGAACTGAATATTTCCTGGCTGTCCCCATAAATTGGCAGGAAATCACAATTTCTGGCTCCAGTTAGGCTCCTCCTCTTTATGTTTAATAGCTCCTATATGTAAGGTGAAGCTCCATTTTGATCCTGGAGATGTGGAGTGCATTGGAAATCTTGGCAATGTACTCTGCCAGCATTATTTAGGGATTTTCACATAAGTTCATAATCTTTCCTAATCCTGAGTCTGTTATATTGTTACCTAAGTTCTACTGAGGTACGTGCTTAGGCAAGAGGAAGGAGGCCATGATCTTTCAGAGTCTAGGTGTTCACAAGGCAGGTAAGCACCACCCTCTTGGCCATGTGTCCACTCCCAACCGAGTGATCTGAAAGGGTTCACTCGTATCCTTCAGGCAGGAGTACAGTCATTCTGAAATCATGACTTTTTATTGGACCTGTTGTTCTCCTGCTTGGCAGCCCACTCTTCCGATTCTTTTCCCTTTCTATTTCTCCTACAAAGTTTGGAGTTGCCCTGGAGTCAATCTTTGGAGCAGTCCTATATTGTTGTCATTTATTTTGGTGGTTGTTTTGTTTTATTTCTGTATTTACTCCCTGAATTAACTTACCTAGTCCTGTGTGTTTAAATGCCTTCTATGTCTGTGAGCTTAAAAATTAAATCTCCACTTTCTACCTGAGCTCATATCGCTTGGACATCAACTGCACCACAGACTTATATGACCAATGTGACATCTGAACATCAGCATGACTGCTCACTCTCCATTTATTTTAAACAATGGTGGATTTTCATTTCTTCCTTTTCTTCAGGCCGAATTTCTTAGAGCCATTTTTTCTCTTGCTACATCTTATTTCAGAAAAAAACTGAAAGCAAACAAACAAACGACAACAAACCCAAACCTGCCGAGCCTCCTTTGAAAATAGAGTTAAATCTGACTTCTCACCTTCTCTCTGCTTCCCGGTCAGAACCCCCATGGTCTCTTTAATATGAATGCCACAGTCTCCTAAGCAGTATCTACTATCATTCTTGTCTTGTTTCCAGTGAATTGGTGAGAATAAACCTGGTAAAACTATTTACATGAACTCATAGTTCTGCTCAGGGCCTAATACTGACTATCTGAGCCTTGTAATGGTCAACCATTTCCTTAAGAAGGCATCAAAGATCCCCACTGATCATTCAACTCAAGCCAGGCTCCTTGCTCTGTCCTCAACATACTGGGCAAACAAACACATTTCCAGGGCATCCACAGGGATTGCCTTCTCACGGCGTTCAGATCCTGACTCAGAGATCCTGAAGACTGCAAAGCTCTTCCTCTTATTGCGCCCAACCCTAAACAGTGATTATTTTAATTCTTTGTTAATTGTACTCTGTAGTTATTATCACCATCTCACATTGAATTGCATTTATTTCTTCTGTCTGTCTCCTCCCATAGACTACTACATTCCATAAAGCATAAAGTTTTCCTCCATTTAATTCATCGATTTATTGTCAACATTTTGTACATAGCCTAGAAAAATAAAAGGAGCTCAATGAATATTATTGGATAAACAACTGAATACCCAGGTTACCCAGGGACACAAAGTGACCACATAGCCAATTGGCCTGGTAATAAATGTGGGCACTTGTGTAGAAGAGGCCTGTGCAGGCTTTTAGTTAAATATTTACACCACCACGCTAACTCTTTCCCCTTTTGTGCACCTAGAAGCATGATGAGATAGGAAGGGGGAGGGGGAGCAGAAGTAGAAAGAGAGATAACAAAGGAAGAGGCATTTTAATAAATTATTTGAGTCACAGTTTCTCTAACTAGAGAAGAAATGATTTTTAACACTTCCCTATGTAATTTAATCTTTGAACTAATTTTCAATTGCATCTAAACTATAACGTAGTTTATTCCAATATCTTTGGAAAAGTAATGAATTAGGAATACTATCTTATGTCTTTATCATATCCCTTAATCCTATATCTCCTTCCCTGGAATGTAAATGACAGAAGGAGAGAACCGCATTCTGTAATCTTCTGATTTCTACATGTGCTTTCTGGCATGTACACACCCACACACAAGATAGAGGGATGGGTGGATAGATAGATAGATAGATAGATAGATAGGGAGATAGGGAGATAGATAGATATAAAGAGATAAATAGGTAGGCAGATAGACGATAGACAGATAAATAGATAGATAGGTAGATAATAGATATAGATAAGTAGCTAGGTGATAGATGGACGATAGATAGTAGATAGATGTAACAACATTATTATTGAATGTCTATCTAAAATCTTGCATTTAGCTTTCTGTTGTGCTATCCCCACCACTCAAATGCTTGTTATTATTATTCTAGAGTTTACATTTTTATAACAGCATAGAAAATTTTCAGTAACAGTTTTCAAGAAAAAGGCAATTTCCTGTAGAGTAGTAGTGCTTTGTAAAAATGCTGCAGTTTGTGATTTATCATAACATAACACGAAAGTCTTCCCTTTGGCCTAGTTTTGATATTAGATCTCTTACCAGTTCTCAACTTTGGAAAATGTTTGCATGAGCTAAAATATATCACTAGGTTCTGTTATGAACAGAGGAATGTCACTAGCAGAGAACTCAGGCTAATGAACCATCTTTCAACGGTAATCAGAAGAGGTCTGAGGGGGTGGTCTTCCATGTTCAACGAGCATGCCAATGGGAAGGGCAGATTCCAATGCTGTGCTCTGATTTAAAGATATGCTTTATGTCTTTTGACTTACCACAAGCATGCATCCCTGAGTAACCACTCCCTTGTTCAAGACAAGCAGAACTCCAATCCTTCTGTCTCTGATAAGCTGTGTGATCCTGGGCACGTTACATGGTCTCAACTATGAGATAGCACAGTGTCCCACTCATCAGACTATCTTGAAGATTAAATTCAATCAAGTGTGAAAAATGCTTGTTATACAACAAACTCAATATATCTTTACTGTTGCCATTAGTCACTGGAAGAGGCAGAGATGTTACCAGAAGGTTATGTAACTTTGATATGGCCTAAGTTATTGCAGTGATCTCCACTCTCACAATGTGAACTTTGCAATTTTTCTCCTGAGTCAACATCACACAGTCTGATGTAATTTGTTTGATGTTATGTATTGCAAAGAAGAAGAAAATTCTCACTGAGTCTGGAGAGACTGTGTACATTAAACAGTCTTTGTTTCTACTGAACATGGAACCACCTGATCAGTCCTTATCGGAGCCTGTCAGGAAGCCTCACTGAAAGCTTTAAACATTCTCATAAGCAGTCATATGGTTATAAGTACAGTCCTCTACATTCTGGCTCTCAAAGGCAGTGGACTGAGCAATCTCTTCAACCAGGAAACAAACAATACCTAGAAAAGCCACATGGCTCTTGTCTATCTAAGTCATCTAATACAGAAGAGATTTTTTCTTGAATAACAGCTCAGTGGTTATTTTGTTATAATATTACATATTATAATTATAATATTATATTTAGTGTGCTACATTAAGCACACATGTGTCTCTGCACACATACCTCTCTCTCACACATACTCATACATTCCCATATGTGCACACACATTGCACAGGCACCACACAGACACACACACTCTTCCCACACTGAATTTAGTTTTTGATGACACTTGCTTTGACTGAACTTCTCCTTCATCTGCAGGACTGTATGTTTTTCATCTTTTTTTGTTATCAGAGAAAATAGGTAAATTATGTCTGTTAAAATAGCTGGCATGTTGAGAATTCTGAACAAGCAGTAATTATTAATGTCAATTGCTGGAACTGTAGAAATGAAGGGGAAATTGTAGCATTCAGAGATGACTGAGCTGGACCTGCAGCTTAAGAAATTGCTGTAGGTCTGAAAATCTATAGCTTGTCTGCATTGGGATTTGAATGAATGAGTACTCTTTGAAGCCTTATAAAGCCTTGAATTTGTTTATTCAAAATGTAATGATTCAGATGAGCCAGGCTAAAATAAATACATCACAAAACCACACCAATCCACGAACCTTAGAAAGTGTTAGTTATGAAGGGGAGGATGATAGGGTTGGGAGCAGATGAGACGGGATTGGGGATAAACTGTTCATAATGCATTATGTAGAGATATGAAGTTGTCAGAAAACAACCACCACTTCTGTGGCCAATAAATTTTATGAACCCTGAAGTTTAGAAGCAGTTACATAGACTAAAGGAAAGAGCAATAGGAAAATTATGGGTCCATCCTGGGAAATCCATTTCTTCTGGTCACGGCTCACTGGGTTTTGCTACTCATCTAAAGCAGTGACTTAAGTTATTATATGTAGTTCTTTATTTTGATGATTAAACAATGTAATGGGGCTAATGTGGTAGACTTATGTTTAAAATTAACCCTTTATCTTTAAGATTTCTGTGTCACCTTAAGAAATTAACAGGAAATATATTATTTTATTTAAAACATTTTAGGTCAATCTGAAGCTTATAAAAACATGCCAGAAAATGATTTTCTCTATATCACTTTTCTGAGATACAAATTAGTTAAAATGAGTATTCATAACTTGTCAACTGCACGGTAGAAGCAGAAATGGAAAACATGTTCTCATGTAATCTCAAAACTAGAAAAGAGTATATGGTATGGTATCAATGTATCAGTATAGCACTTGACACCTTGTAAATCAGTGTTATATGTATAATCCACCTGGAGTGTCATAAACCACTGAGGGATAGACAAGAATATTATATCCATGTTATATACTAGTTATTTACATAAAGAAATGCAGACTAAGGAAACAGGCAATTTGTCAGAGTCCTTCAGCTTTCATGGGTGTTTAGGGTCAGGATTTGGTGTTTACTAGGAATCTGATTATTCTTTCTTCTATGCTCTTGTACTCATAAGAAACTTAAGAATAGCATGTTTGAGGATTGGTATACCCAACTAGGGAATACATCCATCTCAAAATCCATCAATCCTGCGCTTGTGCTTAAAGCCAGAGGATGCTACATTTTACCACAGAAACACTGGCTCATGCATGTGCAATGTTCTCATGATAGTGAGAACTGGGAACAGCCTAGGTGCTCATCAGTAGATGACTGGACAATGAGGATGTGGTGCATTTACACAGCGGGGGAGATTGGAGTGGTAGAATTAAACATGGGAAAGAGAAGGAAGGAGAGGTAAGGTGGAAACAGGAAGGCAAAGCTGAAACTAAGTGCCATTTGAGGGGTCCTATGGTAACCCATTACCGTAGAAGATTCTTAAAATATATACATATGTGAAACAAATATAAATAAAATCACCAAGAAAAGCAGAGATGATACCCCAACTAGACATTTCCCACAACTGCTAGTGCCAAGAATGGGTTACATCTAGTTGAGTTCTTGGTCAAAGGTGCCCCATGGGAACCCCCACATGATTCAAGTTTATTGGTTGCTCTCAACAAACTGATGACAAGGGCCTGTTGCTGAAGGCAGCACTAACACATCTCATTAATAACAGAGAAGTTGAGTTGGTGCCTAATTGGAGCCTTTTCCCCTACTGACTAGTGCTCATGTACTAGAAGGCACTCTACAGAGGAGAAAGCTAGCCACCAATCTATCTCCAAAACCCTTCACTCCACAATGGTGACCTGCCTGAATGATATGCTGGTACAATAGAGGTACAAACATTTTGGGAGTGATTCAATCTTCTTCTCTGATTGGATTTAAGACCCACTCCTCTAGATTGAATCTTTGCCTAACACTGCTTTGGTAGGCAAAACCCTCACACTAGATAGGCCATGGGCTTGGGGGAAAATTAAATACTAGTGTTCTTTTAAAAGAACATTGAAATAAAATTACTGTAATGACATTCTTCTACACCCATAGATCAGTGGCTTGCTCAGCCATAATCAGAGAAGCTTCTTCTTACCATAGACAACAATTAACACACAGAGACTCTCAAATGGGTGATTTGCAGAGTGTGAGAGACTTTGGAACAGTCAGTCCTAAATAGGATGTTTTTATCAATTCCTTCTCATCGGGGCTGAGGGAACGATGTGGAAGAGGAAGCAGAAAGATTGTAAGAGTCAGAGGGCGTGGAAGATACCAAGGAAATAGTGACTTCCAGACACAACAGGACTGATGCACACATGAACTAAAAGAGGCTGTGGCAGCACACTCAGGGCCTACACAGGATAAAGTCAGACAGGGTCTCAGTTTGGAGAGGGGAATGTGTACACAAGCTTCTGTCTCTAACTAAGAAGGTGCTTCCAACTGATATCTACGTGTAAAGGGAAAATTAGTGTTTTCTAATGTAGTCTTGCTGGGCATATTAACCGCACTTAAGGGTAGCTAACTCATAATTAACTCAATGGTATTTTGTAGACTTTTTGTCTCATATAACTTTGAGCATTTCTTGTCTTATGGGTCTTTTGTTTGTGTATTATGTTTTCCAATTTTATGTTTTTATAAAGTTGTCTCTGTGTGTGTGTGTTTATGTGTGCCTGTGTGTTTCTTGTGTTTTCTTTCTTTTTTTTTTTTTTGAAAAATTCTGGTATTTTTGTTTTTTTTCCCCTGTCAACTTACTAAATATAGAAAGGAAGATGGAGTTGGGTGGATTGGTCACAAGGTTGAGAAGACCTGGGAGGAGTTGGGAGAGAGGAAACCATGATTGGAATAAATTGTATGAAAAAATTTTTAATTCGTTGGTTCTTTAGTTTTTAAAAACGATTTATTATTATTATTATTTTATTTTACAAAAGAGTCAGAGACAGCCCCTGCTTTCAGTGTTAGGGATCCCACAAGAAGACCAAGTTACACAACTCTAACATGTATGCAGAGTGCCTAGGTCATTCCCACCCAGGCTCCCTGATTGTTGGTTCAGTCTATGTGAGCCCCTATGAGCCCAGGGTATTTGATTCTGTGAGTTTTCTTGTGGTGTCAATTGACCCCTCTGGCTTTTACAATCCTTTCTCCCCGTCTTCCTCAGAATTCTCCGAATGCTGCCTAATGTTTGGCTGTGGGTCTAGAAAAACATTTTTTTTCAATAAAATATAAAGATAAAAAAGAATGCCCAACTATTCTGCAGGGCTGTGTTTGGAGGCATCTACATGTTTCTATGTGCATCTGGGATGATTAGGAGGGCTGTGTTTGGAGGCATCTATATATTTCTATGTGCATCTGGCATCATTAGCAGTTAGAGTTCCCTCTTCCTTTCATCTCAGTGAAGAAAGCTACAAGTTTGTCAGGGAATCTGAAGATGCAGAGCCCTAGAAGGATGCTTTTATGCTAACTGGGATTGGGACTTCTCACTGCTGGAATACTGAAAAGGA